>NC_134938.1:11807549-13204387 GCF_051020765.1 Lasioglossum baleicum
TCCCGGGGCTCATCTTGTCATCCCACCATGGTACTGCAGGGGTGGGCACGGTAGGAGCCCCTCAAACTCCTGCTTCCCCCACCAACTGCGCGATGCGCGAGGCGAAGGTGTGGTGGGGACGTTCTCGTCTCAATTGAGACAGAAATGCCCACCCCTGACGTGCTGTAACCCGATCTTCCACGCCGCACAGTAGGGTAAACCGATGAATTTTGTGTCAAAAGCAAAGAACTTTTGATAGAAACGAAATAGAGATTATAGTACGAACGTTTTTTAGCTTTGAAAATCTGTGTTAAGCTCACTGTGCGCCGTATACCCGTATAGTTTCTTCGGGACTCCCTCTGGATAAGGGGATTCCCTCTTGAAGCACAAATAAAAATTTACGAAGATTGGAAACTAAACAACTTTTACCGGTAATGTAGGTCGCGCAGTTAGACAGAGCCGGTATCGATCGCTACCGGTCGGTAAAGCGACTCAGCCTGTATAATTATGCCGTGTTCAATTGTTTCGCGGGTTTAGGATACGATTGGAATTTTTGCAGCACCGAAACTGCTTTTGGCGGTTGCGAAACCGCGGAGTAGAAAGGGGAAAAGTTACTTAGCTGCGAAACATCGGTCTCCAGCAACGTCGCCGTTACGTCACGCGCCGGGAACGAGCCCGGCAACGTATCGCGTGTCCGATAAAAAATTGTTTATTATTCCGTTCATTCTTACGCGGCGCATTTCACTGGAAGGTATCGCGATCTATGTTCGCCTGCAATCCTTCATTATGAAAGACGCGTTCTATAGCGTGCGGACCGTCTTGTCCGCGAGCTTTTTTGCAGCATCGATGCTTATCGGTTTCCTCACATTTTAGAAAGTCCGATTCGATTTTTATCGGATGTATGCCCGTTATCCGAACGGGGCGATCGGCGTACACGTGTTGCGGAGTTCACGGCGGGTATCGATGAGTTAACACTTGACATTTTCGCTTTGACCCTAATCTAATCGGCACTCATACTCACTGTTTACTTACTGAGCAACCCGCTTGTCGCTGCTCCATAACCGTAGCCGCTGTACGGCGCGCTCGAGTATTGGGAGTACGCCGCGCTGTACGCGTAGTCACCGCCACCTAAAAAAATATTGATAGTAGCCAGGTTAGGACATACGGTATCTCGGAACTAGTCGCGAAATTAGAAAGTGCAGGTTGATTCTATCTTTGCCGTTGCTGTTCATTGAATTATTCGAAGCCGAATCGCTGGGACGTTCACTCACAGCGTGTGGAAACAGTCGCGAACAGATTTTGCACTCCAGAAAGAAAACCTATACAGGTGTCCGAGAAATGATACCTCCTTCAAATGATTCCCGTGGTCAATTCAAGTAACTTTTTCCTTTGCGAAAATCCCGTCCGTGGCTTTGTTACAGAGTTATTAACGAAAAACGCGGACCAATCAGAGCGGACTCCGCCTACCGCTGAGCGAGGCATCGTGATTGGTCCGTGTTTTTCGTTGATATCTCCTAAACCAGGCCGCGGAGAACATTTTCGCAAAGGAAAGAATTACTTGGAATGACCTGAGGAATCACTTTAAGAGAGCCTGTGTGTATTATCGACAAATAAAATGGTACTCTTTTATATGAAAGTGTAGTTTGCAGAGGGTGTGAACTGAAAGAGTGATTTCCTCGGAACCGACAGACGTCTAAAAATTTTCCCGGTCGGCAAGGGACGAAGGGACCAGCTGCCTTTATCGACAGGTCTCTCCGGATTCGAACAAGCTGCGAAGTCAGTAAGTCAGCAGCGTTATAGAGCTCTGACTTACCCCTTGCGATCGCCGGTAAGGGAGTGTGTTCGCCCGGCAAACGCTTGGAATACCGAGCGTCTGGGGGATCAGTGTTTCCATGTGGTACTCACCGGTGGCGTAATGTCCGAAACTTGGAAGCATCGTGGAGTACGGTGGTATCGCAGACGCTACCTGGGGCTGGGAAACTGGCGGCTGCAAGACCGTCAGTCCGGGATCGCCTCCGGGGGTGTTTGGGGCCGCGGGGGTGGCGTTTGTCTCGTTCTGCAACGAAATCGGGGGACTTTGCTCGCCCCCACCGGCCCCCACCCCCACATACGACACTGCGACGGTACTGCTCTCTGCTATGGCCATGCACAACACAACACGACATTCGAGTCAAGCACTAGCTAACGATCAGCGCCTTACGTCTAAAGCTTAATTAAATTCCTCGTCGGGATTGGACGTGGTGAAGGGGCAGGGGGGAGGGGCGAGAGAGGAAAGGAGGATGATCCTACGGAATTTCGCCTCGGACGGTGAAACTCAACG
The DNA here is from genome assembly GCF_051020765.1 of Lasioglossum baleicum. NCBI lineage: Eukaryota > Metazoa > Arthropoda > Insecta > Hymenoptera > Halictidae > Lasioglossum > Lasioglossum baleicum. Next base: position 11,809,849 of record NC_134938.1, read on the forward strand.
ACACGCGACCGCGGACTTTTTCTTCGGCGAGTTGCTTCACCCGGACCATAATTACCCACATGCGATTCCTCGAACGAGGATAATCGCCGCAATTAGGCTGTACGAATCTGGACTTTCTCGAACCATTGCGAGAGGACACCAGCCTTTTCCTTTTGTTCTGAAAACGCTGTTTAGGACAACGATCGGCATACGGTGTCGATCTTCTAATGCCGATTGCTGATGATCAAGCATTGATCAGAGTCTATTCCGTAGGAGCTAGGACAGGAGGATCACGGGACCGTCTCTTCTCCAGCGGGTGTGCTTGACGAGGATCAATAGTCTTGTGTACTTTGGCAAGGATGATCATGTGGGTCTTAAGTTCTGTCGAATGTGAAGGAGGTTAGGGTACACTGATCAATGGTGTTAATGATGGGAGGTGTCTGATTGCCGGCAGTGTCCTGCCATAAGAGAACTAAAGAGGTGGCGAACTCACCGCTGGTGTGGTAAGGAGACATGTTAGCCCCGTCCAATGTTTGGCTCAATTTTAGTTCTTGCATCGTCAGTGGAGCGAGCGGCGTCAAAGTACCACCTGCTATTAAGGGATCCCCATTTCTCCGTTATTGCGATTGCTGGTATCGTTGGCTGGACGGTCAAGGCGGAACGCACATAAACATGGATTTCGCGACTCTACTTTTGTACCGGACCCGTCCTGAAAGCCCTCTATCGACTAGATCGAATAGAGGGAGTTCAGAGGTTGTTGTTGTTATCCCGGGTCTCTTAGAGAGACGTTGCTCTCGCGGGGGTGGGTCGGCGAACAGTTTAGAGACCCGATCAAAGAATCTCGGCATCGGAATGGCCGGCTCGTACGTATTAACGGGTAGCCAGCAAGCCGTGGAATCGACTTGGCCCGGGCCCCGGGTCGTCCTTCAAAAATTCTTCGATCTCGCTCGAAGATCCGCCGATTGAATTTCATGAGATGAAGCGGCCGTTACACGCCTCGCTTCGTCCATTCCGAGAAGCACCGAACGAAAAGAATACGCGGAACGGCGTGACCGAGTTGCTCGCAACACGTGCCCGCTCCTCTGGAGAAAGTTCTCGACGTGTGTCTGTATGTGTACGTACACAGGAAACTCTGTGTGTGTGTCTGTGTTACTTCGACGGTTATTTTCTCGGTGCGTCTTTTCTCCACGTTCCGCCGTTGATCGTCCGCCGTTAAACGACTCGAGGATAGAGAGACAGAGTAGAAACAAAGAGAGAGAGAGAGAGAGTTGAGAAAGTGAAGAGAACCTGATAGAAAGAGAGAGATAGAGAAAGAAAGAGAGATTGACAAGGAGAAGAGGCCGATGAAAGATTAGCGAACGTGGACGAATAAGGTAACACAAGGGGATACCCTAACCACCAGACGACTACGCAAGGATCAAGCGAAAGTGTGTCCCGACAGGCTACAGTCTGGATAGACTAGAGTGAGGATATAGACCTGGGATGTGAGAGAGAACACCCTGAAGAGTCCACGAGTAGACCGACCACCGAGTGGTGTGTATCCGCCACCTCTTCTGGCGCCGTTGCCGGTGCTCAGCACAGCTCATGCATTATTAAAGCCATGTATTTAGCCGATATGGGTATGCAAAGCCAGACGTAAGCCGCAATAATAAGCGTACAGGGAAGAGGGTCGGGCCCGAGAGAAGAGGTGGAGAAAACGATGGAGAGAGAGAGAGAGCCAGAGGGTGCAAGACAGAGAGAGAGACAGAGAAGAGAGAACGGGGAGGAAGAGTGGATGGTGGTTTGGTAGGACGACGCGAAAGGAGTCCTGGTACACGGGGTATTATATACAAGAGGCTGTGGTGCACAGTGTCCGGAGAGAGTCCTGTGCCGAAGGAGGGGTTCACAGAAAGGAGGGTGCTAGGGGGATGAAAAGAGAGAGATATAGACAGAGTGAGACAGATAGATCCAGCCTGCTCACCTATGGTGCCCCCTATGGGCGGGGTGTAGAGATGGGGCGTTTGCGCCTGCGTCATCGTGCTGATGGTGCCCAGGGAGTCATACAGCTCGGCGGAGGTGGCAATCGCGTTCCCGGGGAATCCTCCGTGTTCGTAGTAACCTCCGCCACCGCCTCCGCCACCTCCTCCACCGCCTCCGCCGCCTCCTCCACCTCCTCCACCACCGCCGCCACCTCCGGCGCCGGTTCCAGCGCCGGTTCCAGCGCCGTTCGTGCCGCCGCCTCCGCCGCCAAGCTCCGAAAGGAGTTTGTGCTCGTCCTTGATGCTCCATTTACTCGACCACAGCTGTAACAGAAGGTGGAGATGCTTCAGGCAAAGTTTGAGCACCCGGAGAACCGGCTACTTGCTCCGAACAGCTTCGATTGACTTAGGCCCTTCCTCCGTCTTTCCCTTCTCACGCTACGAAAGAATCTGACGCGCTAAAAAATTCCGCTGTAAGACGTTTCGAATTGTCTCAACGCGTCAGGGTGTCTTCTGAACCCTGACATGTCACTACCCAAACTTTTCTGCGACGTTTAACAATGCAGTTCATAAACCCTTATCACTGAAAAGCCAGCTAAACTGCTGAAATAGCTACCGCCAACATGTCGATGTGTCTCAGTTCATCAGATACTTACGTTTGAGTAGAGTTGGTCGCCATTGTAGGTGCTCCTCTGCCTCTTCAAGTCGTCCTCGGGGTGATCGTTCAGGTCTCGGTTGTCGTCTGCAATCACACAAACGTTAATCAGACAAAAAGTCTCGCAAGTTCTTGCTAGGGTTTAGGGACTCCCGGTAGTGTCGCCTAATCTAGCACTGGTCTTCAAGAGGTATGGTGTCGCGGGATAATCGTGGACACGGGGTCAACGTATAAAACACAGGCGGGTATATAATCTGGCGGCGCGATCAGCGCTATCGGTGTCCGCGTGTGGCGTGCGTGTTGGTCGAATGTCGGCGTGTTGGGCCACGAATCAAGACACAAATTAAACGTGGCCGGATGAAGCTAAATTGAATCTGTCGGACGGGTTGAACGGTGGCCGCGGGTCCGTAGACGGCGGTGTATGGCATTGATAGATAGAGAAACAATTTCGATTCCATTATATGTCTTTATTATCTCTCGGCCATCCCAGCGGTTTAATATAGAAACAAGCATGTGGGACGAGTGACGGTACGTTCGGTGGGGTGGGTGGGGGCGAAGCTCACACCGCTATACCCTTTTAGTGGCTGTCGCGGGGGTGGTCGGTTAGGGGAAAGGATGGAAACTGACCAACGTTTCGGTAGGAGGGTAGCGCCGGGGGGGTTGGCGCGGAAGAGGAGGAGAGAACGAGTTTTTGAGGGTGGGGGTAGATGGGCCAACGTTCGGGTATCTCGAATAATTAAATGACCATCCGAGGGTAGATGGGTGGAGTACCTAGCATAGGGCTCGTTAAACCTCCCTGTCCAGTTGTGATTGTCCAGCCGGCCGACGGTCCCGGCACCATTCGACCGGCAGGGTTTGTTCCTGGACCGCTATAAACCCCCTCTTCCCATCCCCCTCTGCACCAACCCCTCTCCATCCGTCGCCTCACTGTTTCAAACAGGGTAGCACCGGTGTACCCCGCTTCCATGAACTTGCTTGAATTTTACGATTCGATCGGCCGAGTTAATCGTGCTCTCTGGTAGCTAACCTAGCCGGCCGACGGGGCTGGCTCTCGGGTAACGCGCAGATTTCATTAGAGTTTAGGACGCGGGAGTTCGTTTAATAGCTGAGAATCGGAATTGCGACGGGTCGATTAAGAACTCGAAGTATCTCGATCATCCGCGTGGGATATGTAATTGAAACGATTGTTATGTCAGGGGGTAATGGCTGGGGGAGGGGGGAATATCGATTGCGTCGTGTGTCCAATGCGGACTTTGATGCGACGTAAAAATTGTCGAAGTCGAATTAAAAACTTGCAACGAACTATTTCAGTGATGGTGGGGGCACGTTCGGGAAAAATCGATTACAGGGGTGGGGGGAGATCGGAGCATCGATTGGGGTTTATGTGCTGTCTAATGCAAATTCTTGTAGTTTCCGCGACCAGTCACTGGTCCTTGACAGATTTGACAGAGGCTGAGTTATGGCGGAAGGAAGGTCAGCGTTTCTCCCCCTCCGAAAAGAGCAGTAAATCGAATAATTCGATTGATGCCCGAGAGGGCAAAAGCGTACGCACGCCGGCAACCGAGCATCCGCGTTATTCGAAAGCAATTGAGTCAATGTTAAGCAATACAATACACGGGTAATAATGGACTCTGGGGTGAATCTGGTCCCGGGTGCGTCTCTATGTATGTGTGTCCCCTACACCGAATATAGGGTGGGACACGGGCCTTTTGGATTCCGCATGGGGGCAAAAGCGCGCAGATGTAACGCGACAACAAACAGCCCCGATAGATTGCAATGCTTCCCTCGGGAGCTAAATTCGTAATCAGCCCTGGGGATCCTTCGATCTCGTCTTAGATCTTTCCCGAGACAAATCTCCAAAAACCGACGTCCAAGACCTCGGACCAAGTCAGCAATCTGGATTTTTAGCTTGCGTTAAAATGGTAATCGGACATTTTTAGACATTGGGGTAGCAGTGTTAGGGGGCGTGTCCAATTAATACGAATTAACTGAAGTACCAAAAATTTTGGAATAATTCATATTTTTGTAAGTTCTCAATTTAAATTGTTCTTATCCCTATTTTTCTGAAGAAGGGTCTATGGCCCCGCCAAAAGGACTCTGGGCTGATACTGCTTGGGGGCGTGCCCAACTACCCAAATTAACTCAAGAACTAAAAATTTTTGTACAATTTATAGGTTTACAATATAAATTGTTTTTATTTTTCTGAAGGAGGTTCTATGACCGCGGAGGAGGCTAAAACTGTTTGGGGGCATGTCCAATAACCCAAATTAACTGAAGTACCAGAAATGTTTAGTGATCTTTACCAAATACGTCTCTATATATGTATAATTTAAATAGTTTTTACTTTTATTTTATTTTATTCTTATTTTTCTGGAGAAGTGTCTATGGCCGCCAAAAGGACCCTGGGCTGATACTGTTTGGGAACGTGACCAACTACCCACATTAACTCAAGTACTAAAAATTTTTGTACAATTTATAAGTTTACAACTTAAATCGTTTTTATTTTTCTGAAGGGGGGTCTATGACCGCGGAGGGGGCTAACACTGTTTGGGGACGTGACCAACTACCCAAATTAACTCACGAACTAAAAATTTTTGTACATTTTATAAGTTTACAATATAAATTGTTTTTATTTTTCTGAAGGAGGTTCTATAACCGCGGAGGGGGCTAACACTGTTTGGGGGCATGTCCAAAATAACCCAAATTAACTGAAGTACCAGAAATGTTTAGTAATCTTTAAATAGTTTTTACTTTTATTTTATGGAAGGGGCTCCCGTGTTGCACGCGTAAAAATAAAAAAACAGCCGATCGGTGGGTACGGAGAATTTCGTTGGAATTGCACGGTTCCCATGAGGATTGCAAAAAGCGGATCTCCGTGGATCGTTCGCGTGTCCTCGATCAAAGAGAGTCCCATGGACGGCGTTTCGTGTTGAGAGGTGTATCGATTCGTACGTGGCGAGTGGAGCGGTGCCGATGGTACACGAGTAATTCGATATAATCGGATTATGAGAGCGGCGATATGCGGTCGCAAAAGTGGTCGCGTTCGCGGCGAGAGCATTCAGTGTTTTGCGGCCGCGGAGGGTACGCGTATTAGATTATAAACTTCACAGACCACAGCAACCTTCTATACCGAAACCCAACGACACATTAGTCTCCCCGCGTGTCCTCCTGGGAGATCATCGATGTATCCGCGAGAGCACCTTTTAACCGGCTGGAATTTCAACGAGCAATCACTCCGTACTGCGGTGGACTACATATTACACACTATTATACCCCGCAAAAATCTCGGGGAAGAGGGAATGATCTTGTCACAAATACTCTTATTGCTAACCACTATGTCATCTTTTTTCTGGTCACTCAATAGTCTTTTGTGGAAATTCCACACAATACAGGTGTGCCAAAAATGTACTTCCTCGACAAGGGAGATTCCAGAGGTCATATCAAGCATCTTTTCCCTTTGCGAAAATCGTCTCCGCGGCCTTGTTCAGTAGTTATTCACGAAAACACGCGGACCAATCAGCGTGCGGCTACTATGCACGGATTGCGGATCAGCCAACGGCAGCGCCGCACTCAGCCGTTCTCGCGCTCCGATTTGTCCGCGTGTTTCGTTGATAACTCCTTAACCGAGCCGCGGAGAACATTTTCGCAAAGCGAGAAAGTTTTTTGAAATGAGCTTGGGTATGACCTCGGAGCTGACAATTCTCAAAGAATTGAAGATGCTGACCCAAATTACTCTCCCCTATACGCAACAGAACAATTTTAGTGGTGGGCTACCGATTGGCCACGCGGCCTGGGTTCATCCAGAACAAAAGTGAAGTGAATTCGCCACGGCCGAGTCATTCGCACCTCGAAAAATTAATAGCCAATTGCGGCAGGTTCTAGAGGATCTAGAGGCTAGGAGATTTCTCCTGGCCTGCAGCGACGGCGGTCACGTGTACGCGGCACGTGTCGGGAATATTTCGGGCCGCGTTATTCACGCAACGACAGCAGAATGAATCGCGGCACGTGCTGCCCGACATTTGACTGATAACCCCGCCGTGTGTGTAGCTAATCTTGGTCAGATCGGTGGGAGGGAGAACTGCTAGGCGGCAGAGCTCGATCGCGCTGGCAAATAAGATGATCGCACAGGCGTCCTTCCGATCAGATTAGAAACTGTTTACCCTAGCAATAACAGCGATAACCTAACCACCGACTGGTGTGGTACCGTCGGCATTGTTGAGCATCGTCGGATCTTGAAAGTGGGAGGGGGCGGGGAGGATAATCGTGGCCCCTTTGTCTCGCGTTAAATAAGACGAAAATCCTGGGACAATAAGATCTTAGAAATTCAGCGGAGGACGAAGAGCATCGTCGCTCCCCGGTTTCCGTCGGCAAAACGGTTCAACTCCTCCATTGTTATCCTCTCTGGCTCTCTCGGCGAAACTCGTGCCGATTTACTCGGCTGTGACCGGCCCGATCCAACAAGTGATATCTTGTTTCTTGCCTCACTTTATATAACGCCGCGCGCTAACTATTGTAAGTGAAATGTAGCCGCCGCCGCCGCGATGCATTGCGATCCGATCCGATCTTCGGGTTTATATAAGTGCGAGCAGCGGCATTCTTTTCTAGCCCCCCCCCCCCCTCCCTATAGTGTCCTGTCGCGGCGAACATGGTTCTCTCGTTTCCTGGCTAGAAGACAACCCCTCCCCCCCCCCACCGGTCAGTTTTCTGATCGAGTCATCGTCGGAGAGTATAGCGGAAGAGTTATAATACGTTATCGAAGGATCATCGACACCGGAGAGAATTTTCAATGACTCACCGTCGTCGGTACGTTTTCTCTTGATGCTGTTGCCGTTCGGGTCCTGATGGTGGGCAGGGATTCCCAGGATGCCGCTGATACTGTAAGCGTTGGGAGCGGTCGCTGCAGGATGACCCGCTGCAGTCGCAGGTGCATGGGCTATCACCGACACGGAACCGCCTGATCCTGGCTGACCTTGCTGCTGACCTTGCTGCTGTTGCGCCTGCTGTTGCTGATGCGCGTGCTTCGCCTTCTCCGCCGCTTTGTTCCTCACGATCCTGCGAACAATGGCCCAGAACACCGCATACAGTTACCGGTCATCGGGAAACGACCGAACGCCGCTCACGTTCGCCACCACTTAACGGGGTATTCTTATTCTCGAGGTCGCACCGGAATTTGTCACATCTATTCGTTGATATTTGAGGCAGTTTTGTGATTTTTCTCGTGGGAAAATACTCAAAATTGCAGGAGTTATACAGTTTTTTTGTTGAGCATGTGTTAGGGGGTGCTCTGGGTTCAAGTGTCAACTTCGGGAATTTTTTCCAGCGAAGTATTGAACCTTTCGCATTGGAATTCGGCGCACATATTTACCGGTATCTAAAGCATACGTGTGATTTTTTGCAAATGAAAATATTCAAAATTGCAGGGGTTATATATTTTTTATAGAGGGACATGCGTTGAAGGAGCACTCTGGGTTCAAGTGTCAACTTTGGGAATTTTTTTCCAGCGAAGTGTTGAACCTTTCGCATTGGAATTTGGCACACATATTTACCGGCATCTCAAGCACATGTGTGATTTTTTCCAAGTGAAAATATTCAAAATTGCAGGAGCTATATATTTTTTTTATAGAGGGACATGCTTCCAAGGGGCACTCTGGGTTCAAGTGCCAATTTTTGGGAATTTTTTCAGGAGAACTATTGGAGCTCTTAAATTCGGATTTGGCGCACATATTCCTTAGTATCGTAAGTTTTTTTTCAAGTAAAAATTACCGATTAGCAACCGATTCCTCGATCTGAAGTAGAAATGGCAAGATTGCAGTTTTTCGTATCGTTAATTCCGAACCTGTTCCCGAATGATTAGACTTCGGTGTCGGAGTCAGGGGTTACGGGATGATTAATTACGATTACGCGGGTCAGTTCGCGCCGAATCATTCTCCTATGGGCAGTGCACTCACTGTACTGGCCACGCACTCGAGTACGCATCAGCACTCTTCGCAAGTGCTCGCTGTGTTGTATAGTGTACAGAGAGGATCGCTTGTTGCTCTCTCTCTCTCTCTCTCTCTCTCTCTAGCTATTGTTACGGGACACAGAGGCCACCCCGCCTTCGAATAGCCTAACGTGACTTTGCGGAACGGTCGCGTATCATAATCACATCAAGGAGTAGTCCGCGGACATCAAGCAGCTATAACGAAGTTCCGCAAGTCCATCTCCCTTCGCCCTTTAAGCCGCCATCCGGCACACCGTGCACCGACTATGCTTATTATCCATGATATATTGTGCGTGTGGTTTCAATGGTCAGCCGGCTGGACGTCGGTATCAATTATCCTGGCGAATGCAGTGCCGTTGTTAATCTCGCAGGAGGTACGATCTGGTGAAGTCGCGGAAGATGCTGGGGACCCTTCCGGGTCGCACCGGAAGTCCTCCAGCATCGAGCCTTCAACAGAACTTTCTGGGAGTAGAACCTCTTGCAATTAATCAATTCAATTTTCAGGGTGAACAATCTTTAAAATTGAGAGAACGTCGTAGGACACGAGACGATATGATTTGTTTACGGAATGACCTTCAATTTCAAGATGAAAAGGTCAACCAAATTTGTTTTCACCGCATCGTGTGCTGTTCAACTGAAGAGGCAAGGGCTACGATTTAAATTGTACGAAATTCAAGAATAAAGGGCTACAAATTACATTGCACAAAATTCAACAAAAAGGGCTACGAATTAAATTGCACAAAATTCAAGAATAAAGAGCTACGAATTAAATTTCGCAAAATACAAGAAGAAAAGGGCTACGAATTAAATTGTACAAAATTTAAGAATACAGGACCACGACATAAATTGTACAAATTCAACAAGAGAGGACTACGAATTAAATTTCATAAAATTCTACAAGAAAAGGGCTACGAATTGAATTCCACAAAATTTGAGAAGAAAGGGCTACGAGTTACATTGCACAAAATTCAACAAAAGGGGCTACGAATGGAATTGCACAAAATTCAACAAGAAAGGGCTACAATGGAATTATACAAAATTGAACAACAAAGGGCTAGGACTTAAATTGTGCCTGAAGAGGACAGGGCTACCAATTAAACTGTACGAAATTCAAGAATAAAGGGCCACGATATAAATTGCACAGAATTCAAGAATAAAGGGTTGCGAATTAAATTGTACCGCAACAAGAAAGGGCTACGAATAAAATGATAGAAAATTCATTGAGAAAGGGCTACGAATTCAAACATCAACAAAAAAGGCTACGAATTAAATTGCACATAAAATAAATTGTTTGATCCTTCGACCTTGAAATTAATTTTGCGGGGGTCATTGAGGATGCTTGATGGATAAATTTGTTTTCGCCGTTCGACGAGTGGAAAATGGAGGATCGGTGGAAATATGTTTGCCGTTTTTCTGGGATTTAGTGGTCCCAGTGGTAACTCTTCGGCGAGCACCACCTACGTACACGTGCGACGGGGGAGTGATTTCTCATCGGGACGAGCCGGCGCGTAACGGATCGACATTAAGTCCTTCGTTTCTGTCGTGGATGTGTTTGCGGGCTAGGTAATCGTGGGGGTGTGAGCTACGGCGATCAATCAGATGACACCTGTTGCCCAATCTCCCTGGTTCGTTCGCCACCTTCGCCAATTCGCAACAATTAGCAACGATCCTTATCAGGGTTAGGGCTCTGGGGTGGGCGGGTACCCGGGGATCCTAAATCGTTGTTCTGCCCGGCTATCTTGGACCTCCTGCTTTCCCGCATCGCTGATTAGTCGCCAATCGAAAACACCCGAATAATTAGCCAGATAATTTGATTAACCCTTAACGCTAGTGTCGATTATGAATATTTTCACAAATTACACTCGGAGCTATTTTAACTCGAAAATTAAACATTTCTTGTGACCTAGGATAATTCCTTTAGATATTTAGTAATCGATTAGAAGACTGCGGATCTTTATGCAAAATAAAAAATGTTTGCATTGATTGCGGGACACAGGAGTCAAATAAAAATTGTATTTTTGTTTTAATTATTCTATGAAGCTGAAACTAATATATTGATGTCCTTAAATATTTTTGACCACTGCTTTAAATTACATGTAGCCATTTTTGTCATAATTGGATAAAATCCGCAGTCTATTGATGAGATATACCAACATATTTAATAATCTAAACAATATGGATAATGTTACAACAATTTTTAGTAGGTAATGGATGAATGCACCTACATCTCTCGGTTTTACAGTTGAAAAGATCAACGTTAAGAACAATTGATTAGGTTGAATCTTTGCTGTACCTCCTGCGAATGAAGTTGCAACCTGTTCCAGATTTGGATAAAATTATTTTTTGACAGGATAACAACGAAACGAGGAATTTATAATCAAGCTAGAATTTTGAAAATGACTGTATGGTTTCGGTGTAATTTTGCAAAATGTAACGGGTGAGCGTCAGCATAATGAGCACGATCGCCAGGTCTGTCAGTACAGAACAGGTGCAGATTTTATCAGCGTACAGATGGTGTGAACGGTTGCCATACAGCGGGGCGCATATTCGAGAGTCGAGCAAACGGGAGCATTTCGCTGAAGAACGTCGGCCGAGCCTCGCACACCTCTTCTTCTAATTAGCATCGCGCTACGGTGTACTTGTTCGTTATCGATGCATTTATAAGTATTAACGACCGTTAGCCGATTCGGCGCAACGCGTTGCATGATTTATGCAACCCCGAGAAATACCGGACACACTCTATTTCACTCCGGCAGGCTCGCGCGGCCATTTCTACGAACGATGTTCTGAAAAATTGTAATAAATGAAGGACTACGATTTAAATTTTACAAAACTCACAAAACAGCCAAGATGTAAATTGTACAAATTCAACAAGAAAGGCCTACGAATTAAATTTCATAAAATTCGAGAAGAAGAGGGCTACGAATTAAATAGTACAAAATTCGAGAATAAAGGGCTACGAATTAAATTGCACAAAATTTGAGAATACAGGACCACGACATAAATTGTATAAATTCAACAAGGAAGGCCTACGAATTAAATTTCATAAAATTCCAGAAGAAAAGGGCTACGAATTAAATTTCACAAAGTTCGAGAAGAAAGGGCTACGAATTGAATTTCCAAAATTCGCGAAGAAATGACTACGGATTACATTGTACAAAATTTAAGAATACATAACCACGACATAAATTGTACAAATTCAATGAGAAAGGCCTACGAATTAAATTTCGTAATATTCAACAAGAAAAGGGCTACGAATTAAATTGTACAAAATTGAAGAATACAGGACCACGACATAAATTGCAGAAAATTCGACAAAATACGGCTACGATTTAAATTATACATCAACAAGAAAGAGCTACGAACGATATTATCCAAAATTCGACAAAAAAGGCTTGCGAATGACATTGCAGAAAATTCAACGAAGAATTTGCATAAAAATCTGCGTGTCTTCACACGCGGTCCGGTCAGGGAATTTTTCGGCAGGCTGGTTTTTAAGCATCTTCTTCAAGATGCGAGCAACGGTGGATTTTATTGCGGCTTCGGGGCCGTTCGTGGAGCAGAAAGAGGGTGAAACTGTCGCTGCTGGAAAATCACATGGCGGTTTCCATTCACGAGGGGGATGGTCTCAGCTCCTTGCCAATCCTCCGTGGGGGTGAAAGAGGAGAAGATCTCGTTCTCTCTCTTTCTCTTCCAAGGTTTGCCAGTCGCTCTCACGGTTACAACGCCTCGGAGAAACCAGAGGTGGCGCCCAGAGGATGGCTAGGCAGAATTATGAGGGTAGAGCGTGTCGAGGGTGCCACGTGGGAAGAAGCTATGCCTCCCCTGGCGCCATCAGATCGTTCCCCAACGGCCACTCCTGAACTAAACTGCTCGACTATCTACCCTGAAGTGCTACCAATCCAGCCTCCGAAGTCAACCTTCCTCCGGCATCCTTTTAAACGCGCTCCGAACCCGTAAAACAATAATTAAATGCAACATTGTTTTACATTCGGATCCTTCCGAATGCGAGATTCGATTTACGCTCTACAAATTCTCCGGTTCACCCAGTTTTGCGAAATGAATTTCGAATAATAAGTTGCGCGAATATATTCGACATAAATATTCAACGATTGTCATGCGTACTTTGCGGAAGAGCAGCTTCCCGCATAATTGTAACAATAACCGCTACGCATAAACACCGTAACTGTAAGTTTTATAACGTGTCGAAAAATGGCTTGTTACGATGATACGTCCGATTCGATCGGACGTCCCCGACGAAAGGGTTCCGTCGTCCGGAATCGTAACCGGAGTTTACAACGAGCGATGCCGAAGAACATAACGACCATCTAACATCTCAGGTCGATACTTCAAGACACTCCTTCAGTCTCGGCTGCCTCTCTCTGGGCCAGCGCACCGTCGTCGAGCAGAATAGCAGAAGACGTTCGCAGCAGCGTACGAGCAGAATGGAGGAGGAGGGGGTGGGGGGTGGGTTCGTGCCACGGCTCTGGAACCACAAACTTTAATGTTGGCATTACTTTTATGCGCGACTTTATGCCAAGTATCCCATCAAATATATGACCTGCGCTCCTGCACGCTTCCCGGGGGCCCGAGCACCTTCTCCCTCTTTCTTCCCTCTCCTCCCCTCCTCGTCTCTCTCTCTCTTGCACTCCCCCGGTTCCAACGCGAGGCTAAATTATTGCGAATAAAACTTTATACTCAAATTACCTCTACGCCAACTTTATCGCATTTCGCCGGTAGAATACTCCTCCCGGCTTCGGCACACCCTCTGACAGCTAGGGGATGGTGACACGCCGACTTAAATTTTCCACCCCCGGGTCCTGGCTAATTTCCGCGGATAAGCGCCCGGCTTCTCCTACCAATTTTTCATCCATGTCTTTTCTGATATGGTAGACTGGATGACCCAACAACTGGGTGTCCTAACAACTGGATGTAGTAACAATTGGGTGTCCCAACAACTGGTTGACACAACAACTGGGTATCCCAACAACTGAGTGTCCCAACAACTAGGTGTCAGTAACAATTGTTAAGGATCTCGGGCATTCCAACATTTCTGATCGACACTGAACCGAACACTCTTCCCCCAAAGCACTTCTAACAGTTCAGGATCTCATAATCGCGGTCTGATCATGTTAATCCGGCTCGTTCGCGGCGCTAACGCAAAAGTTATTGGCAACAGCAACAAGGATGGTGACACGCCAACTTAAATTTTCCACCCCCGGGTTCTGGCTAATTTCCGCGGATAAGCGCCCGGCTTCTCCTACTAATTTTTCATCCATGTCTTTTCAGATATGTTGGACTGGGTGTTCCAACAACTGGATGTCAGTAACAATTGGGTGTTCCAACAACTAGGTGTCTTAACAACTGGCTGTCACAACAACTGGGTGTCAGTAACAATCGTTAAGGATCTCGGGCATTCCAACATTTCTGACCGACACTGAACCGAACACTCTTCCCCCAGAACAACCTCTAACAGTTCAGGATCTCATAATCGCGGTCTGATCATGTTAATCCGGCTCGTTCGCGGCGCTAACGCGAAAGTTATTACGTCCCATTATACGTCCCGGAGAGGATCACGGGGGGATTTTCAGGTGGCTTTCCAGGATTTACCATTCTCGGGGGCAGATGCTGCGAGCGTGTAGCCGTGAGTCGGTGACTCCCTTTTCTCTCGAACCCGAAGTCAAGAAAGGAGAGAACCTGCGAATACTGTGGAGAAGAGAGAAGAGAAAGAGGGTGGGGGGGGCTTGCCTGCTAGAGAGACAGAGGGAGAGAGAGACAGAGTCTCGCAGAACTATTCTGTCGAGCTGTAGACACAATACGGGACTCGCTCCACGGCCATTGTACGCCCTTCAGAGCCACACAATGGCTGGAAAAGGTGTATCCTGATATTCCACCACCTCTCCAGAGAAGCTGTAATATACCCCGAGCGTGCTGTACTTGCCGCTTCTCGCTATAGCGCGGTGTGATTCTTGAACAAAAGCTGCTCCCGAGGAAACGCGACCGTTCCCATTGCCCCGCGTTGTCTTTCGCGGCTGGGATTAATTATTTTCCACGGGAAAATTCTCGCCCGGCATGTTGATCATCAATTAACCCTCGGACCCCTGCGAGTCCTACGCCTGATACGTATGATGTGAATTTGATTTGCCAGGTGGTGAATTTGACTCGTAAAAGAGTTAATTTGGACTGCGAAAAAGTGGAGACTATCTACAAACAGATTAATTTGGAGTGCTGATCCTGTATTTCGGATGGGGGTACCTCCTTTTCTTCGTCGCCGGTGCATAAATTTGTGGTTGAAGGTAGGATCCACACAACTAGTCACACTAGAACCTGGAGTTGAGTAACCACTTTATAATCCTATATTTCTTGATCTTCTAGAATTAGCCTCAAAGTGTCCTTGATCTTAATGATCCTAGGGTACCTGGCAGCTTCGAACTACTGCATCAACTCGGCCGCTAACCAATTCCAAACTGACTGATTCGCGATCATAATTCATTTCTTTCGGATTTCAGATTCTTCATTTGGCCATTTTGAAAAATCTACGGAATTATCTCCCCCTCCCCGATCCTTCGTGGATCTATCGATCCTCGAAATTTTTATAAAAATTTCAAATTTCACGATCATAATTTGAATTTCTTTTGGATCTCCGATTCTTTATTCGGCAACTTTTTTAAATTTGCGGAAGCACCTCCCCCGCTCCCGATCCTCCATGGATCTATCGATCCTCGAAATTTTTCCAGAATTATAAGAATTATTATGTCTGAAGAAATTTCAATCGAATAAAAATTTCACGATCATAATTTGAATTTCTTTTGGACCTCAGATTCTTCATTTGGTAATTTTCAAAAATTTACGAAATTAACTCCCCCTCCCCCCATCCTTCGTGGATCTATCGATCCTCGTAATTTTTCCAGAATGTCTGAAGAAATTTCAATCGAATCAGAATTTCAAATTTCACGATCATAATTTAAATTTCTTTTGGATATCAGATTTTTTATTTGGCAATTTTTAAAAATTTGCGGAAGCACCTCCCCCCTTCCCGATCCTCCGTGGATCTATCGATCCTCAAAATTTTTTCAGGATGTCTGAAGAAATTTCCTAACCTAACCTAACCAATTCTAAACTGACTGATTCACTGAATAATATACATAAAATGATTTTTGAGGAAATGGGTTCCCAGTCCACGGTGCGATGAAGATAAATGGAGGAATAACAGTTGTAGGAATATTTCGTTAGCTTTCGTTGCCGGGCCGCAGAGCAGAAGAACATCGTGTCAAAGCTACCCCGCAGGGTGTGTCTAATGCGCCCTAGGACGCCAGGTAGAAGTTGTATTAAAGCAGAGCATCACAGTATCACACCCCAGGACCTCATCCCAGACATTTTGATGAAGTGTCCCCACTCTGATCTCTCACTCTCTCGAGTACCAGAGACGAGTATATGTATTATTATATCCGGGGACGTAGTTCGCATTGTCAAACAGCAGCTGCCTGCTTCTTCCACACAACTATATTAACTGCGACGACGGTAGAGCCTCTGTGTTCACGTGTACCGTCCGTTTGTGTGTGCGCGTGTGTGTTTGTTTGCGATTCTCGGCGAACCAACAACAAAGGATGCCCTTCGAACAATGATACCGGCGAGTCAACAGTCACCGAGGATCCTCTAAGCACAATGTAACACGCGATTTATAATATATCGCTTTTACAGACACCTAGCACCCTTCGGATCGAGTCGAGAGCTTGTAGGCTATCTACTAACCATTATCCGTCCCCAAACGGAGAGATTTATGCGAGCACTGATCCTCCGTGGATCCATCGATCCTCGACATTTTTCCCGGACGTCCGAGTCGAATTATTCTGCTCGCAGAATCGTATTTAAACAGATATTTCGATCGTCAACATTTAAAATTTTGCGATCATAATTCCTTTCATTTGCATCTCAGATTCTTCCCTCCCCCTCGCCCGATCTATCGATCCTCGAAATTTTTCCAGAATGTCTGAAAAAATTCCAATCGAATCAAAATTTCAAAGATCACAATCATAATGAATTTCAATTATATCTGAGATTCTTCATTTGGCAATTTTTAAAAATTTGTGGAAGCACCTCCCCCCGATCCTCCGTGGATTTATCGATCCTCGAAATTTTTCCAGAATGTCTGAAGAAATTCCAATCGAATCAAAATTTCAAAGATCACAATCATAATTAATTTCAATTATATCTGAGATTCTTCATTTGGCAATTTTTAAAAATTTGTGGAAGCACCTCCCCCCGATCCTACGTGGATTTATCGATCCTCGTAATTTTTCCAGAATGTCTGAAGAAATTCCAATCGAATCAAAATTTCAAAGATCACAATCATAATGAATTTCAATTATATCTCAGATTCTTAATCTGGCAATTTTTAAAAATTTGTGGAAGCACCTCCCCCCGATCCTCCGTGGATTTATCGATCCTCGAAATTTTTCCAGAATGTCTGAAGAAATCTCAATCGAATAAAAATTTCAAATTTCACAATCATAATTAATTGCAATTTTATCTGAGGTTCTGCATTTGGTAATTTTTAAAAATTTGCGGAATGACCTCCCCTCGATCCTTCGTGGATCTATCGATCCTCGAAAATTTTCCAAGACGTCTGAAGAAATTTCAATCAAATAAAAATTTCGCGATCATAATTTGAATTTCTTTTGGATCTCAGATTCTACATTTAGCAATGTCAACTTTGTTAACATGTTGACACAAGTTGATAGTTCCACCTGGCATCTTGCTTATCGAAGGTTCAGGAATTTTTGCAATTCCGGACAGGAACCGTTGCGAGGTTATGTATGGCGTAATCTGCGGCGGCGTATGAGCCGTGGCCGCTGACGTCGCCATATTGTGCCACGCTCGATTACTAGGCATATTACGTTACCGGTGCACTACACAATAACATTCGATTAAACTTCTCTGTGTATGATTACTTTATTGCAGATCGCCGATTAATCTTCGAATATTCGTTGGTTCATTAGCTGTCAATCATCCGGCGTCATCGAGCTATTAAACGCCTATTTCAGCGAGTCATTGTGCGCGCCGCGCCGTATAGAACCGTCTTTTCCCTCGTTAGTAGTATCGTTAACCGGGATCGTCCTCCTTGTTATAACGTTTGTTGCATCCCGATATTCATAGAGACTTTCACCGATGTACATATATATACGAAAAATGAACAAAAAAATTATTTCAGATGACCTTGGGCACCACCCCTTTCAAGTAAAATATTTTTAGGACACTCTATCCCCTGCGTTATCCACTTGGCTTATCTTATAATCGGTGATTTTTCAATTCAAAATTGCTTGGAACAATGCAACATCTGATAGTTCCTGCTAGCTCCTGTTTCGAAGTGATTCGGTATGGAAATGACGAGAATTTTTGCAATCTAGTTTCTGGAGGATCCTTTGGAAATATTCGTAGAAATCGATGCTGACGGTCGGCCGACGCAACGGGACAATTTTGACGGTACACTGGCCGAGTAACTTCGGTATCCTAGCTCTCGGCCAAGAACAAAAGGGGATGGAGTATTATAGGCTGGCAGAGTAGGCGGCCATCCGGTTTCATTGCGGTTCTGTCTGTCCTCTGACGTTTCCACGGCAACCTGGATTGCGTATCTCGGCCGGCGTGGTTGTCCTCATCGTTGTCTTCCCCGTCATTGTTGTGGTTGTCGTCGTCCTGCTTGTCGAATCGACATTCAACCTCTGAATGTCTTCTTTCCCTTCGTTTCTTTTCCTCCTTTCTCTCTCTCACCACCTCTCTTGTTGACTCTGTCTTGCTGTAGTCGCCTCAGTCTGTGCTCCGTTGATATCATTCCCCTCCGTTAGTCGAGGTACAGGGATACGGAGGACCCGTAATTGTAACTTCATTTGAGGCTAATTTCGGCCGAGGGGTATGATGAAACGCGGTAATAATTGTGTTATCCAGACAAAGGACGGTTATGGATACGCGCCGCCGCCACCAGCACCGTCCTTGCTCCCAACGCGGAGCGTCATCACCACCGGATCCTCCTACCAACCCCCGAGGGTGCTCCAGGATAAGGTAGGAGGGGTTTATTCGCCTCTCTCGCTTCCTCGTTCTACAAATATGGCTGCTTTAACGGAACTTCAACGGCACCGTGCACCATATTGTTCCCCTCCAATCGCGTGTGCACCTTTTAACCACCGTCCCAACACCCGCGCACTACGTCCTCCCATTTCCTCATCAGCCTTCTGCTCCTTAAGCTTCACAAAGAGTCCTCAAGATAGAGGATCTATCAATCGATGCTAAAAAGTTATTTCTACAGGCTTGTCTGGCTATAGATAGCTACCTTCAATTGTTGTGTCACCTAACTGGCTTGATGAGTGAAGATGATAAGACGAACAACCTCCGAAGGATACTTGGTTTCTCAGGCAGCTAATTTGGTGACTACTCTCTCAATAGTCTTCAAGGCTAGAGGATCTATCAATCGATGCTAGGCGAAAAGTTATTTATACAGAATGGTCTTGCTAGAGATAGTTACCTTTAATTGTTGTGTCACCTAACTGGCTTGATCAGTAAGGATGGTAAGATGAATAACCTCCAAAGGATACTTGGTTTCTCAGGAAGCTAATTTGGTGACTACTCTCTCAATAGTCTTCAAGGCTAGAGGATCTATTAATCGATGCTAGGCGAAAAATCATTTCTACAGTGTGGTCTTGCTAGAGATAGCTACCTTCAATTGTTGTGTCACCTAACTGGCATGATGAGTGAAGATGATAAGACGAACAACCTCCGAAGGATACTTGGTTTCTCAGGCAGCTAATTTGGTGACTACTATCTCAATAATTTTCAAGGTTAGACGATCTATCAATCGATGCTAGGCGAAAAGTTATTTCTACAGGGCGGTCTTGCTAGAGATAGTTACCTTCAATTGTTGTGTCACCCAACTGGCTTGATCAGTAAGGATGGTAAGACGACTTCTACCTGAGGACGTTACCAAAGGAGATTTGTTTTACAAGATCACCGTATGCCTCAATTCTCAATATAAACGTTGAATGTTTCGAAGTGGAGAAGACTCGCGTTTCGAATTGCTGGATTGATCAGTGTGCAGCTTCTATTTAATAACACCGAATCGATCGAACTTCCATTTGAACCAGCGAGGACATCTCCTCAGGCAGCCAGAAAAGATATTTCAAAGGGTACGTCGCACTCATAACCCGTCCTTCCACCATGAAAAGAGAAAGGGGCCGTCTCCTCCGGCCCTCATCCCTTCGAGAACCAGTGCGGAATACCGATTCGTCAGACCCCGACGAAAGAGAAGAGGATCCATAGGCCGGGTTCCTCCCGCGGAGTCGATGGAATGGTAAATAAGGCAGTCGGTAGGCAGGCGTTATTTATGGGGATGTAATTTAATAACCGAAAGATGAACAGGGAGAGATAGCAGTGACGCCGAGCGTAAAGCCGAAAGTGGCATGAAAGTAGCAGCGCCGTCCTATTGGCTGTTCCCCTCTGCCTCTGGCGTGCTGGGATGTTGGAGAACAGCCGGCCATATGGCTTCTCGTGCACGCCACCGCCGCCGACGCTGCCTGCCTGCTTCGAGGTTCCGGGGGTGCGAAATGATATGGAAGTAATGGAGAGAGCAGACCCCGTTGCGCCTATGCGAGAAGATTGACCCTCGCGATTGTGGAACAAGGAGGATCGCGCACCGTTGCTCTGTTCACCGGACAGAGCGATGACAGATTGATACAATTCCGCCGAGAGTCGCCGCGACAGATTTCCTGCCAACTGTTGTTGCTCCGGCGATCATTACGCCGAATTAAAGCGACAGACTGGACCCGATCAGAACCCGGTGAACTTCACTGATCTTGGATAATGGGGCCTAACCTTGTCGAAGACGTCTGCGTGGACCTTCAGAGGAGTCGGACTTCCATCTTACGCCAATTGTACAAGGATTCAAGACAGGATCAGCGTGCTGAACCATGTGGAAGCTCGAAGGAGTCTTTCTCAAGTCTATGTACTCGCGGATGATGAAGATAATGCTGGCTAACTTTATCACAGACGTGAATTGTGGGAGGATTCAAAGGAGGAGCAATGTGCTGAACCATGTAGAAGCTCAAAGAGGCGCCAATTTGCAAGGATCTCCCGATTCATCGGAAAGGATCGCCAGCATCGCGAGAGGATTCAGAAGGATGAAGCTCAGGGGAGTGTTCCCGTGGCCCGACGACTTCATCGAAGCCGCAAGAAGGGCCTAGGCATACGCGAGACCGTTACTTCGGTGGCTGCGTCGACCTTCAGAGGAATCCGAAGTCCATCTTACGCCAATTGTACAAGTATTCAAGACAGGATCAGCGTGCTGGACCATGTGGAAGCTCGAAGTAGTCTTTCTTAAGTCTATGTACTCGCGGATGATGAAGATAATGCTGGCTAACTTTATCACAGACGTGAATTGTGGGAGGATTCAAAGGAGGAGCAATGTGCTGGACCATGTAGAAGCTCAAAGAGGCGCCAATTTGCAAGGATCTCCCGATTCATCGGAAAGGATCGTCAGCATCGCGAAAGGATTCAGAACGATGAAGCTCAGGGGAGTGTTTCCAGGCCCGACGACTTCATCGAAGCCGCAAGAAGGGCCTAGGCACACGCGAGACCGTTACTTCGGTGGCTGCGTCGAGGAAACGAGAAGGAAGCTGTGAACCCGGCGTAAAGCCCTCGGCGAACCTCGCTCCTTATCGATCTGCCCCTGAGACTTGTGCGACCAAGAAGCCGAGAGCGCGACGAGGAAACCCGACCGGGGAGAGGAAGAGAGAAAGAGATAGAGACCCATGAAGCAGAGAGTGGAGCGAACCTCGCGTTTGTGTACGTGTAAGATAGACCTGAGAGCCGGCTACTCGAGCGTGACTCCGCAGCCGAAGCCGAGCCTATCAATATTTCCTCCCGAAATCCGCCGCGGTACCCATTGGTAATTTCTCTTTTCTTATTTTCCACTTCTTTGGCCTGGTTGGCCTCCATCTTTGCGCTCCTGACGAATGGCGAGTACGCTCCTCGTTCGTCTTTGCTAATTGGACAATCTTGTAGATGGCTGCCTTCTCCTTCTTCTAATCCCTACCAGTGCCGGATAGTGCACGTAACAAAGACTATGTTCAACGAATTGTTGATAATCTCAATTTGGGATGCTTGAATCTGTTTCAGATTTCAAGGAGGACCCACCTGTACAGTTAGAGGGTATCCTAAAACACTGACAGTCTTGCGTGGAGATCCAATGCTCAGATACAGCAGTGAACGTCCATGTTTCCTCCAATTTAGGGTATCAGAAAGTCTGAAATCGCTGACTCCGGGGCACCGAGGATTGAACGACTGCGTGTCAGCAGACTGGAGCCGTGATCTTCGCATAAGTGTGGTTCCAGGTACAGATTCCGGAACGAATGAACCGGGACACGGATTCGACGCGTCCCCGTTCATTAAAGACCAGGGGAAAAACGAGGTGGAACAGGGTGGCCGGGTCGGAGCGATTCCCGAAAGCAGAATATAAGCCCCGGGACCAGTTAGCGTCCAATCTTATCCCCGTTTCTCCGGCTGTTTTTCCGTCGTCCCGTGTCTCATGCTCAGGATATATAACTGTTATTTTTCGCGAAAGCCACTCCATTATTTCGCCCTCCATCGCCGCGGTCTTTTTTACCGGCTC
Source organism: Lasioglossum baleicum (assembly GCF_051020765.1). Lineage (NCBI taxonomy): Eukaryota > Metazoa > Arthropoda > Insecta > Hymenoptera > Halictidae > Lasioglossum > Lasioglossum baleicum. Next base: position 11,832,075 of record NC_134938.1, read on the forward strand.
GCCGTTTCCTTTCTCCGACGGGGCTTCTGTCTCCCCGGCTTCGCGGACGGTCCCATTTCGGAGTGTCCCGGCCAAGCGAGACAATACATTATATTATCCGTATCATTATTTCTCCGCGCCGAAAACCAGCCCCGGAGCTAGAAAAACCGAGACACGATCATAATGGGAGAAATCCCGGCCTCGCCGCTGATATTCCCGGTTTCCTGCTCTAACACACAGAGGAGCCGAGAAATCCTGACCAATATCTCGACGTCGTTCGGCGTCGACCGACCGAGCTCTCTCGGACCAGACCATTCCGGTTTCTCTTATTTTTAAACGCACTCTCTTCTCGCTTTTTCGTTATTTTCGGATTTGGCTCCGCGAATCGGAACAATGGAACGTCTCGAGAAATTGGGATAACTACATATCCGGGAGTCTTTGAAAACTTAGGTCTCCAAAAGCGTGGGGTCTCTGAAAGGTTGGGGTTTTCGAAAGCTGGAAGTCTCCAAAATCTTGGTGTCTTCGGAAGCTTGAAGTGTAGGAAAAATTGGGGTCTCCGAAAACTTGGGTCTCCAAATGGGTGGGGTCTCTGAAAGCTTAAGGTGTACGAGATCTTGGAGTCTCCAAAAGCTTGAGATCTCCCAAGGCTTGAGGTCTACGAGATCTTGGAGTCTCCAAAAGCGTGAGATCTCCCAAAGCTTGAGGTCAACGAGATCTTGGAGTCTCCAAAAGCTTGAGATCTCCCAAAGCTTGAGGCTTCCCAATGCTTGAGGTCTACGAGATCTTGGAGTCTCCAAAAGCTTGAGATCTCCCAAAGCTTGAGGCCTCCCAAAACTTGAGATCTCCGAAAGCTTGAAGTCTCCAAACGCTCGGGATCTCTGAGATCCCTGTACGCCCACAGCCGTTGATGAATCCGATCAATCATCGGCTGCTCTCGCTGTACGAGTGGTTGGAGGAGCGAAATCTATCGAGAGGAACGGCTGAAGAAATTAAGTGCTCTCGGCATATGCTGCGACCAATTGCCAATGAGACCGATTAGTTATCTAACACCAGTGGAGCAAGTAGACGTTGTAGCGCACCCCTGTACTTGCATCCAGATAAGTGCACACCCGGCGACACCCCGATCCCATTGACCTTTCGCAGGTTCCTCCGGGAATGGGCCGATTAATTCAAGTGTTTTTACGTCGCCCGGTAGATCGCACCGACGCGACGCGACGGGGAGGAGGGTGCACAAGGTACAGGGCTAGAACACAAGTATATCCACGGTAAAGGGATGCTCTAACAGGGAGCACGGCGTCCCACGGGACAGCATTACAGCGTATCAGCACCGCACAAACTGAACGAGTGGATCATCCCCCTTTTCGAGCGACAGAAAAGCCAACGAGAGAAAGAGCATTCAAAAGGAGAGTGAGAGAGAGAGAGAGAGGGAATCCATTGATCGACTCACATATGTCCCGAGATTTAATCAGTCGCTACTTAAGACCTTATCTCCCATTTTAGTTCCCGTGTACGCACCTACTTCGTCCACCCTCATTTCGACTACCCTACAGGCCGCAACCCGCCTGATAATGTAATCGAGCGTAATGCGGATCGAATTGGCCTGCAAGTGAAATCCACTAACATGATTTCCGGCGGCCGCCGCGTTAATGGAAACGCACGCAAATTAGTTAGCCTCCGCCCACAGAAAGTATCGGACAAATCTTCTAAGCACACATATTACAATCAAAAACCTAAGTGAAGGGCATCTGAATAAATTGAGTTTTGTTCTTTTCACGAAGCAGCAGACATCGGGCGCTTTTAGTGCCCGGTTCACAGTACGAAAGGTTGCTGAAGAACTCCTCTATAATCGAAGAAACTATGTAGACTCTCCGAACAATTGATCCGCCGTAAATTCCTAGTATTCCGAGCAGATGAAGCAGTGTCGTCGCAGGCACGGTAGCGTGAAACGTGGGCGTATGTAGCTACAGGAATTGCTTTCTGGCCGAGGTTTTCGATGTGTCTAGGATTGCAGTGGAGGGTGCGGCGGTGGCTTGTTGCTCGAGTGACTCCTCCACCTTCGAACAACCTCTCTCTCTCTCTGTCTCTCTCCTTCGCACTCTTCCCCAGGCTAGTGTTCCTCTCGTTCTCTCCCGTCGTCTACCTTCTCCTTTTCCTTCTTGGCCGTATCCCCCGACCGAAGGCCCAGATGGCGGGTATTGATCTGAATCCGGAGAACAGATCGCCTGGAAAAACTTACCCCGCGGATACTTACCTACCCACCTCGCTATCTACATGCTCACCTATCCAACCTAGCTTCACCCACTCACGTACACCGAACCCGCAACCTTCTGGACCCGTGTGCCTGTGTGCGCGCGCGTAAATGTATTTCCGCTTGGCGAGCAATGGATAGAGGAGAAGGCTGATGCTCCTCCGCACTGGAAAACCGCTTCACGGGAGAACGTGCTTCCACCCTAAGTGATTGTTCACGCCGATTCATCGATACGATCCTTCAAAAATCATCGAGCATTCTTCCTTCACGGCACGCGGAAACTTACAGGCGTTTATGTTACACTGTCTCGTGTCTTTGCGATACTTCAGCTTTTTTCACAGGTCTCGAGTTTCGCCAAGCTTTTGGAGACCCGAAACGTTTGGAGATTCCAAGCTTTTGGAGACCCCGAGCTTTCGAAAACCCCCAGATATCAGAAACCCCAAGAAATCGGAAACCCCCAGATATCGGAGACCCCAAGTAAGATCCAATTAATGCAATTTCGCAGGGCGAACTACTACGTTGAGAGCAGAGTTTTGAAATGTAGATTGGACTTACCGATTGATGGAGGAGACGGATGGCACGTTGTCCTGCGAACAAATGCCTTCGGCGAGCAGCCTGTCTCTAATTTCCCAGGCAAACATTGTCGGATTATCCCTCTTGTAGTTCGCGATCGCCTCGACGACTGGCGGTGTTGCTACTTTCGGCTTGGAGCCGCCTATGACGCCGGCCTTGAAGCTGCCGGTTTCATAATACCTGCGGACAGGAAAGATCAAACTGATAGATCGTTGAAAAGATTCTGTCACGATTGGGATCATGGAACTAGGGAGTCCCTACACCAGTGGCGTCGTTTATCGCGTCCTCATCTCCTTCACACATTACCTAATAGTCTCCTCGGTTCCTCTACTGGCAATTAAACGACGTTTTCACGAACATAATCAACAGATATCATGCACTTCTGACAGCAATAGGTGGGTGTAATCTCAAACAATAAAAATATAAATACAAATGGATTTCTGTGTGTGGTCTGAGTCCTCAAATGAATTCCGACGATGTTCACCTTTACTTTTATTTTTAACAATCTGAAGAGTCTGGGTAGACAATGTCCATGATCTAGCCCGAGGATCTAGCAATTCCAGGCAAGGATAAGCTTCAGGGGGTTCGATCGAGATCCGCCTCAAAGGAACAACAGCCTCGATCATCGTTTGTACTCGAGAAACAGCAAGTGGGTTGACAATGTCGATCACGGAGTCGGAGGATCTAGGATTCCAGCTAGACAGATGGCTTCACGGGGTTCGATCAAACGGGCGGCGGCGAGGAAGCCGGTGACTGGTTCGGTCAAGATCGGACTCAAAGGGACGATAGCCTCGATTATCCGTCGTTTCGGGCAAGTGATTTAAAATCCGCCGGCAAAGCGGTCACGGCGTTGAGCGCGCGTACAAAATTGGCGAGATATCCAGAGCCGGGCTCGGAGCGGTGGCGGCGGACCCACATCCATCAAGGCGGCCCACAAGCGCGCCATTATTGCGGGCTTTCTGCCGTAATTGAATTTAAGCACGAGCGAAGATATTATTTAACTAATTAGGCACAAAGGGTGCGTTCACGGCGGGCCAATCGCGATTGGCCATCGCGCGCGCATAGCACGTAACCTGGTGGGAGGCTGTGCCAGAGACGCCGCACGTACGGCTCGGAGGCGGATAGCGGGAGAAGCAGAGAGAGAGAGAGAGAGAGGGAGAGAGGAGGAGCACCGACAGCGGGGAGGCGCAGGCCGTTTGTTTTAAAACAGCCGGTCGTTGACGCGCCGCTGGACGGCGATTCGTTATTCCGACGTTGGCCGCCCACCGCGGGAAAAACGATCGCTACCGTGCCTCTCTTTAACCCGCTCCCTTTGATTCCGTTCGAACGATCCACGCACCACGCGAACGTAGATCTCCTTTCGATATCATGTTTGGGACCGACCCGCCGGAAGCCGAGTCTGATACACGGGAATCGGATTTCCAATCGGTTGTATAAGTCTCGCCAGCCGACATTCTCTTTCTTGAAGAAACTGCAAGCCACGTGATTAGCAGCGGCGCGCAGTGGGCCAGAAACCGATTTTTTTTGGACACAAATCTGCCGACAATTCGGTTTTTCATCGATTCAATTGGAATTTGTTTTTAAATGTTCGTGAAGGACTATACTTTAACTACACTTGGTGTAGGGTTAAGAAGTGTCGGCAACTCAGCTGGGGCATGCAAATTTATGGTATGGGCGGATGAAGTATCGGAGTTATTGGGCTTTGTAGTTGAGGATTCTTGATTGTGACAGTTAACGGTTTTCGCGCAGCACGCCATCAAAGTATAGTCCTTCACGAACATTTTTAAAAAAATTGCAATTGAATCGATGAAAAACTGAGTTGTCGGCAGATTTTTGTCCAAAAAGATCGGTTTCTGGCCCACTGTGCGGCGGACGGGTACCCCGGAAATTCGGGTTCGGGTCGGGTCGGATATTTATCCCGAATATGGGTAAATTCGTGATACGCGTCGAAATCGGGCCAAGTCGGGTTGGGAACTAGAAAATAGAGAACGTCATAGATTTTCCGAATGTCAAGAGGGGGGCACCGCCACACAGATTCTAACAAAGTATACATGATTTTTATTGCGTTCGCAGCAAATAGCTTCCCGAATCGTAGCGAAACTGCAGTTCAATTATGTCACCAGCCGTGAACAATGCACCGTTCGACAATATAGCGACGTAATGGTCCGAACGGGGAAAAAATCGAACCCGCAACCGAAAGCAGAAGGGTTTCCTTGAACAGGCCGTGTCACCCCGAAATGATTACGAGCATATCTGCCGTAAAACCCCATATTCCCGGTCCACATGTCGATGCTCGTGATATTTCGCCCCCATTGTTCCGCCCCCGTGCTCCGCCATGGCCATTAACCCGCGCGCGCGATTTTTAAAATTGATCGTCGCGTCGTTCATACAGCGGTGCATTAATTTCGAGTTTAAACGGGACCGATACTGAAATCGGCTCGCCGACGGCCGAACCAATACGCCCGAGTCGTAGCAGTTATAATACGGCTCGTGTCTGTCATTTTTATTGATCATTTGCCGATCGGGAATCACGGTGGAATTTCGGGACTTCGATGTACAGGGTGTCTCAGCTGAAGGAGGCCACCTAAATGTCTCCTTTATTTTTAATGGCACAAAAAGAACATTTATGGCACAATTTAAATGGTATCGGAGGAGGAATATCATAGAAGAACAATTTATTTTGTTCGGTCATTTTTTAATTGTTTCTCATGGTCATTTTTTATCGAGAAAACTTATTATTTTTATTCCATCTTGTTAATGACTTAAGCATATTCGAATGTATTTTTTCAACCGCTATAAGATGGACTAAAAAAAAATCAGTATTCCGGTAAAAAAAATAACGACGAGCTTGAAAAAACTATGAAAAAATAACCGGACAAAAGAAATGGGTCTGCTATGATATTCCTCCTTCGATACCATTTAAATTATGCCATAAATACCTTTTTTGTCATTAAAAATAAAGGAGATATTTAGGTGGCCTCCTCCAGCCTGGACACTGTATATCATTTTCTAATCTTTGCAATTTGTATTGGGTTGGCAAGAAAGTAATTTCGGTATTATATAAATAAAACCCAATTTTTCTATTCAAGCAATCAACTTTAATCAGTAAGATATTTTCCATCTTGTTCGATGATCTTCCGCCATCTTTCTAGTAGCTTCATAATTCCGCGCACATAAAACTTCAAAGTTCTCCCAAAATTGGGTTTTATTTCATCCTAAAATTCTTGCCAACCCAATATTTTGTAAAAAGAAAATTTCTCTCTCTTTTTTTCTATCTAACATTTTCCTTTCAGATCTGTGACAATGCAATGGATTTGTAATCTTAAATGTAATCTTTTGCATGAAGATCCACTGGCGCAGACCTAGAAAAAGGTGTTGAATTTTTTCGTTAAAATTAACGAACGGGGCATCGGTAGGCAGTTTAAATTTCTCCAGGAAGTTTTTGCAAGAAGTTTGCCACTGCCTCCGAAGACGGAAGAATTAGAAACGAGAGATCCAAACGCGATCCCACATGGAACAAAGGCAAAGGCTCAGCTATTCTCCGGACGCTCCCCTAAACTTCTTTCCAAAAAGGCACTCTCTCTGTGCTTGCGTAGGGCCGAGGAAGGTTTCGACATCGTTCGAAGGGTCTTTCAGCGCTGTCTTTCACGAGTTTACGAACTCGCTGGAATCGTTCGCATCCGCCGTCGCGTCGTTCAAGAGCCGCGTGCCGGAATCGTCGCGATTCCGCGAAGAAGCGCGCTCCGTCGCTACGTGTCAGCGACGCGTGACTGCGTAAAGCTCGCGGCGGCGTTAACGGCGTCTCGTCGTCGATGTATCGCGCCGTTTTCGACACAGTTTCGCTTTTTCGGGTTGTAAACTTAACGGTTGTAAAGCTCCAATAGGGACAATGTACTCGTTTGTGACGGGGGGCTCGATGATCGGAACAATCAGCAGCTTCTTGGCCACGGAGTACTCGGTAGCTTGTTTAAAGAGACGTTAAAAAAGTCGTTAGAAAGTCGTTAAAAAGTCGTTCATTGGCTTGTTCGCAATAATTATTAATATACATAAATTTACTACGTGAATAAATTACTATGTAACTATGTGAATAACCTAGAGATGTTTATGCAAAATCAAAATTGACTGCAACAGGAAAATTCTCACTCCACTTTGAATAATTCTCCAGTATTATATCTACTCATTATTGTTATACATTTACGTAAATTTAAAAACGTTAATTAATTATTTTTAACCTTCCGAAAAATTGTTAAAGGAGGACTGACAATTTTACTATTGCAGTTAGTGCATAACTGTTATAACCAAAAAGAAAAACTATGTGAATAACCTGGAGATGTTTATGCAAAATCAAAATTGACTACAACAGTAAAATTGTCACTCCACCGTGAATAATTTTCCAGTATTATATCTACTCATTTTTGTTATACATTTATGCAAATTTACAAACATTAATTAATTATTTTCAACCTCCCGAAAAATTGTTAAATGACTCACAATTTTACTATTGAAGTTAGTGCATAAAAGCACATGAGCACAAATTGTCGATCAGGTTGTAAATTCATGCGAAAATAAATGCGGCAATTAATAGAACTGTTAATTTCTGTTCATAACACATTGCTGTTAATATCCTGCCGCCGTAAATCGTCAGACCGTCGAATTACAGTAAAATCCTTGAAGCTTCGCGTTCGATTACAGCCTGTTTCCCTTGGAATGGATTGCGCGGGTCATCATTTCCGAATCTGAGCATTTTCAAATACCAAAATTAAATTAGGCGTGATCCGATAGACTATTTTCTCTTTACCAGCCGGACCATCACATTTCCCTAGCTCTCACAACTGAAGGGTAGAAAACAAAATATTTTTCGACGCGTAAGGGTTTGCGCAATATCAGTGTGCTGTTTAAAGGAGTCCCGACTTGCAAAAGAAGCGAATCTGAATAACAATCTTCCGACTGGACGTCATCCTGGAAAATAATGGAGGCCCCTCGATTCTGCTCGCAGCAAAGTAGTAAATAATCCGCCGGTTCTATAATGGATCGGGGCAGTTCGTGAAAGTGTGCATCGTATGACAATGATATTCGAGCGGCGCGGGACGTACGCGGGGACGTATGACATTCAGGCCATCAAAACGGCACGAGGCCACCCGTTATGTAACGCGGGGTGGAGGGCTGGAAAAAACATGGAAACCGCATATCGTCGCACCCGGTGGCACCCCCTGCCATGGGAGGAAGAAGGGTGGTTCCTTCCTTCCGGCGTCGCAGTTTTCGTATATCCCGGGGTCCCGGAGCATTCGTTTGCTTCGTTCGCCTCCGTGGTCCTAACAGCGTCTTTAATTAAATCACTCCCGGGGCCAGGAATAGTCTCCTTTTTTGTCCGCGTCGAGAGAGAACACTTCTTCTCTCTTTCTGGTTTTCTTTGTGCTCTTCTTTTCTTGCCACCCCGATTGCCTCGACCACTCTGCCGAACGCGCGCGCGCGCCGCCGCCGCCGCCGCTCACGGAAATTACGGTGTTACGTTTGGCAAGGAGCTTGATCTTCCACTAAATCATTCGCGCTTCCGCGTCACGGATTTTCGTCTCGAATCGGTGATTTAGATGACCCCGAGGGTGAAACGATTCTTCCGAGAATTTAGGGGAGGTCGCCACTGAACTTGAGAAGCTCCCGGTCTCTCGCGACGAACAATTTCCAGCATCGTTTCAAACACCGTTGATTGGACAAATTTTTTTAACCGAAGCAATCACCTGTAGTTTCTTCCCAATTAAAATTGAGCGGATTGTTCGTTTGAAAATTATCCAAATTGCAGAGACTCTTTCGCAGAACATGATTCGATAAATTTTTTTTTCATGTTCTGTGTTAATAATAATTTTGACACAAAGGGTTGATGCTTAATAAAATAAAATATTGATTAGAGTCGAGGGGCGACTCATTCTTAAATATGTCGGTGTCTAATCAACGATTACATTTATAATAATATTATAAAACGAAATAAAAAATCATATACGAAGAAATTATTCTAGTCAGGAAGAAGTACATAATTTTTAACTTAAAATTGCTCCGACTGCAAAGAGTTGATGCTTAAATATTGATTTTATTCGAGGGGCGACTCATTCTTAAATATGTCGGTGTCTAATCAACGATTACACATTTATAATAATATTATAAAACGAAATAAAAAATCATATACGAAGAAATTATTCTAGTCAGGAAGAAATACTTAATTTTCAACTTAAAACAGCTCCGACTGCAAAGAGTTGATGCTTAAATATTGATTTTATTCGAGGGGCGACTAATTCTTTACTTGGTATCTAACCAATAGACTGCGCGGATCTTCATGCAAAATAAAAAATGTTCGCATTGATTGCAAGGAACCAGATAAAAATGGTATTCTTCTTTTACTCATCCTATTAAACTGAAACTAATACCTCGGTGTCCTTGAATATTTTTAACATGTACACTGCTTTAAATGGTACTTGCCCATTTTTGTCATAAATGCATAATAACAGCTCCGATTGCAAAGGGTTGATGAAATATGGTGAAAGGGTGGATTAAATATTGCTTAGAAACGTATCAAATTTCACTTCATCGAAAAAGAAGAGCATAACATTCATATTTGTTGGACTTCGTTAAAATCTTCTCCAGGATTCTGACTCAATGAGTCAGGGATTAAGGGGTTAACGTTAAAAATGAAGCTGGCGCCTAGGATGATCTTGCCGATGAGGATTTAAATGTGTACCGAGGTGGCCTAAGAGCAAATCAATCGCGGAAATCGTTGGAGCGCCAAACGATGGGAGAAGGTAGGTAGAAAAAGGGAAAAGAGCAAGCGAGGCTGTTGCCGTCGGACGAAGGAGACATCACCAGGGGTTGCGGTTGTAACGGATACGGCGGAGACCTGGATGGCGCCGGAACGGTGTCGGTACTCACCTCGACAGTATCTTGGATACACAGCCGTGAGATACCCTGAGTTGTCTGGAAATGTCGCACGGTCGGACGCCACTGTGCGCTAGCTCGACGATCCTTTGCCTGACTACATCCGGTAGGGGCCTTCCGTTCACGAAGACGCCGCCGAGCTGGTTAACTCCACCGTGGCCTGGAAAATGGAAATCGATAGTGCATTAGCCAAGAGAGAGAGAACTCTGAGAGTGAGAGAGAGAGAGAGAGCATTTCTACAGGGAGAGGGCGAGATACTCGAGCGACGATCTTCCGCCGTGAAATCGCGAAATCGTGATTCGGTCGCGTGGATCCCGACCCCCCCCCGCCGTCGCTTCCACGCAACTTTCGCGAAACTACTTCGGACGATTAACCGTTTCGGCTCTTTCCCCGAATTTCTTGATACTTTCACTGCAACCCCCGCCCCCTCACTTCGTACCATCGATGTGCTAGACCTCGAATTGCCTGAATTTTTCTCGAGTTCATTTGTAGGAAATCATCCGAGCGATTTATTTTTTACTTTTAACACAAATAATAAGTGCATAATAATAATAAATCTATAAAATAATACGGAATCGCTGTTAGTGTTCAGCAATATTTTATAGTGTTCTTAATTAGACCTGAACAAGTGCACCGAGATGATAATGGAAGTGTGTTTCGCATCATTCAGCCTCACCCCATCATCGCCCAATTTTCTCGAGCAGCGTGTCGTTTATTTTCGCGCATTAAAGCCTAACTCGATCAGTTCTATCTAATATCGTAATGGAGGGTGTTCTGGACCACGACATATGTCCTCGTGTTCGTGCCAGTGCGTCGATGATTCGATGATCGACGTTGTTTCTAACACCCTAACGAAGCCTGGGATCCAACCCCCTCTTGTCTGTCTTTCCTCTCAGTCAACATAAACTAAAGTCTTCCGTAAACATAATGCAGTATTAGAGTGATGTGCACACCTTCGCAAATGTATAAAATCCACGAGAATATTGTACTTGAAAGGGGTGAATCTTCAGGTCATTTCAAACAACTTTTTCCTTTGCGGAAATCTTCTCCACCGCTTCGCTGCTGAGTTATTAGCGAAAAACACGGACCAATTAGAGCGCTGTGGCGGGGCCAATGTTCGCAGTAGGCGTGGCCTGATTGGTTTTTGTTAATAACTCCTAAATGAAGCCTTCGATTCATCCCCCTCTCGTCTGTCTTTCCTCTCAGTCAACATCTTCCGTAAACATAATGCAGATCATAGTGATGCACACACCTTCGCAAATGTATAATATCCACAAGAATATTGTACTTGAAAGGGGTGAATCTTCAGGTCATTTCAAACAACTTTTTCCTTTGCGGAAATCTTCTCCACCGCTTCGCTGCTGAGTTATTAGCGAAAAACACGGACCAATTAGAGCGCTGTGGCGGGGCCAATGTTCGCAGTAGGCGTGGTCTAATTGGTTTTTGTTAATAACTCGTAAACGAAGCCGCGGAGAAGATTTTCGCAAAGGAAAAAATTGTTTCAAATACCCTGAAGAATCATTTCTTTCAAGCACAATATTTTTGGGACATTTTCATGCTTCTTCCTGGTAAAGTCTACATAAATTTCGAATTTGAATGGACAGAAAATTATTCCAGAGGAGTACTTGTGTCAGGGAAGATTCTAGTGGAGTATAGTTGGCCAGTAATAAGGTTCGTTGACGCAGTGGTCGGCAAAGGAACGGGCACGACAATTCGTAGCACTAGTAGCTCTGAATTCGGCCCGGGGGTGGTCCAGCCTGGATTCAGAGCTCTCGTATAGTTGTGGTCAGGCAGGCGTGACGGCGTGTGTGCGAGCAGGCTAGTCATGGTGCTTTTGCCGGTGGCAGAGCCACCATGATTCCCAACCGAGTATCCCCCTGACTACCGGCCGCGCCACGGGGATGCGACCATAAACGCGAGACCGAATTGATTTGCGACCGGAAAGCGAGTATCGTTTCTAGTAATGATCGCGGATCCCTCATTGTCTTGCCGACGCGACGGACCAACCGAGAGATCGCAATGCGATACGTCCACGATGGAGAAAAAAAGACATTGACAATGAAACTTCTGATCCGAATGGCCGGATCATCACGGTAATTAGCCGCCATTGTTTCGGTCCGCTCTCGAACCTTCGTGGGAATGTCCCAGCAAATTTGTTTACAACATTTTCAGACACATTCTTCCAGCTATTGTAATTTCTATGTGATAATGATGATTTTATCGAACTTTTGGCGCTTTTGTCTAGACACACCACGTGCTAAATTAACAATTTGCAGTAGTATTTTTATTTGATTTCTATTTTACTTTTATTTTATTTTTATTTGATCGAACATTTTTTTCAAACATTTTTATTCAGCGGCGAAAGTGTCAATGTTAATGAATCGAGTGTAGAAAATTCGATTACAATCGTAGAGAGATTCTTGTAGGAATTGTGAGTCATTTTTCAATTTTTCTTTGTTTATTTTATTTTATAGAATTTTTCGGACTGCTTCCTACGCACACAACGAGTTGAATTATTAACAATTTTAAAGCATTTCAAGTAACATTTTTATTTGATTCCTATTTAATTTTATTTTCGCAAGTCTTTCCCACGACAGACTTATTTATCCGCCGATTGGATGCGCGTATCGATCGAAGGAGCGATCGTTTCCGGATCGAACTGTGCATCGCCGATTCGATTCGGTTTCACGACAGAGAAAGCCACACGACTCTTTCCTAATTCGTTGCGATTTCAACGACAGCAAGAACAACAATGTAAAATAAGATGACCTGGCTAGGCGATCTGGCATGAACCCACTTCCGGGATGCCACGGTTTTCATTTACGATATCCATTAATGCGTTCACTGCCAAACAGCGTGCATAAAAACCCCGCGGAATCGAACCGATTCGTTTAACGAAACAAACATTCGACACGGGGCTTGACGACCGGGGACTCGGAACAAATACTAATTTCTTCTCCTCGTCGATCCTAGAATCGACGACCAAAAATAACAGTTATTCTAAAATTTTCTACGATAAAAATCATTGATAAAAAGTTGATTATTACTGAAATTTAAGATAATGTACACAAAATGCAAAGAAAAAAATTCGAAGAACAAAATGATTAGAAAAATATTGATTTTTATACTTTTTGGTTACACAAATAACAGTTATTAGTGTCCAAAAATTGTATCCTCCTCGATAACTGTTATCGAAAAAAAACTGTTTCGATTGCTCAAAGCAGTTATCGATGAGAGAAATTTATTTCGACCGCTCATAATAGTTATCGACTGTCGAATTTCTTTTCACTTGTTCATGAGAGATTGTTGCTTGTTTAATTACTGAGTTGTCTACTCCTTTTCGGATGGAGCAAGCCTGTGAAATTCATTGAGAAAGTTTCGTACAACAAGACGAATGAACAAACCATAAGAACAACACAAAATCTGGTTTTGTTTGTCACATTAAATTTTGATTGTAGCAATTAATTTTACGAATAAATAACTTATGAAATAATTGATTGTCTGCCATTTGAAAGTTGTAATATTTAATAATAACTGTTACAAATTTGCTTCATCGATAACTGTTATCGGCGATCGAAATGAACTTCTTTCAACGATAGCTGTTATAAGTGATCGAAATGAATTTGTCTCAACCATAACTGTTATTAGCGATCGAAATAAATTCCTCTTATCGACAACTGTGTCATAAGTAGACTGCGGATCTTTATGCAAAATAAAAAATGTCTCCATTGCTTGCAAGACACAGAACCCAAATAAAAATTTCTATTCTTCTTTTGATTATCATGTTCAGGTGAAACAAATACACTGGTGGCCTTAAATCGCTTTAATACCTCCACTGTTTTAAATTGTACGTACCCATTTCTGTCATAAATGCATAAAATCCGCAGTCTAGTTATAAGTGATCGAAATGATTTTCTCTGAACGATAACATTTACCAACAGGAGAAAAAATCTTCTCAACTACACAAACAACAATCTCACTTGCGAATAATACAGCTTCTAAATTCTCGCAATCTAATAAAGACGACGAAAAGAAGGATTTCATTCGCGGTGGATTATTACGGAAAATCCGCGACGTACCGCTACGATTTTATTCGCGGTCGAAGACAATCGACTGTCAGCAATTAGAAATCGCGGATTTGTTAATCGCGCGCGCGTCATTCGAGCGAAACACCGCGGCGAATTTATTCGACAGCGTTCCAGTTTCCGGCGGATGGGAAACTCCCACCCTGAGGAAGACCAACACGGTGTTTCTGATGCGAAAAAGAAGGGGATCATACGGGATAGCGAGAATATACCAACGAACATCAGTAGCCAAGAAAACTTTGATATAGATTCCCCGCGTGCAGTCACTCGATATTTCTTCTGCAGCTTTGTTTCTGTATTACATTACGATCCGGCGCGTTACGTATTGCCCCGGCACACGACGGGCTTTATTACTCCGCCGGTTTGAAAAATCGAGGATAAATTCGACCCTGTTCTACTTGTTTCCCGGAATTTGTTGCTAGCAATCGTTGATCATTTCACTTCTTTGATTAACGTAATAGGATTCAGTAATCACTACACTGCGGTTCTTCATGCATTTATAGGAAAATTGAATAGATAAAATTGAAAATTGTTGAACAATTTTTAAAATTAAAGATGTCAATATATGTGATTTCTCCTCCATTAAAATCAGGGAAGAAATAACTTCTTGCAATCGATGCAGACTGCAGACAATTTTTATTTTGCATAAAGATCCGCAGTCTAGTGAATAAGACATAAAAATGGACTTGCTGCGGTGATTTTCAGCAAAAAAGAACAAGAAAATTAGGCTACCATCTTTCACTATTTTCTAACTACTCTCCAAAAAGGTCTCAGATTGAAAAATCTTCGATTCTGGTGGTTGGAAGATCCAATTTGGAAAAATCACTTCTTTGATTAACGTAATAGGATTTAGTAATCACTACACTGCGGTTCTTCATGCATTCATAGGAAAATTGAGTAGATAAAATTGAAAATTGTTGAAAAATTAAAAAAATTAAAGTTGTCAATATATATGATTTCTCCTCCATTAAAATCAGGGAAGAAATAACTTCTTGCAATCGATGCAGACTGCAGACAATTTTATGTTGCATAAAGATCCGCAGTCTAGTAACCACAGTGCAACAAGAAATAAAAATGGACTTGCTACGGTGATTTTCAGCAAAAAAGAACAAGAAAATTAGGCTACCATCTTTCACTATTTTCTAACTACTCTCCAAAAAGGTCTCACATTGAAAAATCTTCGATTCTGGTGGTTGGAAGATCCAATTTGGAGAAATCACTTCTTTGATTAACGTAATAGGATTCAGTAATCACTAGACTGCGGATCTTCATGCATTTATAGGAGAATTGAGTAAATGAAATTGAAAATTGTAGAAAAATTTTAAAAATTAAAGATGTCAATATATGATTTCTCCTCCATTAAAATCATTAAGGGAAGAAATAACTTCTTGCAATCGATGCAGACTGCAGACAATTTTAATTTGCATAAAGATCCGCAGTCTAGTAATCACAGTGCAACTGGACATAAAAATAGGCTTGTTGCGGTGATTTTCCGCAATAAAACATCTAGGAAATCAGGTTACCATCTTTCACTATTTTCTAACCACTCTCCAAAAAGGTCTCAGATTGAAAAATCTTCGATTCTGGTGGTTGGAAGGTAGAAAATGAAAATTTCACTTCTTTGATCATCGTAATAGGATTCAGTAATCACTAGACTACGGATCTTCATGTATTTATAGAAAAATTGAGTAGATGAAATTGCAAATTGTTGAAAAATTTTGAAAACTGAATATGTCAATATATGAATGATATGAAAAATATATGAAAAATTATTTATCGCATCCTGCAATAAACTAATTGCTCTAGCTTCCCAAAAAAGTTCAAATCGTATTGTACAATATTAAAAAAGTTATCGTCTTTTTTAGAGCGTCCGAATATTAATTCGAGTAACTGTATACAACAGGTGGAAAATAATATGAAAGTAATTTTAAATCCATCTAATGTGATTACTTTCCCAAGTAACGGCTACTCATTTTTCTTATAAATGCATAAAATCCGCAGTCTAGTAATCGCAGCGCAACAAGACATAAAAATAGGCTTGTTGCGGTGATTTTCAGCAATTAAACATCCAGAAAATCAGGCTACCATCGGAAACGCGGACCGTCCCCGTCATAAATCGCCGGTGCGTCCATTTAAAACGTTCGAGCGGGTCCGCCGGCGTTCAATTGCGCCAATTTCGCCGGTAATTTCGTGCATTCCGGGAGAGGGATTGACGTGCCCGGTTGCAAAACGATTCAACTACGTTGCACCCGGTGACCGCGCCATTCTTGTTAATGTATCATAATTATTATCGTCCCATTAGTCCGAGCGGGACCGCGTCGGCGGTCGTAAACGAGCGTGCGGGACGCGTGGCGGTTTCGATCGTTGCTACTCTAATACGTCAGATCCGCCTAATTAATACAGTCGGCTCCCATAATTAGATGGAGAGCCGGTACCCAGGAAGCTCGGACGTGTCGCAGATTCTTTCTGATAATTACCGCGAATTTTAAAATCAGCTGTGTCCGAAAGAAGCCGCTTCGAAGCACTCGAACATTTTATCCGATACTTTCCAATATTCATTTTCCACGTTTTCCAGTTTCCAGCAATAGATTAGCCCTTGGTGGACGGGGACTATTATTCGACAGCGGAAATTTCACCGCGAGGATGCTTTTTGCTCGGCGGCAAAAAGAAAGTGAAAGAGAACGAAAGTGCGGAGGACCGCGTCTGTTTTTCAACGGAAAATCTCCGGCGAGTTTCACTGCGAATTTAGGCAAGTGATGGAGAGTAAGAGAGCGAGAGAGAGAGAGAGAGAGAGGCTTGCCACCGTTGCGGTTTCGGTTTTTCCTCGAGTCACGGTACCGCTACCGGATCGAACTGCGAATGAAGGTCGTCGCGTTTCTTGCCGGTGGCGGACTAGTTTGTCGGACAATGCAGATTTGTCTCCGGACGATCGACTTTCCTATCTATTCAACGCTCCGGTTGATTGGCAGAAAAGTGTGAGAGAAATCGATCTTCACGGCGCGGCACCGAGAGAGCCCGCTCTCACGATCCTCCACGGAGGGGAAATGAGCGAATTGTTTCGCTTCTCGTTCTTCATCAGTCGCCGCACGGAACCCCATTATCCGACTGCTCGATATCCCCCGACGTTGCAAAAACTCCTTGCGCGAGCGAAAAAATTCCCGTCAACCAGTTGCAGAATGTACCGCCGCGGATCAACCCCGTTCGACACGGTACAATCGATTTGAGGCGTTCGGAGTGCGCCGCGAGCGATAATTGTGGCTTTTCGGGCGAATGTGGTCGGCGAGAATTGTATCAATGTCTTTCACGTCGCGAATCAGCTGTGACCGAAGGAAGACAACTGTGTACGAGTTTTGGACGGCGGCAAGCTCGACATCTCGCACTCGGAGCCGCTTTGGAGCCGTTTTGAAGCACTCGAAGCTTGCTTTGAAGCCGTTTTGAAGCACTCGGAGCCGCTTTGAAGCACTCTAACACTTTATCAGAGTTGGGAAAAGTGAAAGATAAACTATATTTAAATAAAAACTTCGAATAAAGTGGGTTTGAAACCCACTTGGAGAAAATCCCCTTCATTCGAAATTTTTATTGAAATAATATTTTTGCCCAACTCTGCACTTCATCTAATCTACAACATTTACATTCCCATATTTTTCAATATCGCCACACTTCTAGCAATTAATTAACCCTTCGCGGAGTGGGACTATCATTAGACTGCGGACGTTCACACGCGAAATAAAAACAATCCGGATTAATTGCAGAGCACAGAGGCTACACAGGCATTTGTTTCTTTCCGTAATAATTGCAATGAGTGCCCAATATACTTTCACTATTTTCTATTCGATCATAAATGCATAAAATCCGCAGACTGGTTGTCATATTTCTCAATAGATCGAATCGATTCCCTATGAAACGGAATAATGTGTCGACGAGCCAAGTATAAAAATACGAAACGAGTGTTCAGTAAAAATTTCAAAAGGTTACCACTGTTTCGAATGATAGTATAGCGATATCTAGCAGACCCCGGCAGTGCAAAGAATTCGGCAGAGACGCAAATTCGAGATTATTTAGAAAATTCGGAGAGCCGATAAAACGATTGTGCGAAGGTTTGAAGGGCTTACAGGTGTAATATTCCATCATATTCTGATTGTATCGATAGGCAGTGCTGAGGTCCATCGCTGATCCTCGCCGACGGCCGTCGGCTGTGCGAATCCAGGTGGTTCCTCCCGCCGCACAGATTCCGAATATTTTCGAGAGAGCCGGCCAGTCCTATTGACCGCCGATGAACACCTTCTACACGGTTCCAGAAAGTGGTTCACGTCTCTTTCTAGCTGACGTCTATGGCGACGCGGTACAATGACTGTCATCAGGAACGTCTTTGTGCCGGACGACGGGTGGCTTCGAGCACCCGGTCGTCGACCGTCTCTTCATCTCCGTGAATCGGGAACCCGGAGGAGCTATCTATGGGACACCTAGAATCCTGGGCCTGCTCTCACGGCACACATCACTCTCGACTACTCACGACTCACTTTCGCACGTTATCCACATAGTAATCGGATCGAGACGCGCGGACAGGGTCCACGGGATTCCTCATGCTTCCTCTAGGAATCGGAACAGTCCCCAGGATCTAAGCAGCTCGGCGTTGTCAGTCTCGAAAGGAAGAATTATCGACACTGTTCACTGTTCGCGGGATTTGGTTCTAAATTCGAAGAGTCCATAGGGGGCACCGAGTACTCTAATCGTCACTGTGGTCCTAACGAAAGCACCAGCAGCTATAGTCTCATTAGTTTCAACCCGCGAGGAACTATCAATAGTCACTGTCCACTGTCCCCAGAATTCACAACAATGTCCTAACGAGTCTACGAGTAGCTTGACGAAGAATTGTCACTGTTCACCACTTCAAGCTTCAAACCAGAGAACAGGTGACGCACTGGGGTAGTACACACTTCACCGTATCCAAGGGTCGCGATCGTGTCACTGGCGAACGAGAACTCTCTTAAATCCGCGGGACCGTCGAATCCGAAGCGTGACAGCACCGATCTCGGCCAGAGTTCGCAGAGGATCGGGCCAGAGTTCAGGGTAGGGACAATCGGTGTGCCCGTCGGCAGGGTAAAAAGGTAGTAGTCGGTCACGTCCAACTCTCGTTATCGTTATCAGCGGCGGTGACACGGTGGCTGGATCCCAAAAAGCGGCACGGCCGGTGCGGGTAACAACGACGTGAAAGCACGAACGAGGCTTCTGACGGCGGGCACACGTGACTTCGCGAAGCTTTTCGAACCCCCGCCTCGTTTCGGCGAGCTTTCATCCCCACGCTACTATCCGCTCGGCTCCGCCCTTTTCATCCCTCGGTCACCGTCCAGCCGGGCTGGATCCACTCCGGCGATTGGCCGCCCTCCTGTTCACGTGGCAGCGTAGTGGGGCGGCTACTGCGACGCGGGGTTTCTACGGAAACGGCGACAGCGTCGCGCGGGATAACGTCGTTATTGGCATCGGGGGTTTTGGAGGGACCGAGACGCCGGCACGCCGCGAGAGAAAGAGGCGGAATCCGGGGATGGAAGAGGCAAAGGTTGCGAAATAAACGTTCGCCGGCTGGTCTACCGCCAACAGTCCCACGCGAAATCACGCGGCGCACACCCCCGTGAGCACTGCTTATTCATGAGCCTGTCCCTGTCCCTAGCAAACGGAGCCTCTCTACCTTGCTCCTTGGATACGATGTCTCGCCTTATCGATTTTATTTATTTAAGACTCGCTGTCCCGCTACCTCTACCGTCACTCGACAACGTCGACTCCGGCTCCCTCGCGGTCCTCCTCGCGATCCTCCTCGATCATCGACGAGATCCACTTCCGAGGAACATGATCGACCTCGTGTGAACGTCTTCTTAGCAATTGTCCTCGGTCATCAACAAGGTCCTCGACTCCTCAGGACTTTGTCACGAATTGGACAGGGTATTATCACTTTCAACTCACGTTACCTATTCTCCCAAAATACCCAGGATCATTTTGAACTAGGTCGACCTCATGTGAACATCTCCTTAATTGTTGTCCTGTCCTCGATCATCAACAAGGTCCTCGTCTCCTGAGGAGCTTGCCAGGGACCTGCCAGGGTCTTGTCGATTGCAACTCACGTCACCTATCCTCCCAAAATTCACAGAATGATATTGAACTAGGTCGAACTTGTTTGAACGTCTCCTCAGCAATTGTCCTCGATCATCAACAAGGTCCTCGACTCCTGAGGACTCTGTCAGGAATTGGACAGGGACTTATCACTTTCAACTCACGTTACCTATTCTCCCAAAATACCCAGAATCATTTTGAACTAGGTCGAACTTGTGTGAACGTCTTCTTAGCAATTGTCCTCGATCATCAACAAGGTCCTCGCCTCCAGAGGAGCTTGCCAGAGACCAGACAGGGTCCGATCACTCTCAACACGCGTCAGCTATCCTCTCAAAATTCCCAAAATCATTTTGAACTAGGTCGACCTCATGTGAACATCTCCTTAATAGTTGTCCTGTCCTCGATCATCAACAAGGTCCTCGACTCCTGAGGACTTTGTCAGGAATTGGACAGGATCTTATCACTTTCAACTCACGTTACCTATTCTCCCAAAATACCCAGAAGCATTTTGAACTAGGTCGACATCATGTTAACATCTCCTTAACAGTTGTCCTGTCCTCGATCACCAACAAGGTCCTCGCCTCCTGAGGAACTTGCCAGGGACCTGCCAGGGTCTTGTCGAATGCAACTCACGTCACCTATCCT
This sequence comes from Lasioglossum baleicum, assembly GCF_051020765.1. Taxonomy (NCBI): domain Eukaryota; kingdom Metazoa; phylum Arthropoda; class Insecta; order Hymenoptera; family Halictidae; genus Lasioglossum; species Lasioglossum baleicum. The sequence goes on from NC_134938.1 coordinate 11,852,631, forward strand.
CCCAAAATTCACAGAATGATTTTGAAGTAGGTCGAAGTTGTGTGAACGTCTCCTTAGCAATTGTCCTCGATCATCAATAAGGTCCTCGCCTCCAGAGGAGCTTGCCAGGGACCAGACAGGGTCTGATCACTTTCAACACGCGTCAGCTATCCTCTCAAAATTCCCAGAATCATTTTGACCTAGGTCGACATCATGTGAACATCTCCTTAACAGTTGTCCTGTCCTCGATCACCAACAAGGTCCTCGACTTCTGAGGAGCTTGACAGGGTGGCCGGACAGGGTCCCTCGGACGTCGCTTATCCTTCCAAAATTCCCAGGGACCAGACAGGGTCTTATCACTTTCAACTCACGTCACCTATCCTCTCAAAATTTTTGGTATGATTTTGAAGTTGTTAGGCCTCGTGTGAACGTCTCCTTAGCAATTGTCCTTGATCATCAAGAAGGTCCTCGGCTTCTGAGGAGTTTCTTGGTGGACCAAACCGGGTAGCTTGGATAGAGGACGACTCTGGGCAGGTGCTATCACTATCGGATATCCATTATCTCCTTCCGAAATGATTGTTCGAACAAATTAATAGTCGTTATTACTCGCGTGGCGTTATCCTCATTTACTGACGAGGTCCACGGCTTCCGAGGAGACTGAGAAGTACCGAATGTGTACTGTCACTAATTTTTCGAGCAGAGGCGGCCTATCAGGCCGGGTCGCGGCTAATTACGAGACTGATTACCCCGGGCAGTGTCCACTGTCCGCGCGAACACGGTGGAGGGACGGCAAGGTGGACGAGGGAGGAAAGGGCTAGGAATCCGGGCAAGTTATGCGTGTCACGAGGTGGGGAGTCGACGAGGTGGGGACACGACTATACTGGTTTACGAACTACGGGTGTACGTGTATATACTTTTCTTGGGAAACTTATCTCGAGGAGAGCATAACACCGATGATCCATCGATGCTCATTCGCCGGAAGAAACTTATCACTTTTATGTAAGTACGCGGGGACTACGGAAAGTTAGGCAATGCCCGCGATGCATCCTAATTGCCCCTCTCGACCAGCCGGGATTACTCGTTCTCCACGGCATCCCGATCGCCGACGGTTAGGTGTATACCCGTCCGGGATTATATGGCGATGCCCGGCAATAAAGTCTCGGAAGCTCTCGCACGACGATTTATGGAAAAGTTTCGGGTCGCGGCTCAAAAAATACCCGCGTCGGCAAGTTTCGCTCGTAAAACCGGCACTGTGTCAAAAGGATTCGCGACTCGATTGCGGGGACCGTGGTATCTGTGCACGGCGACGCGCGATTCGTCGCGGAACCGCGAATCCACGGCGATTCCGAGACAGTTTTCGCAAAACGCCGCGATCCCCTCGTTCTAATTCGTCTCTGCCTCGCGTACACTGCCTCCGAAAGTTGGCAACGATTTTCGCGGAATCGTCGATACTCGAACCGCCACGATTCCGGAAAGGAACGTCGTACAGCAACGAACCCGGGCTCGTTTTCAAGCTCAAACTTTCTACTATCGCACCCCGCCGCTCGTTTTCGACTACGAAATTTTCACACGATACAGCAACTGCGACACCGAGGCGCGTTTCTGATAAAAAATGCTTCACGTTCAAACATCTGTGGGAACTCTGACAAATTTTTCTCCGGGACTGAAACCACCACTGAATTCAAGATTAAAGCTTCCGCTTTGCAACAAGATCTTGAAAATTGCTGTACGATTTTTTAAACTCGTTTTATCGAGCTTTGAATGAGAGGTGTGCAACGTTACAGGTTACAGGGAGGCACACCATGATTTGGATTTGTGTTTCACTTTTGGTCCATACAAGAGTGGGAAAAAATCGTAGAGCAATTTTTGAGGACTCGCTGTGAAGGGGAAGCTTCGATCTTCAATTCTGTGGTGGTTTTAACCCAGGGAAAAATTTTTGCAACGTTTCTGGGGAGGATTGAAGTGGATCGGGAGTGACATGGAGATTGATTTCATCCCTTAACGACTTTGTTAGATTAGAAACAATATTATTTTATATTTTTAAATCAACTAAAATGTCTTCTCGTGAGCGCATGAAGAATCGACGAAGACGCTTGGACCGCGAAGCGGTTGGAAAAAAGTGAGCGTTCAAATGGTGCATGAAATAGATACAATTCGGGGCAGAAGGAAGGTGTATTGAGATCCGTGGAAAAAAGCGGTCGCCCCCCTGTAGGGGCTCCCGGTGAGACCACAGTGGGGCCCCCACCTATCTAAATGTCGCACTGGGAAGGCTCGAAGAGTGACTTGGGATCGGCCGGATCGCCCGGAAGGTGCGGTCAGCGATCGGCGTCGGTGGGACCGTCGCCGGGCCGCGAATCTCACAAGGGTCCGGTTTACATTCGAGTGCGTTCTTTCATGACTCCTTTCTTCGTTTCGTTCCTCCTTTTCCTCCTCCGCGCTTCGTACTACCATCCCACCCCTTCCCCCGCGGGGCCCGGTGACATTAGATACATGAGATCGGGAAACGACGCGGGCGTCTTGTCGTCAAACGGGCCGCGTCGTTGCGCAACCGGTGTATACGTGTACCTGACACTCGCAACCCGTGAGTAGAAGGGTCGTCGTAATTTCCTAGCCGGCCGATTCTGCGTTTTCAATTGACGGAGCGAGATCGATTTCCATCCGACACCGCATCCTGTTACGCCGCTACGCTACAGCCTTCGCGGAGGAGACTTTGTTGCACCGCGGCATCCTTTTCGACTGATTCTCTCTGGGAAACTTCGTCTCTCAAGCTGACACTGCTCGGTCACTTGCACGTTGCACAACCGTGTAAAGAAATGATGGACATGTGTGATTTCACAGATTGAAATTGTGAAAGCTGACGCGAAATTGAATCCCAAGGTCGATAGGTCAACAATGTTTTTTCGTCGCATCGTACTCTATTCGTCACAGGGATGAAAACTGCATAAGGGACTACACCGATCAAAACTCGATCGTTCCCTCTAAGAATGATGATAAATAAAATCAGTTGGATAATGAAAAACATGTACCATCATTTTTTTGAGAGAGAACGATCGAGTTTTGACTGATAGCGGCTTCAGGGGCACTATAATTGTTGCGCAATATGCTTGATCGTGAATAGGCCCCTTTATGCACTTTTTATTCTTGTGACGGATAGAGTATGATGCGATAAAAAAACGATGTTGAGCTTCTACCTTGAAATTCGATTTATTGCTGGAAGCTTAATTTATCGCCGAAAAGCAGGTAATTAAAAATTGTTCTGAATTGTTCTTGAAATTCTATTTATTGCTGGAAGCTTAATTTATCGCCGAAAAGCAGGTAATGTAAAAATTGTTCTGCGAATTGTTCTTGAAATTCAATTTATTGCTGGAAGCTGAATTTATCGCCGAAAAGCAGGCAATGTAAAAATTGTTCAGAATTGTTCTTGAAATGCAATTTATTGCTGGAAGCTTAATTTATCGCCGAAAAGCAGGTAATGTAAAAATTGTTCTGAATTGTTCTCGAAATGCAATTTATTGCTGGAAGCTTAATTTATCGCCGAAAAGCAGGCAATGTAAAAATTGTTCAGAATTGTTCTTGAAATTCAATTTATTAATGAAGATTGTGAATGGTAAGGTAATAGAAAAATGAATGAAAGAAATGAAAAAAATGAATGAATAAAAAAAGGTAACGAAAGGTAACAAAGATCATGTTCCGAATCGTAAGAGCTCCGCAGAGTCATTTTCGTTCGGAAGATCGTGTCGCACGGGCCAGGCAGCAATGTTTAAAAATTTCGCAACGAATGTGCTGCGCACAGCGGTGCGGAAAATCGGGTGGAACGCGATTGCCGGGAATCGGGCGGAGTATCAATTAGCGGTGATTCGAAAGCAGAGCGGTAGATTTTCCACGGTGGTGGGAAGAATTATTTTTCTGTTTGCCCGGTCGCGGTCGGGGATAATGGGTCTCTGATGAAAATCTCGTTCGCGGCAAAACACTCGTGGCGAGACAGCGGAGAAAAAAGAGCGGCCGCGCGCCGGACGAATTTATCCCTCCGTTGGCTGCTCCGTTCGTCGCAAAAACCGCGAGCCCGACGAGTACGGAATTCGGGAACTGTTCCGCAAAAGATTACCCTCTAACCGTATTACCGGACGGATGGTAGAGGACGTAGCGACGAAGGGGGTAGAAGCGGGGCGATAACTTACGGGATTTGATGTAAATAGCACACTTACTTATGCGCCGATGTCGCACGGCACGAGTTAAAAATACGGAGGCCAAGGTGAAGGATGCTGGAACAGGAGAGGAGAGAGAGAGAGAGAGAGAGAGAGCGAGATAGAAAGGAGACAGAGAGGAAGTGACTTTTTTGCGTAATGAAAGCAATCAATTCAAGTCCCCGGCTATAGCGTCTTAGGGAGAGAATCGCGCTCCAACTTCTTCCTCTTCCTCTCTCTCGCTCTCTCGTGCTTTCCTTCTCTCACCTTGATCCAGCTAAGAGCGGAAAAAAACGCGCGCGGGGGTAGGGGGTAGTAACTCACTCTCGCCTCGCGCCACCCTCTTTCTCGCCACCCTAACAGTGGCCGGACCACTTTTGTAGTCATCATAAAATGCCCTGCTTTCAAGTTCCGACGATTGCTACTCTTTTTTTTCCCCCCACCCTCTCTTTCTCCCGGTTCCTCCCCTCCCCACGCTCTCTGACCTCTCCGAGTCACCCTGCCATTCGAGGGTAGTGCGGCGGTAGGAAATAACGAAGTGGTGAGTTCAGGAGGAGCCGAGGAGGGTGGGATCTCGAAGTAAGAGAGAGAGAGAGAGGGAGGGAGAGAGACTGCCGAAGGAAGCCAGCGAGAGGTGGAGCAGGTTGATCCTGAGCATTTTCTGCAGGGGGTGCAAGTATCCGAGCGAAAGTCCGGGAATAGGGGGATGGACCTCTTTAAAACAGCACTAAAGTATCGTTAATCTTGGACGGAGAGGCTCTTACTTTCGCCCGGGACAAACTAGTTAGACACATCCACTTGATACAAAAATAAATTGCGAGGTACCCCGCGATACGTCTCCCGGCCCCGACACCCCTTCTCCCTCTTCCATTATCGAATGATCATCTTTCCAGAGGACTGTCGACCAGATTGCTCCTCCTCAAAAGGTCAGACCGTCTCATTCAATTTGAGTATGCCGTAGGAACAGTTACCCCATCTCCGCCAGTACCGTATCGGTCACATGACAATGTGACGCACACGCGATAGAGGCGGAGCGCGTCACGTGACCTAGCGGAAGCGTGGGGGGACAGGGTCTTAATCTGGGAACTCTGCCTAGGAGCGTCTATTATTTTTATTTATTTTTAAATACAAGCCCGTGAGTCATAAGTCAGTGGCTTCAATTAGAAGGGGAGGGGGCGGGGGGAGGGTGCCAATTATTTGGAAACATCAAACATTCTGTTAAAAGATAAAGTTGACAGTTGAATCTTTTCGGTTGTCACTTTTGAAATAATAAAAAAAAGTTGTTGTAGTTTCCTTTTTGATTTATAACTTTAACTTTTGCATGTCGATATAGCAATAAACGCGTGGATCACTTGCAAAGCCTTCGTGGGTCAGTATCTGACCCGCGTGTCATAGGTTCGCCATCACTGGTCTAGAAGTTCGCGGATCTATTTTGTTGGAACAAAATAGATTTACTTGTAATAGGTTACAATTGAGGATCATTTCTGGGGTTTCCTCATTCAGATTCTGGGTCCCGGTCCACCTGGCGCGTGATACTCGCGAGCAAAGGAGCAAGATCGCGAGATCCATTCGTCATTACCGTCGGGCGACCTAATCTCTGGAGGATCCGGGGCGAGATTACACTTTGGCATATCATTTGGCTGAACGAACGACCGGCTCTGGCCGCGTTGACGGGCAATATGTCCTCTACATGACTGCACCGGGCGCTAGACGCGAGACACATTCGCAAGCCGAATGGGGAATGGGGACGCACTCTGCTACTCTGCTGCTCCGGGCTCTCGTGGACGCGGTGTCCCGTGGCTTCTATCTGGGATGGAGGGTCGGGAGACGTCTCTCTCTCTCTCTCTCGCGCTGTAGTGGTGGTAGAATCGGCGGGGGCAGATGCAGATGAGCTCGCTTCTCCGGGTGCATCGATCATTGGGCTAATGCGGCTGCATCATGCTCTTGACTCCCTAATCAGTAGCCTAGACGACCTCCTATCCTTCCTAATCCCTGGGCCAACCGCTGCATTAATCTCGTTTATCGTAGGGTTCCTCTAGGAACCCTTGAGCACTTCATTTTCCCGAATTTCAATCATTGCTACCCTGTGATGCGCACACACCGGCGAAGAGATGTGTGTTTACCATAATCTGACGTGTTAGGTGAATCGCAAAGTTTTTCGTCCATTTTTGTTTTAACCGTACTGATGAGTAGATTGCAGATCTTTATGCAAAATAAACATTGTCTGCATCGATTGCAGGAAATAGAAACCGAACTGAATGTTATATCTTCCCTTAACGATTTTATAGAGGAAAGATTATACATTGACATATTCAATTTTGAAAATTTTCTAACAATTTTGAATTTCATCTACTCAATTTTCCTATAAATGCATAAAGACCCGCAGTCTACCGATGACAACATTAGAAAACTGACGGAATCTCTTGTCGACAGTTTCTGGAGGAGGTGTCGGAAGAAGTCCGCAATTTTTCGGTTTCTGACAGAAACGTCGGGGAACCGTGGAAATTGAATGGCGCGCGTTAAGATTAAGATAGATTCGGCAATCGAGAGGAAAAGACGAATGTCAATGCTTTAATGGAACTCGGAGGAAGATTGATCGGTCGACTGAAATTTAAGGACGCGGACATGATCAATTATCCGCTGGTTTCGGGAACGATCACTGCGTGTGTCGATTTTCTCTGGAAACTTTCCTTCGACGAGTCTAATAGTTCATTATGCTACCTAATACAATATCTTGCCTAATACGAAATCTGCCTAATACAAAATCTAGTCCTCTAACAAGGGGACACCCCCAGGTGTTCGACTTCGATTTTGATAATCTTTTGTGAGACGATATGGTATATGTATAGATCCCTAATGATGTCTGCAGAATATTAGGTGTAGTTACTAAATAGTTTTAAAGATATAAACAATTGAACTTCGAAAACTTGAGCTGCAAATTATAGTATATCAATAAGGTATGAAAGTTTAATTAATTTAACTTATTATATATTATTAATTTAATTAATTTAATCTTTAAAGCTATTGAGTAACTACACCTAATATTTTGCAGACATCACTAGGGATCCATATACCATCGTCTCACAAAAAATGATCAAAATCGAAGTCGGACATTTGGGGTCCTTCCCTTGTAAGAAGAACTGAAAAATTCTACACAGAGTGGAATTCGAGCACAAAGAGCGGCACACAGATCTTGCAATTAGCTTTTCAATTGTGCAACGAGTTTATACAGCAGGAAATCGTTGGATCTCGAGTTGGAAATGTCCCGCAAGGCAGTTCTTCTGAAAATACGAGCCCGGGAATCAAATTGAGCTGGTGGGTTCTCCTTGTAGCCGGGAAAACGTGCCATATATCTGGCAAATGTTACGAGAATGGGATCCTCCTGATGATAGACGAACTCTCCCTCTCACTCTCTCTCTCTTTGTACAGGGAAATGCTAAATGTCAAACTCGCAGCCCTCCTCGATCCCCAAGAGAGCTAAAGGCCATGCCATCGTAATATGATTACGCGCTGTCCGTCATCCCCTTGTTTAGACGCGATTATTGTGCGTGCACGGGGCTACAATTCGTCGACGAATTTACGAGATGGTGAACAGTTTGGTTTACCTCCTGTTCCGTCAGCCGCGGAGCTTAATGAGCACCGTCGGGCTTCGGGGCTTAATTGAATCGAATGATCCGGCACCGATCGCGGTTTCGTTAAACGGGAACGCGAAAATCGCCGATATGATCCAGGCGATCAAGAACACCTTCGATTTCGACGCGATAAATCCTTGTATACTTCCGAGGAGTTGTACATATTTTCCAAAAAATTCAACTATCAATATTCATGTTTCAATTACCAATTGTTTGAGAACATGAGAGGAAGATATATTTAAAAAAATGACTGAATATTTTATGGTGGTTTCCAAAAATTTTTGATGTTTCTGAGGGGGTTACAGATATTTTCTTAAAAACTCAACTATTTATCACAAGATTCAAGTTTCATTATACCATTAATTTTAAAAATTAAGAGCAAGATATATTCATTTGTAGAATTGACTGTGAATATTTTATGGGGGTTTCCAAAAATTTTTCGGAACACTCAATTATACCAAGATTGAAAATTCAATATATGTATACAAATTCTTTAAAAAATCAACAGCAAGGTAAACGTACTTGTAGAATTGACTGTGGATATTTACTGTGGATTCGATAAATTTTTCTAAAATTACCAAGATTCAAAATTCAATACAGTAGGACCTCGATTAACCGGCTTGATCGGGCTTGATCGGGATAATCGAGACCCGAGACCCGAGAGAAATAATTAAAATGTACATTATATTCCAAAATAAATTTTTCATTTCTACCACGTTTTTGAAAATTTATTTCCCTTGACAATATAATCATTAGACTGCGGATCTTTATGCAAAATAAAAATTGTCCAAGTCAATTACAAGAAACAGGAGATATTTTTACTGTTTCGTGTTTCGCCTAAACATTTTTCTCATAAATACATAAAATCCGCAGTCTAATAATCATATTTAACCCTCGCAAGGTAAGGTCTAATAACACATACATAAACAGTAAAGTGGGGTTTTTTAGACACGACAAATGAATTTGATAAACAGCCTCGTTTTTAATAAATCTGGGATAAAGAATAACACAGGATAAAAAGTATAAACAAACAGTTTTAATTTCATTCATATAAAAATTTTTTTCAAAACTCTGAAGACCCCACATTACCTTGCGAAGGTTAAACGCATGTTTGTTTATAATCGGGATCCGGTTAATCAAGATCTTACTATATATGTATACCAATTGTTTAAGGAGAAAAATGGACTCACTGTATATTATCAGCTGCGATTCAGCGCCCTTCAAATCGTCCCAGCAGTTCGATGGAGTGTTAAAATTATTATTGGTCCATACATCAATCATTTCCACTATCACCGACATGTCGCTGTCCGTTCGATAACAGCCCGTCACTATTATGAATTAAAATGATCACCATACGATACGGCCCGAAAACTATTCTTACACGACTGATCCTCACGGCTGTTTACTATCGACTAATACCTTTGACTGTCCCAGTCAGTGATCGGCGTTCTATTGAACATTTACTATTTACGTTCTGTGACTTCCGAGCGACCGTGTTTCGGTACTACTAGAATGTGCGTAAATTCTATGTATACTATACGTGAATCACAACTTCGTATTCTGCTTCATAAGAGTAGCTAGACTACCACAAGGGTAGTTATAGCGTGAGCACGGTTTAATGAATCATTTCTTATGTTCTGCTCAATAAAAAATTACGAAAAAATTCATGAACATTCTACCTAGTGGCACATACGACAGTGAATTATTTTAGAATTTTTGCTGGCAAGGGGGGGTGGTGTAATAAACAATCCCGAAGCACAAAATTGCCGATTTTATATTGAAGCTTTCAGAGTACATTAGATTATTATATTAGTTCCTTAGTAGCACAAAATATTGTTCAAACGGTTTTTCGGATATTAAAATAATATTTCTTAAGCCACATTTTTTAATACGGAAAAGATAATACAGATACAGGAAATGTGAAATAAATGTTAAAGAAATGTCAACTAAATATTCATCAAATATGAAAGAAATATTTAAAATATGTAAAGTAAATATTCAGAAAATATACAATCAATATTTAGAAAATGTAAAATAAATATTTCTGTTATATTCTATGAATACTTGGTCCATATTTTTTAAACATTTATTTTACTTTCTCTGTAACATTTTCTTCTATTTCAAAGCCTAACGGAACTATTGGCCTGTTTCTCGTGAGTCACCCGGTATTTAAATATTAAAAACAGATTGGACCTCCTCTTTTTAATATCATATGAATGTCTATACAGTACAATGTTTTGTGCTACTAGGGTAGTTTGCCACTGCCCTGTAAAATAAGAAAAAACCTAAATAATTAAATAATATTCTTATAATGTAAATTTATATCGAATAATATAAAGTATAATAAATTCTCAAAGTAAATATTTTACGTTTAATATTAAATAGAGATTTATTCTATGTATATTTGAAATCAATATTTCATTCGTAATATGAAATGTGAATTTCTTCCATATTATGGAACAAATATTTTTTTATGATGTATATTGAATATTTCTTGAAAATTAGGAAAAAAATATTCTCTTTCTAATATTAAATTGAGTCATTTTATATTGAGAAAGAAATATTTTTCTCACATAATACAAAATAAATATTACCTGTACATTAGGAAAAATCATTCTATTCCCAATATTAAATAAACATTCATTTTAGCTTTGGAAAAAAATATTTTTCTCGCAACATGAAATACATATTTACGGTATATTTGAAAAAAATATATTTTTCTCGTAACATGAAATACATATTCACTGTATTTTTGAAAGAAAATATTTGTTACTCAATGTAAAATAAATATTGTACGTATATTTGGATATGAAAAACAGATTGGACCTCTTTTTGATATCATACGAATGTCTATACAATATTTAGTGCTACTAGGGTTATGTCTCGTCGTGGTTATTAATCTGTATTTGTTCAGATTTTTCGAACAGGTTAAAAACAAATGAAGTACGCCCTATCTAAGCTTGCAAGTATGAATGCTACAATTGATCGAAGCTTTCATGCAAATTTTCCGTTTTCCCGGATACCCTAATGTCGGGACGATATTTTCCGAGGAAGGAATATCCACGGCCGGAGCGGATACTCCGGAGATCCGTTGTATTAAGCATGAATAGCGTCAGCATAATGGCTGGAAGAAGGGTTATGCCACATACGAAACGAAGGGGGATCCACTCGAGTGGTTTGTCGTTTGTAGTGGGTGGAAAGCTCATGAAGTTCACCCTAAGTACAGAGGCACGTGGAACTTGATAGAGAGAAATAGAGAATAGAGGGACACACAGGGAAGCAGAGAGAGAGAGAGAGAGAGAGAGAGATGGGGGCACGTGCTGTCGCGTGTCGGCGAGCCCTTGTGATCTATGTGCCGTCACTGTACCACCTACGTACACATACATGTACATATATGCATGGAAATTATTGCTACATCGGCCAAATATATCCCTTCTAATGTACCATCGCGATATTCCAGTTTGGGAGGAGGGTCGCCGCTTCGATTTGCCAAAACATTTTAAAAGCTATCGACCGCGGTCTACCCTTAATGGCGAGAGTCATTCGGCTTCCACAAAAATGTTCGCCAGTCGTGCAGCTTCCCTTACCAAGTATCACGCTGAATTAATGCAAACCAAACGCTGCTGTCAATAACAAACGCGCCCATCGTTATGGAAAGCAGGGACCAAACATAACAGTTTTATTCTAAAATTTTCTACGATAAAAATCATTAATGGAAAGTTGATTATTATTGAAACTTAAGATAATGTACATACAAAAAATATGAAGAAAAACATTCGAAGAACAAAATTATTAAAAAAATATCGATTTTTATACTTTTTGGTGACAAATAACAGTTATTAGTGTTCACAAAATTGGATCCTCCTCGATAACTGTTGTCGATGAAGAAAAACTGTTTCGATTGCTCAAAGCAGTTATCGATGAGAGAAGCTCATTTCGATCGCTCATAACAGTTATCGATGAGAGAAATTTATTTCGATCGCTCAAAACACAAAAAAGATAAAAGTACAAAAATGAAAACTTGTTTTGTTTCATTTTTTGCGATTTCCTCCAAAACGAAGCAAAAACGAGCAAATCTCTAAAAGACTTTTTGTCTTAGTTTTTCGGTCCCCTACACGCTCCTGAAGTTCTGCCATTTAAATTCGGGACACCCTTTATATTTCTGGTTTCGAGATTTTTAAACACAATACCATAAACATTAATTGAATTAATCTAGTTTAAAATAATGTGACGTGAGATAACTGATAAAAAACTAATTTCTTTTTTAATTTTCACTTATGCCAGACGACTTTCATCATTATGGGCACAAATAATTTTCGTGGCGTTAATTTACATACACTCCCATGCTCTCTGACTAGATAGTCGAAGGGGTTGAAGCGTATTTATTATGTAATATTACTGTAAAAGTATGTATATGCAGGGCCAACACAGAAGTTATTCAGTGGTACCAGGAAATGCAACAATAATTTTTACAAGTTGAAAATCGTATAATTGTACTTTTAAAAATTAGCCCCGCGTGGTTCGGGTGATAATAGATTAATTATGTTCGGGACACATGCTCAGCAAGATTAATATGGAAATTCGGTCAGGGGATACAACGCAGATTGCCTCTGACAAGAAGACGCGAGGAGGATCTCTTTCGGCATCGGAAGGTGGTGATGTGGTGGTGAATAAGGGGGTGGGTGGTGTGCCTCAAGGGGGTTTAACCTAGGGGTTGGTGCATATTTCACGGTTGGTGGTCCCATCTCGCGGAGACAATCTGAACCAGCGCGGATACATCATCGCGTGACGCCACGTAATAACCTCCTAGACCACAGCGAACGCCTTTCAAAACCCTCTTATTTATTCATCTCACCTCGTCCTTGCTCCTCCCTTCTATCTCTCTGCCTCTTTCTCCCTTCCCCTTGGCCGCCCTTTCATCCCCTACACAGAAAATCTCGACTGCTTCCATCTTTACGGGGTTAAAAAAATTTCGGAGGCCCTCTCTCTGCGACCACCCGTGATTAATAGCTCCGGGAGTGTCCTTGGAGGGGCCGTCCTCATATTCTCGCACAGATTAACAGACTTCAACTAATCACCAGACGCGTGTTTTTTTGTCGCAAAAATGGGATTTGGAACAAAAATTCGGAGAATTTATGAACATCGGTTTTAGACTTATTAAAATTGTTTCAAAGAAGGAAATCATTATTTGCTTGGCTCCTCACACACACACAGTAATAATTATAATCACTGTCAAATCTAACCCCTGGGAAATACCAATCGATTGGGGAATGGAAAAAAAGGTTCATGTGTATGACAGACTTTTAAGGGTGTAGTTTTTCACTAGATTAAGAAGGAAATGGAATTTGGAATAAAGTATTCAGAGAATTTAGAAAGATCGATTTTCAACTTATTAAAATTGTTTAAAAGAATGTTCATTTCTCTATGATAATTAGACTGCGGATCTTTATGCAATTATAGGAAAATTGAGTAGATGAAATTCAAAATTGTTGGAAAATGTTAAAAGCAGATGTCAATATAGTATATGATTTCTTCTCTATCAAAATCATTAAGGGAAGAAATCACATTCAATTTAGTTTCTATTTCTTGCAATCGTAGCAGACAATTTCTATTTTCCATAAAGATTCGCAGCCTAATGATAATATTTATAATTACTGTCGACTCTAACCCCTGGTTGCAATCGATTGAGGAGGGGAACAAAAAGAGTTCACGTGTGTGACAGAGTTTCAAGAGGGTGGTTTTTCGCTGGGGAAACGTATCAATACAAGGGTTGTATTTTCTCGTGATTTTCCACCGATTTTTCTTCGTCCCTCTGGCTTCTCGGAGCCCGGTAATCCAGCGTTAAACAGATGCACCGGTGATTCGTCCGTTCGCACGAATAATTACCGGCGGACCACTCGGAGAAGAAAGCATCGATCAAGCCGGATGCCAGGGTCGCCGTTCAAGCATTCCTCGAATAGCGTCTAATCCATCAGTGAATCCTCGTATCGCTTACCACGTCGCTTTTTTCTTCACCGCCGACTTTACCACCTCGCCCTGCTTCTCGGCCAGATGTTGTAAGTGCGGCGATGAAGGATCCGGACGGCGAAAACGAACAGCAAAACACGAACCTACTTTTCGCCCTTAGGCTTGCCACCCTCCTGCCACTATTCCGTGAATTTGCTACACGAATTTAGACTTAGAGATACAAAAATATTCCGCATTTGTTGTCACGATTTCGAAAACTCGGGAAAACCACGATTTGTACCTAAGTAAAAATGCATAAAATAAGAGCAGATTAGGGTAGCCTAGCCCTACCCCGGAGATCATTTGAATGTCTCGCGAAAAATGTCGAGCGGTTTGCTAATCTTGCATCAGGGTTGTCGTAGAGGGCTCAGGATCGACAGTGCGTCCGTGGCGTTCCGTGGCGAGAATTAATGGGTTGGTAAGGTATTTCTGTTGCGGAGAAATATCGCCGTCCCGGGCCGGGCCGGGTTCGGGCCGGGCCCGGCCGTGGCCGTTAAGATAATAATAATCTTACGAGTGCGAATCCTTCGGTAGGAGGACGGGGGAAACACGCGTACGGCGCGGCTCTCTCGCGCTCGTGTCGACACACGTACTTGACTCTTCTCGTGTAACGCGGTCGGCAGAAAGGCTATTTGTCGGATGACAAACGAGCGTCGGGCTACGTGGGTGGCTTCGCCCAGTCGCGGGAAATGGTGAGCAGCGCTCCGTGTCGCCGCACGCGCTTTCGTGTCGTTCGGTTTTCAGAATCGAGCGAGGAGCGGGCTGAATTCGAACAAGCGCGGGATCCTGTATATACACACAACCCGCGGCTCTTCTCCCGGCCGCCACCCCCTCGCAAAATCGAACGAATGTTCCGCTGGATTGGAGAGGATGCCCCATCCTGGATTTATTCCATGGTACTACGACGGCGAGGACACTGCTGGAATTTTGGAGAATGGTGATTTGTCCCACCAAACAAGATCATCGATAGCGATTATGATGAGGAGGCTCAATCCAAGGTGGACATCAAGGTGTAAGGGGTCTAGCCCCGTCAATGTGCTCCAGCTGATCAGAAAAGGACTCTTTCTGCCAAGCTTCAGCCCCACACGTTGCTAAAGGTGGTTACCCAGGCCTAATCCAAAAAATCTGACAATAGAGTCATTAGCAGTTCCGCTGGATTGAAGAGGATGCTCATCCTGGATTTACTCCACGATACTACGACAGCGAGGACACTGCTTCCCACCAAACAAGACCACCGATCGCGATTATGATGAGGAGGCTCAATCCAAGGTGGACATTAAGGTGCAAGGGGTCTAACCCCGTTAACGTCCTCCAGCTCATCAGAAAAATACTCTTTCTGCCAAGCTTCAGCCCCACACGTTGCTAAAACTGGTTATCCAGGCCTAATCCAAAAAAATCTGATGATAGATTCATTAGCAGTTTTGCTGGATTGAAGAGGATGCTCATCCTGGCTTTACTCCACAATACTACGACGGTGAGGACACTGCTTCCCACCAAACAAGACCACCGACCGCGATTATGATGAGGAGGCTCAATCCAAGGTGGACATCAAGGTGCAAGGGGTCTAACCCCGTTAACGTCCTCCAGCTGATCAGAAAAGGACTCTTTCTGCCAAGCTTCAGCCCCACACGTCGGGTGGATAGGCAACACCTAAGGTGGTTACCTAGACCCACTCCAAAAAATCTGACGATAGAGTCATTAGCAGATTTAATCAATTGATGTTTAACCCCAGCGCGAATCTAAGGAATTAGGGACCCCCGGAGGAAAGGCACTGCGTTTTGTCCGTGTTCCTAGGACGGAGTTAGGGCAACCGATTCGCCGTTAAAGACGGCGACCAGGCTGAATCCCGGATTTGTTGCAGCGCCGTTGCGGCCAGTACCGTAGATCAGCACTAGTATCATAGCTCAGAGCCGCCGTTGTACAGAGTGGATGCATTTCGGTGGCCGGCACGGTAACGCTTCACGCACGCACACACACCGAAACACGCGTGTGCTCCACAGGGTAGGTGAGCTTGGCGTAAGTGCGTGTACGTGTGGCCGGGAGGCACATAATGTCTAATGGGGGTGATTGTGCTCGCGCTCCGTGACGGATCAATCTGCCACCCCCTTCAACCCCCTTCTCTGTTGCGAAGAGAGAGACAGAGGAGCAGAGAGAAACAGAGCTAAACCCTTGGTCCCACCAAGCCCGAAACCCGAGCACGGACTCGCGTAGATAACGCGACTATTCGTCATACCTCCCGAAGGGCTGGAATTAGACGCTGGGAACCATTATTAATCGACGACCAGCCCTATCCCGCTACTTCGGATTCGCGGATTCGTTTCGCCACGAACCACCGCCACCCTGCTAATCTTCTCGCGCGATCCTCCCGGTAATTAACCGGTTTAACGGCACCCGGAGCCCTTCTCGACTTTTCCAATGCCCTTTGTCTTTTGGATTACTCTCAAATCAGTCTGATTTCATCAATAAATCTGAGAATATCCCACTATGTAAGTATTCATAGTGAATTTATATTTTTCATGCTTTTTTATATTCATGACCTTCAATGACCTTGAATAACCTCGTATGATGATATCGTTGAGATTGTCTCGTGGAGGGCTACAAACGTAGCAGTTCGAAATATGTGGCTCCATTCAAGAAAACTAAGATGACCTTCAAGTGTCCTTTATCTTATATATGAAGCATTTCGTTCGATATCAAAAAGCGTAGAACGGCTGAATAACTTTGAGATAGGTATATTTTTGTTATTTTTATAAATCACAATTTGAAATAATGATTATAGGGACCCCTTGAACCTAGCGTCAGGAAGAAGTTAATTTTGATTTGCTACTCCAGTAAGTACGTTGGGTTTCAGACAATTTTTATCTTGCATAAACATGCTTAAAATCATACAGTTATTGCTGTTAAGGCTTACACCCGAAAGCCTCAACAGCAATAACTGTATGATGCCGGGTCGTGAAATCCTCAAATCTCTGATGCTTAAAATCGTTCAACCATGTTCGATCGAAGAACTCGATCGTCGATCGGCTTTTCGACGCTGTCTTTCGCGAAACGGCCCACGCCGACCGGGTTTTTCTCGCGATTGACGCAAGCGGTCGCTCCGGAATTGCCCGATATCGTGTTACCCGTGGAACCATGTTTTCCAGGTAGATTCTGCGCAATGCATATACATACACGGGGCCGGTGATACTTACCATAGGGACTATAAATAGCGTGTGTTCTCTCTCGCGCGCTCTCTCTCTCTCTCTTTTCTCGTTATCAGCGTTTGAAATACGCACCGCCCGCGGGAAAAGCCATTTTAATTACCGGTGCCTGACGCGATGGCAATTCGACGTCGACTTTCCGCGGCCGCGGCCGATATCTCGGACACCCAACTAGTTAACCAGGAAAAGCAATATCTCAGAACGCACGGAGAAACATTTATAAACCGTGTATCCGGCTAACCTGTTTCCCCCGGACGGTTTCGTACGGTCCGGTGTGTGCCCTGTTCTGGAAGCGGGTGTATAGACGCTGGAAGGTAACGAGGCGATCTCTCATATCGCGCCGCCCACGTGCAACACACGTTGACACAAACACGCCCGTGTCCCGATCGCTCTCGAAACGATCGAGAAATGCCGGGCAATCGGCAACGAGCCTGCTGGATCCCCGGTATTATTCTTCTTAGACACGATTTCCTTCTACAGAGTGTCCCAAAAATGTTGTACCTCCTCGAAAAGCTTGCTGAAGTCGTTTCAAGCAACTTTTTCCTTTGCGAAAATCTTCTCCGCGGCTCCATTCACAAGTTACCAACGAAAATATCTCGGCTCGACCAATGTCAACAGTTGCCGCGCTCCGATTGGTCCGTGTTTTTCGCTGATAACTCGAACGAAACCGCGGACAACATTTTCGTAAAAGGAAAAAGGTGTTTCTTCGAAAATATGTTTCACCAAAGTTTATTTAAATCCACCCAGCCGAATGAAAAAGTTCCGCGCTGAAAGTAGGCTTATCTCAAGTGACTTTTCCAAGTAGCCTAATCAAGCAGTGTGGGCACTTTGCCGGAGCAAACGGCATATTCAAGAGTTGTCAGAATGTTTGTTGAATGTTCAACAAATATTGGGTTGGCAAGAAAATAATTTCGGTATTTTATGGTGAGAATAAACCGAATTTTGGTAAAATTTTAAAGTTTTACGAGCATGGAATTATGAAGCTATATCAGAAAGATGGCGAAAGATCATCGAACAAAATGGAAAATATTTTGCTGACTAAAGTTGATTGCTCGACTAGAAAAATTGGGTTTCATTTCACCTTAAAATACCGAAATTACGTTCACGTTAAAACATTACATTAACGAGGACACAACAATTGGTGTCAGAGTAAATGAACAGATGAAATGATGGAGCCTCGTTTGTTGTGAAACGGTAACTGCGCGCCACGGAAATATTTATAACAACTCACGCCCTATATACATCAGCGCACGAATTTCGTCACAGCTTCACCTTCGCCGGTGCTCGCCATTACCACAGCCATAATGCTGCAGGTTTATCGAATCTCTGCATACAACTGCATCCACGTTGTGCTATATCTATATACATAATACCACATTCTTTCCCAGTTTACGCATAACTTTCTAAACGATCAGTGAAAGGACAAGATCGGTGTGCACCATTGAAATCTCGCTGGCTAGAAGGTTAAGCAGCGATTGATAAGTCGCGATCATAACATCGCCGGTGTACGTGTGATCGATGGGATCGTGGAAAGCTTCCTCTGTCGAGGAAGGTGTACGCTTAATTGCCGTTATTAATGAGAACACCGCGGGACAAGGCGAATCCGTTTTTCCACGCGTCGCCGCCTTTGAACTTCGACAAGTGAGCATCGTCGGTCATTGATCATCAAGCTTGCTCGATGTCCCAGCCTGATTTACGGATCGATCTTGTATCCGGGACCCGATGCTGCTTCCGGTGCAGGGACTCGGTCCCGTTCTTACCTACCGAGGCTACCGGCGACGAAACTTGCGGAGCTGTTCCAGCCACGGAGCCGGCGTAGCACAGATGGCAGCAGAAGGTTCTTGCCAAAGTTTCGCACGGTTTCAATTGAAAATGAAAATTCTCTTGCAATTCTAACGCATCGGACGCTCAATTAACCCCTTGCCTTACGATATCGTCTCAGACTCGTGACGAATACTTTGAACAGAGTCTAATTAATTTGTATGCTATTACAGTAAATGGCTGCTCTTTACTTTACCGGAAAAAATTTGTGCCTTTCTCCTATAAATTATGATGTATTTGGTATGTGATCCAGTAGATTTGTACCCGGGGCGGCTGCAGATCGAAGTTTCGATTCTGTAGGATCGTTGGTTCAGGAGTTATGGTTGCTTAAAGCTGACCATCTTTCAGTGTTTTTGATAGGTAAGTCCAGTGGTTCTGCTCGGTAAGCGGCGCGCGATCGTCGCTACGAATCAATATGGCGGCGCCCCTACCTGTCAAAAACACTGAAAAATGGTCAACTTTAAGCAACCATAACTCGTGAACCGTTGACCCTACAGGATCGAAACTTCGATCTACAGCCGCGTCGGGTACAAATCTACTGGATTACATACCAAATACATCATAATTTATAGGAGAAAGGCACAGATTTTGAGTCCGGTGAAGTAAAGTTTACCCCAGTAAATATTCGATGGACGCAAGGGCCTCGGGGAGGTTCGTTTGCATAGTTCGTAGAGAGACACTATTTTTTTGTGCTTCAACGACCGAGCCGAACGTAGAAAAGGACAGCGCGTGTAAATAGAGATGATGAGATGAGACCGCTTCGTGCAATAAATGAAACTTGTTTGTTTACACGTATTTTTAATGAATTTTTACCAACATATATATGAAATTTTTGAAGCATAATGTATGTTCATACCGTCAATTAAACCATTAAATACAGTTGAAATTATATCGTGTTTAGTGTGATTTTAATTAGAAAAATGCCACAAATAAGCTGGTCAAAGTTCCGTAAAAAAATAATAAAAAATAACGAAGTTTTGTAATTGGATTAGTAGTGGTTCACACCGATATAACAGACTGGATTACGCGGCATGTTTACACTGCTCGAGCTTCGTGGCCTCTGCGACGTTGCCCCGCAGTGGAGGGGATATTTTTTTTGCATCCAACGTGTAACACCTTCTTGCGTCCATAGAATATTTACTGTAATTTCCTTTGAATTCAAATAAAATTCTATTTTGGTTCTGTTAATGTACAGCTATTGGAGAACACATAAGATACACATTTTCTCCTTTTGTACGAAGTACAAAAAAAGTTCTAGTCGCTGAAACCGTAAAGTAAATCGTAGTGCAAGGGGTTAAAGTACAGTAGTATTTATTTTTCGCTTCATTTTTTAAAGAACATGCAGGGCACCAATACTGCACTTCCTAGGAAGGAGATGGATTTCGTTGAAACGTTCTTCATATAGGAAAAGGATTGAACGAATGTAGAAAACGCGATTTTGTTAGTTCCTTTTCCGTACCGCGCTTTATATAAGCCCCGACGCAGTAATCATCCTTTTTGCTAGATTTCTTATCAGTGGACAAGGCTTAATTAGATTCTACAGACTGCAATGTTTTGTTTCGAATAGGGTGCAGTATCGAGCGAGCTATCCGCGCGATGAATTGAACTAATATTAAACGCATGCTCGGTAAATCGTTTCCTGTCTGCTTCAGTTGATTTTTTTTGTTCTCAACATCAGTGTACACGTGTTGTTTTAAACGATGTGGAGAGTATGGTCTGGAATTACACGGAACCGGGGAATTAATAACGGAGATTAATTGTCGATTACTTGCGATCTTAATCGATCCTATCTTTCATGATATACTGTATGGTAGCACGTATTATTTTTTCAATTGCAACAATTCAGCCAGGAATCTGAAATATTTCTGACGATAGTCCCGCAAAAGATCTTCCAGCAGAAGGTTAATATCGATCAACAGAAGTTTAGAAGTTTGCAAGGGTAGTTACCCAGGGTAAAATGGAAATTTACCGAGTTTCCCCCATTCTGAAAATTCTGAAGATAATCGAACACGTGACAAATGGGTGTGGACACGAGTCTTAATGCGGCGACCTTGATCTAACCTCTGAACGAAGCGGCCTGTTTTCACTCGCACCGCGCAAGGACGAATCGAGGAAATCGGGACACGGTTTCATCGATTATTGCAAGGACTCCTCTCGACGGCCAATTCTTTATTTTTACACCTTCGGAGATCGAGTTCATTACAGACAATTCTCGGAAAGCCGGGAGCGCACTGTGATGATTGCTGCCACTGATTATCCTACTTTTTGCCGGTCGAGTCGTAACCACGGTTCACGTCGGTGGCATTGTAATTACACGTATTAGAAACGCTCGACCTTGGTCGAATGGATTTTGGGAGGAATTCTCGACTTATGCCTAGATTTGAAAATTTTATTTGCTGCCACTTCCTTAACACTGAACCTACCGAGCCTTAAATGTAACTGGTACCCTTATAAAAATCACAAGATTGGTTTTATTTAGACTTCGCGCAGCTCCTATTGTAATATGTGCTCCACTATCATTTCTTACGAATAGACTGCGGATCTTTATGCAAAATAAAAATTGTCTGCATCGATTGCAACAAGTAGAAACTAAATTGAATGTGATTTCTTTTCTCAGTGATTTTAATAAACCAGAAATCATATATCGACATCTTCAATTTTTTCAATTGTTCAACAATTTCCAATTTCATCTACTCAATTTTCCTATAAATGCATAAAGTTCCGCAGTCTACTTATGAAATTGTTGGCTGCGGTCGTCACTACAAACTAATATGCCGGCGCCCTTAACCTGTTCAAAACACTGCAGATTGCTCAACTTTAAGCAAGCATAACTCCTGAACCATTGATCCTACATAATCGAAACTTTTGCACCCGTGCCGGAAACAAATCTACTGGATTACATACCAAATACATAATACATAAAGTGTATCCAAATTGTTTTTATCATATCAATAATTGTAAAATAAGAAATCTGGAAACGGTCATTTTGACCGATGATGATAGGTTTAGTGTTGAAATTTCAAAAATGCAGACAATTTCCTTCACAACATAAAGATTTGGATTTGTATTATTCCTAGCCTTAACACTAGATTTGTATCGACGTTTTCAGGGTGATTGGTAGTCACGAGTTTCGCAGCGTGTGTCTGCGAGAAAGGAGACATGGCCCAGCTAGATCCAGTTAGCTCGTCAAGCGAAAGGGCCGAGAGGAGGTGAAGAAAGAAAGAAAGAAAGAAAGAAAGAAAGAAAGAAAGAAAGAGGGAAGAGCTCGGAGGTAGTGACGTCCGTAGAAACGCGGCGCAGCATCCGTACATAATACGGGGTCGTAATTACGGCTGGCTAATGGGGATTACAACCGGGCGAGGAATCGAAGAACGAAGGGGTAGCCGGATGATGATCGATACCATTGGTATCATCGCGGAGTAATTATGGGCGAGGCAGCAGCAGCAGCAGCCGCCGCCGCCGCCGCCGTCGTGATGCGGCTCGACTTACAGAACAGTGGAGAGGAGAGGAGAGACGGCGTGTTGCGAGGGCCAAGAGTAAAGAGCAAAGTAAAGGGCTCCTGCGGTCGGAGGCGCGTTGTTGCGGTTAAAGCCATAACACGTCACATCGAAGCTGCAGCCACTTCTTAACTACCCACTAGGCCGGGACGGATACCTGGTTGCCGGTTGGTAGTAGCCGCGCACGCATTTATAATGTACGCGCCGGGACCGAGACGCGTCAGGGTCAATTATTGGCCGGAACACGACCGCAGAACTCCCGACCGATCGCGATGCTGCCCGATACGCGGATCGTCCCGGTTCCACTGTCCACCGATTTTCAACTGACCGGCAAAAACCGGTGGCACCGCACTCAAAGGATTTGGTGAGAACGATTTCACTCCTACGGCCCGGCAAAAACCCGGGCCCGACCGACGCACGTGCAACGACCGGACCGCAGAACATACCGATTTTAGAAGATACCCACTCCCCCCCCCCCCCCCGACCGTGCCTCCACCATTTTCGACGATACTGCCGGTCTCATCACCGCGCTCTAGCTTCGCCGTTTCTAACACGGAATTAAAGAAAATTTTATTTTGTTTATTATTGTTTGAACAAAACGTTCAGTCGGATTGGCGCGACCCAGAAGAAGGTGCGCTTGCACGAGGAGGAGGGGTCGCAACGTCGCGACAGAAGACAGAGTTGTGCATCATGGCAATAATGAGCCGTTGAAGCCCTCAATTTCGCGTAATTCGCATGTATCGATTACAGAGGACGCGGAAGGAAGCGGCGAAGGGAGGAGCCGAGGAAGGCGTAAGACGGACAGACGTCGGGTGGGCAGGGTAAGAGAGGGCGGCAGCTGACGTTGCGGAGCGTTGCGCGTGCCGTATTTTCTCAGATCGAAGAATAAGCTTCGGCGCGGCGCGGCGGCATCGCGTCCGCGAAAGAAACGGTTTTCGCAAAGCGTCGCGTGCACGCGCGTCCGACGCTAGACGATTGCGCGACGCGTGCACTCGAGCGTGAGATGCGTTGTGCGTCGTTGCACCTATGTACCCCGGGTAACTGTATAGGTGGTGTACGTACCGATACAGTCGGAGGCTTGCGAATATCCGAACGCGCGTGCACGGGACACGCGGATACGCACACACGGCCGCAGCCGCGTAAACGCGAAGGCAGATAGATAGGGATACGGCAGGAAATGATTTGTGTTGTATCTCCTCGTCCGGCCGAACAATACCGCCATGACTCATCCTCTGCGAGCCGATGCTACGAAATGGACTCGCAAAATAAATCCACGCCTCCGGTGCGTGCGTGATTCACAACGGGAACGCGAGCAGGTTTCGCGCGAAATACCGCCAATTCCATCCTTAGACCCGCCAGCGAGTGCTGCGCATTCCACTTTTCTAATTCTTTCAATTTTTAAAATAGTATGAGGATAGAGTCATTAGCAGTTCTGCTGGATTGATGAGGATGTCCCATCCTGGATTTACTCCACAATACTACGACGACGAGGACACTGCTTCCCACCAAACAAGACCACCGATCGCAATTATGATAAGGAGGCGCAATCCAAGCTGGATATCAAGGTGCAAGGGGTCTAACTCTGTTAAAGTCCTCCAACTGATCAGAAAGGGACACTTTCTGCCAAGCTACAGCCCCACACGTCGCTAAAGGTGGTTACCCAGACCTAATCCAAAAAATCTGACGATAGAGTCATTAGCAGTTCCGCTGGATTGATGAGGGTGCCTCATCCTGGATTTACTCCAGAATACTACGACTGCGAGGACACTGCTTCCCACCAACCAAGAACATCGATCGCGATTATGATAAGGTGGCGTAATGCAACATGGACATCAAGGTGTCCTATCAAGGGGTCTCACCCCGTTAATGTCTTCCAGCTGATCAGAAAAGGACTCTTTCTGCGAAGCTAGAGGTGGTTACCCAGACCTAATCGAAGAAATCTGACGACAGAGTCATTAGCAATTCCGCTGGACTGAAGAGGATGCTCCATCCTGGATTTACTCCAGAATACTGCGACGGCGAGGACACTGCTTCCCACCAACCAAGAACATCGATCGCGATTATGATAAGGTGGCGTAATCCAAGGTGTCCTATCAAGGGGTCTCACCCCGTTAACGTCCTCCAGCTGATCAGAAAAGGACTCTTTCTGCGAAGCTAGAGGTGGTTACCCAGACCTAATCCAAGAAATCTGACGACAGAGTCATTAGCAATTCCGCTGGACTGAAGAGGATGCGCCATCCTGGATTTACTCCACAATACTACGACAGCGAGGACACTGCTTCCACCACACGAGACCATCGATCGCGATTATGATAAGGAGGCGCAATCCAAGGTGGATATCAAGGTGCAAGGGGTCTAACCCCGTTAAAGTCCTCCAGCTGATCAGAAAAGGACTCTTTCTGCCAACCTACAGCCCCACACGTCGCTAAAGGTGGTTACCCAGACCAAATAAAAAAAAACTGGCGATAAAGTCATTAGCAGTTCCGCTGGACTGAGAAGGATGTCACATCCTGGATTTACTCCACAACACTAGCGAATGCTACGCAATCTACGACACACAATGGGCTAAACCGACGAAATCTGTGTAAAAATCAAAGAACTTTCGATAGAAATGAGGTAGAGCGATGAAATTTTTTAAAAATTAAAGCTGAAACTTTGCAGAATATGGGAAAAATAGGGAGATTATGGTACGAACGTTTTTTAACCTTGAGTAAATTCGTTAAACATGTAGAATTTCAAGAAATCGGTTTTGCAATATCCTGAGGTCGTAGAAAAATTTTGAGACCAGATTTGATATCAGCTTGCAAAAATCTACGGGAAATGAAGTACAGCAAGTGCAAACAAAAATTTTTCCGCGCGTGGTATTGGGAAAACCACAATTTTCTCGAAATTGTGCAAGTTTAACGAATTTTCTCAACGTTAAAAAACGTTCGTACAACAATCTGCATAATTATCCCATATTCTGCAAAGTTTCAGTTTTTATTTTAAAAAAATTTCATCGCTCTATCTCATTTCTATCGAAAGTTCTTTAATTTTGACACAGATTTCGTCGGTTTGGCCCACTGTGCGACACCCCTGGTCAGCAATTCCACTTTCTTAATTCTTCTAATTTTGCTATTCGGCCCACTCAACAACTTTGCTAAACCGAGTGGGTACCCTGATTCGTAACACGGTGAAAGACACCTCGAGTCCATCGCCTTATATCGAAGGAAAATTGTACTGTCACGATTTCAATTGAATGTTAACATGAACATTATATAGTCTTTTGCAATGTTAACCCTTTGCACTCGGAGCTATTGTAACTGGAAAATTAAACATTTCTTCCGATCTAGAATATTTCCATTCCTTATGATTTTTTTGAAATTTTGTGGATATGAAATTGGTGTAATACCTCATACAATAAATGTTTAATAATTAATTAGATACCGATATATTTAATAATGTAAACAATATTTTTTAGCGGTGCCTCAGAAGGGACAACCGAATGCAAAGGGTTATTGCATCAAAGACTCAATTACAGTGGAGTAGTATTCAAACTCAATAAGTCGCAGCTAGCACGTTGATCTTAAACTTTTTTGTCGGAAAACCGAAGATTAAGAGGACTCGTTCAGAGGCGTCATATTATGCGAATACCGTCGAATAAATTCTCGTCGATCCAGGAGCGTTTCCAGCGTAATTTCTTCATCGTCTCGGCCAGCTGTGTTTAAGAACACGATGCGAGGCGCTCGGGCTAATAGATGCCGGCGATTTCTCGAACAGGCCTCTGCGTCTGGTCGTGTAATATTTTCCTTGGATCGGGTCGAATGTTCGCGCTTCTTCATCGCCGATCGACGGACGGGGTCTCTCCTCTCGCAGAGTGTATCGGTAGCTCGATCTGTCGGCGTTAATTTGTCGATCGAGCGGCGTTAAACGGCCCGCGATTCTTATTGCCGTTGACCCGGAACGTATCGCAAGATCGCGGATCGGATATCTCCGTGCAAACTAATTCTAAACAATTTCCTACTGGTCAAAAAGTCCTGGAAAATTCATACGCGCTTAGTTAATCATTTGTGCAATCTTCACCGTCAGCGATTCTTGCTTGGCACACTTTGGGCACACTTTGGAAATTAGTATTGTGCCGTATTGGTCCGACTCATATAACCGAGCATTACGGCACGGGAGACTACTGTTTTCGCCTCCGCAAAAAGGCGTTCGGGATCGTTGTCCTCTTGAAGTGTCCAGCGGTCTGGACGGCGTGGAAAATGGCGGTGGCGGGGAGAGGTGGCTGATATATCCGTGGACCGCGCGCGGCCGTGTCTCGATTCTATTAATTCAATTATATTGAGGAAGCGATGGTGCTCGATAACGGGGCCCCAATAACGAATCGCTTCCTCCGCGGACGATCATCCTTTCGCGGACATTAATTACTAGGTTGCGCGTACCTGTCCCCGGTATCGGCCAATTTGTTTGTCCGCAGGAATGCTCGTTTTCCATAACGGACACGCTACGTTTCGTCGGATTCTCTCCTCGCCGCGTTGCCGAGAGGCTTCTCTCGTTCGATTTTATTTTTCCAACGGGCGGCTCCGCATTCCAGCGCGGTGCTCTGCTGCTGCGAGAGAGAGAGAGAGAGAGTCTCTCTCGCACACGAGACCGATGTATCCAGCGGCCGCAATGATACGTTAAAAGCGTCCCTCGTCGTCGTCGCGGAATATTCTTCGCGGTCGGAGGAGACGCGGCACGCTTCATTGCTTCGCTTTATGAAGTTATAAAACGCTGCTTCTTCCCCGACGACGATGACGACGACTGAAACGCGAACGCGCCCGGCTTCTTGTTTGCTCCTCTTTCGAGATTCGCATCTCCACGGAGATTAAGCGAATTTATGAAGCCGGCTCCGTTTCGGGAACGCTGCAACACACCGATTCTCTCGTCGGAACGTTGCGGCAGTTTCATCTGTTCCCGATGAAACGTTCGACGATCCACGGTTACGCTCATGCAAATCGACTCTGAGAGAACCCTACTCCGCCGGGGACCTTATGAAGGATCTGTTAACAGCGATGCTCGGCCGAACGGCCTGGTGATAGAAGCGACGGCCGTCCCAGCGACAGTTATGTGGAGACGGGTACCGAATCGCGCGTCCAGTCTGCGGTAATGGTTTCTTATGGGACATTTATCTGTGCCGGGTAGCTCCGAGGAGTAACGGACCGTTCATTCAATTTAATTTTGCGTCGATTATAATGGCTCGCGTGGAGAGACGTTGGGGGACGTGTGTTGCTCGATGTTGCAAACCAATGGTCTAACACCGAGAATTTTTATGGCCGATCCGAGGAAAATTGTTCCGCAGTTTGGCCACTTTTATGCCTCCGTCAGGAAGGTGTAGGACCTTACGATGGAGGTGATAAGCTCGTATATTTTCTAGCACTGTTCGAATTAACTTCAGGAATTTCGTTATGGATTCCTCTTTCATCCGATCCTGGGGTCATTAATCTCCTGCGACTTTCTTCTTCAGTAACCCCATCTTCCTTGTCCTTCGTCATTTTCAATTTACAGCCTGTTACAAATTAGCTAAGGTGGACCAGCTCATCAGGAATTGCTTCAACATTGCCTTAGCGAATCTAGCTGAAATCCTTCAGTTTTAAGATTGGGGTATCCCCACAGCCTGGTTACAGCCTGTCACAAATTATCTAAGCTGGACCAGCTCATCAGGAATTGCTTCAACATTGCCTTAGCGAATCTAGCTGAAATCCTTCAGTTTTAAGATTGGGGTATCCCCACAGCCTGGGTACAGCCTGTCACAAATTATCTAAGGTGGACCAGCTCATCAGGAATTGCTTCAACATTGCCTTAGCGAATCTAGCTGAAATCCTTCAGTTTTAAGATTGGGGTATCCCCACACAACCTGGTTACAGTCTGTTACAAATTAGCTGAGGTGGACCAGTTCGTCAGGTAGCTTGCATCCTCTTGCTTCAAGATAATCTATGGGAGTGTTCTCTACAGAGTGGACTCTACAGTCTGTTCCAGATTCACTGGCTGATGGTGGACAATGTTAGTCTCGGTCCTTCTGTTCCAATTTTGTGGTCTCCGAGCTGGCCAGTAGATTAAGGTGTTCTCACAGCCGCCTCCGAATTCAGTGGGTTACGGCGAAGCCAGGAAGTGTCCCTCATCCTGGCGGGTACCAGGGCCGTCGCCCCACGGTGTCCCATATAAATAACGACCGGTGGTGTCTGCATGCGTCCCTTCCCCTTGGCGGACAGCTCGTTGTAATGACATGATTGCATACCATCCGCACACGCGTTCCGTTCCATGTTTTCCGCGGAGCTTAGAATACACGGCGTTCTTCTAGGCGTACGGAACAAGGCGTAGACGACGACGACGACGAAGAAGAAGAAAGAGGGTAGGAGGGTCGTTAGAGGACAACGAATGAAGGAGAGGGAGGAGAGGATAGGTACCGCGAGAGAGTTTACGGAGAGGGGGCCTTTCCCTAATAAGATACTGGCACGTACCGGCGCGGCGGTTCTTTGTGGCAGCACACGCGAGCATGCACAACACACGATCCTATTGCAGGAGGTACCGGTCGAGTAGGCATACCGATACAGAAAACTTTGCGCGCGGCCTGCTCCTAACCGCGAATAAATCCTCTAATCTAATTGATACGACCGCCGGTATGCAGGCTACACGCTGAAAACGCTCGTTGTTAAGTAGCCGAGGCTGGCCACGATAGAGCCCGAGCGCGGGGGATAAAATGACTATGTCGAGGCGGCGTATTATAACGGAAGAAACGTCTCCTGGTATCACCGGGATGAGGAATGCTTTCCTCGCGGCAGAGAGAAACTCCGCGAAACACAACGATCAGGAGAGAAATAGAGGAGGAGTGATGAAGCACGGCGAGAAGCAAGGGGGGTATCGATTTTTGAACAGCTTCCGGTGGGAGTGGCCCCGACAGCATCTGGATCGCTGATGGGACCCATTAAATGTCTTCATCGCGAACCACGCGTCGACGCGTCCGACGATATAGGATCATCGGCGATATTCTTTTTCTCCTATCCGTTTAGAGTCTCCTGGAAAATGCGGAAAACATCAGTGCTCCGTCCGAGCCTTCCCCCGGGAGGATTATTTAAGGAATCGTTCGACGCTTCATTTTCCCGGCTTTCCGCCGCGCGCCGCTGCGATAAATTGAACGATCACGCTGGATCGCCGAGGAATATTGAATAGCAACGGAACCGGTTCGCCTCCCGTAAACGATCGCATTCTGTCCCAGCTGATAGCGTTTCGAGCAAGCATCACCAGACGCAATATCTGTAACTGTTGCGTAACGCCGAGCGCGTTATGCGCGGACCCATACGCCGGCTAGAGCTAACCTATACGATTATACGAGCGTCGGTTTTCATGCATTTTTCAATGCCGAGGTTCAAGATGCACCTCCCAAAAATGGGAAATTCAAATGGGAGTTCCACACGCGTGTACTCTGAATTGTTCGTTTAAAATTTTCAAAGGGCTAGCAAATATCGGAAAATTAATTTTGTGTACACGTTCGAATCGGAGCTGTTTCTCAAAACCGGGCAATACATGATACCGTTACGATTAGGCTGCAGGTCTCAAACAAGTTCAGCTGCGATAAGCTTCTGGGAGCTAGATTGAGTAGAACATTATTGCCTGCCCCATAACCGTAAACTCCATTCACATTCATTTATCGAAGCAAAATTATA
The DNA here is from genome assembly GCF_051020765.1 of Lasioglossum baleicum. NCBI lineage: Eukaryota > Metazoa > Arthropoda > Insecta > Hymenoptera > Halictidae > Lasioglossum > Lasioglossum baleicum. The sequence continues at coordinate 11,882,632 of NC_134938.1, forward strand.
AAATGTATCGAATTTTCTCTTTGCCAACTTCCATCTATTACACCCTGTAACTCACAACTGAATCGACCAATCACAAAACTGTAGAAGAATTTTTTCTAATAAGGAATCTCATTTTTCCAACGAGCATAAGCCTGAAGTTGTCTGAAGTTGCGGAGAAATAATGGACTTCTTTTTTCCTAACCTAATAATAATATGTAGATCCAGTAAACCGAGTCTGATACAAAGTCGCGTTAAATCATATGGAATTCGATGTTTCATTTTTGATCGTATTCTACCGAATATCGACTGGATCAGATATTCATTGAAAAGATTCGATCGGTAGGCGATCGTCGTAGATCGTCGAGGAAAGACGCATCCGAGAGCTGATCAGCTCGGTGGATGTAAACAGAGACTTTCCATCCTGCGTTCGGTCACTTTTACTGCGCATAAACATGCGCGGAATTTATTAGTAGGTACTAGCACTACTGTTGAGCAACCGGAGTGCCTGGCCAGTGTTTCGTTTTCTTTGACATACATGGGCTTCGCCGGGGCTGCCGTTCAATGGAACAGGCCGGAGAGATCTAATGGGAAACGGAGCAATAGAGATGAAAATAGAGGGGTGGGGGAGGGGGATCGCGAAGTAGTCGGTTCGCTAATGATCTTCCTGGGCCTGGAGCCACGAGCACTCGATGTCGACCGCCGAGATAGAACTGTTTTACGACCCCGTTCGACGTCGATCCGCCTGTCGAAAGAGAACGGGACGAAACCATAGTCTTGGCCACGGAACGAAATCATATCGCGGGATATCCCGGGGAAGGGGATCGCCGAACTTTTGCAAAACGATTTCATTAATGGCGGATATCTCGCCGCAACTTTTCGAGAGAACGTTTATTCTCGATGTGGTCGAGTAATTATCCCCACCGCCGCGAATATTGCAGTACCTTCGAAAGGAATCCAGAGCGACCTTCGTGCGGGGCCCGAGCATCGACGAACGATCGTGCAATTTGCAATTATCGAATAGAACTGCTAGAGCAACCTCCGACGATTTATAGGAGGCTGATCCTCTTTCAGAAGTGGAAAAGTATAGGACTGAGAGGGTCCCTTATTGTTTCACGAGGCGGGTGCACTTTCTTCTAACTTGCTTCCCAAAAAACTAGACTCCTCTTCTCAAAAAGCTAGGGGCACCTCGAAAAGTTAGGCTCCGCAAAATCATTCTAGGGGCTTAGCCTCAACCTTCCTGACCTGCTGAAGACACACTGATCTCGAGTCAGGCAGTGAATGATTAATTGAGACTGTGAGGGACTGTTAGACCGTGTCCCGAGCTATCAGGGGACCCTCGAGCTTCCTTTGGTGCTTGAGAGGAACAGACTGGGTACCCAGAAGACTGAGAGGACTCGTCCCGGTGGTGTTCTCGGTGGTTTCAGTATAGGGTCGCCGGACACCGCGTTCAAGAAAAGTCGGATCCAGACCAGAAAAGGCGTAAGAGGGAGTAAAGTCTTGGCAAGAGAGCTGGAGGAAAGTGGAAGGAAGGGCCCCCCACGAGCCACGAGCAGGCCCGGCTCTCCGTGTGGTCTCCGCTACGCCTCGCGGCGACCTCATCCCTTCTGCTCACCACGACCATCCTCTTTCTCCTCCTTCTCATAGTCTTCTTCTTCTCGCCGGCGCTCTCTCCTCTCCTCGGTGAACATAAATCTCGGTAGGTTGCATTTATACTTAATGTTGCCAATATCCCGCTTGACCCCCCTCCCCTCCCCGTTCTCTCTCTCTCTCTTTTTCTGCCTTTCCCTTTTCTCTCTCTTCGCGTTCTTTATTAGCCGAAAGACCCACCACCCGGCGGAATCGAGAAGAGTACGACACGCTGCTCTTCAGGTTCACCCGGTCAACCCTGGCGAGGGTGAATTTATCGTCTCCCGGGTAATGGATGGCCACGATGCCGTACGTCATCGAAGCCTTGCGCAAGATTGTTCAGCGAAAATCCCTTGCCGATCAAGATCCTGCAACTCGGATCCTTTCCCTCTTCGTTGGCCACTTTTCGCATCCTTGATCTCGATCGGCGACAGTCTGTTCACGGGATTCCCTTAATTTTTCTACTTAAAAGTTGTTGGGACCGGGAAGACAGTTCTCCATGCGGAAATGCAACACCTGGACGGCGGGTCCGTTTTGACCCGGAAGAACAACCGGTCCCGATCTCTCTCTCTTTCGAGATGCAGCTCTCAAATTACCAGCACGGTAGAATCGGCTTGATGATTTAAACTCCGCCGGCGGATTTATCGCCCGGTCAAGAGTGTAACGTTCATCGCGGAGGTTATACGGTGATAATGCCGGCGAGCAGAGCGGAGAATATCCCGCCCGTGTTCGGGATCCCCTGAATCGTATTCTAGCCGGAGCCGGACTGCAGACCGCTGTTAGAGGATCAAGCGTGGAGATCACCCAAAGTGGACGAGCACGATCCACATGAAGGATGAAACTACATCACTGCCAGGTCTCTCGGCACGAATTCTACACGGCACGTCGGCAGTCGGCATGTTCGGCATGTTCGGCTTGCCTGTGACCTTGAACGACCCCGCTGCCACGAGGATTTACTTATCGGAACTTCCTCGCAGCCGCTGCGCACGGTTCCTGGTCTAGAAATAGCTGTACACCTGTTCGAGGATCGACCGATGATTCTGATTGATCCTTCGCCAACCCTGAACGACCATTCTCATTCCTAAGAATGAATCCAGCAAAATTAGCTCTTCCAGGTTGAACGCTGGTCAGATTTTTTGTGAACCGCTATCAACTTCACTGTGGACTAGCATTGACAATCATTCGAGCCTTGATGAACGTGATCTATATGTACAACTAGACTAGACTAGGTCGTCCTTCTGATGAGTCTGTCGCTAATGGCGTCCGGATCTAGGCCAAAGTCGTCCAACCAAGATGATCGTAAAGAAATGAGGTATCACTTCTTGCTCAGGCTGATGGACAAACGGTACAGCACGTTGCACCTTCGTTGTAGCTGCTCTTAAGGAACTTGAAGAGGTGAATCCAAAAGTGTATCGGTAGAAGAAGAGAGTGGATTGATTCGTGGATAAAAATCGAACTTCATCAAGCAGTATCTGCATGGGGGAGCAGTTAGGGGACGTCCGAGTCGCTGGAGGATCTCGTTCGCCTAAAAGCTCGAGGGGTTGTTCTCACGTGTGCTCGGAGCCGAAAGGAAACCGGAACGGGGGTTTATCGGTGTGCGCTCGCGCGCACTTGCTATCTACGAGCTAGCCGGAGCCGTTTTTCTGTCAATCTCCACGTGATCCCTGTAATTTCCTGTCTAGAGAACCACGCCGTGGCTTTAATGCTCCATTGTCTCAGCTACGGCTCTCCCTCCCCGCTCCACTCTGACTGCGGACCGTACTACTCCCAGTTTACTCCCACTATTTTAACTATGGACAGCGGCTCTCATTCGACAGGGTTTTTCAGCTGGGTGATCATCTAGGAAAATTAAACCGTAGCTCTATCTCTCACTCGACGAGCTGTATATTCCGATTTCCACCTTAATTGCAGAGGAGAATATCAACGCGACGCGTTAACGCTGTCGTACCGCCGCGTAGCTGATACGTGTCGTTACGCGCTGAAATCTACCAGGTTCGTTTCACCGTTTTGTTTTTTTTCGCTGAATGCCGGCCTCGTTTCTCTGATGATCCTATCTTCATTTACTACGCAGCACGTTCCAGGAAACACTTTACGGCGGATACGTCACTGCTAGATAATAGTTCCTGTAAAGAGGGACACTGGTCGCCGATCCGACCATAGCTTTACTGTAGAGCTACTCTGTGCATCGCTGTTTTATGATTGCTGTTTCGTCAAAGCACGCGACCATCAGACACAACCATTATCCGAACGTTCCGTCGCGTGGTAAATAGAGACACAGATCTAGGTGATGCTGGACAGGCTTGCCTCCTGCGTCACTTCCGATTGCTCTGATCGATGGGTCTCTGTCCATCTCGATGATCACTAATTGGCTTGATTTACGTCTTCTCCTAATAACCCTAAGCAGACGAAGACAGCACACACGTTCATGAAACCTTCAGACTAATCATCACCGAGACTCTAGATGGGGTCTATCACCCAGAAGGGATGATCACCTAGGTTAGGGGTATGCTAGGATGAAGTCGTTCAGGCACTGAACAACTCGCCTGAACCTGGTCTTCAGATCAAGCAGTGAGGCACCGTGCTCGTAGCTGTGCCAAAAGAAAAAATGATTACCCCTCGAATGATGTTCGCCGGGAGGATTGAAGTTCCAGCTTGGGATCTTGGGCGAGGTTTGAACAATGGCCAAGAAAATCGTGTGTAAATTGAAAATCAGCTGCATTGTCTCCGGCACACGGCAGCGGGATCGAGCGTATGCAGGGTTGCGCTCGAACCGAAACGAAGTGGCGTATGGTTGGCGCGGTTAGGGGGTCCGGTGTGGTATAGAGGGTCGGCCAAGGTGCTCGAAGAGAAGGGGGCACGAGGAAAGGGGCAGAGCATTGTGATGTGCAGAGATCGGTCACACGATAGACCCGGTCAAGGACGTGCTCCGCGTCGGGTTCCCAAGCGAGGCTTGCACAGAGAGCCGGCGTGTACACAGTGTACAGAGAGTGTACCGAGAGTGTACATGTCTGCACATTGCTCCCCCTCCTTTCTCTCTCTCTCTCTCTCTCTCTCTCTCTCTCTCTCTCACTGTCTTTCTCTCTCGTTGCGTTTCGCTTTCCTCGCTTCTGCGTGCAGAGGAATCCTCCAGCGTCTCCGTGGAAAAAAGTAAATTAGTTCGTTAGGGTAATGAAAGGCGAGTCCCCGGGTAATTGGAGGATTGTTTTAATAATCACTGGGTTTAGCGCTCGCTCTCGTGACCCTGTTCCTCCGTTGATTACGCGCCGCGTCGCCGTTTTCCTTCCACCCGGCACAATGGGATTATTATCTAACGATGCAACTTGGTTCGATTTTCGCCTCTATGGAACGATTAGGCTCACACCTATCCTCGAGTCCACCAGGTCGAATAGAAGCGATCTGTGGGGCTGAAGCAAGGCACATTTACCCTAGGAGCTGTTAGTACTTCGACTCGGGTCAGGTAACAGTGTACCGGTTTATTATTATCACCGGGGCGTTTTAGTCCTTTATTAGGCCAGCCAGCAGAGGCACGATATCGTGATCCGACAAGGTCTGAAAATGGCTCTAGTTCGGACCCAAAGCGGCGGCGGCGCACGGGTTTGCGAAACCCGCGCGAGATCGTATCGTCGCCGAAGTCTAGTAAATCGGTGTCACTCGTATCGTGGCTGCCATTCGTGCTGGCTAATGCAATTAGATAGCTGGTGGTGGTAGCACGCGCTCCGCAGTCTACGGCCGCGGTTAGGGCGGGCATGTTATGTACACTTTCGCTGCACAACGCGCGCCCGCAACCTCATCTGACCTCCCCCACTCGTCCTCGCGCCCCTCCATACCGCTGGCCCTCGACAATCTTGCTCTCGATTTGCCTTTGTGACGCATTGTGCGAATCGGAGCTCAACAATTATTACAACAGAGCCAGAGCGTAAGATCCGACGAACTCGAAAAACACAACAATGTCTCGGTGCGTGTGTAAAAACAATTGTGCACGATATTTGTGAAAAATCTCGCCCTGTAACATTACCTATACGTTCGTAACTTCTTTTTCTGTTTGAGATGAGTCCAAACACGACACCAAACGGACCACATTTGTGTAGAGGTTAGACGTTCGTTTAATTTAGTACTGTGGCGCATATCCCACGGATCGGATCTGATCCAGAGTGAAGGATGGTTTTACAGAGTAAAGATACTGTATTTAAACAAACTACAAATTATGAAACTCGTATATCGTTGCATTGTAGAAAACGTCTTGCTTGCACACACATTCAGAACGAACTAACAACACATTTGTTTGGAAGGGACCATACAACAACCTTAACCTAATCGCTCTCAGATGTCGCGAACGTTTTACACAAAGTATATCGTGTTCGTACTCATTCCAATCAGAAAATTCTCCCGGACAAGTTGACAAGAGTCTCCCAGCTGATTACTGTCGAGATCCAAAATCATCGAACTCCGATAGGAATTAAATGGTCCCTCTGTTGCTGCGAGGCTCGTCGGGGCGCGTGCAGCGTCCCGGGCTCGTTAATGGTGGCGCACGGTGTCGTTTGTCACAATTCCGAGTCGGAGCGGGTAAAGGGTCTGGGTTAGGTGGGCCGGGACAGAAAAATAGTCTGCTCACGAACTGCTCCCGGAAGTCTCGCGTTCCTCGACGGTGGACGAGGTCGAACGGGTACGGGTCGGTTGCTGGTGCACAGGTGCATCCGTGCATCCTCCCTAGGTGCTGTACACATAGGTATACAATGTTCGGCCCGTTCCCAACGACCTGCACACTATACCGCCGCCGCGCCGGGCCGATCTGACCTCTCGCTTCCTGCAATTTGGCGTTCTTGAAAATCAATGTGCGGCGGAGGGCTATCTCGCGGTTCCCATCGCGCCGGTGGCGGCTTCGACTCATGCTCCCTGGGGCCCCCCTTGAGAAACCTCGGAGGGAGGGCCCCGCCAAGGGGAAGTCGGGGCATTCATACTCATTTGCGCCGCCTCTTATTTAGGAAGTCCTCCTGCCCTTCCCCCGAATTTGTTCTCACTACGATGCTGCATTCCTGTCGCGTGACAGCCATTTTACTCCTGATCTCGATATCTAACTTCATCCGATACCTTTGATATAATTGCACCGACCAGGACAGAAACTGGCCAGCAGCTTTCTTCGAGTCCCGGCGATTTTCATCGCGGCGCGGCGTTGAATCACCACATCCTTTTTTCGAACGCAAAACAATTGCGAAAAGTGGATGCGCAATCTACGCCTCTCCTTGGGAACGGCTTGCGAAATCGATGTCGCGCGATAAGTAGCAACCGTGATACACAAGCCGGCGCGTATGATGATCATAATGGCGATTACACGTGACCGGGTTTTCGTTTCGAATACACGTGCGAGGGAAAATTGTATGAGAATCCCCTTTGTCTGCCGACCCGGGAATTCCTTGTTAATGACAGAGTGCCGCCGCTGCTGCCACCACCCATTTAACCAAAACGCTCGCGGACGTAATCTCCACAGCAAGCACTTGGACACAGAGACGTAGCCTAGCCTCTGCGATCCAATAGCCCAGGATCTCCTAGGACCCCTACGTCCGATGATGGAGAGCGTTGTGCGTCTCGATTGTAGGACCGATCGCGCTAGATATTGATTTCCCGGGCCATTGTCTGGCCGTTGAGCAAGCCGCAGAAGATAAATCGAACGTTGCATCTCCTCCTGACCAATGAATCCATCTAGCCAGCCGCGCCGGTTGCGCAACAGGTGGATATCCTCTTTGCCGGCTGGATCTCCATTTCTTTCGACAGACGACGTTGCGCAACCAGAGCTAATTAGAACGCGCGAAATTAAGTTCAACCGTCCAGAGATAGCAAGCGATGGGTTAGAAAAATTTTCGCCCCGGAAAGATTGCTTAGGCTAGCGAGGATGATGACGAGGATGACGACGATGAGGATCTCAGTTGGTCTGTAAGGTGTTTGAGCAGCTCCCCGAGAAAAATAAGACACTTTCGATGATCGCGTCGACCCGCTGCAAGCAAAATGAGCCAGCCAAGAGGGGAACAATGGGGGCCGCGGGAGCAAACGCAAGGACGATCCCACGTCGTCGTCATCCAGTGTTTTCCCGGGACTGGCGACGTCACGATACGAAGCGAACGCGCGTGTTACGTCCGATCTCGTTCCAGCATTTCTCTTCCCCTTAGCGGACCCGGCACGGCAACGATCGGTATCTTTCAGGCTCAATTGCGCACGAGGGAAAAGCGTTGTGATACCGCTCGCCGATTAGGGCGCGCGTGGAAAAATGCTGGCTGAAACCTGGCCACGCTGCTCATTGTTCGATACACAATGTTTTTGCGCATTTCAAGAAACTGCGCGCGGTGACTAAGTGGGAACAGCCTAACTGGCACGCGTTTGTGGAGCGTTATCTTCGTGTAATTGTCGGTGCCGTGCCGCTGAGAAACGTCCTGCAGAAACCCAGAAGCGTTAGAGTCGCTGGCCAGGGCCGTTTTCAAACGGTCTTAGAAAGTTTCTCGGCTTCGGAGATTCAAGTCGAGAAGCAGGATGCTCGCTAGGATCTGACGAAGTCAGAAATTCAACAATATACACTACTGTGCAAAAGAAAGAAGCACCCAGTATAATTATATTATGATATAATGACAAACAGTAGCTTCATGTAGAAATTGTATTGTACAATGATTGATTTATTGCATTTAAAGTATACTGTGTTCTTATTTGATTTTTTACGCTTTTCTATTAAACGTGGCCGGGCAGTAGCGCGTCATAACTAGTTGGGGCCTTGGGCAAAGTAGAAGTTCGGGGCCTCTAACCCCAACTAGATAATTTTATGAGAAGAACGTAGAATGTGGATCTTGGATCTTGGTTTGTAGTCGGGTGCTTCTTTCTTTCTCACAGCAGTGTAAATCCTGCGAAAAGCAATGATAATGTTTGTCTAGGCGATCTCCTTGGTTGCTGAAGATCAAGATCAGTGTTCGGTGGATGACTATAGCCAATTAAACGTGTACCGGCGGGAACACAGAGACCGAAGTACCGGCGACGATGTCATTGCCGAGCCCTGAATGAACTCGGTCGTATCGGGTTCTGCCCTTTCTCCGGGTTTGTCTGCACTCTGATCCCATAAACTATTTATGCTAATGGCAATGCTAATCGTGTGAAGTCAGCGCCCAAGACACCATCGTTGTCGGAGCCGGTGCACGACAAGATCTCACCGGGCTACGTTTCACGTGGCCACGCCAGAAAAAGTGACATTCAACGGCCGACCGCCTATGCTAATGTTCCCCTCGGCATTAAATGGCGTGAAATGCGACTCGAAAAATCCGGCCGGCACCTTATCTGCTCGGTTTCACAATGATAGAAATTACACGATCGTTAGCCGAACGTAATCTATTTTTCGATTACGGTTAATCGTGCTCTCTCTCTCTCTTTAATTAAATGCGATTACTTGGACGCAGTGTCGCCGAATCAGGAATCATCTCTCTCTCTTTCTGCCAGTACCACGATTGGTCATGTAACTCATTCTCATGAATGCATAAAATCGTCTATCTACTGATGATTAACGTATGAATAAACTGCGGATCTTTATGCAAAATAAAAATTAATGATTTTATTAAAAATAATATATAAATAAAAAATCTGCTAAACTGTTTTAATAATTCAAAATTGGGCACTTTCTTATTTATTTATTTTACGTCGCTTTTTTAACTGTTGTGATTATTCCACTTGAAATGTGGTGGTTCCAATTGAAAAATCACAAACCCTTATTAACGTGTTCACTACTACCGTCACAAATATGCCACGTCCATAACCTGACAGTTCACTTAAAAACAGTAAAATTAATTTTATGTGCTTCGTTGTTTAAAGCCATAGTAGAATGCATCATTCTCAGAGAGAATCTGTAACCTTCTGCTAAAATATTAAAAAATAATTCAAAATTGGGTACGTCGCATTTAATGAAACTTTCGAACAAGGAAAGTAAGCAACGAAACAAATGCTGGTAGCGAACGTGTTAAGCTGAGACTGATACACTGATGTGCTTAAATCTTTCTAATACGTCCACTGCTTGATATTGTAAGTATGCTGGAGTGGGGTAAGTCCGCCTTAGTGTTTGCAAAGTTGGACTCTAAAGTGATGTACTTTCAGTCTGGTATGTAAAAACTTAACGTTCTTGGTATCGAACTCTTGCCACGGTTATTACTGATGAATTAGTATTATGTAGGATTCTAATTTTGCTTGAAATTATCATTTTGATAGGATATTGTACAAAGTGTCAACCGGGACGCACTTGCCCCGAAAATAGGGCAAGTCCGAGGGTTAAAAACGCTTTCGAACCTTGTTTCAAGTGCTGCGGGGCAAGAAGAGAATTATTATCAAGCCTGCTACAAAATGCTTTTTATTGCATTAAATATATTGTTTAGTTTTATAGTTACCCATACAGAGTACGAACTTACCCCACCGTGATAGTACGGACTTGCCCCGTGTAGTAATATTTACGGGGCAAGATCATCTTAGTGTTTTTCTCAATAAATTTTTAAAAAGACAATGAAAACGGTTTATTTAATGTAAACCTACATCAATATTTGTTGTACTTACCTAAAATAATAACACAGAATATATTAATAACTTGTAAACTATTGCACGTTCAGGATAACCTCAAAGTTGTACGTGTACCTCGCACGTGATTGTTTGGCATTGGTTGATTTAAGCGAGGAAAACGCCTTTATTCTTGTAGAATAGTTCATACGAACTTATACTATATTAATAAATACAAGCTAGAGAAATTTCGTTCATATTATAATAAAAATAACCCCACTCCACCTTGCCCATTTTTGTGATAAACGCATAAAATCCGCAGTCTACTTATGAATACGTGTCCGATTCGCGGGATTTCCGTGGACAGTGCTTGTTTGACAGGTTTCGGCGCGGAGGGGGCGACGGCAGTAATTTCAGACGGTTTTTGTCGCTCGGCCGATCCGATTGGCCGTTGTTTTGCCGCTCACTGAAAGCGGTATCCTTCATCATTAGTCATTCCCCGCAAACCGGGGCAGATCGAACAAGCTAGTTGGATTCAAGCTCGCTCGGATCGCCCCGTGATCCCGCCCAATCGCCGGCAAAAACCAGATGAATTCACCGCGTAACAACGTAACGACAACGATCCCTACTAATGGCTGTTCCTCTGTGCTTCGCTCCGGCCTACAGAGACAACCGATCGTCATTAAACTTCCTCCACCCGTTTTCATGCGCTAATGACGGAAAGCCGCGGCGGTCGGACGCGTAATCAGCGGTTTAACTGTCCCGGGCACAGATTTCTTATCACTTCACCGATTGAATGTGTCCGTTCTTTTAAACGATCCAGTTGTCATCGTCGCTCCTTCGATGCTAAAATGTTGATAAATCGTTGCAATAAATTGCGAGCTGCAATTTGGCACGGTGTGGAAATTGAAAGGACCAAATGTGGCATGAGTATATTAACATTAATAACAAATGCGAGTAATTTTTATGCGACATAGCGATTCGCAGCAGATAGAACGGTGTAAAATTGTCCACCTCTAACAAGAACTACCTTGGAACGTCGAATGCTGAAGCAAACATCTCGGCTCATCCTCCAACACATCTATCTCGCAAGAAGTGCACTTTCTCCAGGCGCGCGCCGATTAATTGTTCTCCTCGTTACGCTCGCGTCGCCGCGTCGAGTGATCGATCGCAGTCGATTCATCTGTCCGAGAGAGCCCTCGGGTTTCTCCGTAATAAAATAATAATCTCTGGTTTCCGCGGAGTTCGATATTTCACGGCTTATCGTCCAGTGCTCGGAAGAGAGCGCGAACGAATCAGGCGTCCAATTCGCTGGTTGTGTTCGAGCTGGCATAGGGGGGTTGACTGCCAATTCCAGATAAAGACGCGTTCCACGAAGAGGGCTCGATCTTTGCCACGGTGGGATATAAACCTTCAGCTCATTCAAGAAGGAATCGGTCCACGTGTCGTGGCAGCCGGCCGGTACCAGCATCCACGTCTCTCCTCTCCTCTGATCCGAGAAACGATTTCTCGGTCTGCGGAACCGAGCGGAGCGAAGCGGCGCGGCGGCGCCGACCAAGAAAGTCATACGGTCGCCGATCAGGCTGCACGACTTTGCGCCGCTCGCCTTGCATCCCATTCCGAATAAATTATCGTTCATACGTCCCACTGTCGGTGCACGCTCTCGACCCGCGGACTTGTTGCTGGCGAAGTGCAACGCCGGCCCGCCCAATGAGACGGAAGCTGGCTTCCGTGACGATCGTGACCGGCGAAAACTTTCCTCCCGACGATCTGTTGCACGCGTGGCCCATGCGACCCCCAGATGGCGAAATTAACAGGTTCTCCTGATGGATCGCGTGAACTCCGCTGCCCTAGAAGACACCGGACGCACTCGCGAAAACGTCTAACCAGTCCGCCGCGCCGGTGGACACTTAACTGTGACGTCCGGTAAGCTGATTTAAACTTCTTTAACGAGGTGGTAATCACTCATTACCGATTCACCGCCATCTTTGGTAGGGGGGGCGGGGATATGCGAGGCTCTCCGGTCCTCTGGTGGACACTTAACTGTAACGTCCGAATCATAAGCGGAAGGAAGCTTTATTTAAGAGGTGGTAATCACTCTACACCCGGTATACCCGCTAACTTCACCACGGTGACCATCTCTAGGCGAAATGGGGAGGGAAATTGGACAAGAACATGAGTGCGGGGCCAGTTTGGCCCTCCAGCGAACCAGAAGTTGATGGATGATAAGACACAAGTCCTGGACACGTGGTTTTTTTAGTGGGTATTGGGTATGAAGATCTGTTTCCCCCGAGTTCCACACTACTCCCCTTAGGGGGATGTACTTTTTTTCCACACGTCCTTAAACTTAAAAATAGGCTAAATGGAGAGGGGGCCCAAGATCTGAAACCGAACCTCACGACATCCCGGAAGCGGAAAGTAACTGCACCGACACCAGCATCTCTCCTTCAAGGTAGCTTTCATTCCGGACACTTATGGAGTGGATCATATTTATAAAGAGAAACCATCGTTTCCTACGGATTCGTTGGAGTCGTTCAGGTAAAAGTTGAAGCAGGAGAAACTTCTTGACACGGACAACGATTCGGCGGGCAAGATTCCTTGAAGAAACACGGCGCATTGAAGAGATGTTGTTTGTAGCTTCATCGTGGATAGCAACGTCGCGGCACACCACCCTCCAGAACGATCCCGTGGATGATTACAGAATATTACCGTGGAGGAATCGGCGTTCACGGTCGTCATTACCTACACTCGGATAATCAGCTTAACAAAGTAGATGAATTTACGAGCCGGCAATTTGCCCTCGCATCGGCGAACGATCGACGCTCCTCTCCCGCCTATAGGGACGGTTTGCGGGAATAGAATCGTTGTTGTGTGCCAGTCAACATTGTTTCCCCTGGCCTCGGAATATCGTCCTTTTGAGGAAGAGAAGAGGTTGCAACGGGGCAATCCCGGCGCGAGATAAGAAGAGGAAGAAGTACGAGAGACGAAGTTCTCTCGAAGAGTCCTTAAGGACAACGGTTCGCAGAAGTGCAAGAGAACTGTAATCGTTCACCCGGCGGCCCCGTTGCAGTTGTTGTTGTAGTATACGAATCACTGTCGGCAGAAAAGTAGCAGCCCGCGGGCTCCGCAATTTCCGTAAATACACAGTGAAAACACCATCGCCGAGGTTCTCCGAGCTGATTTCTTCGGCCGCAAGAAGACCGAGAAGAAGTACGATCAGGAAGTGGTATCGATTCTCGACAGAGAGAGAGAGAGAGAGCGAGGAGGACCTCGATCCTTCCGCTACACTTTTGCCGAGTTCTTCTGCGCTAATTGCCAACTGCCTGCTAATGGCTGCACAGTGCTGATCTTCAACCAAGTGTACATCCAACCAATAGACTCTACACTCTAGATAGACTCTGATAGTCTTCAGGCAGACTTTCCACTCTATGTATACAATAGACTCTAAGTAGACACTAGATAGCCTCGGCACTCTATATAGACTCTAAATAGACTCTAGATAGACTTCACGCTCTAGAAAGGCTGTGGATAGGCTCTAGACAGAATCTAGATAAATTTCACGCTCTAGAAAGGCTGCGGAGAGGCTCTAGACAGACTCTAGACTTGGCTGTAGACAGACTCAGGACTTTAGATGAGCTCTATGCAGACTCTACGCTCCAGATAAGCTCTGGGTAGCCTCTTGACTTGGGATAGGGTCTGGATAGACTCTAGACAGACTCTAGACTTGGCTGTAGACAGACTCAGGACTTGAGATGGGTTCTATGCAGAGTCTACGCTCCAGATAAGCTCTGGGTAGACTCTAGATTTGGGATAGGGTCTGGATAGACTCTAGACAGACTCTAGACTTGGCTGTAGACAAACTCAGGACTTGAGATGGACTCTATGCACACTCTACGCTCCAGATAAGCTCTGGGTAGACTCTAGAGTTGGGATAGGGTCTGGATAGACTCTGGACTTGGCTGTAGACAGACTCATGACTTGAGATGAGCTCTATGCAGACTCTACGCTTCAGATAAGCTCTGGGTAGATTGTAGTCTTGGGATAGGCTGTGAGTATACTCTAGAACGACTCTACGCTGAGGATTGGTCAGAAGCCAACTGGCTAACTGATCGAAACTGTTGATGGAAAGATAGAGAACGGTAGCAAACGCTACAAAACAGGGTCTAAACATCGAAATGTTGTTCGTCGGTCGAAATGTCTCCGGCGATCGCGATTTCCGAGGGAAAGGAGAAAATCGTTGTCGGCTACCGGTCGCCTGATTAAGTTATAAGTTAGGCGGCGACAGGTTTCAAGCTGAAAACGCTCCCGTTGATGCCGCGAGAACAGGAATAAAACGCGTCGCGTCTACCACCATAAACGGTCCCAGTCCTTAAACGGCTGGGTTGGGGATATGGGTCGCGAGAAATACTGAATTGTCAACGCGGCAGCTCGTTAGGCGAATCTCTGGGCGCGCGTTAAGTGGTCTCTCTCTCTCTCTCTCTCTCTCTCTCTGTTTCTGTTTCTCTGCCGTCCTTTCCACGATTTTCGCTAGGAAACCGCGTCCAACGGCACGCCGACGCGGTATTTCACCGCTGCCAACCGGATTTTTCTCCCCGTCACTATGAGCCCCGCTAATAACCGCTCGAACAGCTTATTTACATGATATATCGGACCGGCCGCGGTTTCCCATTTGAATGCTCCCCAGCCCCGGTCAATACGGTAGCCTGTCCCGTGATATTCCGAGTCGCATGCGAGAGGCGATCGGGGAGAAACGGAATCCTTGCGCGGAATAGTTTCTTCGGCCCTAAAATCTCGAGATCGTTTTAGATCGGTACACGCGGTGTTTTACGACGGTGAAGATGTTTTACTGACGTCGTTATTCCCGCTTTATCGAAAGTCTCTATCGTTCGCATATCGCGAGTCCTATTCGATGGAAACGGGTTCACAGCCAACGAAACGACTGCTAAACCGAGTTGACTAGAATCCAGGGGAATTGGTACCCCTCTCCACCAGCACCGGATTAGTCACGTGACCGGGGAAGGTAGTGGTGGCGAGACAACTCTTAATTTGACCACACTGACCGCGTTACGTGGGAGAATGAATGTCTGTTAACATCGTTCGGGTGGAACGAGCGAAATTCAGCCTTATCTCGCGCACAAATAAATCGTTTCTGCTGGCCGTAATAAATGCGGTAGAACGGCAGAAACACGGCAACTTAAAATAACACAAAACCGGATGAAATTCCGATCGGACCGTAGCTACCCCGGCACGGATGTCTCGAGCGAGATATAAATTATAGGAGAACGACCGACGGACAAAATCAATTAAGAATCGTTGGTAATGGCACTGGATGGTCGGCCTCGTAAATACTCGGCTAATGCTCGGAAATATGCTCTAGACGTCGAGAAAAGGGATCCGCCCGCGATCGACCACGCGACACGGGGCATTTCGAGGTTTTCCATGGTGTGTCTCGTTCATCGGATAGTAATTAGCGGTACCGTTAGAGATACCCGACGCACTTATCGGGCGTTAGGTGAGTCCGTCACGGCGATTACGAGATAACGAGGCAAGAAGAGGGCCTCGCTGAGAGCTGGGGTCCTGGTTCGTGTCTGTGTGTGTTAGCGTCGAAGCTGGGTCTCTTTAGCGTTTATCGGTGGTCGGGCACACGGTCTCTGGATCGGCATTGGGACGATCGAGAGATCCGCGGACAGGTAGGATCAGGGATCAGTCGGTGGAATTTCAGGTCTGACCGCGCGATAACGCCAGATTGCATATCTCGATCATAGTGCTGCGGCGACTCGACTCTAGAAACGGGAACGAGCCGCATCCGCTACATAAAGGCGCGGCATAGCGTTTGCACAGCGTCGAGAGCCAGCCTTAAAGCCCGGAAGAAGGTTCGTCGGGTCCCGAGCCTCTATACCAGTCCAGGCACTATTCAATACCATCGATAATAAAATCATGCCGGCGCGATTCGTGTGCCGCACGCGTAACGGGGGTCGTACATCGCGGTCCGTTCAGCAGCTGCGCGCATCATCGTCATTAGGCTCTTCGGCGCACTCGCCTGCGGGCTAATCACTTTGATCTAATAAACCGCACGGAACACAAAAGGGTAACACGTTCTTCGATTTTCATCGTGAATGATGCATCGAACTGTCGCTCACATTGCGTCAAAATCATACACAACTGTTTCTGGCCAAGTGATTTCTGAATCCACGATACAGTGGAACCTCGATTATCCGAACTGATGAGCGAAACACAAGTTTTACTGGCACATTCGTCACCTTTTTCTGATTAAAACGAGCCCACGCATGATACAGTTTGGTTCATATTTGGGTTTGCAATCCACGTTACAGTGGAACCTCGATTATCCGAACTGATCAGTGAAACACAAGTCTTACAGAGGAAGTATACCTACCTACCAGTGCGATTTTAATCGTCGACTTTATAGGCGAATGAATCACAGAATAATATTGATAATGAAGCTGCTAGGCAAGCCAGTGAAGAAGCATCCTGTCACGAAGCTAGTTGTTGTCAACGTCGCAGCCAGTTTCGCAACACGTTTGTCTCCCGAGTCAAAATGAAACATATCGGTGGGGACGAGGCTCTGTTATTACCGTACCAGTCCGGCTATGTAATTTTAATAAATCAGCTCAAAATTCGATCGACATCTTGCGAACCGCGAGACTCACTCATGCTAATTAGATCCGATTACGCAATTATCTACTTTCTCCATCGCGTGTCCTAGCGGGGCTAGACCCACCGGTATAACCTGCTGGTTTTCTGGGAAGAACGGATTCCTTGACGAAGCAGCGGTGCGCAAATTATAGCGGGCCCGGTTCGACGAAATGTGACCATTCTACCTTTCTCGAGGAACCCTGACCTGGGTTCATCTGGAGGTTCAAACCTTTTGATCTTACAAGGGAAGGACCCCAAGTGTCCGACTTCGATTTTGATAATTTTTTATGAGACGATGGTATATGGATCCGTAATGATGTCTGCAAAATATTAGGTGTAGTTACTCAATAGTTTTAAAGACATGAACAATTAAACTTTCATACCTTGTTGATATGCTATGATTTGCAGCACAAGTTTTCGAAGTTCAATTGTTTATATCTTTAAAACTATTGAGCAACTACATCTAATATTTTGCAGACATCATTAGGGATCCATATACCATCGTCTTACATAAGATTATCCAAATCGCAGTCGGACACTTGGGGTCCTTCCCTTGTTATGGTGAATTAAGGTCGGTTTATCTTACTTAGCCAGCACAGGCCAGTCGGATAGAACCTTACTACCTTGGTTTGTATCCAGTATTTTATTTTTTTGGAAAATACTGGATACTATATTATTACTCTGATTTTGTATCCAGTATTTCGCAGGGTAGTAGGTTTCTACCCTGGTTTTGTATCCAGTATTTTATTTTTTTGGAAAATACTGGGTACTATATTATTACCCTGGTTTTGTATCAGTATTTTCCAGGAAAGTAAGGTGGTTTTGTATCCAGTATTTTATTTTTTTGGAAAATACTGGATACTATATTATTACCCTAGTTTTGGATCCAGTATTCTCCAGGGTAGTGATCTACTACACGAGTTTTGTATCCAGTATTTTGCAGTGTAGTAAGTTACTACCCTGGTTTTGTATTCAGTATTTTCCAAAAAGCTAAAACACTGAATACAAAATCAGAGTAATAATATAGTATCCATTATTTTTCAAAAAATGCAATACTGGATACAAAACCAGGATAGTAAGATTCTGTCCGACTGGCCTGTTCTGTGAGATAAGCCGACCGTCAGAAGTCGTTGTGGGTTCGAAGGATTATTTTGAATAGGTGGAGCCGTAGGATCATCGTGAGGACATGGCGCAAGCGAGAAAGTAAAATAGGTCTCCCATCCCGGAAGGATGAGGATGAAACGAGCGTGTTTAAGAGGTCGTACCCCTCGAGGTCCTTCGCGTGCCCGTCCCCTGGGGCAAGGACGCCCACAGTTCCCTCACCTTCTCCAACATCTGCCCGCACGTATAGCTTGCTCTGGCCCCGTGCTCTGCCTGCTGAACCACCTGAACCGCCTGAACCACCTGAACCATCGCATCGGCCGTCCACCAGCCTGTTGCTTTCCAAAGAATTCGCGCATTCCGCTATTCGAGCGGCATTACCAGCAACAAGAGCAACCCGACCAACCGACTAATGCTACCTACGCGATCCTCTTGCCCCTCCCAGCACGTTCCCTCTCGTCCTTCCCACCTGACCAACCTCGCCTCACTCTATTCCACGCGATATCGCGGTATCAGCCTCGTACGAGGCTCGACGGATTCCCAAAAATCCCACCTGACATATCGTTGCTATTTGAAACAGGTTCTCCTTCTTCATTTTTTCGTAGCCTTCGTAAACTTCGAACTTCGTAACTTGGAAACTTGGTACTGAAACTTTGGAACTTTGAAACTTGGAAACTTGGAAACTAGGAAACTTGGAATTGAAACTTTGAAACTTTGGAACTTGGAAACTTTGAAACTAGGAAACTAGGAAACTAGGAAACTTAGAATTGAAACTTTGAAACTTGGAATTGAAACTTTGAAACTTTGGAACTTCGAAATTTCGAAACTTTGAAATTTTGAAACTATGAAACTTTGAAACTCCGAAGCTTTGAACCTTTGAAACTTTGAAACTTTGAACCTTTGAAACTTTGGAACTTTGAAACTTTGAACCTTTGAAACTTTGGAACTTTGAAACTTTGAACCTTTGAAACTTTGAAACTTCGAAATTCCCTTCACTCCTTCGAATCCTTGGAATCCTCGAAGAGTCGAAGCTTCGGGAAAGTAACAGCCCTACTCGTGACGCGGCCGGATTAATTGCGCTCGTAAAACACGAATTACGCGTGAAACAATCGTCGTTGTATCTGGTAACTATCGCGCGTCGAACTATTTCCTTGACCTCTCTCGGTGCCTCGGGAGTGGATTTGCAGCGCGTGCAGACCGGACACTCGGGAAATTACGAGTAACGCGATATATCCGCACTTGGTGCCGCGGCTATTGGGAAATAAAGGAACGCGTTCCCCGGTGAACACAAGACAAGGTCTCCTCGAACCGCGTCCATTCCGTTTACGAAGCCACGATATATGCAGTTCAAGTTTTATCCGTTCAAAATGTCAGCGCCGCGTTTATACACCGTTCCGGACCGTTCGACCTTCTGATAATCGCTCTGTAATTGAACGACACTTGCGAGTCGATATGCTGCAGGAATATGTCTGCAACTTTATGCAATAGAGGTCGCAGTTTTTTACCTACGAATAAATACAACAGAGAGAATAGCATTCTGCAAAACGCGAGGCAATCTAAAATGTAATTAGACTGCGGATTTTGTGCACTTATTTTATCTGTATGAGATGCAAGCAATTATATTATTGAAGTGTAATTAAATTTTTGATTTCAATCTTCTCTTGATTCATTTTTAATAAAATAACCTAGGACTGGATGAACTTCAAAATTGTTTGAAAATTTTAAAAATTGAAAATGCCAATAAATGATTTCTCCTCTATTAAAATCATTAAGGGAAGAAACTACATTCAATTTGGTGTCATATTCAATATATGATCAATACAAGTTTAAAATGCAGTAACGGAATTATTGAAAAATTAGGAGTATTATTTTTAATTTATTGTTGAATGTAATCTAGCTTTTTCATAATAAATATTGCGTTTTATATTTTTTGCTACTATTATATTATGGGACAAATTAAATTCATCAACTGCTACTATTATTATGGGACAGAGGGAGTATTACATGATACGAGAAGCGGCTGATCTTTACTTTACCGGACTCAAAATTTGTGCCTTTCTCCTATAAATTATGATATATTTGGGATATAATCCAGTAGATTTGTAGCCAGGGCGGTTGCAGATACGAGTTTCGATCCTGTAGGATCAATGGTTCAGGACTCATGGTTGCTTAAAGTTGACCATTTTCCAGTGTTTTTGACAGGTAAGGGTGCCGCCGTATTGATTTGTAGTGACGATCACGCGCCGCTTACCAAACAGAATCGCTAGATGGCAACGCCCTTACCTGTCAAAACCACTGAAAAATGCTCAACTTTAAGCAATCATAACTCCTGAACCATTAATCCTACAGGATCGAAACTTCAATCTGCAGTCGCCCCGGATACAAATCTACTAAATTACATACCAAATACATCATAATTTATAGGAGAAAGGCACAAATTTTGAGTCAGGTAAAGTAAAGTTTACCCCGAGAAGTCGCTAGAAGAACGTACCCAGCAGAGGATTGAACTACACTGTTAATCCGAACAATGGTATATATCAATAATTTTGGAATAATACGTAGCATAATTTTATTAATAGTATTCATGCGATAAATACATGCTACGAACGTGCCACAACTTTCCCATACAATAGGCCATTTACGTAGATGCACGAATAAAATTCGATGCGATTTCTACGCGCGGCTCGGGACGCGTAAAAATCGGTTGAATTAAAGATCACGGTGTCTATTAGCCAGACATCAAACAGACACTTTCCTGCGCCAAGGCCGGGGCAGAAACAATTAAGGAATTCTCATGGGAAGCCTGGTGTCGAAATCGACTTCGCGAACACAGAAGAACCGCGCGTTCCGTGTGTCATGTAAAAATCTTCTCATCTGGCTCTCCGCGTAAAATATTCCCCGACGGGTCACGAGCATTGTTATTTTTTTTTTTAACAATACCTTTCGCAACGAAGACTGAACCTCGAGAGAGAGAGAGAGTAGGACCTTTCGCCATGATTTTTCACGGCTGGTAGTATGGCGTCTACACTATAGTCATTCGAAGTAATTTTTGTCCTTTGCAAAAATGTTCTCCGAGTTATTAGGTGTGCAAATTAGTTCCTTCCTCCGTTTTTCTACGATCATAACTTCCGACTGAATTCGAATTACTTCCCGATTTTGGTGTCATCTGAGAAAGCTGTAATTAATTATAAAGTATTTTATAATTGTACTCCAATTGCAATTACTGATATGACTGAATTACAATGCAATCGAATTACTTTGTAATTATAATTCCTGGAGTAATTCAATTGTAATTCACACTAACCCCTTCTGGGGTGTACGTAATGGCATTTTTTTTATCTCTCTTAAAAAAAGACGCAAGAAAAATTGACAGAAAGATTGAGAGTCACCAGACAAGCTTTTATTACATAAAATTATAATATATGTAAGTAATTATAAAATTATATTACATTTTATGTAATAAAATCATGAATTTTGAAAAAAAGGGGAAGATTTCGAGGGGGAAAGAGGGGGGCAGTATCAGTTTTTTTATTCGGGTGGCGTTTTCAAGGTCATTTGAAGGTCAACTTTGTTTTTCCACATGAAAACTTATATTTTTTATTATGGAATCTTATTGTACGTAAAAAGACCAGCAATTTTCGTAGGATACTTTTTTTTATCCGCAGTTTTCCATTTGAAAAAACAAAGTTGACCTACAAATGACCTGGAAAATGCCACCCAAATAAAAAACAGATACTGCCCCCCTTCTTCCCCCTCGAAATCCTCGTTTTTCACTTTTTTAATAACTTTCATACTTTTTGACATATTCGGCTGGAAAGTTTTCAAATGAACACCCTGTATACTGTTCTGTAAGCCGGTCATATAGCGGGCCTAGGACAAAACGCACCCTGTCATAATTTTCGGATGATAAAAGAGGCGCTGTGAAATGCGATCGCGTCGCGATCGACACTCTCTAAGCAGCTATAGCTCGTTTATTTATTCATGTATACGCGGTAGTGTGTATCTGGCCGAACAGGGATTATACAATGTCGTGACATAAGATTCAGCCGAGTGACTCAATGGAGGCGTGTACGGGGTGTTGATTGAGCGGTAAGATCACTCGAGCGCGAATCCATCGAACCTTTACAACGGGCAACCACGGGGCATTTACGTTGCTCCTCGCGAGAGCCGGCCGCCTAAAATAAACCGTTTATGCTAATACACCAGGCGCCGGATAAATTGTTTCCACCGTCGTCGTCTTCACGGCCGATCTCGGGAATCGCGGATAATTCGTGCGGGACGCACGATATAATGCTGCATTGCCGGTCGATCGAGCGTGACGATGTAGTGGTCAACTTTGTTGCACGGGGCTCCGCATTTGTTTCACCCATTTGTTTGGCGACGGCCGCAGTAAAACATTGCTCAGACTGCGAGTCGATCTACAATTACGTTCGAGACGTAAGGTTTACTTTAAACAAACGTAATTCTCTCCGAACGAAACTTACCGAGGTGAACATCATCGTAATCGTCATATTCTGTCAAACAATTTTTTAGAACACAGTGAATCCTCTATAATCGCAAAAAGGCCGTATACGATAAACGCAAAGAAAATACTGATCTCGGCTCGAGTATATCGGTGTGAACCACTTCTAATGTAATACCAATATGAAAATTTTTTGATTATTACTTACTTTTTTATGAAACTTTCACCAATATATTTGTGACATTCTTCTGATTAAAATAAGACTAAAAACGATATAATTTCAACTGTATTTAGCAGTTTAATTGACGATGAAAGTTTCGAGCGCAAGGAAGGACAGCGTATGGGAAAGGAAGAGACGCCGCGAGTCGGCTGCGCGCTGTCTTTTTCTACGATCGGCTCGGTCTTTGTAGCTCAAAAAAATAGTGTCCGTCTACGAACTTTGCTGTAATTTCCAAATTGGATTAAAGTTGGGGGAGAGGGGTGATACCTGACGTCATTTGAAAGAATTTTCTCCGTTTCGAAAGTGTTCTCCGCGGCTTCCAGCGGACGTGTTTTTCAACATTTTCGCAAAGGAAAAGCTGACTTCAAATGATCTGAGGAATCCCTTTCGAGGAAGAACAACATTTTTGGGACATCCTGTACAATAAATCTGTTTACACGCCGCATGAATATTTTAACGAATATTGTAATACAAAGAAGAAGCGTAAAAAAAGAACGATCGCCGCGAAGTAATTGACAAGAATGGTATTATAATTGCGCGATCATTGTGCGAGTTGAGAATGACTGGCACCCGGGGATATAAATAATAATGGCTGGTGAGAACGGTTGTGGAAGTTGTATTAATAGTGGATCGATCAGTCGAAGCAATATTTTCACGAGCAGCCATAGCCGGGGAAGTGAAAGCGCGATAATGGACGCAACAAGGCGTGAGCTAATTGAAAAATCAAAGTGATTGCCGTTGTAATCGTAATTGTCTAGGAGGAACATTTTCTCTTGTAGAGTTATTGTTTAATGCATGCATGTAAAACCAAGAATTAGCGGCCTATTGGTTTCACTGAATCATTCCAGTGATTTGCAATAACTAACCTGCGGATGTTCATGCAATTTTCAATTTTTGTAGACAAATTTTAAGAAAGTGGTACGAAATGAAATTCTATCTTCAATGAAATTCGTGAAATCCAAAGTTGTTGGAAAATTAAAAAAAATCGAAGGTATCAATATATGATTTCTCCTCTATTAAAATCATTAAGGGAAGAAATAACATCCAATTTGGTTTCTCTTTCTTGCAGTCGATGCAGGCAATTTTTATTTTGCATAAAGAAAATGCATTTGTAGATCCAAAATAAATAAAAATCGTACGAAATTCTGCTGAATTTAATAGTTCAGTATTTTTCGACAATTTTTATAAGTCATGAATGCATAAAGATCCGCAGTCCAGCAATAACATTCAGTCTTTTTTGTTCCAGCATTGCCGAGAGTTTTCTGAAACTGTTGGGACAGCCGTTGCAGGTATTCCCAGATATGGTAATTAATGGATCCGAACAGCACGCTCTCCGCTCGCGATTTCCACCTGCCCAGCGTTTAGCATAAAAGTCTTCATTTACGGTGTCGCGATCGCAGCGAAGACAACCGCGACACGGTCCGCCGTGGCCCGGCGCAATAAATTAAACGTGAAAGGGCCGCGGGCGATCGATGAAGAACCGCCGCCATGCCTCCTTTAACTGTACACGCCAATTAATCCGAGCACAGGGAACCTGGCAATAGCGTATCTCCCGGAGTCGCCAGAATAGGGGAATTGACACGAATTGAGGGGGAACAGTTAGCGGGGAGACGAGTCTTAATCCGGCAACTCTGAATGTGTTCAACGTACAGCTTGAACGGAGAGGGAAATTGAACCGTTTTGAGATTCCGAGAAAGTGACAGTGCAAGAGACCCGCCCACCCAGTACCGCGTTATAACTAGTTGGGGCCTTGGGCAACGTACAATTTCGGGGCCCCTAACCCCAACTAAATAACTTTATGAGAAAAACGTAGAATTTGGATCTTGGATCACAGTTTGTGTTTGGGGCCCCTTTTTGCTTGGGCCCCCGGGCATTTGCCCAAGTTGCCCACAGGGTAACGCGCCACTGTCAGTAGTGCGCTGTAACTAGTTGGGGCCTTGGGCAACGTAGGATTTCGGGACCCCAACCCCAACTAAATAACTTTATTAGAAAAACGTAGAATTTGGATTTTGGATCACGGTTTGTGTTCGAGGCCCCCTTTAGCTTGGGGCCCCGGGAATTTGCCCAAGTTGCCCACAGGATAACGCGCCACTGTCTGTAGTGCGCTGTAACTAGTTGGGGCCTTGGGCAACGTAGAATTTCGAGGCCCCTAACCCCAACTAAATAACTTTATGAGAAAAACGTAGAATTTGGATCTTGGATCACGGTTTGTGTTCGAGGCCCCCTTTTGCTTGGGGCCCAATTTGCCCAATATGGTAACGCGTCACTGCGTTCACCGGTCTTCTACGACCCGGTTACGCGATCTCGGTTGCGCAACATTCAGCACAGATTCGAAGTCGCCGAAATGGTCGAACGTTTATCGCTAATGGAATCATCGTTACACCTCCGAGGTATGCGGGATCTACGCGGATTTCCCCTCGCCCGTTATAGTCTTATTCCTCCCACTCATCCGTGCACGGTTTTCTTCAATTTCGCGGACGTAATCCAGCCATCGGGCTTGCCGCCGCTTCGTGTGTAATAATATAAATGCCAGGCTCACCCTCTCGCTCGGCTCATAGAATTTGTAAGCGTAACAGTATCGCGGCGTGGCGAGCCTGGATACGCCGTTGTTAAACATGAGATCGCATTCGATCTCGCATGTAGCCACAGTGCTCGGCCATTGAATCGACTCTCGAGGCGGTCGACTTGTGCCTCCTTCGCAGCTTTTAGACCCTCGCGAGCTTCTTCGAGGCGTCTTCGAGCACTCTGTATGCTTCCGCATATCATTTTCGCGCTGGGGATCATGCGTGGAACGATTTCATAACGATCGCTCGGTCGGGTTGCTAGGTTGCGGTCGGCTCGGGCGGTTTAACTCCTTGTGTGAAGCTCTGGGAACTTTATTCTCCTCTTCTAGTTTTACGTTGGTTCTATTTCTAGGATTGGTGCTCTGGTGAGGTTCTGGGAACTTCTCTTCATCTTCTGTTCCCAGGATTAAGGCTCTGATAGGGCTCTGGGAACTCTTTCTTGATCTTCCAAGTCTAGGATTATTCTGGTCCCAGGATTGGTGCTCTGCCAGGGCTCTGGGAACTCTTTTCTGATCTCGTAGTTCTAGTTTGAATCTGGTCCTAGGATTGGTGCTCTACTAAGGCTCTGGGAACTTCCTCTTCATCTTCGATTTCCAGGATTAAGGATCTGCCAGGGCTCTGGCAACTCTTTCTTGATCTTCCAGCTTTAGTTTTAGTTTGGTCCTAGGATTGGTGCTCTGCTAAGGTTCTGGGAACTTTCTGTTCATCTTCTGATCCCAGGATTAAGGATCTGCCAGGTCTCTGGGAACTCTTTTCTGATCTTCTAGTTCTAATTCCTGTCTGGTCCTAGGATTGGTGCTCTGGTGAGGCTCTGGGAACTTCTCTTCATCTTCTGTTTCGAGAATTAAGGCTCTGGTAGGACTCTGGGAACTCTTTTCACATCTTCTAGTTCTAGGTTTAGTCTGGTCCTAGGATTGGTGCTCTGGTGAGGCTCTGGGAACTCTGGTAGAGCTCTAGGACCTCTCTCTTCATCCTCCACTCTTCTAGGTCTTCTCAGTCTACCCTAGGATCAGCACTTCTGGTCTTCGTGTACAGGGGGTGAGTCCACATTGGATTGAGTGGTGTTTCCTGTAAGCGTCTAGTTTATCTCCCAGCTGGGCTTCGACGCCGCAGAGAGTCCTTGAAACGCAGAATCTCGTACGTCATCGGGAAGGGCGACTGGTTACGAAGTGATCCTGGAAGGGCCGCTATTCGTCCAGGTTTCCGCCGAGGGTGATGGCTGATAAACACGGGACAGGCCCAGACGCGTACCTAACGTGTCGGCTACTCGGACGTAGTCACGCGAGGAACTGAATCCTTTTTTCGTCCTTCTTCTGCTTCGGTCATTGGTCTCTTGCCCGTGTCGATTTAGACGTCTCCGGTTATCCGATTCGAAGCGAGATCGACCCTAGAACCTGTCCCCTGATTTTCAGCTGGATAGAATGATCATGAACAAAGTGTTTCATTCCAACCTTGTAGTTCACTTCTCACAGATCCACGAAGATGAAGATGCATAAACGCTTCAGATTACCTCCGCAATGGCTGGTCTCAATTGCCTAATCACTGTCCGGTATTAGAGAGGATAAATTTCTTTGAACTGGCAACGCGACAAAAACCCGTGGAGCCGGTAATGCCTTGTTAATTTGTCGACGAGCCCGGTGATTCAGTGTTCACGTTTCTTCTGGTTGCTCGAGGATCGCTCGAGGGGTTTCGGGGGTCCGAGTCTAGCGATCAGAGAGAAGGATTAGAGCGGTCGATGCCTAATAAACACGGAAATGATCTCTGATCGCCGGCGAGAAGTTCCCATGAGAAGCTCCGAACAGTTCCGGAGCTGAGGCGCAATAACCAATAACAGTCGACTGTGACCGCAAAAGATGTCCATCTTAGGATCAAGGCAGAACGGAGAGATCCTCCGGGGCAAAATCCTCCCTTCCGTCCCGCTGGTTCTCTTCGCCTCGTCTCCCCTCTGCTCCTCGCCAGTTCGCTTCTTTTCCGTAATTCCTCGATTTCCTAGGATCGATTCTCGCGGAGAAGCTCAGCGTGAGATCCCTCGACGTTGTTGGTCGGCGTTGTCTGTACGACGATAATGATTGAGAGATGATGCTGCCGCCGACAATGATTATTTCCCTGACATCGGTCGATCGAGCTGTTGTCCGATTTCCTTTCGAGTCACGGTGGTCGGACGCACCGGCCAAGCCTGGTGGGCAATTGTTCCGAAGAAGCTGTCGAATGCGACCCAGCCACCTAAATCGACGATTAATTTATTGTTGGCTCCTTTAAGTGTGCTACCAAATTATGTGCTACGAATTGGGCTCTAAACCAGCTAGTCTCTTAATGATCTGGGATCCAACCGCGCTAGGTTCTTATTGATCTAAGGTGTAAGTGATGTAGGCCCTAACTGAGCTAGGATCTTACTGGTCTGGGGTCTAATTGAGCTAAGGTCTAACCGAGCTAGGCTCTTACTGGTCTAGACCCTGACTGAGCTATGCTCTTACTGGTCTGGGGTATAATTGAGCTAGGCTCTGATTGAGCTAGAGTCGAACCGAGCTAGGCTCTTACTGATCTAGGCCCTAACTGTGCTAGGTTCTTACTGGTCTAGGGTCTAGTTGAGCTAGGCTCTTACCGATGTAGACTCTAACTCATGCAGGCTGTAACTCATCTACGCTCTAACTCATCTAGGCTCTAACTCATCTAGGCTCTAACTCATCTAGGCTCTAACTCATCTAGGCTCTAACTCATCTAGGCTCACGGTACGACAGGGCCCATACTCACAAAAAAAATCTAACAGTCCAGGACTCAAGATTGAGACCTTGAATGATGAGCACTACGACCAGCTATTCGTATTACTCCAGTGGTCATACGACTTCGGATCTCTCTCACTCCTGTTCTTGTCTTGTCTTGTCAAGAGGGACAAATAAAATTAATTCAGCTGACAATCACGAAAAATGTTCCATTCAAATTAATTTTTAAAGAATATGGTGTTTAAGACAGGATCACGAATTAATTCGTAACGAGCACACAGGAAGAGATCCATCTCGCTCGATCGGTGCAACGTCTCACTCGATCATTCCGTAAATCGATCGGCCGATCGAAGATCCATCAGCGGTGATCGCGCATCATCCTTCTGTGCCGTATCATCAGCTCCTCGCGACAAAAGTGATCCAGCTGGAGCACCTAGATCGTGGGAGGATAAACCAAGGACCTCCATCGATCTACCATGATCCTCGCCACAGGATCTACAGCGCAGTTGCTCGGTGGAATTGCTACCAGTTTCCTACACTTTGATCCTCGCCCACCTAAACGAACGAAAATGGGAAACGATGAAGACAGGCTGCTTCTAAACATCGGTTGCGATCTCGTGTCCGTTAGATCGATGGATCGATACGGCTCGGTATCGCGAGCGGGGGATCATCTTCATCGTCCTCGATTTTCCTAACACGCCAATGATGGCGATAATCCGAGCTGGGACTTCGAAATCGATGGAGAATCCGATCAAAAGATAATGCCAGTGAAGCATGTACATTGATATGCGAAATGTTACAACATCGAGAAAACGTGAGGCGATCGGATGAAATTTCGTTGCATGCAATGATCTTTATCTGCAGGCATGTACATGTAATGCAAAAAATTGTTTTAGCTCGATGTTCGAAAATGTTGCAACTCGACGAGAAAAGAAACTACAATATCAATCTTCATCGTGTTTCCAAGTGTCTGGAGAACCAGAAATATGCTCAAAAAATTATACTCATACAGAAAGTTTAATTAACTGCATACATATAATATCGGCCATCGTACATCGTATACAGTTTCGAGCGGATGCGACTTGCGTCCAGCGAATCGATAGGGCCCTAACCCCTTCATGATTGTCCGGTAGCGAGCAATCATTTTGCAACCACCTGTAGTCCAGGTAGGTAGGCATATAATCAGCCAGATACAGAGTGTAGCGCATGTAGTGGGTAATAAGAACGACGATAAACAACCGTTCTAACGAGGCGTCGTAGGCAGACCTCGGCCCGTATACAGAAATATCAATGTTATTTTATTGAACTGCACCGCATGCTAGGCGAGTTACCCTCTGCCAGGGAAAATTTGCTCTGCCGGAGCAAATATGCGTAATGCTTATGCTATTTACCGGGCTGGGCGATCCTCCCATCCTAACAGGTGGGAAAGACTTCCGCGAACAGTTCCTGTGGTTCGAAGTGGTCTGCTACTAGTTCCACGTGGAGTCCGGGGAGCCCAGATCAGTTAGGATGTGGTTCAG
Source organism: Lasioglossum baleicum (assembly GCF_051020765.1). Lineage (NCBI taxonomy): Eukaryota > Metazoa > Arthropoda > Insecta > Hymenoptera > Halictidae > Lasioglossum > Lasioglossum baleicum. The sequence goes on from NC_134938.1 coordinate 11,911,983, forward strand.
TAAAGGCTAGATTAGTCAGAGCCTAGATTAGTTCGATACTAGATTAGTCAGGGCTTAGATCTGTTAGAGCCTGTAGAGCCTAGTTCAGTTGGAGCTTGTAGAGATGAGTGAGAGTATAGATCGGTAAGAGCCTAGCTCAGTTGGAGCCTAGATGAATTACAGCCTAGCTGAGTTACAGCCTACACGAGTTAGAGTCTAGATCGGTAAGAGCCTAGATGAGTTAGAGCCTAGATCAGTTGGAGCCTACATGAGTTATAGTCTAGATCGGTAAGAGCCTAGCTCAGTTGGAGCCTAGCTCAATCAGAGCCTAGCTCAATTAGACCCTGGACCAGTAAGAACCTAGCTCAGTTAGGGCCTAGACCAATAAGAGCCTAGCTCGGTTGTACCCTAAGCTCAATTAGACCCCAGACCAGTAAGAGCCTAGCTCAGTTAGGGACTAGATCAGTAAGAGCCTAGCTCGGTTGGACCCTACATGAGTTAGAGCCTAGATGAGTTAGAGCCTACATGAATTATAGTCTAGATCGGTAAGAGCCTACATGAGTTATAGTCTAGGTCGGTAAGAGCCTAGCTCAGTTGGAGCCTCGATCAGTAAAAGCCTAGCACAGTTGGACTCTACCTCAATCAGAGCCTAGCTCAATTGAATTTCAGAGAGTACCGTGTCAAGCTCCACACTTTTCCCTCGACCGTCATCTTTAGAGGGGATGCGAGTGCGTAGATGCATTTTTTCTAGCAATCCTTAAATTATAAAGAAAAGCTCATTCGCTCGTGAAGATCCTCCAGGAAGACACCTGAGAGCATCGCTACCTAAAGAGGCTCAGGGACATAACATTCCAAGAAGGTTGACTGCGATACCAATGTTCATTACACGACGGTATGAAGCAAACGTTAGCAGTGGTCTCGTTAATACTGATCTACGGATCGCGTAACTAAGGAAGTCGTACGCAGAGTCGCCAGATTAAGCGTCCCCACTCTGCCGTTCCCCTTCCGCCACGGTCCGGTCACGTGACGCGCTCTGGCAGGGAGAGGGTAACTCTTTCCCCTGAACTCCCTTCCGATCCTCCGGTCGTATGCACAGAGCCGATTGCGGAGCCTCGCGACGTTATTTACGAGAGTGACCGGGGATCCAGCCCGTAAGATCCTCGTAACTTTTCCGAAGCACGCAGCGGACTTCGATAATATTCCCCGTTTACATGCCGTAAAGCCGATAACATCTGTCGCCGTTCGCCTGACGTTTTCATTAATAGCATCTGGCCAACCCGAATCTTCATTTTCACCGGGCGAATTTTTCCACTTCGGAACATATTCCTCAGGCGAGCCCCACCCATGAAGCAATTAGCTATTACGGGGAATGTATATTCTCTTGAAGATACATTTTGCGCGGGCAACCTGGCCACGCTACAGCCTTAACCTTTAATGAACTATAAAGGCTGTTTTACGCTGCGACGTCCGCGACGAAGAGTTTTCCGAGCCTTAATGAAGGCTTTTTAATGAAACCAACTACCACCGCGATATTACATTTTAGCGGACCGCCCCACGTCGCTTCGCACGCCGCGCTAGCATGCGACATCGTGTACCTCGATAAAGAAGCGACTCCGTAATTACACATATTGGTTTCTCAGAAGCTCAAGCTCCACCGACGCGGAACGATTATTTCGAATTAGTCGATGCTTTACAATCGACACATTTTTCAGAGGTCGAGATAAAGGATAATCGCAGGGTGGGGCTTAATAATCCGATGTAGGGCTGTTACTTTTCCGAATCTTCGACCTTTCCTTTCCGAAGATTCGAAGGATTCGAAGGAACGGAGGGAACTTCGAAGTTTCAAAGTTTTGAGGTGTCAAAGTTTCGAAGTTTCAAAGTTTCGAGGTTGCGAAGTTTCGAAGTTTCAAAGTTTCAAAGTTTTAAAGTCTCAAAGTTCCAAACATTCAAAGTTTCAAAGTTTCGAAGTTCCGCAGTTTCGAAGTTTCAAAGATTCAAAGTTTTAAAGTCTCAAAGTTCCAAAGTTCCTTTGTGTATTCATTTTTTTAATAAATAAAGATCAAAAGGCACCGAACTATTTGTACACCTAATACAAGATCCTAATAATTCTAATGGAACGAAAATAGTACAACGGTATTTTTAAACGTTCCGAATATCTTCCCCACGTTATACCTGATCTAGATTTTTAATATAAGCGCGTCAAATCCGCAGATCATGAAAAATTCGATGAACACCTAACCGATCCTCCCCCGGTACTGATCGCAGCGTAATGAAGTTGGGTCTCGTTAGGCGAATCGGAGACACGCGTGGCCACTCGGGAAAAAATCGAAGACAAATAGTTGCCGGTCCGCGAACGGTAGAACTAACATTCCCGATTGTTAAAGTGCGCCGGGAGAGCGAGCGCATGCAGTTCTCGCTATGGCTCGTTGAGTCCACGCGAACGACGCGCATTCACGGCTCCTTAACAGCCACCAACAATGGTCCACCGATCGTTATTATGGTCCCGCGTTATGATCTGCCGCTTTATGACGGCTTCTGCGACACCTGCGCTCGTGGGTAGCTGTCTAGGAATCGTGCGGCGAGGATTTACGAGCCTACTTGGGCGAATTCTAAACGCCGCGCCGCCGCGAAGAGAGAAACACGTTACCGCAGAAACGCAGGAGTTAAACAGAAACAATTATCCTGTCCGGCCTTGAGATATGCCGCAACAATGTCGCGAATGTATCGCTCCCATTAATCGACATTACGTAAGATCTGCTCCATGCTGATCTTTGTGGAAAGTAGACAATTTTATAATTCTTTTTTCAATTGTCGTGGAACTACAGGATCTAAGAACGCAGCGCGGTATTTCTTAAATCGAGGATTTTACTGTGAGGTGGAGTGGGGTAAGTCCGTCTACGGGGCAAGTCCGTTAATTGGTTATTTTTATTGTAATATGAACGAAATTTCTCCAGCTTGTATTTATTAATGTAGTATAGGTTGGTATGAACTATTTTTCATAGATGTCGCCCAAGAATAAAGGTCTTTCCTCGCTTGAAACAACCAATGCCAAACAGTCACGTGCGAGGTACACCGGTTTATTGTACTTTTTAAAATTTATTGAGAAAAACACTAAGCTGATCTTGCCCTGTAAATATTACTGCACGGTGCAAGTCCGTACTATCACAGTGGGGTAAGTCCGTATTGTATGGGTAACTATAAAACTAAACAATATATTTAATGCAATAAAAAGCATATTGTACAGGTAGCACCTGAAACAAGGTTCGAAAGCATTTTTAAACTTTGTTTAATATCACTGTATCCCCTTTCATATTTCAGCATAAAATTACTTGTTTTCTTAAACATGGATAACTATAAAACTAAGCAATATAATTTAACGCATTAAACAAAATAATTTTCAAGCAGAATTAGAATCCTACATAATACTAATTCATCAGTAACAACTGTGGCAAGAGTTTGATACCAAGAACGTTCAGTTTTTACATACCAGACTGAAAATACATCAGTTTAGAGTCCAACTTTGCATAAACTAGGGCGGACTTGCCCCACTCCACCTTATTTAAAACTGCCATCGTGGAACGGAGTATGACGAAGCTCTAACGAAGCAAATAATAATTAGTTGGGTCGATAAATGTCCGGAAAGTGGTCCGTCGAATTTATTCCTGTCAATTCCAATTACTCGTAGCGCAGCAAACCAGCGGAGTCGCGATCTACGCCGAGACAAAGGGAATCGATCTCGATCGCCTTATTTCCAAAGGTTCCCGTTCAGGGTCGCGGCAAAGAGCAAGTAACGACCGCAATAAAACACCGAATTGCCGTTTTAAGTATTCCCCCGCAACACGCCACGCTGTATTATATCGATCGGTCGACAAAAGGATCCCTCCCCCGCCCTGCCCGCTCCATTAATTCCTGCCCTGAATCATCCCAATCTTCTCAAGGGTATGTACGAAACAGACTCGTAAATCATTGGGACTCGCGCGTTCGCTTTTTCGCAACAATAACGTTGCGCCGATTTTTATTGTCTCGTAATATCGAGCAATTCGAAGGGGAGAAGAGAGAGGGAGAGAGAGAGAGAGATAGGGAGAGGTGAACGAGAAGGAAAGATGGCGGACAACACCTTGCGCCTGGCCATCCTTCGACGTTGTCGCCCTCTTTCCACCGGTTATTGTCGCAGCCGCGGCGGCTCGTAAACACAATTACGGCTGGTTTTTATTTCCACGGTGGTTTTTTTTACGTCCGTGTACGAGCCTCTCGGTGCAGCTCCTGTTGTCTTTTACGAGTACGGCTTGTTCGCTCTGCCAAGGTGCGGAATTATCAGCGAACAACGCCGTGCTCATCACTATTTCCGTGTTACCCGCTGCTCCTCCTTTCGGACCACGCGACATTTATGACAGCGAAAACATAACGTTGAAGGATTAACTCCTCTACTGACAGTGCCGCGCTGAAATGCCCCCGAGCTGCAACAAAAGCTCCACTCCAACTAGAATTTATTATTCTGCAATTACACTCGAGGAGCTACATACCTTTGACGAGACCTTTGTGCTAGTTATGTGCCAGGATACTTTGGTGCTTTATGAATAAATCGTGCATTGTTTTTGCGGTTCTCAGTGATTGGAATTCTCAGTCGTTGCAATTGTAATTGCAATTCTCAGTAATTGTAATTGGCAGTAAGTGCGGTTCTCAGACATTTAAATTAGCAGTAATTGCAATTGTCACTGATTGGAATTCTCAGTCATTCCAATTCTGAGCAATTGCAATTCTGAGTAATTGCAATTCTCAGACATTTAAATTTTCAGTAATTGCAATTCTCAGTCACTTCAATTTTTAGTAATTGCAATTCTCAGTCACTATAGTTCGCCATAATCGCAATCCTCAAATTTTGAAATTCTCAGTCAATGGTATTTCCAATAAATTGCAATTTTCAATAATTGCAATTCTCAGTCGTTGGAATTCCCAGACATTGCAGTTCTCAGTCATTTAAATTTTCAGTAATTGCAATTCTCAGTCACTGTAGTTCTCAATAATTGCAATTCTCAAATCTTGCAATTCTCAGCCAATGGTATTTTCAATAAACTGCAATTCTCAGTATTTGTAATTGGCAGTAATTGCAATTCTCAGTCACTGTAGTTCTCAATAATTGCAATTCTCAAATCTTGCAATTCTCAGTCAATGGTATTTTCAATAAACTGCAATTCTCAGTATTTGTAATTGGCAGTAATTGCAATTCTCAGTCATTTAAATTTTCAGTAATTGCAATTCTCAGTCACTGTAGTTCTCAATAATTGCAATTCTCAAATCTTGCAATTCTCAGTCAATGGTATTTTCAATAAACTGCAATTCTCAGTATTTGTAATTGGCAGTAATTGCAATTCTTAGTCATTTAAATCTTCAGTAATTGCAATTCTCATTCATTGGAATTCCCAGACCTTGCAATTCCCCGTCCCTGCAATCCTCAGAATTCCCAACTCTCCGAGGACCTTTCGACTCAGAAACGACGCTACTTGATTTCTAATGCAACATCATTATTTCAAGCAGAATGATAATTGACCGATCATGGAGGCTTAACAAGCGCGGTCGGCAGCGAGCGATTGTTTCGGGGCACGTGCCCAACGGGACCGTGACGAGCAGCGTGACGTTCGTTCATTCACAGCGTGTTTTCGAAATCATTCGAATATGAATACCATCCATTCGTATGCCGATCATTGTCAGGAAAGTGTTGGTTATCGCGCGGTCATCGTTCCTTCCTGTTCCGTCCGCCATTACTTCAATCTCGGCCGCGTCTGCCATATTATACAATCCCTGACGTTTATCGGACGGTTGCTTCAACCAATTAGTAAAACCAGCAGTATATGAAAAAATAAATTTAAATAAATAACGACCGAATAACTATTCATTTTACAATTATTCAATTTATGAAGTTCCAATTTCTTTACTCAAGCACATATAACAAATACTTTTATAATAAAAATCTCTGAATAAGTATGTCATTCTCATAAAACATTTTTTTATTGGTTTAAGGAGTAAAATGGTGCGCACCGAACCGTTCGCATAATCGAGCGCGTATGGGGGTTCAGGGTATGCGAGAAAAAACGTGGCGGGGGTAATTACGAAGGTATCAGATTTAAATGTTCATGATGTTCGGCGGCAATTGGACACGGGGTTAGTGATCGTAGTTTAGAAACACTTGACCGGACGTGGATAATGGCTGGCGTGGCCACAGAGTCGAGTCCACTGACCCATCCGTACTGGTACGCGGGTGTACAATAACCGGGATTGCGGTTTCAGGATGATAGGCTGTCACGCCGCGTTGCAAATGATTTTCGGTGGAAGCCGCTGCTGCATTCTTCTTCCACCCAGGAAGCCGAGATTTTCGCTCGCACACCGCACCGGTCCGACCGGTAATTCGTTCGCGCGATCGATTTAACGAGATCGTCCCGAACACCGGAAACGCCGAATCTACAAATTAATTCTTTTTTATCGATCAACTTCCTTCGATTAAAATAACATTAAAAAAATCATTTTAACTGTAGTCTAGTGGTTTAATTGACGGTATTGAATATTTCCATTCTCTATGATTTTTTAAATACTGATTTTCAATACTTAAATGTTTAGTAATTGATTATAGACACCAACATCAGGGACCAAAAGTAACAGTTATCCTAAAGTTTTGTACGATAAAAATCATTAATAAAAAGTTGATTGTTATTGAAATTTAAGGTAATGTACACAAAATACAATAAAGAAAACAATTCGAACAGCAAAATGATTATAAAATATCGATTTTTATATTTTTTGGTTACAAACAACAGTTATTAGTGTTCAAAAAATTGGACCCTTCTCGATAACTGTTATCGATGGAGAAAAACTGTTTCGATTGTCCAAAGCAGTTATCGATGAGAGAAGTTCATTTCGATCGCTCATGACAGTTATCGATGAGAGAAGTTTATTTCGATAACTGTTATAAGTGATCGAAATGAATTTCTCTCAACGATAACGTTTACCAACAAGGGAAAAAAGTTTTCGGTTCCTTATAATCCTTATTTGTAACCAATACGATTTTAGTCGATGAAATATTAGGTTGGGGAAAAGAAATCCATTATTTTTACGTTATCTCAAGCGGAGAAATGATGGATTTCTTTTTCCCCAACCTAATATATGTATACAGTGGGTGTACAAAGTATTCGTACACCTTTCAAAAACTAATAACTTTTTTGTAATTGTACCAACCGATCTGATTTTTTTTAATCAATTAGAAGCATTAGTTTACGACATGATATGCAAAAAAGATTTCCCAAAAATTATAATTTATATAATTAAAAACGGCATGTATAATCCTTGTAAATTACAATTTTTGGAGAAACTTTTTTGCACATCATTTTGTAAAGCAATGCTTCTAATTGATTATAAAAAGTCAGGTCGTTTGGTACAATTATAGGAAAGTTATTGGTTCGTAAAAGGTGTACGAATACTTTGTACACCCACTTGTTATTCTATGACTTTTTTTTCTTTTTGGTTGTAACAGTTATCCCTGACCGACATGATTAATAATGCAAACAATATTTTGAATAGTGATACAGCAATTTTTAGTGGCACCTCGCAGCACGATCTAAGAAAACGTACAGACCCGATAGTTTTTCTTAGATCGAGTCATTACTTCGGATAAAATTCTCGAGTCCTGCGGGCGAAATGCTGCGCATTTAGGGGGAATTTTTAACGATCATCTTGTTCTAAAACAGCTTCCGGTTTCTCGCCGAAGAATTTTCCAACCTTCACCGACGTGGAAAAGTTGTCGCGCCGCAATTCCGCGCGAATCCCCAGCCGGCCACCGTCGCTGCTTATCATAAAACCCACGTTCCTCTACTAATTGTCGCGATAAATCGCGGCCGGCCTTCGTAAGGGGATTAATAATTAGGCGATTACCTACACGCTTGCCGAGCTACGTGCCGGAAATCGATCGCTCGGCTTGATCATTTTTATCCGGCCCTCGGCTTAACCGTGATTCTGCGCGCCAGACGTTAAATAATACCCGCAATTATCCGTACACAAAGTGTAACGAGCTGCTCAAAATATTCCCAGCCGCTATTTCCTCGCGGTGATACTCGACTGAACGGAAAATAATGGCGGTTAATAGAATCGTCGTGTGCTGGGGATTATTCATTCTCGACGTCAAAGTTATCCGGACTCTGGCTAAACTTCCGAACACGTCCATCCTCAGGATCGAATAAAATTTTGAGAATAGGTTCTTTTTTGACTGAAGTGATGATTGTCAGAAGGATTTTTTTAAAAATTTCTTTACCATTTTAATGTCACTAAAACAAACAATTTTTTTCGAGTCGTCGAAAATCTTTCTGACAATCATCATTCTAGTCAAAGAGGAACCTATTCCCAAAATTTCATCCAATTCCGAGCATGGACGTATTCGGAAGTTCAGCCTCCAATTGTGCCAAGTATTGGAAAATTATCCGAGACCGTTAAACAATTTCTGAAAAAGACTCCTCTTTCCGGTTCCTCTGTATTTCTATTTAACAGCGATGAATTAAAGTGTAAAAGCTACGTGAACAATTATTTTTCGACAATCAAATCGCAGGTATTTTGTATGTTCGTAATAATTCGAGAAAATGGCCACGATTCCATTTAACCACGTTTCACCACGCTCGTAAAACCATTCACGATTTCATCGAAATGTTTTCCTTGCTACTTTTCATTTCACACGTCATGGTATCCCATAAACTCACCCAGCCACCGCATACGTTTCCACACGTCCCCATAACAAATCGAGTGAATTATTAATGTTAACTATGATTTCTATTTTACTACCTGTCATGGATTCCGATATGTTATAAACGCGTAAAATCGGCCATTCGCCGGCGAAGTATGGTCGAACGTACGATAGGATTTTTAATACGTCGTACGGCGGGGCGATTAGGGGAAAAGTATAGCAATAAACTGGCTTGCGAGATCGTCCATCAGTTTCGTTTTCAAGGGACCATAAAACGCCGGCCACGCATAAAAGGTTGCTCCGGTGGTGCGGCCGTAATTACGCGCTGTTTACATCGTTCGTAATGTATCCGCGGGCCGATTAACAACCAATCTACATGGAAATTCATCGGGTGGCTCTGATAAACACGATTGATCACCTGGCCAGACTTTCTTCGTTATTAACTAGCCGAGAAATGGCGTCGATAAACGAAAGTCGCCAGATGAGGGGAGGAAGCACGAATAATCGAGGGGAAGAGGTTACCCCCTCTCTGCCAGTACCGGATCAGTCACGTGACGTTGGGACAGTGGCGGCAGCGTGGGGGAAGGGTGGAGTAGGGGAAAACTTTTAATGTATCGAGTCGGGTGCAACAAGAGTGCAACGCGTCACGCGAGGCCTCTGATTGGTGGACGGAGCATTAGTAACCTGCTCGTCGCCCGATAAAACGGCTATCGCGCGAAGATTTACTAGATTTATAGACCGGTCACAGAGTGGTCCGAGCGTATGGTGCTTAAAGGATCACGGAGATCCTCCGAGATTCTTCGATCCGCAGGCCTCGGACGATTAGCTGAATAATGGAGCCCTACGAACCCGAGGAAATGGAACGAGGAAGAAAACCTCGAGATAAGGCTCGAATTAATGCCGCATCGGACGCTGCGGAACGAGGCCTTCTGGGAAAGAATTCGTTCACGGTTTCGCGAACATTTTCTACTCGAATTAAAATCTTGTTTTGGTTGTACTCGTATTTGACAGGAGTTTGGTGGAGAGCCGCAAGTTGGTCAGGCCCGTTGTAGACACAGTGGTGCGTTACCCCATGGGCAACTTGGGCAAATGCCCGGGGCCCCAAGCAAAAGGGGTTTTCACGTTCTTCTCATAAAGTTATTTGGTTAGGGTTAGATCTTGGGCGGTCGATCGTGCTACAAAGAAACTAAGGTATGTATTAGGGTGTTTAAATTGGGGTTGTATGATACTTGCACCTTTGTTTACCTTGTGCTACGTTGGGGGGGGGGGAGATTCTTCGTCGGATGTATCGTATAGAAATTGTTGCGCCTATAGTGGATTTACTGTACTTTCCTTTTTTTCAGAAACTCCTTGAGAAAGTTGAGTGAATTAAAGGTGAAGATGAAGAAAGCGGTCGAAGCAAAGCCTCCGCAAGAAGACTGTCAGATTTCGGAGTCCGAGGAAAGACTCCCCAGCAGAACGAGGGAACAAGCTGACAATCCATTTCCTCCGGGTGCGTGTTCGCACGATAAACAACCGGCGAGGGTATTACGGATGTTTCGCTATAGCCAGCGGCATCTGCGTACACGCATACCTGAGGCCTCGTTCACCCGGCTTAGTAACGCCGTCGTCCCTTTTCATATCCGCGTTAACCTCGGCGCCGTTCGGTTAATTGATCCGGAATACCACTCGAGCCTCTTAACCCTACCCTTTCTCTCTCTCTTCTCCCCGGTGATCCCAGCGCAACCTCCTATCGGCAAGAGAAGAAGCTCCTCTCCTCGTCGGTCCGTCCTTTGACTCAGGACGATCACGGAATTCGCAGACCCGGGGTCCCCCATAGGGTTCCCCGGTGATTCCCATAGTTGCTTCGAGACTCGCGATTTATCGGCATTTCGATCGGAAACTATCGAGAAAGAAAAGAAGAACCGGCCGCGACAGCTCGGACAGACGAGGGATGCCGATATTCTAGGGGATGATAATCGCCATAGATACTCCGGCGTCTTCGCGAGCAATGTGCACCTATGACAAGGTATGCCGGAGGAATGCCAGCCTGATTGGCCGCTCGATATCTCCGCCGATGTTTCCAGCATTGATTTGCAATTATTTTCCGCCGCCATGTCCTTTTTCTTGGACTGGTAGAATTTACTATGGCGTCATTTCATGCAAAAATATCTTTTTAATACCTCGTCAACCCCTTGCAATTATCCTTCTATGGTGGCTGAAAAGGAACTTCGTATTTATTGAATATCTACACCTTCTCCAATTGCTGCATATGGTGTCCGGAAAAAATGTTGTACTTCCCTGAAATGATTCCAGAGATTATTCGAAGTCACTTTTTCGTTTGCGAAAATCTTCTCCGCGGCTTCGTTTAGGAGTTATTCACGAAAATCGTGGACCAACACGTGACTACTCCGGTGCCGGCAGAGAGGGGGTACCTCTTCCCCTCGATTCTAGTCAATTCCCCTAATCTGGCCACTCTGAGCACACGGAGTCGAGCAAACCGCACGTTTTCTCCTCGCGACGCCGTGTATTTATCTCGCTCCCAGACTTTCTTCGCCGAAAGATCTCGATTAATCTTGCACGCGAGAGCACGCAGATGCTTGATCGCGTCAGGACACTCCGGCGACAGCCGATTAATGACATTGTGTCCCGATGCTGAGAAAAAGTCCTGCCGATCTCTTATCGACGATTTGCTTCGCGGCTACCGTTACGCCAGATCGACAGTCCGCGAGGAGGAGCGGACGCGATCTTATTAATGAACGCGTACACTCGGAGAGATTCGAATCTGCTGAATCATAGATGTGCCGGAAAATCGTCGATCCAGACCGGTTGTTAGCAGATCGCGAAATCCAAAAACGAGGCGAACGACGGGGGCGTGATTAATACCCGTCGGAGATCGTTTCACGCTTCTGGATCTTGGAATTTCTAGTCTGAGCATTCATTCTTGTCAAACTTATCACTGAAGTAAAAAAAAAAATTAACGAGTGCAAACATCATGCATTGAAAGTGGAAAATGTTGCACTTGGAAAAGAATGGCAATGTTTATCGAAATTGTCCAGGATTTGAACGTGAAAATTTGGTAATTATAAGAAAAAATTGACTTTGATTATATATTATATTTTATATATATAATTTATTTATATATTTATAGAAATTTTATATAAAATTTAATATTGTTTTAAAATAGTATTAAATTATTATGAAATTTTCTATAATTAATATTATTTGAGCGGGTAATATTATTATATTTATAGAAATTTTATGAGGTATTTAGTATACAAGGGTTGATATTAAATAATTATATAGAATTTTAATTTAATTTAATTTAATGAAAAATTTATATAAATTTCGTATGTATTTAGTGAAACTAAAAATTAAGGGATTTTTACTCGGGTAAAAATTATCTTTTAAAGTAATAATGATAACTTATTTGGTGCATTAAAAACACTACATAATAAAAAAAATGAGGAAGATTTTTGAGGGTAAAAAATTGTGGAAAATTAATTTTGTATTAAAATTTTATTAGAAATGAATAATGTAGGGGTGTATTAATTAATTTTATAGAAAATTTGATATTATTTTAAAATTGTTATGAAATTTTATATATTCAATATTATTTGAGGGGGTAGTGTTATTAATATTGTTTTAAAATAGTATTAAATTATTATGAAATTTTTTATATAGTTAATAATGACTTTGAACCACGTTATCAGGTTATCGTTCCGAACAACTCTTTCCTGAAGTTCGTCTGGTGGTGTCAAGTATAGAAAAAAGTTGTTCAGAACGATGACCTTGATATCATGGTTCAAGGTCATTGAGAATAATTGCCGGAAATTTCTTTAATAAATAAATTTGTGCAATGTCGACAATCGTGAAATATAAAACCAGTCATTTTATGATTAGAAATTATAATTTATGAAATTATAAAAATTTTGTTGAGATGAGAGAGAGCCCGGGCGTTAGTGCAGGATTTCTGTAGGCTCGCATTCCGTCACCCGGTACATATGTAACAGCGCGCGCTGCACACGGATGCATTTGCTAAGCGGATGTGTTCTCCTTGTTCTCCATACGCGGCTACCACTCGGTGTCTAGACCACCTATCACCTACCGGTCGAAACACAGTGGTCATTGTTTACGAGATTGTTTGTTAATACGACAGACCGAACGCGGATCCGTTGGCTGTAAAACTCGGTGGCTCAGAGAGGAGTTGCTCGTGCTCACGTTCATGCTTACCCCGAAGAGCGAGAGAGAAAGAGCGGCGGCATCAAAGCGAAGCAAAACCGAGAACGAAACTGACGATCCATACCGTTGCACATTTTTCCCCGGGCAGAACCAGTCCGGTGTATTGCGATATTGCACGCCTAACCGATATCGTAAACAATGAAATTAGCACGATGTAATCCGCGAATTATCGGATCCGGCTAATAACCGATATTTGCAACTTGCTTCGGGTTAATTAACTCGCTGGATAATTGCCTGTCCCCGTGCGTGGGGTACTGCTCGAGAAAATCGCGGTTACTTCGATCGAAACTTTTGTTTGTTTTACAGGGACACCGGCTGTGTGTGTAATTTATACTTTTTCATAAAAGATTGTCTTAAATTGTACACGATGAAAAAGACTCAAGGTGTCGTCTAAAGTAATTCAGCTGGAATGGAGGAAGAAGAGGAAGAATGCATGGAGGATCAGGTCTGGCCGAGTCCCATTCTGATCAGTATTCAGAATCCCAGTTGTTTTGCTCCCGATGAGGCAGTCTGTTCAGACTCTATCTCGCAATCGCGGACATCTGGTGCAGAAAAGGAGCTAAGGAACGCGGGGAACTCGGGGGCGCGTGCTGACGCGTGTGCAGGTGACAATCTCGTTTGTGTTCACATGATAAACGCCGCTTCGCTGCTGTTACGAACGTCTGACTTGTTTTACGGCCGTTCGCCGGAGATTGTAGCGAGCATACCACGCAGTTCGCTCCTTTTCTTCGGTGAAAATTCGAACCGACTACGTGTCCCACAGATACAGCAAATTGCAGGGAGCAATTTCACATTGTTCATGAACTGGCAGTGTTCCCTAGGAGCACGAAAATAGCACAACTGTGTGCTGAAACGCAATACTTTGTGTTCCTGTGAGCCCAATAAATAGTACAGTTGTGTGCTGAATACGAAAAAGAAGTCACAGCATGTCAACTAGTCAAAAGAGGAGACTGGCACAGTGTTCCTAGGAGCACAATAAAACTAGCACAACTGTGTGCTGAATCGGAACACTTCGAACTATGTTCCTGTGAACTCGATAAAAATAGCACAACTGTGTATTGAACATGAAATCATAATATCGTAGAAAGATAAGACTGGCACAGTGTTCCTAGGAACACAATGAAAATAGCACAACTGTGTGCTGAATCGGAACACTTCGAACTATGTTCCTGTGAACTCGATAAAAATAGCACAACTGTGTATTGAACATGAAATCACAATATCGTAGAAAGATAAGACTGACACAGTGTTCCTAGGAACACAATGAAAATAGCACAGCTGTGTGCTGAACACGAAGTTGAAGTCACAGCATATCAACTAGTAAAAAGAGGAGACTGGCACAGTGTTCCTAGGAGCACAATAAAACTAGCACAACAGTGTGCTGAATCGGAACACTTTACATCGTGGTGCACACACTTTGCAACTATGTGGCGAACACAACGAGCAACAGATGTAGACGTGGGACAACATTCCGGGGAGTTTTATAAACAATAGAATCCAATGCCAGAAGTGGGTCGTTTCGAGGAACCGGGTGGTTCCAGTGCTGGTTGAGTCAGAAAATCGAAGAGGTCGGGGCCGAAGTGAATGAAACAGGTTTCTGTCGAATCGTTACGCGAAACAAACTCGGGAATAGCCACGAGCTCGTAGTATTGTGATATATACTTGGTGCACGGTCCCGCGAGCGCGGAAGCCGAGGATTACAAGTGGTCGTCTTTATCGGGCCAACTTATCATAGACTTTTGTGAGTCGGGGCGGTTATGCAAATAGACCTCTCTCTCCCTCTCTCCTCTGTAGCTGGCCTGGCTCGTTCTCTTCCTCCATCCGTTGGTTCGATTCTTTTTATAGAGAAAACATTCACGGCGTGGCTGGACCTTACCGTAAGGCCCTTCTGGCGAACGCCTCTGCCAACCAGTCTCGTTTTAACATATGGCCGCGATGCTCGAGAGCCTGGCGAAGTCGAATTAGACGGAACGATTGTGAGCTTAGAATGTATATGCTCGCCTCTCCCAGTCACTTATTTCCTGGATGTCTTAGCGACCCTTTTGCGCGGAAACGAAACAATGAAACGGCGCCGCAAAAATTCGACCAGAACCGGAATTCCTATAAACAGGCACACACACACACACATTATTATTGAAGGTGTGTGGCAATTGTGTATCATTGGATTTTAATTGATTAGCTTATGCTTATCGGGCTGATAATAGGATCGCAGTTAGGAAATCAATTTTACTGCCGGCTAACGGGGGTAATTCGTTAACGGGCATATAGGATTTTTCCTGAAGCGACGCCCACGAGGAACTGCGCAGATGCATCGCTCCTGGCATTCGTGGAAATCAACCGCATTATCCACGGCGAGATTATGATAATTTCCTGCATCTCCGCGCAATAGACACAGACTTTTTCATCTATATATCAACCCCGGGAAATATCCAGTTGATCCGCCGATAAGATCTATTTATAGGTGATGCTCCACTTTCTATAATTTGATATCTATTCGATGAAGGCTCTGAAAGATGCGTGCCCCGTTTTAGGTGCATCTCTGATGCTTGCTGTTCGAACGATTATGAATTTATAATTTGAAACGTTCCTCGTTAATTAACGCTAACAATCCACCCGCCTGGGAATCAGTTTTTCGACGAAGCTTTTGCAAAAGCGGCCGAACATAATACTCTCGCGTACCCTAACGGGACAGCGACGGGGATTGCTACTCCCAATGTTTGCGAGCCACGACCGGCTGCGAGATCCCATAAAATCTTTATCGTCCATTAACAGTGAGCTAATAACTATAATTGAGGATGTAACGTGCATATAAATGTCGCTACCTGCTCCGGCCACGCGAAAACCACAGGAACGTAAATCTTGCACGAGCCTGCCGGGACCGATCATGCCTCGATGAAGCCAGGGGAATTCATCTGTCGAGCATGATCATCATCGCTCTTTGTAAGGTTTTTCGTTACGCCTCGGCACGCTCCGAGTAAAACGGCATTTTCGAGCCGTGATACATAGCCGAAAAGAAATAAGAGACCTTTCATAATCGGGGATAAAGAGATCGAGCTCCTCGCTTATGGACGTGTAATCTGAATATAAAACTCGAGCACGATACCGGTAGCGGCCATTACGCCTCCGAGGAATCCCGATTGGCTCCGTCTTCCCTTCGCCCGGAAATTTACAGGCACGATTGCGAGCGTAATTAGCGAATTCGGGGCCCGTTTTATGCCGTATTGTCCTATCTCACTAGTTCTGATTGGGTCGTAAGCGTCATCTTTATGCTGGCGATGACTTGCTGGACCTACACCGCTGTGTACTTCATTCCGATCTCTCGGAATGTTACTGTGCCTTACACACGTAATTAGCGTTCTCGAAACTACAGACTTGCTACAATATTCTTGATTACATTGTTAGCCTCGCTTTTACGCCAGTGATCAATCATTTAGTGGGGAGGCATACTGCAAATAATTTTGTGGACCAACTTGTGGACAATTTTGTGTCCCAGAAATATTGTACTTCCTTGAAATGATTCCTCAGATCATTTGAAGCAACTTTTCCCTTTGCGAAAATATTCCCCGCGGCTTTGTTCGGGAGTTATCGGCGAAAAACCACGGACCAATTAGAGCGCTGTAGGCGTGGTTTGCTTGTTTCGCGTTTTTCGTTGGTAACTCCTTAACGAAGCCACGGACAGCATTTTCGCAAAGGAGAAAGTTACTTCAAATCACCCGAGGAACCACCCCTCCGATATTCATAAAAATATAAAATAAAAATAAATAAAATAATAAATAAACATATAAAAATATTGTGTTAAATCTGTACAAAACGATCGAGGTCCTGGGGACAATTATTCAAATATTCAGTAGTTCTGCCAGCGCGATCTAGAGATCATTTCACGCAGGTATACGACCAGGAAAAATCATTATTTATGCGGTGCAGCGAACAATTCAGCGAAACTTGACCAGCGAGAGACCGAAGTCCCGAGCCGGCGCGTTACCAGGCCACGCCACTTTTACCACCGGCAAGAAAGAACGTTTCAATCGACATTCAAAGATCGACAAAACGATCGATCGATCGATCGTGGCGTTCGACAGACCGGTAACAACCGTGCGTGCTCGTGGCTCGCAGCGGTCACGTTCTCGCGAACGTCACAGCCCGTGTGTCTCAACACGCGTGCACACACAGAGAGAGAGAGAGAGAGAGAGAGACACACACACACACATACAAACATGGGTTGAACAGTGTTTGCATATGAACAGTTCGTTGCAAGGCGTTGTTGCAGCCGCGCCGGTCCCCGATTATTGCGAAACAAAGTCGGGCCCGCCCGTCGCGTCGGTTCTTCGAGTGGTAGCTCGATGACCTTTCACCTCGTTCACCTTGCACCCCGTCAGCCTAACTCGCGAAACCGTAACCGGACCCTGTGTGGGGTCCCCTGATTTAGTTCGCCATTTTTCGCCCGGCTGCGCGAACAATTAGAGATCGTATCGAACGAGTCTCGCTGCTCCTTTTGTTTCCGTTGCTGTCTAGCGCTGGGTTAAGACCCTTACAGGCCCTAAGCAATTAAAAGACCTCTGTGGTTGTATAATAATTCCTCTGCTTCACGGCAAACATCTGAAGGATGATTGCATTGCACCCAGTCATACATCGGGTAGGACGCAAAAGTCCCACAACTTCATTTGGGGGTCATCAGAGATTGATGATGAGGATCAAGATCCTCATTGGACAAGCTCCTGAACTGAGCTAGGACGTGGATCAGGATTGTGGACAAGTCCCACAATCATATTAGATGCTTGATCAGAGACTAATCATAGATCAAGATCCTCTTTGGGCAAGTTCCTGAACTGAGCTAGGACGTGGACCAGGATTGTGGACAAGTCTCACAATTATATTAGATGCTTCATCAGAGACTGATCATAGATCAAGATCCTCTTTGGGCAAGCTCTTGAACTGGGATGTCCCGCATCAGGAACGCATACACTATCAACGCGAAAACAAAGCTAAAACACGAGCCTCGCTATAACCACCTGTACAGTTAGCCGTCGAATAGGATGTGCAGGTTCCCGGAGTAGGGATTTGCATCTATTCCAGTTGGTTGGGAGGAGAGCGGGGTCTAGTCGAATTCCAGGGGGAACTGTTCCGTCAAACTTGTCTCGGCATCCTCCTCCAATTACCGGCGTTCAGGTGCAAAGTAACGTAATTGGGTTTCACCGGAAATTGCGAGGATAGCCAGACGTGGAAGCAGCGACCTACTTGGTCGCCGCGGGAGGCGCTGCGCCAACCAAAAAGAAGCAGTACCGTAGCCGTAGAAATTGCGTGGGCTCGCGGGGCCTTATCTTGTCCCCCCGATCACCTCCTGGACAAGTTAGAGAGAAGCCGGTCTCCGCCGGCTTGGTTTGCTCGGTTTGCTCTCTCTGTGTTCACTTCTGTTCAGTCGGGTTCGGTTCGGTGCGGCCATTGCCGAGAAGGAAATACCGAGAGACTTTCTCCGTGGGTCTAGCCACGGTGAGCCGAAGCTATGCCAACAACCAACGCCGCGGACCGAGTCCTTTCCGATCGTCCTCGTCGCGACCTCGTCCCGTGGGCGTGCTCGCACCTGCTGCACAATGATCGCGAACCGTACACCGTTCCACGGAATTCGCGAATACCGATAGCTACTTTGCTGTCCGCTTGTTAGCTACCGCTCATGAGCGATCTGCAGACGAGGCTTCCTGCAGAGGATTGGGTTGAGCTAGCGACACCCTATGGTGCTCCAATTAAATTGAAGTGTAGGGATTTCTAACACAGTAGCTAGGTAGCTAAGTTATTTCTACAATAGACCACCCCGTAAAATTCTCTGTGACCTGGGACACCTGAATTTCCTAGGCAACTTAGGGTCTCTGCACAGTATAGAGAACTGCGATTAACCGGCCTGCAGTTGCCCACACAATCACAGAAGGATAAAGACCTCATTAGGCCGCATCAGCTTGCATCAATCGCATCGGAAAAATGTCTAACATCCTAGTCGCGTTTAGTCCCCGGCTACCAGCTATTGGCAACCGGCTCCTCTACCGACCAACAAACAAATGGAAGGTTGCGCGAAACGCCGAACGGTCTGATGATAGGGGAACACACAAGACGACCGGCGATTCAATTTTTCGAGGGATTAATCACGGTCTACGTGTATGACTGTGAGGTATGCATTGTCGGGGAAAATTGCGAGCTCTTCGAGAGCGGCTGCGATATGAAAGTTCGTCCGCGGGATCAGCTGTTGAGGAAATTCGACCTTAATTCCCGGCCATCGCGAATCCTCCGAGCGGTGGTTATGATAGTGGAGCGAGGAGGATGAGTCATGGGCACGAGCAACGCCGAGGGAAATAATAAAGGGAAAATCTTGAGGAGCGCGGAGCATGAACAAGTCATTCCGCCGTTACAGATCTATTGTGCTCGGACGAGATCCAGTGCCACCAGCAGCGAAGAAAGGGTCCGACGGAGAGGATGGACGCTATGGAGGAAGGACCCTATGAAGCATGGGTCCTCAACGTCTCATCAAAATATTCACAGCCTTTGGTCCACAATGTCGCCAGATCGAGGAAATCGAGGGGAATACAGTTTACCTCCTCTCTGATGACCAGATCAGTCTACGGCAGCGCTCGGATTTACTTACTCGCGACGGCCGAGTTTCGAAGGCTACACCCCCTTGACCCGGCTGTCGCGAGCAAGTAAATCCGAGCGCTGGTCTACGGCACGGGCACCCTGGTCTACCGTCTTAGTGGGGGACGTTGGAGTGTGCGCATGGTGCTGGAATAGGATAGTGGAAGGGGAAAAGGAGGAGAGTATTTCTGAGAATTTGGTACCAGTTTCGGTGCCACATGGCGACACTGGTCTCCGGTCACTTTCTACGCCTGATCCCCTCCCGATCCCCTGGCTGATGTAGCCCCAGCAGGTTGAGGACCCTGGGCGAACATCACTGTCGCGAAGGTGAAGATCCTGCTGACGAAAGCGAACGGTTGGCAACGACCGGAAACGAGAATCCGTGGCAATTGTTGAATAGGTCGTCTTCGCCGAGGTTGCCCGGTGGTAACAAATCAGCGACAGAATCAAAAGTACGTAGGTTGTCCCGCGGTCGAATTACGGTAAATTAGCGGTAGTAAAGAGGCAACGGTGAGCAGCAGGTACCTACATCGAAGAGAGGAGAGTTGGACGGATGAACGAACGAACGAACGGATGGACGGACGGACGGACGGACGAACGGGCGGGGGCAAACATAAATTAAGATGGGGGACTGATTATGAGGCGAGGGCAGGCTATCATTACCCGAGCCATCGTGACCGGTCGACCCTGCAGCCGCGGCTGCTGAACACACCGCTTGCTCTCTCTCGGTGCATGATGTTCGCAATCCGCCTGCCTCGTGCCCCGATAATGCCGGGGTGGGAACTGCAAATTATTAATCTTTGTTCCTGCATTACATAGTTCAGCGAATATCAAACGAGTATTGTCAGAGTACCGATACCATCTCCGAGGAGCCAACTAGCCGGACCCCACCGATCTCGGTGACGATTGCCAGCGGTTTCTCTTCCTGTTTGCCAATTCCTAACCCACGTGTGCGAATAGAAACACCCGTAAGTTATGCTGTGCAGCGATCGGAAGTTGTAGACGTGCACGCTGAACAGGAGTGGGGGGAATAACCTAAAAATCGCGTACTGCGAATATCTTATTGGTTAATTCATCCCGTATATTCTCATAGTTTCTTATTCGGGATTCAATCCCCACTCCAACCACGAGATTAACGTTCACCTTCAATGACCTTCAGCCTACTAGTCTAATACTATATTGCGAACGCTGTCATTTCATACTGATACTGCGCACTGGGGACACGTAACTTTTAACTGTTTATATGCTCGAGTATCTGCGCCTAACAGTTTACATAAATTATTAGTGGACAGCAAACAACTAAATATAAACACGTCTCACTCTTCTGCAGTGGTGGATTACCCTATGGGCAACTTGGGCAAATGCCCGGGGCCCCAAGCAAAAAGGGGCCCGAATCTAAGATCCAAATTCTACGTTTTTCTCATAAAGTTATATAGTTGGGGCTAGGAGCCCAAAAATTCTACTTTGCCCAAGGCCCCGACTAATTATAACGCGCTACTGCTCTTTCGCGAACTTTTGCCTGTTAAATGTTTCACTGTTAATTTTTTTACTGTTAAAATCGGGTGTCCGATCATCAGAAAGACGTCGATACGTGAAAGCGCTAACAGGGCTGTTCGAGGCCGCCGGAAGTCATCAAACAGATCGTATTAACGAATTCGATCCGCGAGATTGAACGGGCTCTGTGGATAGCTGGGCATTATCGACGATAGCAGACGGTAGTTGGTTGACCTTGGCGCGCCGGATCAGCTAGATCAGCTGGCGAACAGGTTGGCAGGGACTCGTAAAATCTTAAGGACCCTGGTCGCCTCTGTCGACGTAGCTAATCCAAGAGCTACAATTCCATGTTCACCACTCGGTGATGATCCGAGGCGCCGCTTTGCATGCGATCGATTCGGACGATCGATCGGTCGAATCGCTGTTCACCACCGCACCGTGAGCCCCCGATTATGATGTCCGGATCGCTTATCAGATCGCGCGACCCTCATTTCACGCGTCTCCGCCGCTTTCGCTAATGACTTCTGTCCGCCCGTAATTTACGCTTTCGTACGCGTGTAAAATAATAAACGTTCTTCCGGCAAGGATCCGATCGGTCTGTGTTCGCTTAATTTAGCCCCCGGGTACACGTTCTCCACCGTAGATCGATCTCGAAGATCCCGGAGATCTCGGAGATCATCTGGTGGCACTTTAACGGTCCTGTAAAACGAAAAGGACGATCCGCAGGGAATTCGACGATCGGTGGATACTCCTCGTCGTTTGCCTTTTGCCACGATAGCATCTTCCGTTTTCTGCAACGTCGCGGCTCCTAGCTCTCCGCGCCGCGCCGTTGGGGTATTAGCTTGTTAATCCGCGCTCGTTCCACTTCGAATAAAAACGTTCGACATTTCGAGCGGCGGAGATCAACAGATAAAGCTGTTCCGGCGCAGTGTTCAACTGTAATCCGGCATAAAATCGAAGATCCTCAGCTTCATGGTTTCATTAAATCCATCCTGTTTCCTGCCAGCCGCCAAAATGGATGTGATCTCTTCAAGGTCTCGTCGAACACTTCTTCGAAAGCGATCAACAGAAACAACAAGCCACTTCTCAACTTTCACTATGAATTTCTGCACGATATACAACAAACGGTGGAACTCGAAGGTGTTTAGGGGAAATCCTAGGGACGCGTCCGCTCAGCTCGGTCGTATGCGTTAATCTGACACAGCGGAACACAGCCGAACTGCGGAAGAAACGCGTCGGTCGTTAATCGAACGGTTCGATGGCCAAGAACCAGTTCGCAAACAGTTCAACCGGAAAACCGGCGCCGGCGGGGGGAGCGTCGCGTTTCACGTGGACGGTACACGTGCGGCGAGAACGTAAACGTAAACATTCTAGAAAATGTGGAAAACTGCGCCGGACCCTCGCAACTCTCGCCAATTCCCCGATGGATAGGGCAGCCATTATCTTCGGCAATGGCCGTGCGATACTCGAAAATTACTCTGCTGATGCCTCGCGTTTGGTGAAACAGTGTGGACAGGTCTGCATGGAACATAAAAATTGTCTGGCTCTATTGTTGGAAACGAATGTTTAATCAGTTTAGTGGGTCGAGGATAATTCTCAATTTTGTGTTTGATAATCGGGACCATCATGACCATTACGATCATTATGACCACGATGACCATTAAAGTAAGACAATGTAGACCTTTTCGGAGCATTACAATTTCTCAAGTCAATTGTACGAAACAAATATTTAATAACTTTTAACTGTAACGAATAATACGCTAATCATCATTCAATTCTGATCACTTGACAATTTTGTAATTGACCCATATGACCACCATGACCATGATTATTATGTCCACAATGACCACGAAAGTAAGATACTGTAGATGGATCTTTATGGAGCATAAAAATGACCCAAGTAAATTGTGAGATTGTCTAATCATCATTCAATTCTGATCACTTGACAATTTTGTAATTGACCTATATGACCAGTGTGACCGTGACCATTATGGCCACCATGACCATTAAAGTATACCACAGAAAGTACACTCGATCTTATCTTTTTCCAATGTGCTGCTTAGCACGTTTTAACGAATCCATATATTTCACTGAACAGGTCCAATCTTCCATTTCGATTGTTGACGAACGCTGAACGAAAATGATCATTGTAGATCATCTCGTGGATCATCGTCCTCGTTAAGAGATTAGAATGATCGTTGACCGGTCGCAACGGTGCATAAACAAGCGAGCGAAAGGTCCACGTTCGGTCAGGGGAAAATTGCGAGACATTGGCTACGGGATGGAGGTCTAGGTCTAGGAGTCTATTGCAAACACAACTCGGGGCTGATATAGTCGAGCGCTCGGGAGGGTGCAACGTGTAGCCTCGTTACGTTAATGGCGTCATGCTCCGGCGCCCCACAGACTACTCTACGGACCAGTCGGTCTGACAAGCAGTGCTCGCTTCGAATGAGTCAATGGAGCCCTTCGGATTGTGGTAATAGACACGCCGCCGCAAGGGATGCGCTTCCGAATTGCAATTGAGCGTCCGATTTTTAACAATTTGTTCGAGGACAAACCGGAGAGAATAATCTACTTCATCACATCTAGGCTCTGTCTATCTCTTCAGCAGTGTACATTTTGAGAAAAAGACACACACATGAAGAATTCTGCTGCGAGGTCATTCCCAGGGTCATTCGAAGAAACTTTTTCCTCTGAAAAAATCTTCTCCGCGGCTCGGCTAAGCAGTTATTCACGAAAAACGCGGACCAATCAGAGCGCGGCTACCGCTGAGTGGGCGTGAACCGCGCTCTGATTGGTTCGTGTTTTTCGTTGATAACTCCTTAACAAAGCCGCGGAGAAGATTTTCGTAAAGGAAAAAGTTGCCCGAGATGACCTTAGGAATCAGCTCGATCGAGGAAGTGCGATATTTTTGGGGCACCCTGTATACTGGATATTATACCAGTCTACATACTACCAAGGCAACAATTATAAAATAATGATGCGGTTCATCAAACTCGCGAGACTAACAAAAACACACCGCTCGATCCGACAGCCTTTTCTTTGCATCGGCCGCCACTCTCGCCGTAACAGACCGAAGAAGCCCGTAAGCAGTTTCGCTGGATCACGTAGATCCGACAAAATTCAACGTTCCTCGGAGAATTGTTAAAAATCCCACGACCGCCCAGAACAACCATAAACAAATGATCCATCGGTTGGAGGGACGTTCTTATCCCAGCTGATCGAGACATTTCCATCGGCGATACCGTTTCGCTGGATAATTAAAATAATCGCGGAACTGGCTGGGCGAGTAGGCTGATCCGCTGATTATCGGCTGGATCGCACCGTCGTAAAACCATAGCCACGCGAAACATTAAATTATACCATAGAATTTTCAACGACATGAAAATGTCGGGCCACGAGGAGAGCACCATCGTCTTCGAGCCTGCCTCGATGCAAGACCAAAGAGACCAAGGGGACATGAATTATTTCCATAGAGCAAACATAAAGTTCGATCCCTAATTGAGGCTTCCCATATCGGCTCGGCGCGATCGATACCGAGGACGTTCGTTCGTCGAGAGAGGCCCCACGCTGATCCTTGGCCGACGATCGTGATCGTTAACGGATAATACGACGTCTTAGGTACTTGGCCTGGTCTAGAGACGACCACCGACTACTTTCTCCGGCAGCCGGCCGGCTGTGAGATCTGTATTATTAACCGACTCGATAGTCCCGATCGATCGATCCTCGACGCACAACCAAATTCGCAAAAACCACTTTATGCTCGCACTAAAACCTCACAAAACCCCGTACAGCCTGCCCCGACATTTTTCAACCGACGTTGTGCATGTGCCCGTAATTATAAAAGTGGTCTAAGTGAGAATTTTTAAAACATCAGTCTTTCGCATCACATTATTCTAAACGGATAATGCAAAGAATATGCAAAATAAAAATTTTCTTCCAGAATTGCAACAAACTGGAGTGAAATAGAAATTTATTTTTATTCGCAATTTGTTTAACAGGTTGAAAACAATATATCAATATCCGAAGATTTTTTAAATATTTTTCTTAACGCGATATAAACCATTTTAGAATTCCGTAATCAATTCTTGTATAGGACTCTGGCTTCCCCTTCCACGGCGCCATTCCCTCACGCTTCCGCCGCGAGCCCGTCACGTGACGCACGCGTCACAATATCACGTGACTGATCCGGCACTGGCTGCAGAGAGGGTATTACTTCTCCGCTCATCTGGAGACTCTGGTTCCAAGTAATGTAGCGCGAAATTGATTTCTCACCCTTTCACTAGAAAGTGAGAACAATGGTGTTGGTAGAGAAAAATGGAGAAAAGATTTTTTTCCCGCCAGAAATACTCTGCTGAGTCCGCAAGGTGCGCGGCAGAGGCGATTCGGTCGACTTCCGTCGTCGAAGACCGACTTATTAATAATAATAAGGTGTGCGGTGCGAGGCAAGGCGAAAAAAGGACAGGCGAGCGCGTATGTAATTAGCCGTAACATCGAGACGGGACTAATTGCACGGTGGACGGTCGCGGTGGGCAACGACACCGCCTCTGACTGCGTGTCATCGATTTGCCTCGAGTTTCTCATATTACTCATACACGAGTTTGAGGCTTCTCCTCTCTGAGCGGCTACTCTCGTAACGGGACAACACGAGGCGCGCGACGAGTCTCTTCAAGGCGAGCCAGATCCTGCGGAACGATGCTCTCTGATTGAAAATTCACTGGCGCGCTGCTTTCTGTAATTAACGAGGCTAACGCGGCGTATCTTCGCCTCTAACGTGACAGAACGAATCCCCTTTCAATTAAACACGGATCCTGCTGCGTGACACTGTCTTTCGATTAGGCAGTTCCATTAGAAATTTGCCCGTGAATCCCGTGGAATCTGCTGTAACCGACTCGATTAATTTCCTGAGCCGATTGTAATGAACGCGAGCCAGCGACACTGCCTACACTCTCCTTTACGACGTTAGAACTCTCTGCCTGTACCAGGTTAGTCACGTGACAAGATTTTAATGATGGTCGTAGTGGTCATAGTGGTCACAATAGTCATAGTTGGCATAGTGGTCATAATGATCACAAATGCCGCAATGATCACAAAGGTCATACTGATAAGAATGATCATAATGGTCATGTTGCTCACCATGACCACCAACTCGTGACCAAGTCAGCAGAACTGAGTGAAGTTGGCATATCATTCTGGACCAATTACAATTATTACATGAACATTTGCTTTTTACAATTGACATAGACAATTTCTATGTTCCATTAAGACCCAGCTGTACAACAGCGTCGCAGAAGGGAAAGGGTACAGTTGGGAGGCTAGTCTTAATCTGAAGAAGGGGTAGAGGGGGGACAAGTCTTAATCCGGATGACACTGCTTCAGTCAAATCCCCGTCGCATTGAAAGTCAACATTCGACAACAGGAAGCAGGAAAGCCTGCTGGGTACTTGGATCTTTCACCGTCGCAACTTCGGCGCCTGGCAACAACAGTGTTGCTGGTTGATTTCCGTCGCCGAGGAAGTTACAAGGTCTTCGAACCGGCTATGGGTGGGTTCGCAATGAAGTAAGAATCAAACATCGCAGCCGATGGTCGGCAATCTGTTGATCGAGAAAGAGAGAGAACAATGCGATCCAGCGAATAAAGTTGCTGCTCGTAAATCCCGCTGGCTCACTCGAAATCTACGATTGCCTCCTACACACGGTGTGTACGCCTCGCT
Source organism: Lasioglossum baleicum (assembly GCF_051020765.1). Taxonomy (NCBI): domain Eukaryota; kingdom Metazoa; phylum Arthropoda; class Insecta; order Hymenoptera; family Halictidae; genus Lasioglossum; species Lasioglossum baleicum. Next base: position 11,938,724 of record NC_134938.1, read on the forward strand.
GGTGGAACGAGTCCCACTTAATTCGAGGCCCGCGGTCTCTGTAACAGGGTTCCGCGTTTAACCCGCGTTAGCACCGGGTGCGATCGCCGGAGCTAACAAGCTCTCTCGGAGAGGCAGGTACCTGCGCATTTCTGCCGATGTACACGTCGTCGCGACGCGGATACTTGCGCAAACAACAGTCGGAGGAAGTGCAGTTGCTGCAACGAGTCCGCTTGGTCGCTGGCTCTTGTAATGGCTCGAGCCCCATTGCTAAAGTACCAGCATCGATTGTTGTTTTTCCAAACTTCTGATCTCTGTTTTTACCGGGTGTTTCGGGTTGGGTGGTGAGATAGGGTATCAGTGGATTCCCCTTGAAGAACTGTGTCGAAAATGTGGGACGGTAGTCTTTTGCTGGGGCCCCTGTCGGGGAGAAAATTGACCCTGAACATTGGAGGGCGTGTCCTACGATTGCGTCACGTAGTGGGTCCGGGAAAAGAGGCAGTCAGGAGAATTGCAAAAAGCAGGGCCCTGACTATCCTCAAGGACATTAGAGGGACACCGAAGACCTGTTTCCCCCGAGCCCCACACTACCCCTCTTCACGGAGGTGTACGCAAATGTATTTTTTCCACACATCTTTAAACTAGATTAGGTCTAGTCTAGGATTGCGTCACGTGACTCGCCCATTGGCGGAACCGTGGGGGAAGGTAGAGTGGGGACTTCAAACTCTTGAATCATCAGTTCCAAGTTCAGCTTGAAGTCTTGGTAGCGCAGCTAGAGGAGTTCAGAGCTGCTGGCCAAGCTTTTGAGTTGCAATAGGACCTCACTGCTTGCAGCCTAGTTTATTTCCCGGGTGTGATTACAGGCGAAATAAGAAGCAGCAGGTTATACGAGACGCTAGGATCCGAAATCCAGAGGAAATCCGTTCTCGATGGGCAGATATGCACCTCCGATGATCCCGTTGCGAACCGCGGCCACACCCTCGTTCTAACACACGGTCATCCGTACATAGGCGATGGACCCAGCGGCAGACACACGTGGCCGGGTCTCTACACACGTTGTACCGATTGTATCTCGTGCGCTAGACCCCGGGTGGAGAGGGTACGAAGATCCTTATGGAATTCCGGGCTGCACCGGTTCCTCTCGAGCATTCTAATTTCGCAAAAGAATCTATACCGTATCGAATGAGGGAGAGAGATAGAGAGAGAGAGAGAGTTGGGGGAATCCGTGGATCCGAAGAATTCGCACACGTCAGCCGAGGCCCAGTGGAAAATGATAATAGTCAGCGGCGCGGTTGCCGAGCGTGCTCGATCGTGTCCGCGATTTGCATCGGCGAATAATTTACGTTTACGGGCTCGTGACAGTAGAAAATCGAGGCGAACGGCGTAACAGAAAATTACACGATTATCCCGTCGAAATTGGCACGGCTGCTGAGCCGGCTGTGTGCTCTCCCCAACGAGAACAGAGGGACACAGAGGGACGCCTGAACGCGTTTCTCCCTCTGCCACGGTCCCCTCCTCCCTCCGACCGGAGAGTGTCATTAAACCAGTATATCCTAGACAACCGCCGCTGATTATTTAGCAATACAAATCATTCCGCGAGCAGCCGCGCTATCTCTCTGTGCTCGTCGCGTCGCGTCGCGTCGCGTCTGTCCCGATCATTCTCTCTCTCTTTCTCTCGCTCGGACCGTTTCCAAGCGGGTTCTCGCGTGCGCGGGCGTGGTACGTACCACTTACGTGCGAGAAACGAACGGACACACCGACACACGCTATACTGGGTGTCCGGCTCAAGTTCCACGCTAAACTCCACCTCGCCGTGCGCACAATTAACCCCTTGCACTCGAAGCTGTCTCAACATTGCGCACCTTAGATCATATACAGGGTGAGTCTCGTAACGTGACCATCTCAAATAACTCGTGAGTTATTTGTTGTACAAAAGGAAAGGGGAAAACTTTACTTCACCGGACTCAAAATCTGTGCCTTCCTCCTACAAATTATAATGTATTTTGTATGTAATCCAGTAGAATTGCATCCGGGGCGGCTGCAGACCGAAGTCTCGATTCTGTAGGATCAATGGTTTAGGAGTTATGGTTGCTTAAAGTTGAGCATTCTTCAGTGTTTTTGATAGGTAAAGGCGCTGCCATCTAGCGGTTCTGCTCGGTCAGCGGCGCGCGATCGTCACTACAAACCAATATAGCTGCGCCCTTACACTTCGAAAACACTGAAAAATGCTCAAATTTAAGCAAGCATAACTCCTGAACCATTGATCCTACATGATCGAAACTTCGATCTGCAGCCGCCCCGGGTACAAATCTACTGGATTACATACCAAAGACATCATTATTATATAGGAAAAAGTAAGAGTCCGGCAAAGTAAAGAGCAGCCAAAGAAAATGTTCAAACAAATGTTGCATGGTTCTTAGCGCTAAACCTACCGAGCCTCGAAAGTAACTAGTACATGTTCCCTTATAAAAATGACAAGATTGATTTCTAAATGACTTTGTGCGAATCCTATTGTAATACGTGCACTACTAAAGATATTTATACAAGTGTTTCTTATGAAATTAGTTTTATTATTTTTCTAATTGTTAAATAAAAAACCTGGAACCGGTCATTTTGACCGGTGTTGGTAGGTTGAGTGTTAGGGGGACCTAAAATGGTGTCCACGGCTTTGTTAAGGAGTTATTGACGAAAAACACGGACCAATCAGAGCGCGACCTAAACGCGTGTTGGCACAATCGTGTTTTTCGTTAATAACTCCTTAACGAAACCGCGGACGTCATTTTCGCAAAGGAAAATGTTGCTTCAAATGATCTCAGGAACCTCCCATTTCCGAATATTGAAGGAATTTTGAGACACCCCGTAGTGTGTTGTGTACCTAGAGGGAAAAGGGGAATCGTCGACGTATCTCAGTCATTTTTGTCATAAATGCATAAAAAGTCCGCTGTTTAAGACAGCCTCCGAGGATAAAGTGTCTAGGTTAGGTGTATGTACCTCGAAATCTAGACTTTTATAAAATAATGGCGTCCGAATCCTCGAATGGGACACCCCGTGTATGTGTACAGACACGCGTGCAGGTACACAAGCGGCCGCGACGGTATGCATCAGATAGCCGGCGACCGGGAGAAACAGTTTTGTTGATTAGCGAGCTCGTTGAACCGGCCGTATTACTTTATTGAATCTGAGAAACGCTTGGTTCGCGAGAGTTACGGCGGATCGGAGACTTAAATATTGTCGCCGCTTTATCGCGACGACGACGCGACGACGGCCGCGGCGCTTATGCGAACGAGACAAACGAGACTGGCTCGAGAGCGGAACTGCGCAGGGAAACACGTATCATTCTATTGTGTTACAATATTTTTCTCCTGAACGCACAGTTTTTTTTTAAATTCGTTTTTTAATATTGCATTGTCATCCAGTTCTGAGCTACGTTTAAAGTTTCAAGTCTCTAGCTCATCGGGAAGTGGTTTAAAATTCGATTACAAGATTTGACGCATACAACAACGACAACTCGGCAAGCTAATATAAGCGTAGTAAAAAAGGATTGAAAACTGAAGAGAGTACCTCGAAATGTGGAAAGGACTGCACAGAGAAGAAGGCTAAGTGAGTATAAGTATTGCGTGAATATGCAAGCCAGCAAAATCCTCGATTACTCGAATTCCTCGGTGGGTTTAGGTAGCTGGAATCCCCGGGGGAAACGTCGGAAAGTAAAAGCGCGCGCGGCGTTCTGCGTGTTCCGATCAAACCCCGTGCCCTTTCACCGGCGTGGCTCTGGCACAGCGCGGCGTGGCAGTATCTCGAACGAGCCGCTGGGACTTTTTGTTCGGGGCCCAGGACCCATCGCCAAGGTTTATCGTTGGTCGTTAATACGAACACGAATTACACGGCGGTGCGTCGTCGTCGTCGTCGGATATGTATTTGCGTAGCTCGTCGTCGACGTTGTCGTCGTACGAGATGGTAGTGGCCAGCGTGGTTATGCCAGGCCAGTCCTAATTATAGCGTAACACAAGCGCACTGTATGCCGCGCTTACGTAATCTCACGATAATGCGGCTTCGAGCTCCTGCGCCGCATGCCTCGCCCGCCGATGCAGGCATTCGCGAGCCACATTATCTACTCGCCTAGGATAATGATATCGGCCACGACGATTCGCGCGCGCTCGTAAAAATTTCGCCGGCTCGAGATACCGCCAGATCCTGCCGCCGATTAGATCGGACCGTGCAACGCATGCAACAACCCCGGAAAATCGATAAGCAAAGCGGCGGGAGTCGACGGGACGCGATGAGACCTCGATCGAGAATTTCTAGGAACGTTCGCGGGTTACAACGTTACCTGCTGCGACGTTACTACTTCGTTTCTAATCGTGGAAAATGTTGCTGATGATTTTCTGACCGGCGGATAACAATATTGGAAGTTGGTACCGTTGAGGTGGTCCTCTAGTCGTCTAAGGATATTATTATTATTATTTATTTGTTATAAACGGACCGAAGCCCTCTTACATAAATGTTTACAATAGAAAACAATGAAAGACTACTCGTATGATAACATAGAATGCACAAAAACTGATGGTACAAACTATATAGCGTAATTATTTTTTAAACATGTGCAAAGGCTCGATGAAAAAATCAATACGACTATAGAGAGTGCTAGAGTCTGCAATAATGCGATTTATTGGATTAATTAATCCAATAGTAGATCTCCAAAAGTAGATCTGGCTTTAAGGGTTTGAAATCTAAAGGCCAGGATAGTTTTGTATAGAAATTTTTCACTGCTTTTGGGCTGAGATCAGGAAATGTTCCCGAGATCATTTGAAGCAACATTTTCCTTTTTCAAAAATGGCGTCCGCGGCTTCGTTAAGGAGTTATCGACGAAAAACACGACTGTGCCAACACGCGTCTAGGTCGCGCTCTGATTGGTCCGTGTTTTTCGTTAATAACTCCTTAACAAAGCCGCCGGGTCATTCTTGCAAAGGAAAATGTTGCTTCAAACGATCCGAGGAACCTCCCATTTCCGGTTGTTGAAGGAATTTTGAGACTTACGAAATCATTTTTATTATTTCAATAATTTTAAAATAAGAAAATCTGGTAATTTCGACCGGTGGTACCAGATTCAGTGTTAATAATGTGAACACTGTGCGAGTGATTAGAATCTATCCAGAATGGCGAGCAGTGTTTGGATGGAGTCTAGCCGAGGAGGAGATGCGTTTCCAGTGCAGAAGAAACTGCGGGTCGCCCGTCCTTTGAACCGGGCGCGGCGGCAAACAAATAAATAAATGGATAAAATATGTTACGGGCCTCGTAAACGGCATATCTGGGAAGATTATATCCAGCCGTAAACCTCGAAACGATCTTTCGGTGTACAAAATTTCCGCGTGCATCGGAGACGCGGTAGAAACACATCACGATACCCTCGGTGCTTGTTCGATGACTCATCGCGGCGGAGAGATCGTCGGGATAAGAACGTTATCGCACGGGTCGTCGGTCAGATCGATGTTATCAAGGATGCTGTTGCTAATCAGCGTGAGCGAAAGAGAGAAACGGTTCTAGCCGAGACCTGGCTTCCGGAATCGTCTCGGGGGCCCGATGGCGTGGTCTAACAGATACGGTAGGCATGCCAGCCTGCAGGTAACAAAATAGTTAATCCCAGTAAAATCAACCATGAATCTTCCTCACCCCTTCTACTTAGAGATTTTCCTCTCTCTCTTTCTCTCTATCTAATTCTCGCGATCAAGCAACAAGAATAAACATCTTGGTTTTCGTGATTTTGTTTGCTGGACCCGGAATGCATTCGGAATAATCGTCGATCATTAGTCTCCTCGCTCGATCATCATTTACCGGGACCGCTATCAACGACCGAGCAACTCGATGCTTCATCTCGAACGTCTTCCTCGGATGATAGTTTCCTATCTCGCCACATTTGTATTTATTAGCGAATCGTTAAGTAGCCCGTGCCGGCTGCTTTCATTGCTTCCACAACGCCTCCGGGAACTATGCTACGAAAAATGCTTGGCGTAATGGGAGTAGAATGGAATTGCAATAGACGATGCTATGAATACCCTTCCCCTCCATTTTTGATGTTTGCTGGACATACAGGTACACTTTCATCCATAAATCATCGGGCATTTACTTATCTTCTTCAAAATCGTAATTAACCCTTTGCACTCGAAGCTATTCAAATTGGAACATCGAATTTTTCTTCCAGCTTGAAGTATTTCGATTTTATATGATTTCTTAATACGTTCTTGCCGAATGTTGACCGTTTACCTCAGTGTCTCGATAACCAGCGTATGTTCAACGCGGATTACATTTTCACACCGAATTTATTAAATTTCATCACAAAGATAGTGAGTGATTTTCTTAACAAATTACGACTAATTTGTTGGTTTGCGTTCCTGAATTTCAAAATATTCCTAATAAATTAGTTGCTTACAGACGTAATTCTGGTAAACCCTGAAGATGATCTTCTCTCATCGATAACTGCTTTGAGCAATCGAAACAGTTTTTCTTCATCAATAACAGTTATCGAGGAAGATCTAATTTTTTGAACGCTAATAACTCTTGTAACCACAGAATAAAAATCGATATTTTTTAATCATTTTGTTCCTCGAATTGTTTTCTTCATATATATATTATGTATATTACCTGAAATTTCAATAATAATCAACTTTTTATTAATGATTTTTATCGTAGAAAATTTTAGAATAACTGTTATTTTTGGTCCCTGGACGCCAAATTGGGAAACAATTATCCCACTTAAACTTTCAAGATTCAAAAATAGAAGAGTAATGATTACAATTTAGAAAATATAAGAAGAAGGGAAGAGGATTGTTTCTTGCAATCGACACGGAGAATTTTTATTTTGCGTGAAGACCCGCTTAGGCTACTCGTGAATAGTTATTTCGGGAAGGGCTGGTCGATTGGCTAACCAGCCGTCTCCGATAAATTAATAACCGCTCGGATCTCGGGATTACGTGAGACGGGGTTGGCGCGGGCGAGTGGCGAAAATCAAGATCTCGCGATTCTCGTTCCCGACGTACGGTTGATTAATACCCAGATGTAATTACTGGTCGGAGGAAAGGGTGGGCGCGAGAGAGAGGAATGGGCAGCTCGCAGAGCTCGCACCGCTCCGAAGACGAGGAAAGCGTGCAAACGTGTCCGTATAAGATAACAGAGGACGTCCGAGGTTGCCGCGAGAAGGTGGAGGCGAAGAAGAAGAAGAAGGCGGAGAAGGTGGAGGCTGTTAAGCTGCCGAGGGAACGAAATCCTGACAGATTTCATCGTGGGCTGACGTAAACAATTTGCGAATGTAAATACCTGTTGAATATTGAGCGAGAGACCTCGAGGGGCCTCACACCTTACGACCGTTTACCCTTTAAACTTGTGATTACATCCACCACCTTCCACCTACCGCGGCGAACCACGTGTACACACACCGAGAGGTGTATCCTCTTCTCCACCCGGCCGACGTCATTGGCATAAATTATGCGAACATTGTGCTGCCACGGCGCGAGGATCCACGAGACGTGTATCGCAGACCTATCCGTCCGGCTCGCGCGATTCGCAACCACGCGGCCGATCGAGAGCCTCGATAAACTCGTGAGAGATCCTCCCTCTACTCACCCCCACCGCTATGCCGGCCACCATTTAAAATGGCGAACTTGTTCCGGACTTGTTCGGCTGCGATTCCTCCGTGGTTCGCACGATCCTACCATTTTTTCCGGTTTCTTTTTGTTTGCAGACTTTGGCGGAACACGATCCGGCAACGCGATCAACCATTTGTTTTTGGTCGATTAATCTCTTGGTGGTACTTAACAATTGAAACTTTAAGTCGAAGGCTACAAATCTTCCAGCACCGTCAATCCCCAATTTCGGAAGGTGGCTCGTGTCGGCTCTTTAGCGGACCTAACAGAGTTACCCTAGATGCGGATCTTTATGCATTTATAAAGAAATGGAGTAGACGAAACTCAAAATTGCTGCAAAATTTAAAAAATTGAAGATGCTGATATATGAAGTCGTTTGACTTCGATTCATGACTCTAGCAAAGTCGTTAAGGGATGAAATAACATTCAATTGAATTTTTATTTCTTGCAGACAATTTTTATTTTGCATAAAGATTCGCAATCTTATTATTATAGTCGGTTACCTACCGTGAAATTTAAAACGATAATACAACATTTCAATTTGTCGTTTAACAGAATAAATCTAAAAGAAATGTTGCTGCAACCAAAAACATATGTTTCATTGTGAGCAGCCTTGGAATTGATTTGTTTCTATAATTTTTCCATTTTCCAAGGGGAAGGCAAGGGGTAGTGTTCACGCAGTATAAGACAACCTTTTTGGCTTTCTTCAGAATGGGCCTTCCTTTTTTATATATTTCAATATTATAAAAAGGCAGCATTTCTAATGGTTGCCCAACCAATACCCCAACGAAGGCCCAACAAAATTGCCAGCCATAAATGCTATTAGGGTACGAACTAGCATTGCTCATCCTTCTGCTAATGTCTCACATTCATGCAAGATCTTTTCTCATGTCTGATCTAGGTCTGGTCAAATCACCTCCTATTTGGGAACAATCAACCTCGTAGATCAAGCCTCCTCAACGGAACCCGAGAAAGTCACCAGTAAAGGTTCGATCTAGAAACCATAGCGGATCTACATATATTCCCGGGATCCATCCCCCGGATGAAACCTCGGAGAATCGCGGATCCTATCGCATTGCGCTGGACAGAGGCGTGTGTCGAGGCTCTCGATTAATTGTTCCCCAGTCGAAAGCTAACTTTGTATCGATCTCAGTCGAAGATACGTCCGACGGCAGATCCGCGAAGCTGTACCCGACCGAACGGGCGGATTCTCCAGAAGCGACAGAAAAAAGAATGCTGGTCGCGAGGACGATTAATAACGCCCGCGTTCTTCGAATCGGGAACGAGCACCGATATAATTTATCGAGTGAGGCCGCGGTCGCCAGGAAGCGATCTGAAAATAAAGCTCGCCTGGGATGTCGGTCCAATTAGATCGCCGCGGAAGCTCCGCGTCCTAGCGCGTACGCGCCGATAAGAACTGGTGTTGGGATAATTGGTTATTTCTCGCAATCGATCGCCGACCTGATAAAGCAATCGACGCGTTGGATAAGCCTGCCGATTAGCCGCGCGTTTAACTATAACGGAATCAAAGGTAACGGGATTCGCTTTAACGGAGCCGATGATTCAGCGAACACGCGAATTCGTGTGTCCAAGGTCGCTTGCCCGCCCCACATTTCACCAGTTTTCTGTAAGTCGCTGAATCTAGTCATTATCCAGAATCGTCGTCCTGTTTTTTTTTTCCGAAATAATTGATGGCAACGTTTGCCAAGACAAAGTCGCTTTAAGCTCGCTATCTATCCGCCAGCTTTTAGAGAGAGGTATAGTTGCGCCAGACTGCTGGCGCATGATCTTACTGCGATAGTTCCACTTACCGTCCTGATTCATTCCGTGACCGCCGTCATCTGCACAGAAAAGAGAGAACAAATGTTTACAAACAAACTTCCACATCGGTACGCCGTAGCGATTCGATACATCAATTGTAAAAATACTTGTACTCAATAAAAACCACGCTCATAGTAAAATGCACTAGTTTCAAGTCTCTAGCTCATCGGGAAGTGGTTTAAAATTCGATTATAAGATTTGACGCATACAACAACGACAACGACAACTCGGCAAATTAATATAAGCGTGGTAAAAAATAGATATTTCTAGATAAATCAAGTCGCGGAACAAATAAGGGACATCGTGGAAGGACGTGGAGAAACAACACATCGGACGCAGGATCATCAGAAAAAGGAGGAAGAAAACAGCGCTCGTAAAACTGTCTGGTTGATCAGGTAGAGAGACAGTAGCAAAAATACGGCGGAACATCTACTTAGTTCTGTCCGATGGGAGAATCGGTTGCAATCGTTTCTCAGCGATTGATCGCCGATATTCGATCGTCGATCCACCCGACGGAAAAAAATGATGGGGCTCTAATGTTGCACACGGGAGGATCATGACGTCTCGCGACTGGGAACGATAGCAGGCTCTCCGGAACGGCTAGCTGCAACCTATTTGTACCGGTGCCTGGTATCGCTGGATCGCACTGTGTTCCTTTATTTAACCCTATAAATAACCCGCCGCTATCTCAACCCCGAACGTTTTCCTGCTAAAGACGAACACAGACGAGCGCAACGAAATATTACGTGCTGCCAGTCACTCTGCTACGGGGTTGCCGCTATGGGAATCCCCACGAGCTATCCGACGGAAAGAATGCTTCGTTATCATATACTCTTTTTAGGATGTTCGTATCGGTTCATCTTCCTGCGCTATAGTCAGACACCTATTTCAGCTACCCCCAGAATTTATAATTGCGACTGTTGTATACCAACGTTGTTTCATTATATGTACATAGATACCTGGCTTCCTGTTTTTCACCCAAAATACTGTACAAATTCTTTTATCTATTTCTTTAATTTTGAATCTATATGGTCTTTATTATGTCATAAATATTGAAGAATACTCCATGGTTGATCGAGACCCCGGATAATCGGGATCCGGGTAATCGAGATCCTGTACTGTGTCCCATAAATAAAATACTCCCTCTGTCCCATAATAATAGTAGCAAGCAGTGTTGGGCAATAAACCAATTTAAGTAAATACATAACTATTATTATGTATTTAAATAACAAGTTATTTGTTATTTGGATATCTAAATAAAAAGCAAAAATAATTATTTATTATTTGAGCAAGTCTAAATAGAATTATTTACAATAATAAAGATAATTGTTATTTACAAATACAATTTCAATTATTATTTTTATTGACAAATAATGAATTATTTTGTATTTTTTTATACGCAGCTAGGACTTCCGGAATGTCTCGACAGAGTCCCAATTGTTTTATTTCAGTTGAATATCAACCCATTGTAAAAGCAAGATGAAAAGAAACAAGTTATGCTAGATCCTACCTACAAGTTTGAAATGCAGTAACGAAATTATTGAACAATCCAGAGAGAGAAACTGTCTGAACACTCGAAATAAAAATTAGGAGTACTATTTTTAACATATTGTTTAATGTAATCTAGTTTCTTGATAATAAATGTTGCGTTCTATATTTATTTTCTTTTGCTACTATTATTATGGGACGAATTAACACTGAACCTACCACTGTCAGTCAAATGACCGGTTTTATATTTTTCATTTCATAATTATTGAAATTATGATGTTGCTTGCGTGGACATTGATTCGATAAAATTCTGTATCCAAGCATGTATTGTTGTATAAAATTGCAGAAAATCTGAATAAATAGAGCCTCGTCATTTTAGCAAACTAAAACATGTTAATCGCTTTTAGTGCTCGGTCGGTTTAGTGTTAAATTCATCAACTGCTACTATTATTATGAGACAGAGGGAGTACTAATTAACGGAACACAACAGAACTTCAGACTTACGCAATAACACCGGTTAATCAGGATATTTGGAGTGACATCTTGGAGATGTCAAGTTGGTACTCTAAACTAAAGACGATTAGACACTCCGCAAAAGTAGCAAGCGCGTCCCGAGCTTCAAAGAAGGACGTTCTTTCCGATATCTCCTTTGACACATGTCTGCTCGCTAATTTCTCATTCCAGCCGACAAAGTGCGAGTACGTCACAAGCACGAGTTGTGAAATGAACTTGTTAATTTCAGGCGACGGCTAGCTTCCACGGGGCAGGTTTTACAACGTTGCATTCATCGTCGCGTTCGTTCACACTGCCGGACAGATTCGATGCATATGGAATTAATCTGCTGCGGTAGATTCAATACCCTCACTCTCTGCCGGTACCGGATGGGTCACGTGACGTAGGGACACATGCAGGAGAACGGAAACGTTGAAGTGGGGAGACAAGACTTAATCTGGCGACTCTGCTATTCAACTGTGTTTTATAATTTTAATTTTGCATACAAATCTGTTCTTAGATGGACAAATTGTCCCTTCCTCCTATAAAATTGTCCCTTCCTCCTATAAAATTTGTGCCTTTCGCCTATAAATTATGATGTATTTGGTATGTAATCCAGTAGATTTGTACCTGGGGCGGCTGTAGATCGAAGTTTCGATTCTGTAGGATCAATGCTTCAGGAGTTATGGTTGCTTAAAGTTCAGCAATCTGCAGTGTTTTTGACAGGTAAGCGCTGCAGATTGCTCAAGTTCAAGCAAGCATAACTCCTGAACTATTGATCCTACAGGATCGAAACTTCGATCTACTGGATTACATACCAAATACATAAGAATTTATACAAGAAAGGCACAAATTTTGATTCCGGTAAAGTAAAGAGCAGCCTATCATTTTTCTAGGTTGCAGTGACCGAGAAACGCAGAGCCTGGTGATTGCAAAATCCGAGACCGAACGACAGCTTCCATCAGGCGAAATGATAGCGTCGGAAGGGGTACGTAAAGCGTATAATTCTCGCGGGTATTACGCGAATGGTCGGCGGCGGTCACCGCGTTCAGCTAGGTATTAATTACGAATTAATGCGACTAGGTAACCACGCGCCATTAGAGATAATCGAGCCTCCAGCGTCGGTCGTCGCCGCAATCGAGTTCTCGATTCCCAAATACATACAGTAAGTCGTAGACTTGAAGGCTGCTCTTTACTTTACCGGACTTAAAATTTGTGCCCCTCTCCTATAAATTATTATGTATTTGGTACGTAATCCAGTAGATTTGTACCCGGGGCGGCTGTAGATCGAAGTTTCGATCCTGTAGGATTAATGGTTCAGGAGTTATGCTTGTTTAAAGTTCAACAATCTGCAGTGTTTTTGACAGGTAAACACTGCAGATTGCTCAACTTTAAGAAAGCATATCTCCTGAACCATTGATCCTACAGGATTGAAACTTCGAGCTACTGGAGTACATACCAAATACATGAAAATTTATAGGAGAAAGGCACAAATTTTGAGTCCGGTAAAGCAAAGATTACCCGAAAGGAATCATAAAACCAGCTATTTATCAGTTTTTCGACTTGCGCGTAAAATGCTGGAACGGATCACCCGCGTAAGTCGAGTATTTACTGTAAACCAATCGTTAATGTTTTGCATTCTTCTAGAATCATGCCGAAAGTCTGCATCGATTTGTTTACCGTGTGTAAAACGGTTAAGGCAGACATGTTCCCTGTATGGGAGTAGAAGCTATTGAGAAAATTGGTGTGGATCGTCACCCGTGGATCGACAGTGAATTATAGACTTTGTTCCCCGGTATCGGCTCGATCATCCCTGGCACTCGTCATCGGCCGCAAGACTAACGTTATCGATCTCCGACGATCGAGATATAGGCACAATGCCCCGAGGTGGTCCTGCGCAATCAATTTAATTCGAATGGCCGGACGTCGCTCAGCGTGAGACGACAAATATTTAGAATTGCATTAACAAAGGCTTAGGTTTGATTAACGTTAACGTCGGCAAATGCAATTATTACCGACTGCGATACAATTTCCTGATATATTGTCCGGCTGATGGGCACGGATCGCGGCGCTCCGATTGTCATTAAATAAATGACCGATCGATCGATCGTTACGATCGAAACGCCCTAACTAGCTCGAACCACCGCAACACAATAAGCGACGGCACTCGACTGCATAATTTTCAAAGTTCGTTGCTTTAGTCCAATCAATGAATGCTCATAAGGGGGTGTACAGGGAAATGGAAGGGATACAATTTTCAACTTTGGGCTTTGTTTGGACTAGTTAGGAGGTAAACATACTAAAAGTCCCTACTCCTACCCTTTTTCGGTTTTCCGTTTATATCTCGGAAAGTATGTGTCCTAGCGATAAGACCATTCTATACAAAATTAAAGCTGACAAAATGTGGCATAAAATTGACTCCATTCAGTTTTTCGCTATCTCGCATAGTTTCCGAGATACCCGCGCTCAAAGTTAGCAAAGAAATTTTTGCCTCACGTTTTTTGACTTATTTTACTAGCTAACTCTTTAGCACAATTAGTGAACTTTGAGCGCGGATATCTCGGAAACTATGCGAGATAGCGAAAAACTGAATGGAATCAATCTTGTGGCACATTTTGTCGGCTTTAATTTTGTATGGAATGGTCTTATCGCTAGGATGCATAGTTTCCTGGATATAACCGGAAAACCGAAAAAGGGGACCCTTCCATTTCCCTCTACAACTTTTCGTTGAGTGGACTAATTAACGTTGCTACAAATTGTTCGAGTTCTTCGTGTTTCTATCGAATATTATATTCTGGCATTTTTTGAAAATTTCCATAATCCATAAATGCATAAAGATCCGCAGTCTAATCACAGGGAATGGAAATATTCTAGATCGGAAGGAATGTTTAATTTTCCAGTTAAAATAGCTCCGAGTGCAAAGGGTTAAAATAGTAGAGCTTCCTCGTACCTAATAAATAGATCTTTATGGATTTATGGCTTATTAAAATTTCTGATGATTTTTATTTGTTTTGGATGTACAAAGGCTGTTCCCATTAAAAATAGGATTTTATTTCATGCCACTTTCTTAAAATTTCTCTATAAAAATCGAAAATTTCATAAACATCCGCAGTCTACTAATTGACCACCGAAGACGTGCTCAAATTGTTAAAATTGACAATCCATAAAAGCGTGAAGATTAGAATTTACGTAACGTTAATAATTCGAAGAATACGTATTCATGAGATTCTTCTTCATCCGTTGTTCCACCGATATTAATCGACGGCTATTACCATAAAATATTCTGTTACGATCGATACGCGAGAGAGAAGACGTGTTCATTAGTCGACACGCGCCTGTCCATTTTATTCGATGATTATGATTCCGGCGAATTTATTGAAGGATGATTATGATTCGTTCGCGGATATATTCGATCAACGTCTTGTTGATATTGAGCCGGGAGTGATCTAAGAAGAAATGAAATTCGAATCGTAATTGAAATATCGGAATGGACGTGGGGATCATTATCAGCCGATTAGAGTGATAGTAATCTCTGACACCTTAGAGGGATAGTGTTTTCATTTCCGAGCGAATCATATTCATTTTCTCTTTGATATTTTGTATTTGTTCAGCTGTACGAAACAGAACGAAATAAATAAATTCGCTAAGGAAATTAAATTTGATGGAAAATTTCGGTGACTTCGAAGGTAAAATCAGGACGAAACAATTCTTATTAGACTGTATATACGTCAACAAAATAAATAAATTCGCTAAGGAAATTAATATACTTTGGATCTTTATGCAAAATAAAAAATGTTCGCATTGACTGCAGGACACAGGAGCCAAAGAAAAATTGCATTCTTGTTTTAATTATTCTATGAAGCTGAAACTAATATATTGATGTCTTTAAATATTTTTAACGTGTCCACTGCTTTACATTACATGTACTCATTTTTGTCATAAATGCATAAAATCTAGAAATTAAATTTGTCATCAAATTTTGGTAATTTTAAAGTTAGATGACGCAAGATGGCTGATCAGTTTTGAAAGATGCATAGGTTACTAGTTTAGTTGTTTAGCGGTAACTAGTTGGGCACAAAGTAGGTGAACTTCGGCGGAGCACTACGTCCTTCGAAAAGATCGTCGACGAGAAACTCGGAGCAACTTGAGCTAACTCGATTGTTCCGTACGGAACAAGGCGGCCTTTCACGTGGCTCTCGTTCTGTCTTTGATGAAGGATCAGCACGTATCGCCTGTCTTGATGTCCCGCGAGGATAAGATTCAATTAAGTCGATATTGATGCGACGATAAGCACAGGTGGATAACAGGCTTCTCAATGTGCTAGGCGTATCGTTACGGTTTAACGATGGAATTTTATGAAAGTGTTTCTGTCCCTGTCGTCACGGGCCACCGATTTTTCCGCATTTTTCGTCCGCCATTTCTGCCACCAAATGCTACTGTACCACGTGTGCCAACTAATCATCGATACTTTACACCAAAAGTATAATCCCTTATAAGTAGACAGCGGATCTTTATGCATTTATGGGTTCCAAAAATTTTCACAAGAAATGCTAGAAAATATAATTCCACAGAATTTAGTACGGTTCCTATTTATGTCGGATCTACGAAGACTACAACTACTGAAAATAAGATTTTACACGGTTCCACGTTCTTAAAATTTGCCTAAAAAAATTGAAAATTGCATAAACACCCGCATGCTACTTCTAAGAATAACAGGATTAGTTCCAACGTTAAACTAATATTTATTGGTGAAGATTGGAGGAAATACTCTCGAGCAAAAATAGAAACGCGTTACAAGTGAAATAATGTATCAGAAATAAAAAGCCAGCCGGAGAAGAGAAGTTTTCAGAAGAAGCTGCGATTGCACAAGCTGTCTCTAAGCATAGCGATAGAAGGTATTCGCACGCCTCATAAATCATCTCCGTGCGAGAGCCCTAACAGTAGGGTGTGCATGAGGAATGTAGAGTAGATTTTTCTGCTGCAAAAACAGCTGCAACCATTTCTTCCTCGATAAATGTGTCAATATCACGGCCGCCTGATCCAGCATCGGATAAAAAACCAGAGGTACTCGCATTCTCCGAGGATTACTTAAACAGACGGTTGATCAGAGCTTCGTTAAGCTTAGGAAACATTAACATGTCATCGGGACTTTTTATATCGACACTTTATCGTTCCTGCGAGATACAATCATTTTTAGAACACATAAAGGAGGCAGAGGATCGAGAGAGAGCACCGTATAAACGGAGGATTGATAAATAGAATATTAAGATGGCCGATCTTCACGACCGTCGATAATTACTGGCAACCACGAGAGAGAGAGAGGCAGATTTTTCGCTGCCTGAAGACTCGGTGACAGCTAATATCGCTGTCATATTTTTCACCTGATCCCAATAGGAATGTTGCACCTGCAAAAAGCTCGAGGCACGTGCTTCACGGAAAGCCACGATAAATCTTCGTCCATGCTCGCCGATGCTTCCATTACGACCTGCAGCAATGACGGTGCATCGTGTTCGCTGAGTCAACTCGGAATTTAGAAATACCTGGAGCCTCGAAGACCCTTCGATTCTCTGCAAACTTGCTCAGAATCTGCCCCGAGGATTACGAAGATCCGAAACGTATGTCTGTGTAGCTCCACTAGATTGAAATTAGTGCAGACAATTTTTATTTTGTATACAAATCCACGGTCTAATAATAATAATAAAAAGTTCAGGTGTGGTCAGTTTGAAAAACATGGGGAACGCTTCAAAGAAGCTTCGAGTGCTTCGAAACGCTTCAATGCAGCCTCGAGTGTTTCAAAGCAGCTTCGAGTGCTTCAAATTAGCTTGTAATGCTTCAAATTAGCTTAGAGTGCTTCAGATTAGCTTAGAGTGCTTCAAATTAGCTTAGAGTGCTTCAAATTAGCTTAGAGTGTTTCAAAGCGGCTTCAAATTAGCTTCGAGTGCATCAAAGCGGCTTCAAAGCAGCCTCGAGTGCTCCAAAGCAGCAGTAACTCGAACCAAATGCAGACCATCTGAATTTCGCATAAAAGTCCGCAATAATTAGTAGACAGTGAGCGCAGCCAGAAGTGAAAAATGCTGCGATACGATTTTCAACGGATTTGAATTGTTAAAAGATAAATGTCCGTGCGGTTTCTGTGTGCTGCAACCGATGCGGGTAAATTTTCTTTTTCTGGTGTATGGATATTACGGTGGCACGCGAGTCAGCTACATGGAAGTGAGTCGATCAAATAGCCAGCACCGACCGGGGAGAAAGAAGCCGAAGAAGTATTCGTGGAATGTCCAGAAGCGTGCTGATACACGACGAGCGGCGAAGAACAAGTGTCGGCATCGTCAGTGGATCGTTTTTACAAGGTGGACACCGTCCCGACCACGCGGACAAGAAGAAGATCAATTACGGTGACAAAACACCGATCGGACACCGAGTGCCGAAACTCGTTTGTTCCGGTAACTTGCTGATTGAAATTGCTGGGACACGCCGGGAATTTTCGGTCCGTTCATCGATCATTTACACGCGTAATTCACCTACCGCAGTGCGCTCCGCGGACGCTGAATAATTGTGACATCGTTACAAGTGGAATAC
Source organism: Lasioglossum baleicum (assembly GCF_051020765.1). Lineage (NCBI taxonomy): Eukaryota > Metazoa > Arthropoda > Insecta > Hymenoptera > Halictidae > Lasioglossum > Lasioglossum baleicum. Next base: position 11,956,717 of record NC_134938.1, read on the forward strand.
TAATCGTGTTCCCTAACAAGCTAGGAAATTGTTGTTGTAGGGATCCATTGCTGTTGAAGAAAATATTGGGTCGCATCCCTTATTACAAAATTCCATAAGTTTTCAAGCGTACTATCTTCAATTTATCAACAAGAGACGAGCACGTCGCCACATCAGATTCCAATATTTCTAGGATAATTAATATAAATCTAGGACCGCAGGAAAGTGTCATCGTTTTAATATCTGAAGAGACTGAAGTTGTCCTATTGTCTGACTTGAATGCCATTGTGATTCACAGATTGCTTAGCGACTCTTCCCTGCGAGGATCTTAAGCTAGATTACCCACTGGATTCGTAAGAAGAAACATACGTTTTTTCTTGGAGTCCTCGTGCATACCTCCGGGAGTTGCAGCTCCGTGATTATGGTGATGGAGCGCCAGGGGGTCCTGAGGATGCGGATGAATGGCGGTCAGGGCACTTCCGGCTGGGTCACCTGGGTTCACCGCGACCCCGACCCCCAGGTGAAGAGCACCATGCTGCGTCGCGTGTGCCGGAAGCTCCATGCTGATCATAGCACGCCACCCTTCTTCCAACCCTCGTCTTCCTTCGTTCCACCCTCCTCCGCAGAGGATAACACCCCGTCAGGCTGTGGACGAGGCGTCTGGTCAACCCCCCCGTCACCGTCTGCAATCCGAACATTAGAGAACATTAATATAGGATGTTAATGAACATGCTAAGCAGCTTTGAAGCAGCTTCGAGTGCTTCAAAGCAGCTTAGGGTGCTTCAAAACAGCTTAGTGTGCTTCAAAACAGCTTCGAGTGCTTCGAAGCGGCTTTAAAGCAGCTTAGTGTGCTTCAAATCAGATTCAATCACATTATTATTATCCATTAATGCCGCAAATGCATGAAGATCCGCAGTCTAATAATCGGAAATAGCATCAACGCCATAAATTAATATGAATGTTCTAAACATTATGGAAATTAAAATGAGGATGCATTAATGCACGTGTATCTAAATACACGTGTGCACGTATAGATGTGTGTTATTAATACACGTTGAAAACCACGATGTCTAATATAAAGACAGTTTTGATTGAGATTCTCGGCGATGGCGCAAGAATGGCCGCAGACAATGGTGTCCGGGCTTTCGGTAGCTTAAAGTCAGCGTATCGCGGGCGTGCAGAGCAACGGAAAAATAAGTCTCGGTGGTCCAGGCCACGGTGGAATCGGCTTTGCCACGCTTTTTACGCCCGCGGTCGATGATTTCTTCGTTCCTTTCTACGTAATGGCCCGGCGGCTCGATCTTTTTTGCTTATTACGGCGGAGAAGAGTCTGCCACGCCGCGAGAACAGGCTCGACGCCTAGCCACGAGCGATTCCCGGATGAATGAAAGGATGAATGGAGCGTCATTTCGGGCTACGATAGTCTGGTTTCTCGACCCAGATGCTGGGTCCTGGCTTGTCTCTTTTTAATGCTGACCGGCGGAGGAATCGATTCTCATGATTCGAACATCCGCCGCGCTGGACCTAAATTGAATTCCTACAGTCTATTTGCTCGCATTATTTGCTCCTCGAGGAGAGGTACCCGTTCGGTGTACAGCTGTTTATGCAATACGAAAACTCATGAACAACGACAAAATGACCAATTTTTTATATTTTCCATTTTGTTCGATGATGTTTTGCCATATTTCTGGTAGCTTCACAATTCCTCGCTCATGAAACTTCTGTTCCTAATCGGTAAAAAACTGATCGAAAATAAAGACAAAACCAAAATTACTTTCTTGCCAATCCAATAGAATTTCATTTATCAGTCGTCGACTATGTCCGTAGATGCAGTCACGCGTTCAGCATGAGTTTTCATATTGCGTAAACTATCCGTATTCTACCGATAAGAATCGACCCGCGAGCTTCGATGCCGACTCGCGAATTCTTCGCAAATGACGGCGATATTTCCCGGGGCAAACTCAGCGCCGTCGAAGCGCGTGTTTACACAAGAATTGGATCTCCGCGGGAACCAAACCTCCCGACGATTTACCATGTTGCGCTAATAAAACTAATAAAACTACGGCACAGTTAGGGTCGGTAAGCACCGCAGAGTCTTCCGTTCCCGCGGCCGGAATTGCGCGAGAGGAACGGCCAGGCATGGAGGATGAGCCAGCCAATCGTCATTGAGCGTTCGCCGGTCATCCGTGAAATTCGAAGTGGCTCCCGCGTTCCGCGGGAAATTCGCAGGCCTCCCTTGTGGGAGTGAGGACGCCGCTCTTAGTCATCCCGGTGAGGCTACTTCGCGAGCTCAGGTATTCCTTCGCTACTCTTACTAAAGTGAATAAAAAATTTTTCATGAAAAAGAGAGAGAGAGAGAGCAACACAATCAGACTTTGGACTGGATAAAACTGATTATCTCCGCACCTCTGAAGAGCAACAACTTGTAGACATCTGATACTCGAAGATCTCTTACATCCAGAGTTCAGACTTGGTTAAGCAGCTAGCGAGGCTGGAGGATCGCCATTTTCAATCCTGCTGCATCGGCGCGTAAAAACAGAAAGAGGGACCGTCACGGAGAGGGAGCAAGAAAGGAAAGCGAAGGCGATCCCGTGGGTTTAGCAAAAAGCCGGGAACTTATCGGAAATGAGGACGAGGATGATTGTTTAGCTCGTAACCCCCCACCCAGCCCTCCTCTCCCTGAGCCGGGTAAGGTTCTCTGGTGCGAGTACTTCTAGTCGAAAGGGGGCTCGTGCTACCAGAGATCGCGGGCTCTCCTAATGGACCCTGGAATGTAGCTAGAACGCCGAGTAAACGTCAGGTAAAAGCCGGACGATCATTCGACGCGGGAGGGGAGAAAGGAGGCGGCCCGGTGCAAGACTTCGAACGGCCTTAAGTAAAGCAAAGTGGGTGAGTCGTCGACGGGCAAAGTACACGTAAAGACCAGGCTCCGGCGTTCGGCCGTTCCGAGAGAGAAGACTTCTCTCCCAGTAGACTCGGGAATACTCGGGGTTCCGTCTGTGAACCGTGGGAGTCGGGGAGCCCGGTCTGCCCGAGCTCTCTGTGTACGCACTCGCTAAAACCATTGTTTATGGCAACGCTGAACGTTCGCGTACTTTACTAACTAGCCTCCCTCCCGGTCTGCCCGATGCTGTTTAGAGACCGGCCGGAGCTAACTGTCAGTGCTGGATGAGGAAACGAGCCGAGGAGTCCGCCGCGGGAACACGCCGCTGTTTGCGTAAGCGGCCGGAAGGATTCTCGCGTGTGGTCGGCAACTGCGGGGAGAACCGGGCCCCGCACTAAGCTGCAACTTGTTTTTCACGGGCTACGGATTAGCTCTGTCTAGGGATGCCGAGGGTTCTTTGTTTGCTTTGGCTCGAAGATAGACGAATCAATACGCAACATTCAGAAATTTTATGACTTTCATCTGCTAACTCGATTCAACGTTTCAGATGAGCAACGCAACAGAGTGCTTCGTCGAAGTTTGCTTAGAATCAGCCTAGAGAATTACGAAGATCCTAAAACTGTCAAATAAGTATAACACAAAATGGGACCTAAGCAAATGTCTATGGAGTTCCAGTAGATTGAAATTAATGCAGACAATTTTTATTTTGCATACAAATCCACAGTCAACGCAGCTTAATATGCTTCAAAGCAGCTTAGTATGCTTCAAAGCATCTTCGAGTGCTTTAAAGCGGCTCCAAAGCAGCTTAGAGTGCCTCTCAGCGGTTTGTAGCAGACTGATTCATCAAAGTTAGCAAAAGAACTCACCACTCATCGATGTAAAACTGAAAGAAGACGCAGATGAAGACTACTCAGTATTGGACAATCAGGATTATAACCGACCTGATGCCGGATCGAGTCCGAGGTTGGCCGGTTAACGTCCGTTTTAATTATCCCGAGTGTTTCCGAGCGGAGTTTAAGTACCAGCGGGAGCTTCTTTTTCATTTTCGTTCCGTAGACAACGCACCGCGCGGCTCGGCACGTATTAATGTAGATATATGCGTTTGTGAATTGCCCGTGTACCGGTGCACCACGTGCGCTCCCGCGGTGGCCAAGTACGGGTAACGGGGTTAATGAGCAACGTAAGTGATCTTTTTGTTCGCTGAAAGCTCGATCGAGCGCCGATGCTAAACTCTGGCTCGCAGATTGCGTTGACGAAGGGGAGAGGTTGAATATTCATGCGAAGAGATCTGTTCGCGTGCTTGCGACCAGAGCGTAGCACACAGCGAGGAGGATCGGAGCAAGAGTCGGGCGCGATAATTGCCGGTCGATTGCCGGGAAAAACTGGACCTGTCCGTCCGCGAATCTTCAGATTATTATGCATTATTTATCTGCACGGTCGTTCCCCCCGAAACCAACGTGTTGATGAACTATCGTTAACATAACGGTAGGCCAAGTGGGACTGTGATAGAGGTCTGACAATGTTGGGGAAAGAGTAATTTGCGACCACGCCGGGATAGGGTATCATTACTAGACTAGATTTAAAGCAGTGGCTGTGTTAGAAATATTTAAGGACATCGAGGTACAAGTTTCAGCTTGATAAGATAGTTGAAAGAGGAATACAATGTTTACTTGGCTCCAGGGTTCAGCAATCAATACGAACAATTTTTATGAAGTACGACAATGAAAAATCTTATTGAATGTTATTTCTTCCCTTAACGATTTTCATAGAGGAAAATCGTACATTGACACCTTCAATTTTAAAAATTGTTCAATAATTTTGAATTTCATCTACTCAATTTTGCTATAAATGCATAAAGATCTGCACACCACTGGTCAACCTCAAGGTTTCTGAAATCGAAGCATAAAAATCCTCGACCTTCGAAGGAAAGTAACAGCCGCAGTCGATGCAGTCCAGATAGCTCACGCCTCCGTCGGTCAATAATAATCTTTTTGCGCGGGATCGCTCCGAGTGTATCGCCAGTAAAATGCCCCGGCCGCGAATAAAACGGGAGACACACACACACATGCAGAGACGCAGGTCGTTTAAAAGGAAAAAGAGCGAAGGTACGCGAGAGCGACGATCACCATTAACAACGATATTCCCGGTTTCCGTCTTTACGATCGGAGCCGGCCACGTGAGAAAGAATGCAACACGGAAGCTGGAAAATCCTCGCTACGCTCCCCATATTGATCATCACCGGGATGCCTTGCATTCCGTCCGGCCGATTCGAATAAATTAATAAACATGACCGAGCGCGGTGGGGGAAAGTAGAAGAAGAGGAAGATGCGCCGCAGGATTCCGCGAGGACTTCGAAATCCCACGGGTGATCAGGGAAGCGAATCCTTTCCGAGGATCCCATCAGAAAATACCGAACGCGTTCCTTTATGACCCGTCCGACGTTGCATAATGTATCGGCGTTTTCGCGTGAGACTCGGGGTTTCGAGTGTTATCCTCGGCGAACACCAATCCTCGGGGCGTCTGTCCGTGCAAGGACCAATTCCATTGTGGAGGCGAGCTGTTTCCAGGCGTGTGCAGCCACACCAACCACCGAGCAGAGTTGTTCCTCGCTCGAGCAATTTCTTGATGCATATTGTCACGCGTTGTTAAGCCCCGAGAGCACCGCCATTACGGGCCCGGGACCCGGGATCCACGATGCAACCACCGCGCATCCGAGTTCCACCAACCTGCGGAGGATCACGCGGAGGATCCACTAGGTAGCTGCACGTTCCGCCAGCTACCGGGCGCGTCGCTACCGCATCGATGGCCCGAGACTGGCCCGACTAGCTAAACTGCTAGCATCGCCTCGGACTATAGTCAACGAGAAGTTGTAGAGGGAAATGGAACGGACACAATTTTTAACATTGAGTCTTTATTTGGACTAGTTAGGAGGTAAACATACTAAAAGTCCACACTCCCAGGAGATGAGCGGGGTGCAGAGGAGCACGTAGAAGGTCCCCTTTTTCGGTTTTCCGCTTATATCTCGGAAACTATGCATCCTAGCGGTAAGACCATTCTATACAAAATTAAAGCTGACAAAATGTGCCACACGATTGATTAGATTCAGTTTTTCGCTATCTGGCATAGTTTCCGAGATATCCGCGTTCAAAGTTCACTAATTGTGCTGAAGAGTAGCTAGTCTTTGAGCGCGGATATCTCGGAAACTATGCGAGATAGCGAAAAACTGAATCCAATCAATCTTATGGCACATTTTGTCAGCTTTAAATTTGTATAGGATGATCTTATCGCTAGGACGCATAGTTTCCGAGATATAAGCGGGAAACCGAAAAAGGGGACCTTCTACGTGCACCCCTTCTACTCTACACCCCCCTTATGAGCATTCATTGACTGGACTACTATCACTGTTTACTGTTTACGCAAGCGGACAATCATCGTTGCATTCCCGCGGAAATCGGGGAACACATTTCCGATCTCTACCAGATTCGCGCGATATCAACAATCCCGCGGTTTGCTTGGAGACAAAATAATTTTGTTTTCGTTTATTTTATCGACGACGGGACCTACACAGTTTATTGAGGTGGGTTCAAGACTTCAGAGAAAATATTTCAATGAGGGCGGACGGTGAAACAGCTGGCGAGAATGTCCATTCTAATCACTAGACTGCGGATCTTCATGCAAAATAAAAAATTCTTACCTGAATTGCAACAAACTGGAGTGAAACAGAAATTTATTTCCTTCGCTATTATGTTTAGTAGGTTAGACAGTATGTTTAAATTTTTCTAATATTTTTGCTATTTAAAATTACGCCTGGTCATTTTTGCCATAAATGCATGAAATCCGCAGTCTACTAATTACAGATTGTGTACTGAAATACGTGTACGTGAAACACGTGTACACGTGAAATAGGGATCGCTAATTCGAATCCTCCACGATTTTCGTAAATGTGTCGAATTCAATCGATTTAGTAACTGAGTTGGAATGTTCAGTGGATAAGGGTTTAATAAAAGATCCATTGAATTGTAAAAGTTTGAGAATTGCGTTCATTCGATACGGACCTTGCGTGGCGCCGGCTTCGAGACATCGATGCGTGGTAGGCGCTGTGTTGCCTCGGTCGCCTTGTACAGGGTGTATAAAAAGTAATGGTCATCCTTTCTAGTGGTGGATCTATACCTCTGGATCGGTGGACATTTCTAAAAGAAATTTGCCGGAAAATTGTTTATAACAAAGAAAATTGTTAAACTTCGTTTTTACATCAATACCTTCTACTCATTGAGAAGAGAAAAAGTTTGAAAGGAGCCAAGCAAATAGTTATTGAGATGTAAGCTGTTAAGATTCTTGCAAAATTTGATTGTGTAGAATTATACGTATATAGACAAAAGCCTACGGTAAACTTACTTTACCGGACTCAAAATTTGTGTCTTTCTCCTATAAATTATGATGCATTTGGTATGTAATCCAGTAGATTTGTATCCGGGGCGGCTGCAGATCGAAGTTTTGATCCTGTAGAATCAATGGTTCAAGAGTTATGCTTGCTTAAAGTTCAGCAATCTGCAGTGTTTTGATAAGCAAGCACTGCAGATTGCTCAACTTTAAGCAAGCATAACTCCTGAACCATTGATCATACAGAATCGAGACTTCGATCCACCTCGGGTACAAATCTACTGGATTACATACCAAATACATCAAACTTTATAGGAGAAAGGTACAAATTTTGAGTCCGGTAAAGTAAAGAGCAGCCAAGCCTACTACTGCAGTTCTCACGACCGTGTCAACAAGACAGAACATGATCGTATCCGTACCTCGAGACAAACAAAATTTAAAGGGACATTCGGTGCTAGATTCGTAAAAACTCAACGTCTTCCTTCCAATTGAGATAATAACAATAATAATAACAATTTCAACAACAATGTTCTTTGTTATAAACAATTTTGCGGCAAGTTTCACTTACATATGTCCACCGATCCAGAGATGTAGATTCACCTCTAGAACGGATGACCATTACTTTTCATACACCCTGTACACACAGACGACGAACGAACGCGTACGGTGCGAGCCGCGGACAGTCGTAAACGCAAGACAGAGTTATTCGTAGTGCGTTTAGAGGTCTTTAAGTATTTATTGGGTACTTGCTATGTTTATTATGAGCGGAAAGAATTAATCTGTTCAACCGTTGAAAGTGAATTATCCAGTTATACGTGTAAGTACCTGTATGTACTCGATTCCCATACCGAATCTTTTCATTCGTGGAATGCTGGCGGATATAAAAGTACGCTTTTAATGCGCCAGTTATTAAATGTACGTTCACAGAAGAGCAATGCAGTCGGAATGGTTATGGTCTCGTCCCTTTCAGAAATTAAACGATGCGCCTGGAAAATGCTGATCCACGATTTTTGCCTCTATTGGACTACGTTCACCCTTTGTTCAAGCTAGCATATATTTTGAAAAATTCATTCATAGACTTATTTATTCATTGTATAATTTCATTGTATGACTCATTCATTCTATAATTTCATTGTATTATTTATTCATTGTATAATTTCATTGTATTATTTATTCATTGTATAATTTCATTATATTATTATTTATTCATTGTATAATTTCATTATATTATTATTTATTCATTGTATAATTTCATCATATCATTCAGGATCTTATATCAAACAAATAAGTCAGGTGTATATGTATATGTACTTAAAACAAAGATACGCAACCGTGCAATCGCTCAGTGACTTCAGTGTTAAAATTGAAATTGAATTTGGTATCAGCGTCGCGAAGTGCTGCTCGAACCCCGTGCACCGTGTACTACACCGAGTGAACTGTTGATCTCGGACTGTGCAAAGAAATCGTGTCACCTGTCGTCCACATGTATCGACGAACAGGGGAATTACCGCAAGGGTAGTGACAAGTGTCGATCACCCGGCAGCAGCGTCACAGGTGTCTCGAGACATCCTGAATCACCCACACGTTCCCGTTGATCCTTTCACCGTTTCTTCTTCGACTTTCTACACGGTGTTTAACCTGAAAAGGGGACTATAGAATTGTCGGTCGCGCGAGACTGGCCCGTGAATGGCACGTGGCACAGGTGGCTCATCGAAACTCCTCGCAATCTTTTCGCTTTTACTCGGATAGGAAGTGTCTCGAAGCAATGTACAGAGAACTGGAATTACTTGACCCAGGCCCGGTTCGATCAAATTGGACGAGGACATGCGTGGAGCCAGCTCGCATAATAAACCAGACGGAAGAAATGCGGAAAGCGGGGCCCCGTCTGACCCTCCAGCGAGCCAGAAGTTCAGAGAGGAAAAGGCATCAGTCCTGGACCTTCCTGAGATCATTTGAAGCAACATTTTCCTTTGCAAAAATAGCGCCGGTGGCTTTATTAAGGAGTTATTAATGAAAAACACGGACCAAGGAGTTAATAACTCCTTAACGAAGCCGCCGGCGCTATTTTTGCAAAGGAAAATGTTGCTTCACATGATCTCAGGAACCTCCCATGCCCGGATGTTGAAGGAATTTTGAGACAAAAGTATATTCCACGAGAGGGTAACCCCGTTTCGCGCAGCTTAGGAGATGGTGGGGGCGCAGCAAGCCTATCATCTCTCACTCCACTACCCACTCCCCACTTTCTTGAACCAATTAAGGCGAAGATGCGCAGAGACGAACGAAAACTGGTCTTTCCGCGGGGTTACTCTCTCGTGGAATATATTTTAGCCCGAGGGACCCGCTCTTCGCATTTCTCCTCGAGCTATAAAACACTGAGCTGTTCCGAAAAATGAATACAGTAAAAGGGAGACTAACTATGAATACCATATCGTATCAAACAATATTATACCGATATGGGAAAACCGAAGACCTGTTTCCCCCGGGTCCCACGCTACCCCCTTCGGGAGGGTGTAAACGAATGTATTTTTTCCACACGTCCTTCAACTAAAAAAAGAGCCGGTTCGATCAAAATGCACCACGCAACAGTTACCGATATGTACACCGTCATCGATGAACGCGCGTCCCGTACGTGGGCTGGTCTCGCTCCAGTAGGCTCGCGGATTTTTGTTCATTAACAAGACACGGGCCGCCTCGGATTGTTGGGGATTGTCGGTTCTGCGCAGAAGCGTGTACACGCGTACAACCGACCGATAACGATGCACACGATTTACGAGCCGATCCGTGATAGACCCGCGAACGTGGCAGATTGCCGAACGATACCGACACCGGGGTCAATTGGGCCCCCGTTCACGGAAAACCGGCTGCAAAGTGGATCCAGTGATTTACGACCGCTTTCGAGACGATCCCGATCACTCCCTCTCTCCTCTCCTCTTGCTGGGCTGCCATGTATTTAGCGCCAGAGACAGTTTCATCGCAGCGGTTCGGTGACATAATCGAAACGGTCACTCCCTCTCTGCCAGCGCCGGGGCACGTGACTTTGTGTGTATGCGAGACAGAGTTGGGCATCATGTAAGCAGAGTTGGGCAAAAATTTTTGCCCAATTCTGCATTTAAGTAAATGTTTATTGAGCTGATTGTTTTTTTTTTAATAAAAAGTTATTTGTTACTTGGAAGTCTAAATAGAATGCAAAAATAATTACTTATTATTTGTGTAGATCTATTGTAATAAAATAAGAAGATTAATAATAAGAAAATAAATGATTTGTCACAACCCACACCCCTACCACAATGGTAATTCTAGAGTACACACAGTTTTGATGAATCATTTAATGATTTCTTCTCTGTTCTATTCGATAAAAAATTACAAAAAAATTCACGAACGTTCTACACAGTGGCACACACCTTCGTGAATTTTTTCCGAATTTTCAACCGCAATATGGACGTGTAAAAAATTCCTAAATGAGGGAAAATTGTATAAAATTATTCAGAGCGGGGCGGGAACAGGCTCCCGCGAATTGGCGGCTGATGTATTTTTCTAATTAAATGGAATGCGATTAGCCTTTCGATGGGGAATGGCGGTGTAGAGCAGTATTACAGGGAACGGCGACGCGGTTGCGATCGTTAATCCCGGTCACAAAGTATTCAGCTCGGCTCGCGCGATAACCGGAGAAAATAGTTGCACGCGGGTTTGACGGGAATCTGCGCGCGATTAATCACCAAAGGAATTATTTCACGGCCGTGGCGCGCGCGCGCGGGGTGTAATGTCTTTGATGCGTCCGTGTGCGCTGTTCGAGAAGCCGTTTCCGCGTCTGGAATGAAATCTCGGATGTTTTCGCGGCCGCGGCGTGTAATAAGCGGCACGCGGTTCGTTTATTACAAGCAGCTGTATCTCTCTACCTGTCTCGAGGAGAGGGGATAGCAAGGTTGGTTTTATTTCCACGCGAAGGAAAACTGGAATTTAGACGGCCGATTTCTTTGACCAGCCAATCGACCGATCAAACGCCTCTCCTCTCCTCTCTCCGAAGAAGAAGAAGAAGAAATCAGCGACCCCTGCGAGAGAAGCCGACATTATTATACGGTGCTTCATTGTGTACCGTTACGTCGTTATGTAATAAGCTAACCGACCACTAGGGAGGGGGATCCGCACGCGTAAGAAGATAAGATTATCAAATGTGCCCGATAAGGCCCTTCCTACCCCGTGCGACATGCAAGGGGTACCTTACATATACAGTGAGTGTAAAATGTATTCGTACGTCCTTTAAAATAGAATAACTTTTTTATAATTCTTTCGTAGTTACAGCGCGAACAAGTTTTTAAATTATGAAAAATATCCATGAACATTCTACACAGTCGCGCACAGCTCTGTGATTTTTTTTCGAATTTTTGACTGCAGCAAAACGTCGTTTTAAACGTCCACGTTTAACAAATTCTTTTCTGTTGTGAAAAAATGTTGAAGGTTTTGTAAAAATTTCGTTGCGAGATACTTTTGGAGGTTTCCAGTTTGATTTTATGACATCACGGCTGGCTCGAGGAATTTAACGTGTCCGCCATTTTATAAGCGACCGGGAACACTTCCTACGTTCACCGCGTTATCAATAAAGCCGCTGTGATATCGTAACACGGTACCTGTCCCAGTCTCGCGGAGTTAAATATGATGTCGGGTTACGCGAACTGGTTCGCGCATTTTGCCCGGAAACACGCTTTGTGCAACAGAATGCTTGTAGAAATGCTCGGATACTCGATTTGTACGCTCCTCGAGGAATTATTCAAGTTTAATGAGATCTGTACCATGCGGCGATGGCACGTTCGATTTATCGTGGTTTTGCCTCGTTTAAACACTGGTTGTAATATACGAGCCAGTGATCCTCTGAATTTGTCTACAGATCCTGAGATCCTACGCACTAAAAGAAATGGGTAAACTTTACTTTATCGGACTCAAAATTTGTGCCTTTCTCCTATAAATTATGATGTATTTGGCATGTAATCCAGTAGATCTGTACGAGGGGTAGCTGCAGATCGAAGTTTCGATCCTGTAGGATCAATGGTTCAGGAGTTATGCTTGCTAAAAGTTGAACAATCTGCAGTGCTTACTTGTCAAAAAACACTGCAGATTGCTCAACTTTAAGCAAGCATAACTCCTGAACCATTGATCCTACAGGATCGAAACTTCGATACATAATAATTTATAGGAGAAAGGCAGAACTTTTGAGTCCGGTAAAGTAAAGAGCAGACAAAGAAATTAATGTGAATCAATTATTATCAGCCATTTCTGAATTTGGACTTCGATCACGTACTCTAGTAATCTTATTCTGAATTTTTCGAAGCGGATCATTTTTCAGGCAAAAGATTCAATCAACGATCCAGTAATTGCAATCAGAGTGCACTACAGTTTTACACCTCGTTTTCTATCGATCAGAAATAATTACACATTAACTCAACGTACTCTCATTCCCATCTCACTACATTCTAATTACTCAATCACCATTTTAATCATCTATCCAGGTAAAATGAAGTGGATACAAAACAGCAACCCTCCTCAACTGTCAAGAGTTCGGTTTCCATCACTGGACACTGTAGCGGACAGGTAACTAGCTACTGTAAGATTAGATATGTTTTATTTGTCTTTATTCCTTATTCGAACACTCTTTGCTGCTTAAGAGGTACCAATGGAAGGTGACAAGAAGACCTTGTATATTTGTAATAGTTAATGTTGTACAATTATGAAATTTGTTAAGGACAGACTTTGAAGGACCGATCTCGGTAAATCGTTCGCCTTCAAAATCGGCCGGCCACCGGCTCAATCGAGCGTGCGGATCGCGTTAATTATTGTTCCATTAGCGAAACTAGTTTCTGGTTAGGTTAAGTGACACGCGGCGGGTCGACTGTTGCTTTTGCTAATTCGACTTTCCCTCGCACCCGCGTTACGTGCTCGCTTAACGAGTTATTAATTCCGATTCCTGCGTCTTGTCCCCCTGACAAGTGTTCCGAAATATTATTGATCTGATATTTCGCTGCAATCCCGTTCCCGAGCGAAATTAATTGCCGTTTATCAAACAAATTAGTTAGAAAGTTGAAATGTCTTTTAATAAATTTGATAATTCCAATTTTCATCGGTACACACCTGTAACTTCGTCGGGAATCGTTAGGTAATGTCCCAGTATACTGATATGCGGACGTTCATGCGAATGCAGATTTCCATGGACCGATTAACAGGAACTGGAATGGAGGCAGAAACTTGCTCTATTAACCCATTGAGCCGCTCTCAGTCGAATTTCAATCTTATCGGGACTCCTTGCAAAAATGTTACATTCCAATAATTATATTCTGATATTCTATTCTAGTGCATTAGATTCAGATATGATATTCTTCTATATGATATTTTGATGTATTATATTCTATTGGGTTGGCAAGAAAGTAATTTTTGAAAAACCGAATTTCTTTATTCAAGCGGCGAACTTTAATCAATAAAATATTTTCTTATGTATTCTTCTTGGCAAAAGATCATCGAACGAAAGGGAAAATATCTTATTCACTAACCCTTTAACTACGGCTGTCGTCAATAAGGGATTTAATGAATTATGGCGGAAACGGGGGTCGCTTATTGACTTTTATTTATTACCACGCTTATATTAGCTTGCCGGGTTGTCGTTGTTATATGCGTCAAATCTTGTAATCGAATTTTAAACCACTTCCCGACACATTGGTGAATATATACCAGTGGCTAAAGGATTAAAGTTAATTGCTTCAATAAAAAAATAAAGCTCCATTTCACATTCCAGTACATATAATACTCTCTTTGATTCCAGTAGACACTCTTTCGGCATAACACGTTCCAGTCGAGCGGTCGCCATAATCGAGGTAGCACCGGTAGCCGCTTCAAAACTCCTGGAATCCTAATCGAACGTTCATGCAAAATTCTGACCCGTCAGAGAATCCCCGATCTCCAATCAAAAGATTCCAGAGCCGTCAATAAATCGAACGACTCCATCGTCCAATCCTCTATCCGGGGCTACCGGTGCCCCGTGAAAAAGAGGATCGAACTCTCGGTGTCCGTGAGTAAGATAGAAACGTTCGGGGTCAAGGAATCGGCAGATGGACTAGCAGATAATCACGGAACCGGCGTTTATATAGAATGTAGATATAATCACCGGCGAGAGGACCGAGAGGAAGAGACCGGGCCCCGTGGCCTTAACCAGATGCTGCGGCTGATCTTTGGTGGGATGCACCTCGGCTGTACCTGTTACCTGCAACCAACCGTTGCATGATGCGGGGACCGGACCGAACGGAGCATCTTGGGATTAGACAGTGTGGCGCGTGCCATGGGTTTCACAGGTGGCTCTTTCAAACTTACTTATCCGCCTCCTTCTTCGACCACTCGCCCCCCCCTCTCTCTCTCTCTCTGTACAACCACCCTTTCCCTTTCTGTCTTCATCTCCTCCTCTCTCATTTCAGAAAACCGGAATCGGAAGCAGGACCCTCCGAGAAACAGGTGGAGGGAATAATCAATCCCTCTTGCACCCAGAAAGCCGGAGGACCCTCTCTGGACCCCATTTCTCATCTCAGCGGTAAGTTGACTGCGGAAATTTATGCAACTTGCAATTTTTCCAGACGATGTTTAAACCCTTGATTCTGGACAGAGTCGAATATACATACAGGTTGTCCCACGTAACACTCTTCACGATTTTTCAAGTACTTGCGATAATCTGACGAGAAAATATTTTAAACAAAAGTCGATCAGTTTTCGATCGGATATACATTGCAATAAAAAAAAGTTCGAAATTTTTTTGTTAGTATTGTCAATGCCACTTTCATTTTTTTAAATGGCACTTGGTATTTTTGACTCGACAGTATTATAGCCCGTATCAAGACGATTTCAACGACCTAGTATACCATAACCTTCGGATGATCTTGAAGTACTATTTTTAAAAATGAAGGTGGCCTTGGCAATAATTAAAAAGAAAATTTTCGAACTTTTTTTATTGCAATGTTTATTTCCAATCGAAAACTGATCGACTTTTGTTTAAAACATTTTTTTGTCAGATTATCGCAAGCACTTGATTGGAAAATCGTGGAAAGTGTCACGTGGAACACCCTGTATATGTATGTTATTAATTTCCTTTAATCTCAAAACAATGAAATATATCACACAAAAAAATGAAATGTATCAAAATTTGACTAAATTCTGTCGAAGGATACATTCTGGCATTTTTTGAAAATTTCCAGAAGCCATAAATGCATAAAGATCTGCAGTCATAAGTCCATTTTGTACACTGCGGATCTTTATGCGAAATAAAAATGATCTACTCGAATCGCAGGTAACAGAAGCAAGATGGAGATTTTCTTTTAACATTTTTGATAGCTGCGAGGGGAACACTGATTCCGCTTTTCACAAGAACTGCACAAAGAAGTCGCAAGAGGAGTCTCTCGGTGTTTCCAATTCCGTTTAAAATTCGCCATTCAATGGAAGACAATGAGCCCCGATCGTACAATGATTTATGCACTGTGGCGAGGCTGCCTTTATCCCGACATCCTTTCATTCGTAAGAGGCTACCACTTCGGGCGAATTCTAGGGAGCAAAGAAGATTACAGATACCGGCCAGTCTTTCCACGCGAAAAAAAATACAACCAGTAGTGTACAGTTAGTCGCGAGTATAATCTGTGATTATCCACCTGATCCAGCCGATCGAGCATTGTATTCTCCGGCGATCGAAGTCTCCTCAGGGACTACAATGAATTTGTAGCAGGGTGTTACCGTTAATGTACGCGGGACATTGGGGGAACGCAAAAATCCTTGTCACGATACCTAGATCACCGTGACTGGGACCCATTTTTTGCAGGCTTTTACGAGTTCTCTTTTACCAGATAAAAGATGTATTTTAACATCTAAAAAATCGAAATGGTTTCTGCTTTTTCGTAACTATTTATATATGTATTAATGGTATTACAAAGTTTCTAAATTTTTTATGAACATTGTTTCAGAAATGTATAAATTGTTCTTGGGCCTTCTACAATATTACAATCAGGGACCAAAAATAACAGTTATTCTAAAATTGTCTATGATAAAAACCATTTTAAACAAGTTGATTATTATTGAAATTTAAGATAATGTACACAAAACATAAAGAAAAAAATTCGAAGAACAAAATGATTAAAAAGTATCGATTTTCATACTTTTTGGTTACAAATAACAGTTATTAGTAGACTGCGGATTTTATGCATTTATGACAAAAATGGGTGCGTACAATTTAAAACAGCGGAGGTATCAAAAAGGCTTAAGGCCACCAGTGTATTAGTTTCACTTTAATAAGATAATTAAAAGAAGAATTCAATTTTTATATGGCTCCTGTGTCTGGCAATCAATGGAAACATTTTTTATTTTGCATAGAGATCCGCAGTCAAGTTATTAGTGTCCAAAAAATTGGATTCTCCTCGACAACTGTTATCGATGAAGACAAACTGTTTCGATTGCTCATAACAGTTATCGATGAGAGGAGTTCATTTCGAAATAAATTTCTCTCATCGATAACTGTAATGAGCGATCGAAATAAATTTCTCTCATGGATAACTGTTATACGTGATCGAAATGAATTTCTCTCAACGATAACATTTTCCAACGAGAGAAAAACTTTTCGGTTATAATCCTTATTTGTAACCAATACGACTTTAGTCGATGAAATACTTGTCATTTTATGACTTTTTCTCTTTTTGGTTATAACAGTTATGGTCCCTGATTAAAAGGCGAAGTTTGATAGCTGCCAGGTGGTTTCACACAAATTCCGTGTGATTGCAGATTTTAATTTTTCAGCGCAGCTTCCTCGCCGGTGGAGGATACCAGGGCCGATGAAAATGATTGCGCAACGAACGCATTTGCCGGGCGATATACAAGTGAGGCATAGCCGTTCGATAGAGATTGAAATATTCTAATGCGAGAGCCGCGTTTCTGCACGCAACAAATCGACCCGTTCCTAGACACTCGACCAGCTTTACAACTTTTCTATCTTCACGCACGATCGTCGCATCTATCCTGGTGCTCCGGCTCGCCGGTCGAACTACGTATCTAGCTCGAGAGAAATGAGAGGGTCGGGGACTGCGCGATTCGTTTCGATACCTGTCGCCTAACCACCTAGTTTTTCGTTCAACGGCAGTCTCTCTGTTGCAACCCTAACACGCCTATCCACGGGATAAATCCTTCCACGTTAATTACTCGCCGGTCGGCCGATCTAGTTTACACGATTTTTCTTGGATTAAATTTATCCCTTCGACGCGCGAGAATCGAACATTCTAATAAACTGACCAGAAACGTTGAATAGAAGTGAGATAGTAAGGAGAATAACATGTTCGGAATAGAAGGATGAAATACATTCTCAAACGTAGAAAAGAACGAAATATTAAATCAGTGGCGTGGATCTTTTGTTTTTAATCATTTCTTGAGAAAACTTTTACCTAGAGATTCCCAACAATCTGCCGATCAAAACGAGCCCAAACACGATACAATTCGAATCACATTCGGTTGTTCAATCCGCGATTTAGCAGAACCTCGATTATCCGAACGAAGCAGTAATCATTTCTCTACTTTTTCCAATAAATTCCCATCATGTTGCTGATCAAAACGAGTCCAAACACGATACATTTTGGATCACATTTGCTCGTTTAATCCACGATTTAGTAGAACCTCGATTATCCGAACGAAGCAGTAATCATTTCTGTACATTTTCCAATAAATTCCCATCATTCTGCTGATCAAAATGAGCCCAAACACGATACAATTCGGATCACATTCGCTCGTTCAATCCACGACCTAGGAACCTCGATTATCCGAACGTGTTCAGTGTTCATTTCACTCATGTCCGTGAATGTGTGTTCGCGGAGCGTACGGTAACGAAGGTCCGTGGATCTCGCAATGAAACGAAATCTTTTCCGCCGGAGGTCGTGGATCAGCTGACGATCCCTGTGACAGGGATCTTTCTCCTCTCTTCCGACATTCAACGTTGCGTGGCGCCTGGAAGAGACCGGGCCCTGGTACGGGACACCGTAGCAAGTCTCGCCAGGCCAGTCCAGTCCACGCAAGTCCAGTTCAGCTGCCTTCTACTTGCTAGTCCGCCCACCCTGTTGCTCTTCGCTTTGCTTGCACAGTCAGCGAGGGTCCAGGCCGCGTGCCACCTTGCATTTTTATCGATACCGGCCCGATAACCGACGCCCAACACCGGTGGATCTTGCGCCGCAGTCTCCTTACACTTTCACGATCTTCGGACGAGGAAACTGGACGAGTGACAACCCGTATCTCGCATACCAAACACTTCACATCCCCCATCTTTTTCCGAAGCGCATTAAATTAAATTAGATTACCACTGAAACATTGAAGGCTCAAGACTTGACCCACATTATTGTCGTAATTTCTCCAGACAATAATACAGCGTTCCCAAGGGCATTTGCAGCAACTTTTTCCTTTACGAAAATGTACCCCGTGGTTCCGTTCAGGAGTTATTAACGAAAAACGCGGACCAATCACAGCGCGATTACTGCGAGTGGGCGTGAACCGCGCTCTGATTGGTTTCTTGTTTTCCTTAATAACTCGTTAACGAAGCCGCGGAGAAAATTTTTGCAAAGGATAAAGTTGTTTCAAATGACCTCGGAAATCACCCTGTTCAAGGAAATACATTTTTCGGACACCTGTATATTTGAGTAAGCGAAATAATCTCGCAATTGAACATCTGGAAGCAACAAGAATAATTCTGAACATCTTTTGAACCCCACTGAATCCCGTATTTTTCATGAAGAATAATTATATATTACTATAATTATAATTATAGTCTGATTCACAGACCGCAGCGTCTCGCCAGGGTTCTTCTCGCGAAAATTTGGTCGACCGGTTCGCTCCGGTGGAATCGTTGGTAGTAAAAGGAACAGGGAGAAAAATAGAAAAGCCGAGCGGTGGGGGAAAGAAGAAGGATACCGGCGTGTACAATTGATTGGTCCTGGCACATCCTGCCCCGTGGCTTCATGGGAAAGCCGTCCACCGCTGTAGACCTCCGTCGCTTTTTGTGCTCTTGTCCGCCTCTCCTCTTCCGAAGGTGAGAAAACCTTCGAAATACCCCCCTCGACGGACTAATGTCGAGCGAGACATGTATACCGTTCCCTCCGGTTCACGCGGAGATTAATCAATTAAGTCCTCTTCTCGACACGAATGTTCGAGTAAATTACATATAGGGCACAGTGGAGGAATTTCAAAAAGAAAGAAAAAAGAAACAGAGAAAGAGCGAACGGTACACGCCGATCGAAAATTCTTATTTGTTCGCGTGACGGTTCGAGCAAATTATGTTAAAGCGAGACCTTCCGTGATGTTGTGGATACTGGGAGCGAATTAGTAACAACTGTGAAATCTAGAACCTGATGGGATCTAATTAGGTCGAGTCCTCGTGTGTGGCTTGAGAAAACGGTTTCTGCTCTTTTTTCGTAGAACCTCTCGAACTTTTCGAGAAATACACAGGCGAACTTCGAATTAGTTCCCTGTGGCGTGGTTAATGCAGATCGATGGTGACAATCGCCATTTTATTCATTAACCGACGGGGGATTGAATCAGCTAACTATTCAACACATCAATAGTTTCTTTCTTTGATAGTTTTAACACAAGCAATTTTCTAATTTTTATATTTCTGGAATTTAATACGAAGGCCCCGCCCCACAGCCCCGATCTCGAGCACTTATCGAACGACCACTCCCCTGCGCGGCTAATGTTAAACGCCCTATAGTTGCACCGCGTCGCATGTGTGTCTAATGTCGCTGGTAATGGAGCAAAGTCGCGAGCGAGACAAATTCGGCGAGTGACAATCACTCGGGTCCAGGTGTGTACAGGTGAAATCGTTGGACGTGCCTAAACGCAGGAAAGACCGATATTGGCGGATCGGTTATGCCCGACGGAGACGAATCGATTGCCTGTCAGTCCCGAGCGAGAAGTAACTGGATTCGCCGATGGATACGATGATGACCGACTTCGAGGGCAGACGCCGATACATCGCGATCGTTTCCTGCGGCACCAGGAAGGATATCGACTCCGCTCTATCGATCGTTTATACTATTCTCGGATTTATTCGAGCGCCGGATGCGCTGGGCTGCGGCCATGGGAACCGGGGTCGAGCGACACTCCTGCGTTCCTTCGCGTTTTCAACTACAGATCCACTATGACCAATCCTGATCAAGAATGAACATTTTTCTGCATCGATTACGAGGCACTGGAATCGACCAAAAATTTTCTGTCTCAATTACGGTGTAGTAAGAACGAACAAAAACCTTCTGTATCAATTACGAGGTACTAGAATTGAGCAAAGGTGTTCTGCACCATTTACAAGGTAGTAGGATCGAACACAAATTTTCTACATGAATTACGAGGTAGTAGGGGATCGAACAAAAATTTTCTACATCAATTACGGGGTAGTAAGAACGACCAAAAATCTTCTGCATCAATTACGAGGTAGTAGGATCGAACAAAAATGATCTACATTAATTACGAGGTACTAGAATCGAATAAAAATGTCATCATGCGAAATAAAACGTCGTGCATCAATAACAAGGTAGTAGAATCGAAGTTAAATTTGTTTATGTAAAATGAAAACTTTTAGCGAGTATAAAAATCACTCGCACGCAACACCGAACGAGTCAATACCCTGTTAGTCGATGCCTCGTTAAACCGATCGGAGATTTAGCATGCGAATCTATTTCCAGTAGTAAACAATGAAGAGGCAGAAATAGAAAGGAATTCGAATCGCACAACGATCGCAGAAGTAAAAAAAGAAGGGAACGTGATCAGATAACGCGTGGTAACGTTGATATAAAACACCTATGTGGAACAATTGTCACCTGGGAGGAAACCGGCGGCGACGGTGGCAGTTCGCCTCTCGAGTGATAAATTTACGCGGCTCGTATAATGGGCTGGAATAGTTGTCCGACTATACCCACTCGGACGACGAAGTCTTCAGTCGGTATACTTGAAACTCAACACCTTTGTTACCTTTGTAAAGAGCTTCTCTCTGCGGTTCGCACGTCTCGTCGCGATTATCAACGCTCTTGTTACGCAATCTTACATCACTCGCGCGTCCCATTTTTCAATTTTCAACCGGACAGCCAGCACAAGCATTCATTCATTCAACAATTCAAACATCGTTATAAATAAATATACAGCTGTCCCAAAAATGTATTTCCTTGAACAGGGTGATTCCCAAGAGGTCATTCGAAACAACTTTTCTCTTTGCGAAAATCTTCTCCGCGGCTTCGTTCAGGAGTTATCGACGAAAGAACACGGACCAATTGGAGCGCGGTTCACGCCCACTCATAATAACCGCGCTGTGATTGGTCCGCGTTTTTCTTTAATAGCCCGTGAACGGAGCCACGTAGAAGATTTTTGCAAAGGAAAAAGTTGTTTCAAATAAGCTCAGGTATTTTTTTCTCAGTATTTAAAACTTTAACTTTCTAGTTCGTGCTTCTCCATCTTCTCCAATTCCTTACTGCTGTTCGTACTGTGTCCGACAGCCTGAAGCGCGAGACGCTCAGCTAAAATAAGTATTTCTATCCGCTGCGAGGGCGTTCCGCCGGTAATTTCTCTCTTTGAGCTACTTTCCCGCGAGAATCCCATAACGAACGAGTTTTCACTGATAATTGGCGTTTATAGGACAACTTCGAGGCCGCGGCCGAAGATATACTTAGCGCACTACTTTCAAACTTGAGATTTCTTTCTGGAAGCCTGCGCACTGGTGTGTGATTTTTTTACAATTCTACTGACCACCATCCATTAGGAAGTGTTATTTGAAATTATAAGAAACACTGTTTTTCTTTATACAAAATTGTACTAACACCCTTTATGTATTATTCACTACCTCAAACTGCTCCAGGTTGAACGTGAAAATGGGACACGAGACATAAAAAGAAAACTCTGAGAATGATGTCCCATCTTGATCATCCTGATAATTGCTGGATCTACCAATTAGGATCGAAGGACAAGAGATAGCGCACGCACGAGTATGTTACTGCACGATGCGGAGGAACACGGATGCGAGAAGATCGGTAACACACGTGCGTATGAGTCGCCGATTCACGTACAAATGCACGAATGCGTGAATGCACGTGCCCCGCGTTCTGTTCGCCGTCGGCACCAGGAAGTAGACGAGACGAGATCTCGTCCTCTTGACAATATGCTTGGTCCACGCGATTACCGTTCATCGAGACAGCAATTACTATTCGATTACACGTTCAACGCGAAACGATGGTATCGGAACTGATCTGCACGCATCGAACAATTTATTAGCGAGCATCGACGTCGAAATTCCAGTAGAAAATACTAAACAATTCCATTCTGTAACTGTACAGTGTATTAAGTGTTGGAATTGATGATTACATCGAGGTGTGAGTTATGAGGCGGCTGGGTGACTTCAATGCTCGCATAAGCGATAGCTACAGTCTGTACCGAAGTTCTGACTCACGCAGACAAAGATGTAAGGCGAATAATGACAACGATAAAATAAAAATATAATATCCAGACAGCGGATTTTATGCATTTATGACAAAAATGAATAGATGTAAGTTCAAACATTAAAGACAATAGAATTTAAAAATACATTTATATTATTTTGAACTTATTGAACATATTAAGAGAGAAAATAAATTTCTATGTCACTCTGATTTCGTGCAATTCAGATGGACAATTTTTATTTTGCTTACAGATCCGCTGTCTAATAATATCAATAAAATATTCGCAAAAATGACGCTTCAAAATTCAGAAAAAAGACATCATTAAAATTCAAATATAAATATAAAAATTCAGAAAAATGGCAACGATAAAGTTCAAGTATAATATCAATGAAATTTAAATATTCACAAAAATGACGATGCAAAAATTCAGGAAAATGGCAACGATAAAGTTCAAGTATAATATCGATGAAATTTTAATATTCATATAAGTGACAGTGAAAAATTCACAAAAATCGTGCAGAGACACCTAATGTTAGGGTTCGACGACACAAAGAGATGCTCAAGTAAAACGCACGCTCGTGCGGCAAGAATTGATCAATAGTTTCTTGCTGGTTCGCCAGTTCCGTTATTGCTCGAACATTTTGTTACAGCGTTGAGATCTCGATCGTGGTAATTACCGATCGTATACACCTCGATCTACGCAATGCAAGTGGCGTGACTCAACCCGCAAGCATTTTCAGTTGAAAAGTTACTCGGACAAATGTATACGTATCTCGCGGGCAACTATCTAATAGGACTTTACACCGGAGAGTTCGTACTAGAAATCGTCGGCGTCCATTACCGGATTACAGAACATACAGTTTGACAGGACTCGTTTCTGTTGGTTTAGTTCGGTACGTACGCACGAAGGAGAATAGATTTCAGGCAGCCTTGGCTGGTTGATTAGCCCAGAAGATACGCGTATCTGACACGTAATAAGGCGACCTTGGTCGGAGGCGGGTGGCACAGGAAGTCGACAAGGTTTTTATCGTACCCGACAGTCATTGTTGCTCAGACTAATAAGCGAACGCCCTGGATTCCTCAAATAGGTGGATGGGCGAAGCCCCACAACTTCAACAAATTCGATTAAGGTGGAGTGGAGTAAGTCCGCCCTAGTGTTTGCAAAGTTGGACTCTAAAGTGATGTACTTTCAGTCTGGTATGTAAAAACTTAACGTTCTTGCTATCGAACTCTTGCCACAGTTATTACTGATGAATTAGTATTATGTAGGATTGTACAGCCCCGAATATGGGGCAAGTCCGTCTCTGAGAGTTAAATATGCTTTCAAACCTTGTTTCAAGTGCTACGGAGCAAGAAAAGAATGATTAACAAGCCAGCTATAAAATGCTTCTTATTGCATTAAATTATATTGTTTAGTTTTATAGTTATTCATTTTTTAAACAAACTTGTACGCTGAAATATGAAAGGGGATACAGTGATATTAAAACAAAGTTTAAAAATGCTTTCGAAGCTTGTTTCAAGTGCTACGGGGCAAGAAAAGAATTATTATCAAGCCTGCTACAAAATGCTTTTTATTGCATTAAATATATTGTTTAGTTTTGTAGTTACCCATACAGTACGGACTTACCCCACCGAGATAGTACGAACTTGCCCCGTGTAGTAATATTTACGGGGCAAGTTCATCTTAGTGTTTTTCTCAACCAATTTTAAAAAATACAATGAAAACGGTTTATTTAATATAAACCTACATCGATATTTGTTGTACTAACCTAAAATAACAACACAGAATATATTAATAATTTGTAAACTATTGCACGTTCAGGGTAACCTCCAAGTTGTACGTGTACCCCGCACGTGACTGTTTGGCATTAGTTGATTTAAGCGAGGAAAACACTTTTATTCTTGGGCGACATCTATGTAGAATAATTCATACTAACTTATATTACATTAATAAATACAAGCTAGAGAAATTTCGTCCATATTATAATCAAAATAACCAATTAACGGACTTGCCCCGTAGACGGACTTACCCCACCCGACCTTATTTGCTAAAATTAATTTCATAATTGAATTATTCGCTGTAGATCTCAACCCTTCGCACTCGGAAGAACTATTTGAACTTCAAAACATTTCTTCCGACCTGCAGGGTGTCGCAAAAGTGTACTTTTAGCGGCGAAGCACAAAGACAAAAATTGGAGTGAATCGCAGTCCAGTCGGCGCCGGCCGATTTTCTCGGAACCATTCCGTGCAAATCGGTTCTGCATTGTCGAACCCTCGTCCTGCCTTTCCTTTTCACTCTCGGGCCCGGTTGCGTCACGGGTTCCCCGTGTGCCGGATGCACCGAACGGACGTCAAACTCCTCTTCCTTTTTTTTTCCACTCGACTTGCATCCGCCCGATGTCCGGGGGCTACGAGGGTAATTGAGGGAAAATCAGGTCGCTTTGACGTTTTTCGTCGGCGTCACGCCGCTGTCCATTGTCGCGGAAGATGATAGACGTCGCGACATCGCTCGAGGTTGGGGATTAACGCGATCACGCATTTCTATCGAGGACCAATTGCCTCCGTTTCTATTTTAGCCAAAATTTTTCCACTCGGACAAATATCATCCACTCTTAAAAAGGCTAGGTATCTTTTTCAATATTTTCATGGAAGAAGTCGCAATATATATAGTTTCTCAAATTTTAAATTATTAAATGTTAACTATCTTATCAGATTATTGTTTGTGTCAGAACAGAAAAATATGGGATAGAAATATTTGTAAGTACTGCTCCGAGCACGATTAAAAAATCCTGCTAATTAATATTATTAGGTCGAGGTGGCTCGGAACCAGAGTTCAACAAAAATTTTATTCAAATAAAATAATTAAAAGTAAAGTAGGTAATTAAAAATAAAATAGTTAAGTACAGTAGGTCCCGCTGAAAATTAGGCTGAAATAGGCTGAAATTAGGCGATAGTGAGAGTGGAAGAAGGGGAGAAATGGTGAATATGAATTCGAAACCCTGAGGGGACTATCATTACTTTTTAATTTTTAATTTTTTTTTTTTATTTATTTTACGTCGCTTTTTTTAACCGCTGTGGTTATTTCGCGACGGAACCTACAGTTTTTATAAGATGAGTTCCGAACCACCTTGGGCACCAACTTTTTAATATTATTTGGTCGTTGGAAACGTAATTTCTGCGGATTTTCTGCACTTATAACAAAATCGAGTCGTTATTAATTTGAAACAATGTAAAGATTAAAAGAATTGATTCGTTTAATGTTTGCCGTTCGTTGGAACGGCGAATTTCCGGTGGAAAAAATGGCCGCATCGAAAAGTTAGCCGGGGTGGTTTATGTGCGCGAATCTCTGTGGGACCCGATGGCTGTCGTCGACGTGGAGGAGACGGCGGGGAGGAACACAATACGGTCGAATCGAGCCGCAAAGAGATTCGATCTGATCTGGCCGCGATACCGTCGGATACCTACGGGCTCTCGCAAATAATGATTGTTAAACAAGCGGTGCGTTCTATACGCGGCCGTTTGGCGCAATGGTGCGTGCCACAAGTGCTAAAGTTCCGTCGAACGGGCACCTCGTTAAGACCGCTACAGAATTTCCAGCGAGAGATATACAACCCCCTCGAAGCAGAAGGAGGAGGAGGAGGTGGAGGCTTACTCGCATTACGCTTCCTCGGTAACCGTGTGCAAAATTCTGTAATACTTCTTTTTTCTCTACGAGAAAGATTCATTCGTCGCATTATTCGAACACCTTCCAGCGTCGCCAGATTAGGGGAATACCCTCTCTCTCTGGCAATACAGTAACCGCGCGTTTACTGTCAGGGATCGTCTGTGCGATCACTGTCAAGTGCCTACCCATTCCACTGCCGGCCAACGCCGCGCCGCAGGGCGGCGATGATTGATCTCGGCTCGAGTATATCGGTGTGAACACCACAACATTAATTATATTGATTTTTTTAATGGCATGTTACAGGAATTCAAAAGAAAATTACGCAAGATTATTTGTTAATATCGTACCTGTGTTTAGTTTCGCGCTTGTCCGTTTTTATGTAAATTTTAGGTTAAGACTTTGTTTTTGTTGTTTCTTTTTGTTTTTATCAGTTCTACTGTAAACAACTGTAAAGATTTGTATTAAAGGACCTCGGTCCGTCTAAAATAATGATAATAATAATAACATTGACTCGAATAAATCGAATGTTCAAACGTCTTAATTTTCATTATCTTTTTATGGAACTTCTACGGCGCGGTCGGCGCGGTAGACGCAGTCATAAAAAGATAATGTCACTGCGCGATCACTGTCCGTGCAGAACACGGTAGGGATGCCGATTATTTTCAAAAAGATCGATTTTTCTTAATCGATTATAATCGAAGTTTCAAGAATCGATCCACTAAAAAATCGTTCGCAAAATAATCGATGTTTTGAATAACCAATTTTTTTAGGAATGTCTAAAAATGATAAAAAAACGAAGATCAAAATTTTGTTGCACTCTTTTATTAAAGAAATAAAGTAATAATAATTATTAGACTGCGGATCTTTATGCATTTATAGCAAAATTGAGTATATGAAAATCGAAGAAGTTGAATAATTTATTACGTACTTGTGTCGCGCATGTCGTTGCGCGTCACCCAATGGTCGCGTGGTCGGCCGAGTACGAGTAGGGAGAATTAGCCAATGACCGAGTTCCGTTAGAATCATTATGCGCAGTAGAATTGTCGCGTTTTAGGAACATTTATATAGTTACTTTTGATGCTAGTTGGATCTCTTTATACAGTCTCCACGGTCTCCACATACAGTCATACAATTTGCCATAAAAATCGATTATTTGTAAAAATCGAATATTGAAGAATCGATTCTAAAAATCGATTTTTATTTCATGAAAATAATCGATTAAAAATCGACATCCCTAGAACACGGCTGTCGGACAGTGAACGCGCGATTACTGTATATCTATGAATGTAATCGTGTGAATGGTTCCTTTTATTAATCCTAACATGCTATCGTGCATCAGCTTCTCATTACTACGACATAATTATAAGATTTCACCAAAAAATCCGGTGGCTTTATTGTAATTTCGGGCAACGTATATACTTCAGTCACGTGACACTTCATTCACGGTCGCGATACTTCATTTTCCGGCGCACGTTGCTACATTTACGAGGCCGGAAAAACACTAAGTTTTCTTCGACGTTCTATTAAACCGTACACTCGTGTCGCGCAGATCGCAGACCGAGATAAATTGCAATCTTAATTTTATTCATATAGCCTCGGATTAAAGATGGATGATATATCCGCGCGTTCGATAGATAAGCAGATTGAATTCGTGCGCGGCGTGCGCAGATATATTGAAATTAGCCAATCCAGTTTTTTGACTGAACTGAAACGTTCGATCGGTGATCAATTCAAGCAACCAGGAAAATATTCGACCGGCTTCGGTAGTTTAGATGGCGAAGTGTCTACGTCCCAGAGATACGTTTCGAGCGGCCAGGGGAAAAAATGAGAACGGAACGGCAGGTTGCAAAACGAGTTACGTTCTAATGATGGCAGAGAGTCGCGAGAGGAAGGCAGCGTCGGAGGATTCTCGCTGGCAGTCCGGACGGCGCGGTGTGGCGACGAGGACGCCAGTATAGTTTGCATGTGCGAGAATGTATACCCCGCAGTAGGTGCAACAAGCACTGAATTTCCTCGCAACCTTGTTAAGAACGCACCTCGTTAAAACCGCTTCAGAAAATCCGGGAATACATAATCTTCGGAGGAAATGCTTATCGCCCTCCGCCGAGCGAGATCACCCACGCGTGCCAGGAATTTGCTGGAATATTAATAAGCCTCGTAATGAACGTCTTGTTCAACGGGACAATTTACAGTTAACGAAAACAGCTCACCTCCACCTCAAAAAAACTGCACCGTTCTCATCTCGGGAAACGAGTTCGATTCGACAGATTTATCCGAAAATTTCCATGGGAAGATTAGAATATTATTTAATATTAAGATATTATTTTCTATAATGGCACTAGATTAAAACTAGATTAATGGCCAGATTAAAACATGAAATCGGCGATTCCGAGATTCTGGAATTTTCTACACGTCCATCTCGCGGTAGAAAATTCGGAAAAAATTCACAGTGGTGCGTACTATTGTGTAGAGTGTTCGTGAATTTTTTCGTAATTTCTTATCGAGCAGAACAGGCAAGAAATAGAGGTTCATTAATATCGGACTCGAGACTTGTCACCAGATCCTAATTTGTTAGGTTATGCATTTTCAAGTCTGATGAAAATATTACCTGTCATTTAAAAAATCATTGTAATGATACGGTACGCTGAAATAATTCTAGAAAAAAATATATAAAAAAAAAACTGTTCAAAAACCACGCTTACATTAAAATGCACTAAAAAGGAGAAAATAATTTTTTAGGGTATTAGTGACTATAAATAAAAGTGTGGAGCGCCCACGAAGATTACGTAAATATACCATTTTAATTTAAAATTTCCCCCAATTTTAAATTTTTCAATAAATTTATTAATCTATATTTAGCGCTCCACGCTTTTATTTATAGTCACTAATGCCAAAAAAAATTATTTTCTCCTTTTTGAGTCGGAGTGAGAACGCGTAGTGGAGTAGGGAGCGCTGGCGTGCGAAGTGGGGATCGCTGAACGCGATGATGTACTACCGAGCGTCGCGCGACGAAGTGTGACGGTTAATATTAAAAATTATTTTCTCCTGAACGCACAGTTTTTATTTAATTTGTTTTTTTAATATTGCGTTGTCATCCAGTTCTGAGCTATGTTTAAAGTTTCAAGTATCTAGCTCATCGGGAAGTGGTTTAAAATTCGATTACAAGATTTGACGCATACAACGCCAATAACAACGACAACGACAACTCGGCAAGCTAATATAAGCGTGGTAAAAATAGGGACCATTGTTCTGCAAGAGAGTGGAGGCTAATCGCACCGAAACTTTGAATTGTTGGTAGACCCCTAACCAACATTTAAACGACCAGGTCACCGCGGTACCATAATTCATGGCAAGTGGACGTCGATTGGCTATCTACGCCGGAACTGAATTCCCCGGCATGCATCAGCCTGCTGGAGTTCGCGAACGATTAATCTGAACGGTACGAGGTAAAGAGACAAGGTAGGAAGAGAGCCGAACAAAGGATCTTAATTAATATAGCAGCGAAAGATAATCTGGCTTTCGGTTCCCTTTTAACCTGCGTGACTGCTGTCGGTCTCATCGAGGGGACATTGCACCAGATCGAATCGTATCGAAGACTCGCGAGTCATTATTGGGTCCCCGTCGGCTGGGTCCTCGGTCTTCATCAAAGGAGGAGCGTTTCTATCGGGGCCATCGCATTATCGAGGCGTACACTTCCAATTAACCGGCGTTAATCCGTGAGAATTTCCCGCTCTCGCTTTCTTTCGCGACTCGCCAAAACCTGGCTGGCACACAATGATCGACCCATTTGGAAAATCTTCTCACGAATGTCGGCTCCTCGATGATGGGATCACGATTAAGATCATCGGGGTTGTTTAATTGCAACGTCCTTGCACTTTCTTCAAACTACAACGCGTACGCTCTGTTCCAACTCCCATGCTCGCCGCCAGAGGGACAAATGGTCGAGACCTTTCCCCCTCTCTGGAAAAGGTTACGCCCTCCCTGCCAATAACAGGAAAACAGGACTAGTCACGTGACATCAGAGTTACGTTGAATTACAGTTGAATTACTTCGCGAGTTATGATTATACAGTCATTCAATTACATTGTTCTGCTCGATAAAAAATTAAGAAAAAATTCATGAACATTCGAAGCAATGGCACGCACCACTGCGAATTTTTTCCGAATTTTCTTCACCGCGAAATCGACGTGTAAAAAATTTCAGAATCTCGCAAGGAAAAGACCCCAAGTGTCCGACTTCGATATTGATAATTTTTTGTGAGATGATGGTATATAGATCCCTAATGATGTCTGCAAAATATTAGGTGTAGTTACTCAATAGTTTTAAAGATATAAACAATCAAAGTTTCGTACAGCTCAAATCATGGTATATCAACAAGGTATGAAACTTTAATTGTTTATATCTTTAAAACTATAGAGTAACTACACCTAATATTTTGCATACATAATTAGGGATCCATATACCATCATCTCACAAAAAATTATCAAAATCGAAGTCGGACACTTCGAGTCCTCCCCGTGTCAGAATTGCCGATTTAATGATGTTAATCTGGCAGCTAGTGGCAAGAACTGGAAACTGAATGGGAAAATTCTTCTTCAACCATTGTAATCGATGGAAAGTCTTCCCACTGAAATTTTCAAGCTAGAGTGGAGGATACGAGTCTTCTCAGAGATTGTCAAAAGGACAACTCTGCTGGAAGACTTGCCGAAGAAGGATAATAAAATTGATACGTCACAAAATTGTGGTTTCCAGCACTCGGAGGCGGTTTTCGACGGCCAGTTAGTTTAGCGGATTTCCGAAGCTGGTGCAAATGGCCAGGAACTTCTGCTACATATGGTACGTGCGAGCAACAGGAGGTTATTTGCTAGATAAATCTTGACCCGCCTCCTTGCATGCCGCGCGATATCCGATCGACGTTCGGTCCGATCGTGTACAGGCAGTACGTTAGATAGATAGATAGATAGATAGAGAGAGAGAGAGAGAGAGAGAGAGAGAGAGAGAGAGAGAAGAGAGAGAAAGAGAGAGAGAGAGAGAGAGAGAGAGAGGGACCTCATTCACGTGTCTCTCCGATGGAACGGCTGCATTCGCCTTGCATCGGCTCTCGCATAGCCTATCCTACGCCCTGCACCTGATACCGTAGCCGTGCAATCGGTCGCTCGCTCTCCTATAACGCCGATCATCGTTTCCGCACTTCAGCCTTATCGGCCCTCCTCATTCGGAACTGCTAATACTGTTGCGTCAATAATTACGAGCGCGATAACAGTCTGGAGGCGGTTGCCACTATATCAAACCCCTCCTGCGGTTTCGTGTGGCAGTCCCTGCACCATTTTATGCGGTTCGTGTCCCTCTGACCTTGACTCTTCCTCCAAATCATTACGTATATTAATCCTTTAAACTGGATTGGCGACTCTGGGCCACTACTGAGATGCGTTAAAAAATATTTTTGTGTTTTATGGATTAGTAAAAAATACTAAAAATTGCTGTTAAATCACAGGACTGTGTCAACCCTTCGCATTCGAGGACACACTCTGGGACCCGATGCGCATTGAAGAAAAAACTGAACTATGCTAAACTATACTAAGAAGCATTAAAAAGATATTAAATATATTCAATGGATTAATAAAAAATACTAAAAGTTGCTATTAAATTGCGGTTCTGCGTTAACCCTCGGGTAGCAGCACACCGACTCGAGAAAGTGTTACGGCGCGTCGTGCGACCTTGGCACGGCGTGGAGACGCGCGTCGGAACGTTTCGCAAATTGCCGGAAATTTCCGTGGGAAAACTGCGTGCACTTCGCCTGAGAGTGTATGGTGACGTACCCGGTACAGGTAACAAGCACCGACTATCGGGTGCACACCACTATCCGGCGTATCCTCGTACATGGTCCGCCACTTACCATGGCTAAATACTTCACTGCCGATTTCTCGGACACCTCACATTCTCACGTTTCGCCTATGAAAAACCGCCAACGACACTTGTCGATGTGAGCCACGTTGACTTTTCCTCATTCCCCTACAATCGACCTATTTCATCCTTCAATCCGAAAGCTGACGTGCCCTCACTCCGTCGAATCGAACGACCCTTTCCCACCCCACAGATTTCACCGGGCGATCGCTCGTTGCGTTAACAAAAAAAAAAAAACAGAAAAATGGTGCGTGCAAGGGTGCAATTATTCGCAGCAGCAGGAAGCGATAATTTACATTCCTGGTCACGCGTCTCCGTTCGGAAACCCCCATTTGTAGCCCCGACAGGCAGGTGTAGCGTTCACCCCCATAAATGACCGGATATTTTCTATGTCGGCGCTACGTGCGTTACCGTAGGAAACGGTCACAGTACGAATTAGTGCGGTGTAATGCCGGGACTGTGCAACAAGTGCGACTCGTGGGTATCAGGTGCATGCACCATTCGAAGAACACGGCACGGTGAATACGGGCCGTTAAAGATCGACCGCGGCACGTGACCGGGACGCGTCTCGATGCACGGGAAAAACGATACCCTCGCAAGGATATGCAAAGCAAACCGGATCGGGTCTCCTCGGAAAACTGTCCCCGCAACTGCCCGGATATTCGGTTACCTGCTACTTCTGCAAACGGTCAATGCAATATTGTAATCGTCCATTGTAGTCGAATAAAAATGTTTCCAGTATGCAAATGCGCAAGATCTAGCAATCAGACTGCTTTACACTTGCTCAAATTCCCCAGAAATGCTTAAAATCATCGGTTTTATATTCTAAGTATGTAACGTGTCGAGTGGTGAAAAGGTGTCGTCACGTGTCGGTCTCTGGTTATTTTCGGATGAAACTTGCGCAGACACCTGCGCGACACTCTGCCGATTAAAACGATACCCAACACGACCCGATTCGGGTCGTATTTGCTTGTGTAATCCACGATCGAGCGGAGCCTCGCTTATCCGAACCGACTGTTGAAAGAACGACTTAAAGTTCGTTGCAGCGGAGAATTGTAATTTTGCTCGAATATCGTGGCGCGCAGGAAGTCGATTTTAATGCACGCAAGATGATTGACACGCTTTTATGATTCCTAATGGACTGCCCCGATCGACGCGATGCAACATGAAGCGCTCCATGGCGCGCAACAAGGGGGCACCGAGCATGCTATCCCGGCGCGGTAAACAGTTTTAAATCGAAACATCAGGAATATATCACGTTTGACGCGCACGCATTCCATGCTGCACCGCGTGATGCATCGCATGCTGCACAGTTGCTACACGCTTGCGAGAGAGGCAGGCTCGCGCGACCGCGAGTCCGAGTTAGAGAGGACATTAATTAAAACCGGCGGCGACTCTAAAATTAGCGCGATTTTCGTGTTTTGACGGTGCGCGCACGAGAACGCCGTGCCACGCCGGCTCACGAGACTTCTGACACGCATCGCTGGTTTTATGCTGCGAGTCTGTCATGCTTAAATAACGCGCCCAGCACGGGAAAGTAAACCCGATTATGGCAGCCGCGCAGGTTATCGCACGTTTTTCCCTTAAATCCCGCACCTCATCGTAAATCTTTCATCAATGCCCCATCGAAACGGGAACAAAAATAACTGCTATTCATTTCGACGTTGTAATTGTTAAATCTTTGTGCAAATTCTGACGAAAAACTGTTGTGCTTCAAGTGACCGATTGCTGGGGCCATTTCAAGTCACTTTTCCCTTTGCGAGAATCTTCTCCGCGGCTTCGTTCACGAGTTATATTAAGGAAAACGCAAACCAATCACAGCGCGGCTATTGCGAGTGGGCGTGAACCGCGCTCTGATTGGTCCGTGCTGTTTCGTCGATAACTCGAGAACGAAGCCGCGGAGAAGAATTTTGTAAAGGAAAAAGTTACTTGAAATCACCTCAGGAATCGACTCTTCGAAGTCCGACATTCCTGGAACATCCTGTATAACGACGCTTCTCCTGGAGATGATTATAAGCGACATTTTGACATTAAGACTCTTGTCTAGGATTCTGAGGACGTGACAGCAGGGTGGTGTCATCAAGCGGTTTTTCCGGTGGTTCTCGGAGGATTCGCGGGAATGTTCAAACCTGTTCTCGGGCGCCTACTTCTGCCGGGGCCCACATATCACTCGGATGTAGTCATCTGTATCAATCAGGGGGCCGGTACGAGCTTATACACTTTCTTGCTCCGCTCGATATGTACACGCGCGCGGCGCAGTTAACTCCAATCAGGCTCGATTGGATCGGACAAGTGGAATAATTGTTGCCGCGCGTCGTTTATTGAATTATTAGGAAGCGACCGGCGCGGCGCGGCGCGGTGTGCGCACCGCTTCGTAAATAAGCGTCCTCCCGATATCTCGCGGGAAAATCGTCCTGCTAACTAATGGGTCGGAACGGGACATCGGTACCAGGATTTCTTTACCAGTCGAAATCGTTTTTCCAATCGTCCGCCATTTTCGTCGCTGAAATTACTTTAATCAATCTGGAACGAGACGTTTAATGTTAAACTTCGGACCTTCATCGGATGTTGGAAAAATAGAACGACTCGGGAAAATCAACGAAATAATATTATAAATTTATTATAAAAGCTATTTGGTGTTGTCTCCATATTTTTAAAATGTTTTTACCGTTACTCCCTCTCTCTGCCTGTACCCGATTAATCACGTGACCGAGCGGAAGCGTGGGGAGTAGCGTCGTGGAAGGGGAAGGTGGATCTGGCGACTCAGTCCGCACGATAGATATAAATTTTCTCCTTTTCTTTTCGCGGAAAAATTCTAATCACCGAAACCGTTAAATAAAGTGGTAGGGTTAACATTAAATAGAAAATCGTGATCGTTTGATTGGAAACGGATTCTGAATATAGCACGAGAGGAACGATACTGATTGCCCCCTATTACGGCACACCCAATATTGCGAGCGCGAAATAAATCAAGACGGGGATGCACCCGAAGCTTCGGCCCTCATAAATCACAGTCTAATGCGACAGAAGGCTAATCTTTCATCGAATATGTAATAACTAATTAACTGGCAGCGGCGCTGCGGCACGAGTCGCGACGATTTCTTCGGCGCGATCATCAAGCCGATACTAGATCACCACAACGAAGCGTCGGGTATAAATCTGCCACTAATTTCTCGCGGATTTAATTGGTTACGGCTCATTGAGTGGTAATGAGGAGGTGTAGCGGCTTCGCAATGGATTTAGAGACGGCGAGGATCCTCGCCATCTTTCAAAACGGATGCGCGAGAACGAGTCGCGTCGAATCGGCGATAATGCGAAAACCGATCCATCCGTCACAACCCGTTCGGCTTAATCTTACACCGAACAACAAAAACTAAATAAACAATGAACAAAAATGCAAAATTTTTTCACGGGACCACTCTGGCGACATACTCTACAAGATGCAAAAGGTTTCGTTGCGATTGGTCCATCTATCTCGGCGTAATCCTCCATTTTCGAAGTCGGTTAAAAATCATGCGAAATCGCCGAAAAAGCTTATGGCTGCTCTTTACCTTACCGGACTCGAAATTAGTAGCTTTCTCATACGAATTATGATGTATTTGGTATGTTATCCAGTAGATTTGTACCCGGCGCGTATGCAGATCGAAGTTTCAAACCTCTAGGATCAATGTTGTTTGAAATATCGATCGCAAGATAATGAAATGTATAATATTCAAATGTTCTCGGCGCAACGGTTCGATCAGTTAATAGGAAAAAAGCAAAATTTGCACGTTAGTTAGTCACTTCCAAATAACAACTATTTTCCTATTACATGTTTTATAAATTACATCTTTATCATATATTTAATAAAAGTTTTTCATCATATGGTCACGCACATGTGGTAAGTTTGGGTTTTTGACGTTTTTCACGGTTTGAAATAACCGCCAAACATCGATCGACGATTGACTTTGTTTTGATCGATCGACCAGTTACGTTCTGTGTCTAATGACTTTGATGGTCTATGATCCAGTATCCTGTCTGACGACATGAAAGCAGCATGTGCTAAGACAATTTCAATTCCGTATTTATAATCTTTATAAAGCAATGTAAGTAAATTATTGCAGTATCTTGTTACATTGTTACATTCTGGTTACGCAGATATTTTAAAGTTTCTGGTTTTACATTGTGAAAATATATTTTTCAGACGCAGTTTTTTCTACTTTCTTGAAAATGATCTGAATGAAGATCGAAACGTTGAAAGTTCCTAACTAACGTGCAAATTTTGCTTTTTTCCTATTAACTGATCGAACCGTTGCGCCGAGAACATTTGAATATTATACATTTCTAGGATCAATAGTTGAGGAGGTATGGTCGCTTAAAGTTGAGCACCCTGCAGTGTTTTTGACAGGTAAAGGCGCCGCCATATTGGTTTGTAGTGACGGTCGCACGCTGCTTACTGACTTGGTTGGGATTAGGTCTAGGGGGGGGCAAGGTTAGCGGCTCGCGATCGTCACTACAAACTAATATGGCGGCGCCCTTACCTGTCAAAAAAGCTCAACTTTAAGCGACCATAACTTCTCAACTATTAATCCTAGAGGATCGAAACTCCGATCTGCATCCGCGCCGGGTACAAATCTCCTGGATTACATACCAAATACATCATAATTCGTAGGAGAAAGGTACTAATTTTGAGTTCGGTAAAGTAAAGTTTGCCCAAGCTTATTATTAGACTGCGAATCTTTATGAATTCATGCCAAAATTCAAAATTGTTGGAGAATTTTAAAAATTGAGGATGTCATTTACAACGAAGTTTAGAGGATAAATGACAACAAAGTTTGAGAGCTATATTTTGCTTAAAGATCCGCAGTGTAATTATTATAATAATTTCCATTCCGTTCGCATATAAAACTAGCTGAAGAGATTACAGGCCCGCGGGGAATCGTTATCTGGCGCGAAGAAGACGGCACGCAAAGGTTGCGCGATTGTACCGTTTTATCTGGTACAAGGAGGGGAAAACGATACAACGGCCGCTCGCAATCGAATCGGTCGCGAATTAGAAATTAGCTGTCGCGCATTTACATATTGTGCAGGTGGCCGGTCGTGGTCGGAGACCGGTCACTGTTTTCAGGGTAAAACGGGTTCCCGCGCTAGAAAAAAGCCTCGAGCCGAGTCTGCTCAGTCAGCGGGAAACCAGTGCAATAAAGATTCATGATCGGTAATACCGTGACATTAGCGAGCGTTAACGAAAACCGTCCGATCGGAAAAATCCGAGGCTTGAAACCCACCTGTCGAGCGCTTACTTCATGCTTCAAATTCAGCTTGGTTCACAATATTAATTGACATCGGCATTGGGGTCGACGAGTTACATTTGCGACAGAAGTTCGCTGGAGAAAATTATAGCTCCTGCGATTTCGACTATTTCCACTTGAAAAAAAATCACACATGTACTTCACACACCAGTACATATGTGTAAAAAATCTCGATGCAAAAGGTCCCACATTTTCTGCCGAAAAATATTCTCAAAAATCGGCTTCGCGAAAACCACCTCCTCGAAAGAGGCTCCACAAAAAGAAAATATAACTCCTGCAATTTCGATTATTTTTACTTGAAAAAAATCACACGGGTGCTTCACGTACCAGTACATGTGTGTAAAAAATTACAGCGCAAGAGGTTCCATAGTTCTTGCGGAAAAAATGTGTAAATATTAAAGAAATCGCAGTACAGTAGTCCCTCGCTCGTTGCACGAGCTGTTTCAGGATATGGAAGCTAGAGAGCTGCAGCTGAGCGACCTATCGCTCAGGAAAGAATAAGGGAGCAGACTTTAGCGGAGTTTGTTTGTCTGGCTAGGAGGTAGCTAAGTTGAACAGCATCGAAATGAAGCGAGGCTAGAAACGGTCCGGCGTTATCTGCTCTTTGCTTCCAGCATCAGCATCAGGCCGAGCCACACCTGGCCCCGATTGCGTCCCACCTATATATCTATTCCACTTGCAAACCTCCTCAACTATGCGCTCGTTCAGGCAGCTGGCCGAGGCTATCTGGTCGCGTACTCGCCGGTTGCTCGCGGTATCTGCGACGCGGAGAGTACACCAGATGGATTTACTGCGGAGCACGATCGGTTTTATTGGTACTCTCCGCCGGAGAGAGCAACTCCGAGGCATCTCTTTCGGATCACCCTCTTCCGAGTCGTTAACTTCCCTCGAACGGGACAGGTGAAAGATAGCGGCGATCGCCTAGCCGGTAGCCGCCAACCACAGTATATCCCTCCCGGGCCTGATTTTTCCGTCATAAAACGTGTTTACTATCGTTTCCAAAAACGAGCCGTTTATCTCTCGTTCGTTGATCGCCTCGTTGCCACGTTCTTCACCAATTACATAGATGCTACGCGAAAGAGAAACTGTAGAGGGGGCTCTCGCTTCTTCACGTGTTCCTAGATCGGCTGTTTGCCCAGACTACACTTTTTCCCGCGCGGATGCGAGCGCGTTTTCACCATGGAATTACTGTTCTTACGGGGCCCGAGCGAGATAAATGTAGCTTGATGGACGAATCATGAGGTTTTAATGGCACCCCGCCGCTCATTCGGTTCACCGAGTGCTCGTTGCCGAGTGGCTGCCGCTGGAACCGCTTCGAACTGCATCCTTCCAGGACAATTGAATCTATCGTCCTTTTCGCATCGCACCCCCAACGTGGTCCTCTAGCAAGGGAAGGACCCCAAGTGTCCGACTTCGATTTTAATAATTTTTTGTGAGACGATGGTATATGGATCTCTAATGATGTCTGCAAAATATTAAGTGTAGTTACTCAATAGTTTCAAAGATATAAACAATTAAAGCTCAAGTTTTTGAAGCTCCATTAGCCGTGTAAGCAGGTTGCGTGAAAGTTCAATTGTTTATATCTTCGAAACTATTGAGTAACTACACCTAATATTTTGCAGACATCATTAGGGATCCATATACCATCGTCTCACAAAAGATTATCAAAATCGAAGTGGGACACTTGGGGTCCTTCCCTTGGTGCGGCATGAATTAGGGTGAAGATACCAGCTACCGGATATTTAGTGACGACTTGGAATGATTGTTGGATTGATTATCAATAGACTGCGGATGTTTATGCAATTTGCGATTTTTGTAGACGAATTTTAAGAAAGTCGAAACAAATGGAATATTATTTTTAGTTGGAGTAGCATTCGCAGGTCTGGAATAAATAAAAGTCGTATAGAATTTCCAGGAGCCATAAATAAATATATACTTTCTGTTTGCTCTTTAATTAAATTTAAGTAATACGTCCTTGAATAAATTTTATTTCCATTTTTCCATCGACTCAAACCCCTCTATTCTTTTCTTAAATCATGCAAAATAGTACTTGTATCCATCTGGACCATCCAAATTTAGTTTCTATTCATCCCTGAATATAATTCGTTCCCCCTAGGATTTCACGACATATACCATGAAATTTGGTGTGAGTACGACGGTGCCTTATCATTTTGTCCACCAGTGTACAAGATTGAAACCATGAGACATGTCTCCAGGTCTCCGCGGAGTGCAGGAGAGGCGTGCACGAGGATTGTCGCAGATCCGGAGACAGTGCACCCGCGAGAGGAGAAATTGGGCAGAAAGTATGATCAAAGCGTTTAGATTAGCGTGCGGCGACCACCGGTGCGGACGACTGCCTATAAATAGATTCGAGCTACCTGTAGATACCTGTAGACGTTCGTCGGGTCCGGTACAGTTGCGAGCTAGGCGGTGCACCAGCGTACCACGCCACATGCGGAGAGTACACGCGACGAGCTTAAGCTATGGTTACCGTATAACCGCGTGCAAGCAACGCGGCGTGGCACACCGCAATTAACCACCGGACAACTACGCCGGTCCCTCGGCAAACTAATAAACGAAAGAAGAAGAAGGAGATCGCCAGAGAGAGAAGAAGAAGAAGAAGAAGAGGAGGACATCGGCCAGAGCTATTCACCCGCGCCGCATCCTTGACATGGCCGCGATCGGATCGGCCACCACCTAGACCGCATTCCAATCCGACGGTGACAACCCGGAGATCCACGGTGACGATTCACAAGATCGACGCCCTCGGGATCTCCGATCGGACGGTCCCTCGTTTCCTGTGGTCCGATCGATCCCTTTCAACGATTGTCCCGGGGAAACGAGCTGAACGCGGAAAACGATCGCCAGAAATCTAGATGCACGGTCACGTGATCATTAGATAGCGGATTTTATGGATTTATAAGAAAAAAATGAGTCGGTGTGATTTAAAACGATAGAGACATCAGAACAATTTGAAAATATTATTATATTATTCTTGACCTATTGAACATATTAACCACTTAACGCACTCGCCCCAGGTTAACTCGCGAGACCTGCAGTTTTGGTTTTCTATATAAATACAACCGAAAAAAAACTCGTTGGAGTAAAACAAATTTGTGGAAGAACGACCGCTTTTGAATTTTTAATTGGTGCGTTAAGTGGTTAAGAAAGAAAATAAATTTCTATTTCCCTCCAGTTTGTTGCAATTTAGGTCGAAAGTTTTTATTTTGCATAATCATTTTCTTAATAACATAATAGAAAAATAAAAAACAAAAGGGACGTGGACTCATCTAGCTTCTTTCTAGTTTTTATTTTGCATAATCATTTCCTTAATAACATAATGAAAAAAAAATAGAAAAAAAGGGACGTGGCTCATCTAGCTTCTTTTAATCATGTTCATGCGTAACTACACTCTCGAATTGTTTCATCTTCGATCGTAAATGTATATCTACAGTCTGAAGACATTTCGGTGATGGTCAATCTCCATTCAGCTTAGAATGCAGAAAAAGAGGACGTAGCAAGACCAAGAATATTTTCACTCTTCATTGGACGCAGCTGAAGAAGCGAATTAATTGGAGCCTGACGAATACAGGAGAAGAATAGACAACATTTTACTGGTGAAGATCGATCGTCTAATTAGAAGCCGAAGATGGGAGTAAGATCCGCTGTTTGTGATCATCAATGTTTGCATCTTAGTTTCTGAATTTAATTTGACGCTTCCGGAAGAAATGGGAATGAGGACGTGGCTCATCTAGCTTCTTTTAATCATTTTCATTCATTATCTTCGATCGTAAATGTATATCTACAGTCTGAAGACATTTCGGTGATGGTCAATCTTCATTGCAGAAGTAGAGGACGTAGCAAGACCAAGAATATTTTCACCCTTCATCGGACGCAGCTGAAGAAGCGAATTAATTAGAGCCTGACGAATACAGAAGAAGAATAGACAACATTTTACTGGTGAAGATCGATCGTTTAATTAGAAGCCGAAGATGGGACCTCAACACCGGAACTACCGAATCAGTGAAAACGACTGATTGGAAAGAATGAGGGTTAGGTTTTCGCGAGCAACCAGCTAAGCGTAGCCCAGCAATCGTTCGCACGCTAAACCGTGTCAGTATACATCGGTAGGGCTTTAATCTCGGTTTAATCATGCGACCGATCGAAGACACGGGGAACAGTAAACCGAGCGCAACGGCCGCCGTTGTTCGGTGTTGATCGCTTCTTTAACCGCATACCCAGCCGCCGCGCCGCGTAATATCACTTTGTTGCCTATGAATGAGCCGTACGAACGGCTTTGATAGGCGTTAGATTAGATCGGGTCGAACTTTTCGAAACGGTTTACCAGCCGAGACCGCATTCCTGTTTGCGTGCACGACACGTAATAGCCGCGTAATACCACGGTGAAGCCGTTCTGTGTAATTCTCGCCGGCCAGCCGGAGATTTCTGGCGAGGAGATCTGTTCGAATCGTTAAGAGAAAGACAGACGCGCGGGAAAAACCGGCACACGGCGGAGCCGCGCTGTAAATTTTCTAATAACGATCAGGCTCCGTCAAGTCGAGTCGCGTCCCATCGCGAGAACCAGCCTTCCGGCAGCGTTGTAAATTTTCACCGTCCGCCATTTTATCGACGAAATCACGCTACCCGGGATCCACCGTTCGATCAATCGAATTTCTCGATCTTGCCCAATTAAAACAGAAGTTGTTTCACCCCTTGCCTTACAATGTTCTGTCTGATTCTGATAGAAATGTATGTTAATCATTTAAACCGAAATAAATTCCCTTTTGGATTATTATTCAGTAGATTTAAATTTTCACCTTTTTTAGGAAATTACGATCTACAAAGAAGTTGAAACCGTAAGAATATCCTTCACTGCCGTATTCGAAAAGCTGAAGAACAAGCTAAGTAATTCTTAAAATTACTGACGAGAAGCTTATGACATTTCCGATCCCGCAACGCCGAAGAAACTGTGCCAATGCTACTAGGTTGGATTGAAAGTTCTGTCGTATTTTAAAGAAAACATTTGAACCAATTCACAAAAATATATGTTCAATATTCTCCAATGATACGATCTCCATTATTTGTAACAACTTGTCGCCATCTTTCACATGACCTGTCAATTCCTGTTTTCCCAATGACTCGCTAGCAAAAAAAAGTGACACAATTCAAAAATGCAGCATTCGAGAAAAATCAACTTAAAGAATACTATAAAACTTATATTGAAATAGTTTAAGCTTCTTTTAAACAGATAAGTATGATAAATCGTGAGATACAGCTGTGACACTTTTCGTGCATGTTGGGTCACTTCATAAATATTTTTCAGTGACATAACCACAAAATTTCTCGCTTTTCTTCATCGGGGCGCGATGTGTTCTTTACAAGGAAAATTACCTGCTTCTTTAAAATACGACAGAACTTTCGGTGTCCTTCGCGTCTGTGTGCCGTCTTTGAGATGTTACTATCCAGCCAGGATGACAACAGCGATCACAAACTCGAATTAGCCCTCCCGGGTCAGCGGAAGGTACACGCGGCTGCGACCTCCGATCGATCAATTACCGGGGAGCTTGGATTGTACGGTTCGATGCGAAATGACAGTGGAAAATAACTCCGGTGTCCAGCTGAGATAATGGTCCTCGAGTGAAGCGAGCGTTTGCCGTATGATAGGTTCGAGTTTCCAGCAACTTAAGGCGCACCACCGGTGCTGACGAGCGTTATTTATTACGAGCGTTCAACAGTCGCGAAGAGAATCAAACGGAACGCCCCGGACTCCGAAAATTGATGGCGATAGTTTGTCACTCTCGGGCAAATACGGATTCCATGAATGGGAACGGCGGCCACGCAACTCCGATTTAATTCTCTGAATAATCTCTCAATCCTCCGTTCGCCATCTTCGAGTCTTCACTATCCTCCTTCGCTCCACTTTCTTACAGTTTAATTAATTAAATTGTGCGTTGGATGCGTTCGCGACAATTTTTATTTCCCATGAGATCTGCCAGAATTAATATTCCGAATAATAGTTTCTTGCGACTCCGGTTTCTTTTACAAACACAATGGCGTTCGGGAGGGAAGCATCGATCATCCCTCGCCGTTAATTCCTGTTATCAATTTGCCCGGTGCATCGAAAGCAGCCGAACCCTTCAGCCCTATCGTCTGTCAACCCTTGTTCCCTTAGCCGCCGACGATTTCGGTGCGTTCTCGGCGGCGACCGCCACCTGACGCAACAACTGTCTCGCCCCAAGATGGCAGTTGTCTTGGAAGCAAGGCTAGGGCAGCAGGCAAGGGTGGAAAAGGGGCAGATGCCGGTAGCTCGCGATTAGAAACGAATTTCTCGAAATAATAAGAACCTAACCGGCGTCGATCTTATCACCGTCGATCGGTCAAACATTCCAGATCGGGAGATAACGAAGATGGCGTTATTCGACGCAGAAAACGGAAGGGCCTCGCGTGTCATCGTAGAACGATGCAGCCCATAAGTATTCATTTCATAATTTGATCCTGTGAACGCCTGGTGTTCAATCAACTGACGAACTTTCTAATTCAACCTTTAATTGCTCGCGTATTGTACTTACAATCTGAAAACTTTAAAAAACAACAACGAGATCGACCGTTTCAGATTCACGGGCTTCGATCGCCGTCGGAACGACGCCCCCGTCACCTCAAAAGTTATTCCGCTTTTTGCGAGCCGTTCGCCAGTCATTAACTCCGCCGGCGTATCTATCATTATTACGTACAAACGGTCGTCTATAATTGGCGAATGTAAACACCGCGTGCGCCGGTTTCTGTGTGCGTGCGAATTGCGTGCGCGTAACCGTCGTCACACCATTCAGCGGCCCGTTGTGCGCGGATAGCTCTGCTCCGCGAGAATTCTCCGCTTTTTATCGGATGACACCTTTTTGTTGCGGAGAGACTGATCGGTCGCGGGGCAGGACGACCGCTAATGATAATAGTTTCGCGTCAGGTGTCTTTGTTCGGATGATTA
The DNA here is from genome assembly GCF_051020765.1 of Lasioglossum baleicum. Classification (NCBI taxonomy): domain Eukaryota; kingdom Metazoa; phylum Arthropoda; class Insecta; order Hymenoptera; family Halictidae; genus Lasioglossum; species Lasioglossum baleicum. The sequence continues at coordinate 12,001,253 of NC_134938.1, forward strand.
AGGGGGTAGACTTCTCGTTTAGAAGTCAAATCAGTAATCAAAATGATGAAGCACAAACTGCGACGGCTACATGCTGCCGAATAATACGAATTACGCCTCGTAAACGTAAAACTAAGACTTCTGAGAGCGACTGCGGTCTAGATGGATCTTTTATCTAGCGCTTTTGACTGCTGAGAAACCCCATATTTGCATTATCAATCCTGGAAACGAGAGTCTACCCCATTAACCTCCGAGAAATTGAATGGCACCCTTTCGCCGCGGAAGAATTGATGGATACTAATCGAGGGGCAACCTAGAGCAGGATGTCCAGCAAGCGAGCGAGACACTGCGCACCATTGCTTCGAATCTCATTGATCTCGGAGGATATTATACTAAAAACTCACCCGAATTCTCAACGAATGGCTGCGGCGTCCGCCGTCGTCCGCGTCTAAATCCCTCGATCACCGCTGTTCCGCGCGTCGAAGTCTCTGAATATTCACTGAACAGGCACACTTCACCGTTCGAGCATCCCGTCGCACCGTTCACAGTGCCTTCTCATACCCGCACGATCCTCTTCGTCTCACAGAATAATAACCCGTCGCGCGATCAACTTCGCCAGTCACCGTTTATCCGGAAATCCGTTATCGAACAGAGCCGGACCACCAACCAGCCGAATCCAGATCTCACTCGGAAACTTCTGATTCACGTGGAAGCTGGAACTCCTGATGCCCGGAGTGACCAGGCTAATCCACCCTGGACATCGTCCCGCGGTTCTGCAGCATCGACGACACACCGGGGACGTGTTTCACAGACGCATCTAGCCGAGAGAGATGCTCAGTCACCATGGATCAGGTGTCCATTAAGACTAACCGGCTCGTTGGTCACCGCTGCGCGAAACCTTCCGGATCGCTGGTCCCGCTGATCGCGTGGCTGGACGCGTGTGATGTGAAGGGTGGGGGTTGGGTGGTTAGGTGAAAGAGGAAGTGTTGGTCAGAGGAAAGATCACGTCGGTAATATCCTCGGTCACTCTAGCATGTGAGAACACGCGATCGAACAATCTTCATGATCCTTTCCCGAAGCTGGAGAACCGGAAGGAGTAAATTCCCGCGCGAGGTTGCGTCTTAACAGTGGTCCTTAAATCCTCGGGTAGTCTTCAGACCCAGTTGTTCGATGATTTCCATGTACCGTGTCGCGCGAATGCTTCGCGAGGCTACCGAGTAGTACACCCCGATCGTTTCCCCTGGTGACACAGTGGCACGTGTTCGACCAGGAACCGTTGAACTGTAGAATCTCGATGAAGGATGACGGTTATCCTTCCGAGGACGAGCAGCCACCGTGGTAGCACACGAGCGAGCCTGACCCCTTGCCTCTACGTCCTGCGTCTTGGTGTGTCTACGGTTCGCCGTTCTACCTCGTGGAGCGTGCAGCAGGAGGCGTGCTGTCCCGGACTGGACTAGCCTGGGCCCCTGGAGTAGAGAGGGCCGGTCGCGCTTCACCTCCGCTTCACCGACCTCCCTCCACTCTCCAGCAACAGCAGCAGCACGGCACAGCCTGGCCTGGCCCTCTCTTTCTCTCTTTCTCCACCTGGCACACTACGTTCCTACCTAAGCCTCGCAACCGAGGCTTTACCTGTCTCTGCTTCTCCCTTCTACCGCGACCGACCTCTCCTGATATCAGCCCAGAGGGGGAGAAACACGCGGATCAGGACGAGGAGAACGAAAAACAGAGAGAGAGAGGGAATTAAGATAGATAGAGAGATTGGCTCTAGGGGGACGGGGGAGAGTTCGAACGCGGGACCCTCTCCTCTAACTTTCTTGGCAGTGCTTTGGCGCACGGCGGTAACGACGCCCCCACAGCGCTCCCAGGTGTGGAGAGACACTGCTTTCATGCTGACGAGGTGACGAACGAGAGTCCACGGATTTTAAGGACTGTGGATGATGCTGGGATCGTGAGAGAGGGTGCTACAGAGCCCCGTCTACTACATCGTTCTTGATAATTCAAACTGTACTTGGCGAGCAGCTACTTTGAAGTACGTGTCTTCCATTTGCCAGATTTTGGGGAGCTATTGCTAGATCTACCTAGTTCCCTCTGGACAGCCCCATCTACTGCATTGTTCTTGATAATATAGACTGTGGGTACTTGGCAAGTAGCTACTTTGAAGTGGGTGTCTTCCTGTTGCCAGATCTTAGGGGGCTATTGCTAGCTCTGCCTAGTCTCCTCTAGACAGCCTCGACTACTACGTTGTTCATGCTAATATAGACTGTGGATACTTGGCGAGTAGCTACTTTGAAGTCGATGAGGTGTCTTCCTGTTGCCAGATTTTAGGGGGCTATTGCTAGATCTACCTAGTCTCCTCTATACAGCCTCGTGTACTACATTGTTTATGATAATATAGACTGTGGGTACTTGGCAAGTAGCTACTTTGAAGTGGGTGTCTTCCTGTTGCCAGATTTTAGGGGGCTATTGCTAGCTCTGCCTAGTCTCCTCTAGACAGCCTCGACTACTGCGTTGTTCATGCTAATGTAGACTGTGGGTACTTGGCGAGTAGCTACTTTGAAGTCGACGAGGTGTCTCCCTGTTGCCAGATTTTAGGGAGCTATTGCTAGATCTACCTAGTCTCCTTTATACAGCCTCGTCTACTACATTGTTTATGATAATATAGACTGTGGGTACTTGGCGAGTAGCTACTTTGATATAGGTGTCTTCCTGTTGCCAGATTTCAGGAAGCTATTGCAAGCTCCCTAGCTCTAGCTAGTCTCCTCTAGAGAGTCCCATCTACTTGTCCAGTATAATCAGACTGAGAGATGTGTATGTATATGTATAAAATCCTGTTTGTCTACTGGACACAACGAATTCCGACCATTAGCAAAGCGTCTAGACGACGACTCGATCGCGAACAAAGAGCAAAACGGTACCGATTAGGCTCGTCTACAGCCCACGAAAAAGTGCGGGAAACACATGGTCGAAAGACCGAGGGAGAAACGCGGATCAGCTGGTGTCCGTCGTCGATATGAAGAACTCGTGCACGTTCGACCGTTAAACGCCCTTCACCCTTCACCCTTCGCGAAGGTGAGCACATGGCCCGCACGAAGAAGGGGCTCCTCCGAAGACACGCACGTTTCTCCTTCGGCCGTGTTCTTATTAATGGTATACATTATTACGGGGATGGTAGTAACGGCCGCGTCAACGGTCCCCGGCACCTGACGCCTTGTAACGAGTTGGGCCCTTGCCAAAGCCCCTACGCCAAAGGCGGGGCCCTACTCCTGCCTTTTCGTCACGATCACGTCGGCGGGCTTGGCCCACACAACTCCGGTAGCTTCTTCGCGTGTAGCCTGATACCTACCGGTGATAAAGGATCGTCGATGGCGCCGCTAAACGATCCTTCGATTATAGAGAGATCATTTATATGTAGATTTTAACTGGACACCTCGAGGATTGAACTGCAATTTATCTTATTCGAAATAAAACATTTTTTTAAATTCTTTTAATCGTTGGACTGCACCGGCTGAAAATTAACAAAGTATTTGTCGAGATTAAGACATTAATTCTGTCAAATTTGATAAAGATCTGGAAAATACAAACATTTCAATTCACAGTTTATTCAATGAATTACCTTGACTTGAATTTTTGTGGTTCCCGTTTCGGTGGTCGAAGTGTTCTAATTGAACGATTGAGGTGGAATCGTTTCGTTGCCCCATCCGCCGTCGAAGCCAGTCACGTCCGTGTCCGACGGAACGTAGAAGTTTCTACAAAAATTCAATGGCCTTCCGTTCGATCTGTTTCACACGCCCACGCGCTTCGTTAGGCTCGATGGACGGCCGCGTTGATTTATAGCCGAGTGCTGGAATATAAACGAGAAGCAACAACTTTGCCCAAAGTCCAATTTAACCGAGGTGGGGGAGGGCAGTTTTGTTCTGTGCAGGAAGCGTGGTTCCGCTTGGTTCCGCCCATAACGGTGACGGTGTGAACATGAGTCCGCGTGGACCTCGGAATGTCGAGGAGAACCAAAAAACCGAAAATGGAAAATGGTTGCATTGGCAAATGAACCAATTTTTCGAGCTTCACAAAGCCAAGGGGTTATCGAGTAGCCTTATCAATCGATTAGTGTGGCTCATCGATAAATTAGTGTGTCCATCAATAAATTAGTGTGTCCATCAATAAATTAGTGTGCCTCATCAATCAATTAGAGTGCCTGTCAATAGATTTGAGTGCCTTATCAATTCAATAAAAATGAGTGTGCCTCATTAATGAAGCCGTAAAGAAGAACCAAAAATCGAAAATGGAAAAAAGTTGCCAAATGAACCAATTTATCGTGCTTCAAAAAACCAAGGGGTTATCGCGTAGCCTTATCAATCGATTAGTGCGCCCACCAATAAGTTAGTGTGGCTCATCGATAAATTAGTGTGTCCATAAATAAATTAGTGTGCCTCATATCAATAAATTAGTGTGTCCATGAATAAATTAGTGTGCCTCATCAGTAAAGCTGGAAAGAAGAACCAAAATCTCGAAAATGAAAAAAAGTTGCAGTGGTAAATAAAACAATGTCTCATGATTCAAAAATTGAGTTCTATCCTAAGCTGGGTAGCCTTAGGGGTTACCGAGTAACCTTATCAATGAAGTAGTGTGCCTATCAATAAATTGGTGTATCTATCAATAAATTAGTGGGCCTATCAATAAATTAGTGTGCCCGAATTGTGTCCCGAATTTTCTCGAATCAGTACGAATTAGATGACGTTTAGCAGTGGACCAAGGATCTCTTCAGGGTGCAGCGATAATAAGGTCAGGTATGTGCGGACTGGTGGAAACGCGGTACAGTCAAAGGAACGTTGCACCTTACGCCACCGGGAACCACCAGCCAGGAACAGGTGCCACAGCTGTTCCAGCAAGTGCAACGAACGATAGACGCAGACACACTCGGACTCGGCTATTAGAACTGTTGCTGGCCGGGCCGGGCCAGGGCAAAAGGGGTGCATAAGCTATGCGAGCGAAGGGGCGAAGGTGTTGCGGGCATACCTTTTTATGGCACGACCGTTGAACCAGCCGGACAGGATGCGTGTGCTCGACTTTTCATCTGCTATCGTTAAATAGCCTCCCCAAAGACGCGTTTTATATTCCTGCACGGTTAAACAGCTCTCCGCGGCAACGAACGCGCGTTGCGAGTTTGGGGCCAGAAACGAGGCCAGTGTTTCCTTGAATATGTTAAGAGCTAATTATGTTCGGGCCCTACCGGCCCGTGAGAGAGTTATGACGGCCGGGCCTATCAGCGATTTCTGCCTCGAAGATTGCACGCGAATACATAACATGATTATCCTCATGATACAGATGTATTTATCTACTTGTACATTTATAAAACAGAGTGATCTAGAAAGCCTCTAGAGAACGACCAAACGCAAAAGTATTTTTCACACGGTTATTTGTTTAAACTGTATATAGAATATTTTATAGTCCCAAAAAGTATCCAGAACCCTGAAGAGGGGGATTCCGAGCAGTATTTCCCTTTGCCATTTCGCGCTAGCGCGTTTCGTTTCCGAGTTATTAGCGAAGAACACGGGCCACGCCCACTCGGGGGTGTCCGTAGTAGCGGCGCTGTAATTGGTCTATGTTTTTCATTAATAACTCCCGAACGAGGCCGCGGGGAACATTTTCGCAAAGGACAAAGTTGCTTCGAATAACCTCGGGAATCTCCGGTCAAATTTTGTGTTATAATTTTACAATTAATAACCTCCTACAATTTACAATTTCACTAACCACGTGTTTATGATGCTCTAGAGGTGTGGATATCAGCAGAAGCTTCCGAAGAAGATTTACGGTTCGGAAACAAACAGGGGGCGAGCGCAGTCCTGATGTGCATTTACCCGGATGCTTTACAAAGTGTAAATCTCCTCGGCCCGAGTAATGGATCGAAGTACGAGCGCGAATACCAAATTAACCAGTTAGGCGTATCCATTAAACAGCGCATCGCAAAGATAATGCCCGGGGAGGAGGTAATTCGCACTTGGGATCGATCCGAGGATCGAAATCAGCGCCCATAGCGAAACCGTCAAGTGCCGAGCAGAGATGAAAATTCAAGCGGATTCGACACCCGAGAAAAACAAGAAAAATCGACCGATGAAACATAAATGAAGACATAACATTCATGTTTTGTTTATAAAAATAACGAGATTGCTAGGTAGGTTTAGTGTTAAAGAACTGGGGATGAAACGCGTACGATCAATGCACAGCCGTGTATAGTTTACGTTCGTGAACGGCTCGCAACTCGAGAAATAGAAAATAGAAAATGGAGGAACGAACTGGAGTGAAAGCAAACCGTTTTGTTTGCCAGGAGGCTTACCGCAGTTTTAATGAACGAGTCACGGCCCGCGAGCCGCTCGGTTTTCTTGCAGTTGACTGTGCCTTGGACGAGTTGCTTCGGCTTTTTAGAAACCTGATGGCTTCACGCTGTTGTTGAAGAATGAACAAATGTTTCATTGAGGACGTCAGAGTGAATCTGTACGTTCGTTGAAGAGAACAGGTTCAATTTCATGTGCAGAATATCTTTCGGAATTAAAATTACTTCGAGTCGAAAGGGTTTGATGTGGCAAGTTGATCGTGAAAATTCGAGACAGAGCGGATCAATAGGAAATGGACGGCGATCCAGACTGATAGGTATCATCGAGGAAACGATTCCGCAGCGAAACGTCGATGTAATCGTAGGTCAGCAAATATAGCACCGACAGCAGGTGCAGGTTTCCTCGAGCCCCGCCGGACGTAGGGTAGGTAATGTCTTTCAGGTCTGCTCCTTTTCCAACTCTCTTTCCCCTTCGCTCCTTTTTTTTTCTCTCCTACCTTTCGAGACGCGCGCGCGCGTGTGTTCATTACGTCTGCCGGCGCGCGAGAACCTTATCCCGAGATCTGAAGGGCTCTCTACGAGCCGCGTTTATTAATTATGCTTGTTTCACGGCATAATTCGGTTAGCTCTGATAATTGGACGTTGATATCGTCCGGGGATATAAATTGGGCCCGGCCTAATTGAGACGCGACCGATTGAATTCGGAGGATTATCAACGGAACGGGACTTCTCCGGATCATGTTCGTTGAGTATCAGCAATAATTCTAGTAAAAAATATATTTAAAAAACTGTTTAAAAACCATGGATATATTAAAATGCAATAAAAAGGAGAAAATCATTTTTTTCCTGGTTCTCCATAAAATACCGAATCCAGTTAAATGATTAATAATATTTTTCCCCAAAATTTCAAGCAATTAGTTCAAAATTTCTTCTGTTATAAAATTAGGGTCGTGTAATAGTGTTATAAATTTAAATAAAATCATGATATTAGTGACTGTAAATAAAAGCGTGGAGTCAATGTTTAGCGCTTCACGCTTTTATTTATATAGTCACTAATGTCATGATTTTATTTAAATTTATATTAAATTTTTCTATCTGTTCCGACACTAATTTTATAACAGGAAAGAATTTTGAACTAATTGCTTGAAATTTTGGGGAAAAACATTATCAATCATTTAATTGTATTCGGTATTTTATGGAGAACCAGGAAAAAAATTATTTTCTTTTTAAAGTTCTTAAAAAGCTTTTTTTATATATTTTATTTTCTACTTTTATTGTCATAGGAAGCAAGTGTGTATACAAAATTTTGACAAGGTTGGACTGTGGGAAGAGGTTTAAAATTCGATTACAAGATTTGACTTTCGATTAAAACTTTATGAAAATTAAAAAATTTCAGACGTGTCAGTTTGGAATGACGATACTGGCTTGAATATCTCTGGGAAACGATGCAAAGAAGAGGAATTAAAAAATTGAGACGTGTTAGTTTGCAATAATTATGTGAAATAAAAATGTTTTGCGTTGATTGTGTGAAGCAGGAATAACATAAAAATTGTACAACATTCTTGAATTGTTTAAATTTCTTCATAAATGCATAAAGATCCGCAGTCTAATTAGACGAGAAATGATTGCATCCATGAGAAATTATTGTTTAGAATCATTCTCTCTAGCCAAACAAATTTATTATTTATTTCTTTGGATGAGTCACGTAAGACAAGCCACCTGAATAACCTCCTGATGTTTCATTTTTTCTACTCCCATGATTGTAGCTCTTCTCGAGACAATTTCAACGAAAAAGTCGTTCAAGGTCATTCATGGTCATAAACGTAAAAATGGATAAGAGCATGATTCGATCTAAGAAATTGTCTGAATAATGTGCTGTCGCGGTTTTTCTGGAAGGTTGATCATTAGGAAAAATGATACCGGAGAAGGAATTCAAAATGGTGGATTGTGATAAGAGCGAACTGTATCCTCCGGGGAGGAATCGAGCGGAACGTCTCGGCAGCGGGCGCGTAGTTCTTTCATGCTCCCATCCGACGGTACGCTACTTATCGTTTCAACGCCTTCATTGGTATCTTTCGGCACCGGATTACGCAGCCGCCGGCAACATCCCATCTTCATCGTGCCGTTGAATGTAATGAGAAAATAACACGAAATTACACACTCCGACCGAGCGTGCCCCGACCGGTCTGCCACGTTTGGTCTTCAATTCGAACCGCCACGACCGGGGAGGAACTTCTGGAAGGTCAAACGAATCTGCGGTGAGTCCTATCTCCTTCGAACGGTAACACTGGGCCAATAGCCCAACGCCAGCTCCTTCTTTTCAACCCTCAAACACATGCGCGACATCATCATCATTCGCGCGTTCATGTGTACATAAATCTAAGAAGAAAAAATAAATCTTGATGGGAACGGCTTAGACGATTGGTCATTCAACATTGTTTGCCAGAGCCATGTGATAGCTCGTCCCTGAATAATTTGTCGACGACACTTCGCGCGATCTTGTTCATCTATTTGTCCCGGATCAAACACGAAGAAGCTGTTAGCCTCTTAACGGCCAGTCAACCGGTCTACCGCTTCACCGAACCGTCCAAACCCTCAGGAGCCCGCGGCTGTATTTATAGTTGACACTGCCAGTGATCTCAGGTGGTTCGCGAGACATCAAGACGTAAACGAGGAAGCGTACGTCTTCATGAAGCTACCTCTAAACTGCCGCCTGATCGCTGCGTCAAACGCCGTTCCCGTTGAACGAACCAGGTAGCCAGTGTGCAGTGTTCAGACTGAAGCAAAAACCAACAGCTTTCTGATTCGTGTTTTTTTTTTAAATCGCTGTTGCAGAATGTTTCTCCGATAGCTGTGAACGTGTCAGACTGGAGACACGTGCGGAATCATTTTGGCATGGAGTGTACGCGTCCAAGACAACCAGCACTCCCACTGTAGCTACCAAACCCATTGACCCGCCATTAAGATACCCACACTCGATCCATCCCCCTGTGGCCCCAATGGTCCCGGCGGAACGGTAGACCAACCAGTCAGTTGAATAGATCGTTGAGTAGATGGTGGAAGTCGTGGAAGACTCGTTTGTCGCGTGGCGATGGGATCATTTGAACTTTCTGGGCCTTATAGCGTAGTGATTCAATTTCCCTGGGCCTGTGAAGGGGTCAATAAATCTTCGAGAGATTCCTTTTAAGGAGAAAATTTTTCAAAAGATGCCCTGGGCCCATAGTGAGATCATCCTAGTTCCTTAGAGCTCTATGGTGGGGTCATTCCAATTTTCGGGGCCCTATATTCGGGTCATTCGATTTTTCAGGGCTTTTCGTACTGTCACTCAAGTTCCCTTGAGCCTGAGATAGGCTGATTTCAATTTTTGGTGCCCGTGAAGGGATCATTCCAGTTCCCCGGGGCCCTGTGCCCGGGTCATTCGAGTTTCCTTAGACCCGTAAAGGAGTCATTCGTGGGCCCGGGGCCTTTTCTATTATCAAACTCTTCGAAAGACGCCCTCGGAGTTGAGTAGATGGTGGAAGTCGCGGTAAACTCGTTTGTCGCGTGGGGATGGGATCATTTGAATTTTCTGGGCCTTATAGCGTAGTGATTCAAGTTCCCCGAGGCCCTGTGCCCGGGTCATTCGAGTTTCCTTAGACCGGTGAAGGAGTCATTCGAGTGCCCGGGGCCGTTTCTATTATCAAACTCTTCGAAAGACGCCCTCAGAGCCCCGGGGGGAAAACCGAAGACTATTACAAGCCCGTGATAGGGTCATTCGAGGGCCCAGGGCTCCGTGGTGGGGTCACTCGAGGGCCCGAAGCCAGCACGTACCTGGGGGGACTCCTTACTCACCCGATCTAGCAGAGGGAGAGAGAGAGAGAAGGAAGAGGGCCCGGAGGGGCCCGAGACACGGCCGCGGGTGATTACGTCGCCTGTCGGCGCGGAACTGTCTCCTCCTACCCGCGGCGCCCACCGTGCTCCGATTGGCCAGGCTCCCTGCCGAGACACGCAGCACACTCTCGCTCCTCTCCTCGCCTCTCTCTCTCTTTCTCTCTCTCCTCTCCTCTCGCCGACGAGGCCCCCCGCTCTATCCGTCTCGCTTTTGAGAATCACGCTGCTCTCCCCTCCACAGTTTTTTGTCTTTTTTCACTGGCCAACGCACCGGCGCGCCGGCGTTCTCGTCGCACCACAGCACCGACCGTATCACGGTGTCCTCTGTTCTCCATCAGCGCTGACCATTTTTCTACTTTCTTTCCGACGGAGTTTCGTTCACCTTGGCTCGCTTTTGTCAGCGGGGCCCGCCGGGTTGGACCCCGCCGCCATGGCCGCCCTTCGCTTCCGCTTCGCCGTGATTTGCCCGTCTGCTTTACGCGCATCGAATATGCTCTTTTCGTCCTCGAAAATCTGCATAGGGTAAAAGTACGAGTTAGCGAATATTTAGCGACGACTTGGTAGTTTTTTATTAACTTTAAGGCATTCTGTAATTTACTTTGCATCATCTGTGATGAACAATCGATTATCAACCTTTCTTCTGTAGCGTCAAATTTTTCTGGACGATTTTGTTAACGATTTTGTTACGATTTGTGATAATTAATTAATTTATTTTATGTTATGCCGTAGCACAATTCAATAATTATTTTATTATCATTTTCTATAATTGGATACGAGAAATAGCGTTGTCTCTACGTATATTAAACAATTTAAAAGAAAGATATTCTTCACATTAAGCGAGTAGCAATGCACACATTGAGTAATTTACATTACATTGTGTTCGGATTACACTCATGATGTAATTCAAATACTGTGTATATAAAATACAATCTAATTAAACTTCGTAATTCAATTACAATGTATTTAAATTAGCACAATTTTGACAAGCACAAAAGCTTGTCTCCCACAATACATCCAAATGACCAGCAACGATATTTCTAAATACAAATTTGCTTCATCTTCATTGCAACAAAACAAAAATTGATTCACCTTCATTCCAACAAAATAAAAATTGATTCGCCTTCTTGATAGGTTTAACAGGTTGAAAATAATGCAACAGTAGTTTTGCTGTCCAATTATTACATGTTATTGCTCCGCAAACGGCACGATTGAATTTATTCACGCAATTTCTATGATAATGCATGTTCCTGCGTAATGTATAATCGCTCCCAAAAGAAGTCTTACTAATTTCAATAATTACAGAATAGAGACCATTCATACGATCAGCGATGGTGGCTCCAGCGTTAATAAACTCCTTAAGTATCTAACTTAACCCTGAAGAGTACCAACAGCATCTGTAGTAAACACGTGAATGAGAATTTCTCATTATACTAATAATATACTATGGTGCCTCGTTGTTAAACGCGTACGATCTTACCGTGACTAATAACCAGCCTGCGGAATTATGCATTTCAAACAAATTCAGTCTGGTAGGAACAATCCGTAAGGAACAAACTGCAATGATTAAAAGAAAACAGTTTCACAGGTCAATAACAGTTGACAATTCGGTGCAACTAACCGAAAATTGCAGAAACTGCAGTTCCCCGAACAAGTCACTTTTCAAACCTCTTTTTATTATTTTACCACGCTGATATTACCTTGCCGAGTTGTAGTTGTTGTATGCGTCAAATCTTGTAAGCGAATTTTAAACCACTTCCCGATGAGCTAGAGACTTCAAACTTTAAAAACATAGCTCAGAACTGGGTGACAATGCAATATTACAAAACAAATCATTAAAAAAAACTGTGCGTTCAGGAGAAAAAAAATTTTAATATTAACCGTCACACCTCGTCGCGCGACGCTCGGTAGTACGTCATCGCGTTTCAGCGATCCCCACTCTGCACGCCAGCGCTCCCTACTCCACTACGCGTTCCCACTCCGACTCAGCCCCACTACAGTGACCCATTTGGCACCGAAGGAGCTCAGTTAATGTGGTGTTCCGTTCATTCAGTTCCATTTCGGACAATTTCGGACTCCATCAAGAGACGTCGTGTCTCGGAGTCATCCCCTCATTCTATCTCGCGTATTTCCAAATCTTGCGTTTCTATATCTTACTATTTCATACCAGTATTACTATTGCGTTCCATTAAAAAAAGACTAAAAAGTAGAAAATAAAAAATATATAAAAAACACTTTCTAAAAACCACGCTTATATTAAAATGCACTAAAAGGGAGAAAATAATGTTTTTAGGCAGTAGTGATTATAAATAAAAGCGTGGAGCGCCCACGAAGATTACGTCAATATAGTTTAGCGCTCCTCGTTTTTATTTATAGTCACTAATGTCTAAAAAAATTATTTTCTCCTTTTTAGTGCGTTTTAATATAAGCGTGGTTTTTAAAAAGTGTTTTTTTACAACAAAATTTATGTCGTATACCGAACAGAAGTCGTATAGCGAATTTGTCACGTCCAAACAAGACGTATTCCGGATTGGACGTACTCCAAAGCAGACATATACCGAAGTACAACTGTAATCCTTGTAAAACTATTCGAGACAATTTGAAACAGCTCGAAAATTTCGTTCGACTATTTTCCAACGGAGAGAGAAGGGGATAGGAAGCGCGAGGTGTTCGCGAGCTGCGAAAAAAATTCGCGAGTTTCGCACGCTTCCGCCTGAAACGAAAGTAGGGTGATGCTCTAACGGCGGGGCGGGCTGGCTATCATTTATACAGAAACGGAGGCGCTCGCGCGAGGCTCGCGACCGCGTAATTTTCACTTCGTTACGGGAGTGAAATTCCGTTTGCATGCGCCTGCCATTCCATGGAATCGCGTGCAAAAGAGTCGCGATGCGACCCGATAAATCCGCAGACGCGAGTGCCGTAACACGAGCACGCGAGTACCGGACGCAATTTCACGTACAGACCATCGAACGTATTTTTATTTATTTAATCGCGCCGTACGCGGACGAGAATACTCCTCGAAGCATCAATATTAATCATTCAATATTAATTCGCCGATGCTTTATCGGCGCGAACACGAGACCTGAAACAGTAATCGACGAACGCAAAATTCATTTACTAATAGGAAATCATTTCCTTTTATTGCTTTTTTATCATGGTTATTATAAATTATTATAGTTATTAGACTGCGGATCTCTGTGCATTTATGGCGTCTGAAAATTGTGAAACAGTGCTGGAATATATAATTCCATGGAATTTAATATGAATTTTATTTGTTCCCACTTTCTTAAAATTGACCTACAAACATTGAAAATTGCATAAACATCCGCAGTCTAATCATTATAACTGGACAGCGGATCTTTATGCAAAATAACAATTTTCTACCTGATTTGCAACAAAGTGGAGTGAAATGGAAATTTATTTTCTTTCTTAATATGTTTAATAGGTTGAAAATAATGTGAAATAATGTGGCAGTGTTTTTAAATTTCTCTAACGGTTTTACTGTTTTAAATTACACCTGCTCATTTCTGTCATAAATGCACAAAATCCGCTGTCTAATTATAACGCTTGTTGAATTCACTTTCGTACAGTGTAAATATTTTAAAATATTTTGTTATACTATTTTCAATCAAATAGTTATTAGACTTGTCAAAATTTCTTTAAAAAAAAAGTATCAAAGTGTCTAATAATGGCACCATATTCCAAAGTACCCGGAATACAATTACAAAGTGATTTGAACGTAATGGTTTCTCCGTTTCAGCGTAACAGCTCGATAAAGACGGAGGAATCGATCGTGACTGATTAATTTCTCGGAATGACGACAGATCGTTCTATTCTTTCCGGGTCGGAGGGCCGACAACTTCGGGAACACAATCAACGGTGTTTCCATCGATTTCGTCGAGCGTTAAACGTTTTGTTGGTCAAGTGACCGTGACACCGGCGTTGCCCGAGTACTAGTTGAAGAGGATCGCTCTTCACCTGGAGCGATTTCTCTCGTGGCGATCGGGATCGTGCGATTCTCCCACGGCGGCGCGACGACTTAGCGAATTGTAATTCCTCTAACGGATGATGACCGCGACAAACCGGTAAACAATGATGCAAAACCGAGTGGTTATGGTCGTACCGAGAAATCGACAGACGACGTCCTGTCTGAGAAAATTACTGAAGACCATCGCTCTACTAGGAAAATTCTCCATCACCATTCAACGTGAGTCATGGTTGTTCTGGGATTCTTCCCATAAGCTTAACTCTTCACTAATTCCAGAATTACTTCTGGCGTGACTCGGCCCGTAAATGAATTTGCAGAACTTAGAGTATATTCCCGAGGTGATTTGAAGTAACTTTCTCCTTTGCGAAAATCTTCTCCGTGGCTTCGTTAACGAGTTATTAAAGAAAAACACGGGCCAATCACAGCGCGGCTACTACGAGTGGGCGGTAACCGCGCTCCGATTGGTCCGTGTTTTTCTTTAATAACTCCTGAACGAAGCCGCGGAGAAGATTTTCGTAAAGGAAAAGGTTGTTTCAAATGATCTTGGGAATCGCCCTATTTAAGTACAATATTTTTGAGACATCCTGCATTGACATATTTTATTTTCAGTGTCCAACACGTTAAACGACAACTGAAATTTCCACTTGCCTCCCTGCAACAATGACCAGCGTTACGCAAACGAATCTCAAATTTCATTGCAACAGCCCTCTTGGAGGGGTTATCGACGAAGGGGTGCGTCCGGGGATCAGGACGGTAGATAAGGGTTATTGCAACAAAGTCACGATACCGATCGTTCGGATCGTCGCGGCGGTCCCGTTTTCAAGTTTAGGAAGCGTCGTCGGCACGCTTCCGAAAAGCCTAGCACCTGGTCGCACCTGTCCGGTGCCGATACGATCGGAACACGTCAACGACGCTCCCGAAGAAAGCAATTTCACAGAAAGGAGATGTATTTGTTTAGCAGGACATCGATGATATCGAATTCGGAGATTTCAATGTCCTCCATGGAGATACTATTGTGTGGAGATCGAGCAGATGTCGGCCATAGCCTATCGGCAATCATCGTATTTAATTCATACCCATGTAGGATAATAACTCTGAATGCGACATTCTCCGGCCGCGATAACGTCCAGTTTGACTGTCAATAAGGCTGTTACAGATTTGTATCAATCAATCGATCGATCGTGTATACTACGTTCTAATTATAGTACTTCAAAGATCTGTATCGACGAGCAACGATTAGCATAACTGTAGCTCTGGTTTTTCAGCCGATCATAGTTTTCAGGAGTCCTGATCGATAGATCGAGCGATCTCGAACCTTGGTAGCATCGTCTAGAATCTATTTTCTAAAACAATAATAACACAGCCTTTTTCGATTATTTAAAGTAACAGTTCTCAATGGAAGATTTAAGAAATTAGAGATTTTCGTTGATCAAAGTTCTCATTGATTAATGTTCCAGAAGAAGATCTTCAGGTAGTAGCGAAGTATGGAACGAAATTGTCTGCGCAACGCAGCTGGTCACACCTGTCTTCAGCCTCGCCGTTTTCGTGGCCACAGGCCTCAGCGCCGGGGGTTGTGATCTCTGGACCATGAAGAGCCGCTCTGTATTTCTAGGTAAACGTTGCGGACGTCATGATGCTACCATGCGAAGGAGAACGATCGAGTCCGCGCGATCGATGCTCGAAACGATCTCGAAACTGCCGTGAAGGGGTTCTGGGAAGTCCGGCATCCTTCCCGAAGAACCATGAAGTACGTGTGCTCGAGACCGTGAAGATAAATGGGCAACATATTTCGCATACTCCCCACCAGGGTTGCCATCTACAAGTCCCGCCAGGCCTCTTACCCTTCCGTCTCTCGCCTTTGCTTCCCCTACTCTTCTCAATAACGCTGACGCATACCGTAAGAGTGGGGGAAGCAAAGGCGGGCTCCGCAGCACAGCTGGAGGAGGGGGGGAAGGGTAAAGAGCCTGGCGGGACTCGCAGATGGCAACCCTGCTCCCCACTCCTCGCGATGTCACGTGACTGACTCAATACAGGCAGAGAGGGGGTAACCGTATTCCCCTCAATTCGATCCCCACGATCTACATCAGGGGTAGTCAACCTTTTTATACCTACCGCCCACTTTTATATCTCTGTTAGTAGTAAAATTTTCTAACCGTCCACCGGTCCCACGGTAACGGTGATTTATAAAGCAGGGAAGTAACTTCACTTTATAAAATTTATAAAGCAGAGTTACAGCAAGTGAAAGCATATAATGATAATTACTCACCAAATAGTAAAAGTCAATTAAATAAAGAAAAAGGAAAGTGCTTCAGTATCGGACAAAACCCCCACCGCCCACCATAAAAGCTGGAACGCCCACTGGTGAGTGGTGGGGGCCAGGTTGACTACCGCTGATCTACATAATCGCACCGACTTCATTGAACTCTATCTTCTAGATGGGCTTCGACGACTGCTTGGTACCTGGCAACATCTCTATTTCACCATGAAATTAGCTTGAAGTCTCACGGCTCCGTTGCTTGATCATCCAGAAAATGAACAGAGACTTGCCAATTAAAAGATCCTGGAACTCTCTTCAGTTCAATTCACTGTTCATCTTTACATATCGAGACTGTTGGAGATGAGGGGACGGAAAACGGTGTCTTCGGAACCTGACAGCGCGTCACGTGACCGGGCGGAAGCGTGGGGGAGTAGCGCCGTAGAAGGGGAAGGTAGAGTGGGGAGAGAAGTCTCAATCTGGCCATAAAGTTGGATAAAGTTAATGAAATAATTGTAAGATTCCCGGACGAATCGGGGTTTTCTGCGCGGAGAGGTCTGATTCAATCTCGCTCGTTCATTCAACGCGTTTCTTCTCTTATGAATGAGCTCGGAGATCTGTCATTAGCATAGTCACGACCCACGGCGACACCGCGCGTCCTCTCGTACCGTTATCCCCGCTGCCTTGCCACCGGCTAAACGGCTTCCCGATGTAAATTGCCCCGCCATAAATTGCATAATCATCTTTAACGGATCGACTCCGATCGTATATCGATACGAGCGGGATCTGTCTGGCTGGACCCGCCGCGCGATCCACTGGGAAAAATCGTACGCGGAAAATTATAATGTTCCATCCTTTATGAACAGCCTTCCGCGGTTATTTTTCGCGATCGAACGAGAATCACAGCGAATTTTTCCGCGGATCTGCAGAACGAGTGTAATGGCTGCCGTTTTCCTGTGATCTTATGCATTTATGGGAAACCAGTACAGGGAACCAGTACACTCGTTTATGCGACATGGTACAATTTAGAATAGAATAAAATGATTAAAAGAACTTCTTACGTGGCCCCTCGTCATCGAAATTAATGAATTTACATTTTTATTTGCCGTGGGGATCCGCAGTCGGTTAACGACACTGTGCAACAGGTGTTCCACACAAGGAATTGTCTTACTCCTGTTTTCCTGTCGAGGCCTTCTGCAAAAAGAGGGTAGTGAATCGGTGGTCGATAATTAAAGCGGCGATCAAAGGAATCGAGTTTTCATCCGAGAAAACGATGGTCCACCGTGGTGATTGAACGGTCCGGATCATTTTAAATGAACGTGTTTTCTCTTCCGGAGAAAACGTCATACAAATCCCGGAATATCAATGGTCAGAAAAATATTACAGAGGATTTTATGCATTTATGACAAAAATGGGCGCGTACAATTTAAAACAGCGGAAGTATTAAAAAGATTTAAGGCCACTAGTGTATTAGTTTCACCTTAATAAGATAATTAAAAGAAGAATTAAATTTTTATATGGCTCCTGTGTTTGGCAATCAATGCATCATTTTTTATTTTGCATAGAGATCCGCAGTCAAGTTATTAGTGTTCAAAAAATTGGATCCTCCTCGATAACTGTTATCGATGAAGAAAAACTGTTTCGATCGCTCAAAGCAGTTATCGATGAGAGAAATTTATTTCTATCGCTCATAACAGTTATCGACGACAGTTTATTTCGATCGCTCATAACAGTTATTGATGATCGAATTTCTATTGATAAGAAAACTCATTTTTGTTGCTTATTTAATTATTAAGTTGTCTACTCTTTTTCGGATGGAGCAAGCCTGTGAAATTCATTGAGAAGGTTTCAACAACAAGACGAATCAACAGACCATAAGAACAACACAAAATCTGTTTGTTTGTCACATTAAATTTTGATTGCAGCAATTAATTTTACGAATAAAGAATTTATGAAATAATTGATTGAAAGTTGTACTATTTAATAATAACTATTACGAATTTCCTTCATCAATAAGTGTTATGAGCGATCGAAATGAACTTCTCTCATTGATAACTGTTATAAGTGATTGAAATGAATTTCTCTCAACGATTACATTTACCAACAAGAGAAACAATTTTCGGTTACTTATAATCCTTCATTTGTAACCAATACGATTTTAGTTGATGAAATACTTGTTACTCTATGACTTTCTTTCTTTTTCGTTATAACAGTTATGGTCCCTGATTTTCAGGCTTTTTCAGTTGAAGTTCCAGGAGGCAGAAAAATTAATTTTGAGTGGAGATGGTTAGCGATGGTAAGTGATAGACCATGGCTAACCGTTTTCACTCCATGGGCTTTACTCAAAAACAAGGAACTTGAGTGCCACACTACTTGAGTGAGATGTCGAGCAAATGTCGCAAATGAATTTTTCTGCCTCCTGGAACTCCCATTGAAAAAGCCTAAAAATTGATTAAGATTAATTAATTCGAAAAGTTGATGCAGATAGATTTGTAGAGCAAGAAAAAGACTTGTGAATGCATGTATATACTTTACCTAACAAAACACAAAATTGCGGGGAAAAAATGAAATATATAGAACGCGAGAATTTATTATACCACCCAATATTATATCATTTTCAACCTGCTAAACATACTAAGAGAGACAATAAATTTCTATTTCGCTCCACTTTGTTCCAATTCAAGCAGAAAATTTTTATTTCGCGTAAAGATCCGCTGTCTAATTACAATATATCATAACATAATATAAAATACGATATAATTGTTGAGGTGAATCGGATGAATTTTGTTCATCACCAAAATGTTGGTTAAAGTCGATTAGAAAAATCCTTCGCGGCTAAAGCCCATCAAGGGGAGCCGAAAATTGCGAGCATCGATCGGTGGCAGCATGGTTGCAGAGGCTGGAGGGGGGTGGGGGGAGCAGTTCCTGTAGTAAAAAGTAACCGAAACCAACCGAGAAAAAAGGGTGGGATGCTGATCGAATCACGAATTACGCGGGCAGGCCCGAAAGTGATTTTCAGGTGTGAGATGTTCGTTCGGGATCCTCGTTCGGTATAATTCGGAGCGCTACTATGAGAGCCGAGCGGCGGCTGTGAGCCGTGTATTAGCATTCCCTCTCGCAGGTGTATTATTTATACACGTGTAGACGACGACGATGGAGAGGGGTTGTCTGTGGTCGTAGCTGGAATAATCGCCACCACCTCGGGGTAGATTAAATTGGGACAGGTAGCTGAGATGGTATAGCGAGGAGTATCGGAGAGTATCGAAGTCACGCGCGGCCCCCGCGCGACCGGAAATACGGTATAAAAGGATCGAAAACAGATCCTAAAGGCCTTCTCGTGGCTTCTCCGAACATCTTGCGGCTCGGGCGAGTCTAACCAATTTTAGAAGCGGGGCACCCGCAGAATCATTTCGAGAGTTTTCATCAAATTGATTCATTAACGCGCAGGGAAAGCGGCTGAGAATGACACAGAAAAAGTGTAATAATAAATCTATAAATTGTGGTGTACTTTACACAGGGCTGCTCTTTACTATATCGGACTAAAAGTTTGTGCGTTTCTCCTATAAATTATGATGTATTTGGAATGTAATCCAGTAGATTTGTACCCGACTGCAGATCGAATTTCGATCCTGTAGGATGAATGGTTCAGGAGTTATGCTTACTTAAAGTTGAGCAATCTGCAGTGTTTTTGACAGGTAAGGGCGCCGCCATGATGGTTTGTAGTGACGGTCGCGCGCCGCTTACCGAGCAGAATAATTAATTAGTTGGTTGGTGATTAGGTCGGGATGGGGGGCGGCAAGGACCGGCGGTTCTGCTCGGCGGCGCCCTTACCTGTCGAAAACACTCCAGGTTGCTCAACTTTAAGCAAGCATAACTCCTGAACCATTGATCCTACAGGATCGAAACTTCGATCTGCAACCGACCCAGGTACAAATTGGTAGGAGAAAGACACAAATTTTGAGTCCGGTAAAGTAAAGTTTACGCCAGTACACAAATAAGAAGAATTTAAATACACGGTTATAATTATTTCTAACTTATCAAACGAATTAAGGGAAAAAATAAATTTCTACTGCACTCCAGTTCGTTGCAATTCAGGTAGAAAATTGACATTCTGCGTGAAGATTCGCGGTCGAACAATAAAGCACTGCGAGTACAAGGATCCAGATGCTTTATCCGAATTTCGCAGACCGTGCCAGGGGGCGAGGAGTGGTGGTAAAGCGAGAACAATGCGTTTTAAGGAGGGCAGAACGTTCGAGCCGGAGCGGCGACGTCCAAAGATCGAGCGTCGGCCCGAAAATCGTTGTCTCCGGCCGACAAATCCTGCGAGCGAAGACAGACAAAATATCGATCTCGCGTACCATCGATCACGATCTTATCTGCGGCCGGGTTGCAGGCGGTGGATGACGAGGAAAGCGTTCCACACGTTGGTGATCCACGATCGGTGGACACAATGATTGTGCAGAAGCGAGACCGAGAGAGGTAAAGAGGCGCGAGAAACGAGCCGGGGAGAGCGGAAGGGGGTGGTGGTGGGCCCCCGGCTAACTCTTTATATTCTTCGGTATCGGCAACAGGCAACGACGACGTGGCCTATTATGAGCCGATCGCGTGAGACACAATGATCAATGCCAACCGCGGCGTTGAGCAGCCCGGTGAATCGAGAGGGACGTTCCTTGTTCTTTGGGATTATGGCACCGGGAGAGGGCCACCGAAGATCGACAAGGCCGATTACGTCCGCGATGACTTTAAGCCCCGTTTAAATGCTGCCATTCTTTTCCTCGGCCAGCTTGACCCCGTCGACCGATTTTCTCATTCCTCCCATCCTCCCCCCCCCCGTCCCACCACTCTCCCCTTTCTTCCTCTTCGTCCTTTTTCATCTCGTCCCCGGAAATCGCGATCAGAATCGCCAGATTAACACTTGTCCCCCCACTCTGCGTTATTCGACGCTATTCCCCCTCGCTTCCCCGCGCGGTCACGTGACGCGTGGAGGACGGAGCGCGCCACAGCGTCACGTGACTCGCTACTGGCGGAGAGGGGCAACTGTTTCCCCTCGATTCCAGTCTATTCCCCTGATCTCGCGACTCTGATCAACTTATTGCTACTAAATTATTTAGTTTAACTGTATGTCAATGGGCAGTGTTGGGCAAATTTTATTTTAAATAATAAATAAACGTGTGATTTTAATTGCAAATAATAACTAAACTTCTTATTTATTTATAACTAAACTGTTTTCTGTCTGCTAGAGCAACCTTTTCAAGTATACCGCTAATGGTCGGACCCGTCCGGAGGGCCTAGCTGCCTATAAAAGAATATAATTTAATTTATTATTTGTCAATACAAATAATAATTGAAATTTTATCTGTAAATAACAATGAACTTTATTATTTAAAATCATTATTTTTGCTTTTTATTTGGATATCCAAATAACAAATAACTTGTTATTTAAATTTATGTATTGCCCAACACTGTCCATGGGTGACTCTATTGAGATACAGCGTCCATTAGCCGAACAAGGGAATGAGAGATCTCTAAAAGTCTTAAGGGGTCCCTAAAAAAATTAGAGATCCTTTAACGAATGAGTTTTGTTAACATTAACTGTATGTTTATAATTACTATGTATCGTACAAATGTATATGTATTTTGTATTTAATACGCGGTCCGAATTAGTTCGGATAATTGACGCCCCACTGTATTTAGAACAGAAACAATTTTGCTTGTGATTGTGGCATTTTCAATGGTGCTGATTTATCAAGTTTTGCGAACCAGTTTTGCGACTGCGGAGTGTTGCGGGAGCGCAATTTGACCAGTGATGCGGCACGCGTAATCACGGGACGATCGTCTCGGGGGGCGCGTAATTGAATTTTTCGCAAATGAGCCATCGGCGATTAATATTCATAATTCTGTGGAACGTTGGATAACCGGTTATACAATATAGATTACGTAACAATGTAGAGAGAGATTTAGAAGTGAAAGGGAGGTATTAGAACGGGGAACCGAACGGCTGTAGGGGTATACCCAGCAGAAACGGGACTTTTGCCGAGTCAATACAAAATAGTGAGACAGGAAGACCAGATTCGGCATGGGTATCAACTGCTGCCTAAACCTGACAAAAAAACGTCTCTGCCCTAGCGACCGGGAAAAAAACGCGGTGTGAAATTCGTAAAATTGTTTCACTCCTGCCCACCTAAGTCGCTGCAACTTTATTGAAACCATCAAGAACCAATTTTCTGAGGAGTATTCTCTCGAAATATGATCAAATAGAGATAAATATTATCCACTGGAATCTGGCTCCATTTACGAAAAACAATGTTGATCTTCATGTGACTCT
The DNA here is from genome assembly GCF_051020765.1 of Lasioglossum baleicum. NCBI lineage: Eukaryota > Metazoa > Arthropoda > Insecta > Hymenoptera > Halictidae > Lasioglossum > Lasioglossum baleicum. The sequence continues at coordinate 12,023,994 of NC_134938.1, forward strand.
GTATTATAATATAAATTGCCAAAAGTCTCGGAGTAAATGCATTCCTGTCGCTATTAAAATGAACAGAGTACGTCAATCGAGCGAGTGCAGCAAGTCGAAGGAAACGGATCATGGCAGCAGGTGTACGAAACCGCAGAATTAAGTCCACGGATCGATTTGTCGCCTGATTTCTCTTTGCGGAGCTGAGTCATTGGGTTTTTTGCTTGCTTCACGGTGAATCGAAAGCTGCTGCGATTTCCTAGGCGTAGAAATCTTTGTTCTCCGCAGAACGAGATCGATCCTATTCGCATCGGGCAAAGCTATGAACTTGGGGACCTATGAGTGTCGATGAAATATTTACTGGATTCCAATCAGTCTGTCTGTTAGCGAAGTTCGATAACCGAGGATGGATTCGTCTCGATCGTTGCGAATTAATAACGTCGCATCAGGCGCAATCTGGAGGTTTTCACGTACCTCGATGCACATCGGCGAGCATTCGTTATGGACGTCGTCGTTCTCTCTTATTAGAACCCGTGGCGAAACTCGGAAACAATGCAAAATTGCAGAGCCACCGACGCACAGTTCAAAAAATTTTACCGGGTCAAATTATCTGCAATTGTGCTCGCTTTCGGTCCGAAAAATTCTCTAACTGTCCTAGGTATCCCAGACAGCGTGTGGTCGCTGCGGATTTTTATGCAAAATGAAAACTGCTATTTTTAATCATTGGTATCCTTAATCATTGCTTTTTTAATAATATTAATAATAATAATAATTTTAATAAATTTTTAATAATAATATTTTCAATAGTTGCTGCTTTTAATATTTACTATTTGGTTGGCAAGAAAGTAATTTCGGTATATCAAGTTGAAAGAAAACTGAATTTCTTTATTCAAGCGATGAACTTTCATCAATAAAATATTTTCGTATTTATTCTTTTTGGCAAAGGATCGTCGAACAAAAGGAAAATGTTTTATTCATTAAAGATGATTGCCTGAATAAAAAAATTGGGTTCTATACTTCACCTTAAAATACCGAAATTACTTTCTTGCCAACCCAATATTTTCCTTAATTGCCACTTTTGATAATTGCAATTTTTAGTGATTCTAATCAGTCGAAAATAATGCACATATTTTGAATATCTTTAATTACTAAAATTCGCAATCTGGGGTGACAAGAATTCGAAGATTTCCATGAACTGCTCAGACAATTCTGGCAAGCGAGAATGCAGTAACTTGTGGGAAGAAGCACGGGTGATTTAGAAACATGGACCAACAAACGAAGCGACGTAAATTTGCTTAATCTGACGGCTGCACCTTCCCCGGCCATCCTTCATCTCGTATAGGCCGTTCTCTTAAGAATTCTAGTCAAACCAGTGTAACACGAAGAACGAAGGCAAAAAGCACAACCATTGTTACTAGTTCCTGTTACCAGGTATACCGGCACAATGCCACTGCACGCTTCCTTTGCAACCGTGAAAAATAATCCGGCTTTGTCTATGATGTGCGCCACAATGCGCCACTCGTGCACGGGCGGCTACAGCATGATCGCGGTTCAAATGTGTTTTCAGGGTAAAGTCGCGGTCCTGAAACCCCACCAATTGTCGAGTACGTTCAACTGAAATCCTTGTGTCTTGTTTGCTGAATCCAGCGCATTCAGTTCGATTAATGTTCCATTTTCAAAAAAATTGAAGCAATCGTGACAAATTCTTTCAGTCGAATAGTGCATTCCTCAATTGTCTTAATCAGGGATAACTGTTATAACCAAAAAGAGAAACAGTCATAGAATAACAAGTGTTTCATCGACTGCAATCTTTTCTGTTGTTCGTAAGTAAATGTTATCGTTGAGAGAAATTCATTTCCATCACTTATAACTAGACTGCGGATTTTATGCATTTATGACAAAAATGGGTACATAGAATTTAAAACAATGGAGGTATTGAAAAAATTTAAGGCCACCAGTGTATTAATTTTACCTTAACAAGATAATTAAAAGAAGAGTGAAATTTTTATTTGGCTCCTGTGTCTTGCAATCAATGCAAATATTTTTTATTTTGCATAAAGATCCGCAGTCTACTTATAACAGTTATCAATGGCTCATTTCGTTATTTTTTAAAATAACTACCTAACATACTGTCACCTTGAACTCCGGAGATGAAGGTCAAACCTAATTCCTTGTAAGGAGATTACTAACACCTGTGAGCCTGTAGAAAGTGTCGTTCGTAGCACAAGACGAAGAAAATACATCGATGGCCTTGAAAACGAGAAGAAACAAACCCTGCGGGATATGGACCACTTGGTACCATTCAAATTACACATAAAAAATTGTTTGCTCTGTGAAAATTCAAGAAGATATTCCGGGGACACACCCTTATTATATAAAGAATGGCCAAAAATTGTTATGAACACATCCTTATTATTTTTATATAATGCAAAATCCGTCTCTGAAATCGCAGAAGGATCCGCCGTGATTCGCAGCCAGTTATCTGTGTCAACTCGAAGCTCTCCAAGCATTGATACAGCCTGATAGTTCAGCTCTGATTCGCAGTGGTTCTCGGTGCACCGGTGGTCAGCCAACTCTGCAGGAGGCTGCGATACACTTTCTCTTAATTTATAATACAAAGACGACTGATAAGAGTTCCCACTGGCGCGGCTGCTGCGAGATACTCGGTTTTCAGGTTGCCAGGCGGATTACGTATCGAAAACAAGAGTCGACTTGATCTACAACTCGTCTCCGGCGTCGTTTGACGTCATTGGCATAATTCAATGACATAATTTCAGTCACATCGTGAAGGAATTATTCAAGAAATTCATCTCGTCAGGTCGTATATCGTAAAAAGAATAGCATTCTTGTTATTTTTACAAAGTAATACGAAATAGCCAGCCAGCGTTAAGAACTTTCTACTTGGAAGAAAAAGTCTGTGCGCGAATGTCTGCTTCCACTTCCTCTATTTGGCAGAACGGAGGAGATGTCAATCTCGTAACAAATATTAATTCGATTCAGGCAGAAAATGGAAAAAATCGTGTTCACCAACAATTTCGAAGACACCGTCGACCATTTCAGCGGTAACAACCAATTGGAGAGAAACCTTGGCAGTAAAGTAGCAACGACAAGCATTAAGGTGTCGTAAAACCGATAATTCAGGGGCTTTATCAACCGCTGCCGAACACGGTCGCACACTGTCTTTACGACTGATCGATATTAATACCCATTGTTAAAAACAAGCGGCGATACCGATCAACGAGCCTGAACACAAGTTGCCGGCACACACCGTTCCCGCGTTTCGACTGGAATTAATATGGCGTCATGGTTGACCGTTTTCTGAATGGTTCTCCTCTCGAGGCGATCTCTCGCTCTGTTAAATAATCATGGCTATCGACGAGTCCGAACGCCACACGTGCGTCTCCCTTTCCTTTCAGCACAGATTCAGCAAAGATTCTTCTTGTTATATTTTTAAAATGAAAAATGGCCATTGTTATCGGTCCGCAAGCCCGGCGTTAACCCTTTGCACTCGAATGGTGACTCTGGGGCGCCAGTCATCATTATTTAAAACAGTTTCTAAATTATCAAGTTCATCTATATTCTGGAAACTGCTGAAAATCCAAATCTATGAGAAAACAGGTTCACTGTCACGCGAATTGTGTAAAACATAATTACACAGATTAAAAATCTTCTAGATTGAAACAAATGTCTTTCGGAATTCAAATGGCTTCGAGTCCAAATGGTTAATATTCTCTGATCACCCGGAAGAGTCCGATCCGAGCACAGTGCATGCCAAATGCAAAACATAAACTGAATATGCGATATGATAGTTTCATTTCGCATCCAACGTGGTTAAGCTCTTAATAGAGAATGATAATTTATCGAATAGCAGTGGCACCCGATAATTTCCATTTCGCAATAAGATCAAACGAACGGGACATTGATGAACAGCTTAGAAATCGGATCAACGGGACTTTGTAGACGACGAAATATCTGTCGTTTTCCAAAAGAGACTTCGACGAAGGCGCGAGAAAAGTGCCGCGAAGGTAGGGGAGGAGGGAAAAACCAGAAAAGAAGTAAAGAAATGTCAAATGCGATGGCGGAAACCAGTTCGGGGGCGCGTATACATCAATTTCTGTCAGGGCTAATAACATGGAATCGGCTAGATAAGACCGGGAGCTGTATTGAAAAGCTCTTATTTAATCTGGCGGAGCGAGCTCGTTTACGAGGCAATTCAGGGGCGAATTATGGGCGTGTGTACGGGGATTAATCACCGACAGCACAGCCCGTGCTGGTCCACCGACACAGACACACCGCTGTCCGACGTTGTTGCGCGTATAGAGAGGACAGACAAGATGCAAGACACGAGACAACGTGTCCGTGTTACGTGTCCGTGTCCGTGTCCCTCGACACTGTAATTTCGCACGCACTTACCCGGCTCGTACATTGATCGACCTAATTCCGCGATTTGTCACGCCTAGCTTTCACTGGTTCCACAGGGATAGGGTGCTAAATCATCATTCGAGATCCTAGAATTGCGCGAACGCATCTTTTCGGTTCACTCGGACCTCCAACGTCCTCAAATGTGCTCAGACATGAATTCAGACGAACTCAGATGAATGAGAACGGGAGAATAATTAAAACCAGGGACCAAAAATAATAGTTATTTTAAAATTTTTCTGCGATAAAAATCATTAATGAAAAGTTGATTATTATTAAAATGTAAGATAATGTACAAATAACAGTCATTAGTGTTCAAAAAATTGGATCCTCCTCGATAACTGTTATCGATGAGAGAAATTCATTTCGATTGCTCATAACAGTTATCAATGATCGAATTTCTTTTCACTCGTTCATAATAATTATTGATGAGAAACTTGATTTTCTACGCTTTTTCGGATGGAGCAAGCCTGTGAAATTCATTGAGAAGGTTTCGTACAACAAGACGAATCAACAGACATAACATTAAATTTTGATTGTAGCAATTAATTTAACGAATAAAAAATTTATGAAATAATTGATTGTCTAGCATTTGAAAGTTGTACTATTTAATAATAACTATTACAAATTTCCGTCATCAATAACTGTTATGAGCGATCGAAATAAATTTATCTCATCGAATAACTGTTACTAACGATCGATATGAATTTCTCTCAACGATAACATTTACCAACAAGAGCACAAATTTTCGGTTACTTATAATCCTTATTTGTAACCAATACGATTTTAGTCGATGAAATACTTATTATTCTATTACCTTTTTTCTTTTCGGTTATAACAGTTATGGTCCCTGCTTTTTATTCCACATATTAACTGCAGTGCCATCAGTCGTGCACTAACTTATTGGGCAATAATATTGTGTCGTGTGGGTGAGCTAGCAATATTATTGTGGAATATATTGTGTCATTTATGTTGACGATAATATTGATCGTCTAAACACATCACGGACGAAATTATTGCATAATTTTGAAATGTTCATGGTACATGGCTAAACACTTTTTAATGGAACCTTCAACAACAACAGCAATTTTCATTGTGACCTAACAAGTCACCCTCAATCACGGCATCTGATAGTTTCATTTAAGATCGCAATGTAAAAGAAAATTTCTATGCTTTCTTTTGTTACAGCACGAATATAATTATTGAAAATCCTATTAATAGTCTTCCGGTAGGTAAAGCGTTAATATTTTAATGATCCGAGTGTAACGAGCAAATTTTCAGGCACGTCCCAGCTGAATGTTGGTTTTCAATCAGATTTTTTGAAGGCCGCCACTCGCGGGACGAGTCACGCTGGTATGCGTCCGGCTTCGCGAGGATCGGTTTTGTCGATCGTCCCGTCTCGGAGCGGAATGCAAGCAAGAAAGTGGCGAGATGAAAGGCGGGGACGCCCGATTCCGATGCTTTACAGGAAGAAGCCTGGCCACCAGATTACGTGGACGTGGACGTGGCTCAGAAAACGATCCCAGTTCCCCGGTCGCGACGGAAAAATTCACCGGATTCCAAAGAAATTATTGAAAGACTAACTTCTTGCCGGAAGCTGCGCTCACCAATGTAAATAACCCGAGTCGAGGAAAAAAGGGAGCCGCCTTTTTACCGACCGTTTCCGATCGGCGCGGTTCCGACCCGATCATGAACGCACACAAAAATCCCTAAAGACATTGATGTGAATTTTCAGGTTGCGGCACAGTCGAAGTAGCGTTCATTTTGGTTCTCAATTTTATACTTCCGGTTCCATTAATTCAACTATTCTAATCTTGTGGCAATTTTTGAAATCGCTGTTCGGCACGTGATAACTAGAATTTATGATAAAAAGAAACTGTTTAAAAACCACGTTTATATTAAAATGCACTAAAAAGGAGAAAATAATTTTTTTAGGCATTAGTGACTATAAATAAAAGCGTGGAGCGCTGAAATATATTGACGTAATCTTGGTGGGCGCCCCACGCTTTTATTTATAGTCGCTAATGCCTAAAAAAATATTTTCTCCTTTTTAGTGCATTTTAATATAAGCGTGGTTTTTAAAAAGTTTTTTTATATATTTTTTTATTTTCTACTTTTTAGTCTTTTTTAAATGGAACGCAAGATATAGTAATGCTGGTATGAAATAGTAAGATATATATATATAGAAACGCAATTTTTCTGGAAATACGCGAGATAGAATGAAGGGATGACTCCGAGAGACGACGTCTCTTGATGGAGTCCGAAATTGTCCGAAATGGAACTGAATGAACGGAACACCACACTGACTGAGCTCCTTCGATGCGAGATGGATCAGTGGAGTGGGGATGAGTCGGAGTGGGAACGCGTAGTGGAGTGGGGAGCGCTGACGCGCGGAGTGGGGATCGCTGAACGCGATGACGTACTACCGAGTGTCGCGCTGCGAGGTGAGGCGGTTAATATTAACATTTTTTTTCTCCTGAACGCAGGTTTTTTTAAAATTTGTTTTGTAACATTGCATTGTCATTCAGTTCTACGCTACGTTTAAAGTTTCAAGTCTCATCGGGAAGTGATTTAAAATTCGATTACAAGATTTGAAGCATACAACGACAACATCGACAACTCAGCAAGCTAATATAAGCGTGGTAAAATGGCTACGCACAAGTGAAGGCAGTGTTCACATTAAAAAGATTTGAGGACATCAGTGTATTAGTTTCAGCTCAATAAGATCATTAAACGATGGACAAATTTTTATTACGCCCCTGTGTCTTGCGAACAATGCAAACATATTTTATTTTACTTCAAAAATTCCCATGAGATCAAAATGATTAAATTAATGGAACCGGAAGTAGAGAATGAAAAACTAAAATGGACGCTAGATTGACTGTGCTGCTGCATCCAACTAAATTCTGTGCTGCATCCGATCATTCAGGTTCTCCATCACACGTGTGCCAAAGAAGACTGGTTTATGACACGGAAGGATGGTTCGCCTAACAGAATTTGTCCCACCTAATAGTCGCTAATTGGCTGTCTAATATCGTCGATTTGTTAGGCGACGGCTCCACGAGTCTCGACAAGATCGAGTCGCCACGCGGATGTCACTTCCGACAAAACGCTTTTCCGTCGAACTGGATTCCAGTTTTCCTTCGTCCCGTTCGTTTTTCGATAGCCGACGATATCGCGATATTATTTCTCATATAAAATAACATTAAGTAGCCATTCTTCTCTGTCTGCCTTCAGGGAGAAACCACTTTCCATCTTGGCCGTAATTGCTCTATTCCTGTGGACGCGTTATCTCTTCGCCTGTGTTTTGCAACACAGATCTCATCTCGTTGCCCAGATAGACATCGAGTTCGGCGACGCGACACGTTAATCGGTGGTTAATAATGCGTAAGATTGTAATTTCCATCGGGTGGAACGGCCACTTTGCTGTCGATCGAAGTTGGTTTTACGCAAGGCGAGGCCGGTGAGAAATGAAATTTCCTTCTGGCATTCCGCTGTGTTAATTTGCGCGCGAAAAACCGCTGTTAATTGATACTCCCTCTCGCGCGGATCCATTAAGACTGCAGGAAGCGTGTGGTGATTGATATTAGAATATACATCTTCCAAAGTAATAGTTTTTCGTCGTAAACGCGCTCATAGTTCGTGCTGAAACAGAAAATTTAGAGGATTCCATTCGATAAAATGAATGACCTTCGTGTGACCTTCGCATGTCTTTCAGACATACATTTCCGAACAAAATTGTGGATTACAGCTGTATAAAATTAAAGACAGCCTGTATCGAATTAATTTCATCAACTACCCCTAAATATCGACATGTTTATAGTGGAACCTAATGTTGAGGCTTGCATTTATTTCCATTCCTATTTCAAAGATTCTACTAGGCTCATTTTAAAGGGAAAACTTCAAGGAATATAATCATATTTTATTCTACATTTAAATCACTGAGCCCCATCAACGAAAAGAACGTAAAGAAAGAATCTGTTTAAATTTTTCGACATTATAAAGTTGATTGTCGAGATTGAAAAAATTATTTTGTAATACCCAATCCTTTCCGAATAAAACAAAAAGAAGGTAGCTTAATCGGACAAACAGTTGCTGAGGTTAAAGTTCGTAAGCGAGTCCCGTTTTCGCCAAAATGGGCGAAAATTGAAATTTTCGAAAGACTGCCATTTCTCTAAAAAAATCGAAACCGGCAAAATGATGACTTAAACCCCCCCTAATTTCACATGAACATATCTCATGTAAAACGAAATCGACGGTGGTGCCTGCAAAAAGTGATTGATTTGGCATGGAATGACGCAGTTAGTTATCTATATTTGAGTCATATCTCACCTTGTAACATTGTAACACCAAATTGTAAAGCGAAATGGACCCATTTAAGGATCTGAAGAAAAAAAAATTATTTTCACCACCTCGAAGTGGTCCAATTGGGGGTGAGTTGTTGCTGTAAAAATAACGTTATCTATTTGAATCATATCTCACCTTGTAACATTGCAAGTTTAAATTAAAAAAAAATTATTTTTACCACCTCGAAGTGATCCAATTGGGGGTGAGTTGTTGCTTTAAAAATAATGTTTGCAGGTGATTCGAGTCGCACTTGTTTTCGAAAAATCGTCGATGGGGACAGACAGACGTTGGAGTCTCCGGGGCACGTTCACTCGCGTGGGATGAATGGAAATACGGGTACTTGAGTAAGCTTAAATTACATTTCATTCATGCAGGAAAAGCAGACACACGGGAGTTCGGCCTTCCGGCTGAGGAACAGGCAGCCACCGCAGAGCTTCTGCGTAATAATGGCCGGTCTATAATGTGTATTATCCCGACATCCTGCGGCACCGTCTCCTTTCACGTACACACCGCTTTTCCTAGATACCCGGGCTTGGTTGCGACAGCTAATCGGGACGGTGTGCACCCCGCGTTTCGCCTTTTCCCACCAGCTCTTCGGAATTGTCCGGCACCGTTGCGCAAAAACCGAGCCGAGGCGAATGCTTCGGAATCGCGGATCCTTTCGGGCAACTGGGGAAAAACGGCGACGAGCAAACTCGCTTCTTGCGATCCCCCTAAAACCTCTCGCTCTGCCTCCGATCCTCCTAAAACTGTCCAACGAAAGTTTAAACTAACAACTATAGTCACTTTAAATACAATTCTTCTTTCGAAAGAGATTATTGCTTACCGACTAAAAGCGGTTACAATTGTTTCAGCTTACAAGAAAGACAAAACTCTGTTTACTTAGATCCTTTAGACTCTTTTACTTTAGATTTACTTAGATGTAAGCAACTTCATCATTTCAGTAATTCTAAAATGAAAAATAGAAAAGCGGTCATTTGACAGGCAGTGGTAAGTTTAGTGTTGGGTTTATAAATGTTAACACATTACCCACCGGTGATTATTGCATAATTTTGAAAAATCTATGGCTAAATAATTTTTAAAGTGTTAGATTAGACTGATTCTAAGCATTCGTAAGTTACGTCAACGCAGTGTTCAGTCCAGTCACGGGAAATACGAAAGAACGAAAGCCACTCTTCGACACGTGGCTACTAAAATTGTACGAAAATTGTTAATAATTGAATAGAACACCCGATGTGTAAGAGAGATTTTTACTCTGAAATGGACACCTAGCTTCATTGTCCTTCTTCGAGGCACGTTCTCCAAAGTATATCGCGTCGGTGAAAGTGGGCGCATCCTTTGCGAAACACGAATTCTGGAAACCTCTGCCGGGCTTTAATCGCGAGCCATCGGGTCGGCGTGTTTGGACGAGGGAGCGTGTTGCAGGGGACAGGAAAGGGGTAAAAATCGGTGAAGAGGAATCATGGCTGGATGCACTCCCTCCCTATATTCACGCACTTTTACCGGCGCGGTGCGGCGGCCAGCATCGGCGTCGCTTCTCCATTTTTCGAGGGGGAACCAAAGCAACGCGACGCAACGACCTGTTGAGCCTGTTGTTACGCCGAAGGGAATCACATGAATCGCTCGATGTATTATACATTGCGTTTCTACGGAGCCAAAGATCAAAGAAATTTTAGCTCTTCAGAAACATTCTACTAGAAACCACGCGACTCTCTTCACACATAACCTAACGTAGTATGTAACTGGAAAATGAATGATTAAATTGCAGATGTTTATAAGTCGATTATAACCTAAATTCAATATTTAATTTACTGGTTATCGTTAGGAATAAAAGATACCGTAGCCTCTCCTAAATTATTGATCAGCCGACTTCAACAAATTTCACCATCGTATGGAAAGTACAATGTGCAACAGTCTCGTGCACTCTTATGCAATGCTCTACCGTTTTGAAACGTGATACCTTCCTTAGGTGAAAAATAATTTCCCAACATCAAATCAATTAACAGATATAATAAACAACTGTGTTCCTTGCTATTTGTTCAAGTGCCCAAAACAATGACCACGCAAGCGAAGTCAATTGTTTCAGTAAAACTGTTCCGAGGATGAAAAATGGGTTTCGCGCTTTCACAAAATTTCCCGGCGGCCGCCCGCGGATGCTCCCGTAAACGTCGAAACGTGAAAATCAAAGTGATCCACGAAACAGTATACTTTCCTGCGGCGTGCGTCACGCTGTTCCACTTTCCCTTCTGTCTTTTCATTTTAATGACACGCATCAAGATCATTCGTAATGATCGGTACGCGAGCCTACACGACAAATTACATTTTACATAATGTCCCTGGCGCGATCCTCGGGGGCCACGTCCACGGACTAGCATAAAAGGAGTAGTATAAAAAGAGAAAATCGGCGGGCTCACGACCGACAGTTTCACCCGATGGAACGTCCAAGGATGCCGATACTCGAGGCGATCGCGATCGTCCTTCTGGCTGGTGGATCGTTGGCTATCGATCGCGAGAATGATCCACGGGGATCGATCCAGAGGAGGACGGAAGCGGCGCCAGGTGAAGTAGTCGAACATAGTCGAACTATTCAATTTTGCTATAAATGCATCAAGATCTGCAGTCTAATAGTAACTAAATAAATAATCTCTTTTTGATGTTGTCGATATTATTAGGTGTGCAAATGAGTTTATTTTTCTACGATCATAACTTCTGACTGAATTTGAATTACTTCCCGATTGTGGTGCCACCTGAAAGAGCGTTCTTTTAGCTTTAAGAAGAGTCGTGATGAGCGCTCTAACCGTTTCCAATCCCATGCAACAATTTCAAAGAATATGGCGTGCGAGAAGCATCATTCGCGTCACTGCTTACTCTTTGCATTCCTGCTTAGGAAATCAACCCAATTATGGGCCCCAAGCAAAAGGGGGCCCCGAACACAAACCAAGATCCAAGATCCAAATTCTACGTTTTTCTCATAAAATTATTTAGTTGGGGTTAGGGGCCCCGAAATTCTATTTTGCCTAAGGCCCCAACTAGTTATAACGCGCTACTGAGGATGGAATTTATAATTTACCCACCAGGTGGGAAAAGGTTATAGAGAATGAGGGTGATTACTTTGAGACGTAATCTTGTACTGTATTTATGTAATACAATCTTAAATTTGGAGAAAAGGGAAAGAACTTGTTTGCACACCTAATACATAATATTATAGGTTAGGATATCAATTTTTGTTCGAAATGCATCATATTTCTATGTATGATTAATATGCATTATTCATATCGTAGGAGAATATTTGTAATAATGAATATTTAGTAATAAAACAATTGAATATACGTAATACTCCCCCACTGCAGAATTCAGTAAAACGGTCGACTAACAATAGTAACCCCCACCACTGCAAAATTTAGTCGATAGTTAATTAAATCAGTCTTAGTCGATAGTATTTAGTCGATAGTGCCCACCACTAGCCAATCCTCGTGAAACTTATGCGAGAGATAAAATATCGAATACGAAATTTAGGTCAGGTCTGATTTGAAAGTACAACAAAGAATCGGGCACCAACCTAACACGTCTCTTCGTCAGCAATTGTTTCTATCGCTATCTATGTATATCAATAACTGATTAACATTGATTATCGCAGGAGCAGCTGACGAGGCCATCAAGGGGATCTTCCGCGCAATAGCCAGCGGCAAGTCCACCGAGGAGGACGACGATCGTTTGGTGGAGCTAGTGAGAGACGAGATCATTCGAACAGCCCAAAGCATCAAGACACCAACAGGATCCATCGACGCAGCCGCTAGAAGGGCTCAAAGATTGGTCACCGAGCTAACCGCAGCCTACACAACCCTGATCTACAAGTCGAAGACCTCTGAAGAAGCCAGAACCAACTTCTCCAGGTTCCAGAACACCGTGCAGAGGATCGTTGACTTCATAAAACGCGGACAGTTCGTGATCTGAACGATCCTTGATCCAGGACGCGACTTTGTAGTCAAGACGTTACCGCCATTTGTTGACGATTTCATGCACACTTGTTTAACAATATGAAATCACATCCTCTGATGTTGCTTCGTCCAGTTAGCACTACACTTTAGTTGAACAATATATTGTTTGAATAATATCGTAGATCCTCCAGCGTCCTCTTGAATCAATTTGACTCTAGAAGAAGAACGCTTGTAATTTATTGTAACACAAAGATTCTATCTGTTATAAAACATAATCTACTGTTTATTATGCTGTGTATGTTATGCGAATGTTAATGCACATTCGCGCACTCGTAAACCCGTCGTCGTGAGAGAGTAAACCTGCGTAAAGACCAGTTTTCGTTCGTCTTTGCGCATCTTCGCCCTAATTGGTTCAAGACAGCGGGGAGGGGGTAGTAGAGTGAGAAACGATAGGCTCGCTGCGCCCCCACCATCTTCCAAGCTGCGCGAAACGACTTTACTCTCTCGTGACGACTACTATGGTAATAAGAGGCGACGAGAAACGAGACTGCGGATTTTTACGCAAAAGAAGAATTGTCTGCATCGATTGCAAGAAATAGAAACTAAAATAATACAACATTAAATTAAGGAAATTAATGCATCTTCGATTTTGAAAATTTTTCAACAATTTTCAATATCATCTACTCAATTTTGCTATAAATGCATGGAGATCGGCAGTCTGATAATAACATCGCGAAAGAAAATTAACTAATGCATATACATATACAGCGGCGACTGGAATTCCGAACTTGTTCGATAAATTGCTGCAATTTAGAAACGCTAATCAGCGGTCTCGGGTTTGTCTGCGCGGACTATGTTGCACGAAGTAGAAAGTACGCAAAATTAATTCCGCTAATTTCTTAGCACCGCTAAGAGCAAAACATACAGCCGGTCAGTTACGTGTAATCGTTCAGCTAGTGGAACGATTAATGTAAGCGGTACCGCTGAATGCAAAGTATTTGCTACCGGAGGAGTCTGAAACTCGTAAAAATCTGGATTCTTCTTATTGCAGGGACAGATGATCATCAGCTGTGTCCTGCGTGAACAAGGGCGACAGGTGTCCCGGGTAAAGAAAATCACAAACGACCCTCCCCGGCGCGTTCTGCGTTGCGCAATTAGCATCGAGCTAATTAAGGAAACCGCGTACAACAGTCTCACGCATCCTCGGACGCGCACGATCTTCGAGGATGGAACTGAAGAGAAAAAGAATTGGGACAGAGTAAAAAGGAGTTAGAAAAGCTTGAGAGCCCATTGTGTCCGAGTAGGTGAAAGCGAGCCGTTTCCAGATTTGATCTCCGATTAGCCTTGGCACGATTCGATGGAAATCAACAGGCGTGTGTTAGGGTAGAGCCCCTCTTCGTGCTAGCACACTCTTTTATCTTCTCTTCTCTCTGGATTCTATCTAAAAACAAAAACTCCGAGGGGTGTGAAAACACCACAAAGAGAGAGAGAGAGAGAGAGAGAGAGAGAGAGAGAGAGAGAGAGAGAGAGAGGTATCCATTTTCTTATTTCCATGAAAATCAGCCGGGCCCTGATTTCAACGACAATGGCCATCCCGGCGTTTTAAATGCAAATCCGCGAAAGGAAAAACCGTAAGGGCATTATAATTTATATTACTACATGTGGCAGCGGCACTTCCGGTGAGAGAGCATAGGCGCAGTTCCGGTCAGCTCGGCCTGGAGATCCTACATCGCCAGATTATGAGCCCATGCCGCTTTTACAATGGATCGTCTGCCTGACTCATACGTCAGCCGGAATAATTTTGTTGCCTGTCGACAACACAGAGCGAGAGAAAATCGGATTCCTCGACCGATAGCGGCAGAGATTTCCTTGCCACGCGCCTGATCATCGCCGTTGCCTCCAGTCGCGGCGATACGATATGCTCTTTTCAGGACAGGAGAGGATTACACACATTTACAGAAGTTATCTTCACGTTTCAACGCTTCTAGTTACTTTATCTTGCAATGTGTTTGCGGACATCGTTTGTGCTAACACCAGGGTGCCAGCTCTACCGAATTTTCTCTAGGGCAACGCTCGGATTTACTTACTCGCGACGGCCGAGTTTCGAAAGCTACGCCCCATCGACCCGGCCGCGCGTCTCGCTCCCCCTGACGGCCCTATTTCGCCTAGGCACCACGAATAGCGAGTATGGAACGCGCCTGAAGAGCTCCGAACTAGGACCGCCACGAGGAGCGAGACACGTGGCCGGGTCGAGGGGGCGTAGCCTTTGACACTCGGCCGTCGCGAGTAAGTAAATCCGATTGCTGCGCTAGGGAGTCTGTAGGCTTGCATAGGTTTGCGTAGACTTGCATAGGTTTGCGTAGAATTGCAGAGGCTTGCAGTAGCTTGCAGAGGCTTGTAGAGGCTGCCAGAGGCTTCTATAGATTTGCGTAGACTTGCAGTCTTTTAAAGTTTGCATAGAGCTGTATAAGCTCGCAATGAGGCTTCCCTCGGCTTGCAAAGTTTGTGTAGAATTGCATAGGCTTGCATAGTAGACTTGTAAAGGTTTGCGTAGACATGCAGAGTCTTCCAAAGTTTACATAGGCTTGCAAAAGCTTGCAAAGGCTTGCAAAGTTTGCATAGAATTGCATAGAACTATACAGGCTCGCACAGAATGTAGAATTCGGATTTTCCACGAGGCGTACCCGGCGCAGCGGCCTGGTACAGGTTCTAGGCTACGAAGGACACCCTGAAGAAGCGTCGTGCACGGTTCGAAGTTACGACGGAACATCGGCGTCCGGGGATTTTATATGGGAAACTGATTCGACCACGAAGCGGAGGATAATATAACACCGGGGCATTTTGTTTTGTTGCGCAAGAGGATAATAAACATCGTTCGGGCCTGCTACCGTGCCGACTAGATAGCCTACGACGATGAAACAATGCGGCATTGTCCCGGCAGCCTGAACCGCCAAAGCACAGCCGAACCCAAGCACCGTGTTAAGTCATGAACGGCGTTACACACAGGTTAGAGAAACGTCGGGTTTTGCGCTGGATAACCGGGAGGATCTGACCCTCGAAACCATACCGGGAAAAAAATGATGCTGGATTTCATCCAGGAGATCCAGGAGAAGTATTGATATTTTCTGAAATATTTCTCTTTCCAACTCGAGTTCAAGTATTGAAAAGGACCGTTCCGTGTCCATTAAGTCCAGGGCAGCTTTCCGCCAAGTTTAGCATAGAGTCTTCATGTTAATGGCTTCAATCCGCGGGGATTAAGAGGCGCAAAAAGACGAGTGGATGGGAGTAAAACGTACGGTGAACAACGTTTAGCCACGACACCGAAAGAAGCGGGAGCAGCAGCATTCCGCCGGGCATAACTTAAGCGAGGCCCGAGCTCACGAAGAGAGGAGACGGGTCACGACGCCATGTGTGCGGCCAACCAACCACACCCACCACCTATTTATTTATGTCTACCTCACGGCTTTTTGTTCGTACCATCGAGCTTTCATTGCGCCGTTTCACCGCGAACAATCGAAGGGCCGCCGCCGCGCCGCCTGCCCTACCGGAAAAATCCTTTACCGGAGGAATCGTCCTTCGGGCTTCTACGAATTAGCTTGGCATCACTAGCACAGCTACAACGCGAGGATCTCTTTCGGGCGAATTTCTCGTGTGTCCCGAAAGAGCCGAGGATTCTATAAAAATGTATCGCGCGTCTCTGTCGGAATCGTGAGGTCGATGGCGGCCAGATAAGCTTTGAATGAAACGCATCAAACAGAAGCATCTGAAACCATTTGTCGGCTATCTGTGTCGTTGCATCTGCGTGGGAACACTTTGATCTCTGTTTTCACGAATTATAACCGATTGCTTGGTGCTTTCCATCATCGGATTATGGAGCTGCACTTGGACAGGATCGACAACATGCGTAACACGTGTACAACACACAATAGAATCGTACAAACTTGCATAGGGCTTGCAGAGGCTTAGGTTAAGTCTCCACAACACAACTTGTACCTTCGAAGTACCTTTGTGCCCTCTCGTAAACCCGCTAAAGAGACTTGCATAGGCTCGCATAGAATTTGACAGGCTGCATGGGCGTTTTGTTTGATTGTTTTACGTCGCTTCTTCAACTACTATGGTTATTAAGCGACGGGAAGTAGGGCCTGCATGGGCCTACGTGGTCCTGCATGGGCCCGCACAGCTCACATGCGCGAACTCCTCTGATTTTACGGTCCGCTTGAAATAATTCCCTTACGACGGTGGCAAATGTAGCAGTTTTAAACAGTTCGCGTATTAACAGCTTCACGAGAGCCACGGATCCGTGCCGTATGTGTACACACGTAGCACCGGTAACGGTAAAACAAGCCCGAGCGAAATTCTATACACCGAACGGATAATTAAACGTTATCGTCAGGTCAGCTTTTCCTTCTTTTCGTTTTACCTTCGCAACCATCTTGATCGCCAAGATTAACGTATCTCCGCGCCTCCGGCGATCCCTTTTCAAATTTATATTTTGCTTAATTGGATTAGTCGACGCGCGTACAATTTCTCGTCGGACGCTTCTCGAATCCGCTTCCGGCAGACGATTTACCTCGACGATATTGTGCCCCCGTCCAGATCGCGATAGGTTTCTCACTGTCAACGGCCGCGCAAAGGGCGCACAAGAGAGACCGTTGATGTATGCATTCTGATAATTGACGTTCCGAACACGATATTCGATAGGCTATTGAACCGTCCGCGGATTTTTCCGGCGCCTCGATCTTTAACGTCAACGCATAAATTATTCGCGCAGTTCTTCAAGCGAATCTTGCATTCGTGTCTAATTTATAATATAACGGACGGCCGCGGTACCGTTGCCGGGCATTTTGAGCTCGGCTCGCCTCTGCAGTTTCCGCAAAAGCTACAGAACAGACCCCGCCTCCTCAATTTTATAGCTATTCGCTGGAGATGTGTCCTGTAATTAAATGTTGTCATTAGGCAGCGGATTTGATGCAGTTATGACAAAAATGAGCAGATGTAACTTCAAACAGTATACACATTAGAAGAACTTAAGACCACTGTTATATTATTTTGAATCAATTGAACGTATTAAGAAAGAAAATCAATTTCTACTTCACCCCAGTTCGTTGCAATTCAGGTGTAAAATTTGTAATTTTCCATAATGTCCGCTGTCTAGTTACAGTAAAGACTGATTCCACACACTTTAAATCAAAACAACTTTTTTATGAATGGACCAAACGACTTCAATTTCTCTGTGAGGCTAGAAAAATTAGTTTAGTAAATGATGTGTAAAACATATGTTGAATCCGAAAATTTCATTGAAATTGGTTAATTGGTTTACGAGTTATGAACGATCAAAAGTGGTAAAAGGCCAAAACTCTTGAAAAATCGCAATTTTTACCAATTTTGATCGTTCATAACTCGTAAACCAATTAACCAATTTCAATGAAATTTTCAGAGCGTATACATATAATTCATACGAGTTTACAGAACACAGCTTTTAAATTTTCGTTATTGGTCCAGCGAAAAAAGTCGTAAAAATCAATTTTTAGTATTGTTTTTCACAATTCCGACCAAATGCATTATTTCAACTTATTTATGAGACGTCATTTACTAAACTAATTCTTCTAGCCTTACAGAGAAATTGAAGTCGTTTGATCCATTCATGTAAAAGTTATTCTGATTTAAAGTGTGTGGAATCAGTTATGCTCCTTACTGTATCATTAGGCAAAAGGGACTTTTCATCATTCACGATACAAATTAGGTCAGGTCGATTCTATAAGACAAAAATCATTCGATTTTCGAATTAGAATTTGGAATTAGAAACGAAGCCACCCACGCAATTTCGCTATTCTTGATTGTTGGTCTTATTTCCTGACCCAATTTGTACCATGAATTAAGAAACGCCCGGTATATTATATCCCAACATTAATTAACGCGACACTGGCCAATTGTGGATGCTCGTAGGTCCACAGAGGGTTGTTCCACTCCACGTTAGAGGATAAAACGTCTCCGTCCAATCATCGATTTTATAATCACTGAAAATCCCCTTCCCCTAATCCTTATCCGGTTAAGTTCTAGCCAGTTCATCCTCTCCCTTCTTCAGGCTCGTCTGAAGTCCGGAGTCTAGAATCATGGCACTTCTATTCCTCCGCGAGCAGGCCGAGCGACGATCCTCCGTGCCGCAATGTGTAACAACGACTCGTCACACTCTGCTTGCCGGCGCACACGATAATTGCCCTCATTATAATTATTTAAAAAGCGCTGCCGCCTCCAGCGCGTCGATCGAGCCGCGATAGAGGAACACGTGAACGTGTGCACGCGCTCGCGAGCGCGAATTAATAAGGATGGAGGCGCGTCCGGGTAAAAGAACGAGCGGGCAACGATGAAGAAGGAGGGAATCCAGCCATAGTCGAAACGCGGGGAGGAAATAATAGGCGTAGAGAGGATGGAAAAAAACATTTGTACGGTCGCGAGCGCAAAAGATCGTAACTCTGTCGCGTTACCATACGCAGTTTCATAGTTCTCTCCTCGTTGTTCCCCGCGTTTCCACCCTCCAGAAACTCTTCTTCCTCTTCTTCTCTCTTCAGACTTTTTTTCATTATCCGGCGGCTGGCCATTGTTCCGGTTTAGAGGCTCCGAACGAACACACGACTAGCAATATTGTCGGCTCTTCTTCTCTGCTCGTCTCAAACGCCTCTCTTCTCTCACAGAGATATAAAGCTCTTGATTCCTTTGTTTCATTTTTTCTTCTCTCTCTGTTCCTCCTTCTCCGGTGGAAGGGCGGGGATCTCGAAACGGGGATGATTCAACGGGCAGTCTACGTAATAAGAGATTAATGGGGTTTAATTAGCCGGACGGTGCCGTAATTATCATGTGTAATGAAAATTTTCCCGTAATTGGGGAATTAAACGCGCCCGCGAGATAAATTGAGCCAGATTATAGGGGTTGGGGATTTTCCGTCGCGAACGCACGAGCCATTCCGTGCTGGATCGCGAGAGATACCCCATTATTTTGTGCTTCTTTTTTCGCTGCACACTCGTGGTACCTACCGAGTCACGAACCACTAATTAGACCGATGCTTCAGACGCAAATGTTGCTATTCTAACGCTGGCCCACGAACATCGCTCTCGCAAACATTCCCAGCGAGGTGCCGCATTGCTGTCGATGTTCATCGTCATTGCCGAGGATGACAAACTATCTGACGAGTTTTATGGTTGTTCACGACATTGTTCAACCCCTTGAAACGTCTTCACCCCCAAAAATGTCGTAGAAGAGAAAAGAAAATTCATATATTTTGTATGTTGATTACAAACGAGTCTTTGATTTCATTTAAAAAGAAAGGCGTCACATTCATATTTGTTAGACTTTGTTTGAACACTTCGTCACTGGATGAATTTTGCAGATGATAGCCTAACCTCTAGCTGTCTTCGCGTTCCAGGGATCTGATTCAAACCAATATAAAAACATCAGTGGAATGAAAAGCTGTCGTGACGCTATGTCTAACATACGATTAAACATTGTAGAAGTACGATACAATAGGAATCAGAGAAACAGTAAGAAGGAATATAAATGGTGGAAGACAGCACACGCAGCGAGGAAGCAAAAGGAGCCGTTTCGATGGAACCTCGAGGGGGAAAAAAGTCGGCCGTAACCGGTAAGATGGTCGACGAGAGAAAGAAGGACCGGCGGATTGGATAATCAAAGAAGAAAAAATATTAGAAAGAGCGTAGGCCCCCTCGGAGGAGGTGGGAGGAAGTGACGGTGAAGGTAAGAGAGGTGAGGAAGAGGAGAGACAGGCAGCGCGTGGCAGGCCTCTCCCCCATTCGATGTTGGCAGTCTCTCTCTCTCCTCTCCTCTCCTCTCCTCTTCAGGGACGCCTAATGCCTCCATCCGTGCAACCACCTCCGCCAGAGCCGAAGTCTTAACTACTTTCTTATTCGCTCGTTTCAGGCCAGCCTTACGGGGCCCGTGCATAATGCCCCAGCGCTCCTTACGCATGCTGAACGGCCAAATACACCCCTTCCCCCCCGTTCCCCATCTTCCTCCCTTCTCCTCCTCTTCCTACATATTCCCCACCTCCCTCTTCCTCGTCCTCTCCTACACCTCCGCTTCCCCGGAAGACTGTACCCCGAGAGGAACTGCGGGTCAGAGACTGCGAGGCATATTCGACGCAGACTCGTGGCTCGTGCCTAGATCCATTGGCGTCCGACACGCGAAATCCGCCACGCGAAATCCACCACGCAATATTCGCCGGAGAAGCGTGCAAACCTGCCAGTCCCAGCTCTAGACATTCTATTCAATCAATTCTTATAAAGGCAACTTTATCATTTCGATCATTCTAGAACGAATAGATACTAAATCGAATGTTATTTCTTCTGACATCTTCCACGGTCTGAAGAAGAAGATCCTAAAAACTGTTCAGTGTAACCGTTCCTCGCCAGTCCTGGTCTTGAAAGGATCAACTTCGTGGTGCAATAATTTGTAGCAGGAAAACTGGAGTCCTCGTCTACCATATTATGCTAATCCTCCCTGGAAATGGTTGCAGGAAAGGCCCCAGGACAATGCTTCAACTGGGTCCTGCAAGATTTTCTCGAAGTCCATCTTGCCTGTTACGGTTTCATCTGAAACGAAAGAAAAATAGGAAGCTCTCTCCTTTTCATGATCATTTTCATGATCCTGGCCAAGCAGGATCGTGGCAAATCATCTATCATGTTATACTAATCCTCCTTGGAAATGGTTGCAGAAGAGGCCCGAGGACAATGCTTGAACTGGTTCCTGCAAGATTTTCTCGAGGTCCATCTTGCCTGTTGCGTTTTCATCTGAAACGAAAGAAAAATAGGAAGCTGTTCTTTCATGATCATTTTCATGATTCTGGCCAAGCAGAATCGTGGCAAATCATCTATCATGTTATACTAATCCTCCTTGGAAATGGTTGCAGAAGAGGCCCGAGGACAATGCTTGAAATGGGTCCTGCAAAATTTTCAAGAAGTCCATCTTGCCTGTTGCGGTTTCATCTGAAACGAAAGAAAAATAGGAAGCTGTTCTTTTCATGATCATTTTCATGATCCTGGCCAAGCAGGATCGTGGCAAGTGCGTTCTGGACTTAACTTGCAAAATGGACTTGCCAGATTTGTCCTGGCGACGCCGCTGCACTAATATAACAAGAAACACGGCGGCTGTTGCGCGGAGCGTACGGGAGCGAAGTAGCCTCGCTTATGGTCCGGTGGTGCCCGAGGAGCATAACAGCTCGCGGAGCATAACGCCACGAGCCATCATATCCTCCTTCCAGAAACCCTCCGCGGAGGTGTTCCTCGTCCCCCGTTCTCCGTTCGTTCGAGCAACAGCTTTTCCCCCGTTGCCTCTGCCGAAGAGCTGTAGAGCACGAGTCCTTCTGAACGTGTACATGTCATGCGTGTCCGTGCCTCTCTGTGTGTGGGGGTGGGCTCTAGGAAATGGAAAAACTCGCATGCAAACAGCCATTCGACGTCGGAACTCGGAAAGAAATATTCATCGAACGGTGAACTGTTTATAGAATCTATCATAAGTAGGCTGCGGATGTTTATGCAATTTTCAATTTTTCTAGATGAATTTTAAGAAAGTGCTACCACATAAAATCGTATCTTCGTTGGTAACAACTAGACCGCGGATTTTATGCATTTATGACAAAAATGGTCACGTGCAGTTTACAGCAGCGCAAATGTTACAAATATTTAAGGACAGCAATGTGTTAGTTTCAATCAGGAACCATAACTGTTATAACTAGACTGCAGATCTTTATGTAAAATAAAAATTGTCTTGCAAGAAATAGGAATCAAATTCAATGTTATTTCTTCCCTTAATGATTTTAATAGAGGAGAAGTCATAGATTGAAGACTTCAATTTTTTCAATTTTCCAACAACTTTGAATTTCATCTACTCAATTCTGCTATAAATGCATAAAGATCCGCAGTCTAGTTATAACCAAAAAGAAAAAAAGTCGGAATAACAAGTATTTCATCGACTAAAATCGTATTGGTTACAAATAAGGATTACAAGTAACCGAAAAGTACTCTTGTTGGTAAATGTTATAGTTGAGAGAAATTCATTTCGATCACTTATAACAGTTATCAATGAGAGAAATTTCTTTCGATCGCTCATAACAGTTATCTATGGAAGAAGTTCATTTCGATCGCTCATAATAGTTATCGAGGAGAGAAATTTCTTTCGATCGTTCATAACAGTTATCGATAAGAGAAATTTAATTCGATCGCTCATAATCAGACTGCGGATTCTATGCATTTATGGCAAAAATGTACTATGCATTAGTTGTATTATATTATTATATAAATTAATATGAATGTTCTAAAAGTTATACATATGTATTAAAATGAGAATGCATTAATGCACGTGTACTTAAATACACGTGTGCCCTAAAGTGCGTGTATTATTAACACAAATAAATCTGTTAAATATCTTAACAATGGAGATTAACCCTCATCCGTCTCTCATTTCGCAAATTGAATCTGTCCCTTATCAAATTTTGACACAGTGATAAAATATCAATAAAATAACCAGGTAAACAGTTCTTTCTCACTGTTTTTCTATTCAAATTGATGAGTTAACATTTACATCTTTGGCGTTTCGGTTACGTGTTTCGCCTTAAAAAAAAGTCACAACGTTTCGGATAAAAGCTACAAACTTATTTCGGGAAAACTGTCAAATTGTCACAAGGCACGGATGAGGGTCTTAACCAACTGCATTGGCAACTAAATTGTGCCAATTCCTTTGTAGATCTCCGATCATCCTAAGCACCCCTGATCACCCCGCCAACAGAGTTCTACCACCCTGCACAGTGAAAACGACTCGATGGGTACGGAAGATAATATTTGAGATCGGTATGTTCTTAGTGTGCAAAATTCACGGTCACGAAAAGATAATGGAAAGCCACGGGGCCCGATAGGGTGAATCAAAAGGAACAGGAAGAAAAGGAGAAGAGAGAGAGAAGGAAGAAGCAGCAACTGCTCGCATGCACACGGACAAGATGCTTATGGACGAGGGTGCATGTGTGTACGGGGCGAACGTTCGAGCGCGTGCACGTACGTTTATGCACAGGTATTGCTGGCTTCCGCGAACTAGATCGGCCGAGCAGATATTAGGAGCGCGTCTGCCCCGTTGCCATTGCAGCAAGTGCTGGTCATTGTCCACCGGCGGACACAGGAAGTCGACGACGACCGACACCGAGGGGGCAGAAACACAGAGAAAGAGATTTTTCGGTAGGATAATCAAGGAGGAACTATCGACCGCCGATTATCGTACCGGGTACGATGACAGGACGATGACTCTAGACTCCAGCTAACTCCAGCTCGCGCATCAAATACCTGCTCCGGTCCTCTAGCTTCATTTGTTGGACCGGTGAACCATTTATCTCAGAGTAATTCATCGTCATCTGACGGATATTGCAAGCTAAAAATAATTGTGGATGTGTCATTAGTACACTGCGGAGATTCATGCATTTATAGCAAAATCGAGTAGATCAGATTAAAAATTGTTAAACAATCCAGCGGGCTTACGAGAGGGCACAAACCTGCTTCGAAGACACAAGTTGTGTTGCGGAGACCTAACCCATGTTAAACAATCTTAAAAATTGAAGACGTCAATATACAATAAGGAGCACAACTGATTCCACACACTTTAAATCAGAATAACTTTTATATGAATGGACCAAACGACTTCAATTTCTCTGTAAGGCTAGAAGAATTAGTCTAGTAAATGATGTGTAAAACATATGTTGAAAAAATGCATTTGGAAGGAATTGTGAAAAACAATAGTAAAAATTGATTTTTACGATTTTTTTAGCTGGACCAATAACGATAATTTAAAAGATGTGTTTTGTAAACTCGTATGAATTATATGTATACGTTCTGAAAATTTCATTGAAATTGGTTAATTGGTTTACGAGTTATAAACGATCAAAATTCGTAAAAATTGTGATTTTTCAAGATTTTGAGCCTTTTACCACTTTTGATCGTTCACAACTCGTAAACCAATGAACCAATTTCAATGAAATTTTCGGAGCGTATATAATTTATACCAGTTGACCAGACACATTTTTCGAGTTTTCGTTATTGGCCCAGCTAAAAAAGTTGTAAAAATCAATTTTTACTATTATTTTTCACAATTCCATCCAAATGCATTTTTTCAACATATTTTTTACACATCATTTACTAAACTAATTCTTCTAGCCTTACACAAAAATTGAAGTCGTTTGGTCCATTCATAAAAAAGTTCTGATTTAAAGTGTGTGATTCCTTACTGTATGATTCCTCAATAGAGGAAGATGTTCCTCAATAGGAACCTTCGATAGCTACAGCAATTTTCATTGTGAACGAACAAGTCGCCCTCAGTAACATCATCTCATAGTTTCATTTAAGATTGCAATATAAAAGGAAATTTCTATGGTCTCTTTTGGTACAGCACAATTATTAAAAATCCTATTAAAATAAGCTTCCTATTGATAGGAAGAAATAACATTCAATTCAGTTTCTATTTCTCGCAACCAGTGTACACAAATTTTATTTTCCATAAAGATCCGCAGTTTAGTTATTAGATTCGTTTAATAATCGTGTACGCAATTGTGGAAGGGTTCATGCTAATTAAGGAGAGCCGAAAGATATCTTTACCTCGGCTAGATCAAAGAGTCTACAACTTAAACTAAATACAACTCGAAAGAGTTGTGGCTCTGACATCCTGGAGGGCCGGTTTGAAAACAAGTTAATCGGTAGAAATGGCTACAGTCGTGGCTCTCCTTCCGCCACTTTTGTTCGGAAAGAATTTACGGTGTTGTTGCGACGAATAATCGCTGTCCGTCACTGGCAGGAAGCTGACGAGGAGGTTGGCCACGAAGAGATTTTCGGTGCGATAATCGTAGGGAAACTCCGGACGCCCATTGTGACAATGGCCTCCCGCGGCAGCGTGATAATTACGCCGGTAATAACACGGCAAAATAGAAAGAAGCGTGGCTATCTTCTTTCAGACGCTGGCTATCGAATCCTGCTCCACTGACCGTCTAAATTAAACTTACCCGGCGTCTGTCGTCCTCTTTGCAGGCATTTCTGCCGATAGGACGAACCCTAAAAGTAGGAAATAGACCAAAATTTTAGTTCTAGAGTATATAGAATGTACAGGGTAGTCCACCTAAATGTGTAGCCACCTAAATATCTCCTTTATTTTCCTTTATTTCAACGCAATGTAAATGGTATCGCAAGGTGAATGTTTCTAGAGTACAGTGTATAGTTCTGGAGTAATAGTACTAATTACCATTTGATTTTGAACCAGTTCTTCTTAGCAGCAGGATTCATTTTACATTCTGTTGCAGCGCAACGAGTTTCTCATGCGAAGACCATTCCGAGGGTGGAAATATCCAAGGGCAAGTGTGTCCGTAAATTATTAGTCTTCAGCCCCGATCCTCCCTCTTCCCAGTTCCTTAATATAGCAGGCATTAATTTCCTGTTTTTCTACTATTTCTTCAGACAAAGAGGATGCGACCATCGCATCGGAGGAAGAGATAGCCATAGGAAGGACGAAGCGAGGAGGGTAAAAATAAATGAACGAGCCGATCGGACTGGAAGTTAGAAAGAGACGGATCGCCAGGGCGGCACCTGACCGGAAAGCGTCACAGTCACCGCTTTCAGCCTCGTTCTTTCCTTTCCCTTCCTCCTTCGCCTCTTTCGCTCAACCTTCCTCCACCTTCGACGAAGGGTTGCTCGTCCCTTATGGCTCGTGCAACGAAAGCCTGTTGACCAAAGCAATCCTGCGGCCGTACATCATACTCCACGCATCTTCAGGAAGACAACTGCCATTCGGCCATTTTGTAAGATTTCTCTGTGCAAAAATTAAGGTGGAGTGGGGTAAGTCCGTTAATTGGTTATTTTTATTATAATATGAACGAAATTTTCTCTAGCTTGTATTTATTAATGTAGTGTAAGTTAGTATGAACTATTCTACATAGATATCGCCCAAGAATAAAGGTGTTTTCCTCGTTTAAATCAACCAATGCCAAACTTATAAAGTGTATTCCTTAAAATTTATTGCGAAAAACACGAAGATGATCTTGCCCCGTAAATATTACTACACGGGGCAAGTCCGTACTATATCACAGTGGGGTAAGTCCGTACTGTATGGGTAACTATAAAACTAAACAATATATATAATGCAATAAAAAGCATTTTGTAGCAGCCTTGATAATAATTCTTTTCTTGCCCCGTAGCACTTGAAACAAGGTTGGAAAGCATCTTTAACTCTCAGAGTCGAACTTGCCCCGTTTTCGGAGGTTATTCATCAGTAATAACTGTGGCAAGAGTTTGATACCAAGAACGTTAAGTTTTTACATACCAGACTGAAAATACGTCAGTTTAAAGTCCAACTTTGCAAAAACTAGGGCGGACTTACACAGTATGACATACACAGTTTCGGATAGGGTATTCATTTTCGAAAAGACTCCGCTCATTCCTCCAGAAAAAATTCCTGAAGATGACGTCGTTACGAATTGTTAACCAAGCATCGGATCAAAGCTCTGAAAGCTAGCAAAATGAATAATTGTGTAACAGGTACAGTGATTCAAGATACTAATTCAGGACCAACGATCTACCCCTTACAATGATTCGAAACACCGGGCAGCTGCAGCTTCCTCGTCCGGACACAATGAGCGAGAAAGTTTGAAGACAGCGATTACACTAATCGCCGCTTTTCAGCTATAATTTCTGTCGATACAGAACCGACGAGTCATCGATGTAATGATCCAAGCCCGTGGCGAGCATCGATCTATAAAAACGTATGACGGTAGCCAAACGGTAGCTCTATGAAAGGAGGAGACAAAGAATGAGAGAGAGAGAGAAAGATAGTAGAGGGGGAAGGGTTGCTGGGAGGGAGAGAAATTAGAGAGAGAGACAAGGATGGGACGAGTAGGTAAGGACACATAATAGCAGGATGTTACAACGCCCGTGTCCGGTACATAAGTATCTGGTTTCATAAATGAAAGTGTCTTCATTCATAGATACATATTTCCATACAATTGCCGCTATTGGTTCGTATCTTATGATATCGCCATTATGTGTGGGCCGGCGCATTACATATGTACATAGCACCATTATATACAAATTCCTAGTAATGCGGCGCTACTGCTGCATTAATGATAAAGTTGTCCCGATATTGTGATGTTGCGGGGACATCTGCGCACCAGCGCGATGGAAAAGCGGGAAACGGTACCGTCGCTACGGGCCCCAAAATGGTGGCTCTCTAAGTCCCCACATCCTCCTTCGAGGATGATCTTCTCCTCCGTCGTTGGGCAAATTACTGAAACATGGTACAAGTTCGATTAATTTTCAAACGGCAATTACAATTCGAGAAGGTCCTCGTCAAGATATTCGTATTCGAACGATTTTTAACATCGACTTCCATTAAAATGTATACACCTATCCCGGCTTGAAAAATACGGTGTGTACAATGATAAACTGCCGGTTGTAAACAAGGCCTCGCGAGGAACGTGTATTGTGTTCAATTTACGAGGAGGGTACAATTTAAATGAACTTTCTTCGTTAATTAATACAGGAGAAACCGCGTTGCAGTGAATTAAACTGTATTCAATTTCGTACGTGAGCTGTGTGTAATTAAAAATGAGATATGAATTCGCGGAGCTGTACAGAAAATATAGCAGAAATTATTAAGCGGCGTTAAATTGCGGTTATTTCTAAAAAAAAATAAGAAGCGAAGAAATGCTCGCCATTAGGTCACTGCAGAGGCTGTAATCCCCGGGTGAAATTACACTAAAGAGAAATGCTGTTTTACACGAAACATTCGTGTTCCAGATTACAGACCATTTTGAAAAATTCGTATATAATTTTTAAATTTCGATAGATAAATTTGAGGCGAAGCACGTCGAAGGGGGACCAGCAAGATCCCGGTTCTGTTCCCTCGTTATATCGAATAAATCTACCTTGATGACGCCACCGTGCACGATGGACGCGCCCTGTGCGCTAGGTAGGAAGTCATCCTTCCTAGCATCCAGAGTCCGCACAGGAAATCTCAGACGCACCCACCGAAACAAGCCCGACCCCCCCTCCGTCGGGACCGATTTAATGTTTCGTTTCCTCTACGACGATAAGGGGCTACAATTTTATAGAGCCGACCGCCCCGACTCCGAAATAAGAGGAAGACTAACCCGCACGATTCGCAATTAGGTCCTCCTCGACGTCGCACAGTGGGGTAAACCGACGAACTTTGTGTAAAAATCGAAGAACTTTCGACAGAAATCAAATAGAGCGACGACCTTTTTCTTAAATTAAAGCTGAAATATTTTTTACTAATATGATTGAACACGTCTAGCATTCTATTCGGCTGCTCTTTACTTTATCGGACTCAAAATTTGTGCAGTTCTCCTATAAATTATAATGTATTTGACATGTAATTCAGTAGATTTGAAGTTTCGATCCTGTAGGATTAATGGTTCAGAAGTTATGCTTGCTTAAAGTTGAGCAATCTGCAGTGTTTGACAGGTAAGCACTGCAGATTGCTCAACTTTAAGCAAGCATAACTCCTGAACCATTGATCCCACAGCATCGACACTTCGATCTGCAGCCGCCCCGGGTACAAATCTACTGGATTACATACCAAATACATCATAATTTATAGGAGAAAGGCACAAATTTTGAGTCCAATAAAGTAAAGTTTACCCTTCTATTCTTTCTGTAAGGTTTATGTCACGATTCATGTGCATCTTCTGAACAGCAAGCTATTGCCAATGAAAACAATAAACTCCACAGAAAAATATGATACTGCATTCACGACGAAATAGCCGAAAGAATAGAATGCTAAACAGTTTTAATCGAGCAGTAAAAAATATTTCAGCTTCAATTTAAAAATGAGATTACCGCACTATCTGATTTCTTTCGAAAATTCGTTGAATTTGTCGGAAAATTCATGACTGTGTCCTGTGCGCCGTTCAAGCAGAGTTACCTGAAGCAATTCAAAATCATCGTTATGCAGCTTGCGCAAGGAGGCAGGAAGGGAGGAGTGCTAATCATCCGGTTTGCCCACCCTTTTTTCGGGGTCAACCCTGTTGTTTGTTTCCGTGGAGCAGGCAGAGGGCGGGGTGGGGTAGACCCGGCCAGCAAGAATAAAGGGCAGAAAGCTCGCATTCGCCGAGGCATGACGAGCCGAGTCCACCAGAAGCTCATACATATGTAGACGGACTTCGGCGGACACCGGGAACCGTAGGGAGGACTTTCCGGAAAAATGAATATGCAGCCGCCCCGGTCGAGGGTATTATTTTATAAAATTTACTATTGCGGCCCGGGCATTATGTGCCTTCCCGCCGTCCATTCTCCTTAACGAGGCTTCATGGTAGATGCGCCAACGCGGAGAACTCAACCTTTAGTCTTATCTCTCGCTGTCTGATGACTGGCATTAGTTTTCCATTTTCCACGCGTGCTAACTCCCCTCTCTCCGAAATACGTCGCTCACAAAACCGAGACGACTCGAAAACCACTAGACCGCGGATTTTTATGTAAACATTCTTCTAATCTTTCACTGTATTATACTTCTGTATAAATCCGTGATCACTGTGATAGATTTTGGCTCTCCAGTTCCAGCTTTTCACTCGTTTCGATTTCAGGCGTCGACGACAATCTCACATCACATCACATCTGAAACAACATCATGTTTAGGACCATTCGCAGGTTTTGTTTATCAAATTTTTTAAAAGATATTTTCTAGCTACTTACTGCAGGCATGTTGACTTCTCCATTCCTCCTAACGTAGCAGTTGTTCATTGATTAGCCGGAAACGTTGATATACTCTGGGTTAAAACACACCCCGCCTTCGCCGTGGGACCAGGAGAACTAACAAAGGAAGGACCCCAAGCATCCGACTTCGATTTTGATAATCTTTTGTGAGACGATGGTATATGGATCCCAAATGATGACTGCAAAATATTAGGTGCAGTTACTCAATAGTTTTAAAGATAACTTGAAAGAAAACTTGAGCTGCAAATCATAGTGTACCAACAAGGTATGCAAGTTTAATTGTTTATATCTTTAAAACTATTTAGTTTTAACACACCTAATATTTTGCAGACATCATTAGGGATCCATATACCATAGTCTCATAAAAAATTATCAAAATCCAAGTCGGACACTTGAGGTCCTTCCCTTGTGAGAAAATAGAAGAAACGAAAATATTAGTTTGTAGCATTTGTAACAAGGGTTAATGGCCAATGTAATTTGTACACTATGCCCTCACCCTAATCGTTGGAGCTGCATGAGAAATTCCGCCACCGTTTCGGTTCTCACGATCCAAAGAATTGATGTATTCACGGTTTAATTGACGCAGGGTATTGGGTTGCAGGTAGATAGGGGATGATATGTTAATCCGCACCGGCCTTTTGTGATCGTGGAAAACGTTCGAACTGAAAGAACGGCGAATAAAACATATTTATAGGAAATGGCAACACAGCGAAATAAAAGTGTTAATAAGCTGCGAGGCAAATCTAATATTCATTTCGCCTGGCTGCGAGATTTATCGTGAGTTAATGAGCATCAATCTAAATTCCGTTTTCCGTAATTAGAAACATGAATTCTCTTGAAACATCCGCAATGCACGCGCAATTTACAAGATACGGAGGAACTTCTCCCGATGCGTTTCTCCTCGTCGTATTTGTTAGGGTTTCGTAATACCTTATCAATAATCTCTCGCAGTTTCCATAACGTTAGATTACTTCAAGACCTGTAATCTCCGGTGAAATTACCGAGCATATCTGTTTTGCGTTGTATGTATGCTTGCTATCGTTTCGCCAGAATTTTCATCGCGAATGTATCCGGGTTTCGGACGTACGATTTCATTGCTCTCTGTCCTGGATTAGTTCTTTCAACACTTTCGGAAGACTGTTAACACGCCCGGAATTTTACTCGAAGATAGTCCAACTAATTGTTCTTATATAATGGCTGAAGACAACACCTCGTATAATGGCTAGAGTTATAGTATTCATATATTAGAATACAGTTAGGAGCAAAACTGATCACACACACTTTAAATCAGAATAACTTTTTTATGAATGGACCGAACGACTTCAATTTCTCCGTAAGGCTAGAGGAATTAGTTTAGTAAATTACGCATAAAAAATATGTTGAAAAAATGCATTTGGTCGGAATTTTTATAGCTGGGCCAATCACGAAAATGTAAAACATGTGTTTGGTCGACTCGTATAAATTATATACGCTCTGAAAATTTCATTGAAATTGGTTAATTGGTTTACTAGTTATAAACGATCAAAAGTGATAAAAATGGCAATTTTTCAAGATTTTCGGCCTTTTTACTTTTGATCGTTTGTAACTCGTAAACCAATTAACCAATCTCAATGAAATTATCGGAGCGTATATAATTTATACGAGTTGACCAAACAGATGTTTTAAATTTTCGTTATTAGCCCAGCTAAAAAAGTTGTAAGAATCAATTTTTACTATTGTTTTTCACAATTCCGACCAAATGCATTTTTTCAACATATGTTTTAGGCGTAATGTATTAAACTAATTCATCTAGCCTTACAGAGAAATTGAAGTCGTTTGGTCCATTCATAAAAATAGTTATTCTGATTTAAAGTGCGTGTGATCAGTTTTGCTCCTAACTGTATAATATAAAATATATAATATATATTTGTATATATGTATATTCAGTATTAATTAATAATATTGCAACATCACAACAGAAAGTAACATAAACACTTTGGTTTAGTCCCATTTATAATAAGTAAAGCAGTACTGAATGTGCTCTAAAACTGAACAATAAAATTGTTGAACGTTTCAGATATTTCTTGTGGATCCACTAGTTTCTCTGACACGCTAATAGAACATTGTATGCATTCAATTGAACTTCTAAGAATTGAGTAATTAAATGACGATTTTTAGTGGTATCGAAGGGTTGACCAAATATTTGAAGAATGACAGGAAATAACGAAAGAAATGGCGATCGCGTAAATCTTGAATAATCGTGATGTACCGAGGGGTAGCTTAAAAATCTTGTGCACAATAATCCCAATCCAACAATCCGGATGACGTTATTGAGGGTGAGTTGTCGGTTCATGCTTGAAGTTTCTGTTGCTGCGTTGAATGAGTTACTGGACTTCAGACTTCTGTGTGGGTGCGTTCCGTTTCACGCATAATGCGCATACACTGTATAGTGTAGTATAAGAATCTCTATGCATACACTATACAGTGTATGCGCTTGAAGCGTGAAACGGAACGCACCCTGTATCATTCGACGAATGCATTGTTCGAACGTTGAATTTTCCTGTAGTAGAAGCGGCTTTCTAGAAAAATTCGAAAATGCAGTGTTGGGCAAGAGACGATGATCAGAGTGGAGTGTCCGATTCCGTTTCTTTCGGCGTCCAGTTTTCCTCGGTGTCTAAGAAAAGCAACGCGCCCGCTCGCTCGCTCGCTCGCTTGCATTAAAGAGCAATTAGCCGCGGTTCGCGAGCACGCTGATGCCCGGAAGCGATAGAAGCAGGCCGCGCGTGCCACCCTTACCTTTTCTTCGTCTACCGCGAGCACGTACAGGTATAGGCACACAAGCATAACGTTGTTCGCACACATTCGCACATCCATGCCGAGGCGAGGCGTCTTACCTGCAGGCTTGCCTCGCAGGTACCAAGACTTGCTGCCTTAAACCTGCCTCGTGGAATTATTCACCGACGTTCCCGGCAACAACAGAAGAAACTTCGCAAGCTCTCTCTCGCTGATTTCAATCCTCCTCGCTCAAGCGCACTATCGGCGGGGACGAAATTCACCGTCGGAGTAATTGTTCCAAGCGTTCTTGTTGCTAATATGATGTTCTCTAGAGGTTTTCTTGGTAGACTCTTGTCGAAAGTTGCTGTTTAAGAAGACAACACTGTTTAAGAACATTTAGAGACATTGCGTAAGACGATCGTACACTTGCTGCCACAGAAAATATACACTACTGTGCAAAAGAAGGACGCACCCGGCCATATTTAATAAAAAAACCGTAAAAAATCAAAGAAGAACACAGTAAAATAGTTCTGAAAATTGTGTTATTGCGGATTATATAATACATAAATATACACATTCTACATAAAGATATTCTTTGTCATTAAGGTGGAGTGGGGTAAGTCCGTCTATGAGGCAAGTCCGTTAGTTGGTTATTTTTATTATAATATGAACGAAATTTCTGTAGTTTGTATTTATTAATGTAGTATAAGTTAGTATGAACTATTCTACATAGACGTCGCCCAAGAATAAAGGTGTTTTTCTCGTTTAAATCAACCAATGCCAAACAGTCACGTGCGAGGTACACGTAAAACTTTGAGAAACTTTTATAAGTTATTGATATTATATATTCTGTGTTGTTATTTTAGTACAACAAATATTGATGTAGGTTTCCATTGAATAAACCGTTTTTATTGTATTTCTTAAAATTTATTGAGAAAAACACTAAGTTGATCTTGCCCCGTAAATATTACTACACGGGGCAAGTCCGTACTATCACGGTGGGGTAAGTCCGTACTGTATCGGTAACTATAAAATTAAACAATATATTTAATGCAATAAAAAGCATTTTGTAGCAGGCTTGTTAATCATTCTTTTCTTGCCCCGTAGCACTTGAAACAGGGTTCGAAAGCATTTTTAACTCTCAGAGACGGACTTGCCCCATTTTGGGGCAAGTGCGTCCTAGTTGACACTTTGTACAATATCCTATAGTAATAATAAGTAATAATAACTGTGGCAAAAGAGTTTGATACCAAGAACGTTAACTTTTTATATACCAGACTGAAAATACATCAGTTTAAAGTCCAACATTGCAAAAACCAGGGCGGACCTACTGTTAGATCCGCCACCGCGAATAATGCAAATTACGTTGTCGAATAATGCAAATTACGCTTCGTAATTTATTCAGTAGTCAGAAACGCTAGTTAAAAAGATTCCCTTTCATTCCAGTTTCTTAAAATTCGTCTGCAAAAATTGGAAAATGCATAAACATGCGCAGTCCAATAATAACAATGTATTCTTCGTCGAAACGGAGAGAAAGGGCGCAGGACAACACGAAAGGCAATCAAAATACAGAAGACCGTGGCAGCCTTCTTGATTCTTCCCCGCCGCCGGCATAGCTTGCCAGCGCAACAGCTCGCTCAATTACCATCGCAGATAATCATTATCGCGGAAACTGCATCGCCGGGCCTCATTGCCCCAATCCTTAATTAACTGGCGGCCAGACGATAATTGGTACGAGCCGGTGCACGACACTCGATCCATTGGCGAGAACGAAGGGCACGTGGTGTACATACAACGTACACGTACAGCGCCAGCGAGTACGTTTGTCTCTTTGTAAGCTTCATTTATGCGGACACGCGTAACGACGGAATTTTAAGTAACTTCAGATAACAAAATTGCTACCCCCTTTCTCTCGTGTACAATTACGTGGCTCGGTCTTGTAATAAGTTCGATACACACGAGCATCTACAACGTTTTTAATGGCTCGAATGATACGTAACTGTGTAGACCGGGTATGTATTCGGATAAGATTGGGGGTTGCGACAAATTTCATGCTACGAGGCTGCGCGTGTTAACGCGAGCATTACACCACGCTGGAAATACCGGTCTCCTTCTGTTCGATAACGTGTAGACATGCTTCTTTAAAATCTTCTCTCACCCCCTTAAATTTCTTTCCTTCGGATACAGTGACTTCCGCTAATATTCGGACACTCTTAAAAAGACGATAAGGTGGAGTGGGGTAAGTCCGCCCTAGTTTTTGCAAAGCTAGACTTTAAACTGATGTATTTTCAGTCTGGTATGTAAAAACTTAACGTTCTTGGTATCAAACTCTTGCCACAGTTATTACTGATGAATTAGTATTATGTAGGATCCTAATTTTGCTTGAAAATTATAATTTTTATAGGATATTGTAGAAAGTGTCAACAACTGAGAGTTAAAAATGCTTTCGAACATTGTTTCAAGTGTTACGGGGCAAGAAAAGAATTATCAAGCCTGCTACAAAAAGCTTTTTATTGCATTAAATATATTGTTTAGTTTTATAGTTACCCATACAGTACGGACTTACCCCACCGTGATAGTACGGACTTGCCCCATATAGTAATATTTACGGGGCAAGATCATCTTAGTGTTTTTCTCAATAAACTTTTTAAAATACAATAAAAACGGTTTATTCAATGGAAACCTACAACAATATTTGTTGTACTTACCTTAAATAACAACACAGAATATACTAATAACTTGTAAACTATTGCACGTTCAGGGTAATCTGAAAGTTGTACGTGTACCTCGCACGTAACTGTTTGGCATTATTCTTGGGCGACATCTTTGTAGAATAGTTCATACTAACTTATACTACATTAATAAATACAAGCTAGAGAAATTTCGTTCATATTATAATAGAAGTAACCAATTAACGAACTTGCCCCGTAGCCGAAATACCCCCCCCCCCTCCCCTCCACCTTAACTTCTTTAATAATTGGACCATCCGATTTTAACTCTTCTCACAGAAGTTAGAACAATTGGTTTGCTATGCAATCTAAAAGAAATTTTTTTTAAAAATTGCAAATTGTCGGAGTTGCAGAGAAAATTTTTAAAATTGTAGTTTGCAACTGTTTTATGAATTATGACTTCGATGAAACTTTCGCAATAATTGACACAGATCCACGAAACTTGTTTCTTAAATTTTCAATACAGGTCCACATAAAAAATGTGTAAAATGCAACTTTTAGTGTTTCCTCTACAATTCCGACCAACTTTAATTTTTGCGGGATCCCTATGGGGCATCCGGCGCGAGAGAAACGGCGATCGAAACACTGCACTGGCCGGTGATTAAATAAATCCGAGCAATCAATTTTTTACGGGGGGAAGAAGGAAGCGCGGCAGTTAATGGAGGAGGTGCACAGTCCTCGCCTTTAGCTAGGCAACGCGAGAGGTGAATAATGTCACGGCGGGGCACGGTGTTTCACGAGTTAGTCGCCGATTAATTAAACGGGTTGTTTCGCGAAATTAATCAAACAGAGAAAGCGGGGACGAAAAAAAAGCTGCGTACAGTATGTACAAATGAAGTAACCGGCGCGAGATGTAGACCTAAGCTCGTTGCCGAGCATAAATTACAATTAACCGTAGCATGCGTGGCTGTTGCGTGTGCAACACGCGCGTGCATGTTACGGTATTAAATTCATCCTGCGTTTTATCGGTAGGAAGACGTTAGAAGAACGCTCGCGAACATTACCCGAGAGCCTCCGCGGCGTACAACATTTTTTTTTCACCGGACACAATCGGAGACGTTTACCCAGGCCAATAATTAAGCTGTCTAACGATTATTACGACTGTGTTTGCATATACCAGGGGAGGGCTCCCATATGTAGCAAACGTGTAATTTCTGTGAAAGGGAATTTCGAAATGTTCGATTTACTGTATCGGTTTTTCACGGAAAAATTCGAAACCAGTTTCAGCGAACCAGCGTTAGATGGATGACGACTGTAATCGCACTTGCTCGTTTGCTCCTTTGTTCTGATATATCGAAATCGATCGCTGACTCCTCCGTACGAGCTAACGTGTTATTAGACTGCGGACTTTATGTGCTCGCGACACAAGAACCAGTTGGAGCATTAAAAAAATTTCAGAATGTCAACGTGTCATTCGGAACTTGTTAATCTTAGTGTATAGCCTAGGCGCTTTCAAACAAATTCTTCTCATTTCTCGGTAATGCGAAGATGGGCTTTCTCAGTAGTCAAAAGCGCTAGACAAAAGATCAATCTAGGCCGCAGTCGCCCTCAAAAGCCCTATTTTTAGTCCAGTTCATGATATGAGGTACGGACGCGAGGATTAACAATGCTGCAACGTGCGCGGTGGTTCCAGGCGTTAAATGTCCGGGGCTGACGTCTTAATATCTTCATTCCTCGGTTTACGTCTTTCAGCGGAACGCCTCGGCTTTCTGCGGATCCGCTTTGTCTCGATCGATGTCCAGAAGAAAGACCGTTCCGATCGAACCCGGTCGGAATAGGCTATTCAAGGGTACCTACGAACGAGCAAAGGGCCACGGCGATTATTGTGCGGGCAGAGATAAAAGGTTTGCCTCCCATAAAACAAAGTGCACGCGGCTTCACTTTATGCTGATCGATTTGTGGTGATTTTATAACTTCGCCTGTCCATGGCTGGTTCTTGTGTAGGTGCCGTGGTTCAAACAAGCCGCGATACTTTATATCCGCGGAGCCGCGTAAACGCGAAATATAGCTCTACATATTCAGAGAGAGAACGCTGGTCTTGCAATTCTTCTGGAAAGCGTTTCTTTGTGTTCGGTACGTTTGGAAGTATACTCGTTGTAGTTAATGATAACGCCGGTCTTGTCTGTGAAAATATGCTTCTCATATTTATTGCTTCATCGTTGTAAATATATAAATGATATACGCTCTAGAAAATAGAAAATATTTATATTACCGTAAGACTATAATCGGATACAAAGAACAAGACGTAGTATACAGTTTATTTTATATTTCAGGCGAGTCTATCTCCCAACATTCGCTACTACTAAATTTACATCGCCAATTTCTATACACGCAGGTGTGTATACCGTCCTCAAGGGGGTTGTAGGTTTTTCAGTAGTCAAAGTAGCGCTATATAAAAGATCAATCTGCATGTAGCTTTTTTTTCATAAAGCTGCGACAGCTACATGCTGCCGAATAATGCAAATTACGCCTCGTAAACGTAGAAGTAGGACTTTTGGGGGAGACAGCGGCCTAGATTGATCTTCTATCTTGCACTTTCGACTACTCCTCAAGAAAAGAGGCGAATCCCGCACCCTTGCAATCCTGGAAAGGAGAACACCCCCTTAAATATCCTTGCACCTGAGCCAGGGTCCTCCAGCGAGCCCAGAACGAAAATACTACCTTTCCATACCTATTCCAGCCGCGACACAGTGTATAAATAATATTACATAATGGACGGTTCGAATTCTCAATGGAGCTGCGATCGATACAATCATTCTCCTAGAATGGTTTCTTCTACGAAGAAATATTTCGATGACAGCGGGGGAATCCCTTGCTGCCGTGGAAGATATAAGACTTTGACAATTGCTTTTTTTTTTGGTTTTGTGTAATCCATTCAATAGATGTCGAAGGACAGTAAAATCGTCCCGCGGACTTCTCGAGCCTTACGAATTTGGATGAACGTTTGATGCGAAAACAACAACACCTCAAATAGGACACTTCGATTCCGTGGAACCTTCCGACTCCGCGGAGAGATCTTTCGCTGCCAGAGCAAGAACCTCTTCGCACACACGCTTGTAGACCCACGCGTCTCCTTTCAACCTCTTCCTACGAATGCCAACTAACGATTTGTCATCCGACACACCCTCCAACAAGCAAACCTCCAACTCGAACGAGCACGCGTTTCTCGAGGTGAACGGCCGCGTTGTGTCTTTAGCTGCGTCTGTACAGTCCTCCGTTTCACCATGAAGGATAAACCTGTGGAAATGTTCGATGGTGATTCGACTATCCAGATTCGCAAAATGAATTGTTAGTTACCCTTTCTGATGGCACATGATCCCTTTTCGCCGCAGTGCTCTGCGTAGCTGCGACAGCACGTACTTCGGATCGTCGCTGGACGTCGACGATACGTTAAACAGACCCTGCAACAACGAAATAATTGTTGTAAAATGAAACGTGGATTTTCAAATGTGTACGTACTATGTACGGGAGCAATTTCAATTCAAACTGAAACCTATCGTTTAAGTTTCTTCAGTGAACAATCCAATTTTTGAGTATTAAAAATTATGTATATGTTACACAGGGGGGCCATAAGAATTTTAGGAAAGCTGGGTTGGGAAACACTGTTGTAGTGCGGTCAATACGGTACAAACTTTGCCGGAGAGCACGTTGGGTTGGTCAGAATCGATATTCTCGTTCTTGATGTGCCGCTTAGGCGTGAGGACACATCGTACTCGATTCAAACCGCGTTCCAAACCCATTATCACTTTTCTAGCACTTCCTGGTGTGGACGCCTGCGTTTCCCTAAAAATGATTACCTCCTTCAAATTAACGGAATAGCAATTGTGTGATTTTCTATATCGCAAAAATTTACCGTTTGTCCAATACCGGAGTATTCGCGGAAACTATTCGGTCCTTCGCTGCGGTTCTTTTAGCAGGTACTGTAAACACAAGACACACATTTTCTTAAATTTAATTAACTGGAAAGACGCATTGTAGGATCGAAGGGACTGTAATAGATCGGATAAGGCGTAGACGCGTGGAAGGGGTGTTGTACCTTCTGATAAAGAATCCTTACAGATACGTATTTGCAACTCGAAATTGTGTTTGTTCACAAGTCGTTGCTCTCCGCTGACTTATTCGCGAAATTATCTGCTTTTCACACAACTACAGCAATTAATGGCACTTGGGGACTTTCATTAAAGTTTCTAATTAGATAGCTACCATCACCTAATTAGAAACGAACTTTAGAAAATATATTACAGAACTATGCGCCGTGGTCGTAATAGAACAGAAGTACATCTAACTTTCGTGGAAATGGATCGGTACAGTTTTATTTAGTGCAGCAGTTCCCAACCTGGGAGGCGCCAAAATTTTTTAATAAAAAATTAATTTGTATTTGTCTATATTATTATATCTATTAAAACAAAATTAAAGGTAACCGCAGATTTAGTGCAAAACCTTCTTTACGAATATAAGAGAACCGATCGATTATAATTCGAGGTTCTCGTGAAAAATTGCAATTTTTATTAACATACCAGGGGAACATACATCGTCCACGTCCTTACTTCGAAGTCGTTTTCGTCCAGACAAATTCGAGTCCTTGCTATTGTCATCTGTAAAAACACAATCGAATACAAACTATACATATATTACATCGACGATAAGCTGAAGAACTATAGCAATTTACTGTTAACTGGTTCGGGCGTTTTTGGCAAAACATCGTAAGTTGCTCCTATTAATAATGGTGACTTCCTGTTGCGCTTACTCCTCGGAGAATGATCGAGCTTTGTTATAATATTGTTTATTCCTCCCTCGTTCTGTAAGCAGTAAGAAAAGCGTTATTATAGTTTGAAAGATATATTTGCTCGATGTAAACCTTTACCTCTGGCTTAAAATAAGACTTCGCCGAAGATGATATTCGAAGCGTGAGTCCACGAAGTTTTCTGTCCAATAGTAAAAGATATGTTGCAGTCTTATAATCGGTCCGATCGCTTTTCAGAAGTTTCTTCCATATATCTAAGGAATGTTCTGCGCATATCGCAGACAAGGTGCTCAACACGTCATCATCTTTTTCGAACTGTAAATGCAGGACATTTATGAAATAGTTGTATCAATATCACTGGACAATAAAAGCTCTTTACATTGGTTTTGTGTACAAATGAAACAGGATTGAGAAATCCAGCTGTGATCCACGGATGATTGCATAATTCTTGTATAGTTATCCTCTTTTTTGGATCTATTTGCAACATTGCTCGTATAAGTCTTCTGCTGCTATTCGATAAATAACTCGGTTCGTCGTACTTGCCACTCTGGAGAATTCAAATGTTATCGTTACTTCTCATTGTGAAATCATGATTATTTTAATGGATTACGAAGCAGGAGACTTACAAGAATCTTCCTGTAAAGATTCTCGATATTGTTATCATCGAAGGGGAGGAAACCGCATAGCAATGCATAAAGAAGAATTCCCATACTCCATATATCTACTTCTGAACCTACAAACACAGGATTCATTCGTTATACATTCAGGAAATGTTATACATGCCTAAATATTCATTCATAGTACGTTCGGGAAACGTTATACATGCCTAAATATTTTTTCCCTAATATGAGTTCCGGCGCAGCATAGTTCGGCGAGCCACAGGATGTCTGCAGATGCGACTCTATTCCATTCTTTGGCTTCGCACATAATCCAAAGTCTATGAGCTTCAAGTTTTCATTCCTGTCCAGCAAAACGTTCTCCTAAGTACAAGATAATATTATTTACCATTTACATATAATTGCAGACCAGGAAACTGTTCACTTACCGGTTTCAAGTCTCGATGCGCGTATCCTAAACTATGTAGATACGCTATAGCAGAGACAATTTGACGAAAAAATTTCCTAGATTCTGTTTCTGATAATCTATTCTTCTCCACTGTGAACCAAAGTTATAATTGTTAGTTTACCTTCTCAACGAAAGTTTAAAGAACATGTATAATGATCGAAATGCTACCTATGTGGTCGAATAGTTCTCCTCCTGAACAATATTCCATCACCATGAAATAGTGACTATCTGTTTCTATCACTTGGTACAGCCTGCAAATGTGTTGATGTAATAACGTTTTCAGCGCTTTCACTTCTAATTTAACCCTTGGCAAGTCGTCCTGAGGATAGAAACAAAATGTACGAATCGAACAGGATTAGGTGTTTGTACTCCTGTCCCTAAATCAGTCGATGCTTATTCAAATTTGGATGCAGAGGACTTTTTGTTATTGAAGGATATCATAGTGTATTAGGTCATCCCATAAGTTAGTCTTTAATTTTACGGTGATAAGGGACCAATGTGCTTGAGCGTAGCAGTTCAAGAAGAGAAGGTTCTCGTGGGTATAAGATCGTGAAATAGTGAACACAGTGATTCCTAGCAATGAAAAATCATGAGCGAAATGCATATCTATTTCCAACATCTCGTGTCATATGAATTTCAGAAAGGAAGTTCAGTAACAGTTGCCATGAACAACATATGTGCTTTTTACGGAGAAAGTGCGCTTTCATCTCGTACCTATAGGAAGTGGTATCAACGTTTTAAAGGTAGGAATTTTTGTTTAGAAGATGAGGAATGTTCCAGACGTCCTCCTCAGACAGACGAAGATAAAGTTCGAGACCATGTACAGAAATCGCGAAGTTTATTAGTTGAGGAGATGTCAGATGTTCTGAAAATATCTAAAACAACATATATTAACATATCCAACCGATTGAAAAAAAACGGCATGAACTTATGGGATGACCTAATATATAATTATTATAGTGTAATAATTATATTTTTATACAGAAGTAAAAGTGTCAGTAGAGAATTAATGAAAGCAATAAAATTGAGGTGGAAGCTTGTGTTCCTTAATTACCATTTTATTGAAGACAAATAAGTGTCCGGTGATTTATGGACAAGAGTGTACATTGAATTGCGTTGAATTTATAAAACTACTCACGCCCAGCGCCGATTTGTCCATTATTTTGATAGCAACTTTCTCGCCGGTTGCAACATGTGTGGCAAGTTTCACTTTCGCAAAACCACCGCTTCCAATAGTCTTTTCCAATTCGTACAAACCCTTGAGCGCAGCATATCTCACCATTGTGATAAGCCTCCAAACAAATATACAAATAACTCTCTGCCTAATTACGTGCTTGCTGCTAATCACATCACTTTTGAACTCACAATGTCTAACGTAAATATTCTTTCGGAACCAATCAGCACGGAGTGTTCCACACGGCAACTTCCGATCGTCAATGCTGCCAATCTGAGGGAAGGAAAAACAGAGCCAAAACAGCAAAAACAGAGAGCCCAAGTGGAGCCCAAGAGAGCCGATAACCAGCCGATAACAAATAAGAGAATTCATGGTCGGGATCCAACTGATTCCTGAATATTCGTTAGAATTAATGCATCCATACTGTTCGGAACAATGAATTTGTTATGTCAGAAAATGGGAAATATTAAATGTTCATTCCAGTGTGAATGATTCTTGCCGAATTTCCCATAAGGCTGTATGTAATTAGCGGCACGAATCATCTGTTCCAGAAAATCTGAAAATAGCGCCATTCCGCATAGTTACGGCACGGACAAGACTGTATTAAGACTGCTAGCCT
Source organism: Lasioglossum baleicum (assembly GCF_051020765.1). Taxonomy (NCBI): domain Eukaryota; kingdom Metazoa; phylum Arthropoda; class Insecta; order Hymenoptera; family Halictidae; genus Lasioglossum; species Lasioglossum baleicum. The sequence continues at coordinate 12,067,521 of NC_134938.1, forward strand.
CTGTGTTATTCAGCGAAGTAAGCACGTGGGCACAGGTGGCCGCGGTTGGCGCGAACTTTGATTCAAAAGGAACACGAGAGCACATGGAAAAAACAATAGAATCCCAGTTGTCAGCTCAAACAATATTGACTCGATAAAATTTTTTAACTACGAGATAGAACCATAAGGTCTAACAGAAAAACTTCGAAATAATGCCGAAAAATTGTTCTATTTTCTCAGCATTAGCTCGATGTGTCGATTTTTAATATTTTATAGAGCAATTGGTGTTATTTCTACGAAACAAAATATTATAAATCGAGAATCATACGGATTGCCCGGTCTCACCACGTGGAGGTTGCTGCGAGTGAGACCAGCCCTCCCACTTAGCATTATCGTCCCATGCGACGGAAAATTACGAAAAATACACAATTACAAAATACAAAAAAAGCCCGTATTTTGTGCTCTTCTTCATACACATTTGACAGTGCTCCACTTTCGACCACTTTACAAATGAATAGCAAGAAGAGCCTAATCTTCTATACTACAGTATACATATATGTATATTTACACGACTACCAAACATTAATTAATTTGAAGGCGTGTGTCTTCCTGAAGTTGAGATCTTTCTGATCTCAAATGATCTGAAACAGACTTAATTTTGTGTGAATTAGCACATATATATGAACATAAAAATAAAAAAGAATCACAATTTTGGAAAATAATAAGTCCACTCTGATGTATATTTCAAACAAAACCCGCGAGTGTACCATTTTCTCGCAACGCTAATCTACAAAATACGTGTTGAACGTATCAAAAAACCAAACGCGACCAGTGCATTGTTATTCGCGATGTTAATTTAATAAATACAATACGAGAAACTCCCGTGCACTTTCGTTTCTTTTTACGCAAATCTAAATGAATCGCAATAACATCCATTTGAATTTATGAGGAAGGGGGAAGCGAAGCCGAACCATTTTTCGCAACGCTAATCTACAAATAATATATAAGAAACATCTCGAAACAAACGCGAGTAGTGCATTATTTGTCGTGATGCCAATTTATTAAATTCGATATTGAAAACTCCCGTTGCACTATAATTTCTTTATACGCAATTCTACGGGGGAGCAATGGCTGCGAGTAATCGGGGGCATCCACACCGGTTACGAGTACTCAGGGGCAGCCAGTCAGCCACACCAGCTGTACTCCGGTGCAGTCGTATCAGGGTGCAGTGCGGCAATTCATTAATCGCAACTTTAAAAGGCGAGATTTTCTACCACTTGCATATTGGAAAACGTCTACATACATTAAATCGATTCGATTCTTCGAATTCTGGCAGTATATGCAAGAAAGTGATTATACATATACTTAGCGACCTCGAATATTATTACAGATTCGGACATTGCAGAAACCGGTTTTGCAGGGCGCTATAAAAACTAAATTTCATCGAAAAAGCTACTGCACTAAACGTAAAGATACCTCGTCTTTTACCTTACGGGCCGACGAGGCGTTCGATACGCTTTACATACACGTCGTGTATGTCTTACTACCGCGATCGAACCGCTACGTTGTAGGGGGTTAGCCCAAAAAATATACATTCTGGTGAAACGCAGTGGTACGTTCCCTGCATTTAGCTCTCACACACCATTATATGGCTAAAGGTACACGTCGCTACGTTCAGGTAAACTACAGTGATTTCCGCCATCGTAAGTCACGCCCAACACCATGGCTTGCACCGCATTAGATGCTAATACAATGGTCACCATGACATTGTCGTGCATACCGCCACAGGTGACGTAACTTAATACGTCTTCTTTTTGCGTACGATATTGTCGAACGACAGCGGAAACACTTTCTCCATTGCTGGAACGGCAAACGAGTCGTGTATTATGGCACACCGCGGGGAGTTGACCGTAGTAACGTGTACCGTGATTTTGCGCCAATTGCTTACGGCAACTTGGCCTGAGAACGTATCAATACGTTTCTTCCCTACGTAGTGATCCGGTGGGCGTATGCTCCACATTTTTACGGTATCAAAGAAACTAAAGTAATATCCAAATACATTTGGATATCCATAAAGTGTCTCTGAAATTTAATGTTCAATGCTCCGTGCGCGATTGGTCCTGCAATGTCAGTCCTATACTCACACTCTAATACGAGATCGCGACTCGTATAATTGATCATTTAGGTGCGTTTTCCAATATGCGCGTACTTTAATCCCGCCTCAAGACAACGCGTTGGTACATTTCGCGACACTAAGGCAATCGCGACAACAAATTCTCGCAACGCTAATTCGTAACGCAGAGATGGTGTCTCGCGGTCTATTAATTCATTCGCGGCATGCATTAAAAATGGCAAAGTCTACTAGTGGAGAGGACCCGGTTTCTTCACTATCCCTCTTTGCCATCGTCAAAAACGGTAGTTAAGAAAATCCTAGTCTAATCGAAATGAAGTAGAGACGAGGCGAGATAGCTAGCGACTGGGTTTCCAAGCCCATAGGATCAACCCCGGATCCAAACGCAATGACACCATCCACCTGCCTGGACGTCGTAACGCCAGGACAAATGCGCCCCTTCGCTCAAAGCGTTATTCCAACTGGCGAGTATACACTCCACGAGCTGGCCGCTTTGAGTATAGACCGAAGCCCAGTAACGCTGGCTTTATCAGCCAGAGATGGTGCCACGCGGTCACGTGCTGCGACGTCGCCCCTACTTGAAAAGTATGTGCGGATCTCCACTAATCTCGCCCCAGACATTCTCTACTTCAATTTCCATTTCCAAAAATCCTACGCTAAATCAACCCGTTATTATTCTCTCGCAACTCTAATGGAAATCGCGCCTGCCTACACCACACCCGGCAGCCGATTCGACTGCGACTACTTTTGCAGTGGATCGTTGCAGCTGGAGCATGGGCGCCTGAAATGTCTAAAGACTCGAATGCAAACGCGACCCTTTTTCTGCGCAACAGTAATTCAACGGACAGAGATCCAAAAGACTACTTTACATTTTGTGCAAAATAACTATGCAAAGTTTAAACTCTTCTAAAATTGAAATATCTTAAATATTACTTTAAAGTAGGAATCAAAATTAAATGTAATAGAAATCGCGACAGTTTCATTCGCAGCACTACACTTAATTATTATCTTAATGAAAATCGCGAGAATCTCCGCAACGCTAATAACTTTGATCTCTGTTAAAAAAACTAATGCAACACGCGCGGTTGTTTCGCAACGCTACTGGAAATCGCGGACGTGCCCATCTCCGCTGTTTGTTGGGGCGGCGAGGCCTGCCCAATACTGCCCATGTACCATACATATAACTATGTAACTACATTTACTAATACTACTTCTACAGACGAGTACAGTGACAAGGTATAAATAAATGAAATGACTTCGCATCCGAAGATGCGAGGCCATTGTAGTTGCCCTCTTGAGCGACAATTTGTCGGGGCCACTTCGGCATATAGCCTCTTCTTTTTCTTCGGCGGACCGCCAAACAACTGAAACCCTAAACGTGCTCGCAGTGAAAACAGTCGACGACTTCCGAAACGAATTACAAGTTTCGAGAGAAGCCGATCGTTCCGCTGGTGCAATCGAGCAGGTGCGCAACGTTTCGAAACCCTAATTCGCGCGCGTTCCCGTCCGCGTCCGCGAAAAGCTACACGAGCAGGAAGAATCGAGCACGAAGCATCAATTCGAACGTCATGCCTCGTTCGATTTAACTTTGAAACGAAACTTCCAGCTCTTCCCGGTGACTGACCACGGCGCGAATCGCGGCCTACCCGAAAGAGAAAACGGTAGCCAGCCCCGGCCCCTACCTACTTAGAATAAACAGTCACACCAAGAAGGTAAGTTACCTACCTACCTAGCACTATATTTAAAAAATGGCAAAAGACAAGCTCTCCAACACATTCGCAACACGATCTCCACACAGACGCCAGGGTGCAATATCCTAACACCTAGAGAGAACGTCCCGGGACGCCTCCGACACCCTAACGTTAGAATCACAAACACACTGTAAGGTACGTACCAGTTTTCCTGAAATCGACTGACAATGGCAGTGATCATTGCGAAATAAATCAATAAATCGAAATAATATATCTGAATTGACACTGAATTAAATTACATGTAATTCTGAATATTAGACGTTGTTTTTAATGAATTGAGAAAACTACTACACACACATTTCACAAAGATCCATGTAGGATGTCATGGATCGACAGGAATATGCGCTACTGAATCTAGTTTTAAAAAAATCGACGCAATTCCACTGCCTATCAACACACGCATACAAGTGAAAAATACGTCGTGCATGATACACTAACCATTGTCAGTCGCCACACATATGATTAGAACAATATTCCATATGCTCGTTGCTCTCACCCTCCCGAGTAGCACCTGGGCACGCGAGAGGATTCGGGCAACGAACAGGGAATCTTAATATCCTGAAAATCCTAACTAAAAAAATCTGTTAGATTTTATACGGGCTAATGTTCTTGAATTCTGGAAACATGACTCTACTTTGAATCTAAAATTTAATGTTAATTTACAAATTAAATATTTAATTAGAGAAAACGGTAATGCAATTTTATTTGTCGAGCAAAAATCGACTAAAATGATTCTAATAAAGATTTTCACTTATTTATTTAATCTCAATCTTTACGGAAATATTTAAAAAACCTCGGACGATCCTTTCGACAAGGCAAAGTTTGGAATAATGGAAAAAGTACTCTTCTAAAGGTAAAGTACTTTTGAACGTAATATACATATAATACTTGTAACTGATGTGTGTATTACTTTGTCTCGGGAGTCTATCCGTCGCGAATCGTCTTTTTGTACGTGGTATATACTGGTTTCGAGCAACTGAAAATAATTTTAAAATACGCAACAATTATCATCAGGATAAAAAGCGACTGTAGTAATTACGTAGAAAATTAGGAAAGATTTTTATCTTCTCTCTCTCGCAAATTAGAAATTCAATCATCGAAATTGTTAATTTATAAAAAAACCGCGACGTACAAAAAGACCCTACCTAGCTAGGCAACAGATTGTTACCCGCGAGAACGCCTGGCGTTCTCACGGTCACTGTACTCGTAAAAATTAACTACGTAAGAAATATAGCAATAAAAAAGACTGTTGTTCATTCACTCACTACTTGTTGGGAGGATGAGAAGCTGCGTTAGAGTCCTGAAATCAAAAAATAAAACGGAAAGATATTAAAATCGATTCGGACAATTAAATTCCATTTGCTCATAAAAAGATTTCAATTCAATTTAATTGATTTTCGAAATAAAAGTGCTGGCTGTACAATTTTTCATGAATTCTTTGAAAGTGAATGTTCAATAATAAAGATTAATTGTAAGGATATCTCTTGGTACTTACATTCTCTCCCCCTTGAAGAACACATGGCACGTTGCCCTCGATCTCAGCTATCGATGTCATCTTTGCTTTCAAAGTAGGCAGCTATAGTCATCCAGGTAAGCAGCCACAAAATATTTTACACCCTTCGGGCTGTGTAACAGAAAGAATAAATTAATTTCATTTCAAAACAACGACACCGTCGGAGACTAAATCCGAGTTAATAGAAAATAAATAGTTCAAGTGGAATATTTATTAATTGTACATTAATGGTTTGGAAAAAAGATATTCATTAACATAGTTTAATTGGAAAGATAATTGGTACTCACGATCTCGTCCTCTCCTGCTTGAAGAAAGAACGGCGCGCTGCGTGTCGATCTCGATTGTCTTATAGTATCGATCTCGGCTGACAATAGCATCTTTGAATCGAATCTGTCACAGAAAGAACAAATTCGTTAATTGCAACTAACCAATAGTCAGAGACTAAATTCGAATTAATAATAAATAAATGATAATTACACTTGAATAGAAAATCAAAATTAATTTCAACGGAAAATAAATAACCTTGACTTGAAACAAGAGTAAATCCGCGAATTAATAGGAAATAAATAATTCAAATTGAATATTTATTAATTGTTCATTCATGTTATGATAAAAGGTGTTCAATAAATCAGTATAATTGGAAATATAATTTCACTCACGATCGCGTCCTCCCCTGCTTGAAGAAAGTGCGCCATGACACTTATGCTTTCGATTATCGAAAGCAACGAGTAGTATCGATCTGGGCCGACTATATGATCTTACGATCCATGGATACTTTTTCCCTCGGAATCTGTAACAGAAAGAACAAATTGATTAATATCAATTCACAAACAGTTTGAAAGTAAATCGGAATTAATAATAAATAAATAATTCAATGTAAATATACAATAAAAGTTAATTTGAACGGGAATTAAACAAACTCGATTTCTGTCGCACGACACGAATTCAAATACAATTGATCGTTACGACACAAGAGTAAATCCGCGAATTAATAGGAAATAAATAATTCAAATTGAGTATTTATTAATTGTTCATTCATGTTATGATAAAAGGTGTTCAATAAATCAGTATAATTGGAAATATAATTTCACTCAGGATCGCGTCCTTCCCTGCTTGAAGAAAGTGCGCCATGACACTTATGCTTTCGATTATCGAAAGCATCGAGTAGTATCGATCTGGGCCGTCTATATGATCTTACGATCCATGGATACTTTTTCCCTCGGAATCTGTAACAGAAAGAACAAATTGATTAATATCAATTCACAATCAGTTTGAAAGTAAATCGGAATTAATAATAAATAAACAATTCAATGTAAATATACAATAAAAGTTAATTTGAACGGGAATTAAACAAACTCGATTTCTGTCGCCCGACACGAATTCAAATACAATTGATCGTTACGACACAAGGGTAAGTCCGCGAATTAATAGGAAATAAATAATTCAAATCGAATATTACTAATTGTTCATTCATGTTATGAAAAAAGATGTTCAATAAATCAGTATAATTGGAAATATAATTTCACTCACGTTGGCGTCCTCTCCTGCTTGAAGAAAGTGCGCCATGACACTTACGCTTTCGATTATCGAAAGCATCGAGTAGTTCGATCTGGGCTATCTATATGATCTTTCGATCCATGGATATACTTTTTCTCTCGGAATCTATAATAGAAAAAACTGACAAACAGTCAGAAACTAAATCAGAATTAAATAAATAATTCAATTTAAATAGGAAATTCAAATTAATTTTAACTGTAACTGTATTTATTTGATTTATACTATCAACTTACAATTAGTCGATAGTTTTCAGTGCCCAACGATTTTCCCGGTTCGGTTAGAAATCGAAAGAAAACCTAACAGAACGCTGCCAGAGGGCTCTCTGTAGCATCTGCGACCCTGGGATTAGTATAGGCTGTCGCACGAATGGCGGCGTGTGTATCGGACTTTAGTAGAGACTGGGACGTCGTTGTTCACGGTTACCCTAACCCGTGGCGAAGTCAGCGGTTGTGATGATCAGTACCAGCTGACTCGTTCGTCGAGATGTTGGTGCACGTTCAGTTCGGGTTGCGTCTGTAAGACGTTATCATTTCCTTTACCGCGGTTATCGACCGCTGAATTGTGGACAGTCCTCCTCGGCATAGTATTCGAGAGTTTAGGGCTGCGCAGCATGGGACGCGCGGCTGTGGTGACGGGGGCCGTGTTGTTTTGAAGGGGACACGTTTACCCACGTGGAACGCGGTGCTAGTTTCCCTCTGTTGTTCGAACAGTGATTAGTGAAGAAGTATTATACAAAATCTGGAAGAAAAGAAAAACGTCGAATTGTCCTTGTCTCTTCCTTGGCGTGCGGAAGAGACAGGAGAGGACGACACGAGCCACGGCGATGCGCGCGCGTGTTCGTGAGTGTTCGCGTGTGCGCGCGTAGAGACGTGCACAGTGGAAGAATAAAGAAGTTTGTGAAAGAAGGAGGGAGACAGAGAGCAAACGTAACGGAAGAAAGGGACAAGCGGAAGGGAGAAAAGGAATAGAGACGCCCGGGGCCCGGCGTGTGTATGTGGAGAAGAGTAGAAACTCTGTTGTGTTTGGTCATCGTGGAAACACGTGGGGTGCGACGTGGGAGAGGGTACCTCCCCCCGAGGCCATTTAACGGACTTGGATAAAACGGTAGGACGTTTCCCTAAAAACAGTATGTATCCCTTAATCTTTCACGATCGATCGTTTCCTTGAACAGAGCGGATGAACCACGACAGACACACATACACCGGCGTGTCTGGGCATCATCCTGTCACGCAGGTATATGCGTGGAAAACATGCTGCGCATATATCGTACTTTAGCTGTCGTGTTCGCGCGAGCGCGTGCATTCGGCTGTGGTCTTAGACCATATAAACCTGCAGACACGGCACAAATAATTCTGTGGTTGCAAGGAAAAACGCCGCATCTGACAATTTAAAAAAATTCGAGCTTATACAGTAGAGGATTCCTGTGTTTACCAGAAGAAACGTTATTAAAGTAGATTCGAAAGGCTGAAAAACATGATGCAACCGATGTCCAAAACTAACACTAAACCTACCGAGCCATAAAGGTACAGATTGTTTTTATTTAGACTTTGTGCAGCTCCTATTGTAATATGTGCTCCACTAAATACAATCATTTCTTATGAATTTAAGTCTTATTATATCGATAATCGTAAAATAAAAAATCTGGAACCGGTCATTTTGAAATTTATGTGACATGCGTCGTTCTTCCTGACAAACACCGATTGTATATGGTCTAAGGCTGTGGTAGTGACACACGCATCCTGTCAGCACGGATACGTTGGCTGAAGTTTCCGATGGAAAACGAACGATTTGCCACGCGACAATCAAACGTTTATCAACGATAGCTCCTCGCGCGACATGCCCTACTCGTGTACGGCCTCTGACTATAGCTCTGACTAAGGTTCTCGCTCTGTCGTGTGACGTAATCCATTCAACCGCTTACTACGCAATACGGGACACGATCTCCTCTATCTTTGTCCCGCCTCAACCTCATCGCGTACCATCCTCTCTCTTCCTCTATCTAGTCTAGCCGTCTCGCTCCATTACACTCGATCTCGCGCGACGTCACCAACCCTTCCTTCTTCTCCGGCAATGGCGACTCGAACCGCTCGCCTACGGCGTTGTTATTGTTGTACCTCGACGCGTGCGAATCCCTTTCCCCCGAGGATGTATCGTCCAAGTAATGAACTTTTAATCATCGCGTTCAGGGTGTGGAGGTACCTATTAACGTGCCACACCCCGGTTTTCGAATACAGAACAAACTATTAGAAATTAATAAAAATAAATGAATCCCTTCGCATATAAATCAAAAGCATTACAATTATTTTTACTCCCCGAGATAACGCAATTTTTCGTTTCCGCAAAATTTTAGGAGGAATTTTAGAATTTTATCACAAATTTCTTGTGTTCGTTCATATTTCTCTGGTTTTTTAACGAAATCATCCAGAGAAATTTGACGATACAGATTAAAATATATTACAGAAAATGCGTTGAAATTAATAAAAAGATTCCATTTTCAAAATTTTAAATTTAGTGTTTCATGCGTGGACACAGGTATCGACTACACAAGCAAATATTTATTTCGCGCTGAAGTATGTAGTTATTTTATTCGATAAAAATTTATTTATGTTTGGGGTCGTATAAACTTCCATGCAAACAATGGGGCGTGAGTCAGCGAGGGTTAATAATAAATTGTCGATCCCTTTTTGTCGACAGACACGTATGACGCGCCTTTTTTCCCTGTCACGTAGTGTCGAGCGTCGGGCTTTGCGGAAGACGCCACGCGAGATGCGTCACGCGTGTTTACAAAAATCAGATTTGACCTTCGTTGCTTGTACCGCTTCGAGCAACAAAATTATTTTTATAACTCGTGGGAAATTGGATTTGCTAGTCGTTTACCTCCCCCACTTATTAAATCGACTATATTTTTGACCCTAAATGTCCCTGAAGTTTCCTAGTTCTCTGATTTTTCAGGATGGAAGCAGGTTCAAGTAGATTCTAGATCGGCTTTAGACTCGAAGCTGTTGTTATCCGGCATTTTCCCCTCGCCTCGGCAGATATCCGTAATTAAACGGAGAAAAGACAAAGCCTTTCTTTGAGGAGGAATAATCCCGTCGCTCGATGCGCACCAACCTGTTTGAGGTGGGATAAGGTAAACACGCGACGCGTGGTCTGCAGCCGGTGTAACTCGACGGTTTAACCTTCGAGAAGCCGTTTCTTCCTTCATTCAATTCCATTTTTTATTGGTCGTTCGAGCAACTGCGCGTCGTAAACACGCTCGAATTATCTTCTTCGTGAAACGCGCGTGCACAATCCGACCATGTGCGCACACATTTCACGTTTTTACACGACAGTGGTACAAATCGGGCGTCTCATGAATGTTCATTAGTTCATGTTCGGGAATATTACGATCGTGACCAGACTGCGGATTCAGAGTCGCCCTCTCCCCCTACCGGATTAGTCACGTGACAGAGACGGAACGCGTCACGTGACTGGGTCGTGGAAAGGGAAGCTAGAGTGTGGGGACAAATTTTAGCGACACTGTGCGGCTTTTGCAACATGATAAAACTTACTAAAAGAAAGAGAGTGTATAAACAAAAACTCTTAAATCATTTTTTTGTACACGAAATTATACAGTATTTTGTACAGTACTCTACGTACAATGCTAGACAATTTGTATTTCGCAGTTGTAGAATGTCGTTCAAGAGATTTTGGCCGCGTTCTAGAGATTCGAATCAATCGTTAGCCAGCTGTTAGCTGTCCCAAATAATCCCCGGAACGAAGTGAGGGGAAAAGAAAGGAATTTGGTGCGACCGTTGTTGCGGCGAGACTCTACGAGGTGTCTTGTGAGTCTTGTGAAATCCTCGAAGCCTTGAAAAACTACCGGCTAAGTGACGACGGGAAAGAGGAGAATTGGTGTGTTGCGTGTTTTGGAAGCGTCCGCCGTGATGCGATACACAAAAGCCACGCATCGATCGACGGAGCCAGAGGCTCTCCTTTTTCTGTTGCGACCACGCTCGGTCAATTATGCGGACAAAATAGCTCCTCCGCCGCACGGTTTATGAATAAAAGCGTAAAATCATAAAATAAAAGCATAAAATAATAGGAATCATAAACTTGTTGTTTTTATGAAGTAATTTAAGGCCTTAATAAATTGACTAGGCCAAAAGTGATATGTACAGTATTGTCCAGTGGCGCACCCAGGGAGGGAGCCAGGGGGCAAAGTCCCCCCACACCCCAAGAAAAAAATTTTGGGTACGTTTGACAGATATTTTGGCTAAAAAAAAAGGTCATCACGCAAAACCTAGATCATAGTGAGATCATATACATTGTACAATAGAGGATTTACTGTATCCTCTTTTTATAAATGCTCGAAATCTGCAGTCTAGGAATATGTGTTCTCGATTAATAAATCGGTGGATCGAACACAACAATCGCGCAGACACCAAATCACCGTTTGAAAGCAGGTTACTCGGTTTATGTAACGCGAGTCGATTTCGAAAAATCAACGAGCAACATTCGCGTAACAGATACGTTGGTCGCGATAACGTTATCGGGCCACCGGCCGTGCAATCGCTTGGCTCCTCCCGATGATTTGCTCTTCTCATGAATGAAATTGGACTTCGTTTTCTTTCATTCCCGTTTTCGAACCGTGCAAACGTATTCGCCGAACCGCGGATCTTTGCCCTCCAACTCTCGGACGGCGGACCGTTCTCGTAACTATAGTAATTGACGATGTTTAGGACCGTTCGCTCATAAATTTTTTCGGAATACCTCCTTGAACCGTGCCCTGTAAAAATATTTACAACCCACGCAATTTTTATTGTTTTCACTTTTAAAAAATCACGGAGGCGTCTGAAATACCCATAAATGCGTGTGCAAAATCCCAACGCAGAAGGCTCAGCAATTCTCCTGAAAAAAATTGTGAAATTTAGCACCCAAAGCTACACCCCTGAGGGCTCGTCGAGGCGACGAAACAGGAGCACGTGGGCGGTCGATTCCTCACGCATTTTCTCACGGTGATTCTTGCTAGCCTCGCTTCCGCATTCCCGTCGCGTGAAAATAGATCGGCGATCGATCCATGGGGGGTCGGTAGAGAGCAAGAGAGAGAGAGAGAGAGAGAGAATGAGCTCTTCTGCCTTTGATTTACGATTTGTATCGACAGAAGGGACATGTCCAGGTTCTTCCTCCGCACCGGACCCATTCCCAAAGTCATTAACCCCTCGCGCGTGCATTTAACTGGCCTCCTATTGTGCGCTGGACGATCTTTCAAATCAGCATTCCGGTTATGTAGATGTAGATGCAGCGCGTACGCAAAATCTCGAGTACGAAGTTGGGTGTCTGGTTTCGGACGTTTATTCGCGGGAGTAGGCTCGCTTTCGACGTCCGATACCCTCTCCTCGATACAATGTCGCTTGTCGCACCTGCCACGCACCTGGGACAGCTTTATGCGAAGAAAGTTAACTTTCCATAATTATCGTCCCCGGACATCTGAATTTTTACTGCCGTTCCTCGCGTTCCTCGTCTCCCTTTAATCTACCCCAAACATAATTGCACTAAAGATTTATTAACATTCGTCCAGTTTTGTTGTACCATAAACACTGAAGTGTTCTCTTCCTTTTTACATCAGGCGGTATGTAGTTCATCTGGCGGCACAAGCTGCTCTGAACTTTAATCGACCCCAAACATAATTGCACTGAAGATTCATTAACATTCATTCATTTTTTTTTACCATAAACACCGAAGTGTTCTCTTCCTTTTTACTTCGGGCGGTAATTCGTCTGGAAGTAGAAGCTGCTCTGTACTTTAATCTACGCCAAATATATTTGCACTAAAGATTTATTAACATTCGTCCATTTTTGTTTTACCATAAACACCGAAGTGTTCTCTTCCTTTTTACTTCAGGCGGTAATTCGTCTGGAAGTAGAAGCTGTAAAAAAGTGGATCTACATGAAACAATAAGTCGAGGAAAGAGAATAATGTTTTCTCGTAGTCGAGTACTCTACCTTCCCCTTCTACGACGCTCTCCCCTTCTGCCAAGGCCCGGTCACGTGACTTATCCGATACTGGCAGAGAGGGGGTTGGAACGGAGCAGTGTCGCCAGTAGGGTTGCCATCTGCGAGTCCCGCCGGGCTCCTTACCCTTTCGCCCCTCGCCCACACTCGTTAGCTTGACTATTTGCTTGATGCGTCAGCGTTAGTGGGAAGAGTGGGGGAAGCAAAGGCGAGCTCCGCAGCACAGATGGGCGAGGGGTGGAAGGGCAAGGGGCATGGCGGGACTCACAGATGGCAACCCTGGTTGCCAGATCAATTTACCCCCTCTCTAATGATCAGAGTAATATGTGACACGTTACGACGGCCGCGACGGCTTAGTGGGGAACATTGGAGTGTGCTTGTGGTGGTGGAGAGGTAAACCCGTCCAGTTTTGGTCGTTTCTAGCGACACTGGAGACCGGGTAAGAATCGATTCGCCGGTGGATGTTTAAACAAAACCATCATTTCAGTTCGTTATCGCGAATAGTATAGGATAGAGACTGGTCCATAAACATGTCCCTTCGCTTTCGATTTGTGTGCTCACCCTTGGATTGCTCGGGAATCGATGAACGGTTCGCAAACAACTCGAGATGAGACTCCGAGCCCCACGTGTGTACTCTGTACTCCGCTCTTTTTTGTCCGTCTCTGCTTTGTGGAATACCGTGCCACATTTTCGCAGCTCGCGCTACATTCCCTGCGAGAGCTGCATGAATATTCCGCGGTGATTTCGTTCGAGTCCACCCGGCGGGATTTCATTAGGTTGTTCGTTTCGCCACTGGATTCCCGAGTGTTCAGTCAAAACGTGCCCCAAATGGATGAAACATCGAAATAATAATTAGAATATCTTCTAAACTGTCGAAAAATATGCTCAACAAAATCTGCTTATGTCCAGTGGCGCGTTACCCTATGGGCAACTTGGGCAAATGCCCGGGGCCCCAAATTAAAGGGGGCTTGGGGGCCCCGAAATTCTACTTTGCCCAAGACCCCAACTAGTTATAATGCGCTACTGTTTATATCTTATTACTTTTCTTCGATAAACAATCGGTTTTCGAAAAATTTGTGAAATTTTTTCTGGGGGGTGGCGTAGAAAAAAGTTAGACAAAAATTTTTGAAAAGAGTAAATAGGACCCAGCCGATTCAGCTGAATCGAATCGATCGCGTAGTTATATTTGGATGAAGTGGCGTTCGTTAACCAGACGATTGCGGATTCAGTTGAATTTGACCGTTGATTGGGTAATCTAGCCGTCGTTATCCTATCGAAATTTTCCAACCGGCATAGAGGAAAATTCGCTCGAACAGGGACACGCGACGAAGACGAATGCGAACGCGGCCACAGGGTAAAGATAATACATATGTAGCGGATTATTTCTAGATGCGTAAATTATATTTACCCCACGTAAACAACAACGCGACGGCGACGGTGCTACGATGGCAGAGAGATTTCTCTCGCGTTGATTGTAACCACCGCAACCGGTGTGGGCTGCTGCGGAGACAAATCACAGAGCCAAAAATTGCATCGTTGCGTCAGCCTCGTCGAACGTTTGCGTCACGAGCCTTGTTTGTTCCTTGAAGGGCTTTCGTCAGAGTCTACTGGACCCAGTGTCGCCAAATTCACATTTTTCTCCCACTCCACCGTTCCCCCTCCACGGCGTTATTCCCCTACTTTCCAACCGCGAGCATCCCCACTCTTCGCATGTTTATAATATACGTATATGCATTTATGTATCTGCTGTGTATGTATAAAGTTTTACAAAATACCAATGTGTTACTTAACAATTATAATCCCTAGGAAACGCAAATGATAGTTTCGGGAATGTCTTATAAATTTAATAAATTGTTTTGTTATTCGATGTGCATACTGTGATCGTACATACAGTATATGTTTGAACTAAAGTGAATGTATTCATTGTTAGAATGCGGATCTTTATGCAATTATGGCTCTTGAAAATTTTTTAGAAATGTTAGGATAGAAAATATAACAGAATTTAGAACGATTTTAATTTATTTCAGTTCTGAAGAGGCTACTATCACAGATTTTATTTGATTCGCGTTTCTGCAAATTCGTCTACAAAAATTGCGAATTGCATAAACCATCCCTGCGATCCGATTGGCGTTGCGTCTGCGCCGCGACTGGCCCGCTAGTGGCAGGGAAGGGGTAACCGTACTCCCCTCTATCGGTTCCTGTTTTGTCAATCAGTTATGAATGAAGTTTCTACATACATTGTATTCATTATTCCCCGAATGTTTGCACAGCATGTTAACCCATCGTTTCTCATCGGGGGAACGAGTCGCGTCGTCTCGAATTCCTGGGCACACTAAGCGATAAGAAAAAATAGGGGCCAGGCACGAGCCAGTCTCCCGCTTATCAGCTCGTTATCAGAGCCGTCTGAAATTATAAATGGGCGGACTCGTGTGCCAGTTCGAATTTAAGATCCGGCTGTACAGCTTCCCGTAAAAACTAGTCTAGTTTCTTTACAAAGTGAAAATCCGGTCCGTTCTAATTTTTAGTTTATTCATCCTTGCACACTTGCTCAGATCGCGTGTTCAGATAGCTCGCAATATTCGAAGCAGACACGAATAAGACTTCCACTCGAAGGTGTCATTTTAAATAAAATAAAGATTTTTCTTCATCTGTGCAGAATTGTTCAATATATTCATTTAAAATATTTCAATATATGTATATATAATCAATATACATATAATATATTTCAATATATGTATTCAGTTAAAATTATTAACTGTAAAAAGACTATGAAAGCCTATGGAGAATTTTTCAGAAAGTTGGGTCGAGTCGTTGTAACGGGTCCCCCGAGTCGCCCCTCTTAATCCGTGATGCTTCCGATCGATTCAATAACAAATTGAACAATTACACCAGTAAACACGTTCGTTACCGTCTCCTGTTCATTCTCCGGCTCTCGATTTCACCGATTATTATTGATTGCTGTCGGATAATGAAGAGAACGCGGCAGACCATTCAATAACAAGACCACCGCAATTCCATTTTCTCCTTCATCGCGCTCGTTTAATGGCTGCCGGGCAAATGGGACCAGGATCTCCCGAAATATTTCTCGTTGTTCCGTTAACGCGCTACGAAAGCCGCATTCCATGTAACGAACTGCGCTATAACAACAACAATCAAGTACAATTTTATATAATTACATTTGCACTCGGAGTTATCTCCATTCTAGAACGAAATTTTTCTTCTGACCTATCATAGAATATTTCCATTTTATAGGATTTTTTTGTTATTCGTATTAGTAACTTATTAAGTACAAGCTTGATAATGTATTGGGAGTACAAATAAGTCTCCGCCGTTTTTCATCTTCCCGCAAATGACGTTTATTCGGCTCAAAACTCGACGTTTTCGCACGAAAAAAATATACGACGCTGATATTACGATATGACGTCTTACATCTGACACTAGCCGCCATAACTTACTGGTTGCGCTATCTGATTTCAAACGGCGGAGACTTATTTGTACTCCCAATACAAAATAGTTTAAATAATGGTATAACAATTTTTAGTGGGGCCTCAGAGTCGCCACTCGAGTGCAAAGGGTTAACATTCAATCGAGAAGATAAAATTTAACCATTTTTATATGCAATCTTATATCGGAAAGACATATTTTATAGAATTGTATGCTTTCGTATACACGTCACTGTAAATTGTGAAAAAAATAGAAAGAATGCTTTTAAATGGTTGGAAATCTGATTTTAATAATTCGGACTGCGTCAGTTGTAACAGCACGCCGTTCGATTTCATATGCAGAAAACTTGTTCCGCTTTCGGTGGTGCAACATAAATTCGCAATAACGACTGGAACAATGTAGCTCGTATCATCGAAACGAACCATCTGCACGAACGTTCGTGTCCCAGCACCGGTTGCGGTCTTTTTGGAACTGTTTGTGAATTTCAAAAGGAGTTAGTATTTTCTACATCTTGGTCTTCAACTTCGTTCCTGGAATTCGTTTCCTTCACCGTTTCAACCGGTCGGGAAACATTCACTTTCGATATTCTGGGTATCGGGGGAGGGATAATGATCATGACTGTTAGGTTGCAAGGACTCTGACCGTTACAGCGCGGTACACCCAAAGTGGCCAGATTTTGAGACTCTTCTCCACTTCTCATCTTCCCCTTCCACGACGCTATTCCCCCACCCAGTAGCGCGTTATACAGTAAGAAGCATAACTGATTCAACACACTTTAAATCAGAATAACTTTTTTATGAATGGACCAAACGACTTCAATTTCTCTGTAAGGCTAGAAGAAAAAATATTTTGAAAAAATGCATTTGGTCGGAATTGCGAAAAAAAATAGTAAAAACTTATTCTTGCAACACTTTTTTAGCTGGGCCTATAAAGAAAATTTAAAAGATGTGTTTGGTCGACTCGTATAAATTATATACGCTCTGAAAGTTTCATTGAAGTTGGTTAATTGGTTTACGAGTTATAAACGATAAAAAGTAAAAAGGCCGAAAATCTTGAAAAATTGCAATTTTTATTACTTTTGATCGTTTATAACTAGTAAACCAATTAACCAATTTCAATGAAATTTTCAGAGCGTATATAATTCACACAGATTCGACCGATTATTGAAATCCTATCACCCACAGATATCGCCGTTTGCACGAACCATTGTTCATTGGCGGAATTGGGAACCCCAATTCTGACGATTTCGATCGTCCAAGACAATGCGGTCGTGTTCCCCAAATGGGTCGTCGGAATTTAATGGGTTAAGTGATCGTTTAGTGCCACGGGTCCGACGATGACTACTACGGTCACAGGGAGTGTGACCTAGAAGGAATACCGCTCGAGCGTGATGCACCTATTATAATGCAATTTACATAGGAGATGGTTTCCTCAGAGGATTGGAAATTATGATTACGATGGCCAACGCCTGAAAAGTCTATTCGATTGTTCCAGGCCGTCGGCGACCATGGGGGCCAAGAAGTTCTTCATCTTCAACAAGAAGCTACTCTGAACGATGCCGCGATATGAGCATCGACGTTGCTTCAAGAAAGACATAGCTACAAGTGGTTCGCGTTTCCCGAAACATCGCAGTCTTCATCGACAGGACTCCGCTGGGATCCTGAGGGGTCGTCCAGTCCATCACGGTCCCCACAGGAAGAGAGGAAGAGTTACGCAGAGCTGAATGAGGTCTAAAGGTCAAGATCCTTGCGAAGAGGAAATCGCTGGAGGGTCCCTTTGCAGTTAGGAATCGTCCAATGTCGGCACTAAACGATCACAGTCCGCAAGAAAAACCACCAGATCATCAGTTTCACCATCTGGAGTAGTCAAGATCCTAATCGGAGCTTGCAGGATCCAGCGAGGACTCGTCTGCAGGCAACTGGAGGAGGAGGTTCGACTAGAGGAGGAGGTCCTTTGAGCATTAGTTTCAGTATTTGCAGTGGTTAAGATCCTCGTGAAGGAGTCGAGGACTCGTCTGCAGGCAAAGAGGAAGAGTCCTGAAGCTTGCTGAGTCTCGCTAGGAATCGACTGGATGAGGAGGAGGTCATCACACATCAGTTTCACCATCTAAAATAGTCAAAATCCTTGCAAAGAGGAAGTTGTTGGAGTCGAGGCTTCTCGCGAAGCTTGTAGGATCCACGAAGAACTCGTCTGCAGGCGAAGAGGAAGAAGCCTGAAGCTTGCTGGGTCTCGCTAAAAATCAACTGGAGGAGGAGCCAGAAGAAGGAGAAACTGGGGTATCCTGGAGATTGGCAAGCGCAAGTGGCTCTCTGTGATCCGTGATAGAGGTCTGCTCGCACGGCCAGCCTTGGTGGCGATCGATCGGGTGGGATTAATCGGGAGTGCGGAGGTGGAAGAACCAAGGGGCGGGATAATTTAGGAAGGTTTGACGATAGCTTCGTCAATAGGAACAGTGTCGATGAGACAGGGAGATGAGGATGAGGTGGTCGCTGCTGATCGTCGTACTGCTCTGCGTCGCGGCGCGACTTACGCGGCTGGCTCATTGCCAGGACACGTCCTGGCTCAGGATGCCGGAGAATTACTGGGGCAAGAACCTTCACGGCGAATACGATCGGTATGATCATACGAACCGGAAGAACAGCTGGGATCCACGATGGAACGGAGACCCCATCGCAACGGACGACCCACGGTTTTACGACCAGGTCGTTAACCACAGAAGCAACAGGGCCATCGATGACTCTAGGTACTTCCATATCTGTTAGGCATTCGCGTATGAGACCTCCGGTTTTCAACGCCAGGAATTGTTTGTAAATGGGTTCATTGACCCCAGGTTCGCGGGACCCGCTAGCTTAAAGATGCATCATTCAATATTTATTTATTAACTCTCGTCCGTCCCTCGTTTCAAGAACTAGATCTGTCCCTTGGGGCCAAATCGTAATGATCAAATTTACCTAAAGATTACAGAACGGTAAAATTGACACGGGGGACGGATGAGTTGCCCTACGCTTTATTTTACGGTGCCAGTGGTTAGAGCTCTTTTTGTAGTTCGTAATTTCCTAAAAAAGGAGAAACTTTATATTTATTGTATGCCTAGATGTTCTCCAATGACTATACGGTTAGACTGTACAAGGGGTTAAGCAATGCAAAACCTGGCGTGGTTACCGGACCATTCCGGTCGGAGCTTGCTGCAGAGAAGGGATATAGTACACCTTGGCCCTTGAATGCGCAATTTCTCTCGTGCCGGACCGATTGTCCTAATTCCAGTGGTCTAAACGCTTGCACGGCATTGACGCAGATCATCCGAGCCGAACACGAAGACGAATCCGCCGCCAGGCCAATTGACCAACCTCCCGAAGGTGCCCGCGAAGACCACGCCAAGGCCGAGGAAATTGAAGAACGTGACGATCGCAGACGGCATCTGCCAGAGCATCGATATCCGGAACAGCGTGCAGTATTTCCCGATCATGAAGGGTTGTCGGGTGATAGAGGGCTATCTGCAGGTGGTTCTGATCGAGAACAGCTTCGAGACAGAATTCCAGGACATTCAGTTCCCCGAGCTGCGCGAGGTCACCGGCTACGTGCTCTTGTACCGTGTCAACGGCTTGAAGAGTCTCGCTAATCTCTTCCCGAACCTCGAAGTGATACGCGGCAATATTCTGCTGACCGACTACGCCTTCATGGTCTACGAGATGCAGAACCTGCAAGAGGTGAGTCCCCGTTTACAAGAACTTTCTTTACCAATTTTGACGTGGATAATTCTAATCGTTGGTGAATTCTCGTTTACAAGTACTTTCTTTAACAATTCTGACATAGACAACTCTAATCGTTGCAGACGTAAATTGTAGTACAAGGGCCAAAGGATTAAGACCTTTACAGTAGTTTACAGGCCCTAAGCAGAGTCGCCAGATGAAGACTTGTGTCCCCGCTCTATCTTCCCCTTTTACGACGCTATTCCCCCCAAGCTTCTGCGTGTGTCCGGTACTGGCAGAGGGGGTAACCTTTTCCCCTCCATCCGTTCTCTCCCCTCATCTGGCGACACTAGCTCTAAGCACGATTTTGAGGCACTTTTGTACAGGATTACAGTCTTCCCTCGCATAGTGTTACTGTTCTTTCACGTTTGTGAACATAATGGACTGGGAAAGTTTTATATTTTTCATTGCTTTTTTTACAGAACTTTTAGCGACGTGTTTGTGAGATTTTTCGAATTAAGATCAGTCCAAATACGACACAATTTCGACCATATCTACCGATTTAAAGTGTGATCATAACTCGGTATGATACAGGTAAATATGTTTGGAACTCTGTCGTGTTCGGTCTTGTTTTAACCAGGGAAATTTCGCAAATATATTAGTAAAAATTCTGGAAGTAAGAAACAAAAAATAAAAAAGTTTCGTATCCACGTTCATCGCTGTTTGGTCCTTCGCAACGAAATAACTAACACTATGCGTGCAGACGAAAGTCACACTATGCGAGGGAAGACTGTACTCGAACGTGATGTAGGGTAATAATTAAGATCTAGCAAATACGTAGTATTTTTACGAAAAATATTGTCTGCGGTGCGAGTACAGAGAAAGTTCGTGTTATTTCAGATTCAATAATGACAAGCAATATTTTCACCGGTACGGCGCGGCGCTCGCGGCGCTTGGGGGAAAAAATGTGAAATAAGACTCCTGTTAGCACCGCAAATATTTTACAACGAGCGTGAAGCCCCCGCGAAACGGAAGGGCTGTTTGACCTGCGGTCGACTGGATTTCCGTAGGCGGCGTGTTGTTCCTGAAAATAACCGTGGATCAATATTCGCTTGTTAGATCGCAAACATTTGTCGCCCGTCGCTTTTTGTCGTTCGGGAACGAGTAGAAAAGTAAACTTTCCCGTTACTTTGCACGGCGTGTGTCTGTATATGTATACGCGTGTGTGTTATCGCAAAATATAGTTTCGTGCGCAAACTGAACCGTTTCAAGTTAAACTGGCACTGAAAAATTTGCAATCAGCATAAACGACCGACTAAGACGTTGTTTATTAGCATAACTCGTAGCGAAACTACAGAGTGACAAGACAGACCGACTTAGTAATTATTGCAATTAATGTTCGTTTCTTGAAAGGTCTTTTTCAGGCACGTCCACACCGAAGCAACAAACCTCTCATCGCCTGTTGTTGTTTCTTGGCTTGTTCTTCTTTTTCTCTTCCGAGGTATCGATTCGGTGTGGACGCAGCTTTACACGTGCGAAGCACCGAGACATTAGGAGTCGGATTGGTTCGCGGGATCGAACGCTAATTTTCCGGATCGATCATTCCCACGGCGACTCCGTGGCGGGATCCGCTGGGTCTTCGTGGTTGTGTTGCAATTCGTCTGGCGCGGCTAGTTGACCCGGCCGGTCAAGTGACGTTAATTAGCCAATCGAATTAACCGGTCGTTCGACCTCTGGCTGGCAATATCTGATTCGCGTTCACCCGGTCTTTTCTTCTTGCAGATCGGCCTGAAGAAGCTCGTGGAAATCTCCAGGGGCAGCATCAGGATCGAGAAGAACCCGGCCCTCTGCTACACGAACAACCTGGACTGGGACCTGATCGTGGCGGCTGGCGAGAACGTCATCAGGGACAACCGGGAGGAATCCTCTTGTCCAAGTACTTGTCCAAGTCCACGTTGTCTTTTCTAACCTTCTTGGTCATCTAGCCAACTAGTCCCGTTGGTGTCCTGTTAGGTTCCTTCTTGTTTGGTGTCAAATTTAGCTGTTTTCATAAAGCTGCGACAGCTACATGCTGCCGAACAATGCAAATTACCATTCGTAAACGTAAAAGTAGGACTTGTGTGGGAGACAATGGTTTGGATTGATCCTCCATCTAGCGCAGAGTGTTCCAACTTGCTCCCCTCCAAGAGTCGCAAGTTCCCCACCATTGATCACACCTCCTCCCAAGTTGGAACTCCCTGATCTAGCGCTTTTGACTACTATAAAAGCCCATCTTTGCATTATCGAGAAATGAGAAGGCGCATTCTGGACCCTTGCGATCCTGGCAACGAGTCTACCTCCTTAACTCCGGGATTCTTCGTGTTCCAGGCTGCTCGCACTGTCCGCAAGGTCTCTGCTGGACCGCGCAGCACTGCCAAACATTGCAAAAGTCGGAATGCCACAAACAGTGTCTCGGCGAGTGTCGTGGTCCGACCGATAGCGACTGCTACGTCTGCAAGCATTATCAACACGAGGGAAGATGCGTGGAGAACTGCCCCCCTCACTTGTGAGTACACAGACCTGATTGAATCACTTCTACCAGCAAGGAGCACCTTTTCTGAGTTGCTGAATTGACGTTCCAGGTACGCTTACCTCTCGAGACGTTGCATCGCCAAGGATGAGTGCCTGAAGTTCAATAGTCGTCTGAGGAGGTACCAGCAGGAGGAAGGGCTAGCTTGGAGGCCATTCAACGGATCCTGCTTGACCCAGTGTCCCGAAGGATACGAGGATGCTGTAGATCAGTACAATGTAAGCTCCCATTCGATCTAGGTTTCCCTATTTTGCTAAAATGAGCATGTAGCTGTCGCAGCTTTATGAAAATAGCGCCCCTGTATGCTTTTGAATAATGCAAATTACGCCTCGTAAACGCGAAAGTTGGCCAATTTGGGAAGCTTGCGGCCTAGATTGATCTTTTAAACCCCATCTTTGGAACCCGAAACCCTGGCAATCCTAGAAACGAGTCTACCCCCTTAAGAGATCTCCGAGGTCTTTCCATCATTTCGTCCGCGCCGTGTCTTCTCTTAGTAACACGAACTTCCTCTTGCAGATAACCACGTGCCGAGTCTGCGTGCGCCAATGCCGCAAAGTGAACCACGGCGCTCTGATTCGTCACATCTCGGACGCGCAGATGTTCCGCGGCACGACCGTGGTGAAAGGAGCTCTGGAGTTCCAGATCCGGAACGGTAATCCGAACATCATGAACGAATTGACAGAAGCATTCGGCCAGATCGAGGAGATCACCGAGTACCTGAAGATCACGCACTCGTTCCCGATCACGTCGCTGAACTTCTTCAAGAAATTAAAAGTGATCCGCGGAGAAAAGCTGGACATCAACAACGCCAGCCTTGCGGTACTCGACAATCCGAATTTATCGAACCTGTTCCCCGTCGAGCAGAAGATCTCGATCGACAACGGCCGACTGTTCTTCCACTACAATCCGAAGCTGTGCCTCTCGAAGATCGTGCAGTTAAGCAAGATGGTGAACATCACGAACTTCACGGACATGGAGGTGCAGCCGGAGTCGAACGGCGAGAAGGTAGCCTGCAACGTGGTGAACATCAACATCACGGTGAGGGACCTGGGCCCGGACTACGCGGATCTGGTTTGGGACAGTTACAAGCCTACCGAGGGTCAGAAGTTACTCAGCTACCTGTTGAACTACATGGAGACGGAGAACGAGAACATCAGCTACGAATCGAACGCCTGCGGCGGCTGCAACGCTTGGCAGATCCTCGACGTCGACATCCCGAAGTGGAAGAACTCCGTGTCGAAATACATCACCGATCTGAAGCCGTACACCATGTACGCGGTGTTCGTGAAGACGTTCAACGCCCGCAACAGCAACAACTTCGTGATGAACCAGGTCGGCCAGTCGGAGATCATCTTCTTCAGGACCAGGAGCACGATGCCGTCACCACCTATCAACGTTCTGTCCACTTTCAAAAGCGACTCGGAGATCTTGGTCACCTGGGAGCCGCCCATCTTCCCAAACGGTCCAATAGGATACTACATGATCTCCAGCTCCAGGATTCTGGAAGAGGAAGAGCTAATCTCGTGCAGGGACTACTGCAAGAACCCTCTGCAGAATGAAGTCGAGGATACGGTGCCCGAAGTGACCGTGAAGACTCCCATCATGAACGCCGATTCCTGTTGCACGAAGGACAACCAGCACGAGAACGTGATCACCTCGAAGAAGTTCGAGATTTTCTGCCACGAGAACACGACCATCAGCTACATCTCGCCCGGTTGGAGGGACTACTGCGTGTACAACAATTACAATTCCGTCGACGAGAAGTTCTACAAGCTGACGTCCTCTTTGCAGCAGAACTCTGGGAAACCTGAGAACACCGTCGGTTTAGTAGACACGAGCGCCGTTACGTACAATGTCAGCGGAGGGAACAACTCATTCGTGATCAAGAATCTGCGGCACTTCACGCGGTACAGCATCTCCATCGCTGCGTGCGGCGTGAAGGTGAACGAGTCGGAAATGTGCTCGTCGATCCAGTACACCAGCGGCAGGACCAGGAAGCTGGACCACGCGGACGACGTGCAGAACGTGAAGGTCTACGTGACTAACAACACCATCGTGGAAGTGACCTGGGACTTGGTGAAGAACCCGAACGCGGTCACAGTCTCGTACATCATCGAGTACATGAATCTAGACGTGAAGGACGCCAGAAAAATCACCGAATGCATCGCTAACACCGAGAGGGAGAGATTGACCAGCTTCTTCGTGAAGAATCTGACGCCTGGCAGGTACAGTCTGCGAATGAGGTCCACATCTCTGGCCGGGAATGGCCTGTTCTCCGACGTCGTTCACTTCTACATAAACGTGTCGAACGCCGCGCCGATCACTCTGATCTCGTTGCTAATGCTGGCTTTTCTATTTATCATCACCATGGCGTTCTTCGTGTTCCTGCGGATTCAGCACAAGAAGAAGAAGCAGGAGAGGCTGATAGCCAGCGTGAACCCGGACTACATCGAGACCAAGTACGTGATCGACGATTGGGAAGTACCCACAGAGAATGTCGAGATCGTGGAGAAGCTGGGTCTCGGTAATTTCGGCATGGTGTACCGCGGTATCTACGACAAGAGCACGCCGGTTGCTATTAAGACGATCTCGAAGACGTCTAGCCAGAGGGAGAAGAATGAGTTTTTGAACGAGGCCTCGGTGATGAAGAACTTCTCCACGTACCACATCATCAAGCTCCTCGGCGTGGTGTCGATCGAGAACCCTCCGTACGTGATCATGGAGCTGATGGAGAACGGGGACTTGAAGACCTATCTGCGGAAGATTAGGGACAGACCGGACCTGGTCCCGGACGCCTGCGGGATTATGCGAATGGCGGCGGAGATCGCTGATGGTATGGCTTACTTGGAATCGAAGAAGTACGTGCACCGGGATCTGGCCGCGAGGAACTGCATGGTGTCCAAGGATCTGGTCTGCAAGATCGGCGACTTCGGCATGGCCAGAGACATTTACGAAACGGATTACTACAAGATCGGGCGGAAAGGCTTGCTGCCTATCAGGTGGATGGCGCCGGAGAACCTCTCCGACGGCGTGTTCACGTCCGATTCGGATGTCTGGTCGTTCGGAGTGGTTCTCTACGAGATCCTGACCCTGGCTGAGATGCCTTATCAAGGTTTCTCGAACGAGGACGTGCTCAGGCACGTGCTGCACAAGGGGACGCTTAGCGTACCGCGCAACTGTCCCGAGAATATTCACATGATCATGGAGAAGTGCTTCAAATGGCGGCCCAGCGATCGCCCAACGTTCATGGAGATCGTAGGCGAACTGGAACCGTGTCTTAGGCAGGACTTCTGCGAGAAGTCGTTCTATCATTCGCCGGAGGGCGTGGAAAGCCGCAGGTCAGGCTTGAAGAAGCCCTACCACCCCGCGGCGCCCATCAGGTTCCACTGGGGCAACGAGACCGCCAGGTGGGTCAAGGAGTTCGAGGACAACGTGACCCTCCTCGACCAAACCAAAGCCGGCACCAGCAGGGGACGCATCTTCAGGAACGGTTTCCAACATTTCGGTAACGCAACCAACCTGGAGAACGTGCCTCTGGATCGGTGAGAACCACCTCGGCGAACCAATCGCCTGTCCAAGACCTTGTAAATACCTTGTACAAAACCGTACGCGGGCCTCGACCTTCATGGTCACCTTCAAGGCTCATCTATACATATCTCTACGAACTCTCTCTCTCTTCCTCGGTTGGGATGTTGTAAATAGAAGCAACCCGATGGATGTTGCTCCATCTTTTATAGAGAAATTTTGATCCGTTCCCACTTCGGGATTACCAGCTCTTCGAGGTGCAGGCTCCGTCGGAAAACTACCTCTCAAGCTGACTTTCATCGTGGCTGTCCCACGGAACCTAAATATTCGAAACGAGTAAACTTCTCCTTACGTAACCAGAAATTTTTGCCTTTCTCCAACAAATTTTAACCTTTTTCCTATGTTATCCAGTGGATTTAGACGAGAGGATGTGAGAAATCCAAGTTTCGATCCTGCAGGATCAATGAAAAAGGTAAAAATTTATAGGAGAAAGGTAAAAATTTCCGGTTGCGCAAGGAGAAGAGCAGCCTTCGAAACGCATATATACGTACACACACATACATCAGAGTTCCTTATCGATAGACCGCGGATGTTTATGCAAAACATAAAGATCCGCAGTCTACTTATTAATCGCATACCGTTCGCGCGAGCAGCGATCTTCGATTATTAATTTTTAGCGGACATTGTTCGACGGGAATGGCGCGGACGGATGGGAGGTTTGCGCTCGCGCGGGTATCTTGCAATAGGTACGCCAACAATCTTTGCAATAAGTATAACTTAAGCTAGACGGTTTTAAGCGGGCCGGGAGCCGAACAAGAAGACAAAAAGAGAGTATCCTCTATTTTATAGTAACGGATGTCCGGATAAGTATTTTTCATGGCCGTAATTATTCTTAATCGATCGACTGAAGCAGCGGGCACGTATAGGGTGGGGGGGGGCGAGATGTAGACGGGAAGAGAACGGGTTTCGAGGGTGGAATCGATTCCCACCCCTTCATGCGTCGGTTCAATACTCCGGAAGCTTTCGATTATCTGGAAACGATATATATATATGTGTACATACATATATTTATTGGACGATTGCAAACGTTCGTGGCTGATTCTGAATATAAAACACGAGAGGCGACATTTTTCAATAAATGTTTTATTAATTGTTATTAAAAAGTCGATCCTCCTCGAAAAGAACTATTCCGAAAGTTATTCGAAGCGACTTTAATGCGAAAATCTTCTCCGTCTCTTCGTTACGGAGTTATTAACGAAAAACATGGACCTACCAGAGCGCGGCTACGGTGGGCGGGTTCTGGCTGGGCCCGCCCGGGAGGCGGAGTGCGTCCCGTAGTCGCGCGCTGATTGGTCCGTGTTTTTCGTTGATAATTCGAGAACGAGACCACGCAGAAGATTTTCATAAAGGAGAAAGTTACTTGAAATAACTTCGGGAACCTATTCAAGAAAGTAGAACATTTCCGGCATGAAATGTTTCGCGATCGTCCAACATAGTGTCTACGTTCCTCGTAAATTATTGCCCCCGTCGATCATTCGCAGTTTAATTATTAATATCCGCGTAAGTCGGCTGGAAGTTCCTTTGATTTAGCAAACTAGCAATTTCTTTCTGTCTCTGTCTATTTAATTTAAGGCTAATGGTCCACGTAATCGAAAGTCTGGCGAAATCGATTTGCTTTCCCAGACGGGCGACAAGCGGTCGAGAACAATGGCACTTTTCCTTGCGTATAACGTAACGGCGGTCGAATCGCAACAGAAGAAAGAGATTAAGCGTAGAATAGCTTCAGTACGCGAAAGTCACGTGGACTCGTCGAGCTAGGACAGACGACAATAAACGGAAACTGATTATCGAGTTAATATCGATTCGTTTCTGAACAATTCGTTCTGCCTGGACATGTCTACTGAAAGTTCTCGAACAACATTGCATTTCTAAACAAAGTTAGATCGATCGTCGAGGCGCGTTCAGATTCCGCAGTAGACAGAACCACGCCCCTTATTCACGATCGCACACGTTGTACATATTGTGTAACAGTAATAGCGTTAACGACGAGAAAATTAACGATGCCCAGATAGAACGGGGTGCCTTTGAAGCTTACCCAGTAAGCAATCCGCCGCCATATTGGCGCAAGATTGGCGGCAGAAGGACACCAATCTGCCGCCCGCGTCTGCCAGCAGACTTTGCGGATTATCTGGCATTCCGAATCTTTCTCGAAAAGAAAAATGATTGAATTTCACTGCGACGAACGCGTAAAAAACAGAGAGGAGAGACTGGAAAGTAGAATATTGTATCGAAATCAAAATACTCTAATGGGCATTAACGTATCTTCCGCGAGCTTCGAGAGGGGGGGGGGGGTAAAAAGAATATTTTGTTACTGTTGCAATAATAAAGTGTTAAATCGTGTACGTGTAAATAATAAAGGGGTGCGCTCGTGTATCCGGAGCTAACGAAATAACGGGCGTCGGGGAATTATCGTACGATATTATAATCGACAAAAGGATAGCCGAGGAAATCTCGGGCGACTAACGCGGATCGATTGTCCCGTTCTATCTGGGTTGGTTAATTTAGTATTTATTGTTGCCGTCTAGTGCCTGGAGGCAGGAACAAGTCGTTCGGAGGAATATTTTTTCGTTGGCCGGTGCCGTAACTAGAAGGCGTTGTTTCCTCGCTCGCTAAGTCACTACGATACATACTTACTAGTTTTGTTCTGATTATTTAGAAAAAAAGGTTAAACTTTTCCTTGCTTAATCAGAAATTTCAATCCAGTGGATTTCGGCGAGGACTGCCAAAAGTCGAAGTTTCGATCCTGGGAGATCATTCGTTCGAAAGTTACGAGTGTTTCAAGTTGAGCGATTCTCAGCGTTTTAAATAAAACATACCAATGTTACACTCACAAACACTCGTAACTTTTGAACCACCGATCTCCTAGGATCGAAACTTGGATTTTTGGCATTCGCTCGCCTAAATCTGCTGGATTGCATGGGAGAAACGCAAAAATATCTGGTTACGCAAGGAAAAAGTGCAGCCAAACAAACGACCGACCTGTATATAACACGCGTGACTAGTACTTGTACCGGTTTTTCGTTCATTATGAACGTTGCATAAGTGGTCCAATCGCGATATACATATATATGCGCTCGTGGATCCCCGTGTACATAGAGGGAGGCCTAGGGGATTCTGGGATTGCGAGGAACAGGGTTTAAACCTTTGCGAACGATAAGCGAGAGAAATTCATTTCTGCGAAAACATGCGATTGTGCCCGTAATTGTGAAAGTGGTCTAAGCGAAGATTTAAAAAAGAATGATCTTATCAGTTATTTCACATCACGTTATCTTAAACTAAATTTATTCGATGCAACTTCTACGATATCAACTTTCCATCGTTATATTTAAATCTAACTTGAAATTCAACTTTCAATCACTATATGTGCCCATAATTATGAAAGTGGTCTAAGTGAAAATTAAAAGAAAAACCGATTACTGTATTCGCATACTTTTCCGCATCACACACGACTGTATCTGCGATTCGTTCTAAATTTCTGTCATATGATATTAGAGGGTTTCGAGCGTAGTGATGGTGGCTCAGGTATAGCGAACTCGTTGCAGATCAATTCCACTCTGTAATTGCTCTAGTTACGGTACTGCGAGCGTAGGACGTGCGCTCACGCGTACAGCTCCAATGGACTGAACACTTAGTTTTTAATTAGGCGTGTCCTCTCGTCCCGTTCCGATAGTCTCGTTCCACTCGGTCGCCGAATTCGCTGTCTCTGCTCCTCTCATTGGTTTCTCAAGATTCTAGAATCATTGTATTAGGTTAGCGCAAAAGCTCTACTTAATTCTAGGAACTAATTCGCACCTATAGAGTCATTCGAAAAGCATCCCCCCAGCATCACAATTCCGAATTCTGAAGGTCCCTTCACACGCCGCCATTATCCAGCTGACTTTTGATATCGATGGCATAAACGCACTGTCCACTTTCAAGGCTCGAACACCGTGTACACTGCATCTGAAAAGGAACATCATTATCATTTGAAACTTGCTCCTTTCAACGCCATGTTTGTTTTGCTTGGCTTCCCGTTTACGCAGCACCCTAACAAAAAAATATGTTTCCGAAAGGGATTTTTGGCGACTCGAAAATCCCTTTGGGAAACATGTCTCTAATGCAAAATGAACTCAATCCGATTTGACCGACTTTCGGAAGTCTACCCTGTAAAATGTGAACACCTGCATGTGTATCCAGCGAACGACGTTCTTATCAGTGACTGAACAGTGTGCTGTTGCGTCTGTACTTAAATATAGTTTAACGATCAGCTCGATAGTGGGAGGTTGTGGATTGTGAAAACCCTACTCGAAACCCATGCGAATTTAAATAAGTTCCAGTTTCACGCTGAAGAAGAACGCGACCGTGTGCGAGCATCGAGGACGTCGACATGGAATCGGGAACGCCGGTGACTGAACGATTCGAATCCCAAGACCCTAAATAGTGACTTCTCGAAAAGTTATTGTGTGACCAGAAAAAAATTCGGACTACCCTTATTAACCTTGGCACTCAGAGTCGCAACTAAAAATTGCTATACCATTATTCAAAATATTGTTTGCATTGGTATCTAATCAATTGCTAAACCTTTAAGTATTGTATGAGGAATTATATCAATTTCATATCGCACCCCCGTAAGAAAAGTGACACAAGTCAAAAACTGGCAATTTTGAGGTTATGTAATTCAAAAATATGTATTCAAATGCTGCATTTTTGAGATGTGTCACTTTTCTTGCGGGGGTGCGACATATATCAAAATGAAGAAAATGATATAGAATTGAATTTAGTATTCTAGGCCGGAAGAAATCTTTTATTTTCAAGTTAAAATAGCTGCGAGTGCAAAAGGTTGAGTTCAGTGTAAACAATCGGTCATTGAAACGATCATAAAATCTTTTAATTATAGTAGAGAGTTTAAAAACGTACTATTGTATATTGTATGATAAATTATCCCAGTGTAAAATTTATATGAAAATCAGGTGATATTGCTTTGTACACACTATACATATAAGGACGTTCATTATATTTGCATTTGAAAAAAAAGACACATTCGGTCGCTTGTCACATGTGATCCATTGTTGTTGGAAATCGTTCGACTCGTTCGTTTCGTCGCCACGGCCTTCACCGCGCTCGCCACATCTAATCATATGCAAATGTACATACTTACATTGCACTAATTTAGTATTGCCGCTGAGTATTACAACTAGTCACATAAGCCAAAAGTTTGTTACTCTCGCAAAGTTTTCTTTTTCTTCAGTTTTGTAATAAAGAACGATGACGAAAATATCTTAGTACTTTATGATCCTCTACCGATCAAATCAATTCTCTGTGATTCTCTCCCATTAATTTGAGCACACTACTGTGCAAAAGAAAGAAGCACCCGGCCATATTTAATAGAAAAACGTAAAAAATCAAATAAGAACACAGTAAGTTTTGAAAAAGGATTCCGCTGTTTAATTAAATAGTTCTGAGAATATGTGTTATTGCGGATTATCTAATATGTATTTTAAATGCAATAAATCAATCATTGTACAATACAATTTCTACATAAAGATATTGTTTGTCATTATATCTTATAATTATGCTGGGTGCGTCTTTCTTTTGCACAGTAGTGTCCATTCTAAAATCACCTCAAAGAATCTTTGACGTCATGAATCACTTATGACGTCATACAGAAGTTCATTCCAGCACAAATGATTCTTGCCGAATTTCCCATAAGGCTCTATGTAATCAGCGGCACGAATCATCTGCTCCGGAAAATCTGAAAATAGCGGCAGAACGCTCAAATTGGTAGACAAATCATCGACAGTCGGTATATACCTTGTAGCTGACAGATGGCGCCACCAGTATTTTCCTGAGGTTCTCGTTATCAACATCTCGACAAAATAGAATTACAAACTTTACTGACGCCGTTACCGGTTCAGTCCGCGCATGCGTCAACATTTTCATAACTGTTTCGCGGCTTTGCGGTTTCGCAGGAGAAATGGCATTGTGGAACAAAGTGTCAGCCGGATTTGATAAAGAGGAGGAAACTGTCAATTTTGGGACACGAACGGTCGCAGAGAATAATGGCTCTTTGTACGAGATTTTCACAATTGCTACCATACAATCCGACGGCCAGGTATAAATTGTTATCTAAATACATTGTTTCAATCCAGTCTTGTCTACCGGCTTACAACGGTCCCTTTGATTTGAATCCTACTATGTTTAAATGTTGATTTAACACTAAAAGCGACGATTTTACGTTAACTTCGTAAAAGCAACGTGGTCGTCCAAATTTTTAGTCAATTTTTAATAGTACATAGCCAAAGAAATAAACTTTATATTACCTGAATGAATAACAATCTTTTGTTCTGTTCAAGGTGACAGAACAGCCAAATGTTGCAGCATCTGTACAATATTCAAGGCTCTGTGTAGCGATCGATAAGTCGATCACCGTATTCGAGAATGATACATGTGAGAAAATGCTGCTAAGCGCAACTTTCGATTTGCCAATAGTAAGTTACTGTATTTCCGATAATGGTTTGTATCTGTTTGTTGTGCTGTTAAACGGAGTTTTATATTGCCTTCATTTATTAGCTGAAGAACAAGTAATCTTTACAAAGTGAGTATGGAAGTAATTGAGTAATGAAAAGAATATAAACATAATACGTGAAACTTCATCACTTTTAATGTTTAGAAATGTTACGAACAAGGGGAATCCTGTAGTGACGATATTTCTGCAACAAGAATGTGATGAATACATTGTGTATCTCATTGTAAAAAGTGGAGCTATCTATAGGTAATATGAGAAATAATGTGAGAATTCTCATACAATTGTTCGTTACAGTCACTGTTATGTTTTAGAGTAACACAGATCAATTATAAACTTTTCGAAGCTGCTGTCTTGGATAGAAATAATGCGACGATCAAAGGACTTGCAGATCGAGTTCAATGTACCCAGATATTTAAAGGCTTCGTTGGCAATAAGGTTGGACCTCGGGATTTATCTCTAACCCTTTGGCGCCATTAAAAATGACCATAGAATTATTCTAAACAGTTTCAATATTATTGAGTTCGTCTGTATTCTATAAATTGCAAAAAGCTCCACCGTTCTCTCTATGAGAAAGCAGGTTCAATTTCAAATGTCTTGATTTTAGAATTAAAATTGCTTCGAGTTCAAAGGGTTAATTGTTACATAAAACGACACAAACGTTAAATATATAAATATTTTATAGGTAACGCATGCTGCTGTAGGCACAATATGGGGAGAAACAACGGTAGCTATGTTGTGTTCGAGCATGCTGTTCGTGTGGCCGAGGGAACAGTATTGTAATTTAAACGAGAAGTGTTACAACTACACCAAATTAAAATTTCTGAAAAGTTACGCGTAAGTATTATATTTAATTATGAATGAATAATAATAGTACGTCATAAATCCGAATGATTACAGAGCAATGCTATGTTTATGTGCAAATAACACGTTAAACATAGTTTGTCCCCGAACTTTACTTGGTTTGAAGATATACAAAGAACCAGTATTAGATTTTGCGATCATCGAAGATGTGGACAGCAGCTTGTGTCAAATTCTTGTTGTAACAGAGAACAGTGACGATTGTAATATGTGTAAATTGCGTGTTCTTTCTTTTCCAGGTATGTAATACGTTTATATGCTACTATTTCATTTTTGTCACACAGAGTCTCGTATTATAATTTAGTAACTTCCTTCACAGATTTCGAACAAAAATTTCAGATAGATGTCCCTGCCACATCGTACCTTGTAGAAATCACAGATCCACGCGATGAAATAATATTGTTTTTGGAAGGCATTAATAACTGTCAGAATGATACTAACTACGCAGATACGATTCGAATAAAAGCTGTATCGGATAGTCTTCCAGAAGAACAGTTACAACGTTTAATACGGAGAGAACAGTTCGAAAAAGCCGAGGAATTTGCTATGCAATTCAATTTGTCGACAGAGCCAATTTACTTTGCGAAAGCGTCGTTGCTTGTATCTAAATTTGGGCCTTGGGCAAAGAAGAGTTCTGATTTAATCGACGTAGACGAACTTCTGACTATACTCGATAAAATTACAAATGTGCAACACATAGTAGAGTGTTGCAGCAAAGTTCTCCTGCCGGAGTACAATCAGATGAGGAAGATTTATTTGTACGCGAGGGCGAGAATAACCGAGAACATTGCAGTAAGGGTCATTCCCATGCCAAATCGGTCACTTTTTGGTCCGAATTAAATTCTAAGTTTGCAATTTTTACCCGTTTCGGCGAGAACGGGCCTCGCTTACGAATTTTTATCTCGGGAACTGTTTGTCCGATCGAGCTATATTTTTGTTTTGTTTTATTCGAAAAGGATTGGGCTATTATAAAATAATTTTTCAACCTCGATCATTAACTTTGTAATGTCGAAAAATGCAAGAATTGCGAACTTCGTAAGCTTGTAATTTTTAACCGGATGATTGATTATACGATTAATTTTAGAATATGCCATTCGAGGATCACCTGAACTTTTTGGACTTAATTAACAGTATACTGCACAAGTTGGAAACATTCCACTTGATCTGGGGATACAGAAAGAACTTCGATTGTTACAACGATGACACAATGAAAGAGTGGATACGATTCTCGCAGGCAAATTTGGTGCAAGAATATATGTCGTACCTGAGTTTGGTAAGAAGGACTGGTTGCTCTTTACTTGGTACGATTTATTTACGAATAAATTATTAAACAAAGAGACTTGCTTTCTAGGGAGAGATGGAAGCTGCTACCTTGATTTGGTCCAGACATCTTCCAGACATAGTAGAACATTTGTCTGTGGAACTTATAAAAGATGCATTCTCGACCCTCCCAGAGAATATTTCGCCAACTATGCTCTGGCCGTGGTTATCGCATTTTATACCGACTTTACTATCTCAAACTCCGAACGCGATCTGCGAAATCATCATCTGGGGATGCAAGAAGATAAAATCGTTCGAACAATCGCATCGCGAGTCGTGGCCTCAGATCGGGATCGATTTTAGCAACAGATTCATAAAATTGCTGAAGTTCGAAGGGAATCATCAGTGCGCGGGTATCCATCAAGACTACGTGAACAAAGATTCGATTAACTTGAAGCAGCTTGTTTCTTTGAGACAAGCTATGTCTGATATCAAAAAACTGAAAGATGATTACAGGTAATTTTCTACGTAATAATTAGAGGCGCACATCGAAATAATATGTTCATACAATTTCTAGATTAACCGTATCTCTTTATGCGTACACTGGAAACCCTGCCGAAGTTTCTCATATATTACTGGACAAGATATATGTTAACATTATTCCGAATTTTGTGGATAATTTTTTGAAGCAATATATGTTAAATAATTCTTTACAAAATGACCACATTTTTTCTTCGTATGTACAGGTATACATGTCTTGTTTATAATCGAAGTACCAGAAATATTCACATTTTAATTACAATCATGTTTTTATAGAAAATTATAAAAAGCTCGAAAAGTTGGTGGTTCGGTGAGGAGGCTCCATGGGAGAAACGAGTTGTTACGATAATTGG
Source organism: Lasioglossum baleicum (assembly GCF_051020765.1). Lineage (NCBI taxonomy): Eukaryota > Metazoa > Arthropoda > Insecta > Hymenoptera > Halictidae > Lasioglossum > Lasioglossum baleicum. The sequence continues at coordinate 12,103,248 of NC_134938.1, forward strand.
TTTAATCCAGGATATAGAAGTATATTTACGCATAACCAGACTGCGGATGTTTATGCAATTTGAAATCTTATTTAAAAATCGTATTAAATTCTGTCAAATTTTATGCTCTAGCAGTTTTTGAACCATTTCAGAAGCCATAAATGCATAAAGATCAACACGTAATTATACATTGTCTTCAGTTCGTGCATAGTTCTAATTTATTTGTATTCCAGACTCGTCTGCAACAAACATTGGAAGTATTAAAAAAAGCTTCGGTCCCATGGAGTTCAACTATGGTCAATCTAGCAGAAATGAGCCGCAATCTCGATCATGCTTTAGCGTCTCAAGTTAGGATAGAGTTTAGCTGTGTCTCGATAAAGCTTATATTAAAGAAGTATGGATACGAACGTATTGGTTTAAACAATGTTAGTGAGAAATTGAAAAATACTCTGTGACACATTTAATGTTAAAAATTCACTTAACAATTATTTCTGACAGAAATTAATCCGTCGCATAATAAAGGAAAATCGTGAGGATATGGTCTCGGATATTCAACAGATTACGAAAAACGATCAATCATCGCAGAAAAGCGCATTTTCGTTGTGTATAAATCACCACTTAACCAAAGGGTAAGCGAATTAAATTAATACACACATTTGCAGATTTATGCACTGAAATTTATGATAATCATCGTTTCATAGAAATATTTCGAAAGTAATGGAAATATTCGAATGCTTGGAGAGCAACACTTTGCTGTTTTGTTGCGAACAAATTGTGAATTACGTGTCTGCTAGCTTAACATTGAAGGTGGGTCATAATATTTTATTGTACTTTTTATTGAAAATTATTGTATAATTTGGTATTTAGACTACGCCTAAATATATCGAACATTACATCGAAATGTTCGGCTGGATAAATTTGCAATTAGAAAACATTTCGAAAAGTTGCAAAGCCCAGTCTAATAATTGCAACAGCGTCATCGCTGGCATAGCCAAAGTGAAGTCGCAATATCTACTAAAAACTGAATTCCAAATTCACATTACGACGGAAGAATATCTATTGGAGAAAGATCAAATATTGCAAGAGTACATTGAAAAATTGTGCAACGGTAAGAGATCATTATTTTTTATTCCGGAAATGATTTTATTCTAGTAATCAAATTTCAGAGAACGTGCCAAAGAACGGTGACTTTATCGCTGCCTATAGAAAAGTTATAAAAATTGCTGACTTGCTTAAGTTAGAGCGATTCAAGGCTGTGTATCTGTTGTTGAAGAGAACGAAAGATACAGGCATATTTAAATACTTCGCTAGGTAAATATATTTGCAAAGGAAAATGTCGAAAGAGTGTAAAATAATTTAATTATTACTGCATAGATCTGTAGACGGCCAATCCAGTTTGATACCGGACGAGTGCCAGTACATATACAAGATGTGTTTAATAATCTTGCAGCACACCGAAGTGGACGAACATACTGCGATCGCTATGCAAAATCTAAGTTCTTCCGCATTGCGTGTTTGTCTAGATGGTACGTTCCTTTCATAATCAAAGTATATAATGTTGTAAAATCGTAAATATAAAATCGTGTTTCAGACGAGCTGCAGTCTATATTATCGTTGGTTGTTTGGGTAAATTTATATCAGGAATGCTTCAACAAAGGCAACAAATACGGTTTGCATCTCTTAGATATGCAGCAGAGTGAAACATCAAACTGGAAATTATACACAGTGTACAAAGATTTAGCTGTCGCTGCGGGCGGCCTCTTGTTATCATTGTTCAGAGATGTGATCTCTATGCAACAACTTCGTCTGGTCACACCGATATCTTATGCTACAAATTCAACGAAGATTGGAAAAGAAGATTCTGCTGAGGATCTATTTAAAAATGTACTATCCAAGCTGGGAAAATTAACAGCGGAACACAACGATTATTGCTTGCTACAGATTATCAAGACTTTATATTTTCATTCTTGTACACAACAAGAGAACGTTGAGAACAATTCCGAAATTGAAACAGTGTATTACCACGTTGTAACGATACTGTTGAAAAAGGTGATAAGCTCACGAACGTTCGATTTTCATCTTGGATTGTCCTGTTTGTTCATGCTGCTCGAAACGGATGCGTGCAAATGGATTGTTTCCGCTTGCAAAACGTACCAGTTGGATTGCACTCGACACTTCAGGATATCAATTCTTGCGCACGAATACCATCGGTTAAGTAAAAACCAGTCGTACTTGAACATTTACAAGGACAACATGAAGGTGCACTCCTGGGCGCAGAGACTATCGAAACACTCGATCTCGTACACAGAGATTTTAACAAGCGATACGACAGCCAGAAGAGAAATGCTTCAGCATATCATGCACCACAACGAGAACAATGCGATATCTTTGTACCAAGATTTTTCCACCGATTTCGGTTTCGATATCCAAGACTGTTTGTTAATCTATTTGCAAATATTAGTGAAATCTTGGAGTCCGAAATTGAACGTGTCCAATCTGAATGGAAAGGAAGAGTTGCAGATCGACGAGGAAGATGTGAACGATCTGAAAAGAAAATGCGCAATGGTAGCTGCGAAAATTACGAACGAAGCCTCCCTGAAAACTTTCGTCACCACTATTCTATCGGAAGTGAACTTCTATTATTACGAGATATTTATAATCCTTATGGATCTCATAGGAGACAAGAACGTCGAGCACAGAAATTACTTTTGTTTCTTGCAGAATTATACTCGGAACAGCGAGCCTACGCAAGTGGAGCGCGAAGAGTGGATTCATCTCAATCCAGGAAACACGTCTTTGCCGTATATAGCGAAATGGCGATTACCTTTCCTGCCTAAAGTTGATTTATGGACGCTCATAACTCCGGAGTTGAACTTGAAGAGCTACGAGAAGTGGTTGGACATAGCACCGATATTAAACTTGCAGCCGCATATCATTTGCACGTTGGCTATTAAGGGAGAAGTAACGCGCGCATGGGGAAACAAACACAGAACGAAAGAGTGGAACCTGTGTCAACAAAACAGCAGTTTGTTGAACGATATAAAGAAGTGCATAGAACGAATGACCGGGCCGACAGCATTTTATTATGGCACTGCAGCGTTATACTATGTCGTGAATCATACACCTCCCGGTGCTGATCGAGTAGCTGCTGTTGAAGAATGTTACAAGTACGCTCTGCTATCTGTTCAGAAATCCGCCAAGTTCGAAGAGGGAATGCTCGAGAAAATCAAATTCAAATATCTACACTTTACGTCGGAACATATTCTACGTACTTATGGTTTGGGAACCCCGAAGTACCTGTCGTTGATCGGAAACCCACATAAATTAGTCCGTGAATTATACACGGATGAAACTATACCGCAAAGGTATCGTTGTATCATAGATCACAGGCCTGACATCAATTCCGCAGTGAATGCGATCAACGAACTGTTCTCCATAAATATAGTGAAGCTGCGGATGGAGTTGTTGCAAGAATGGCTACAGCCAGACGTCAAAGACATGAAATTCAACCAGAGTATTACAGATACTTTCTCGATGATCTTGAGCTTGGAACCGAACTCGAATTCTGATGATAATTTACAGAGGTAAAGATTGTATTTGTATTTGTTTTAGACTTAGCTTTTTAACATAATGTGTTTTTAGGGCATGCTACATCCTGGAGTATGGAGACATTCAATTGTCGGCGAATTTTTTAATAAATATAAGTTTCGGTGAAGATTACGAGGACAATAGTCCTGAAACGTGTTACAAAGCTCTCTACGTGCTGCAGTCCATAGTCGACACTGTTCAATTGGAAGATTTAACTAAACGCGACATTCAAAAAATTAGGTTCGTATGCATACATTCGATTTTGATTGTTCGTTTAATTATTTCGTAATTATTTCTCAGGAAATATATGCGCTATTTGAAGTACATATATAGACTGGAATCATTGGGAATAATGTATACCATAAATACATTCACAAAATGCTCTAAGCCTGAACTGGTGCACATGTTAATGAAAACCCAGAGTCATTCGTCGCAAGCTCTCGTTCTCATTGCACAAATATGCATAGACTTTAAAATATACGAGTACGCTTTGTGGAATGAAAACTTAACCAAATTAGCCAAGTTTTTAATGGTAATGTTTTACAAAGTTGAGAGACAAATGCGGAGAATTCGGAAGTTCGTACTTATATATATTTTCCTTATTTAGATCAACGAACTGAAAAGGATTCTATTACAAGTACGAAACGTAAGTACGATTGTAAATTGCGATGGGTACTTGTTAGGATGGCAAGCGATCATTTCAGAGCCATTCAGAAAAATGGATTTCAATCCCAGTCAGGAGCAAATCGACAATTGCCTTGATGCGTTGCAATTGTTGCACTCGTGCCCTGTTGTGCATATGTTACGTTTTAATGACATTATAAAGTACTGCTTCCAGTGCCAACAGCCTCATTTTGCCGCTGCAACATTACCCTTTCTGAACGACAGTGATAAAGAATACGTTGTAGAGGTGAGCAATCTTATTTGGAATTTATCTGACGATTTCTCGGAATGTATAGATGTTTACGAGTGATAAATGTTTAGAAAATCAAGAATGCAGCGAACGTCACGCAAATCTTGGAAGACTTGAACAACTTATCATTGAGTGGAATACTGTGTGTGCCTTATGTAAGTACAATATTATCAGTAGACTGCGGATCTCTATGCGTTTATAGTAAAATTGATTAGATGAAATTCGAAATTGTTAAAAAATTTTTTAAATTGAACATATCAATACATGATTTCTCCTCTATTAAAATCATTAAGGGAAGGAATAACATTCGATTTAGCTTCTGTTCCTTGCAATCGATGCATACAATTTTTATTTTGCATAAAGATCCGCAGTCCAATTATCAGTCAATCGTTTAAAACTTATGAGATAACTTTGATCGATACTTTTTCAGTGTAACAAAATCGTAGAGAACGCATCGGCAGGGATCAAAATTTGATGACACATAAATAAAGTATTTTTCTAAAATAATGTTGTTAAGTTTGTATCAAACTTTATTATTTGTACAGCAATATATACATCTTACCTAATGGTTGTATTAAACATTACTCGATCACACCATTCCACGGATCATCGTAATCCTCGATTAATAGATTTTTGTTTCTAATTAATTTGATTTCTATGCTCTCCTCGGCTGGCTTAATTGACATTAGAATACAGCGGTGCACTGTTATAAACGCAGGATTACTATTACTCCTGCCAATTACTAGATCAATCTCGTCTTCAACCGCGATCTAAATATTTGAAATGGTTGATGAGAACTATAGAAATTAATAACTTCATCTGAAAATGATCCTCACCGTTTCGCTCTTTTTTAAACATTTTTCCCCATTGACACGAAGATTGCTATTGTAAAATGCTTTGTCTATTTTGCTGCAATAAGATGAATTTAGAATTTATGTACAGGGCTGTATATACAATAGTAACATACTTGCGTGACATGCCAAAAGCAGCTTTAGCAACAGCATCTAACCGAAGGGAAGATACAGAGGTGTTGACAACTTTCGCACCCTGTGTCTGTAGATAATCATCGATCTCTGTCGAATCCTCTTCATCATCGCTACTCTCTTCTTCCTATAAATGTACAGATAAATGCATTTAGTGTTTGTCGAAGTTAATATAAAAGATAATTTTCTATCATTGCAATTAATTACTCGACTGGAAACCTGCTTCTTGCTTTTGAATCTTTTCTGTGTAATAGAATTGAGGCTCGGTTGTAAACATGAGTAGGTTGGCCGCAATTTATATTGTTGACAACTAGATATTGGAGCTGTTTCGAATGTATGAATTATTCGTTTATTTTTGTATACACTGTGTCGTACGAGATTCAAAGTAGTTCTCCACGACATCATGTATTTTTCAGTTACAATTTACAATCGAGAAATGAGAGTAGTCATGATTAGGGTTTCACTTCACTCTGGTGCAGTGTGCCCAGATTCCACGTTTTTTTTCGCGCATGCGCGACTTTTCAGCCTCAGTAAAGTACATGGGCACTGATGGGCACACTGCTCTGGTGCTGCACCCCCACCCCCGCGAACACCCGTGAATCACAGAGCCGAACTGTTTGGAGGTTAGTTTGCACTTGACTCGCACTCGCCCACGACGATAAAGTAACTAGAGGGGTGACTCGCTCTCACCGCGCGCATGCGGCTTACAATTTTCTTACATAAAAATTACGAATGGAATAAAACTCACTATCACTTGACTGCACTGGACTGCACTTGACCCAGCGATCTGTAATCTGTCTGTAATCTAATCAAAATATTTAAATCGAATTACATGCATAGATTTAAAAATGAAAGAAATTTTTCACTAACTTATCCTACCCTTCTCTCCTAATATTTCTTTGTCTGCAATAATAACATATGCAGTGCATATGCAGTTAAACAGAAATGTGCATAGAATTTTTAATGAAATACATATTTTTTTTAGAGATTTATAGTAAGTCTAAATTGCTCTAACTTTCCGTTTGAGTGAAAAATTTTATTTTTTTCGGATATACAATCATTTTTTGTAATTCTTCTCAAAATAAATATAAATAAAAATAAATGCTTCCCAGTAATATATTTCGAACATGCATGAATGTAAATTAATTTTTATTAGCAGCAAAAGGAGCATACGTAAACATGTATTATATGTATAATAAATACAAGAAAAATATATATATAGATTATATATGAATAATTTATCCGTTTTATTTGTTTATACAATAGAAATATATAATATATTTTTATTCATCAAATTATCCTATAGATATATGTATAAAAAACGTTGGGAAAAGATTTGTACTATCAGCTTTTTTCAAATAAAACTCTTCGTACAATTTTCTATGAGCATTTTTAATCGTTTGTATATCATTTATTGAGCATGGAAGAGGACAAATATAATTTGTATATCATCATAATGCTTCCTTATGCTGCTTTATTAGTACAGAAATTAGTGGTTTTACAGAAATTTTAAGAAAATATATATAAGTGTTATGTTCATATACATTACTGACAATGAAATTTGTATCTTAGTGCATGTATATACATACACTTGTATTCTAATGTAATCTTATTCCTGATGCTCGGTTTATTTTGATACTACTTAAATTGACAATTATCTTAAATTGGATTTATATACTTTCATGTCATTTCCTTTTGTCATTTTTTCAGTTTGATTGTTTTTCCTTCTTTCTTTCTTTTTTTCTTTCTTTTAGTAAAAAAGGTTCATTCATATTTATTGATCAGACACGATTCGAATATAAATTTCGGTAAAACATTTCATATACAAATAAACTCAGATTACTGGTGACTAGAATATCTTTACATTTCATACACCCATTCTTTATATACTTATATATGCAACAGTACATAATTAAAAATTATAAATGTTACGCTAAAATTAACATTGGACTTTGGTTTGTAGCATCCTTTACCATTTTCTTTTCTTTTTCTTTTGCGTTGTTCCAAAAAAAGAGTAAGTCAGTATTAAATACTTTTGTTAAATGCACAAGTTGTAAGTAGTGTAATTCATCTTACTAACACACATAAATTCAGACCTCTATTATTAATAAAACATTTATCAATTCCATCTCTATATATTCACTAAAACACTGTATATACACAAAGATAAAAATTCGAGTATCTCCTATATATAGACTGCCTAGATTGTTTCTATTTTCATAAAGGAATAAAACGAGAGACTGCGATTAAATAGTTAATTAGTTGTCACAATAATTTGCAGATTTATAACAGCTTAATTGCGGCGCGTAACGAGACAAATTTTAGGTGTAAGTAATATATGTTGGAATAATAGAATAAATTTTTTTATTTACATTGTAATACTGCAAAAAAGTTATAAGTATCGATATGAAAAAGTTGTATAATATTTTCAAAAAAGAAGAGAGATTGTGCATTACTTTGCTGCTTCATCGTATAAAACGTGAAAATCTATTATATACTTGATAAAACTGTTATAAAATGTATAAGCCTTGTTTTTTTTCAGAAAACGTCTAGGAAATCGCTAATAAGATTGTTTGTTTTTCCACACTTTGATTCATATGTAAGGAATAAATGAACGTGCACAATAAATACACACATAAAATAACTGTAAAATAAATGCACTACTTACAATAAATGCAAAGTGTGTGTATATATATATATATATATCATCGTTACATTACACACTTTAGAGTGCTTTTTTTCGATTCGGTAATCAATGTGTAATGCTTATGTACGTACGTATGTACATAATATAAAATGAAGTCCTAGGCTTAAATGTTCTTCGGTTGAGTTGTACTCGAAGTATCAATGTAAAAAGTTGTCTTACGTGGGATCTACAAGATTGTATCGTATGTATACCGCGTCCTCAACTAAAACGTTTACGATCTTCCGCTATAAAAATGCCAGAAATAATCTATTTCTACCTTGAAAAACGTCTCAGCGAATGTAGTAAAGCAAACATCTTGCAACACGCTCTATATTTCGATCTATCATCTATTTTTCGAAAGAGGATAGCTAACACCGTAACAGCTATTACGACTTCAGCTATTTTCTTTCGAGAAACAGATTACAATTATTCTATTACACTGTGTACATACTGAAATCTTCTTAGGAGAAACAATCGATTCGCTTTGTCGCTGAAGTTCGCTTGATCGAAATCTAGAGCGTGTTACCTACTATGCTACAGTATGTACACTCAGCAAGCATTACTATGCCTCATTCTTAATTCGCTTTCGCTTATACTAAACATCTTCCGGTTGAAATACGACGACGTGTCTTCAATTCGTTTTGAAAATTCATGTCGAACAAAGTATGTATGTTATCTCGATATCCGTTGTATAAATTTCAAAGTATATATGGCACGCGTGTCCTACCTTTCTATACCTCTAAGCTTTTTCATCTTTCAAATATAAAAAATAGCATGTCCACTAGCGGAGGAATATTTGTTAATCGACATCACACTGTTCTTTTCCGTCGTGTCCATTCACAGGGGGCATCTAACATCTATGAAATTAATGTTTCCAATATTAGCAATCAATGCGAACGAAGTGTATTATGGTACAATAGTCGTAGAAGTATAAGTATAACTTTAGCGTGAGAGCAGGCTAGAGGATTCATCGAGGGCTCTGTCTCCATGCAACCCACTTATTTCAAACAACAATGCAGATTCGTACGTACAAATAGACAGAAGACAGTTTCACAATTGACGGAGGACATTTCCGCGAATGGATCTAAAAGATAGAAACGGTAATTATTCGCCAGGGATCGAGAAGAATCTGAAGATGTCTCGTGGAGTCTCACTCTGCACCGAGAGTTTCGAATACTAAGGAAGACGTTGAGAATCATGCAAAAGGGAAGGAAGGATTGTACCTAGAGGGGTCTGTTGTGCGTCGAGCGATAGAGAAAATATAAGCAATAGGCTTTTCTATAGAGAATACGCGAAGAGATTCGAAGCTAAGCGCAGATTTTGCTACTGATAAATAGGCAAAGCTTAGTTGAAACTTTCTATAATGGGCACAATTTATAAGGTACGTCCCAGAATATACCAAAGAAGAAAACTGCATTGAGAATGATCAGGTGCTAGAGCATCAAGAGAAGAAGTCGTAGAATTTAATGAGAAGAGTCGCCGATCAATCTGCTGATCGAGACTAAGTAATTATGCGTTGCTTGGAGACATAATATCTAAAGCAAAGGAAATATAAGGCAAAACTTATTCGTTCTGTACAGCGTGTACCCATTGATCACTCTAAAATACATTTCATTTCATCGCGAAGATCGATATAAATTAGTTTTGTAAATGTGAAAACGGTAGATTAAAAAAGTCAGAAATATTCTTTAAAATAAATTGTGCTATGTTTTCCATTTTCCGGGCATACTTCGCACCATACGTTTATCCTTACAGCGTCTAACATATATTTTGATTATTACTTTTACAATGCAGTCCCAGTTTTCTATGAGAAATAATTTAGGGCCCTTAATTAGTTAAATTTAGACTGCAGCGGGGTGCAACAATCTGTAAAACTTGTATCCGTCACATGCAACGATAGAGATACGATATAAGATATAAAATGTTTAAATGTTCTGTCAGCACATAGTCAAAAATCAAATAAATATTAACGTACGTGTAATACAAACGTCTGCGTTATGTTGGCGTAAGTAAATGTTCAAATTCTAGACAATAGAGTGTGTCGTACAGAGCTCTATTATGTTCGTTTCATAAAAAGTCATATGAATGTTTTTGGCAGTATTTTGTACATAAATGTATCTTTTCTTTTCCTTCTATTATAACACGAAGAAATATTACAATCGTAACATTTATAGAAAATTTTAAGGTAACTTGAAAAATATTTCCTGTCGCAAGAGATTCTTCAATTCCTTTACACGTTCTCTAGGTTCGCTAATGAAACGGTCTATTTAAGATACATACATGTACTGTCTAGAACTGACATGAAAAACGTGTTCGTATTATTAATTTGATTTCTTCGTTGCTATGGCACTGTACGTTTAAATAATCCTAAATTCTATTTTACATTTTTCGTGAAAATTTCTCGTGTATTGATTGTAATATCTATCATGTGTGTGTATGTATGTGTGTGTATACTAAAATGAATGTTTTTACTATTATAAATATAAAAACGTTCAAGTGTCTGGCAGCTTTTACGATTAAATCATTGAGATTCCTTTCGCTCCGATATTCACTGAAACACAGCATTAGAAAATTAAGAGAATACAAGGTATGACAACGGTAAACTATATAAAGTTGTCATTTTATAAAAATAAAAAGTTTATATGTAAATAGATATGTTCATAACTTTACATTTCGTCTTAACATTCTGACTAGGTAGGTCAATATTATAAAATTATGTTAGAAATGCTACAAACCCGACGTATCGTGTAAATTTATAGTAAATTTCGCTTTGCTTTTCCAATGCGACAAGTAAAATAGTTAAAAATTATCATAATATCATACTTTCTCGTTGTCTAAGATTCTTTTTTTAGTCTCTTACGTTAGTTTCCGCAGCTTACATTCAAACAAACAAGCTGTCCATTGTACTTTTGTTTATATAATGTAGCAAACTACAGCTGCCAGAGAAATTCATTAAAATGCATGGGTTACTATTCTCCATTTCAAAACATTCATATTCTCTCTTTTCCACTGTTATGACAAAAATTAATTTCAGTCTGTCAGTTTACATATGGCTTTACCTACGTTGATTAATGCCTGATTCTTTAATATTTATAACATAATGCATCTTCTCTGTCTGCGTTTTTGAGGTTCAGGTCTTAAAACAGCGCGAACTGCTTCGTCGAATACTTGCTTCAGGCCACGTTGTGTCAATGCGGAACATTCCATATATTTTACTGCACGAATCTGTGAATCACAGTTCGATGTTAATGTTAATCGGAAAGCATAGTACATGATACTGAAATATTACCATCCGTACTTGCTATAAACGCTACATACTCTCCGTGCCTAACAAAATGTCTCCTGGCAAGAATTTGAAAGGAATGCGGCAGCAATTCGAGGGACAACTTGTGAGGCAAGGAGAGATCATACATTATTCAAAATAATACTGACCTTATTTGCCAGTTTTTGTCCCTGTTCACGTTTTATAGCGCTAAGGCCTTGTTCAGCTAAGGCAGTGAGTGTCTCACGATCATCTCGTAAGTCTATTTTAGTTCCAACCAGTATCATCGGAGCATCTGGGCAATGATGCTTTATCTCTGGATACCATTTACTGGTAACATTCTCAAAAGATGACGGGCTTGTTACTGAGAAACAAATGAGAAACACGTCAGTCTGCGGATATGAAAGCGGACGCAACCTATCGTAATCTTCTTGTCCTGCTGTATCCCAAAGTCCTAAACTAACAGGTATTCCGTCCACAACCATGGGCGCCGAGTAATTGTCAAATCTGTATAATAGAATAAATATTATATTCCAGAATGCATACATGTACATATATTAATTGAATTTATTTCAATGTAGTTTATTACATAAGGAGATTTGTTACGTTTAAATATAAGAATAAAAGTTCTTGGAATACGACCGATATAAAAATATATCGCAGAATGGATTGCTTCCTGTTAGCGGAAGGGTGTCCAATACTGCTTTACTATTATTAGCCACCCAAAGAAGCGACTAATAAAAAGATTGTTTCGAATGTGTTATTTTTACAGGCATAGAAAAGAAATACTTTCCTGAACGACTTTCACTTAAATTTTGTATCTAATAGGTTATTATCGTTACGAACGATACAAAACAGTATGTAAATTCACATAACAATAGTACTCACACTGTGGGCACATATTCTCCTGGAAAACTATCTGTTGTATACGATATTAACATACATGTTTTTCCTACTGTTCCATCTCCTACCACCACACATTTGATTGGTCTACCTGAGCTCATGTTTCCAAGACTGAAGTAACAAATAAATCTCGTTATTTCCTTATCGTAGAATATTTGAAACGGAAAAAGTGTTAAAAGTACGACAGATATCGAATAGCGAAAATCACGAGTAATATTTACAGTTTTACGTCGAAATTCCGAGTCCGAAGAATTTGCTAAACTGCAATTACTTTCGACCGATAATGAGATAATCGTCAATTACAACCGCACGGTTCACGGAACGTGTTGCAAAGGGAAAAATATTTTTCGTATACATATATATATATATATATGTATGTATATATGGAAAATATATTTTACATTAACACAACACATATCATTGAGTCATCTTTTAAGCCCGTCAGGCGATGCACGTTTCAAATTTCTAGGTTAGCCACAAGAGTAATGCAGTTCTGACTTAATTGAAGGGCGAGCCCTTCAATTTAGGTTTACTTGTCCGATATGTGCGATTGGTAAACAAGAATAACCAGTTATCAGTCGATCACTCACCAAATATGAACGAACGTTTGATTCGAATAAAAAAAACACTGTGTTCTACGCGTTTCTCGTTTTTTTCTATGTACAATTAGATTTTCTTCAAAAAATTAGAAAACCGGGTGCCATGACGGTATTGCGGTTTTTGGCACTAAAACGGACGTAGCCTTCGCTTGGTGACAGATGTTCGACAATACTCTTCCTTCCCCTTCCAACCAGAAACAATTATTATTCAGAAATGATGAATGGCGACATCTGTTGAATAAGGTATTGTTAACGATGTCGGTATTTCAGATCGTGGGACCGGGGTTGGCAGATCAGGGGAGGAAGCACGAATGGAGGGGGAGAAAGTTACCCTTTCTCTGACAGTAGCGGATTAGTCACGTGTGGTCACGTGACATTGTGACACATGCACGACCTTATAAATTATAGATTATATATTCTTATAAACCCGACATACACTATGTACTGTGCAAAAGAAAGAAGCATTCAAAAGCGTAAAAAATCAAATAAGAACACAGTAAGTTTTGAAAACGAATTCCGCTGTTTAAAACGTTTGATTTTCCATAAGAAAGTAAAAAGATCGATTTTAGTCACTATTTTAGATTTTATGCGTTGCTATATTGGCGGGAAAGTACCGATATGCATGCACGACAGAGACAAACCGTGTCACGTGATCAGACCGTGGAGGTAGAGGGAGAGCGCAGAAGAGCATCATCTCTCGAAGGGAGACAATTGAGCAATTCTAATTTCCTTTCTGGCAATAGAAATAGGCGAATCGATTGTTTAAAGTGCCAAAAACCCATGTTCACAATATCATTTGAATCACCCGCGAAAGTAGTAATTATAAAATCGATATTTGCTTTGCACTACACAATTTTTCTAGTGATGGATCATTGTAAGGATTATTGACACAAATTGACTTTTCGTATGCCACGCGTGTACATATTTAGATACACGGTAAAATGCTGTTAGTGTAAGTAGGTGGCTTGGAAATATTGCAAAATGTCACAAGAAACTAAGAAAGAGAAAAAAAAACAAATAAAGAAGGAGAAAACGAATGAAAAGGAAGAGAAACCAGAAGAGAATGCGACAGGGAATAACAGCGCGTACGTTTTAAATTATGTTTGGTTTTTAAATCATTAGACAGCGAATCTTTATGCATTTATGAAGAAATTGGTTGGGTGAAATATAAAACAGTAATGTTAATGTAACAAAATCGTTAAGGGATGAAATCAATTTTTATATTATTTCTGCTTTCCACAATCAATGCAAAACATTTTTATTTTGCATAAAGATCTGCAGTCTATTAATCATTCATCAATGATATCTTCAATAGAATGTTTTAATATGTTTTTTCCAGAAAATTTGGTCCATCCATTACGTTTCCATATCAAAGGGTATGGTCACGGTGTGCCCTAATACTTGCAGTATTATTTATAGTATGGTACAATGGTAAACAAGGTAAAGAAGTATATTTCGCAAAGCAGAAAGAGGTACTATCAAGCCGTACACAGTACCTCGACTGTTCGAACGATTATAAAACAGAGGCAAATAAATATCTTGAATGTACACCGGAGAGGTGTGGAAGAATAGTTACAGATAAATTAGTATCGTCGACAGAAACAGATGTTCTGTTAAGGATAGCAACGAATGGTTTGAATTTAGGTGGTTCCGAGGGGGGTGCGAGTATTTTAGACCTTCATACCGGTGCGTTGAGCAAAGGCAAAGCTTTCATTGATATTTATGCATTGCCCGAAGCTAAGAAAATATTTAATAATGCAGACCTTGCGATTTATAAGTATGGTTTCTTCTTTGTATCAACGGTTACTTAATCGCTGCTTGCTTTCCTTACTAACTAACATGTTCTACCTCTAGAGTAGTCAAAACTAAAATACACCATGCGGTAGCACATAATTTCGGAGTACCTGCCAATAAAATATATTTAACAATGCCCACATTCTTCTCACGAATGACGAATGTATCTGCGAAGACCATACACGACGAGTATTGGCACCCACATGTTGATAAGGTACGCATTTTAATGAAGGTAGTCTCAGAGAGATCTAAGATTGATCTTTTATCTAACACTTTTGACTATTGAAGAAACTACTACCCCCTTAAGAACGACTACATTGTTTAATATATTTCATTCGTTCGTATAATTTTTACCATAGGAAACATATAAATCGTTCTTTTATACTTCCTTGCTTTATTTAAATGATTATGGGAGAGACTTTGAGGGAGGTCGGTTTATGTACATAGACAAAGATCATGTTAACACAACAGTGGAACCACGGAAAGGTAAATAATAAATGTAATCAAAAATATTACGTACAAAACGCATATACAGAAAAGAATCATTTTACAGGCAGAGTGTCGATGTTCACTTCAGGTAGCGAAAATTTACATGCAGTTGAAAAGGTTCAATCTGGAACTCGATATGCATTAACGGTGTCATTCACGTGTGATCCGAGTGCTGCAATTTCTGATCCGAGTTACCGTAAGAAACAAGAAAATTAAATATGTTTTTGATATTTAGAAAGCACATCTTTTGTCCAATAAAATTTGATTTCCAAGAAATAATTGTGTTCTCGAATGTTACTCTTTCATTAGATCGGTAAGATATACATATTTACACATGTTAACCCTTAGTACTCGAGCGGTGACTTTGAGTGCAAAGGGTTCAACTAAAATGAACGAAAGCTCAGCTTATTCGATGCTCTTTATTTACTTATTAATATAATACAAGGAATGATGTAACATATAACAAGTGCAGATTGCATATATTCAATGACAATCAAAATAGCTGGAAACATTTACAAACTTTAATGTAATAAACTTATTGCTGCTAATGAAAAATATTATGAACGTTTGCCTTCAACGAAGCATTAAGTATGCAACAACGCCGTGTGGAATGTACAGTAGGATTAGAAATATTGATAAGATCTCTCAAACATCATCCGTTCTTTCTGTAAAATTTTCGTTTATTAAAGTTGCACATATTTCTATTGTTTAAAAATGTCATGGATTCCCAGAGATCTAGTTATGAAATGTCATATCTTAATGCAAAATGGAACAATGACACATACATATGTAATGTATACGCATGTATCATCACAATGTATATATATCCATATATATATATATATAAATATATATTCTATAGATCTAAACAATGGTAACTTGTCCACCAGAAACCATTCTAAAGATCTATAGTACTTAAAGGTACTTAAATATTTATACTTAAAATCCGTTAAATAATTAATAGTAATACCCGTTCGTACTACCTGACAAATATTACAAATGAAACAAAAAAAAAAGAAAGTACCGCTAAAGTTATTTTGCTGTCATAGAAGTTCAGTTTATAAATTAATGTGAATGATGAATGAACAATGGGGGTGGAAACCTCAAGGGGAAAACATTTGTACAAAAGGAACTTTACACAGAATATCTAAGAATTATTAAATATTAATAATTATGTTGTGTAAGACGAGCTCTATCAATATTATTGTACATTGATACTTTCTACAACTTATCTATACGAAACTGGCAAAGATCGCGTGTTCCTCGATTCTCCGATGTGTCTTTTATATATATACTTTATATATATAATATATATAAGTAGGTATAAATTTACGTTTGCAGCATCTTTGCTATTTCTTTGCCGTTGTTTCCTATCAGGATGCTTCTGTGGTTTCCAGGCAATTCGTAGATTTGCACTTCCTTCTGACAAATCTGTAAACACACGATCGAGAGAATGAATTTCTGTTCAATTTCGTAATTACAATTTATTTATTATTTAGACACGATCATTACCTCTGATAGAGCATAGTCCTTCTTTAAATGGACGAAGCTGTCTCGAATTTTTATCAACTTGATGTCTCCGCTGAATTTAAGCGTTGGCGCGTAATAGTAAGCTGCCTGCAACTTTTTGTGGAACAACATACCGGCAAGCTTCAACTCCTCGTCTTTCAACTCTTTTTTATTTATCGTTTCGACCATTTTATCCAATATCTGGTCATCAGGTGCAGCCTTCAAAATTTTGTACGCCTGCAGAATATAAGATCACGAGAATATATCATAAATCGCATGTAGCTGCCTAAATAAAATATTAGATGATTGCATAAGTTCGTGCCTGATTTTGTAAAAAAAAATTATATAGTCAGTATTCTTTCCTAATTGTAGAAAAAAAGCTGTACTCTTTAAAGTTTAACCATTGAATTTTATTATCTACTCGAACACGCGCGAACTTCTGCAATCATTTGATACTAACAAAATGTGAAGAGACAGAAATACGTTACCTCGAGAAACCGGACCTTGTGGTTGAACTGGCTAATGAAGAATGACAATGTCTTCCGGCAGTTGTCCTCGACGATGTCCGCTTTCGATCCACTTGCGTGTTGTCCAATTGTAATGGAATGTAACTTAACGAACTCGGGCGATCCGTCCACGCAAGTTAAAACTGCCTTTTCACCGGCGGCTTCCAACTGAAGACCCATCTCGAAGCCGACACAAGCACCGAAAGAGTAGCCTACTATATCATACGGTCCCTTTTTCTGAATTTTCTTCATTTCTTGGATGTAGAACTTGGCTAGATTAGGTATGGAATCCAACGGGGCATTTTTGACACATTGGAAGCCCCAAGCAGGACGATTCAATTCGCTAGCTATGCCTTTGAGAGGACTAATCATTCCCTCGATCGCGTGAACGAAGAATAGAGGTGTTCCCTTCGTACCCTTTGTCTTCAATTGGACAAGCGCTTCCTTAGGAATAATTTCTGTGCCATCCGTCTGGAACAGGAGCTGTACACCATCTTCTTCCTCGGGTTCCGGTGCGGCAGCTTCTACTTCGATGGTTCCAGCTTCAAACGACCTCAACTTCTCGAACGTCAAGTTACGGATCTCCTGTGCGGACAGCACTATATCGTAATTCCTTTCCAGGGTCTGTCTGATTTCTGTTCCCATCAGAGAGTCCATTCCGAGATCGCCCAGACTGACGTTGTAGTTGATGCTTTCTAGTTTCTTGATACCCAAAATATTAGCGATCGCCTGAACGATGCTGACTTTGTTCGTTGTGTCCTGACCCTTTCGTAGATCCGTCACACACATAGACGCCAGGACAGGATGGGGTTGTTGTAAAAAGACATCCATGGTTTCCAGACAGCTTCCAATGCGCTGCGGCATAGTGCCACCGATTTCGGTTTCGTTGCTGCCACCAACAGAGTCTGGAAATGAAAGGTAAACATGAGAGAATGTACGCTGTCGAATAATGGAAATTACGGCTTGTAAACGTAAAAATAGAACTTTTGGCCTAGATTGATCTTTTATCTAGCGTGTTTGACTACTGAAAAAGAAGTGAAGAAAAAGAACTGAAATGAGAAGGCGCATCCCGCACCCTTACAATCCTGGAAACGAGACTACCCCCTTAAGGAAAAGATATACCACCCGGTACTATTTTATACGCTGCTAAAGCTTCTTAAAATAAGGATCAACTTACCTAAGATCAATCCAACATCTCCAACAGCTCCCCATTGAATAGCAAGACCAGGCAGACCGTTCGCTTGCCTCTGCTCGATGATCCTCTCCATGGCAGAGTTCGCAAGACCGTAATTCGTTTGACCGATGTTACCTCTGCCGCACGAAACGGAGGAGAAGACAACGAAATAGTCCAGCAAAGAGCACAACTCTCGCGACACTGCATCCAAATGTTTAGTAGCAGTGATTTTAGGCGCAGCTACCTTGGCGAAGTCGTTCTCTTCAAGGTATTCAAGCACGTTGTCGACTAGAACAGCTGCCAAGTTGAATATACCACCGACAGGAGCCATCTTGTTGCTTTCTTCGATCAGCTTCCTTGATCCGGCCATCGTTGTTGCGTCTACCGTGGAGACCACAACGTTCACGCCGGCTTCGCGCCAACGACGAACGCACATGGACTGGAAGCCGTTTCGGATACCGGACCGGGACGTCAGTACCAAATGCTTCGCGCCTCGACTGATCATCCATTCAGCCAGCTCTGCGCCGAATCCTCCGAGACCTCCGACCAGGATGTAAGACTTGTTTGGATTCATGTATGTGCGCGGAATCGCTGCTACGATCTTCGGCGCCGGGTGCGGCACCACCTTCTGCTTCTCTTCTTCGCGGATCTTCAACACAACCTTTCCTATGTGTTTCCCTGTGGCCATGAATCGGAACGACTGTTCGATCTGCTGCTCCGAGAAGACGGTAGCTGGCAGCGGGCGAACAGCTCCGTTGTCCATACCTTCCTTCACGAGTCTGACCACTTGCTGTCTTTCAGGGCCGTCGATCTCGCAAATCGCGTCCAACAAGATTCCATGGAACGTGGTGTTCTTCAAGAACAACGACATTCCCAAAGGCGCGTCGTTCGACAGATCGTACTTTCCAATTTCGAGGAACCGACCACCCTCGGCGAGACACCTCACGCTAGCTTGCAGCTTCTCCTCGGACAACGAGTTCAACACCACGTCCACACCACGGCCGTTCGTCTCGTTCATTATCAGTTGCTCGAAGCTGGTGTCACGAGAATTGCCGATGTGCCTGTCGGTCAACTGAGGGAACATCTTCTTCAAGAACTGTCGCTTGTCCGGTGTACCGACTGTCGTGAACACTGTGCAGCCTGCGTGCAGAGCTATGGAGATACTGGCTTGACCAACACCACCGCTGCCAGCGTGGATCAGGACGCTTTCGCCGCGTCTCAAGCCACCTCGAACGAACAAGGCGTAGTAACTGGTCGCGTAGGCTACTGGGATCGTCGAAGCTTCCTCCAAAGACCATTTCTCGGGTACGACCCACGAAAATCCAGAATCAGCTACTACGGTGGTCGCTAGACCGCGTGCAGGGACCATCGCCATAACTCGTTCACCCTTCGAGTTACGTCCAGAGAATTCCAGACCCAAGATACAATCTTGATTAGCCAAGTTTCCGGGCAGAGCATCAGGTGGCAGCTTTCCTGTGGCCAACATCACATCTCTGAAGTTCAACGGAGCGTAGTACACGTGGAAGAGTTCTACTCCCGGGCACTTCTCTGGTTCGTAGTAGCTCAGTGGACTCTCCACCCATCGTAAACTGCTCAGGTCGCCTCTGTACAGCGCATTGATGTACGCGTGTTCAACCTGCAGGGACGAAGCTCCTGTCTGCAGGTCCAACGGCAAATGTCGGAAGCTTCCCCAGTTTCCACCTTTCAACACGTTCGCCATCAACTTCTTGCTCAGCTGCTCGGCGTAGAATTTATCCTTCAGACTGAACTTCGGAGCGTTCTTGTCTTGGATGAACACGTAACGCACGTTGATACCGCCCTCCTCCTGGGAAATGCAGTTCATCAGCCCAACCATACCTGAATTGTGGAAATAATACTCGTTATACAGAAATTCGAAAATCGAACGTAGCACGGCAGTTCAAAGTTGGAAACTTTAACCCTTGTGTAGTGAACCGGGTACCCAGGTATGCATATGTTCCTCTAAAAAATATTACAAAATTTCTCTGAATAATAAGAGTTGAACCCTTGATTACCCTATATAAAGGTAGTTTATTATTAAAAAATTACTCTAAAATCAGATTCTACGGTCCAAGAAACCTCTAAATACATCCTGTTCAGAAAAATAACGTACGAATAACAACGCTATGAATTTAGTTCGCGTTTTCACGGTTTCGAACCACGGTTCGAATACTTACCGAGGAGCTCGTCGCCTTGATTGACCACAAGAATTTGTTGTTGCTCCGTCGCAGCTTTCTTCATGGCCGCCTTCAGATTCGCTACCCATTGGAAGTTCTTCTCCGTTACTTGGACGACCATTGGCTCCGCCAAATCTTCAGGCTTCCTCAGCAAAACGTAAGACTTTCCGTGCGCTGCTTGTTTCGATAAGAGTATCAGACTGCCGGTCTTCAGGTTGTTCAAATTACTTAAACCAGATTCTTCGAGCAGGACGTAGCCGCCCGCAGTCAGACTGTCGGACAGATTTTTCAGTACATCCTCGGAGCTACTCTTGGACAGCACGTTCGTAGCTACGACAAAGTGCAAGTCTTGGCCCACAGGTGTGTTGTTCACATTCTTTTGTACAACTTTTATGTTGTGTGCGCTCAAGCTGGCATATTGCTCGACGTTTTCGGTCGCAGCGACCTGATAATCGATCTGAAACAGAAATCATACGTAAGGAACGGTTCTTTGTATACGTATAATAATAATTATTATCATTAGGGTGGAGGGAAAGTTCTGTCATATTTCGAAGAAAACATTTGAATCAAATTATAAAAATATTAGGTCGAATCATACATAACTTCCGATGCGGCTAGGTAGAATCTATTGTAAAAACGGAAGTTATTTATTTTATGACTAGACTGCGGCATTTTATGTAAAATAAAAATTGTCTGCATCAATTGTCTAATCTATTAATCAACGCACTATTCGTGGATAGTAAATAGAACTACATATACAAAATAGAGATGACAATCTTGTAAATGAAGCATGTGAGTGAGACCAAAAAATTCAATTTCTACCATAACACAATCAAGAAATGTGTGATTCTTTGATAAATAAGAAATAGTTGCGGTTGTTTAACGTTATTGTTATAAATCGGCCATTTCATATGCAACGACCTAATAATAAAATACGAGAGAATTTTCCCTCGAACCTAATACTTACAGTAAGTTTGGGTTCGCCGTACAAGATGTCCAACACAATGGTTGCCAAGAGAGCGTCTACGGGACGATCGCCGGCTACTTCTACGGCTTTAAATTTCAACGCTGATACGTTTTCATTGACAATTTGCAATAACACGGTAAGAGCGTTTACTTTAGCTTTCTCAGGGTCTTCTACCGTAGGTTTGGGGTTCATGTAGGGTACGAACGTGTATTTTTCGTACTTGGGAGGGATTTGAGATTGCTGCCTTCTCGGGGCCAAGGATGCTTTCATCTTTCTGATTTCGACACCGCCAGATTTCACAACATCAATATTCTTGTAACAATATACTGGAAGAGTCTGGTCTTCCTTCAAGTCGTTCACTTGTTCCATGTGAACGATTGGGTTGATAGCGACATACTGTATACGAGTTGGTAAATGCAAGGATCTAGTATCCTTCTGTAGAATGGTAATCTGGAGCATGGTGTCCATAAAGGAGATCCAATTGGTCCAGAGAAGTTTCCCATTTCCGCCACGATTGTTGGCGGATTCGATACCCTGGAACTCTCCGGTGTATTCGTATCCTCGCAGTCGGAGCTCCTTGTAAATGTCTTTGGTATCCAGCTCCAACACTTGGGGATCGTTTCGGACGACCGGCGTCGGAAGGTTCAGCATCATCTTCTCCGTGTTCTCCGGTACGTAGATCCGTCCTGTCACCGCCACCGAGCCGTTCTCGCAAATCTCGAATTCGTTGGTTCCCATAAATATATTGACGAAGAATTTAACCGGGCCTTCTTTCGGCATGATCGTAGCGCGCAGCAATTTAACTTGCTCGAACACGACGGGCAGTTTCTCGAAGTCGACGTTGCGCAGCTTGGCGTAGGTCTTCCAGACGAGTACCAGGTAACCGGTAGCCGGGAAAAGAACTCTTCCGTCGATCGTATGACCAGAAAGGTACGCGTCCGTCTCCTTGGATAGGTCAAACTCGATCACGCTCTCTCCGGAGCCGGTCTGGCTCTTGTAGAAATCGGCTACCATCCATTCGGTGGAGTGGTCCCATTTAACCAAAGAGCCGATCATCGGCGTGCCACGACCAACCGGATAGCTGATCGGCGGGTACAGTTTCGAGATCTTAGGCTGTGCTCCAGCCATGTACAATTTTCCTAAGTTTTCGAGCAGGAACAGCAAGTTGTCCTTATGATCCCGTTTGTGCAGGCCGATGTTCGTCACGTTCTTCGACAGCGATCTACGAAGAATCGCCTGCATCAAACAGTGCGGAGCAATTTCTATGGTGATCGCGTTCTCAGGTATGTAAGTTAACCCTTGGCCGAACAGCACAGGCGACAACAAGTTGTTCACGTGGTAGGCTGCCGAGCTGAGCTGCGCCAATGGATTGTCCCAAGCCGCAGTGGGTATGGACGTAGAGATCCACCTGGAGGTACGCGGTTTTGGATTCGGGATGATCCTCTCCAAAGCGGTGCGCAAATTCTGGCCAGCCGCGGTCATGTATTTGCTGTGGAATGCGACGCCGCTGCTGGCTACCTCTCGCACGAAGATGTCCTCCTTCTTCAATTCCGCGGCGAATTTCCTAATGGCATCGACCGCCCCGGAAATCGTTGTAGAATCTTCGGAGTTATTGCAAGCTGGATACACGTCCGGCGGACATCGTTTCTTAGCATCCTCCCAACTTAATCCTACGGCCGCCATAGCTCCCGGCGGGAGTTTCGAGTCCAGAATAGATCTTCCACGCCAGTACGCGGCCAAAATGGTTTGTTCCGGTGTGAAAGTACCGTCGGCGTAAGCGCATCCCAACTCACCGACCGAATGTCCAATGATACCGTCCGGCTGAATACCCAAGTACGCTAGGAGATCTACAAGGGCGATTTGAATGGCTGCGATTGATATGAAGCTGTAAACAATATTATCAACAAACGATTCGGCTGTCGAGTTCAGAATGACGTCCATCAGATCAACACCTTCGGGTTTCAACGCATCGGCGCAACGTTGCAAGCTTCGCTTGAACGGTTCGATGGAGAGCAAGTCCTTGCCCATACCTGCCCATTGAGAGCCCATACCAGAGAACACGAACCAAATAGGACGTTTCTCCGAGGTATTGACCGGACTAATTTCTTCGGCTCCAGCCGATCCCAGCACGGAATAGCCCCGGTGAAGATGTCCGGGTATGTTCAACGCGTACGTGTCGTGGTAAAGAGCGATAAACTCGTCGTCCTTCTCGTATTCTTTGGCTTTGTCTAGAAGTACCTGTACAGCCTCCTCTGTGCGGCCAGATACAGCGACCAACTTCGGTATTTTACTATCTAAGACTGGCGACAGCTTTGGTTTCGGATTACTACGAAGAACTATGTGCGCGTTGGCTCCGCCAAAACCGAACGAGTTCAGGGCGACTAGACCACCCTTCCATGGCGTATTCTTATCGACGACCTGTATGCTGCCGTCATGTAGGGACGGTATATCCGTGTTTGGATTCTTGAAGTGAAGATTGCCCGGTATCACTCCTGCCTCCATAGCAATCAACAGTTTCGCCATAGAACAGATTCCACTGGCCGGTTCCGAGTGACCCAAGTTCGACTTGACCGAACCAATAAGAAGAGGCGTTTTCCTGCCTTTGCAGAACAAGTTCGCGATAGAGTTGATCTCTTGCGGGTCACCGACCTTGGTGCCAGTTCCGTGAGCTTCCACGTATACGACGTCCAGTGGACTGATTCCAGCTTCTGCGTACACCTCGCGCATCAGTTTATTCTGCATCTGACCGTTCGGGTATGTGATGCCCTCGACTTTGTTGCCGTCCGTGTTCGCCTTCGAGTGTACCACGGTGGCGTAGACTCTGCGCGCGTCCTTTGACTTTTGTAGGAACATGACACCGACCGTCTCGGACCTGACGTAGCCCTTGCCGTCGGCGTCGAACGCCTTGCACATGCCGTCCACCGACAGCATACCCAATCTATGGAACTCGAGCGACGAGGTAGCCTTCAGCAAAAGACTGCACCCGGCAACGATAGCCGCGTCGCACTCTCCCGAGCGCATCGCTCTGATCGCCTGGTGCATACCGTACATCGCCGACGAGCAAGCGGTGTCTATCGCGTAACTCGGCCCGTTGAAGTCGAAAGCGAACGATATCCTGTTCGGGAACATGGCTCTGCAGCATCCGGTCAATCCGTAACCTAAGAACATCGATTTCCGAGTAAGTATTGTGAAACTCGTTTTTGAATTTCTACGACGACTATGTACGTAAGCCCGAAAGAAAATAACCATTCCGTACCATTGATCTCTTCCGGATCGGTCGTCCACATCTCGTTCGACTCTGAGCTAGAAACACCGACGAACACACCAGTCCTCGATCCTCTAATCTCTTGTGGATTAATGCCAGCGTCTAGTATAGCCTCGTACGTTGTCTCCAGGAGTAACCGAAGCTGTGGGTCCATCAAATGAGCCTGTTTCGCGTGGACACCGAAAAACGTGGCGTCGAAATATTGGAGCTCCTTCAATTTGCCGTTCCTCGTTGGTAGACCGTAGATACCGCTTGGCCATCGACGGTCGTCGTCGGTGACCATGTCGATACCCTCAAACAAATTCTTCTTCAACTCTTCTACATTGTCAGACTCCGGGAAACGACCTGGAAAAATCACGAATACGTTAGATCGTGCATACTATAACATACAGGTACGTATACTATACTATATCATAATTAGACAGTGGATCTTTATGCGAAATAAACATTTCCTACCCGAATTGCAACAAACTGGAATGAAACAGGAATTTATTGTCTTTCTCCATATGTTTAATAGATTGAAACGAATATAATAGTATTTTTAAATTCTTCTAATGTTTTTACTGCTTTAATTGCATTTATTCATTTTTGTCATAAATGCATAAAATCCGCAGTCTAATTATAATGTATCGAATTTCGTCTACTAAGAAATTCCTCGTTACCTGCGAAACCACTGACGACGATGTCATCTTGAAGGTATTGTGTGTTGCCATTGATCACTGGCTCCCTCGCGATGGGGCTGTTCGCACTCTCAAATTGGGCCGGCATTTTAACTGAGAATCGTTCCTGCAATCCTCCTAGTTACCCGTTCTCACGGAATATATCGGACGTGGAAGCTTAGTGGACAGTATGCTGAAAAAAAACAATTTATGCGTTTAATCATCGCCGTATGTAGATTCAACAAGTACAGGGTCATTGCTTCGGTCATTCGCAGCAACTTTTCCTTTACGAAAACGTTCTCCGCGGCTTCGTTCAGGAGTTATTATCGAAAAACACGGGCCAATCAAAGCGCGGCTATAGTGGACGGACTCCGCCTTCGCGACAGGTCACGCTGAGCGTCGCGTTGCCGTTGGCCGAGCCAAAGTCCGTCCGCTGTAGCCGCGCTGTGATTGGTGATTGGTCCGTGGTTGTGGTTTTTCGTTAATAACTCCTTAACCAAGCCGCAGAAAATATTTTCGTAAAGGAAAAGATTGCTTCAAACGATCCGAGGGAACGCCCCTGTCGAAATTCTCCGACATTTTTGGGACACCCTGTATATTTAGGAGATATAATGATTTGACAGAAAATTTTAATATTAGTGGAGGAATGACATTAATATTTCACCTCCCATGAATTTTACATTTTAATAATTAGTTGATTGATATACAGGGTGTCCTAAAAATTCTTGAGAAAAATTCATTTGAAGTAACTATTTCCTTTGCGAAAATGTTCTCCACGAAAAACGCGGACCAATCACAGCGCGGCTATCGACGCCCCGCCCAGCGGGCGCCAGTGCTCTAATTGGTCTGTGTTTTTCGATAACAACTCTTTAACGAAGTCACTTGAAATGATCTCGGGCATCATCCTTTTCAAGTGCAAGATTTTTGGGACACCCTGTGTATCGTACATTACAGACGCAACAGCTGATTCAGCTGTTTGCAATGCAAATACAGATTCGTAAGTTTTCCAACCGTTTTTCTGATTCGCAGTACAGCCGGCAATTAGGCGATCGTAATACGGGGATTAACGATTTCGTCGAAGCTTTTTCGCGTTTTGTTGTCTATCGCGATTGCGGTGTTCGCATATGCCGCAGGAAATGCAGAAAACCTAATCGCTAGATAAACAGATAAGCTACAGGAAAAATTGCTGCAAGATAAATTCGACTAGGAAGTGACGTCTAGTTCACTTTGTCTACCGCACCGGCGCGAAATGCTGCGAACAGAAAGTTGAAATTCACAAACGGACAACGTTCAAATTTTTTCTCGGCGAGAAACTGTCAGCTGTACCAACGCCATTCATATTATAAATCTCTCTCGGTCTAATTGCACGGTCGAGAATTTGACAGATATTGGACGACGCACCGTGTTTACTGCGGCCATTTAGCCTCCTTAAATGTCCCGGTAATTGTATTAGATTACCGACAGCGGCTGCCTTCTCTTCTCGGCTGATTGAGCGATTTCAATTGAACCCTGCTCTCCGTCGTACAAAGTGAATTCGGTTATGATTTTCTTCACGCGCACGTTCCCGCGCGAGAATTTTCCCGTACGACACTCGTCTGCAACGCACTCTACATCCGTGCTCGTCAACGTTTTTTTGCCGCGATTCGCGGACAATAATTATTTTTCGAACAACGTCAAGAGACGATTGTGTAACGACATTACACGTAGTCGCCCTTTGGCTTCGTTTTTCCGCCGGCGCATTATCACAGCTATTAATTATCATATCACATTGCGTAAAGTGGGGGTGCGAAAAAAATTTGTAAAACAGTAAGGTTCATCATTATAGACGACCGTGCTAGCAGGTTAGCAATATTCAAATGGATCTCCGTGATGTCCAGGAACTCGAATATGAACAATGTTAACTGATATGCAATTTAGGTCGAATCGCTCAACACTAACCCTACCGAGTACAAAATGTATCAAGACTGAATCACTGAGAAAGACTGAATTCATTTAGATTTGTCACAATTTTGATGGAATCAATGCAATCATTTCTAATGGAAGCATCTCTATAATCTCAATAATTAAAGAACAAACAATGTGAAAGCGGTCATTTGACCGGTCGCAGTACGGTTAGTGTTAACCATGAACAAGTCTCCACATTGAACCACACAATTGTTTTGTAAAACAATTTACTTACAAGGAGAAGGCACGCGGTCATGGGGTCTCAGATTTTCTCGAAACTTTACATACTGGTAGATTTCGTTCTCCTGTTTATGAAAATATAGCATTATAGGGTCAGATTCTCAATAACTTTTGAGATATTTACAATTGAAATTTCATTACAGTTTCGTATAGTTAAGTATAGTTTCGGTTGGAGATATTGTTAAGCGCCAAACGGCGTGGTGGTAACGTACTAGGTTGATAAATACTAGGAAGGCCAGAGTTCAAATCTCTGTCCTCTTTTCCTTCTTTTTTCTTTTCAGTTTATCTATTTTAATTGATTGGATTTTACACATGAGAAATGCACTCATAATATCTATAGGAAACATAATATTAAAATTTTATTGAAAAGCAATATAATATGTAAATAAACATTGACTTCATCAACCGTGCCTGAAAAGGAAAGAAGAATAACAAAAACCATGCATTACATACAAAATACAATAAACTTAGAAATGAAATGTAATAAATAGATAAACTGAAAAGAAAAAAAAGGAAAAAGAGGATAAGGGATTTAAACCCTGGACTCCCTAGTACCAACCTAGTACGTTACTACCACGCCGTTTGGCATTTGATAATATCTTCAACCGAAACTGTACTTAACAGGTGTAATGAAATTTCAATTGTTAATATCTCAAAAGTTACGAGTATCTGACCCTATAATGCTATATTTTCGTAAACAGGAGAACGAAATCTAAAAGTATGTAAAGTTTCGAGAAAATCTGAGACCCCACGACGGTGCCTTCTCCTTGTTATATTTTATTTCTCGTTCCAGAATTTGGTGTTTCCACTTCGCTTCAACTCGTAAACAACCAACTAATCTCATGAAGTGCAGACTTCATAGACAAAATTCAAATTTACCAATCTATTGATCTCGAAAGAAATGCGAATATATTTGACTAACTAAAACACGGACAGGGTCAAAGCCATAATGCTAATTAAAATTGGTTAACCGATTAATATTGCGAAATGTTATGCAATTGACCTAAGATAACATTTTTTTTTATGATTGATTAATCCGAGAATGACATGATGCCCTCCCGACGGAAAGTGTTCAATCAACTCTGTCAACGGAACGCCTTTATCAAATGTGAAATGGCGTGCCAAATCCGGAGATACGATTTTGAGCAAACAGTTTTATTCGCGCATATGCGGATAACAAACGATAAACTTTTTAGATAGTGGAGTATTCGATTGACACGTTGTCGGAAGAAATGTTTAATTTCCGAGTTGAAATAACTCCGAGTGCAAAGGGTTAAGTTATACTCTTTCAAGTTCTACTGTTCTGTTGTCTGTAGGTAAAGTCCGAAATTTCGTGAATTTTATTTTCTTAATGCGAAACACATAACCGAGAAACCTAAGATGTAAATGTTAACTGATCAATTTGAATTTTAACAAAACCAAAAATGACATTTAATAAAACAGAGAGGTTGTTATTATTGCAGTTCACATTTCAGTTGAGAATTGCGCTCCTATAAAATTTCGAAAACCTGACACAGGCCCTTCTTCCAGACTCCAGACACCATTTAATTGACGGTATACGTTTAAGTTTTTCTACGGTCGGCTAGGCCAGAAAAAAATAGTTACTCGTGGAATCGCTCGTATGACTCGGTCGAGGACGCGCGGAATCGTCCGAGCAAATTTTTATTCGACTTTTTAGTCGAACGATTTGAATGAATTTCATGTTATATAATTATGTGAAGCTCGTTCGACGAGGATAAATGAGTAATGTGTCGCGATTCAGTAAGTGCGGACGTCAAGGGAAATCTGAATATTAAGCAAAAAATATACTTGCTGAATAAATCGAGGAATTTGCGTTTTGTTCACGCGATGATATGTATAAATTAAAACGTAATAGCAGAACATCCGATACGTGACCGACCTAACCCTGGAAATACAAGCGTGAAATCATCGAACTCCTATCAATAATACATTGTATTAAATACATTAGCATCGATTAATTCGTGAACCTAAACTTTTCTTAATCGTCCAACGTCATCGCTTAACTGCTATCGTATCTCGAAATTTTGAGGCTTCCTTTTTTCTCTCCTTTCTTTTTCTTTTCCTCTCCGTCGCGGCGAGTGGAAAGTTCACGGACGGTGGCGCGATCATCGCGTGATACTGATAGACGCACGACGTCTCTCGTGAGATCGTTCTAATCATTTGCGAAATTAAAAAATTCGAATCTTCGATGTCGCAACGAGATATCCGTTCATCAACGAATTTATCCACTTGACATTAGTTATGGAAGCAATTGATCGCAAATTACATTAAAAAATTCTCCCGTCGACGTTTCTGTCTTGCACAATATATCATACACATACATACGTGATTTCCGGCGAGTCTACGGTTTCCCTCGCGAATAGCATATTTCTTTCGCAAATTAACACTAAACCTACCACGACCGGTCAAATCACCGGATCTGGATTTTTCCAGATGCTTCCAATAAGAAATGATTTAAATAAATGAAATAAATTCAATTTCGCCAGTTCTACGAGGCATTAAATAAATTAAATACATTCGGATCTTGTCATCCCTACATTTCTGTTACATTTATAGCTCGGCACGTTAAAAGATTCATATCAACATATTTTGCAGACGCAATACTAGCGAGATGCAAGATATCGGCGTCTACACCACGCCACTACCTAGTGAAAACAACAGAATTTGTTTATGTAAATTGAGAAGCGATGACATAACGTGCATGCGGTACATAGTGACCACGGTATCGTACGAAGACTTTCAGTCCGCATATTCATTACGTAGTTCAAGTATGTAACACACGTCATAACTGTGCTAAACAATTTTTTACCAGATACTATTGCACTGTTCAAAAATCTTTGTTACATATATCAGCTTATGCTTATTTTATGATCGTCCGAATCCGGACCTGCCGACTCGAACATTATACATAAGTTGCGACAACCGACAATCTTTATTTTATATATATATATATAGTTTATCGATGGTAGTTGATTGCTAGACAGCGGATCTTTATGCGAAATAAAAATTTTCTACTCGATTTTCTTTTTTAATACGTTCATTAGGTCGAAAATGATGTATTTTTAAGTTCCTCTAATATTTTACTGTTTTAAATTACGCCTACTCTATTTTGTCAGAAATGCGTAAAATCCGCTGTTTATTCATTGCATAGTTCGGTAAATTGCAAAACAATCAGTGTGACTGTTCATTAAATAAAACCAGCAGACTCGTAATAGCTAATTCAATATATGCATAAAGTAAACATAATTTCAAGCTTTTAAACACCCTACATACACGTATTTACATATTCGAAGGTGTCCTCTGTCCTTCTCGAGCACCAGCAATAAATTTTTTTCAGCTTCAAAATGGCTTCGAAACTAACGCTACTCGTGAAACTTATTCACACCGAACTACTGAATTTAAACTTTTGCTAGTTTGTTGGGTAGCTACGTTCGCTTGAAGTTGATTAGTTATTTCGAGAAACTCAAGGGTACCTTGCTTTTTGAATTCTTATCGAGTTGGTCCCCTCCGTTTCTACACTGAAGACCTTTAAAATTTACTAGTTTTGATCACCGAATGTGATAATGATCGATAAGCTCTGTCGACTCGACTGCATAATATTTCCACGTAAAAATTACTGCTCGATAAGAATAATACATTCACTAGGAAACGAATTACGGCGTTTTTACTAGTCACTATATTGTAGCTCGTGCGAATTATTTATTATGTTGTACACGTTATTTACCAGATTACGGCCTATTATGTATGTATCAGGAATTAAGTGGAAAATTGTGACTGTTCAAACGTGTTCGAACTCTCTCCGGCCTGTTTGAAACGAGCATGCCACGAGCGAAGCCGTCACGATACAGAGGTAAACACGGGTAGCCTTGAAACGTAACACGAGGTTTATCTGAAACGACGACGCAACGATTCCGTTAAACCGGCCGTTTTCTCGAATCTAACGCATAGGTCTGAGGGCGCACGATAAAGGGATCTGCTGACTCGGAAATAGATAAGGAGAGTCCTACATCTTCTTCTCTGCCGCAACACTTCAACTATCGGAGAACGGACTACGTTCTTTCCACGCACATGGACAAAAATCTCCCGACGTGCCAACCGAATACATAAAAACGTTTCGAACCGATTTATTCGTAAACGTAAATATATCGTGTTAATGTTATTTATCGGCAATTAGTTTAAAACATTAGCAGATACAAAGTGCGGCAGACGTAGCGGCTAATTTCAATGTTGGGTGCACGAATATGTTGATTAGTTATACATTCGGTCGAATATATTATAGTTGAGAATACGTTCCATCGATTTCCTTCGGCCAGCACATTCGATTGCGCAATTCGCAAGAAAGAGGCAGCCGCTTTTCACACGAGCGTTGTACATAGTAGCGGCGTGAAGAAAGTGTGATATAATCTTTTAATCGTAATCCACGTGGCTAACCTTCGCGCGGAAGGTATCGAATTTATCGTCGTCGGCGGTATCGTTCGTTTGAGGCCCATGCGTCAAATTATTCCATCTCTCGAAAAAAGATATATGGAGAGAAAAAAACTAGCCACTCAGATCATCGCTCGGTTCACGACGCGATCACGTGGCGGCCGACGTAGATACATGCGCACCGAGCCAAAATCGGGGAGGAGATCGAACGATAATGCGAATCGACGTTTCACACACGGGCACACGGGACGACGAACTACGTGACCGAAATTTATTCGGAACGGATGCAGCGAAATATTATTTATTCGAAAGAAAAGGAAGTTTATCGGGAGAAGAAGATGAATGAATGAGATTCGAATATTCTAGAAACGTCTCCAATCCCTCGAGATTTTAATTTGACTCGATACGATTCACGGAAACACATGGTCCATCATAGGACGCTAAAACCACGGTGACTCATTGTCAGTCGAGGCCTTTCGCGACTACATTTTCCAAACAGATAAAACGGGCTAGTTGTATGTATGTACCTAGAAGTCCTTCAACTTGAAATGTTAATAGAGATTAAACAAGTCTTCACCTTCGCCACCTCTGAAGCACCTGCAAAGTGAATTATTTAACTGTGCGTTCTAGCACGGTCGATATTAATCACCACAAACCGGCAACCATTTTTGATACTCAAGCACGAAATACACGATTTATTCAAATTCTACGAGAATAATGTCTAGACAGCGGATCTTTACGCACAACACAAATTTTCTGGCTGATTTACAGCAAACTCGGATGAAATAGAAATTTATATTCTTTCTTTATATGTTTAAGAGGTTGAAAATAATATTATCGTAAGTCTTTACTGTTTCAAATTTTACCTACACATTTTTGTCTAACAATGTATCAACAAGCGTTTGTGTTGACAGCTAGTTCTGTAATTAATCGAGCGAAAATATTAATTGTTACATCCAGACAGCGGATTTGATGCAGTTATGGCAAAAATGAGTAGGTGTGAATTAAAATAGTAGAAACATTAGACGAATTTTAAAATACTATTATATTCTTTTCAACCTATATTAAACATATTAAGAAAAAGAAAATAAACTTCTGTTTCACTCCAGTTTGTTGCAATTCAAGTAGAAAATTTTTATTTTGTATAGAGATCCGCTGTTTAGTTACATATATACTTCCAGTAACATCGAAAGGTTTCTGCTATTATAATGTTCGTACAATAAGACTGATCTCAATTAATTGTTTCTTAATGTCTCGAGAATTACAACTTACAAAGTGTCGGAGAATAATCACCGGCTCTCGGAGTCTGATGCAACGTAAATAAACCACTGCAGTGCTGATGAACGAAGGTGCTGTGAGTATGCGACGCAGTAGTAACAGTTTGCACGAGTCAGACGTAATACGTTTTCAAAGATTGCACGCGCACGGCTTGCGGATATGTGTGTGCATAATAAATTTGCAAAACGAAGTTTATTCCTTTGCGACTGGTTGCCGTTGCCAACGTAGTGCGTGGCGTGTTCTCGTGAGAAATCGGAACAGTTACTCTACCTGGGCTACCTGTGCCCGTTATTGTGAACTGACATCAAGCTAAATTGCTTGTACATTTCCTAGGTAGACTTTCACGTAACCGATTCTGTTATTGTCTACCTCGAATCGTAATCCGGCGAAGTACAAATAATAAATATAAAAGCACTATGTATATCGCGATCGCTGGAAAAATATTTCCGCGAAGTAATTCAGTATATTGACGGTGTACGATATACGTGGAATTTCAAAACAGCAGACTCGTATCGCTCGGCCGTGTAGTAAATTCTAATAATGCGCCATTTTCGAAATTCATCGAACGGTAATCGAGCGGAACGATTTAAATAATACGTTGGTACGATAACGTCGCCTCTAACGGTCACCGCCGATTCACCCTTGGTGTTTTCTGTTGATAAATTCGTTGTACCCTGAGACCGAGGAATTTCTACAAGCGTAAAATATTGTTGGATGACTTACCTTGCACGTGGATACAATCCCGATAAAACGATTCGAATTCAATGTCCCCGTTGTCACAGGGGGAATCCTGCGTCGATGGTTGTACACAATGAAATATGTCTACAACGAAAAGGGTGGATCCGAACGATCGACCTTATACTCTCTGCGCTGGATGAACAATGGAATGTGTTCAATTGTTACGGACTAAGGAAAATGATTTCTCTGTTCGAATGTTTCTAGGCGACGACGTGCGGTTGTTCCCTATTATCAATAACCGGCACAAGCGTCGCGAACACGTCGCAGAGAACTGGCTAGCGTCTACCTCGACAGCATCTCGTTATTATTGAATTGGACAGACCATGTGGTCTGACATCAGACCATGTGTTGTTGGCCAATAGGAGTCCGAGTTTCCGGTACGCAAGCGCACTACGAATGGACCGGCGTTCTCGTCTTCTGTCACGAATATTCCGCTTTTTCGTTGAATCGTGCCCACTCGTTCAGCTGACCAGCTTCGTCCGTTGTTCCATCACCATCATACGTGAAATCCATCGTACAGATCGATTCGTGATCATGCAATTGTCACATGTCGACCTTCCGCGTTTTTCATTTTACATAACTTTAGTATTATCAATTATGATAACTATATATCCGTGGAATTGTTTCGCCGTATATGTACTCATAGTTCATAATACAGAAAACGGGGCGTCCCGAGGGATCGATACCCCTGGTTGCCCACCAAACGTAATCTCCGAGTACGTTTCGGAAATGGCCAAAGTCGTTACTTTTATTTCATTTCAAGCATTCGAGCGTTCCGTGTTACCCGACCATGTTTCATACGATGCTCCGTTTCCATGAAACGTCAGTTCAAAACGTACGCATTCTTCACGCAAGTTGTTCGTACAGGTTATGGGTTCTATGGGTGCTACCGTGTTTCTGTAATTATTTATGTAAATAGCACTGATGTCATTATTACAATTACCTGTAAAATAAATCTGAGACATTGCTACTGCGATTATTCAGCGTTCTACAACGGTACTTACAATATAATGTTGTAATAAAGATTATTTTTATACAATATCATTGTATGTAAGTGCTACTGATACCATTATTACAATTACCTGTAAAATGAACCTGATAAATTGCTATTGCGATTATTTAGCGTTCTACAACAGTACTTACAATATACTGTTGTAATACAAATAATTTTTATACAATATCACTGTAAGTATTCAATCGCTATAATCAAAACATAAGAAAGTTAGGTTGACAATGAGAGTAAAACTATCGCGAGTTACTCTAAAGAGTCAAATTCGTCAGAAAATCGCAAATGGACACGTTTAATTTACAAACGGCATTCGTACAGCTGAGATGAGTCTTCTATTAGTTAGTTTCCTCTGCCATTGTATGTAATATATTTACACATGCATCGAACAATGGGCGGGAAAGTATGCGGAAAGACGCTGAAGTCGGAGAATCCTTAATTGAAAAATATTTATATATCGACACCGATTTTTCAATTTTTATTAAAAAATTAATTAACCAAATTATTATTATTATATGTTGTCAGATATATAGAAATTAGACTCCAGGAGTTGTATTGTTTGTACAATATGTATACGCATTAGTTGGATCCGACCGAAAACATTATCCATGGTTCAGTCCAGCATTTTCTCTTTTTGGAATATTTCTTTTCTCTTAGTAAGAGCATTGCAACAATTGCAGCTAACTTTGGTGCATCCATTCTGTTCACGAATATATTCTTATAACTATCAAATTTCATCTGAGAGCCACACACATGAAATTCAGATGGCCACAAACCTAAGAGGATTTTCCGAGAGTTGACTCTATAACGTCAATAATCTTTGAAAGCGCATTTCTGGATACTCTGAACTCTGAAATAGATACGCAAATTGAGAGTAATGCGAATTTTAATCTTATGATACGACCTCGTACGATTTCGAATTTTTTCTAAGGAGAAGAAACTAGTTTTTTTAAAAAGGGGGGGGGGGGGTGAGTATGCAATGAATAATTTACGTGGGAGCATAATTAGAACTTATCTAACAATATACTAGTTGCGATCAACTATTTCAATAACGTTTCAAAACTCCAACAATACACGCTAGTGTATGTTAATCTATATTGCTTCCTCAAAATGTCCGCGTTAATTGTTATCGTTCGCATTTGTACTGGTACAAACCTCGTGTGTGCACATGTAAGTACTATACCGTATAAGTTAAATAATTAAACGAGGAAGTTATGACATCTAACATTCTGGTATACCTGGTAGAAAATCAGCGATTTGAACATTATTTCTTTGCTTTATTCGACAGGAAGGAGTCGCGCTATAATATTATGATATTAATCTTGACTCATTTCCTATATCCTTTGTATTTTATAAATATGTAGCAACGTCGTGTTTATGGAAATATACATATTCTAATGACTATTTCGTTCTGTATATAATATCGGAAATTATAGATAAAAAGAAACATTCTACAATATCCAATATCGATAGCAATCTTGACACAGTATAACTAATATATTATGACTTTGTATTTTATAAATATGTATATCGACGTCGTATTTATGGAAGTAAATTTTGATTTCGTTCTGTATAATTTGTTATGTATAATATTCTGTATATGACCTATTATTATGACTGCTCGATAAAATATCATAGAGGTCTTTGCCACTGGTCGCTGGCGCAAGCCTGATGCCAGCGTGCGGTATGCTGTATCTGTATCACGTGAACCGAAGAAAGAAACATATAACCTGTGTAACTTCGGACTTAACGAGACTTTTGTGCTACGATGCGAAGCTAACGGAGGCATCCTACTTGTCTCTTTCACGAAGCCGGGTTCATGAATAAAAACGGGCCGAATCGCAATTGTGCCGGCCCTAACTCGACCTCACATTGTTGAAGACGTTATCTGTTGCTGTCTGTCGTTTCCTCTCGCTTCATCGTATTCCCTTAGCCTTAGCTGTTCATTTCGGCAACGGGCTATTCATATAAATACAATAAAAAATTCATTGTAACGATTGGAAGCGACGACGAGCTTATAATTTCTCTTTCCCTGATTCGCATATTTTTATTTATAATCGCGTAATTGTTACATAATTAGAGAATCACCAGTTTGTCGACCCACTTTACGCGTGATTCACCTTGTTTATGTTACGGACTCATTAAACACGGAAACCCATTCGATTAGCAAGTTTGTTTGTGCAAACGAATTAACGCGATTGGATATAATTGATAGCGAGGTTCCCGTTAGAGAACTAAAATTCAAATAATATCTTATCGATTCATGTACGGAAGGCCAGACAACTTAATCGCTGCGACGAGACGCGAAGAGATCAAAACGAATATTTTTATTTACCCATGATCACACATTATATCATCGAATTATAACTGACTGAGATAAAAGGCCAGCGGGAGTTTTGGTTTTTGCAAGCGTGTTGCCATTGTCGAGAGTGGCACGAGAGATTACAGAGAGATCGAAATTGGCAATCAGTCGGACGCTACTTTTCCTCGTTTCTCGGAACTTTGTTCGAGCACAAACAGTTTTTACGTCTCTATTTTTACCTGTGTAAATTGATTTTCCATTCATTCTCGCGCTGGCGTCTCTACATAACATATACGACGAAGAGATTGAAGCGTATACATATCAAGCGAAATCACGATATATATATATAATTATTATAGTGACCTAATTGTAAGTAATATATTACTTGTTTCAAGAATTCTCTCTCCATATAATGTTGAAATAATAAGCACGATCTTAGTTAAAATGATGTTATGTGACATAACTGATAAACTCATTTTTTAAAATTTTGAATTCGACCACTTTCATAATTATGGGCGCATATATGTGCTTCCCTTTTTGTGCGGTTCGATCGAGGATACTAATAGTCAATCGGCATGTATCGCAATACGCTAAAGCGTCCTTATTGAATAATATTGTATAGCCCCTATTTAAAATTGGTAATCAAGCAATACATATTTTAATGGCTTATCGGTTTTTTCCAATTTATGCTAATGCTGTTAGAAGTCATGAGTAGTTTTATTCATGTGTTTCACGGAGACTGCAAATGTGTTTTTTGTGACTATATTCATGACTTCTTTCCTTTTCTCTTCAGCTTCTCGTTCGCTTCCTCTAATTGTTGCAACTCCAGCTCGTGCACGCGCTGCTTTTTGCGATAAATCGGCG
Source organism: Lasioglossum baleicum (assembly GCF_051020765.1). NCBI lineage: Eukaryota > Metazoa > Arthropoda > Insecta > Hymenoptera > Halictidae > Lasioglossum > Lasioglossum baleicum. The sequence goes on from NC_134938.1 coordinate 12,141,537, forward strand.
TTTTTGTGAGCCATGCTACACAAAACAGTGAGAACAATGGTGATTATTACTGGTTGCCTTTGTTAACATTATTTACTCGGTATAAGCATACTACCTAAAAATGCGTCTTCTTCTTCTCGATAAACCGGATCCTTCGAGCTCAGCGCATTTATTAATTCGACATGCGTCAAGGGATGCGTTCTTAATTGCACCTTCCGCTTGGTGGTCATCACCTGCGTTTCAATATATGATAACTAGACTGCGGATCCTTATGCGAAATAAAAATATTTTGCATTGATTGTGGGAAACGGGAATAACGTAAAAATTGATTTCATCCCTTAACGACTCTGTTACATTAAAAACAACATTACTGTTTTATATTTCACCCAACCAATTTCTTCATAAATGCATAAACGCAGTCTAATAACAACACTAATTCAAGGACAGTTTATGTATACGTATATATTGAACGAAAATACCTCGTTAATTGACGCTAACACGGTACCGATAGTGAAACCGTCGCAAATTTTAGTCATTACGGACGTATCGAATTGTCTGTTAATTCCAGAATACTGTAACGAAACAAGAAGCGTGTGTAGAAATATTTCTGTTAAACGCGGATGTACATGCAATGTAGTACCGTAAACGAAATCTGACTTTATGCAATAAATCTCTCCAAACAAGAGACACGCTTCCATAATCTGGTCTAGGAATGTATATGACTTTATCATAAGTTTGATATAATAGCTTCTGATCTCCGTCCCACGGTGAGCTTGTAGTTCCAATGAGAATTACTCTGTCTTCGTTTGTAATGTTTTTCACTAATTTCGGTAAATCCTTTTTCAATCGTTTCGGATCAGACTTATCAGTTTTTGGAACTTTCTTAACAAACGGTTTTTCAGCCCCGTCCATAAATATTACCGATGGTTGCAGCAAACGCGATACCTCCGTACAGAAAGAAGAAATATAGAACGGTTACTGGAAATTGTGCGTTGCAATGGTAAAATATTAAAACACCTTTGATATTAAGTGAACAAGCATAATCAATCCCGATTTTCCAGGATATTTCCCGGCGATATTCGCTGGCGTAATATCAAATAGTGTAGCACCAAGCTCTGTGCAAATCGCATTTACCAACATCTTTTTTCCACTACCGTATGGTCCTGCTATTAACACTGACCGTATCAAAGGTGTAAGTTCTCTGAGAGTACTGTTTCCCAGAGGAATTATACAGTATTCAGCTATTAACTGTCTTATGTCTCCTATGGGTATAAATAACTTCAGAGTATTAAAGTATTAAAGTATCGTAAATGTCTTTGACTTATCATAAGATACTCAACCAATCGCTGGCAAAGGATCTTTTCCCTTTTCTCTTAAACTACTATTGGTAAAAGATTTTTCCCCTTTGAAATCGCTCAGTGCAACTTCTGGGTGAAGCTTAATGATGCCTTGTGTCAGCAATTCTTCAAATAATGACTCTGTTGTTCTGTCAGGAGTTAAGTCTTTTTCTTTTCGTTTCTTATTCTTCTTTCCACTGCGACGAACTCGTTTCTGTGCTTTTTTTCCGCGTTTACCTTTCAATCCTTTATCTCTATCCAATGCATTTTGTAAGGCCTCTATATCACCTGCAAGAAATTTCAATTTCAGCAATGACTTAGCTAAAGAGTCATAAAAAACATGTAAAACCATACCTCTCAGCGCTTGATCTACAACAACTCGAACTTCGTGTTCTACTTCTTGAGTTTTTTCTTTTTCTATCATATTTAGATATGGCAATTGTGCAGCATTCATCGAATCGTCTTTGTCTTTCCATACTTCCTGGTACTCTTGGTTAGCATGTACTAAATCTGACAAAAAATTCGAAGGAATCGACTTGAAGCCTTGCTCCGTCTCTTCTTCGGATTGCTCTGTTTCACTGTCCTTCTTTGCTTTTGATTTCTTCGATTTTTTGGACTCTTTCGACGACATCGCCGTGGACTTGCTTATAGTGCTTTCAGTTCCCTAGGTAGAAGGAAATAATCAGGAAATTGTATGCGTAACAGTGCTATAGCTACTGGCTTTACCTGCCTGCTAAATATAATTCTGGAGCCTCCGCTCTCAGCAGATGGCAAATCAGGAATCTTTCCTGTTTCTTGAAAGTATGTATTTATCCAGTTCCGGATCTCGCTTCTAATATTCTCCTCCATGATAGCACTCTTTTCTTTCCGGATCTGGTCTTTAGTCTCAACCAATAAAGTTTCATATAATTTTTGGTATTCGACTTGTTTCTCGTATCTCTCTTGTCTAACTTTCTCAGCCTGTCTAGCGGTTTTAGTAATTTCTTGACTGGGTTGCAGCATACCTTTCAAAGTATAACACATATTAACTTTCCCAAGTACTAATTAACATTCCAGGAAATGATTACCAATGAGTAACATTTCGTCAACACGTCTTTTCCGAATCTTCCTTCTGGTGACATATCCTTTCCACACTTTCTGAATCCTCATTGCAGCTGTCTTCTCAGACAACACGCCTAAGATATCCATTTCCGGTTTGACCGTCGATCTCTCTTTCATCTTACGGATCTCTTTCATAAATTGGAATCTCAACCGCCCCTGTCTTGCGCGTTCGTGAGCCTCGAATGACAATAAAATATTACCCATGAGGGAAAGAAAAAAAACTACATACAATGGAAATTATTGAGACTGTAAAGGAGAGGGATAGACAAACTCAGGGACAGTGGCAGGATAATGGCATCTATTTATAGATTCTGTGATAGATATAAATATATATATGTAGCATAATTTCCGTTGAAAATGGTCAACGGCTGACTTATTTCCGGAGGTATTTATGCCACTAATTTAATTTTAGCATTTAATCCTGAAGGATTTTAAAAATTGTAATAATTAAACCTAATTATATATAGGTAACTGTTCGTTTGTTACATCTATATTTACCTGTATAAGTCTGACGGCCTCTAATTCGTTCATTTGTTTTGGCAATATCACTTCGTCCAGCGCGCCAACGGATCTCAAAGTACTTTCTATGAAGCTTCGCCTCTCCTCGATTTCTTTCAAACGTTCCCTTCGGAAATATCTAGGCAATTGGATCTCGATTTCTTGCGGCGTAACACCTACATTGATTAGAATGTCATCGAAGTAACTGTATTCCGAGAGATCTATTTCGACTAGCTCGTGTTTCAATTCCAAAACTCTACCGAGACAGGAATCCAGTAATTGTCTTAATAATATTCGTTTTTGCGGCTGTACCACTTGATCGTAACATAATTCTAGCTTGTTAGCGATAATAATGTACTTCACGTACAACTCGGAATTTATGTTACGAGCTTTTTTACGATCTCTTTGCGGCTTCGCGTTCTGTAAGCTCGTATCCGCTTGAATTAATTCGTTTAACGCCGTTTGCGTGTCTTTCCAAAGTTTATCGTATGTCACGCTGGACATATTGTTAAAATTTCGATAAAAACGGAATATTGTGTGTAAACGACAATCAAGAAAGATGAGTTTCCTTTATTCTCGGCTTTGTTAGGAATCGTTGATATCTTAGTAACCACGTAGAAGCGTTGAATTATATAGCAACCATACGAATAAGAAGCATTCTATTATATATATGTGTATATATATATATACATATATATATATATATATATATATATATATATATATATATATATATATTTATGCAATATAAATGAGAAATGTATAATATTCAAATGTTCTCGGCGCAACGGTTCGATCAGTTAATAGGAAAAAAGCAAAATTTGCACGTTAGTTAGGAACTTTCAACGATCGATATTTCAAACAACATTTATAAATGAGAAAATTAAACTTCCACTCATTTGGATTATTTTTATTATTAGACTCTGGATTTGATACATTTATAACAAAAATGAGTAATAGATGCACAATTTAAAACAGTGAACAGATTAAAAAACTTTTTATCTCTGATATTATTTTCACTACATTAAAACTGTGCCTTGCAATTGATGCACAAATTTTTTATTTTGCATACAAATCTGGAGTCTATTTATTATTATTTATTGCGATGTAATAAAAGGCGTTTTCTGAAAATTCGATTATGTGGACAACGAAAAATATAAACAAAAGTTGCCCTTGCTATTTTCATCTACTGTTGGTATCTGAAATAAAGCTGTAATATTATTGTTATCCGATATTAACTAGCATATAAATTAGCGTGAAGCGTCGGATGAAATCTAGAGGAAGTATAATAATAGAGGGAATCCCTGTTCTAGGTATATATTTGAATGAAAGTAAATTCAGATCGCGCGTTGATCGCAGATCGCAGCATGCGAGAGGGAGTTCAATGCAACCCGGCTATTCTCGTAACATGCTTCGGAGCGTTCCGGTTGCCTGTTTCAAAACGTCATCCTGGGTGATGGTTTGTTCGCGAAAATAATTCCTGTAAATAGGATTCACCACATCCTCTGTGGCCAAAGGTTCGTGAGAAGAAAGCATTTGCAGTAATGGCGTCGGCATTGGAGCAGTTTGTAAATAATGTGCAGACGCTTTCGAAACAAGGTACGACAGATGCTCAGACTCTTCTTTGTATTCCTATCGAACATAACCTTCGCGATCGCAGTCGTGAACGATTCTTTATTAAATTGTTTGTAACTGTGCGAGATACGAATCCCCGATAAACAAAAACAAAAAACAGAAATGCACGATAAATTTCCGTTGCACGTCGATGGTTACAGCCCCCGTTACGGACAATAAAAGAAAGAAAAGGAAAAAAAACAATTATAAATAAATTGTATTTTGCAGGTAATTTTCGGGAGCTATGTGAGATAATGATTAAAAATGTAGATGTTCTAATGGAGAATGGACAACACTTAGACAACGTTCTGGAAACGCTAGATCTACAACAACACTCGTTAGGTATTCTGGTTGTGTTGTGTGTAAAATTCACATTACCCAATCCTAATGGAGTGAATACCGCTAACGCTTATAGACCATTACTTAATCAGGTTCAGGAATTTATCATTGGTTGTAACGGAGAACAAGTTAGATTTGCACCAGATACATGTAAGTCTTTAATTGTTTCCCTGTACGAAGAAATCTGAGCTGGTCTCTGAAAAATTTTTTTTGTAGATGCGGAACTATGTCATCTTTTTACTGAGAAATTAGTTCAATTACAAATACCGTTGCGTGGTATCGATTTACTGTGCCGTGCAATACGTAAAATACAATTGTTCGATAGCCAGCTGACGTCGATACACGCCGATCTCTGCCAACTATGTCTATTATCCAAGTGTTTCAAACCAGCACTAGAGTTTCTCGACTTGGACATCACTGGTATCGGTCAAGAAGGTGGACAGTTCGATTCGAAATATTTCCTACTTTATTATTATTATGGTGGAATAATATATACGGCGTTGAAGAATTACGATAGAGCACTGTATTTTTTCGAGGTGTGTGTAACAACACCTGCTGTCGCAGTTAGTTACATTATGTTAGAGGCGTATAAGAAGTACATTCTGATCTCTCTAATAATGCATGGGAAAGTCCTAAACTTACCTAGGTACACAAGTCAAGTGGTCAATAGGTACATGAAACCTTTAAGTCAGCAATACGAAGAGTTGGCCAATGCTTATCAACAGAACAGTTGTGGAGAAGTTCGAAAAGTTCTTCTGAAATATCAACAACTTTTTACAAGAGATCACAATATGGGCCTTGTGAAACAAGTGCTCAGCTTTTTGTACAAAAAGAATATACAGAGGTTGACAAAGACTTTTTTAACACTTAGCTTAAGCGATGTAGCGAGCAGAGTTCAACTAGCAGGATCCGATGATGCCGAAAAGTATATCTTGAATATGGTCGGTATATTGCTTTTATTTAAATATACAGGGTGAACGACGAATCGTGATCTGTAGAGATTATTCTGTTATTAGCAGTCCGATCGAAAATGTTTTCACTAGGTATAGCATGGTTTCAAAAGAGCTTTCGCGTGGTTATAGCAAATTTTTCGTCAACTCTATTTTTTCATGATTTTTCAAGGTCATCTTCAAGTTTTTGCAAATACACCTATAATTCTTTTACGCCTATTTGTTAGAGGCTTTTAAGGCGAATTCGGTAGGTATTATAACATAAAAGAAATTGCTTTTTTTGATGTGAAAGCTCTCTTGAAACCATGCTATACCCGATAAAAACATTTTCGATCGGACACTGCTAATAACCTATTCGTGGTTCACCCTGTATAAGAATTGATATATAGAGATATTGATTAATCAATTGCTTGCTGATACATTTAGATCGAGGAAGGAGAAATTTTTGCCACGATCAATCAAAAGGATGGAATGGTAGTGTTTCACGATGATCCAGAAAAATACAATTCACCAAAAATGTTGGCAAAACTAGAAAATTTAATGGCGGCGTGTATGGAATTAGATAAGAGGGTACTTGAAATGGAAGAAGAGGTTGTTCTCACTCCACAATATGTTCGAAAAATGTGCGGTCAAAATGATCAAGATGATCAAACAGCTGGACCTGCCACAGCAAATGTAACGAATGTGCAAGGTCAATCTAAACATAATACCTATTCCATGTAACATATACACGTCGTTGTGCGTTATCTTTATTAAAAAACAGAAAACAAATGAAAAAATCTTGTTGAAAGTCAAGACACAAATGTTTAGAAGCCTGTTTTGGATGAACGTGTAAGTCTTGAATTGAAATTTCATGGATTTCTATTTCTATTGGAAGAGGACAACCGGTAGAAGCGTATTCAAAATTTTGGGACGTTCCTTCGGCTATTCATATACTCTTCTTGAATCTCCGAAATCGAAGGTTGATCAAGAAATTGTAAATCCTACATGACTTTACTATTACTCAAGTATACTCTAATCTTTAAGTTTCACATAATTATTTTTTGTACAGAATATATTATGCATGGATTGCAAAGCTTCATTTCTTTAAATACGATTCGGCATCTAAAGCAGGCTTTACAAATAATACGAAAACAAAAAAAAAACGAAATCTACACGATATAGTTAAAATATTGTAATACTTCAACAATTATAAAAAGTAAGCATGCAATATTCATACAATGGCATTCTCAAAGAATTATATGAGATATAATTCATTACCTACAATATAATAGTAAAATATGTACATATTTGTCACAAAAACGGAAAACAATAGTCACAAATTTTAATTACGATTCACGAAAGAAAAAGAAAAAAAGTAACTGCTCAATGCACATTCGTGCCAGGTAAGTGAAGTACGCTTTTCTATAATGAAATCACAAGTGATTTGTTAGTATATAAATTTAATACGCAAACTGAATGTCCTATTATAATTGTTTTATCTTAATTTTATAAAATGGAAAATCTAAGATAAACGATCTAGATTATTAAAAAAAAAGATATCTTATGATTTTCATTGTATCTAGTACCGAGCAACCTGGAATGTATAGTAATTCTTCTTTTGTATAGCTAATGTTAACGTCACCTTGTTTCCACTACACAGTAGCTAAATGTCCAGTTGCAGCTCATAGTGTATATTTATTTTCTAGTTGTAAGTGCTTCTTTTTTGTATGTATAATAATGACGTAAAAAAAAACCATTTTACGATAGCAGTTTTTTTATGTCTGCAGAAACTATCTGAAATATTTCTTCTTTACTTTTTGATCCATCGATGAATGTTATTGTTTTATATAAATCTTTGTCTTTCATTAAGTCGTTTGTATGTTTCGCATATTCTGGCCATACAACCTTCTCAAAATATCCAGGAACATCGGGTGGATCGTAACATCTATCCTTCCTTCTCTCCCAGCATTGATCTTTGGTTAACGTTAAAAAATATTTCTTATTGCATAACTTCGAAATAACCTTACACGTGAACAGTAAAAATCCATCTAATATTAGAATCTTCTTATCATTTGTATTTGTCGATTTGCTTTCCTCTGGCGACGTAATCAAGTTTAGAACATCCGATCGCATTTTATCCATATCCAAGCTGTTTATTATTTCCCAGTTCATGTGATTGAGTTCTGGTATGTATGTATGTCGTGGATCATCAGCTGGTAAGAAATAGTTATCTTGACAAATAAGAACAGAGTTTTTTAATTCCTTGTGAAGCCGATTAACTAAACTTGTTTTTCCACTGCACGTTGCTCCAGAAATACCAAGTACAATCCAATTTTTCGAAGACATTCTGCTTTCTTTGGTCCTGTACTCTTACGAAGTACACACGTTTAAATCAACCTATGCCTATGGGTTTGTGTGCACGTGATGTAAGGTAGAGTTATGTAAGTCACCTTAAACGTGTTGATAATCCATGAAACCAATGGAAAGTAGAAATGTTTTACTCTGTTAGGTACAGCTAAATTTTGTTCCCTTTGCCAATCGATTTTATATAAAATCTACAAATCGTGAAGTTTATTAATTTTATCATATGAAAAACATGGCTTTACATGATAAATAGTGAACAGTATTAATCCACCAATAAAACAAAAACCTGATACTGCAGGTATCATTAAAGCTAATTCTTGAGAACCAAACAACGATCTTACTTTGTCATCGTCAATAAATGGAAAACCAATTACCCATATAGTGTAATATAAGAATAATATAATGGTGACTAGTAGTATCAACTTTCCTCTTTCACTGTCAGAATGAAACATTTTAAGTTATCATCTATTTCTCTCTCTCTCTCTCTCTCTCTCTCTTGTACTCTATTAAAATAAGACGATAGGCCTCATATATATGTATTTGTACTTATTCTGTATGCAACATGAAAATTTTCAAAGAAGTCTGATTTACCAAGTATAAGAATTATGTTATAAATTACTGATCTACGTATTCTTGTTCAAACTTCTTGAAATCTTCTTCTGTGAATGCAGTAGTTTCGGGTTCTTTAGGTTTCTCTTTCTTTGGAATATATCTCCTCTTTACCGCTCGATCTAGAAGCTGTAAGCAATTTATCGAATCATACATAAATAATTATGTGTCATACGAAAGAACTTCATCGTCTTTCGTGCAGAGTGTTATTACTTATTTCTGGATACATCGTTCTAAATATATCAGTACCTTATCCGCTAACTTTGAATCGATGCGATTAGTACTAAGCATTAACAGTCTTTGGACATTTTCATCGGTAGGATCCTTTGCTGTCTCTAATTTCTTTTTAGTTTCATACACAGTCACTTTACTCGATCTACCAAGAATGGTACCAAGATCTAAAAACATTAATTATTCATAAATATTATTGAACATTCTAAAATATCTCTCATGTTTAGATTTCGATCTATACCTGTCTTATCGTTTCTTGATAATATCCTGTGTTTCGGTGGAATCAAATCCAAGGCCCCTTTGTACTTAGTATGCTTTCGTTTTCTCTTCTCTGTAAAGTCAACAAGTGTTACATTCGAATTCCTATTAAATCCTTTTAATAGCTCGTGTGAATACATAGAAATACGAACCCTGTTTCAAAGTTTCCTGATAACCAAGTAATTCGAGACCTTTGCGAACGAGTGAATTTGACATTTTCTATTAGACATTAATTCACTTGACATGTACAAATTTCAAATAAAAGATGACATGTGTTACAAAAAAAACTACATTACTTACCACGGGTTGTTGGTGCAGAGCAGATGCAAAACTCCTGTGGTGCTCCTGTTACAGTGGTGGGATTGGGTGGGATTTGAGATATTGTGCAAGATCTCTCGCGCACGCGCAGCGATTTTAGCGCCTCAGTTAGATATTTATGACGCATTTCTATGACTGCTGCAGTGATCGAGACAGATCGAGACTATTCGCAACTATTCGAGACATCGATTCGAGACTTGTGTTAGTGTAACGCTGATTCATAAAATTTTTGACAATATGGTTAGAAATGGTTAGAAATTAAGAAATGAACACGTAATCTTCTAAATAGGAATGTGCTTGATTGAAACATTAGTCTCAAACACATATGTGAACGTATACAAACGATGGGTGGCAATGGGAATTGGCAATACATTTTGTAGTTTCGTCGAATGCAGTTTAAGTTGTTAGTTGTCAAATGTACTCGTGATGTCTATGTGTATAAGTAGTTGTTGATCTTAGCAGAGTTGATTTAACATTCTCGAAATTTATCAAGAAATATCTGAAACGTCAAAATGCACGACGCTTACGAACAATCATCGATATTAAATATTTCTGTTCAAATAGAGTCGATGGCTGCGTATGGTAAGTAGTCTGTAACCTTCATGATAAAAGCTTATTCACAAAAAGTTTATTCATTGAACAGTGTAAATTATATCGATCGTTTGTCCGTTGAGAGAAATGAATAATTTGCGTTGTCAATGATGAAATCGATGATTTACTGTTAATTAGAATATACGTTTCAGATGATAATTTGTTAATTGGTACAAGAGAGGGTCATCTTCTTATGTATAATGTTCCTTGTGTGACAGATGACAGTCATAAACTAGAATTATTGCGCCATAGTAAGAATTTTAATAAGAAACGTATCACACAAATCGACGTTGTGCCAGAATATAATTTATTGTTAATTCTAACAGGTAATCGTATACTTATTTTTTTCTTACGTTACAAACTTTGAACAAACTATTACATTCTTTCTGTTTATAGATAATATTCTTTGTATACACGACTTAAATTCCCCAAATTTTCAACAAATTTGCCAGCTACAAAAGACTCGTGGTGCTACGTTGTTTACATTAGATGTGCAAACCACTCAGAGTTTAACCGGCGAGAAAAATACATTTGTACGCTTGTGCGTTGCCGTGAAGCGCAAGCTGCAGTTGTATTATTGGAAAGCAATGAAATTTGAAGAATTCAAAGATTTTGAATTAACTGTACCTGATATACCGCGTGAATTGTCTTGGTACGTATTATCTTATATTATATTATTATTATTATTATTATAGTATCATATTGTTATTATTATCAGACTGCAGATCTTTATGCATCTATGAAGAAGTTGATTGAATGAAATATAAAACAGTAAAAGATTAGAAAAATTTAAGAATATTGTAATGTTGTTTTTAATGTAGCAAAGTCATTAAGGAATAAAATAACTTTTTATTTTATCCCTACTTTCCGCGATCATTGCAGAACATTTTTATTTTGCATAAAGATCCGTAGTCTAATTATAATTAAATATTTATGTAATTATATTTATCATAATGTAGTGCAATATACATTAATCGTAATACAGGTGTGGAGATTCGCTGATTCTGGGTTTTCGTGGTTTGTCATACACAATATTAGACTTGAATGGAAAAGTTAAAGAATTATTTCCGACTGGGAAGTCACCTGAACCGAGCGTTACAAAATTATCGGACAATTCATTTTTATTAGGGAAAGATTCTCAGTCATTTATTATGAATACAAAGGGTGAATTGATTCAACATAATTCGGTAAAGTGGTCCGATACACCGAATGCAATAGGTACATAATGCTACAATACGTCTGTGAATTTAAAAAAAACGATGTATTCTAGTGTTAATTGAATTGAATTGTTTTAGCTTGGGATGATCCTTATCTACTTGGGATTGTGCACGATAAATTAGAAGTATACACTATAGAGGACTGTGTGCACATTCAAACGATAAAGGACATGAACAAAGCGAGACTCGTATACAGGTGTAAACAAGGAAAAGTTTTTGTAGCGTCTATTAGTCATATTTGGTGTGTTAGAGCAGTTGATGTAACACTTCAAATTAGAACATTACTCGAACAGAAGCAATTTCAGCTGGCACTGAAATTAACTGTACGTAAAACAGTATTTTTAATCGTTTAATGCCAAGATTATAAATTATTTCGATTTACGGAACAACTAATATCGATGCTGTTTCAGAGTTTGTCGGATATAACCGAGGACGAGAAAATTAAACAAACGTATAAAATACAATCTTTATACGCACATCATCTTTTCTCTAACAAAAGATTTCAGGAAGCAATGGACTTGTTTTTAAAGTTAGGAACCGATCCGTACGAAGTGATCATACTATTCCCTGACTTGGTTATATCTACGAGCAATCATTCTGAACACAACGAACCAACGCCAAGTTTGCCTAAACTAGAAGATCATGATTTAGAAAAAGGGTTGCGCGCGTTGATAGTATTCCTCACGAAAGTCCGAGACAAATTGATGGACGATACAAAGTCAAAAGACAAGGACAACAGTAAAGAAAAACCTTCGATCAAAGGAGAGAAGAATATGACAGCAGTAGCTACCGAACAACTATTAAAAATTATAGACACAACTCTTCTGAAGTGTTATTTGCAGACTACAGACGCGTTGGTAGCACCGTTGCTTAGACTGAATCATTGTCATTTGGCGGAGGCTGAAAGAACATTGTTGATGCATCAAAAGTATCCCGAGCTTATTATACTGTACCAAACGAAAGGGCAACACAGAAAAGCTTTGGAGCTTCTCGAGAAGCATGCGAAAGAAGTTGATTCTAGCCTTAAAGGAACTGAGAGGACGATTCAGTACTTGCAACAGCTGGGAAAGGATCATATGGATCTGATTTTAAAATTTGCTGGCTGGGTGTTAACCGAAGATCCGGAGCAAGGACTTCGAATATTTATGGAAGATACACAGCAAGTTGAGCAGTTACCAAGACCAAAAGTATTAGATTACCTTCTCCGTTGCCACAACGAATTGGTTATAACGTATTTGGAACATGTAGTGAACATTTGGGAGGATACCAATCCGCTATACCATAATGTTTTAATACATCAGTACAAAGAAAAATGTTTAAATGAATCAGAAGATAACGAAACACCTGGCGAAAAAGAAGCGACGCAGCATATCAGACAGAAATTACAACAGTTCTTGGAGAAATCAGCACATTATACCCCAGAAACGATACTTGTCCATTTTCCATCAAATAATCTCTTCGAGGAACGTGCAATTATTCTCGGACGACTTGGACGCCATCAGCAAGTCATATCGATATATGTTAATCTTTTGAACGACATACAGAAAGCCATCGACTATTGTCATAACGTATACACTAGATACCAAAGTAAGTATGAAATTGTGCGCCAAGAGATAATTCGTCAAGATAATTCATCAAGAGAGATAATTCGTCTTTTGTTGCTCTAAGATCAAGACAACGCAGAGAAACAGAAACAATCTGACTGTGCAGAGGAGGTTTACTTGATGCTGATACAACAATTGTTGAAACCCGACGACAAAGGAGTTTCGATGACAGGTAAACAAATTGACAATACCGTCGCCGTTCTAAAACGATATACATAAAGTCATACGCAGAATTTGAATCCCGTAGGATGTAAACCAGAACTTCAACGAACACCGCAACCTGATCTGGAAATGGCGTTAGAGTTACTCGAGAAACACGCCTCGAAAATAAATCCGTTGAAAGCGTTGGACATCCTGCCGAATACAGTTCCTATAGGTAGAATAAAGTGTTTCTTAGAAGTCAGTTTGCAGGAGAAATTGAACGCCAGAAGGAGGTTGCAGATGTTGAAGGGCTTGTTTTACGCGGAACATTTGCAAGTGCACGAGCAGCGTATGCATTACGAATCACAGAGCGTTTTGATGACCGAATTCAATATATGTCCAGTATGTAAAAAGAGATTTAGCAATCAGAGGTCTGTACTCAAGTGTTTATATTAATCGATAATCCATCTACCGTACACGTGTGTGTACGCAACAATAATAACAATGATGTGAATCATTTTGCAGTGCATTCGCCAGGTTCCCGAACGGCGATATTGTACACTACTCGTGTCAAGATCGCAAAGGATTTCAATAGACAAATTGCAAAAAAGGGCTCTGTACGTTACCCTGCAGAAAGATAGAGAATATTTCAATATCAAAATTATCCAAAAATATTGCTTTTTCGCAATATGTCTTGAGCTGGTTGGCACACGTCGCACAGTGGGTTATTTGGCCTGAAAAAGTGGAAAAAACTATTGTAGCGTTATTTATAGGCTCAAGGTTATAATATTATATAAGCTACAACATTATGAAATCCAAAATACATTTTAGTATTTAAAAAATCAAACTTACCTCAATTTTTTGAAAAAAAAATTTTTTTTAAACTTTTACATATTGAAATTTGTAGACGACTGAATACTGTTCCTCTTTTGTTAGAAACATTTTTTCCTCAGATTATCGAGAACCCATGAAAAACCGTGGCGATAGTAGAATATTTGCACCGAAAAGCTGAAAAGAGTTATTTTTGCACATAAATTATATTGAAATGATGTAAATTATTATTTTATGCAAAATATGCGAATCTCGAAACTTTTTAGTAAATAAATATACATTATAAGAAAATTTTAAATTATTACCATTCCTCAGATAATGTTTTTTCTTCGGTTGAATCTGCTGATGTAGTTTCATCAGTAAATAGGAAAAATAATATTGCAGCCTTATTCTTCAGACGTTTAACTACAACAAACAACAAAAATTTTATGCCATACGCAAAAATTTAGAAATAGAATTTTTTCCACTTTTTCGGGCCAAATACCCCACTGTGCGTCGCACAGCCGGAAAAGCCGGACAGAGCTAATTTAAAATTGGCTCAATCTTCAAATTCGCATAACTTTGCCGAGAATAATCCAAAAGTGATGAAACATCCACGATTATAAAGCGTAAATCTTCTCTACTTTTTGATGCTGTAGGTAATTTTTATAATAATCACTGCTAAAGCGGCAATACACATATAAAATCTGATTGATGAAATATGTTGATATGACAGGTTAACAATATTTTGTATGTATATATAATTACGATACTCACAATTAATTTTTGTTAAAAACGTTTTGCAAAAATGTTCTTGAAGTAACATTTCCCTATCACGATGATTGAATATGCTTGAATGCTTGACGCTCTTCTTCTGTGTAATTTTGTTGATTGAAAAATTGTTCCAGACATTTCCATTTCTGACTAATATTTTTCTCTTTGTGCTCCTGCATTATGTCGAATAATCTTTGTCGGGTGATTAGTTTGATTCCAGATGAGTCCAACCAATTTAATTAGTCTTACGAATAATAAACTTAACACAGCATAATTAACACGCACTAAACATAAACTACACAAAACAATACTTAAACTAAAAAAAAATACACTACACACAATATAATTTACACTAAAAAATTTAACTAAACGTTATACGCATATAAAATCGCTTTTGAATATTTCGCTCTGTAGTCTTCGATCGCACTGTTACAATGAATGCAGTCAAAAGCCAGCGAACGAGGACCAGAGGACTTACAATTAGTCGAAGGCTTATCTGCAGCATAGCCATAACATTTCAAATGGCTATAATCTAAACAGTTCTTTCGACGAGGTTCCGAGAATTCAAGAGGAGGCCCGTCGAACACGAACGTACAGGCGTGCATGGAGCGCTACAATTCTCAATCACCTTCTAACTAAATTAGCTATAAAACTTCGAGTCAGATCAAGTTAGATTCAATTCTTTTTGCACTTTGTTCGCCAATATATACTGAATAAAATGACATCAAATAGAACACGCGGACTCACACGGAAGTATAACAAAATCCTTGATGAAGTTCTAAAATCATAAGAAAAATTGCTGAATTATTGATTACTTTTAAATATTTATTAAATGCACAAATATACGCAACATAGAAATAAATACTGTTTCAAATATACATATAAATATTAATGCTAAAAATAAATATTTATATTAATATTTACTTATTTTATATTATATTTACATATTTATATCAAATTAACAAATTACATTATTTCAACATAATTTACATGGAAAAATAATTTTCACCAGCTTTTCGGTGAAAGAACTGCAGTGTCACGATTTTCCAAGGTTTTCCGATAATCTGACGATAAAATCTTTCCAACAAAAGTTGAACAGTATTTAAAATTTAAACATCTACAAACACCTATACAATATAAAATTTCAGAAACAATTTTTTTACAAGAATAGCAATACCGCTATATGACGGAGAGCGCGGTAGCATACAAATCAACAGCAACAACAACAACAACAACAACCACCACCACCATCACAGAAGAAGCGGCCGCGACCGTAGTACCGAAAGAGACGACCGCGATTCCAAAAGAAAAGCAAAATTTATAATAATTATTATTGGGAATTAATTTTTTTACTTCAATATTATATATACTTATCTCAAAATATTATATTTATTTATGTAAATACATGAATATATGTATATATATTACTATTATGTACAACTTTATTGGTTTCCCTTAGCGTTACACAATCCTTATACATTATACAAGTTCTCCGTCTCCCTCTTCTCGCCGCTCTTAGTCTCTGTATTATTCTGGTGTCCCGTACACAGGCCATTTTTTGCAATTTGTCTCTTGAAAATTTATAAACAATAACAGCGATCGTTTTTATAGAAGAAAATTTTTTTAGTACAATTTTTCCAAAACAAGGGCACTGTACGGAACACCTCAATAATACTCTCCGTATTTCAGCACAAAGAGCATAAAAAAAAATTGCTTCTGCGCTTCAGAAAGTAGTAAGTTCATCGAAAAATCAAGCTGCTTGGTTATATCTCCGTCTTCGTCTCTCCTGCGAGCGACATATCTCCCTCTCCGTCGCAGCCCTGCAGGAGAGACGAGGATCTCTCTATCCTTGTCCTACTTCATTCGTCGTAGGTCAGTTACGCTCGGAGAAAAAGCCCAGGCATGATCACTTCGTAGCTCGATCGGAGGCATTCTCGAGAGATCCCCCCACTTGCCCGCCCGCGCGTCTCGCTCCCCGTGGCTGCCATACCAGTGCTCGCAGCACTAAGGCCGCTACGGGGAGCGAGACACGCGGGCGGGACGTCGGAAAGCGCGTAACGAACCAGCCATCTTGGAATACGAATTGTTCAGTATTATAACGATGAACTCTTTCACATTTCCTGAAGCGAAGAAGCAATATTTTTGCATGCTCTTTGCGTTGAAATGTTGTCCGTGTTATTCCGGATCGCCGTAAAGAGCCCTTTTTTGCAATTTGTTTCTTGAAATTTTTTAAACAATAATAGCGTTTGATGGAAGAACATTTTTTCAGAACATTTTTTCCAAAAAAGGGCTTTTTACGGCGATGCGGAATAACACGGAGAACATGTCAACGCAAAGAGCATCCAAAGATATTGCTTTTTCGCTTCAGGAAATGGGAAAGAGTTCATCGAAAAATCAAGCTGCTTGGTTATATCTCTGTCTTTGTCTCTCCTCCGAGCGACATATCTCCCTCTCCGTCGCAGCCCTGCAGGAGAGACGAGGATCTCTCTATCCTTGTCCTACTTCATTCGTCGTAGGTCAGTTACGCTCAGAGAGAAAGCGTGTTTACGCACGGTTTGTACCATCAGAGAGTATATGAGAGTGCTCACGCCCGGGTTTTGGCCGTGCCCATATAGTGCTGCCCCCTAGTCTAGTACTTAGCCTGGATCAGCTCCTACATCATCTTTAGCATGGACAAGATCCTACATCATCTTTAGCTTGGATCAGATCCTACATCATTTTTAGCCTGGATCAGATCCTACATCATCTTTAGCCTGGATCAGATCCTACATCATCTTTAGCCTGGATCAGATCCTACATCATCATTGGCCAGGATTATGACATACAATTCATATTATTTTATATAAAATATGTAACTAATATATAAATCTCTAATAATATAAATTATATTCATAGAAGTATTTTAATTTTTCCCGAGCTTTTGTTGCAAACTCTAGTTGTAAAAAATAAAAAAGCCGGAAGATTTCGAAGAAACACAGATTTTATATCGAAGCTTAAAAGCGACCATCTTGGAAATTAATTTAATGTGATGAAGTACTTACTGTCATCAATACTGTCTCCAATTTTTTCATATTTTTAGGCACAGTTATTATTAATTAAACCAAAGTGAAAACCAATTATTTCTACGAAAATTTAGAAGAATAACTTTAGGGTTACCCTGAAATTTTCAGAATATGTTTTAATTGACACAAATCTATAAAACGTATTTTTTAAATTTTAAGTATAGATAGACCCACATTAAAAAGTTGTAAAACGCAACTTTTAGTATTTTTTCTATAATTCTGATCAATTGCAATTTTTTAATAAACTTCTTTTCACATCCTGCAGTAAACTAATTGCTCTAGTTTCCAAAAAAAGTTCAAATCGTATAGTATATTAAAATAGTGGTAAATCTACGCTACAGACAGGGATTGGAACGGTTATGAAAATAACTGTTTAAACTGTTATTTTTCGGTTCTGATTGAAATAGTTATTAAGAACCGAAATGATGTTATGTTATAACACTTATAACTGTTACGAGAATATCGGTACTGGCTGGCAGTTCTGGCTTATATCGGTTACGGTTACGATTTTGGAGAACCGATATTATGTATTTCGGTTCAGGATTTCGGTTCTCTGTCATTCTGTATTCTATATTGTGTTCGACCTAATATTTATTATTTAAACAATTTATAAATAAATAAATTTTTATAATTTGTTTCTATAGTAATTATTTGAATTGTTATTTCAATAATAATTTATTGTTAAAATAATTGTTTAAATAAATAAATTTTTATAATTTGTTTCCATATTCATTATTTGAATTGTTATTTCAATAATTTATTGTTAAAATAAATAGATTTTTATAATCTATGCAAATTTGTTATTTGTTTTTATTTATTTAAACAATTATTTTCACAATAAATTATTAGAATAATATAATTCACAAATAGAAAAATATATAAATTTATTTATTTAAACCAGTGAGATGAGCAACCCCCGCGGACTGCAGTGGGCCAAAAGTGAAAACATAAGAATACGCGCGGGCCGCAACCGGCAACGGACGCAATTGTTGGAAGTAACAATTGAAAATCGGCGACGAAGGCCGCCTCGCCGCGCCACTGGTGGCTCATGTCGGGCGAAGTTATTTTGTTTTCTGGTTCGAAAAAAACGTCGACGTTACAAACTTGAAAGGGTGGTTTCTCAAGATAAAAGTGTGCTCTATCGCGTGGTATAGTTCGATTTTCCGCTGGACCCTAATTTTTTGAGATAAATTGAAAAATATCCTCAAAAATTGGTGCAAAAGTAGTGTCTCTTCGTCTTTAATCATTGTTTAAACATGTTTAAACAATCATAATGTATTAATATTGGATATCACTGTATTCGGGAAAGTCTACAGAATCTTTTGCTGTAAAGAACAATTCAATATCTTTTATAATAACCACAATATTTGTTTAAAGTTGAAAAATATGTTTTTTTTTCAAAGCCATGTTTTTCAAAAACTGTGCGTATAGGAGAAAAATTAAGGACAGATTCGGAATCAGCGCAAACAACTCTATAACAAGTTCCCAACAGTATATTGAAAACAAATTTGGTGTTGGACAGTGTAATCGGTTCTCCAGAACCGTTAGGCCTGTTGCACAGTCGAGCGCAATTTTCCGGTCTCAAATACGTTCTAAAATTCTAAAAAAAATGTTACATATTTTGGATCCTAAGACGCATTTTATAGAATTTTTTCAGATTTTTTGGTTGCAAACTGTGGTCGTAAACAATGAAAAACCCCCCAAAAATCGGAAAAATGCAGATTTCTAGAAAATATGAAAACATGCTTTTTACTGTTTGGTTCCTTGATAAAGTACTACAGCAGGCAGTGTCGTCAATTTTTTTCAGATTTTTTTATTGTGGGACATCATTGTCAAACTTTTCTCGACGTTTCTGCTGTGAGGAGGAAAGTTATACTTATTGATTTTACCGCGGGTGTATATTAAGTAATTTTTAACGTTATTACATTTTACTTTATTATTACATGTTATTATACATTACAAAACGCAATTGTTTGACCTAAGAAATGCGATTTAATAGAAAGAAGAATTGTGTTCTGTGCGCGATATATGTACATACTGTGACTCGCAAAAATTTTCGGACGCTCTAAAAATGATAACTTTTTTAATATTGTACTATACGATTTGAACTTTTTGGGAAGCTAGAACAATTAGTTTAGTACAGGATGTGAAAATAATTTTTTCAAAAATAGCAACTGATCGGAATTGTAGAAAAAATGAGAGACACTTGGGGAAACTAAAACACCTGGCAGAAGACTGTGAAGGGGTAGAAAGAATTAACATAGGTATAGAAAAGATAGTACAGGAGAAAAGAGTGGGAGAAATTGTAGAATGGGTTAGGAGTATAGAGAAAGAAAGGAAAGAATTAATCACAAGGGATAATCAAGAGAGAGGCAGGATTAGCGGGGAGACATTGGGATAGATCAACATAGACAATAAGGTATTTGATGTGGCATGGGATATGGATGAATGGGTGGAGGAACGGATGAATGGATAAATAGAGGGATGAATGGCTTCGAGAATTATAATCCAAGTCCAATTTCTGGGCCACGAGGCTGAAATAAATAAATAAATACGTATTTACTTACTTACTAAAAATTGCATTTTACAACATCTTTATATGGGCCGACATTGAAAATTTAAAAAATACGTTTTGTAAATCTGTGTCAATTAAACATATTCTGAAAATTTCGTCAAAATCGGTCGACGTTGCAATGAGCTACAAACGTTTTAATATAAAATAATAATTCTTAAAATATATTCTGTTATTTTACACCGATATACCCGACCCGACCCGTATCATGTTACAATGTTTCTCTCCACTCCACGGCGACCGAAACCCTCGAGCTTCACTTCCCTTTTCTCCGTTCGTCATCATAGAATAGTGTTTCCTGAAAATTGAATGTCTCTGGCCAGACTCGAGTTCTCGACATTTATAGCAAGCTTGCTATAATCGTATCTTATTTGTCAAAATTTAGTTTTCCATTTAAAATATTTTGTTGTTAAAACTCATTAATAGTTTTAAATAGTACTTGAACAATATTAAAAATAATACTGAAATATTGGAATATTACAATTTGGAATGAAGGGTCTAGCCGGACGAGGTAGTCCTCCGAATAATTTAAACAGCCGTTGCGCCATTCAATTTTCGGTCAATTTTTCCCATTTACTTGCATTAATTTAATCATATAATTGCATTTAATTGAAATTGATCATTGAGATTTTTTCCCGATTTTTTGGTTCAAAATGTTAATTACACAAACTGAAAAACACGCAAAAATTCGACAAATGCAGATTTATTAGAGAAACTGAAAAATAGCATTGTTCATAATTTTAGACTAGCAACATACCAGAACTTTTTTTACGACAGCGCGTAAACGACAAAGAGGGACTTTTCAATGACTCCAAGAAAAATGAAAAACTTAATGACTCCGAGAAAAATAAAGAACTTAATGACGCTGAGGAAAATGAAAAATTTAATAACTCCAAGAAAAATGGAAACTTCAATGACTCTATGAAAAAACTTGACGGCACTGAGGAAAATGAAAAATTTAATAACTCCAGGAAAAATGGAAAACTTAATGACTTTGAAAAAAATAAAGAACTTACTGACTCTGAGGAAAATGAAAAATTTAATAACTCCCAGTTAACAAGCAGTCTTCAATGCCTCTTAAAAATGCAATTAATCATGTAGGGATTGATCAGGTGTTTCTCGCTATATTAAAAAATATTTACAAATCCTTTGACAAATTCTGCTTTGTGGCGTCAGGATACTGCTTTCGACATTCCATCACAGTTTGTATAGTATACATATATTATTTCTCCTCTTTGTTTCTAGATAAAATTTTATTATGATCCTCCATTAGTTTAACGCCCCGTTCAGCGGTATCATTGCATTCAGCGGTACCACCTTCAGTCCATGTTTCAGTCAGACTACTTATTATTCATAATAACTTCTTTTTCCGATATTAGAACTATTTTTACCACGTTTTTATTAACTCGCTTTCTTGTTCTTTTGTAGATTGGAGCGTATTAATGAATTTATTTATATATAATATCTCTGTCAGTTATGTATACATATATGAAAAAACTCTTCAAACAAAATTTTTAGTATATATATAAGGAGGTGGATATATAGTATCAAAGAAAAAAAAATGTTTCAAAGTCATTATTTAAAGTTTTCAAGGTCACGGATGTTTTTTCTATCAACAACTGTTTATGCTATATATGGATTCTTAAAGAGAAAAAAGACAAATTCAACGATATATCATAACGTCTATTTATGTCATGATTTAAAAAATTCTCATTTTCCATTAAAAACTCATTTTCCCATGATCCAAACGGCCCCAAAATTTTTCCAGACCATTTTCTCAACATTTGTCACAATTCTGGTTTACGGGACCAAAAAAATTTCATGGTCGAAAAATAAGGTCCACCCTAATGTTGTATATACGTAAATTACGAGAAGCAGTAAAGAGTGCTTAACGTCGAAGAAGAAAATCCGGGTAACTAAAACTTAATATGTACTACATTCCACGTTATTAGAATAATTGTAGTTTAATTATGATATATTTTAAAATTGATATAATTATATCAACATTTTTTATTTACACCTAAAAACGCCACTGTCTCGGAAGGAAATGGACATTCGAGAGAAGCAATGAAATTAGAGCATCATTGCGAAAAAAGATGAGTTTGCAATAACCTCAATATACATTTTATGAAATTCTATTATAATTATAGTTATGACTGTATTTTTTAATAAATAAACTTGTGTATGCTAGTATAAAATCAATTTATATATATTATACAATTTATTTTATTATTTGTTTGACAACTAATAAATCTACAAATTGATTTATAAACTAAAAAATACTTCCTGCATTTTCGTATACTCCAATCAGTCCAAATAAATACCATCAACCTGTTCTCGATCATATACCAATTTTTATTAATGCAATTATGACAGTAACAAAACGTTTCTATTTAAAATGAATACATATTTTGAACATAGTTTTTACATTTTTAATTTTTTGGAAGGTTAAAAAATGTAATTAAAAAAGTAATGAAAAATAAAAATTAAAAAAAAATCCCCGCTGCACGGGGACTCGAATGCTAGCTCCAGATTGCGATTCATACGCTCGACGGCTCGACAGCCGAATTTCAGTTTCGCTTCCGCCGTAAAGCAATAGAACATGGCAACATGGCAAGTGCTAAAAATAGATTGTGGCTGGCATAAGCGCACAAGCAGCGCACACGGATATAGTAAAGGTACGTTGGTGAGTGTAGCGCGCGGGCGCGTTGCTAACACGATACAGTGTCTTCTGTGGTGGCCTCTGGTGGCCTCCTGTTTCTCACTCCAGTCAGAATATATCCTAGAGGGCGTAAGAGAAATATTCGAGCGACACAGATGTCGTCAGATGTGCTAACAGTAAAGTGGGTTCTGTTTCTTGCTAAAGATGATGTAGGTTCTGTTCCATGCTAAAGATGATGTAGGAGCTGTTCCAGGCTAAACATGATGTGGAGACAAAAGCGGCACGGCCAAAACCCGGGCGTGAGCACTCTCATATACTCTCTGGTACCATGGGTTTCTACCGTCGATGCAAGAATAGCAGGAGACACGACGAAAGCGCTGCGGCGGAAAGTCGGGAAGCGCGACAGCGAAGCAGCCATGATGGCATACGAATTGTTCAGATGAACTCTTTCAGACTTCCTGAAGCGAAGAAGCAATATTTTTGGATGCTGTTTGCGTTGAAATGATCTCCGCGTTATTCCGGATCAACGTTCAGAGCCCTTTTTTGCAATTTGTTTCTTAAAATTTTATAAACAATAATAGCGTACGTTTTTATAGAAGAAAATTTTTTCAGAACATTTTTTCCAAAAAAGGGCTTTCAACGTTGATCTGGAATAACACGGATAACATGTCAACGCAAAGAGCATCCAAAAATATTGCTTCTTCGCTTCAGGAAATGGAAAAGAGTTCATCGAAAAATCAAGCTGCTTGGTTATATCTCTGTCTTTGTCTCTCCTGCGAGCGACGTGTCTCCTATCCTTGTCCTATTTCATCCGTAGTTCACCTCTACGCCGATAGCCTGATAGAGGCGCCACTTTCCAGCACGTGTAGTTACAGCCTCTACACACCTAGTAAATGGTGGCGCTAGGTTGCGTCCCGCGCACCCTTAAATTTATTTATTTCTTATCTGATTTATATTAAGCGTTGTAAAATATACTCCAATGTACGCTCATGTTATGTATATAAATGTACACATTTTCCATTCGCCTTCCTATGATTTATTTTTACGGTTACTTTCAATTGTATAATATGTTTAAATAAATTGCAATTTCTTCGGAGAACGAATTAAAGATTTTAGAAGGAAATGAGGTAGCGTTAGAAACGATCTTCTTGTCTCTTATATATATTTTATTATATATAAATTTACAATGAATTTTTTCCGATGTCTTCAATTAAAATTGTCGGCGCTACGATAAGGTAAAAATGGAGGAAACTTTTCTATAATCAGAGTCTCCGCTGATTTGTTTTATTCGGTGATACATGAGACCTTTTTTTTCTGACGTAACTTAATTGCTGTTTAAGTTTTTGCAGTAATATATAACGGGGAGGTTGGGGCGTGCCCGGTCCAGAATATGGGTAAACGGGACTAGTGATGTCATACGCTATCTTGTATTCCTACGCCGGCTGTTATAACGCAAGTACAGCACCGATACGAACGTGTCGTAAGCGGTGTATTTAATTGTTCAAGTAATACTAATTAAATTTTTATTGCGTTAATTATTTTGATTCACGCATCGAACTCACTTCCGCACAACGATCGAATCGTTCTTTTTGTATGCGTTGCGTGCGCGCGACACATCGAAAGTCATTCTAAAGTTACCGCTGTATGTACCTAAAGAGATAAATTGAGAGTGCTGCTCATAGTTGATCCTCTAAAAAATATATAAATGTTTACAAACGGTAATTAATACTTTGAGCATGTCGTGAGATTTCTACTTGTACGAAAGTGAACTAAAATGATTATGTACATTGTAAAAATCATTGTTCAATTGCAGAATAATTATTAGACTGCGGATCTTCATGCAAAATAAAAATTGTCTGCATCGATTGCAAGAAATTGAAACGAAATGGAATATCATTTCTTCCCTTAATGATTTTTAATGATCTCAGTTTTTAAACTTTTCAACAATTTCGAATTTTCAACTATTTCGGTCCGCAGTCTAATAATTATTATTCTAGCTAATCGTTGTTTCTTGGGAAACAATAATTTGCAGACATATCTGAAAAAACCATTCTAGCTCGCGCGTTTTATTGCGAACGAACGGCTCGAAATGTGGACGGTAATTCTTATGATTTCGTCTATATATAAATAATAGAATTAACATGAAGCTGTACGCAATAATTATTCCGTGAGTACAATATGTTCTTTCAGCATGTTCGTGAGATTTCTAGTTGGAAAATTATTGTTCAAACAATAATTTGAAATATTTAGATATATCTCTCTGAAAAAGAAGCTTTCTACCTCGCGCGTTTTATTCCGAACAAACGGCTCGAAATGTGGATGGTAATTCTTATGAATTGGTCTATAAATAATTGAATTAGCATGAAGCTGTGCACGATAATTATTCCGTGAGTATAGTGAGTTTTTTGAAAACTCTGGTTGTAGGTATCGCATCAGGGTCGATTGTGATTGGTGGTTGAGGACTGGGACTAGCTACGCTGGCGTAGGACGACGCCGTATGCGCTCAGTCGGTTGCGCGCCGGTTGGCTGTGTGGATGGGTTTGTGTGGATCGTTAATCGGTGGTTTTTGGTGTACTTCGACTGGTTTTTATGCGAGTATTCGGATAAAACGTTGTCGCGGGCTATCTTCACGAGAAGGTAAGTGAAGAAACTTGTTCTTCTTCATTCGGAAAACCTGTGAGCCCTCGGGTTTCACGGACGGTCGTCTCGTGACGGCTAACACTCCAGAGATAAAAATGGCGTGTGCCGCCTTAGCTTCCTCGATTTCTCTCTGCTTTAATTCTTCGTCGAGCGTGTCTGAACTCGCGCTGGTGACAACATTCGAACGGTGTTCGTAATTTACCGAGCCGACGATACCGTTCATCGTTTATCAACGATCGTTTCGAATAATCGTTTCCTACAAGTGCGGCATCGATTCCCACCGATGAACCTGCCCAACAATCAAATAAACGTCCTCTGAGCGATGAGCTCGTTAGATTTTTTGCGTAATCGTGACAGACCGCCCCGAACGCAAATACACGTTCTATTCCATTATCCCAATTTTCATTCCGAAATAAGATAGCCGCTCGTGCGCGTTCCGTTTGTAGCGCCTTAATTTCCGCTATACGGTGTTCCATGAATGGTTTTGTTCACCTGTCAAGACGCCCTATCTGTTGCTGACCTAATTCCGCTTCCTACTGAAAACCCGTCAGGCATTGTGGCAATGTCGACCGCGGTCGGTACACCGAACGATTCTTTCGTTGTGTCCATCTGAAAAGTTGTCCATAGCTCAGGGTTTCCCAAACTTTTTTTCTGATCGAGCACACTTTGAGGGTGTTTGAATTTTCACGGAGCACCTTGTGCAATTCGAAAGGGTAGGTAATGACACATAATCAATAAATCTTTTCAATAAGCCCTGGTCTAAGCTACATTAGAATCGGTAGAGAGATGCGCGTCAAGTGTTTCCAAACAAATTACGATCGTCCGATTGATAACCATATCTTACCTTTTGAGGATCACTGTTTCCACGTCGAGAAGTTCATACGTGGAAACGCTGTGTTACGACAGATAATGTAATCGCTTATGTGTCGTTTATTTTGATAAACGCGGTATTTAATTCAAGTTCGCCGATCGTCACCACCGAAATAAGTACCGAGGATGCCGTCGGCTTTTTTAGACGGGATTTGTCACCGGTACGTCTCTGACTACTTGTGGGATAAATATCATATGTATATTTATACGACGTTAATGTCACCGATATCGACACCTAATCGCGCATCTTTAGTTGTCTAATTGGTGACGCTGTTATAAATTGATACAGCCCGGCCGGAACGGTGACTGGTTTCGTCACGGTGCCCAATTCGTGGCTGAGTCACTGTATTCGAAATGTTTAAATCGCCGTTCTCGAAGTGTCAGAAACGCCGTAAGGGATGGGCGGCAAAAGTCGATTCAATGGAAAATGGGATTCTTTGAACATCGATTTTTCAAAAATTTATCGAAATACTATTTATATCCATATGCATTATGCATGGCGTGTATCCGATTATGTAAATCGGGCCTAAAATGCAATTTAATTCTTATAGCAGTTTACAATCAATTTGCAAAATCGAGTTGTTCAGTAAGAATGTAACTCGATTTAACTGTATAAATTTTATATAAACTTGTAAATTAGATTGATGTATTTATTTAGAACTTGAAAGGGGAAATAATTAACAATAATTTAAATATTCATTAATCATCATTTAATAACTATTCTCCCGAACTCTCCCGTGTCTCTACTTGTTCTACAAGATAAAAAATCGCTGCGAATTCGAGTATGCAACAATCGATTAAAAAGAAATTGAAAATAGCTTCGAAATCGATTATCCAGGAATCGATTCGACAGAATTAAAACTCAATTGGAATATGCAACAATCGATTAAAAAAAGTTGAAAATAGCTTCGAAATCGAATATCCAAGAATCGATTGAAAACAATTGAAAATCGATTCAGAATCGCCCAATCCTAGCGCAGATATAT
This sequence comes from Lasioglossum baleicum, assembly GCF_051020765.1. Classification (NCBI taxonomy): domain Eukaryota; kingdom Metazoa; phylum Arthropoda; class Insecta; order Hymenoptera; family Halictidae; genus Lasioglossum; species Lasioglossum baleicum. The sequence goes on from NC_134938.1 coordinate 12,169,046, forward strand.
CGAACTTCGAGAAAACGGTTACATATTTCTAAGGAAATATATATATGTATATATAATACATATTATAATAAAATTTAAAATATATATGTATTACTTATATTACTTCTCTACATATTATAGTTAGATGTTAGGGATATGTAATTCACTATTGAAAGACGTTGATGCTAGCGTAGAAAGGAAAGATAGAGTGGGGGACGTTTAATAAAGATTTCTTCGATCAAGCAATTTCCTTCGTTCCTCTCACAATCAGTGTTGTGTTTACAGTTACGTCACCGTTGCCGGGCTTGGGCGTGTGCGCGTCTTCTTCGGCATAAATTAATAAATTAGCGTCGTGTCGATCGTCGTTTCCGGATCACGGTTTCGGCGACATCTGGCTTGTCCATCACACCGGAACTACTTCCGGACGTTCACCTGCAAATGCCCGGGTTACTCGCGACCCAAAACTTTCAAGTGCCCTCGAAAAGTGAACGTTACGAATTATTTTCTCGAGCGTGACGTAACACCGAATTTCGAACATGTGTTCGGTCATATCTAAACACGAAAAACAAGATAATTAAGATTTAAATAAGAGCAATTACATCAAAGTGTCTCGACTTAATCGTAAAAAAAGTTTCGTACGGTAAAAGAACTTAAAACCAAGGTTACAGGCAATTTTTGTTTTATGAGAATACGATTATTATTTGAACTTCGATAATGAACAAATGTTTAAACTGTGGGCGTGGTGTGTGTGCAGTAATCATTTTTTTAATACCGGAAATATTCGAAAATGCTAGTGTATGTACTTACATCGTGTAGATACTGTTAATCTTAACACGTTGATTTGCTTTCGTTATATTACATCAATTAACAAATAAAAACAGTACACACATATAAATAATATAAATAAAACTGATTCACTGTGAAAACTATATTTCAATTTTCTTTTTAACTATTTTCATTGCATGTACTAAACTGTTAGGTATCGTCTTTTCTATATAATTTTAAGAAAAGCTATATAATAATTGTGTCCAGTTGCTCGGCACACACTAGGAAATGATTGAACAGTTTCCATGGAATACCACAATATATTCCCGTGTAAAAATACTCGCGGGACGTTTTTAACTCTTCTGCTCTGATTACCTTGACTGCACCTTTCTGCAGTACAGGGAAACGGTATTACGGTGTGAAAAAATTTGCACCTCCGGGAACGTGTGTGGACGTTGAACCGTATTCATCAATTTACTTTCATCGATTGCTGTTAATTATTTTATTTTGAAACTCGTTTTATCAGTACAGATATACACGTTACAAAAGATACTTTGTATATACATTGCATAATTGCGATGACTCATTGAACTCGTAAAGCACGAATTGGCACGAATTTTTCAACGGTGTGTACAAGGTTATACACGTGTGTGTACACGGCGGTTATACATGTATGTATGTATGCGTAGCGTATATTGATTTTTATTGTAGGTTCGTAGAATCTCTCAATTGGCACAGAATCTATGCAAATTTTTTCGTACATTTTTCTTTACTTTTCGTAATGCTCGTGCAACTTCCGAAATCCTGATTTTCCGTTTTTTTCCCCGGGAAGAGTCTCCTGGGATGTATCGCGATTGGTCACGTTCTAGTTTATCGTTATCCAGCACACACACATAACCAATCGATGAACTAATCGACCTATGTTAAACGGACATCGACGTGTTCTTTGGACCGGAAACGCAACCGATACTCCAAACGCTCCGTTTTTTCTTAAATTCTGAAAATATAAGCGTGTGCACACAGCTGGTGCCATAATTAACTCCTTAATTAATTAATGCTTCGTAGGTAAGATTTTCGCAAAGGAAAAAAATTCTTTAAATTTTGTCAGGAACCACCCTCTTCACACTTCTAATTACTACACAGCGGATTTTGTGCAGTTTTAACAAAAATGAGTGGGTATCATTTAAAACAGTAAAAATATTGTAAGAATTTAAAAATACTGACATGTTATTTTCCATTTATTAAATATATTAAGACAAAAAATAAATTTCTATTTCACCCCGGTTCGTTAAAATCCAGGTAGAAAGTTTTTATTTTGCATAAAGATCCGCTGTCTACTAATTGCGGTGTTTTTGTATTGAATAAGTAATTTTAAAACTGTTGATTAGCCGAACCACGTCGGACCCGGTTAGTTCGGATAGTCGAGGTGCCGCTGTACTCGATCGCTGCGAGCTCAACTTTTATGTTGACGAATTGGCACGCGCGGAGCGTAATTGAATCGTAAAAACACGATCGGGATATCAATCGGTCTGGTACACAGGCTTTTCGAGTTCCTCGTTCTAAAAATAGTGTCACATGTGCATCCTAGTTGCGAGTCGCTCGCCTATTCATTTCTGCGAGTGGTGCCGTTGCGGCGGCTCGCGTTTCCGATTCCGAATTTGCACGGTGTCGCCGCGAATTTTCGGCAGAATCGCCTCGTAACCGGGAACAGGGTCGACACGATGATCGGGCTAGCCCGTTGCCCGCGTAAATGACGGAGGTAACCAAGTCGGCCGACGGCAGATTAACGTTAAATGCGGACGTGACGTAGGTACGTGCCGGTCGGCAGCTAGCCGACTTGCTCTATGCACGAACAGTCGTGTCACCTTTACGCTACACGATCGACCCTTTTTTCTCTCTCTCTCGGCCTTCGTATTCTGGCCTGCATTTTTTTACCATCTCGGCCGCCATTATCGCATCGTTTTGCAAAAAGTCCCGACCTTTGCCAGCTCCATAGGAAATTCTCTAGATCGCACGTAGGGTTGCCAACCTTCACCGAAACAATTCCCCGAAACTGAATGCGAGAAACCCCTTAAAAAATTGTATTGTTTCTTACATATTTTTTGTACGTAAAAAAAATCCTCGGGAAACTAGGTATGTTATGCTGGTGATTGATTAAAAGTTTAATTATTGAGGGGCCTCTTATATGCACAGCAATAATAATAAATCTGAAATTATATTGTTATAAGTTTTTCCGATAGTATAGGAAATTCCGGGCAATCCGGGACGGTTGGCAATCCTAATTGTGCGAGAGAGGGTTAATACCAGCGGTACCGAGTGACGTAGAAGCTTGTATTTACAACGATACCGAACGGGTTCCAGAAAATTAGTAATACAGGTTACAGATTACGTACCGATTCGCGTCTGCAGATTAATGTAATCAAAATTACCGATTCATTACGGATACGATTAATCGATCAACAATTGTGATTGGCGAGAGTGCTTGTTATCGATCATAAAAGCAATCGCAATTACTGTCCACCTCTGATCTTGGCGTTACGAGAACTTCTTAGGCGTCGCCGTGACCTTTTTACAGGTCCTCGACCGAGTCTAACACTCGTTGAGTTGAATTGGTCTAATTAGCAAATGAAGATGCTCTGGCATGTTGCTAGTGAAGTTGCTATCCGTGACCCAACAAATTTTATCCTGTTCCGGACAATGTATGCAAATCATTTTTATTCTGCATACAGATCTCATAATAAGTTTGTAATAATAACAGTTTGTTACTGTCCGAGCATTGTGTATTAGCGTGTCTACCAAAAATCTCGTATTTCTTTGAAAGGGGAGATTCCTTAGGTCATTTGAAGTAACTTTTTCCTTTACGAGAATGTTCTACGCGGCTTGGTTAAGGAGTTATTAACGAAAAACACCACCACCACCCCCGGACCAATCAGTGTGCGGGGCGTGTCGCCGAGGCTGAGTCCGTCCGCTGTTGCTCCGCCCTGATTGTTCGGTGTTTTTCGTTAATAACTCCTTAACGAAGCCTCGGAGAGCATTTTCGCAAAGGAAAAAGTTGCTTCGATTAACCTCAGGGACCACCTCCAGCGAGATTTTCCGACATTTTTGGGGCAGCCTGTACAAACCATAAACAAGTATTATCTAGTATCTGCGGTGTAATCTCGGTATTCCGTGGGATCGTTGTTGTCGCTAATGGAGTGGAGGGTTTTCATCGGAAAGCGAACGTCGACCGTCGAAACTAATCTGGATCGGACGGGATCGATGCCCGGCACGAAATTACGGGCAGGAATTCCCTGATCGCATAGTATTCGAGTGTAGGCTTGCTCCCGATAGGCGCATAGGCAGGAGGAAGATTACGGCGACCGGCAAAACAGTCCGTTTATCGATTGCATCGGTTTTTGCGGCGGATTCAATCTGCTGCCTACGAATCCCCACAAGTTCCAGGTTTTTGACCTTACGGCAGAGCGACGTGCCGAGTCATCGCCGGCAAATAGAAAACCACCGGGAGCCAGCGCCAAGGAATTTCGGATGCAACTAATAATAATGCAGCGGGAACCTTTGGCCGGTTATCAAGCGTTAATGAAAACGCCACGCCGCGCGCCGGCTTCGAAGAGATACATCTTCCAGGTAGATCGAAGGCTGAACCGCGCGGCTGGCGCGAGAATCACCGGGAAAACTTGCCTGGCCGTGTTAAATTCGTCGGTGACGGTCACCGGTGACCGGCAAAGTCATTCTCCTCCGATGCGTGTAATCGCGACATTGCGAAAACGGAACTGCCGCGAGGTGGGCGTGGTGCTATTCAACTTCCTTTCTATCTCCCATCGGACGCAAGATACCAAATCATCGAAAACTGTGTCACCCTGTGTGTACAATGATCCCTGAGATGATTTCAAGCAACTTTTTCCTTTGCGAAAATCTTCTCCGACGCCTCGTTAAGAAGTTATGAACTCACAACAGACCAATCGGGGCGGGGCAACAGCAGACGGACTCCGACACAACCAATCGCAGCGCTGCTATTTCTTTGAAAGAGGAGATTCCTTAGGTCATTTGAAGTAATGTTTTCCTTTACGAGAATGTTCTACGCGACTTCGTTCAGGAGTTATTCAAGAAATACGTGGACCAATCAGTGTGCGGGGCGTGTCGCCGAGGCGGAGTCCGACCGCTGTTGCTCCGCCCTGATTGTTCGGTAGTTTTTCGTTAATAACTCTTTAACCAAGCCTCGGTGAACATTTCCGCAAATGAAAGAGTTACTCGAAATGACCTTGGGAATCGCCTCTTTCAAGGAGGTACATTTTTTGGAGATTCATTTCTGGGGAATCGTTCGCCAAAGATATTTCTTTGGACACACAATAAAAATCTTGGTATTCGGACAAGTCAAAATTCTTGTTGGTGGTCCCTGGATCCGTTAAGAAAACAAAGGAGGTTTGTGTAAGGCTCTAGAAAAGCCTGTTAAAGGTTGACAGTAGCAGCAGCAGCAGGGCCGGTTTAACACGTCGCTGGTTCGTTTACTCAATATTCGAGCCAATGCATCGTCTAGCCCCGCTCTTAACCTCATTAGCTGGCGAGCCCCTCCTCCCAGGCAAATAAAGTCGCATTGTTGACGACATCCTTCGAGCAGGGACGCTGGAAATCGGGGCCGCCCTTCGGACTTACATCCTCGCTTCCGTTGTTATCTCTGATTCACCGTTTCCGAAGTTGCAGTCCACGAAAAACTGAATGAGCAATAGGGAAAACGACGCTCGAGTGCCGCAAACAATATTAGCTTAATGGCCGGGTCGTTACGGCGAAAGCGGAGAGAAATTTTCTTTAACGCGTACGCGGCCGGCTGTAATTTACAATTAGAAGGAGGCCGTAGTTTTTCTAAACCTCGGGCCCTTGAAAAATGTTTCTTATCAGATTGTATTCTACTTCACCTCATAAAATTTATAATGGCTGGCAAATTGGTTTCGAATAAACCTCTTCATGCTTCCATGCCGACAAAAAAAATAAAAGAGAAGCTTTTCTCTGAGAACAGTCCTTTACATTCGCCAGAGTTACCAGAATACTGCAAGAATACTAGCGAGGGGTACTCGAGTGCCCCTCGGGGATTGTTAGCAGGTACCGGGTGCTCCAGCAAGAACTCATCTCTACAAACTGTGCGACAAAAAAATCGCCGGCCATAGAACTCTCCTCGTCATCGTGTTTTCTCCGTTCCATTTTTAACATTCTACCCACTGGCTTATTAATAGAACTCTGAATGGCCGTGCTACCGTGTCGCAAATATTCCACTTAAAATTTCCTCATCAATCATAACAACAACTGTGACTGCTGGAACACTCGCCCTATATTATAGTCAAAATTATATTATATTATCATATTATATTATAATATATTCTATCATAATTTATTTAATTATTACATTATATTATTATAGTATACTTAGTAATCATTATACTATGTTACACTATTTAATCATACTATACTAATTTAATTGTACAGTATTGTAGTAAAAAACGGCGACGAATCTCTCTGGGCGTATAAATCCTGCCGTTCTAGAATCTGAAACGAACGTTCTCAGCGACTCGGTTTTACCTTGACGAGAATGGTTTCTCGCGTAGACAAGAATGGCTCGCCGCGTTGATTAGGGCTATTTCAACGGTGTCACCCTATATACACTGCATATCGTGAGCATTGGCGCCACGGTGACTCCGGTGGAAAATCAATAGCCCGACGCTGTGTGTTCGTTCACGGCTCACGGCGAGTTCATCTTACCTTCGCCGTGGCGGCGTCTAGAGCGTCTACATACTCTAAATCGCGTCTAGAGAACGGTGTCTCCTTTGTGCGAGACACGAACGTCGCCCTTCTCCTCACCCCCCGAGTGTGACTTAATATGTGTGAAGGGCCGATTAACCGGCAGATTAACCCGAAACTGTGACATCACAACCGGGTGCCAGTTACATCCGGGTGGGAATTACTTGTCTTTCCTGTTCGTTTCTGGTCCGGGAGGCTCGTTAGCTCCGGTTCCCTAGAATCTGGAACGGTCGAAGAGGAAGGTCTCCTCTGCCGGGTGGAAAGGTCATGGACACCTCTTTTCGATGTCATGAACACCTCGGCACCAAAGGTTACAAGAACAATCTGGCCTGGTCCTTTGACGGTCGCGTTGTCGCCGGATAATTTCACCGGGGACACGACTAATTTGAACACACAAGTGCATTGGAGTGACATGTCCATATTGATTTTCGCGAATGTACCCGCGGAACGAAGATGAAGGTACTTGGGGAGATCTTGCTGAGCAAGACTAGCTGTATCTGTCAGCTGGTCTTGTCCTTCCTTGTCCTTGATCCCAATGTTTCGAGAGGAAAATTGATCGGATCTGGATCATGGGGCTTGACCCTCATTGGTGGAGGAATCTTGGATAAGACACTTGGGTAGGTCTCATGGAGCAAAGCTAGCTGCATCTATAACCTGATCCTGTCCTTGGTTGCACTGTTTTCAGAGGAACATTGATCGGATCTGAATCATTGGGATTAATCTTCATTGATGAAGGAGTCGTTCGTAGCTCCTAGGTACACTGATTGGTGAAGTCCATAAGTTGACCTTCCTTGTCCTTGAACCGACGGTTTCGAGAAGAACATTCATCGGATCTGGATCATTGGGCTTAACCTTCATTGATGGAGGAGTCGTTCGTGGCTCCTAGGTACACTGATTGCTGGAGGAGTCATTCGTCACTCCTAGGTGTAACCTCGTTGGTGGAGGAGTCATTCGTGGCTCCTAGATACCCTCATGAGTGCAGAAGTCCTGCTCTGCAAGTATAGCTGCATCTGTCAGCTGGTCTTGTCCTTCCTTGTCCTTAATTCTATTCTTTCGAGAGGAATATTGATCGGATCTGGATCATGGGGCTTGACCCTCATTGATGGAGGAGTCGTTCGTCACTCCTAGGTGTACCCTCGTTGGTGGAGGAGTTATTCGTGGATCCTAGGTACCCTCTAAGACTAGGGTTTTTGTATATGTGGGTTTAATTATTGCAATTGTTATTTACAAATTATTCAGGTATGCTGGGTATCACTTTGCAAATTGTGAAATGTATGCAATGTTAATTTTGGCGTGTTTGAATGCTCGTCAACAGGAAAGGGTTAGGGTATGGGACAAGGCGGTTCAGCAAATAGAACGACCTAGTAATCCCAGTTGGTAGTGTCCGCTGGCTGGAAGCCGAAACTAGTTAGCCACGGTGTGTAACTCGGTACGTCGACGACGCTGGATTCGCGCGGGCAGCCTAGCAAAAATCCAAGGAAAACCACAGTAAGCGGATACGGGTGTCGTTGCTTGACGGGTGACAATTTCACTGCCGCCTCTCGGTCGAAGACGTCGAGAAAAGATGCTGGACACCGATACCCCCGGATGAGAAAAATCGGCCGTAGACGACGACGTCGCCGACCGATGAAAAATAGTCTGGCTGTCCCGAACACGTTATTTAACCTTTGCTCGAGGAGTGGGACTGTAAGGAGGTCACGGATGCTGCCGATGTGTCCGGTTACTTTCGAATTTCGCGCGCCGAAATCGTCGTCGCCACTTATCCCGATCATTGCATAAACACGATTACCTAATTATTCCAATAGAGAGTGCCTGCTCTAAACGGGATTTGTTGATTTTTAGAGATAGGAAGACTTTTTTGGAACATCCTCGGGGGATCGAAGATGCCCGAACAGGGCGAAAGAAAACGGAGAAGAAAGTAAACCGGGAATGAAGGATACCGGTTAAGTGTCTGGCAGACACTTACGGTGAATTAAGAGCAATTACACGCAGGCAACGACATACTTAATGAGAATTGCCGAGGAGCGAGCGAGAAAGGAGCCGAGAGAGCAGGAAGATTAGTGCCTTTGCAACCGTGTGGGCGGAACGAAGTGAATCACAAAGTGAACGACACGATAATCGTGGAAGGTTGACTGGACTCTGCTTTCTGTTGAACTTGAATCAGCCGTAGTCGAGCTCCCTTCGAATCCGGACGCGATACAGGCTGTACTAAAAATGTACAACCTTTGAAGGGTTCCCTAGGTCATTCGGAGTAACTTTTCCCTTCGCGAAAATCTTCTTCGACGCTCTGTTGAGGAGTTATTCGCGAAAAACACGGACCAATCACAACGCTACCCCGCGCAGCGGGGCGTGTCGCCAAGTCCGCGATTGGTCCGCGTTTTTCGTGAATAACTCCTTAACGAAGCCGATGCCGAAATTTTCACTAAGGAAAAAGTTACTTGAAATGACCTAAGGAACCACCTCTTTCAAAACGATAGAAAATATCCTGTCAAGGTCATTTTGACGGGTTTCTCAAGGTCATCGCGTTTTTCTGCATGATAACATGTATTTTTTTAACACGGCTTAAAAGCATGTACATTCTGTCCAGTCATCTTTTCTTACTTTCAATAATAGCGGAAATTATTTCTCGAGTTAAAATGAACACCCTGTATATATATGTAGATGCTGGTCACCTCTGCTCCAGAGTCTTTTCTATTAATTCTTGTCATGAAATGCACGGGATCCGCATTCCACTTGAGAATCTGTGATGTAATTAAAAAATACGCTCAAAATCGAGCGCGCGATTAGGAGCAATCGGGATGACCAGGTCGAATGAGTTCATCGCTTATTAAGGTCCGCGGCTGATTCGGAGGTCCCAAAGCGGCCCGTGTGTCGAGTTAAATACGTGAAATGATTCTGTCCATGCACGTTATCAGTAGCGAGAATCGTTCTAGCATTTCGGGGAAAAATGTTCAGGTCGAATTAGATCGATGAACTGAATTCATTCGTCTAAATCGGAGTTTGAGACTCTTGTTCATAGTTCCTAGACGCTGTCAAGCTATTCTGATCATCGGGAGGCTAGCGGAGGGAACACAGAACACTTCTGTTCCCATGAACAGAGAACTTCTTATTTTCTGTTTAGCTGCTTCCAGAAATTGTTTGCCACGTTGGAGCAATCAGTATTTTGTTAGTAGACCGCGAATAAAAATCAGTTAACTATTCTAATATGTACAGTCTGGTTCATCCCAGTTTAGGCCGAGTTCACATGTTCCTCGAGCGACCAGATTATCACAGGGTGACTCGTTTCCAATATTTCAAGGAAAGAGGCTTAGAAAAATGAGCACAGTTTGCGAATTATTTCCAGAGACAAGAACAAAGAATTTTTATTTAGTCTGTGAGAGGAGTTTCGACTATTTAGGCAGAGTGTTGTTTATGCAATGGTGAACAGACACACACACTCACAGGGTATTGTGTTGTACAGGCTTGTGCGAGTTCTCGCCCATGCGAGTCTTCTCAGCGGCGTAGGAAATTGCTCGAATCCGGTGTCGGTAAAAAGCGAGCGGCCGGTTCGTTCGATCCCTATTGCCACGCCATTGGTGCATATTTCGCACGTGTGACATCATCCGCGTGATGTAACCGCGCGTCGAGGAACTCCCACTCGGCCCGCGGACGTAACGATACACCGCGGCGCGGCTCGCTCGGCTCGTACGCCCTGAAAATAAGCTGTACGTGCACTTGACAATAGCACAATCACTTCTGGCCATCAATGAACAGCCGAAGTCCTTCGGTTATTGTTACCGACCGAACGAACGAACATTGTACCGCCTCGCAAACTTTTCCCGAACGAGACCGCGAACGTTTTATCGACGCTACGATATAGTACAAAAATTAACTGCAACGATCGTCTCGGTCTAAAAGTGAATTTCTCGAGAAAACTCTTCTTGCGGTACTTTAAGACCTTCCGCGAAGAAAATCGCCGCGCGTCGGCTCGGCAATGAATAATACATTAAGTGATATCATCGCCGCGATCGCACAAATACACTTTTACGGCACGCTGTGAATCGAAATTACATGACCGAGCAGATGGAAATGATTCTCGGCTCCGTGGAGTTCGATTCCGCTCATTTTCCGTAGAGAGCTGTGAGCAGACCAGCGGAAAAAATGTTACTAAAAATAATTAACAAATAATAATGAGAGTTATTTGCGTTTTTTCATTAATAAATGTTCCGCTGGCTCCCGATAGAGCTGTTTGCCAAAATATAGTGGAAACGGCCCGGTCTGATCAGAGGAATTGAGGGGAAAGAGTTACCCCCTATCACCCAGTACCGGAAGAGTCACGTGACGTTGTGACTTTTGCGCGACAGTGACACAACGCGTCACGTGACCGGGGCGCGGCCGAAACATGAGAGAATAGACAAAGGTAGAGTGGGGGAAAGCTAGAGAAAGTAATGGGGGAGTAATAGGGAAATGTAGAGTGGGGGAATAGCACCATAATAGAGAAATGTAGAGTGGGGAAATAACATCATAATAGAGAAATATAGAGTGGGGAAATAGCATCGTAATAGAGAAATCTAGAGTGGGGAAATAGCACAGTAATAGAAAAATGTAGAGTGGGGGAATAGCATCGTAATCGAGAAATATAGAGTGGGGGAATAGCATCATAATAGAGAAATGTAGAGTGAGGGAATAGCATCGTAATAGAGAAATGTAGAATGGGGGAATAGCATCGTAATCGAGAAATATAGAGTGGGGGAATAGCATCATAATAGAGAAATGTAAAGTGGGGGAATAGCATTGTAATAGGAGAAGATAGAGTGGGACCACACACATCTTAATCTGGCGACTCTGGGCCCAGAGGAAAATGAGATGTTTGTTCGACGTTCCGGAAATTAGGCTTGCGAATATTATCACCGCGAAAGCACACGGTGCTCGTCACGCAGCCGTGTCATCAAGGAATCGCACTTTCGTTTTAGCGTCGATCCCGCTTAATTGTACAGGAAAGAATCGCTGGCTCGATCGAGACCGTTATCTCATTAGTCGATGCGAGATACACAGAGCACACAAGAGACGAGAGATAAGATTACCGTGCACTTCTTATCTTGATGAAGGCTGTTCGAGCCGAAGCGACACGGCGCTACCCGAAGCGACTCGACCGAACGACCGGTCACTGAAATTCTGTTGCAAAAAGCGGTTGGCTGAACGTAACAACCAACGAATATATATACGTAAATCCATCAATAAAATTATCACATGCGGCGTTTTTCCGGGCAACCACAGATATTTGCAATGAAAAAGAAACGTACGTTTGCATGTTAGCCCTAGAAAGGCTGCTGCAGAGTTTCCAGATCGAGACTTGTCCTCCACTCTACCTTTCCCCCTCTACGACATCATTCCCCCACTCTGCCACTCGGACACGTGACGCGTTTCGTCTCTGCCAATGTCACGTGACTAATCTGGTATGGCAGAGAGAGAGAGAGAGAGGGTAACTGTATTCCCCTCAATTCCCCTGATCTGGCTACTCTGGGCCTCCATCGGTTGCTTGATTTAGCTGCCATTTCCAGTTGTCTATCTATTTGAGGAGGCACCTACATAGTTAGGTTGTTGATATCCAGAATTAATGTCTGATTGTTTTCTGTTCCAGGGGCGCCCTTACGAAGGGTAAGACAGAAGTGAGTTGTTGGTCCGATTGACAAAATGACGACCGACATCTCGGTGGTGCGAGGGGGTTGGGACCCCACGCTACAACAAGAGATTGTCGATGAGTACGAATACGACGGGGGAAACTCGAGCTCGAGACTCTTCGAACGTTCGCGAATCAAGGCGTTAGCTGGTACGTATCCCCAAATTCATTACCTTGGTCGTCCGTTTTATATATTATATTACACTAGTAGTTCTAGACTCACTTCTTTCAAGACTTTCCGCGAAATGGTATTAGGAAGGAAATTTTCCGGTCTCGGCATTAGAGTGCAAGCGAATTATTACCACATCCTTTGATACAGCTACCACTTTGATAACTTGATACTGTAAAGTCTCTTTTTGAAGAGCAGTCGTCGGTAGTTGCCGCGCGGAAAGCAATGCGACACTTGTGCGTACGGAAGCATCGAAGCTAGAAATTACTTGAAAAAATGGTTGATAGGGACAGTTTGATAGTTTACGACGAGTCCGGGTCCGATTTCGATAAGATCGTTCTCAATTTGAGAGGTGAACGCAAAGGAAGAACGCTTTCACTTTCAAGATATTGTCGTTTAAAGTTTAGATTACTAATCCTTTTTTCATGAGTTCTTTTAAAGCTCAATTAATGTATAAACTCAAATCTTTCGAAACGTTACTAACACGAATCTTTCTGAATCCAGGTGAACGTGAATTAGTACAAAAGAAGACTTTCCAGAAATGGGTGAACTCCCATTTGGTCCGATGCTCGTGCCGAATCGGCGATCTATACGTCGACCTTCGGGACGGGAAAATGCTGATAAAACTGTTGGAGATCCTTTCCGGGGAACGTCTGCCGCGGCCGACGAAAGGAAAGATGCGTATACACTGTTTGGAGAACGTCGACAAAGCGTTGCAGTTCCTGCGGGAGCAGAGGGTGCACCTGGAGAACATGGGATCCCACGACATCGTCGACGGGAATCCGCGATTAAGCTTGGGTCTGATCTGGACCATCATCTTGCGATTCCAAATCCAGGACATCACGATTGAGGAGACCGACAATCAAGAGACAAAGTCGGCGAAAGACGCGCTGCTGCTCTGGTGTCAGATGAAAACGGCCGGCTACCATAACGTCAACGTGAGGAACTTCACCACTTCGTGGCGCGACGGTCTGGCATTCAACGCCATCATCCATAAGCACAGACCGGATCTGATCCAGTTCGACAAGCTTTCCAAGGCGAACGCTATCTACAACTTAAACAATGCGTTCAACGTTGCCGAGGACAAGCTGGGACTGACGAAACTCCTGGACGCGGAGGACATATTCGTTGACCACCCGGACGAGAAGTCCATCATCACCTACGTGGTCACTTACTATCACTACTTCTCCAAGATGAAGCAAGAGACTGTTCAGGGCAAGAGGATAGGCAAGGTTGTCGGTATTGCTATGGAGAACGATCGCATGATCCACGAGTACGAGAGCCTGACGAGCGACTTATTACGGTGGATAGAGGGCACCATAGAGGCCCTTGGAGACCGTAGGTTCGCCAATTCGTTGGTCGGCGTTCAATCTCAGCTGTCTCAGTTCTCCAACTACCGTACCGTGGAGAAACCGCCCAAGTTTGTAGAGAAGGGCAACTTGGAGGTGCTGCTGTTCACGCTGCAGTCGAAGATGAGGGCTAACAATCAAAAACCCTACACGCCCAGGGAGGGCAAAATGATATCGGACATCAACAAGGCTTGGGAGAGATTGGAGAAGGCCGAGCACGAAAGGGAACTGGCTCTGCGCGAGGAGCTGATTCGCCAGGAGAAGCTTGAACAATTGGCAGCGAGGTTCAATCGCAAGGCTAGCATGAGGGAAACCTGGTTGTCCGAGAACCAGCGTCTGGTCTCCCAGGATAATTTCGGTTTCGACTTGGCTGCGGTGGAAGCTGCAGCCAAGAAACACGAGGCCATCGAAACGGACATATTCGCTTACGAGGAGAGAGTCCAGGCCGTTATGGCAGTGTCCCAAGAATTGGAGGCTGAGAACTACCACGACATCGAGCGTATCAACGCTCGCAAGGACAACGTCCTCAGACTATGGACCTACCTTCTGGAACTGTTGCGCGCTAGAAGGATGAGGTTGGAGCTGTCTCTCCAGCTGCAACAGAACTTCCAGGAGATGTTGTACATCTTGGACAGCATGGAGGAGATCAAGATGCGATTGTTGACCGACGACTATGGAAAACATCTGATGGGCGTGGAGGACCTTCTGCAGAAGCATTCTTTGGTCGAGGCGGACATCAACGTTCTGGGCGAGAGGGTGAAGGCCGTCGTGCAACAGAGTCAGAGATTCCTCGAGCACGGAGAGGGATACAGACCCTGCGACCCTACGATCATCGTCGAACGCGTGCAACAGCTCGAAGATGCTTACGCTGAATTGGTCCGTTTGGCGGTGGAACGCAGAGCCAGGCTCGAAGAGTCTCGCAAACTCTGGCAGTTCTATTGGGACATGGCTGACGAGGAGAACTGGATCAAGGAGAAGGAGCAGATAGTGTCGACCGGAGACATCGGTCACGATTTGACCACCATAAACCTGCTGCTGTCGAAGCATAAAGCGTTGGAGAACGAAATTCAATCGCACGAACCTCAATTGATGTCTGTAGCCGCGGTCGGCGACGAACTGGTCCGTCAGCAGCACTTCGGCTCCGATCGTATCACGGAGAGGCTGCAAGAGATCTTAGGAATGTGGAATCATCTTCTCGATCTGGCTGCCTTCAGAAGAAAGCGATTGGAGGAGGCCGTCGACTATCATCAGCTGTTCGCCGATGCCGACGACATAGACATCTGGATGTTGGATACTCTGAGATTGGTGTCGTCGGAGGACGTTGGCAGAGACGAGGCTAACGTTCAATCGTTGTTGAAGAAACACAAGGATGTCACCGATGAGCTGAAGAACTACGGCACCACGATCGACCAGCTTCATCAACAGGCTTCCGGTCTCGGAGAGCAAGATGCCAAGTCGCCGGAAGTATTGGAGAGGCTGGCTTCCATCGATTCCAGGTACAAGGAACTGATGGAACTGGCGAAGCTGCGTAAACAGAGACTGCTGGATGCTCTGTCCTTGTACAAGTTGTTCAGCGAGTCGGATGGAGTCGAGCAGTGGATAGGCGAGAAGAACAGGATGCTGGAGACGATGGTGCCGGCCAAGGATATCGAGGACGTGGAGATCATGAAGCACAGGTACAACGGCTTCGAGAAAGAGATGTACGCCAACGCTTCCCGGGTCGCCGTGGTGAATCAATTGGCCAGGCAGCTGTTGCACGTGGAGCATCCGAACTCCGAGCAGATAGTCGCCAGGCAGAACGAGCTGAATCAGAAGTGGGCCGAGTTGAGGGAGAAGGCGGATCACAAACGAGACGCGCTGAACTCCGCTCACGGCGTGCAGACCTTCCATATCGAGTGCAGGGAGACGGTATCCTGGATCGAAGACAAGAAACGAATTCTCCAACAGACCGACAGCCTCGAGATGGATCTGACCGGTGTTATGACGCTTCAGCGTCGCCTGAGCGGCATGGAACGCGATTTGGCAGCTATCCAGGCCAAGTTGGACGCCTTGGAGTTGGAGGCTCAGAATATTCAACAGCAGAATCTGGAAGATCCAGAGGTGATTCGCGAAAGGATCGCTCAGATACACACCATCTGGGAGCAACTGACGCAGATGCTGAAGGAGCGCGACGCCAAATTGGAGGAGGCCGGCGATCTCCACAGATTCTTGAGAGACCTCGATCACTTCCAGGCTTGGTTGACCAAGACCCAGACCGACGTGGCCAGCGAAGACACTCCGACCACTTTGGCCGACGCCGAGAAGCTTCTGACTCAGCATCAGAACATCAAGGAGGAGATCGACAATTACACGGGCGACTATCAGAAGATGATGGAGTACGGGGAGAGGCTGACCGCCGAGGCTGGCGACGGGGATACTCAGTACATGTTCCTGAGGGAGCGTCTGAACGCGTTGAAGATGGGCTGGGAGGAGTTGCATCAGATGTGGGTGAACAGGCAGATCCTGTTGTCGAACTCGCTGAACCTGCAGGTGTTCGATCGCGACGCTCGCCAAGCGGAGGTGTTGTTGTCCCAGCAGGAGCACGTTCTCGCGAAGGACGAGACCCCGATAAACTTCGAGCAGGCCGAGCAATTGATAAAACGACATGAGGCGTTCATGACCACGATGGACGCGAACGACGAGAAGGTCAACTCGGTGGTGCAGTTCGCCGCCAGGTTGGTCGACCAGGCTCATTTCGCTGCAGACAAGGTGAAGAAGAAAGCGGAGAACATCAACGAGCGCCGGCAGATCAACCGCGACAAGGCGAATCAGTACATGGAGAAGCTGAAGGACCAGCTGCAGTTGCAGATGTTCCTGCAGGACTGCGAGGAGCTCGGCGAATGGGTGCAGGAGAAACATATCACCGCACAGGACGAGACCTACAGAAGCGCCAAAACGGTTCACAGCAAATGGACCAGGCACCAGGCGTTCGAGGCGGAGATAGCCAGCAACAAAGACCGGCTGCAGCAACTGCAGCAAGCTGCCGAGGAACTGATTCAACAGAAACCCGATCTCGCCGAGATCATCAAGCCCAAGGTGGCTGAACTGGCCGACCAGTTCGAGGAACTCGAAACGACTACTCACGACAAAGGTGAACGCCTGTTTGACGCCAACAGAGAGGTCCTTATACACCAGACCTGTGACGATATCGACTCCTGGATGAACGAGTTGGAGAAACAGATCGAGAGCACCGATACAGGCTCGGACCTCGCGTCGGTCAACATTCTGATGCAGAAACAGCAGATGATCGAGACGCAGATGGCCGTGAAGGCCAAGCAGGTCACCGAATTGGACAAGCAAGCTGAACACCTGCAGCGCACTGTTCCTGATGATAAGATGGAGGAGATCAAGTGCAAGAAGGAGAAGGTAGCGCAGAGGTTCGCCCAGCTGAAGGCACCTCTGATCGATCGTCAGCGTCACCTGGAGAAGAAGAAGGAGGCGTTCCAGTTCAGACGGGACGTCGAGGACGAGAAGCTCTGGATCGCCGAGAAGATGCCGCAGGCTACCAGCAGCGAGTACGGAAATTCCTTGTTCAACGTGCACATGCTGAAGAAGAAGAACCAGTCGCTCCGTACCGAGATCGAGAACCACGAGCCCAGGATCAACCTGGTCTGCAACAACGGGCAAAAACTGATCGACGAGGGACACGAGGACAGCTCCGAGTTCCAGAGGCTGATATCTGAGCTGACAGAGAAGTGGAAGGAGCTGAAGGACGCGGTGGACGACAGGAACAAGCATCTGCTCCAGAACGAGAAGGCGCAGCAGTACTTCTTCGACGCGACCGAAGCCGAGTCATGGATGAGCGAGCAAGAGTTGTACATGATGGTCGAAGATCGCGGCAAGGACGAGATCTCCGCTCAGAATTTGATGAAGAAGCACGAGTCCTTGGAACACGCCGTCGAAGACTATGCGGAAACCATACGCCAGCTTGGAGAGACCGCCAGGCAGCTGATCAACGACCAACATCCGCTGGCTGATCAGATCGCTGTCAAGCAATCGCAGGTAAATTTACAATTGTACATGTATGTATGTATTATGTAGCTTTGAGTTCGACTGATCGAATACATTTTCCGTGACAGGTGGACAAACTGTACGCTGGACTGAAGGATCTGGCCGGCGAGCGAAGAGCCAAACTGGACGAGGCTCTTCAGTTGTTCATGCTGAATAGAGAAGTGGACGATCTCGAGCAATGGATCGCGGAGAGAGAATTAGTTGCAGGAAGTCACGAACTGGGCCAGGATTACGACCATGTGACCCTACTGTGGGAGCGATTCAAGGAGTTCGCTAGAGACACCGAAGCGACAGGATCCGACCGTGTGATAGCAGTGAACGGAATCGCGGACTCGTTGATCGCCGCGGGACACTCGGACGCAGCGACTATCGCCGAATGGAAGGACGGCTTGAACGAAGTCTGGCAGGACTTGCTGGAGCTGATCGAGACACGCACGCAAATGTTGCAAGCCAGCAGAGAGCTGCACAAGTTCTTCCACGATTGCAAGGACGTGCTCGGAAGAATCCTGGAGAAGCAGAACGCGATGTCCGACGAGCTTGGCCGCGATGCTGGCTCCGTGTCTGCTCTCCAACGAAAACACGCGAACTTCATGCAAGATCTATCCACTCTGCAGAGTCAGGTGACTCAAATCCAAGAAGAATCCGCCAAGCTACAAGCAAGCTATGCCGGCGACAAGGCCGTAGAGATAACGAATCGCGAAGGAGAAGTTGTAGCCTCTTGGAACAACCTACAATCATTATGCGAAGAAAGAAGAGCGAAATTGGAGGACACCGGCGACCTCTTCCGCTTCTTCAACATGGTCAGAACCCTGATGATATGGATGGACGACGTTGTGCGTCAGATGAACACCTCCGAGAAACCTCGAGACGTTGCCGGAGTCGAATTGCTGATGAACAATCATCAGAGCCTCAAGGCTGAAATCGATGCTAGGGAAGACAATTTGCTGGCGTGTATTAACCTTGGAAAGGATTTGTTAGCTAGGAACCATTATGCTAGTACCCAGATTAAAGAGAAGCTGGCTGCTCTCACCGATCATAGGAATGCGTTGTTGCATAGATGGGAGGAACGTTGGGAGAACTTGCAACTCAGTACGTGTTGAACACGGTACTACCCCTGGTGAAAACATCCTTCCATTTCTCTTTTTGCCAGGGGTAAAATTATTACCATAGTTAACCCCTTGCCGTACGATTTTTTTTCGTGGTTAGTTAATTTCACTGATGAGAACAGAAAATTTTTGTCTATTGTATACCTACATTTGCTTTAACGTTGAAATATTGATAACATTCACATTTAGCAGATTACGTTTCAAGTGTTCCTCGCTAGTTTGATTCGTTATTATACAACAAGGGGTTAAGCATTTTTACAGGAGAAGTAACTGGAACGTTTTGTAAATTGTAGTTTTGGAGGTCTATCAGTTCGCTAGAGATGCAGCGGTCGCCGAGGCATGGCTGATCGCCCAGGAACCGTATCTGATGAGCCAGGAACTCGGGGTAAGCGTTTGCTCACACTTCGACCGATGAAAATCCATATAGTCATAATCGTGTGTAAATATTAAATTAAACTATTATTTGTCGCAGCATACAATCGATGAGGTCGAGAACTTGATTAAGAAACACGAGGCCTTTGAAAAATCGGCAGCTGCACAGGAGGAAAGGTTTAGTGCCTTGCATCGACTTACTACGGTCAGTAATTTCTCCGTAACTGTTCCAAGTTATGCCTTTACACGTTGGATAAGTGTGGTGGGATTGAAAGAATTTGATGATGCGTTACAGTTTGAGTTGAAAGAATTGAAGAGGAGAGAACAAGAACGGGAGGAGGAGGAGAGACGCAAGAAAGAGGAAGCCGCGGCAGCTGAGGCAGCTCGGTTAGCTAAAGCAACGCCAGTAACTAGTCCAGATGAACCGCCCAGTGAAAGGTACATTCAACCCTTGTTGTTGAAATATGGAATGTTCGATTATAGAATGCAAATGTTGCAACGCGTTTTGATCAAGAAATACTATTACAGTTGACAGGTTCATTGCAACGGCCTAATACATAATTAATTTATAGAGCACAATTGCCACACGTAGAACAGTATAGTAGACGAAACCTGTCCAGTACATAATAGAGACCTAGCGCATTGGACAGTTAGAATGAATATGGAGTTACTTTGAAAGTGTCTAAGCCAAAATATTAACTTGGATTTTTTTTTACGACAGAGCCGAAGCTGAAGGTGTAACCAGTGGAGAACGTACAGCTGGTGAGGATGATTCGCACGGTAAGATGACTATGCTTCTCATCATACATTTTAAAAGGCAGTTTGATAAGAGTTTCCTATTTACGCCAAAATGCATCGGGTCCGAGGAAGGAATAGGCTTTCGTTGATATTTTTGATTCTCTTCGGTAGAGTTGAGCAAAATTTTTCTCTTGACTATAAACGACATTCGAATCACGAGGATCACTCAATTCTCATATTGTTACTTATTCGATCTCGTCTCTGTTGAGGGGTAGACTCGTTTCCAGGATTGCAAGGGTTCGGGATGCGCCTTCTCGTTTCTCGATAATGCAAAGATGGGGTTTCATTGTCAGGGGCGTAATTTGCATTATTCGGCAGCATATAGCAGTCGCAGCTTTGTGAAAATATCTACAATCCTGGAAACGAGTCGAACGATCTAATTTTCTCGATCTTGTTCTCTTCTCACAGTCTGGTAACGATCGATCGAATACTCGATTCTACTATGAAGAATGAGTAATTTATTTATACATACATATCTATGTACATATACACATATGTATATGTATATATATATATATTTATATACTTTTTTTGTTGTTGTTGTTTTACTAATACAATGTGTATCGTACGTTTTTGCTTTCCACGTATCTTGTACACTTAACTCTTAGGCGACTGGTTTTACAAACTGGTTTGTTTGGATAAGCATGAAAAAGCTAACAGCACGTTTATTTTTGCCTCTCTGTCCCCGACCCTGTTTTCGACATTGTATCCGTCCCGATCGCAATCCGTTTCTCGAATCCCTCCAAAAAATGCACCCTAAAATGCGGCACGGAATGCACAAACCACAGTGGCACATCGCAAGGCTTCTACACGTACACCACAGCCTCAAGACAAGCCCAAGGAAGGTGAGTGTCCTGACGATATAAATCTTGCCCCTAACGCGCTCGCAGGTCTTTTATGTTGTCCTTCAATTATCGTTCCCACGAAAGAGAATCATTCTCATCTGTTGTTAACGATATTCCAGAATGATTACACACACCTAATTAACTCTGCTACACGGTCAGCCACATTTTCTGTTCCATCGCATTTCGTTTCGATAACTCACATTTCTTTTCTTCATATCCGATGATAAATATTTTTCAGGATATCATTAGACTGCGGATGTTTATGGAATTTTCAGTTTTCGTAGACGAATTTGAAGAAAGTGATGCCAAATGAAATCCTGTTTTCATTGGTAGTAACATTCGTGGGTCCAAAATATATAAAAATCGTACCAAACTCTGTCGAATTTGATACTCCAGCATTTTTTGAAAATTTTTATGAACCGTAAATGCATAAAGGTCCGCAGTCTACTAATCATGTTGTTCACATTAACGATGCCACTTTGTTAAATACCAGTGCCTCAGGGAAGAGATCACAGTGACCCACGAGACGTTGTTTTTTCGAAATCCGAGATACTGGTATTGAACTGTTGAGTCGTGTCGAATTTTCTGTATGTATAGATTATGCTATGTTGATCCCTTAAGCTGGTGGCGGAGTATACTGCTGAATCATTTCTACGCATCAATCATTTATCTCTCTTATCACTTTCGTAGATCGATACATGCTGTGCACTTAACGCGTCATCTCATTGATAACAGTAACCTGGGGATACATGAAAATCCAGTTCACTGTAAAATTCAATGAAGACCAAGAGACCATCACTTTACAGGACGACTGTTTCCATTTTGTAGATGAAAGAGATTCTACGCAGGATGATGGTGCTCTGGTGGCCGAGCAAAACAGGATCTCATGATCAAGATTTGATTTTAATTATTAGGATAATTCTGAGTCACACTTTTTTGCTTGACCACCAGAAAGATATCACTCAAACTTTCCCTCTTTCAGCATACGCATAGGCCAGCTATCGCTATCAATTATAATGCGTTATTGTTCACTGGCTTTTATTAACTCTTAGCAGGTGACGGAGTTGCTCTAACTGCGATGCAACGCAATCATTTATTAAAGCTGATACTATTCGATTCGAAGAGAAAGAGAATTGAACTCGATTCCCTCGGTGCGCTACGCGTTACTATGTATCGATCTCGATCGTTTTCTGCGATCAAATGAATTTGTTCTGTCAAGGTAAGCGACAGAAGCGCCGACGCATAAATGTTGCAAACATCTAATTAAGCTTGTTTGTGCATCAATTAATGCTTCACTCTGTCATCAATCTTCTCTTTATCTGTATGCAACAATCGTCCCAGTCAGCCAAACCTGATTCGAGCAAAAGGTGGTCATTTTGATGCCAAGGTCGTGCTCGAAGCAGAATTTGCTTTCTATTTGCTATGAATCTGCTGACCAGTACTTGTCGACAAATTTCGAGCCTGAAATCAGACTCTGCCCTCGTGTAGAGGAGTCTTAATCTTGCTCTTCGAATTAAAATCGGAGTAAATCTTGTTGTAGAATGGAAAACCGAATTTTATTCAAATTTCAAGTTTCATGTATTTTAAATCCTTTACATATTTATTTTGCCCGATATTTACTCTTGTTAGAGCAAGGTTAGGTTCGTTCTTAGTACGACCGACCTGCCCTCTACACATTCGTCGGAATTTCTTGACATGTTTTGGTGGCAGATTCATAGCAGATACAAAGCAGATCGCTCACTGGGGCACTCATTTCTGTTTTCATACGTAAAACATTCTCTATCGACAATATGAACTTTGGCGACGCAATTACCCTCGTTAGTATGATACGCATAGTTTCTTTCTTTTCATCATTTTTAAAAATTTTATTTTGTAAGCTTGTTTGATCCCCCTACCCCCAAATGATTTCGAAGTAGAATTATCTATCACTTCTCGGTACTCGTTAAATATACAGCATGTGTAAAATTGGTGTGTGGTATAGTGCATGCTCAGAAACCTGCACGCCTATCCGTGAGAGGAGGGACATCACTACCTGCCACACCCTCGCCTACGAAATCTCCGCAAGGTCTATCGGTTCCAACAAGTAAGTCCCCTTTATGGATCACAGTTCTCTTTATTCATCTTCAAACCGAGAATAAAATCGCGAAATTACAAAATTTCTCCCGAGTGAATAGTTCAGAGTAAAACTCGGCTAGAAAAATCGAGACATTTTCTGTTCGGGCAAGACTCGGACTGTGATTATGCGGTATTAAACAGTAGAGAGCCCGTCTCTGAAATATATGTTCGTTCCCTGGGGCCAGCCGGACAAGCGTTCCCATACTGGTCCGCGAAGATGCAACCCTCTATGATCCTCAAACTCTCGTCGACGGACCTCGCCAAGCATGGTTCGCTGATCGAGATGTATCTAATCAATTGGCTCTTGTCAATCACTACCAAAGTCTTCGTAGGGATGCCCTCCTTTTCATTGAGAATTCCGTACGCCTTCGAGATCTCATGGTTCTTGTCGGAAACCATGGCGATCCTCGTTTCGCCCAACCCACCCTGTTTGCGTGGGATTAGCACCCACGCGAGATGGCAGTACTGGGAGTCCGTGGAAATTGATATCACCTCGCAACCTTCCGCACAAGGAAAACCATAGAATTTATTAACCCCTTGCCCTACGATTTATTTCACGGTTTCAGTGACTAGAACTCTTTTCGTAGTAATTTCCAAAAAATTGAGAAAATTTATATCTATCGTATGCCTGCGTGTTCTCCAATAACTATACATTAACAAAACCAAGAAACCCGCAAGAAAAGTGACACAACTCACAAATGCAGCATTTGAGAAAAATCAACTTAAAGAATACTATAAAACTTATATTGAAATAGCTTAAGCTTCTTTTAAATTTCAGGTAAGTATGATAAATTGCGAGATAGAGGTGTGACGCTTTTCGTGCATGTTGGGGCACTTCATACATATTTTTCAATGACACAATCTCAAAATTGCCATTTTTTGACTTGTATCACTTTTCTTGCGGGGGTGAGATATATATATATCAGACTCTGTTCAGAATATTTATCACGAGTCTCACACGATATTGTAAGGCAAGGGGTTATTTAATATTTAATATAATTAGCAAACAGAATTGTTTAAAATAAGTACAAGTTAAGGAACTGCCCTTGAATTTCAAATAAAACATTTAAAATAGTCGGGAGTCGGCAACAAAATTGAAAAATATTGTAATTCAGAGTGCAAAGGGTTAAGCACACAGATGTACCTAATTTATGAAACTCCTCGACACGATCGTTGAACTGTATTATTTCCGTTGGACAGAAGAACGTGAAGTCGTACTGGTAGAAAAGCATGATCAAGTATTTCCCCTTGAAGTCGTTCAGCGACAGATCTGTCAACTTCATATCGACCACCGCGGTAGATGACCAGAATGGTGCAGGATTTAGTATCTTCGGTACTAAATGAACCTCGGGCTCCTTTAATTTCGATGGCTTCTCACCGCAACAGTTATCAACGGAAGCATTCTCGCTCCCGTACGTGCCTAGGGCAGACATAATCAGTCCAAGCTATTCGAAATCTACGAAATCTACGTCCATCGAGGAACGCGAACGTTGCCAAGTATACTGAAACAAAATTGAAACTCCCTGGAAAATAAACAGTGGACCTAGAACATATTCGTACTCCGATCGTTGATCAGCAGACTTCGGATTTTATGCAATTTATGACGAAAGTGAGTAGATGCAATTCAATATATTCGGTGTACATACTATATTATTAAGGTCAGAAATGGAAGAAACATTTTAAATTATTTCATACGAATGTGTTTACAAATTCTTTATTGGTGAGGCTACAGTATGAAGTATTCAAAATGTTTCTTCCATTTCTGACCTTGCATGACCTTGAAAGTCACTGTGCAGTATACGAATGAATTCGTCTAGACACACGCTTTCATGTGATATAAAAAAATATACAGCATTCCATTTAAAAAATCGAAAGTCATCTTCATATCTAACAAAATAGTATAAACGAAAAATTACGTACGCCATTGTGTTGCGTATAAAAAACAGTACCACTTTTTCCTTTTTCATTTTTTTAAAATATTTACAAGAAAAGCGCTGGGTGAACTTTACTTTACCGAACTCAAAATTGTGCCTTTCTCCTATAAATTATGATGCATTTGGTATGTAATCCAGTAGACTTGTACCCGGGGCGGCTGCAGATCGAAGTTTCGATCCTGTAGGATCAACGGTTTAGAAGCTGTGCTTGCTTAAAGTTGAGCGATCTGCAGTGTTTTTGATAGGTAAGTGCTCCGCCATATTGGTAGTGACGGTTGCGAGCCGCTTACAGAGCAGAACCGCCGGTCCTCCTCCCCCCCCCCCTCCCCACCTAATCACCAACTAACTCGGTAAGCGGTGCGCGACCGTCACTACCAATATGGCGGCGCTCTTACCTGCCAAAAACACTGCAGATTGCTCAACTTTAAGCAAGCATAACTCCTGAACCATTGACCCTACAGAATCGAAACATCGATCTGCAACCGAAGAAAGGCACAAATTTTGAATCCAGTAAAGTAAAGAGCAGCCTGGCTAGTAATAATATGAACACCCTCTGGAGAGGGGGTAACACTGTCCCCTAAAATCGAGTCAATTCCCCCGATCCGGTGAGTCTGACACCACGAGATCAGCGATACTCTTCGTTTCGGTGATGTTTAGGGCTCGGTAAGGTGAAACCTTGGTAAAGATAGAAGCCTACGTAAGTCCCGAAAGTTTTCGAACCCAACCCTGGTTCCCAAGAATGATCGCAGTCTAACAACTACGGTCGCAGAGGTCTTGTGGTCCCGCATGAGCATGTGTATGTAAATAGTACTTAGGTGCTGCGTAAGAACTTCGAGAGCCACGGTAGCGGTGTTGACAAACAAACAAGCAAACAAACAAAACAGACAAAAAACAAGCACACTGTCCCCCAACAAATTAAGTCGAAAGATGATGAGAGAGGCGAGAGTAAGTAGCTAATAATGACGTGTGTGTTGCGTGTATCGTTTGAAAGCTCCGAAAGGTGGAAGCGGTTCCGAGTCTGGTACGTTAAGACGTAAGGAACGTAGTCGCAGCAAATCGCCGTTCAGGAGCTTCCGTTGGAGGAAATCGGCCAAGTCACCGAGTTTAGATCGCAGTGGTGTGAGTGACGATGAACACAGCATATCCGGTAAGCAATCAACCACCGATTTCTGGACAGTACCTACTTTCTGCGCCTGGCCTCTCAATCGTAACACCCACCGCTTCGTCTGTCCACAGAAAAAAATAAAACGCCGACAATAGTCGCGCGAGTAACGGAGATTAACACGTCCGTAGAATACAATATAAATATATTCTCGTCATCGACCAGTTCTTTGTGTCACAGGTGTAGGGTGTTCCCGAAGGAAGCTGCCCGTAAAAACGGCGCCGAACAAACTAATCCTTTTATTTTCAGCATTCTCTCTTCTTTCATGTTACTTTTTACCTAAAAGTAATGTCTATAAAATACTAACATAACACTTAGGGTATCTACTAACGTTAACGATATAAGTCTAGTTGCATCCTACTAATCCGAAACTGTATGTTTGTTTGGTATTTGAACTGCATTCAGCATCCCCTAATGTGTCCGGTAACTATTATTCTCTCTCTTGTTCAAAGTCTGCACACGTTCAAACCAAGCGTGTCTGTCTCGCGAAGTAGCTACGACGAGGAGCAATCGCGCACAATCGTTTCAAGGTGTATTTCATTTTTCAGAACAACGAAGTCCCACCGACGACGAATTCGAAGGTGTACTGCAACGAAAGCACGAGTGGGAAAGCACAACGAAGAAGGCGTCGAACCGGTCCTGGCACAAGGTGTACATGGTCGTCCGCGGACAGAGTCTGTACGCGTACACGGACCAGAAGTCGTACAAGGCTGCACCGGACCAGTCGCATAAAGGAGAAGCTCCTCTTGATCTCAGGGGCGCTACCATAACTGTGGCGAACGATTACACTAAGAGGAAACATGTCTTCCGAGTAAAGTAAGTCCTACGGATAGATAGGAGTAGTCTAGGCTAGTCTAGGCTGTTTCTCTGTAGTTTCCGGACCAAACGTGGATTGGGTACATGATAATTGGCTGCTTGGCTTGACTCGTGACAAATAGGATGAAATAAAAGAGTTGAAACTGCGATTACAAAACATACACTGCAGTGTTCAAAGAACAATATCAGAAAATGAGTCTTGTTAAGTAGTAAGTCCTCTGGATAGTTAGGAGTGGCTCTACTTTTGGCTAGGTTGGCAATAGCGTTGGATCGCCAAGCTTTTTCCCTGTAATCTCCGAACTAAACGTGGATTGGGTACATGAAATAAAAGTATTGACACTGCGATTAACGCTTTACGTACCGGAAGCCTATTAATAGGATTTTCAATAATTGAAGCCTATTAATAATTTACATTGCAATCTTAAATGAAACTGTTAGATGACGTTATCGAGGGTGACTTGTTAGTTCACAATGAAAATTGCTGTTGCTATTGAAGGTTCCATTAAAAAGTGTTTAGCCATGTACCATAGATTTCTCAAAATGATGCAATAATCACGGTGATGTGTTAATACATCTACACTGCAGTGTTCAAAGAACAATATCAAAAGGACTAACCACTGTAACTTCTATAGTTTTAGTAAAAGTACTTGCGTTGGAAGAAGATGGAACGGATAGAGCATTTAATTGATGGTTAAACGGACGGTTTGCAGGTCGCAAAGCGGATCGGACTTCCTGTTCCAGGCCAAAGACGACACCGAGATGAACGAATGGGTGACAGCACTGAACCAATCGGCGCAGGGTGCATCGGGTGCAAGCTCATCCAGGGCGCACACCTTGCCCGCTCCAACGCAAGCCGAGACCAAGCGACGTAGTTTCTTCACTCTCAAGAAAAAGTGAGTTCAGAGATAGAAGTATCCGAAGGGTGTGTCGAGGTGTATCCCCGCGCGTTCTTCTATGGTATATCTGAATATAAACGGCAACATATCATGCAAAGTAACGAGACTTGGGAAACGCGAGATGGAAACGGAGCATCTTTTTCGTCCACATGCTTTGCCCTGACATATTATTGTTTCTCATTGTTCATCTTGCGGCTCGAGCACTCTCATATAATACTCATGAGTTCACTCATTCTCCTTGTACAGCATCCAAGAGTGATCCTTGACAGAGCAGGTGATTAGAGATTTCCAAAATTGAGATGCAAGAACAAATTTCTGTATTTCTGACGAGCTAGGACTTATTGAAGTAGTTTACCTTCTCGTAAAGTCGCTTGCAGTTACGTTTTGATTCACGAAAACTAAAGTGTTTGCTGACACAACAAGGATCCGCTCACTGTACACAGTGCTCCGATGATTCTTGCTACCCTGTTCGTACTCTCATCATCCAGATTCCGGTGGGCAAGAATCATCCAAGTGGCTTGTACATGCTGTATCTTACGTTAACATCATCGTCTGTCATTAGCCATCTCTTTCACAAGAGCACTGTCACTGACAAATTGTTAACGCGATTATTGTTAATTGCTCGTTTTGGGACGCCGTGTAAAGGTACATTTACAGGGTAACGCTGTATGTTGACTTGGATTAAACTGTGTCGTATTTGTATCGATTGCCCAGTGATCTAATTGGTTTACCTATCTGGTTGTGTATATATATTTCAAGAACAGGGAGAAATCGCGGTGACGGTGTCACCGATTTCGATCGAACTTTTCGCTGCGAATCCGGAGCAAAAATGAAACTCAATACGTGTTCCTGTAGAGCTGTGGTAGACAATAGGGGTGTGCGAGAACCCGAAGAAATGTCGAGATTCCTGAAAATTTCAAGGATACGACATATGACACTCTTATTCAAGAATGAAATGATTTCGAGAATCCCCACTTTTTCGGGAATCCCGATAAATTCGAGAATCTCGAAATTTTCCTGCCGATTTATTTCTGCTCCACGCGTATTCGCCGGGAGAAGTTGGATTGAAACCGGCGGTCTCGTGACTATAGATTTCTCCTTGTGCGTAACGATGTACGTTCGATGGTGTAGGTGTATTTTCCATGAAGTTATACACAGCTTCTTTCTTTTGAATATGATTGACTCATCTTCAAAAGGAGTGGCAGGTGATCACCTCGGAGCATTGAGAAAACGAAATGAGAAATTTCGGAGCGAGAGACTCGAGGTGCCTTGCCAGTCATTGCCATCACGCGGCCAGCGCCTGACAGACGTCCATTTTCATTCGATCATGTTGCATTTATCATATTTTAGAAAAGCCAAAAAGTAGAAAGTGAAACCAATGAACGTAACGAAAACAGTACACACAATTGGAACAACATTTAGTGATTGCGGTGAGTCGCACAACAAATCCTAGATCATTCACCGTCTTACCATTGCACGATTCATTGATTAATCATCGTACTTCCGATTGTTTTTTTTTTAATTATTTTTTTCCACATATATATATATTTTTCTTTTTCTGTTTATTCATTATGATTAGCGTATCACGATAAGTACCAAGAGGAATGTTCTTCCAATTGTGAATGCGGAATGATTATCAAGGTTCTTCCGAACAGGAGAACATTGTATGTGCTTAATGTGTTTCATATGCGCGTCAAAAACTCCTTTGATCTCTGTAAAACATTTGGAGTCGCTGGTTACAGTCATATTTCGTTATCCGTTACGTGTAGTTCGTGTAGAACTACCCCACAATTTCTATCATTGAATTTGTATGTGTGTGCAGGGTTGTCTCGGAACATAGTTGATCAAATTGTGAGCGTACACTCGACAAGCCTAAGAAATAAGTGTTATCTAAAATCCGAAAATGATATTTTGCTAACTATAATCTCCTAGAGATTAGAGTTAGTCACAGAAACAAATCGTTTCTTATAATTGTTTGCACGAGATACTGCCATAATCTGGTAAACAAATTTCTGGGACGCTCTGTACACACATATATCTTCAGCCTTTAGATTTTGGAATGACTGAGTCATCGTAAACCATAGTGGAATTAGGAATTACGCTTAATGAAAGTATTCTAAAGACTCTAAGCTTCCGAGTGAAGTGAAGTAAAAGTAAACATTGATTCTCACTTTGCTTGTCGTGGACGTTGTTCTACGGAACTAAGGAAGAAAGTAGGAACTAATGAACAAAAGATGGCGAGGGGCGTAATAAATTGAATGTTAAATTTATGACTATGAAAGCTACGTGTTCCAATGTTCTCAGATTCTAATATTACACGTTTGAAAGTTCTAGAACTTAGTGGATACGCATTCCCATACGGAGTAGAAATCTTCTTGATGTCACTTAATGAAACTTGTATCGGTCGCCGTGAAACTCGATGCATCAGGAGCAAGCTCCCAAGTCGGATTCACCGACCGTTCGAAAAATAGTTACAGTTTCGTTAGATTCCGTGACAGGAGAACAACGAATAGCGAGATGGGTGACTGTATTACCTAATATACTACTTGTGCTTCAGCGACAAAACATTTCCAAACGTTTCTGCAACTTTATCATCTTCGAGCATTAAACAAATGGGTCGATTCTGCTCCAGCTTGAAAAATACATGTCCTGTAGCGTTGAGAAAGTCTTATTACAAACATTCATTTTTAAATGATTCATTCGAGACGACAAGCTGGAGCGATTCACCCTGCATATATATATATATGAAACATAATCATTTCAACGTGTCACATGTTGTCCAACATCTAAGTTCACCAGGCGCTTTTTATTCGCATTTTTCATTGCTTTCGTGAAACGTTTCTTTCGTTCGCCTAGTTACTAGCTCTGGCAAAAAGTGTTCGATCAGTATGCACCTTACTATCGTTCAATTATATTTTCATTTTAACATTTCTATCTGATCCGTAAGATCGGACGGAAATGTTTCGAAATGTTCGATAGACGAGTACTTATTGCCAGGGTAATGCCATGTATATTATTACTATATGCGTAGACTATATTTGCAAACATGATTGTGCATATCATTGTTGGATTATCATTATTGCGGCCATCCTTTTATCAACGCTTATTCATTTACCATTTACCAGTTCATTTGTTCACGCTTCTTTGCTGTTGAAGAAATCTCTCCTGGGTTTTGTAAACTGTAAGACTTTGTTGCCTCTTTTCTAGCCAAGGTACAGAACTTTATCTACGCGTACACCCAGCAGCCAGTGCAGCTCTTAAAGACGGAGCTGCGACTCATGCATACATTATATTTTAATTGTCCAGATTTGTGTGTAGCATCCGTACGCCCTTATCGGACTATGAGCCGAATAGTATTATAGCATTGGTTTAGAAAAGCATTGAAAGATATATTTTTCAGACGTAGAAATGTTTTCCTCGCGATCAGAATGGTCCGTTCGAGCCTCTCCAATCCAGTTATTAAATAAATATCAAGTTTCGAACGATTGTCATTTTAATTTGAAAAGAATGGCTCGAACGGGCCACGCTGGTTTCCCTAGTGGAAATCTCACACTACTTTCGCTGAATACATTAGCCAAAATTTCTAAAGAGGCTAGAGCATCGCTGTCCTTGTTTGAGTAATGATAAATAGTTGAACACAGTCAGCTGGAAGAATTTAAGTACACAGAACAATCTGTACATTCACCAGCTGGAAACAGACCAGAGTACTATAGAGAATCATTGGGTTTGTTGCGATTAGACAGTAAGCAGTAGTATAGCGTATTGAGTTATGCATCCACCAAACGAACATTCAGGAACATGTAGGAAAACAAGCAACAGTAACCATCGAGTTGCTATTTGTTCCCTTGGTAGATACATGGCTTTACATAGTACTGCTCTATGCCTCATTAAAGAGTACCGAAAATTTACACTAACATTATGCGTATAGTGTTTAAACCACGAGTTGGAAAGACTTCGTTTCTATTCGGCTAGAAGCTTCACGAATGAATCTGTAAACATGAAAAAATCGTTTCAACTCTTGGATTAGACACAAAATACCAAAATTCCAACAATCCCAGTATACCAGAGTGCATTACAGTTTTGATTTAACGTTCGTTTTGTTTGCCAATTTTTCAGCTAAACTGGAGCAGTGAAGTACGGTATAAGCCGCTCAGCACAACACACGTTTAAACAAAGAAATGTTTCGTCGCTCTGCGTGGTTAAAGCAACGTTAACATAACAGTTTAGGAAACACACGATACACGGCCAACGACGGTGTTTCGCTGAATTAACAAAGAAAAAAATAAAAAAAAGCAAAAAAAAATCGAAGGACGACCCTTGCTAAAACCAAGTCGTTTCACGAAACGCCTACATCTCGACTACTGTCAGCCACGGGATAATAGAAAGAAAGAAAGAGAGAGAGAGAGAGAGAGAGAGAGAGAGAGAGAAAGAGAAAGAGAGAGAGAGAGAAAGAGAGAAAGGGAAAATATAGAGAAATATATTTAAAAAATCAGCTGTCTGTATGTGTTAAAACACACACTTCACACGCGTGTAGGCCATTTTCGAAGTCTAATTCGCATTTTTAGTTCTTCAAGGAATTTTTGGACACCTTGCAATATATCGCTAGTTGAGGAAAAAGTGACACACTCGGTATGTCCCATGTTAGCGTGATCGAGCGTCTACACTTACTCGAATCGTTCGAACAAAATGTTTACTCTACACGTTAGGAGTTTTCGTTTATTCTTTTTTCTTTTTGAGCCTTATCATCATTATACAATTGTACATTGTACTCGTTTGGAATGAACTTAATAATTGTTCTTGATGTTTGATACGACACTATGGTAGAGTACACCGGTTGTCATTTTTTTTAATCGAAAAAACGAGTATCGATGTTGCATAAGGTTGCCGTGAAAACGCATTCTGCAAGCTGAACTGAAAGTTAGTCTTCCCATAGCTCTTCCTATTGGGAACTCGCGGAAACAGGGAAAACTGTTCGCACACTCGTGATCTTTTGCTTCCAACTGACGACGCTAATGTTTTTAGCGGAACAATAAAGATAAAAGTTACTCCTGGACAGTCTGTGTCCGGCCAGGCTTATACAAATAATGTTTACCTTACCGATGTTGGAAATATTCTTAACAATTGCAAGCAAAAGTAGATGTGCGCAACGTTTCTCCGATTGCGAGTACCCTGCTCAAAATGGGGAACAATGTCCGAGAAATACTCCTATATTAAATTATGCCAGTGATCTTCCATTTTGAGCAGTGTATCGGCTGATATTTCCGAAGGGAAGATGTTAAATGTTGCTTCAAAGGTAGCTTGCTTTCAGAACCGTATGACAACTGTTCAAGTTTATTTACTATAGAACTCGTTGGTTGAACTCAGTGCAGTTTACGACATATTTGCGCACATACTTAATTATTATACTTCTGACACGCGAGGTTGGTGTATTCGACGTTTTCATTTCCTTCACGCAGAAATATTTTTATTTCCACGGCAACCTGATACATGACTGTTTATCAGGAGAATGCGATCTTCTAGTTGACCATTTGTTTACTCGTTTCATCTCGCATCAGCGAAAAACAAGTCGAATCCGTGTTCTTTTCGTTTTCCACGCGATATGTTTTGCATGACCCGATTGTACTCTGATTTCGCGTGTTCCTGCAAACGATTTGCGTTTGCGTTTCGATGACTGCCATATATGTTTATAAGAAGCACACTAACTTGGGACATGATATATAAATATATAAATAAATATATAAATATTATATATATATATATAAATATGAATTAGCTTTTAACAAATTGTTAAATATATGCTGCGCCCTAAGGGAGAAACGCATTGGAGAATTATAAAGAATGGAACACACTGTGTAATAATTAAAAGAACATCCTCTTACACGATCCCGAAAAAAATTGCAGAACATTCTATGGAATTAAAAAAAAACAGGGAAAGAGAGAGAGAGAAAGAGAGAGAGAGAGAGTGAAAGTGACGTTTTAATTGTTCTTTAGATTTCTCTGTGTGCGGCGCAGTTATTATCAAGCGCGAGCGTGCGCGCGCGCGTGTGTGTCTCTCTGTGCTCTCAACAAGTATAGTAGACTCCACAATTGATTCCACTTGATGCGTCTCGCTTGATACTAACTGTACCGTTCGCGTTTACGACTCGCGCGATTGTTAACTTCTCGTTCGTTTTTGCCTCTTTTTTAAATATTTATCGAACTCGTTTCTTTTCTTTTCCCGTTTTGTTTTACATAGCATGTAAGAGCTGGATCTATAATGCGAAGTTTTGAGAAAGTATTGCATTTCCTCAAGCAAAGACTTTTTAACGATTAACTCTCGATGAAAGCTCGTTCCCGTTCTATCGCTCCATCTCAATGCGACTCGAGCAACTTGTTGTCGACCTGTTCCACGCCTTGGAATGCATCTTTATTTCTCCTTTTTGAATCGATAATAATTAGACTGCGGATCTTTGTGCATACACGAGAGATATTATATTAAGGGACGGTACGGTAGAATTTTGATAAATTTACATCGGCTGTTTGTATTAGTTGAGGTACACTTACACGGAACAGTTAGGGAAGTAAACCAACATCCTGTTCGTTTCGAATTTCTACAGAGTATCGGTCTACACATCTGCATAAAAATCCGCAATTTATAATGGGTCTTTTCAATGAAACGAATTTTCGAGGATACGATTTTATAATAGAATACCTCATGTTTTTTAATCATTGATCGTGCGTGCTTCACTGATTTTTACATACTTATATATAATATAATAACCACGAGTTAAAACAGTATGCCTAGAGATGAAGGACGAAGAAACAATAAGGAAAAACGATGGCAACACAACAATCTCTAATCAAAAAATTGTCTTAACACGTTCGCTTTATTTCTTAATTTAATGCATGTGCATTTAGTGAATATTTTTTTTAAATATTTCGGAGTCGCATTGCTACACTACACAACTTGATATTTCATAGCTATGTGTTTTATATATAAATATATATATAAATATAAATGAAGATCAGTAAATTATAAGGAATAAAAATTATTATAATAGATAATATATGATGATTGTGAAACCAGCCGATGGTACTTCATGTACGGAATAATACCCTTCCGCAAGTCCTAAAGAAATATTCAACGTTACAGAGCATTTTCGATAATAGACTTTTTTTCCAAAATAGCGTGTTCGTGTTCTTTCTTTTAAATTAATATATATATTTTCATCGTATACTGTTTTATACGTGACGCAATACGAGTGAAACCTGCTCGTGTCGCCAGGAAATGAAACCCATTATCTAATGTAGTTTTATTGTTGCGTTCAAGAGCCGCCATTAAAGTACTTACTCCCCCAACGACGATTTTCAATTTTATCACGAAGATTCTTTTCTATTGGCTACTACGTCGATAATTATACATGCAAGGCCGCTGTGACTCATGCCATAACAAAGTTACTTTGTAACGAATACGTTTCGAAAATAGTACGACAAATCTCAATGTTATGTTTCGGAGTTGTTTGCACCGAGGGCTGCAAACAGTTTTCAAATTTCTACTGCGATAGAGTCAATAGAAAACTTTAATGTTGATATTTAATATTGCAAATTTTATGAACCACCAGAAAACTTTAAAATGATCTAAACTAAGCCTATCAAGACTAAGCTCTGAAGAATATTATTTAATATCTAATTTTTCAATGTACATTATTATGATGGGATATTCAGTGACAACGATTGGTATATATACGTGAACAACAAAGTATGTGCTGAATATTTCGGAAAAATGATCGATCGTGACGTTTTTAATTAAATTTGATTAAAAGTCACGATAAAGTAGGTTATTACGACCAGTGGCGCCATCTATAAAAAAGCGGATAAACTATAGCGACCAATTAATATTTCGTAATAAGTCTTGTTTACGCCATTTTGCCGAAGATGGCGCAATACATTATCCAAGGTACGCAGCTGTCATACAGAAGGAAACGAGTGATCGAATACATGTTTTATATGTTCTGTACGTTAGCAATTATTACAATATTAATAATTGTACAATAGTCTACCGTCTTAATCATCGGTACCGTAAATATCCATATAAGTATCCATATTCTTTGAGGATGCAGTCTGCCCAATTCTTGGAACATTTCATGGAAACGCACTTTCTACGTATAGTTTGACAAAATTTCAATGATATTTATGATATTTATTTGTGTATATTTCTTACACAAAATAGATACACAAAAGTTGGATTGGCCAGAGTATAGTGAAAGAAAAATTAATGTATAATTTGAGACCATTGAATTTTACGAGAATTTTGGTTGCGTGCTGAAACTGAAACGCTATCAAGAAAACGAGCTCCTGATTGAAATTGAATCGATTATTATCAATCGGTGCTCTATTTATTTGAATAATCAATCGTAGACTAATAATACAACTTGTTTGGCTGTATTCGAAATGGCGCCCTCGCGAGAGCCAATAGGAACAGCTCACTCCTACTTTAGTACTAGCCGTGTTGAACGACGTGGCAACACCGCTTGTGGAGGGACCGAGAGGGCGGGAGTCCTATTTTCAATAATGAGAGTATTGTATTTAGGATTATAATTAACGCTTTTTTTCATAAGCTAAGGCTACGATATATTCACATTTGAATATAATTCAAAACAATACTCCATAAAGTATCCGATTTATTTACACACAAAAGAAGAAGATAGAAACCTACATAGTTAATAAATAAAACTTACATGCATTGTTGAACTTACTTTTATACTTTCGAAGATTACCTACTATGTAAAATAAGTACACATTGACGTGTAAACATTTGAAAAATAAGCGGCAAACTGAGAGGCCGGTGGGGGGAGTTGGGTTATTAGGTATACTGTTATACAGGGTGTCCCAAAAATATTATGCTTCCCCGAAAGGGAAGGATAACATTCCCTCGACCCTCAAGGAGGCTACGGAGAACATTTTCACAAAGGAAAAAGTGACTTGAAATCACCTCAGGAATCATCCCTGTTGTGTAAGTATATATGTATGTATTTTCATTTCCTGTTCTCGTACGGGTTACAAGGTTCCCTTTACAATACGAAACGCTGTACAATTATTCTTTATCAATGTACATAATATTTTTTCTCTCTCATCCTTCCTCCCCTTCCCTTGGCCTTCTATTCTCACTCTCTCTCTCCTTCGTACCTTCCATTCTGCATTTCCTTTCACTCCCTTTCACCTTCTCCTGTATCCCTACTTCCATTCCTTCTTTTCCTCTGCACTCTGCACCTTTCTAGCACGTGTTCACACAACTTCTGTTGAGTAA
This sequence comes from Lasioglossum baleicum, assembly GCF_051020765.1. Classification (NCBI taxonomy): domain Eukaryota; kingdom Metazoa; phylum Arthropoda; class Insecta; order Hymenoptera; family Halictidae; genus Lasioglossum; species Lasioglossum baleicum. The sequence goes on from NC_134938.1 coordinate 12,206,134, forward strand.
GTACAAAACTGTTGGGACACCCTGTATATTATAGTCGCATTCTCGCGGTGTTGCCATGTTTACGTTCAGCACGGCTAAATAGTAGGCTGCGGTTGCGCATGTATGCGCGCATATATATGCGTAAATGGTGATTAAAGAAAGTCAGTCTGAGCAAGATGGCCGGTCGGACGAGTTCGGCCTTTCGTTATTCCGCGTTTATTTTACATTTGATACTACTAACATGTTCGAATGATGGATTGAGATTCGGTGACAAAGCGACCACGCTCCACATCACGGAGGAGAACCGTCTTTCCGGGGTCAGGCAGCCACTTGTCATTAACCGGGACGAGGTTCTGCACGACGATGCCAGCGAAACGTCATCGGGTCGGAGCCGTAGGGAAGTCCCTCCAGCACATTCGACTATTAACCCGAAGATGATAACGGTACGCAGTCATGCTGGTCGGTATCGCGTACAGGCTAACCGGACCGAACGGGCTCTTAGAGCGGAAATGCCATTAACCAGTTTCCCGCATAATTCGCGTTTTGTTTTTGTCGCCTTATCTTCGGCCGCGGACTTGTCGTTGCCGAAGCGAGATACCAGAATTTTCAGAATTTCATATGCCAGCCAATAAAGGCCGGCTCGCAAACGCGGTCTTTGTGCGTCGACCATAGGAGCCTGTAATTGCCATATTATGTCCCTTCCGGACTAAATTTAATCAATCTTGACGAAACGCACCATAGCGTCATAGTCGTTCTGTTATTGACACGCAGAGGTCAGTAACCGCTTTGAGCAGTCCTTTATTTTCCGATCAGCATGCTTTTTTTCTATTTATCTATTTGATTCCTTTTATTCCGCTTTTATCCCCCTTTCATTCGCGTTTCGAACGAGATCGGATGATCGAACGGTGTCTACGTTGATTCTTATCGACGTGCGACCGCTCGATTATTTTGCGATGTAGCGATTGGTTACAGTTATCGGCAATGTTTTTAATGTTGATTATATATGTATTGTATATACTGACGAATTTTGATACTAACGACCGCGGTAGGTGTTCTTGATTTTGTTGACTCTGATCGGAAAATTGCGACTCCAATTTTTGAATCCGCGTTTTATCCAGCTATTTTTATCTTTGTTTTGAACTCCACTCGTGCTAGCGTGTAATATTTCTAGAATAATATACTGATGACATAGCGATACATGACAATTAGTCATATAGGAAGGTGCCCCTGAGCACACATTGAAATACGAGGTTACACATAGACAGCAACTCTTGTACAGAGTGATAACAAAGAAGAATGTAACAGTAGTCTATATATTTGTACTTATACCAATGAAATAAACTATATGTATTATCAATGAGTCTCTCTCAATTGCATCAATCATGATAATAACAAGATTTTGTTGCAATGCGGTTGTAATACATTATTACTAAAATGACTAACGTCACTAAAATAAAAGAAAAATGCAAATGATAATTTGTAGATCGGTTATTCGTGCTCGATGCACATTCATCGGTAATTCCATTAAAAGCGAAGTCATAACTTTTCCAAGAAATGTAAACCAGTATGAGTCATCTGTTACATCCGTAAGTTTATTCTTGATAAAAAGAACTGTTCTTTTTCCATGCAAATTGCTTGCCATTTAGTTTTGTGCACATACAACTGCAGATTGACAAAGAGGTGTATTTCCTACTTGGTTCTGATAACATGATTATTATCGATATGTTCTTATCTGTATTACGATTGATAGCTTTTCGATAAACAACAAGTACGGATAGTGATGATAAAACGTTTTTTCTTTACAGATAAATGCATTGAACGATTCGCATCAACAATTGATGGTGCATTGGGTTGGGGAGGGATCTAACGTAATAATATGCCTGGCAAGGGATAGCACACCTATGGTACGAGTTCAGTTGCCCAAGCTTCTTCAGTTATCCAGCAATCCCAGTGCTGTCTATATCAGTTACGATTACGGAAATACGTTCGTAAACAAAACTGAATTCTTTAGAATCTCCAACCATAAGAATGCACCTTACGCAACCTTGGACAAATTCATGAACCATCCAAAATATTACACATACGTAAGTTTCTGTATAACGAGTGTTTTAACATCGTTATCGTATACAATAGCATTAATTCTATACATATACTGTCTGTTTTAGTGTGTTTTTGTGGACAGCGCAAACAGCTTGCTTTTCCTTACACCCAACAATGGAGGATTCATTCAGAGGGTTGAACTACCGTTTCATCCGAGTGAAATTTCCTTTTCCGAAACAGATCCTAAAGTGCTTCTTGCCCTGGACAAAACTCATCCCCAACGCAAAGTAATATCTTTGATCTTTAATTATACGTCTTGTCTGCAAGCGTAAACGCGCACGTTATCGTTCTACAATACAAACGTATTCATGTCTTCATTCAGTTGTGGTTGTCGACGAATATGGGATTCACTTGGACGACAATTTATCATTATGTGAAAGCGTTCTTTTGGTCGCCCTCACCTTCTTTGGTGATCGAACGAATGGAGCCATCTGGATCCAACAACGTCGTGGAATGGACAGATTTTTATCAGTTTGTGAAAAACGATACAGATTTTGGTTTAGAGGTGTTGCCTCTTGTAATTGGGAACGTTGAAGATTTTCAAATAAGAGGTGATTATAGATTTGCAACATCGAAAGATCCTAAGGTACAGTATATGTTTATTATTCTTATTTGAATATATGGTGTTTTATATTCGATTCGGTCTTTCATAATCGGTAATTTACTTCGCAGTACAATGAAACAGAGAGCCTGGATCTTTACGTGTCCCTCAAGAACAACAGTTTCGTAAAAGCTGAATTTAGCACGAACTTGCCTCGAAAGAATTACCACATCGTCGACGTTTCGCATAACAGAGTCTTTGTCACGGTAGCTCATAGCGAAACTCTAGTAAATCTTTATGTATCGGATACGATAGATGAGGAAAAAGCCATGTTCACGTTATCTCTTGAAGGAATTCTTACCTTTTTCCCGAACAGCACTTGGAAAGACAGTTGGTTGAAGTATGTATTCTTTTGGTCAATAGGAATTCTATTATTCGTTTTCTTATACGTGTACATTATACTTACTGTATTTTGATGAACGTTTTTCAGTGACGTAGCCGACGAAACGTTCACCGATCTGTACAAGGTCGAGGGTCTCCGCGGCATCTACATAGCATCGCAAGTAAAGGGAACGCCGAAATCAGGCACAATCGGACCGGAACATTTAGTGTCGTTGATAACGTTCGACCATGGATCGACATGGAATCCCATCAAAACACCTACAGTGAACTACGAAGGATACCATATTCACTGCAGCGAAGGTTGTTCGTTGCACCTGAGTCAACGTTTCGGCCAGTTGTATCCCGTGACTAGAGCCGTGTCTATCATGAGTTCGAAGTCGGCACCTGGCATTATAATGGCTACCGGCGTGATAGGACAACATCTGAAGGGTCACCCCGCTCTCTATGTGTCCAGAGATGCTGGTTTGACGTGGAAACAAGTCCTTCGAGACTATTACTTCTTCAACATGGGTGACCACGGTGGTTTACTGGTAGCCGTGAAGTACTACAAATCGCACGGTGAAACGAAAGATCTCTCTTATTCCGTGGACGAAGGCGAGACTTGGCAGTCGTTCACGTTCAACGAGAAAATGTTGAGGGTGTACGGGTTGATGACGGAACCAGGAGAGAACACGACCGTGTTCACGATGTTCGGTTCGGACAGTGGACATCACCAGTGGCTTATCATCAAGGTCGACCTGCAGAACGTGTTCACGAGAGGTTGCGCCGACGAAGACTTCAAAAACTGGTACCCCGTGAACGGAGACAAGGCAGAGTCGTGCATACTGGGACGGAAGGAAGTTTTTCGTAGGAGAGCTGCACGGGCAGACTGTTATATCGGTCTGGATCATACACAACCGATGCAAACGGTTTCTTGCCAATGCCAAGCCAAGGATTATCAATGCGCCTTCGGGTTCGTACGCGAGAGTCATACGGGAGGTTTGTACACGTGCATCCGCAACAAGGCCATGACGTGGTACGATCCGTACGCTGTACCGAGTACTTGCAAACCGGGCGAGTCCTACTCTCGAACCAAGGGCTACGTGAAGATATCCGATGACGAGTGTGTCGACGGGTTGTCGAGGAATTTCGAACCGGACTCGATCCCGTGTCCCATGGGAGAGGTACCGCAGTTCTTACTGGTTGCGCAACGGGAACACATATCGCGCATCGACCTATCAGAGGAGAAGCTGGAGAAGTTGCCGGTTCACGACTTGAAGAACGTGATAGCCATCGATTTCGATATGTTGAATAATTGCTTGTACTGGGCGGATATCGTGAACGATACGATCGGCAGACAATGCTTCAATGGCACGAACGCTCCTGAAATTCTGGTCGAAACCGATCTGAGTTCCATCGAGGGAATGGCATTCGACTGGGTGTCGAAATTGTTGTACTATGTGGACGGCGTTAAAATGAGAATCCAGGTGATCAGAACGGATATACCCACTATGGGAAGGATGCGAAGAACTATCCTCGGGCCTAACAACCTTCAAAAACCGAGAGGTATCGCTGTTCACCCTATGAACGGGTACATGTTTTGGACCGATTGGGCTCCGGGTAACGCCTCCGTTTCCAGGGCTAATCTCGACGGGACCGCGGTCAAACGATTATTCGTCGAGCCGATCGTTGAATGGCCGAACGGTATAACGATCGATCACATTGCCGAGAGGATCTACTGGGTGGACGCTAGGCAGGATTACATCGGTTCGAGCGACTTCGAAGGGCAAAAGTTTAAGAAGGTGATCTCGCAGAACGATCGGGTTTCGCATCCGTTCGCTGTCGCGGTGTTTAAAGACAACATGTACTGGGACGATTGGAAGGAGTCGATGATATTCGTCGCGGACAAGGATCACGGTTTGGGCATTTCCCCTATTATGGGTGAGCTGTCCGGGTTAATGGATCTGAAGGTGTTCGCTCACAGCATTCAACACGGGACGAACGCTTGCGCGAATAATACTTGCTCGCACATTTGCGTGGGAGCGCCGGATCACGGTTTCACCTGTCTCTGCCCGGACGGAATGGTGATGATCGACGGGAAGTGCATGTGTCCGGAGGGTGTCACACCATATCAGAACAACACGTGCCCACGGGTAGCTAGTACATGCTCGGCGAACCAGTTCACTTGCAACAACGACGTCTGCATACCCGCGTTCTGGCACTGCGACGGTGAGAACGATTGCGGCGACCGTTCCGACGAGGTTAACTGTCCCCAGAAGACCTGTTTTCCGAACTTCAAGTGCGACAACAACACGAAATGCATCTCCCACGCGTGGGTCTGCGACATAGACAAGGATTGCAGGGACGGCACGGACGAGGCGAACTGCAAACACACGAACTGCACGGGAAATCAGTTCAAATGTGACGGCGGTCGGTGCATATCGCACAGATGGGTGTGCGATGGCGAGAACGACTGTCAGGACTTTACGGACGAACTCCACTGCAATACCGATCCGGTGGTGCAAAGCACTTGCAGGTCCGACGAAATGCTCTGCAAGAAGGATCAGACTTGCATACCGACCGCGTGGAGATGCGACGGCGAGTCCGACTGCGAGGATCACATGGACGAGAAGGATTGCAGTAGCGTAAACTGCGAGAGCTGGCAGTTCACCTGCAACTCGTTCAAAGGCAACCAGAGGTGTATCTACAAATCGTTCGTCTGCGACGGTGACAAAGACTGTCCGGATGGCTCGGACGAGTTCAACTGTAGCGCCACCGTTCGACCAGCGCCGTTAAACCCGATGCTACCCAACAGCCCTTGCAACGATTGGATGTTCATGTGTGACAACAACAAATGCGTGCCGTACTGGTGGAAATGCGACAGCGTGGACGACTGTGGTGACAATTCCGACGAGGTCGGTTGCGGGCCTTCCTTCACCACGGTGGCTACAATCGAGTCGAAAGTCTGCAAGGACAACTGGTTCCAATGCGTGAACGGCGAATGTATACCGAATTCATGGATCTGCGACGGCTCGAACGATTGCTCCTCTGCCGAGGACGAACAGCACTGCTCCGTGGACGAACAGCACGGCTCTTGCCACGAAGGACAGTTCAAGTGTCGCATGGACGGCGCCTGCATACGCATCAAAGACGTTTGCAACGGTGTGGATGATTGTCCCGACGGCACCGACGAATTAGGCTGCAGCCCCGAGCAAGGTCCCAGCCCGGCGGCCACACCTTCTTGTTACACCGGCTTGTTCCCTTGCGACGAGGTCAATTGCATCCCGCTCTCCGCTTACTGCGACGGCAAGGTGGACTGCATGGATGGTTTCGACGAAAGCAACTGCGAGAAGAATAGCTCTCGCGTCTACCAAGTTCTCGTGATGGGCGTCGACGAGCGTTCGGTTAGCGCCACGAGCCTGTTCTTGTTCTGGTGGATGCCAGTTCCGTCCAACGTCACCTTCGAATTTCTGCCATCCATCGCAACCGTAGACCCACCCGCCGTCTGGATCAATTCAACCAAGTGGATCGAGGAGATGACCTATCAGTTCAACGGCTTAAAACCGTACACTGGCTACAACATCACGGTCTACGTCAGAGTGAAGGGACAGTCCACCGTGTTCCCACCGGCAAAATACCTGATCGTTAACACCGGGAAAGGCGTGCCGTCGGAACCGCGATCGCTTAACGTCACGCAGGGCATCGGAAATCGAGTGGAGCTGCACTGGCTACCACCTTTGCAACCCAACGGACCTATCATTGGGTACGAAGGGTTCGTGGCACCGCCCATACCACCTTTACGGTTCTTCAAAGCGAAAACCTCGGCGGTGATAGACATGGCGTTCGAATCGGGCAAGAATTATTCGTTCTGGGTGATAGCTAAGAACGAGGACCACGAGTCGGCTTCCTCGAACGTGGCCACCTTGACCTTCAATGGGTCCATCAACATCGACGATATCAAAGAAATCAACGTGACAGCGACTAGCAATCATTCCGTATCGTTGACCTGGACACCGATCAAGAACGTGGAGGAGTATTACGTCAGCTTCAGAGCGACCAACAAATCTTACCCGGAATTACCAAGGATCACCATCTCGAAGAACAGTGTCGAGGTCACCAAATTGTCGCCGGGCGTCAAATACAATTTCGAAATTAGAGCGTCCACCAAGAAGTATACCGGAAGGTCAGCCGCCACATCCGCTTCCACGCAGGGCAAACCATTGCCGTTTGTTCACGAGTTCGCAGCACACATGGTATCCGATCCGAAAATGGCCGCGGAACTGAGTTGGAACCCGCCTAGGTCCGCGGAGAAGGTTAAATGGCTCTATGCTGTTTATTATTCGGAACTACACGGGCATTTCGAGAGTAAGCTTTCAATCTTTCACGGGTTTCACTTTTCGCATGTTGCTTTTCATTTCGTCTCTCATTGTCAGTATAACACATGTAGAAGTGCTTCCTGCAAACACAAATTTATATTACAATTTTACAGAATACGAACTGCTCACGACAAGCTTGCACGCGACAATCGACCGTCTGGATAGTTGCCAGGAATACGAATTCGCGGTTGGAGTTATGGTTGGAGGTTCTGGAGATTATAGTCCTGGTCCTTTAAGCGTCTCACGTGTCTTGTTCACGAGTTTCGATCCGCACGCCCCGCCGAAGCATGTCCGAGTTATGTCTGTCAAAGATGGTACCATATCCATTTCCTGGTGCGCTAGTTGTCACAGAATCGATACGCCTGTCGCATATACGGTGAGCTATATCGGTCTAATAATATCTTAATAATGTTTCTTTGATTGTTACCTGTCCCAATATGCATTGTATATACGTATCAGTTTGTATTCGTTGGTTTCAACGATCATTAACACGGGTGTGTCGTTGTTGTCCCCTCTCCAGATTACTGTGACGGAGCTAACGTTGAACAAGCATTTCGCCGTTACTCTGCCGCCGACGACCGACAGGATAATGAATCACACGTTTAACCATATAAGCTACGGCGGCAATTACAGTATCGTTATTGCGACGGACGTTGAGAATGCAATACCGAGTCGGATGGTAATTCACACGGCTAAGAGGATACCGTCTCCTCATCAACTGCTAGTCGTTCCCGAAAGATCGGAGTACGTTCTATTTTGGGAGGAGCACGAGCAGTACAAAAGTATGAACTACACTTATGAAATTCTGGTGGTGGAAGGCTCGAAGAAAATGAACGAGACCGCTGCTAAGGTGTTCAAGGTTGATCAGCCGCCGTACAAGTACAAGGATATCAAGCCGAATGTCATTTATAGTTTCGCCGTTCGTTTGATCACCGACGAAGGCTATCGGAGTCGTCTGAGCGAGGTTGTCAGCGTTCGAACCACGAATGGTAATCGTCTCTCTGATTGCAAATGATTCCCAATCGTTTAATAATCGTTCAGTCTCGTTTCCAGGATTGCAAGGGTGCTAGAATGTAGATGGGGAAGTACCGGTTGAGTTGCGCGTAGATCCCGGTACCTCGCCGTTGTCTAGGGCCGGTTGTAGTGAGGGAGTTAATGGGTAGTCCCGGTTTTGCACAACCCCACCAGGAAGTCCCACATAAAGCCAGGAATTGCCAGGCTGCTGGTTGAGCCTTCTCATTTCTCGATAGTGCAAAGATGGGGTTTTTCAGCAGTCAAAAGCGCTAGATAAAAGGTCAATCGAGGCCGCAGTCGCCCTCAAAAGTCCTATTTTTACGTTTACGAGGCGTAATTTGCATTGTAGAGAAAGGAGAAGCGCATCCCTTACCCTTGTAATTCCGGAAACGAGACTACCCCCTTAAGAGGGCGCGGACCGGTATATTAGACAACAACGTAAAGACTCTGTGAAATCTGTTTCAGAATCGGCGTTACCGGTCACGATGAGTACGAACAGCATCGTGTCTTTCGCTGTACCAATCTGCTTGCTGATCGTCGCTCTGGGATTCGCGCTGGCATACTTTGTAGTGAGACACAAGAAACTGTCAAAGAGCTTCACGCAGTTCGCCAACAGCCATTACGACACGAGACGCGGACAAGCAACCTTCCCAGGAACTACGGATGGTTTGGGTTAGCATTTCTCGTAGTATTTTTAATATTTATTCGTCGCAATGCGATTCGATGATGTTTTCTCTTGTTTTCAGAGGAGGAAGACAGCCCCGTGATCCGAGGCTTTTCCGATGACGAACCATTGGTGATAGCATAAGTTCGGCGACACCTCCAACGTCCACAACTAAATTACACAATCACACAGAGAACACACATCGGGTAAAGTAACACACACACATATATACGTACATGAATATAATATTTACGTGTTAGGAGAAATGTGCCAAGACACTACTATTAACTACGAATAACTTCGAGTATATACATATATATATGTGTATATATAACAATATGTATGTATATACGTATAGGCAAGTCCTGCGCATACACGTAATGAAGCTTTTATGAAAGTGGCTCAAGACTGACACACTTTACTGATACTAGTAAGTTACAGTTCGATTAGACAGGCTGCTTAGAGCACTTACATGGAAGCTTTTCCGTATCGCCGACCTCCTTTTTGTTCTATAGAGGCATAAATTCTATACGCTATCGCTCAGAACTTTGGGGTATCTTTCAATCCTTGAAAAGATCGTAATTACAGCCAGACCAAAAATCTTTTACTTTCTTTTTTTTTTAACGGTAATACGAAAACCGCCGAGTAACGTACGCGCGATCACGGTAATACCGATTACCTTAATTTAAGACCAAGTCATTTTTAAGACCATATCATTTTTAAGACCAAGTCATTTTTAAGACCGAGACATTTGAGAATCGAGTCGTGCAGGAAGGCGAAGGGTGTTCCAAATGTTTGAGCAGTGGTGTAAGTGTACATGATATATCGATTAGTATACGGAGACAGTTAGGTTCGCGTCGTTTACGGCGGTCCGCGGAGATGGCAGGAACCTGTTGATATGTATATGTCAAAGTCGTATGAAAAGAGAGTGTGAGAGAGAGAGAGAGAGAGAGAGAGAGAGAGCCAGAGTGAGAGATGGCGGGAGCAATCTGTACATATAGTAAATATTTTGTACCGAACTGCGGAAACTGGATCCATTTGCAAGATGCCGTGCATAACAATGACGTTCGCATGACGTTTGCATAATACGGACAGGATTCGATCGATCATTGATCCTCCGACGAAAGATTCGTTCATTGTCGATGCGTCGGGAACATTCTTCGAAGAGCGGAGAGAGTCAGCCGGAAAAAAAGACGGCAGAGAACACAGAAAATGAGCAACCCTTTTTTTACCAGTCCGAAGTCGACGAGAACATTTGATACTTTTTCGATTGCTTTTATAATAAAACTTTTTTACGGGAAACTGAACGAGAACACGCGCATCTATAAACGGAAACGCAAGCGAACGGAGCTTATCTATACTTTTGTTTTAGGAAGAGTACACGAAGCTTTGCACGGCGGCGGTCGAAGGTTCCGACATGTCCAAGTGTTTCAGCATGGTACCGAATGAGAGAGGACTGTGTTTGGATAAGCTACAACTTTTTGTAAAGAAAGAGAGCGAGAGAGAGAGAGAGAGAGAAATTATATTTTTAAGAGCGCCGTTGTTCGAAGAGTTCCATTCTGGATTTATTGCACAGGGTATTTCTCGACGCGTAGTTTTGTTGATACGTAAGCGATTCGGAATTCGGAAACGGAAGAGAGACGCGCATTAGAATCTGCAGAGTTCGAAAGCGACAGTCAGATGCAAAACTTTCCGAAAAAGTTTTTGGTTTGGAAGACAAATTTTAGACAGTCTCGCTCTTCGCGAGCATTCGCGATGAAATTTTTTAATCAAGTGACCACAGTTATGCATATGTTACAGGGCAATCCGTTGATTTGAGCCAGCCAATACTGCTATATCCCGTTAAGTGTAATTAGGCGAGCATTCGTGTCTCAAGACCAAATGTACCACGATACAGTCTTTATGTACAGTGACTCGCGAGGAGAAGAGTTCCACGAGGACCCTCTAGCTCGTTGTTTCGATGTTGGATTTCGTTGATATGGTGGTCGACGTGTTAAGGAACAACCTGCGGATGTAAATAGTCGGTGCACGAGGGGTGTATGGTGTGCTCGCGTCGTCATGCAACGCTGAAAATTCCCTCTTCGGGCGTCCGTGAAACAGCTAGGACCATTTGCGATTCGATTTCACGAGCAGCTAGACTCGTCCGTAAAATTGAATGTTTCGAGACACGCGGTGTCCATCTCATTCTTTCGCTTGAATTGTTCGATCGGCAGACAGGGAAAGGTTCCTCATCCGAGGAAGCGTCGAGTTTATCAGGGTTTGCGTAAAGACTCTAAAACTACGTTCAATCACTCTCTCTCTCTCTCTCCCTCTCAAGAGAAAGATCATCGAGGCAACGAATATTCGCGAAGCTTCTTCTCGATCCAACCGGTGAATCGATCGACTTCTCGACGACGGATATTCACACGGACACGTTCGAAGGCGTCGATCCAAACCGATTACGATTAATTCAATAATTTACTCTGTTACTCTGACGATCACGACGATCGGTCGATTGCATCGGTCGATCGCGAATAATTTTAAGTGAATAAAACACGGAAACTAGAGATTATCGGAAAAGATAGAAACGACAAGTGTGCTCGTACTCCTCGGTTAACAGGCTCAGCTTTAATTATCGTACACGCCGTTCCGTATCTATAATCTCGCTATCTTCCGCATCGATTTTTCAAACGTATGAGAGTGAGAGAGAGAGAGAGGGGGAGAGAGAGAGAGCAAGCGAGAACTCTAGTTCACAGTGTGGTGCGCGATTGTAGAAATGAAACGCCGTGTACTCTCTTCCTCTTTCTTTTTTAAACTTTATACTGCCATGTTTTCGTTATCCTACTATTAGCGTTTTTAACTCTTTGATATATCTTTTTTTAAAAAACAAAAAAAACAACCGCGACTGTCCGATCATTATCCCGAGATTAAAACGTCCTTGGGATTACCAGTGTGCGAATCGATTCACGCATTGTCAACGCGATATTGTTACACGAAGTATGGGAGGATGTAGAAGTGGAAGAGAGAGAAGGCACTGGAGAATGTCGGACTCGGACAACCTCGAAGCAGTTTGCGTCGACGAGAGCGTAGCTTGTACGTGTAAATCTCAAGGGTTATAGCAATATAACAGTGATATATACATAATATATAAATATACATAACGTATGCATATAATATATTTGCGTGTAAATAAATGAAATTAAGGCACCAGTGAAAGTCAGTTTGTTCTCGATGGGAGGAGAGAATTGTCATTTCTATTTCTGGACCAAGAAATTAGCTTCGCGAGGGGGTCGAAGACACACCGACACCCTGAGCTGGCTGCAACGCTGGTGAAACGTTTGGGAAATGTCTCCTCCGACGGCCAGCGCGAGCAGTGAAACATAACAAGATCGTTTCGCGTAACCGGTCAGAAAATTGCGGGTCCCGTTCCTCGCCGATTGGAGAACGGAAGTTGGTCGATCGGCGAGCGAAACGCTTAGCTTCCGGCGGATACGTGTCACCGTCGGATTGCCAAAAAGTGGAACGCGACCGTCGTCGTCCGACCGATTCCACAATGAGCCTGCCTCCCAGGAAGACTAAGCACTTCCGTTGAACTTCGCGGAGATAATTTGAGGTTTTCGGCACCGTTACTTCATTAAAAATGAACAGAACAGAATGCTGGCCCGAGAGTCCCCTCGCGTTCTAAATTTCAAGCAGTACATAGTGCGTACCAAGCATACGGCGTGTACGGGGCTGCGGTGTCGTTTCTCGCCCATTATACCCTCCATCCGTCTGTCGGAAATTACACGATCATCGTCCGCGATGATCCATTATAATTGACTGGAGGCTGTGCACGTGTGTGCGCGTTGAGCGTGCACGCACGGCTCAATGATTCCCAGCCGTTTAACCAAGTTTGATCCTAATTCGATAGTACTTAACCTATTTAACCCTCTGACGTGCATCAATTTTTTAAAACAATATTTTTCAGACTACGGTTCCTAGAGACACGCTAATCTTTCTCCCAGTCAGCCAGGCCTGCCTCGAGCAGACATCAAGCACAGCCTGCAATCGTACGATGCCAGCAGATGGCGAGCATTAAACTGTTAGAACGCTCTCAAAGCTGAGGATGCTCGGAATCTGTTCGATTTTGGACAGCACACTCTGCCAGCATAAACTGATATTTATTTGGACGCAGAAGTATATTGTTCTGCTGGCACAGCCTACTGTCCAAAATCGAGCGTGTTTGCTTACTGGGCTATTGTTCCGAATGGAGGACTGGAGGAAAACTGGTCGATTTTTCCTCTCCTCCTTTCCCTTTCCATTATCCCATTCCAGCATCATGAGCATACTTCAACATCCCTCACTAAGTCCGTGGACTGGTAACGTATTAGTATGGTCATCAGAAGAGGGGGTAAAATGTATTCCCCTCGATTTCCTCAATCGGGCGGCACTGACTCGAATCGAGGGGAATCAGTTACCCCCTCTCTACGGGTTGGTGACGACGCACCGTGGGAGGGAGGCCAGTGGCGTTCGGTTTCGAGATCTTGGTTCCCTTCCTCATTTAATTTAGAGATGGTCACCGTACTACAAGGATGGGCACGGTAGGGACCCCTCAAACTCCTGCTTCCTCCACCAACCTCCCTTTTGGAGGTTAATTTAATCGCCGATTAGTTCGCTAGGCCCAAATCGCCGAAAGTTGTACCAGAGAAAATTCCTAAAACTTGGGCTATCAAGCCCACGAGCAACAATAAATCGTTCACGGAGGAAGAACAAAGCCTGATTTATTGTTACCTCCGTGTTGCAGCGGTTCCCACGGGATCAGGTAATCCGTGCGGAGTCATTCGCGGCCGATGGAAAGTCTACTGCTGGATGCAAGCTATTACCCAGTTAATATTTTAATCATTGGGAATCTGAAAGTCCATTTCAGGATTAATCGCCGACCCATGCCTCGAGCACCGTATTTTCCGTGGCTCCGGGGGCCTGTGAACCGGATGGCACTCGGTGCTACGAGTCCATCGATTTTTCAGCTCTGGAACACAGGTAATCACGGAACTACGCGTTTTTCTCGATTACCTGACCCATAAACTGAGTTTCCAGGCTGCCTATCCGGCAAATTACCCGTCATCCGTGCTTCATTTTTCCAACAGAATTCGTTCCATGTCGTTCTCACTCAAAAATTCTCTTCCCATCGTCCAGTTAATCCTTCAAACTTCTCGGGAAGACCGCGAAAAGCAGAATATCTTCTCTGCCGAAAGTTCAAGGGGTTCCCGGTTGCAAGCGTTAGTGTTGCCAAACTTCTCTGTGAGTTTTTTAATGTCTTTTTAAATTATAATTATTACACGAGCCTCGTGGTCTTCTTATACACATGATAATAATAATAAATCAGAATCTAAAATTGTATTGTTATGAGTTTTTCCAATAGCTTCCTTTGAAATTCCGGGACAGTTCCACATATTCAGCGGGACTCTGGATATCAACTTCGATTCCGGGGACTCCCGGCCAATCCGTCTTGTTTGGAAATTTTTGGAAAGAGATCACACTAGTACTTTCTATGATTTGGACTACACAACAGCATTTTTTAAGATTGAAATACTTAAATATTGTAGGAATTGCAGCACCTTGACAGAAGCTTGACTATATGCTTTGAGAAAACGTAGAAATTGTTCGAACATTAACTAGCTGCGCATAAATAATTCCGTGGATTCGCCAGGTGGTCGGACACTTTGTAGAAGATCGTTCGTGGTTCTGAACATCTGATGGAGTTCCGGTGGACAGCGTGTCACCGGGAATGCCGTTTGGAATGTACGCGATAGACGACAGGATTTCATAAAAAGTTCGCAGACTCTCCGGTGCGTCGTTACGCCGAGAGACGCCGGCGCACACTCCGCGAAACTGGGCTACGCACGTGCAAATGTACCGCAATAATAATTGTTTCCTTAATTATAGGCTCGGTGTACGTACGTGTACGTTCATTGCTCTTTTCGCGAACGCCTTGTCCCTCGCGGAGTACCATCTTCTTTGAAACATGAAGATCGCACGCGATAACCTATCAGGCTATCCAATTCAATTGGCGAATGATTCGCTGGCGAAAAGGCACGGTGTCAATTGTGCTCGGTGTCGCGTTACTCGAAATTACACGTGAACGCTTCTAATTATGAGAACCGACACCCATTGTGGCTGTAAACGATTCCGCGGGGAAAGACCCTGAAAAAATGGCACCAGATTCAGTTAGAGCAATCTCATGTAACAACAACGCTGTCGAATAACCACTCGACCTCTTCTGTTCGAAAGTGTAGGCTGTACGAATGAAAATTGATTCGCACATCTCCTCAGTAAGCAGTCTGCCACCATATTGTCGATAGGCCTGCCTCGAGCAGACATCGAGCACAGCCTGCAATCGTACGATGCCAACAGATGACGAGCATTAAGCTGTTAAAACGCGCTCGAAGCAGAGAGTGCTCGGAATCTGCTCGAGTTTGGACAGCACACCCTGCCAGCACAAGCTGAGGGCAGAATGAAGGCAGCTCGGTCCCTACGGAGTGGTGGCACACTCACACACCGCTAGACACTGTATACGTACACGAGGATTGCAGTCCGGATTCTGTCGAATCACGTCTCGCCAATGCACATTTGGGGCCCCTACGCTGTTACAATCGCTAGATAAAAGATCAATCTAGCGCGCAAGCGTCCCAAACTGGCCTACTTTTGCGTTTTCGGGGCGTAATTTGCATTATTCGGTATCATGTAGCTGTCGCAGTCTCATCGAATTTACCAAATTTCTTTGAATATCCACTCTTTACTCGCTAATATATTGATTTACAGTCTTATAATGAGAATTTGTGCATACATGCTAAAGGTAGAAAGGTTTTAAATAATCTGTACATTTTGATTAACTACAACTACACAAGGGATATTATCCGCCGTCCGCCACATTAGTGCGACCGTGCTGCCCTCTTAAACGAAGGACCAAGCTGCCTTCATTCTGCCCTCAGCTTGTGCCGGCACACTGTCCCAGCATAAAGCGATACTTATTCGGACGCATAAATATGTTGTTCTGCTGGCACCGCCTATTGTCGAAAATCGGGCATGTTTGTTCACTGGATGGATGCAAAGTTTGCAGCAGAATTCCATGCCATATCGACGGCAAAATGACGGCAGATCCTCTACACGGGGGCAGGGTCTGCCCTCGATCTGCCCTGGCATTGTTGACAAGTTTTGGTCAGCAGATTCATAGCAAACAGAGACCAAATTCTGCTTCTGGCACAGTCATGGCACGAAAATGACCGCATTTTGCTCGCAAGGTACAATTACAGACATTGATGAAAATTTGCTCGAGGCATGTTTGATTGACTGGGTCGATTAGTAATTCCAGTTCATTACTGTCCGGCAGAGCGCCTAACAAGATGATTACACGATGGTCACGCCTCGCGTCTGCTCAATGGCATTGATAAGTAAATAAATTTATAATTGATAGGTGCAAAACGCAGGTTCGTAGCGCCGCGCCGAGTTGACTCGGTCCGCTGGGCTCGCACGGTTGTAATCGACGTGCGCATGTTACCTGTTTGTCGAACGTTTTGCTATAAAGTGTTATTCAAATACGCGTGCCAACCCATCGAATTTTTCCTTCGTTTAACGACGCAGTTCGACGACGTAAGTGTCGCTCCGAGTGATTCCAATGCTCGCGCAGGTGATGCGATAGTGGCGTGCTTACCAATTACGCTACAATAGTCAATCGTCGGGATGTGTTATTGCTAACGGTACCTATTGCCGTGACTATCCGTCCGTTCGGAGCACGATTCGCTGAACTAACATCATACTATTCAACTGCCTTCCTAGCGCCCATTAAGCCCCTATTATCATCTGCAACTTTGAAATTTGTTCTCAGTTTTAACGCTTAACCTACCGCCCATCAAAACTGACTAATGTGAATGGCATTATAGAAATAACAAGATTAAATTTATTTATATATTCGGCGATTTTTACTATAATGTATACTGGAGTTAAAAAATGTATTCAATCAATTCTCCATGAAAACACCTCGACAGTTAAGAGCAAAACTGATCACACACACTTTAAATCAGAATGACTTTTTTATGAATGGATCATACGACTTGAATTTCTCTGTAAGGCATGAAGAATTAATTTGGTAAATGACGTCTATTTTTACGAGTTTTTTAGCTGGGCCAATAACGAAAATTTAAAAGATGTATCTGGTAAATTTGTATAAATTACATACGCTTCGAAAATTTCATTGAAATTGGTTAATTAGTTTACGAGTTATAAACGATCAAAAGTGGTAAAAAGGCCAAATCTTTACAAGTTGCAATTTTTACCACTTTTGATCGATTATAACTCGTAAACCAATTAACCGATTTCAATGAAATTTTCGGAGCGTATATAATTTATACAAGTTGACCAAACACATCTTTTAAAATTTCGTTATATGTAAAAATCAATTTTTACTATTGTTTTTCACTAATTCAGGCTGTATGGTCCATTCATAAAAAAGTTATTCTGATTTAAAGTGTGTGTGATCAGTTTTGTTCCTATAACTGTACAATCTCAATACTCAATACGATCACTGTCCAGTGCCTACCCACTCCACTGCCATGCAGCCCTTCTCTACGTTCGGCTTTCTTTTGAACTCTCGGCGCGGTAGACGCAGTCATAAAAAGATAATGTCGTTATGCGATCACTGTCCATGCAGAACACAGGCTGTTGGACAATAAACGCAATTTACTGTAATCGTCAAATAAAAAGTCTAAAATGGGTCATCTGACCCCTCGTGGTAGGTTTCGTGTTAATGCATTCTTTCTGCTGTTGCAGATCAGATTTGCTCGTTAGCAGATCTGCTAAGCGGCGAGTTAGCAAAGAAAAGAGTTTCTCGCTAGTCGTTTAATATGCTAATGGGAGGCCCGTCTTCTCAACGGGAAAACGGCACATGCTACGCTTGTGGCGCTCGAGAAACTGGGTACATGGGTACACATCGAGTAGGATCGCGATGCAAATACCAAGATACAATGGCTTGTTCCATGCTGGAGGATAATGGACTTGCGTCACGGGAAATTAGTCCGTTACCAGCGTCGGCCAGCGTGTTACAACGTAAAACGCGCCGCGAACGACACTTTCTTACGGTTTACGCGGGTTTCCGTCTCTTCCCCGTTGTCTCCTCAATTAAAAATCAGTTGGGATCGCTGGAGTGGTCGCTGACTGTGATGAGCTCGGCAAAAATCTTCGGACCCGTGGAATATTAAATAAGGCAGAACGTAACGGGAACGTATTTTTGTCCGTGTCCGTGAAATAGTTTGGTCTTGATGCTAATAAACGATATGCTTTTTAGGTCCAAGGTCTCGTCCCGTTATTGCTCCAGTATCACCAGCCGATAAACCTCGGAAAATCGTCGCTTTTTGATTTACCGTTGTGAAACGATGCCGAGGAAAAAGTGTATCATGTAACAAGAAAGTGTTCCGTGGCATTTTCTAAAGACGGTGCCGCGTGTAATTGAATATAAATATGCACTTTCTATATGTAGAAAATATCCGTGCAAACAGATCTGCTTTACCTAAAATGGCCACCGAAACTGTTTACACAGATACCGCAGCCGAAAGGATGTTAGAATGGCAGGACTGTAAGTAAAAGCTTTCTGATAGTTAAGCTGTCTCCAAATTTTTGAAGCTAATAATCTGTCATCAATTACAGAGTCGCTGGGCAGCCATTTTGGGTATTCCTACGCGAATGGTCGCCAAATTAGAGGCTACGAATAACTAAGACTGCGGATCTTTATGCAAAATAAGCATGATCTGCGTCAATTGCAAGAAATAGAAACTAATATATCGCCGCCTGAATGTAAGAACTAGGTAACTTGAAATTTGGACATTTTGAGTTATTTACTGCATATTAAAGAGAAAATCAAGTAGAATTTAATGTAAAAACTGGGTAACCTATCAAAGTAATCTACGACATCTAATGAGCAGTGTGTTCACTGTAGATAAAAAATAAATACAGATTTTTATTTACGTTAAGTTAAGTAACTTACTTGAGTAAGTTAAGTTAAGAATTGTAAGTTACCTGGTTCGTACATTCAGCCGGCGATATTAACGTCTTCAATTCTTAAAATTTTTCAACGATATTAAATTTCATCTACTCAATTTTGCTACAAACGCATAAAGATCCGCAGTCGAAGGATTAGCAACTCTGGTCGTTCATACGAATGAAATGGTGAAGGCTAGCGCGAAACTCAGACTGGTCAGGCAGCAGGGAGCGTTGGGCAAGTACAGTTGCCGAATTGGTGGCCACCGGAAGTCGAGGAACCACGAAAGTATCGCCGGCAAGCATTTCCGGGGCAGATTCAACAGAGGACGAAAACATCGACACGAATCTCCACTTTCGAGGAGCGGTATTAACCGCGAGAATGGTGTTACCGGTTAAACGAGAGAATCGTGGGAACAACGTTGTGGCTAGACGAGGATGAGGAAGAAGAAGAAGAAGAAGAATAGGTGGAAGAAGCAGCAACAAGCAGCGTACAACTAGGTGGTGGAGGAGGACGAAAGAAGGAGGTGAAAGAATACGGGCAGCCAGTAGGGAGAAGGTCTCGGCGACGAGGATATCGCGATCGCGAACACCAAGGACACGAATAGCATCCGCCGTGTTTGCTTCTCTACGAAAGAAGGGATATCCGAGTCCCCACTATTAAATGGCTCGACTTCGACGCAGGAAAGGAGAAGCTACAACGGGGGCGGCGGAACACCATCCAGCCTCAGTGTTATTTCGACACTCAACAGACGTCAGGGGATCGATAGTGGTTCCTGCGGGCTCGCTCGACAATTGGAGAACGTCCAACAACCAGGAAGATCATCCTCCTCGTTTCGCGAATTCAGAACACACTTCAGGACCTGTCTTGAGTAGAGGATCTTCGAGGGACGAATCTCAAAGGATGTCGCGCGAAGCTTGAATTTATTCAACATGTCCTACGACATCTCCTGCGAGGATGTCGACGAAGAGGTCTGCGAAATTCTTCGATGAACGTTGTGATCTTCAATGTCTATGTTTACTGGATTTTTAAATAGAGGTTTCGTTGCAGGTTCGGTCGCTCCGGAACCAAGATGTGAGATAAACCCTTGAGAAGCTGTCGAAGAGGGTCGCGTTGAGTGGAGAATCTGATGTTTCCAAGGACGAATGCATTCGTTGAGGACCTCGAAGTTATTCAAACAATCTTTCTGCAAGGAGTGGCGACGGAAAGTTTATTGAATATTCGCACGAAGAATTCGAGAGCTCGATTGACCTGGTAGCATGCAGCAGAGCGTATTGTCTCCGCCGCGACTGTGTACGAGCGTCTCACGAGAAGTAGAATGACACTGAACGACAATGAACGAGTAATAATGGCAGAACGGGAAACAATGATCTGAAGCACGAATGGGGAGGTAGCCGGGAGAGTGAAAATGAAGGAAACGGTCCCAGGATCGAGCATCCAGAATTGAATGTTCCTCGACGGCCTTATTAGAGCACGAAGGCAGACGCACGCTCTCAGATGGCACGCAATCGCGGCTAACACGTGTTCGGTTTCCCGCCAATTAGCATCCGTGCGTGGAAACGTGAGCGGGCCGGACGAGTATAAAGAGGATAATTTGTCCTGGGAATTACGGTCACAGGGACGGTCGATCGGAGACGGTGATTAAGGACTCCCGGGATCTAGCTTCGAATTAGAATGGACGTTATCCCCCGTGGCTTCGGGTCGAGGAATATTCATCGAGGCTCATTATTCGCGCGGCTCGCGTCCTCGTCGGTCCACCATGACGATTAGTCGATCGCAATCGCTGGCGGGACAGTAAAAAGCCTAACGAGAGGACACGGTCCCGGAAGCGGAGGAAAAACAGGTGGACAGATGGGACTGGTGTCTATGAACCGTGAAACGAGGGGTCCAAGAAAATTTCCTGGACCTGATCGTAGAAGCAGGAACTGAATGATGAAGAAATCCAGCTGTCAAGCGGAGGCTGTCTTTCGAGGAAGCACCGATGCAGGACTTTTAATGGCGGACATTAAGCCTGTTTATAGACTGGAGATTTAGGAGGTTTTTCTCCAGTATAACAGTCGAGAACAGCTTCTCGAATCGTTGACGACGACTTTGAGAGCGTTCGCTTCACTCGCCATCCGTGAATCAATGTTAATCCCCGAAGAAAACTGCTCCAACGACAAGGAACGAATGGGAGGAGCGCACGCTTCCGAGAAAGTATGCAGGACGTGTAAAAAAAAAGGCGGAGCGATGTGTGGAAATGTTGCGAATAAATTGCGACTGGGAAAACTGGAGCATAATATTTGTCGACCTGTAAAAACGAACGATAATTACACATAATAGAGGACGGGAAGAGGTAATCGGGCGATACAAGAGACCGAAGAGAGCTGCTTCGCGCTTCGTTTCCTGAATACAGTCACGGACAACTAAGAAGAATAAGGAAGGAGCCGAAGAACAGAAGAACGCATCGAAGGTGAGGATTCGGTTAAGTGTATCCGATCCATCGTACGCTTGGGTTAAAGTTAAAATATTTTATTTCATTTATATTAACCGTTTGGACTCGAAGCAGTTTTAATTCCAAAATCAAGACATTTCTTCCAATCCAGAACATTTTCATTCTGTGTAATCTATTTCACCGTTATGTAATCGTTTTCTTTTATACAACAGTCGAGCTTCTTACAATTTATAGAATACAGACGAATGTAATAATATTAAAACTGTTTCGAATAATTCGAGTGCAAAGGGTTAAAAATGGTCAGACGTATCGATGAGATCTCGGAGGACGTCTGAAACCGGTTAGCAGTGCTCAGACGAGCGAAGCTTGTCAATGATAAGAATAATTTACGTGACCAATTAGCCAGTGATTAGAAGAACGTTGCCGACGATAACTGATGCGTGTCACTGTCGCGGCAGTGGATCTCTCTCCTGATCGAGGACTCGTCCTTCTTATAAATCGGATTTTTCGTTCGACGAGGATAGGAAGACAGTTACGATCATCTATTTCGACGAAACAGCGATAGTTTTGCATACGAGGTCGATTCTATCGGCTGGAATGGACGCGAAAAGTCATAACAGGAAATGTAGGTAGACAAGCTAGCAGGTAGTATCGCGGGCCAGTAAATCGACCGATAGAAAGCATGGGAACATCGTGGGCCTCGAGTATCGCTTTCCTTATCGGATAGCCGATACTCGTCGCGGATCGCCAACAATAAAGTATTCCTAATCGTCCCGTTTTATTGATCTAGACCCGTCTTACGTTTCAGGAGTAGAAAGCGATATCGCCTACGTCTACGGTGGAAACGTCAATCTGCAGGATCGAAGCGTCGTTGCGCGCCGATCGAAATAAGGCCAACCCGCATTTCCTTGGCCTTGGCTAAGCCGCTGGAGCAGACAAGGATTGAGGATGGTCACGATTCCAACCGGGTGAGTACTGCACCTTTGCGAACCTCCAGCCAGGGGACCAATGCTTTTTCTCCCTTACACTTCTTCGGGATCTGGGTCCACAGTTACCAATCTAAATTCTAATTTTCTAGGAGATATTCGTGCTAGGCCCAACGTTGATCTCGAAGACGTAGCACAATGTTGCGATCAATTAATTAGCTGGACGAAACTCATAACGTAACTCCGTAAAAAGTCGATGCTAGTCATATGAAGTAATGTCTAGGCATAATTACCAAGGTGTAAAGTATGCAACATTCAACAAGCTCGAAGTAGGCAATAAACGCTGATAGACGGAAGAATTTTTGTTGCCAGCATTAGAGCAGACTCGAAACTTTCTTTTTAAAATGCGGAAATGAACATTATTTATATTTTTAGTACGGATTAATATTCCAATATCTGCACACCTTGTTATCAGTAGTCGTAAAGAAGTGCGTAGGTTCGAAATTCGAGTTCGTAGAGAAAACTAAAAGTTCGGATTCGTTGGAGAGTGTTGGAAGCGCCCGAGGCGCATGGAAGGTGACTAGGCGTAAAAGGAAGAACGAATCTGTTCTCGAAGACCGATTGGAAGCAATTTTAACGAGCGAACGCCGTTTCACTGGAAGCAGTCGTTTCACGGTTCACAGGGACGCGCGTTAATTATCACGTCGTTAATTACATTGAGCACGAAAAAAGGGAAACGTCTGTAAACGCGGCGAGCGTGCCATCGCCGATGAATTCCCCCATGAAATTCTGATTAGCCTCTAACTACCGTGATCTGTTGTTTTCTGATTTCGGCAGAGCGTGCTGGGATTTGCTCGATGTCTGATCAACCTGCTTCGACTCGAAGGGTCTCCGTTTGAATGATCAAGAATACATTAAAGTGTCGAGGGGATTGCAAGACTAACAAGTTCGGAGGCTTCGAATCGCTGCGGTTTCCTGTTCGAGATAGCAGATAGATTTTCACTTCGGACACGTGTACTCGCGATAGAGTGGTTATGGTGAAATTGATTACTCTCTGAATTGATAAATTGCACTTCGCCGGAGACACGAGTCAGAAGTGGACACCAGCTATCTCCTTTTCGAGGACGCTGCAGATGTTCTCGCAAAACAACAATTCGATAAAATAATTAGCGTCCGTTGCTCTCTTGTTGGAGAACGTCCTCTGCATTCTAGGGTAACATCCTGCACGTTCCTCGTACAAGAAGAGACTCTCTCTTCTCTTCGGACATTCTCAACAAACGATGGCCTAATAATCGTTTAATCGACTACGTTGCAAAAGTAGGAATGGATCGATTGGGACGGGTCTCCTAGTGGTTCTTAACAATTAGTATTCTAGGTGCATGCTACCTGCGAGGTGCATGTTCTTCGTGCAAGAAGAGACTCTCTCTTCTCTTCGGACATTCTCAACAAACGATGGCCTAATAATCGTTTAATCGACTACGTTGCAAAGCAACTTCATCGTCTTCTTCTTCTTCTTCTTCTGACTCAATGAAAGATTTAGTAGGACTGGAAAGCAGGAACGGATCGACTCGAACGGGTCTCCGAGTGGTTCTTAGCAATTAGTATTCTAGGGTAAAATCCTGCGAGCTGCATGTTCTTCGTGGAAGCGAAGAGACTCTTCTTCTCTTCGGACATTCTCAACAAACGATGGCCTAATAATCGTTGAATCGACTACGTTGCAGAGCAACTTCATTGTCTTCTTCTTCTTCCTCTTCTGACTCAATGAAAGATTTAGTAGGACTGGAAAGCAGGAACGGATCGACTCGAACGGGTCTCCGAGTGGTTCTTAGCAATTAGCATTGTAGGGTAAGATCCTGCGAGATGCATGTTCTTCGTGGAAGAGAAGAGACTCTTCTTCTCTTCGGACATTCTCAACAACCGATGGCCTAATAATTGTTGAATCGACTACGTTGCAGAGCAACTTCATTGTCTTCTTCTTCTTTTTCTTCTGACTCAATGAAAGATTTAGTAGGACTGGAAAGCAGGAACGGATCGACTCGAACGGGTCTCCGAGTGGTTCTTAGCAATTAGCCGGCCACGTACGAACAAACAAAGTTCGAACGACGCTAACAACGTCAACCACACAGACAGACAGAGAGCACCATCACTTTTTCCTTCGTCGGCGTCGCGCCTCCTCGCTTCTCCGAAACTTTCGTTCTCTTCTCGATCAATGACCTCGCTGTGCTTCGCCACATACTCGATTTGTCAAGTTTTTACGTCGATCACCATACTCGCCGAGGAGCAAGCCGACGATATGGTTCGATTTATCGCTCGCCATCGGAGCGTGAATCTAAAAGCCGCGTTGCGGGAACTTCCAGGATAAGTTAGCAGATCAAAGATCCGAGCGAGTGTGCTTGTCAGTGATTAGCGAGGGATCTAGCGGAACGAATCTCCGGACGCGTATCCTCTTAAGACAAAGTATAGGTTTTAATGAGCTAATCTTCTCGGTTCTTACATCGAAATAGAACAAACCGTTTATATTTGTCGGATGGAGACCGGCCGCCGACTGGTTTGGATCACGTTAGTGTTTTGATCGGTAACGGTGCTCGTCGCGGAAGCGCTCCCGTTTAACGATGCGTCGCTTTTAATTATTTATGTTTGCCCCCGACGCAACGCAACCGTGCACCTCGACCAGTCCGACCAGAATACTTTTTGCCGGAGCGACTCTCCGCGAGCTACTCACTTTCCGGCCGTATACTTTCGATCAACTGTAAATAGTCGACGTGTACCTGGAATATAAATATTGCAGGAGTGGATCTAATCGAATTAACAACCTTTTTTCTTCTTTGTGATCGTAAAAGGCTGAATTCTTTCGATGTATTTATTATGGTTGTTGGGTATGTGCATGTTGGGTAGACTACAATGTTGTCTGAAAATGGTAAATATTGACGAAAGACGAGCTCCGATAACTTTCGTCTTCACATGTGTTGGCAAGGTCAACATTCCAAACAATTTTTCCCTCTACACGGTGTATAAAAAGTAATGGTCATCCGTTCTAGGGGCGAATCTACATCTCCTCTGGATCGGTGGACATTTGTTAGATAAACTTGCCGCAAAATAGTTTACAACACAGAAAATTGTTGGTAAAGTCGTTTTTTACATCAACACCTTCCACTCATCCAGAAGAGAAAAAGTTTGGAAGAAGCCACATGTCGCAAACAAATAGTTATTGAGATATAAGCTGTCAAAGTTTTTGCAAAATTTGATTGGGCTGCTCTTTACTTCACCGAACTCAAAATTTGTGCCTTTCTCCTATAAATTATGATGTATTTGGTATGTAATCCAGTAGATTTGAACCGGGGCGGCTGCAGATCGAAGTTTCAATCCTGTAGGATCAACGGTGCAGAAGTTATGCTTGCTTAAAGTTGAGCAATCTGCAGTGTTTTTGACCGGTAAGGGCGCCGCCATATTGGTTTGTAGTGACGACCGTGAGCTTCCACCTAATCACCCACCAACTTATTAATTATTCTGTTCGGTAAGCGGCGCGCGACCATCACTACAAATCAATATAGTGGCGCCCTTATTTGTCAAAAACACTGCAGATTGCTCAACTTTAAGCAAGCGTAACTCCTGAACCATTGATCCTACAGAATCGAAACTTCGATCTGCAGCCGCCCCGGGTTCAAATCTACTGGATTACATACCAAATATATCATAATTTATAGGAGAAAGGCACAAATTTTGAGTTCGGTGAAGTAAAGAGCAGCCCAATCAAATTTTGCAAGAACTTTGACAGCTTATATCTCAATAACTATTTGTTTGCGACGCGTGGCTCCTTTCAAACTTTTTCTCTTCTCGATGAGTGGAAGGTATTGATGTAAAAAGAAGCTTCAACAACAATTTTCTTTGTTATAAATGATTTTGCGGCAAGTTTCTTTTTCAAATGTCCACCGATCCAGAGGTGTAGATTCATCCCCACGACGATATTTATTCTACTACGACTCCCCTTTTGTCAATACAGTAGGATCCCGATTATAAACAAATATGCAATTAAATATAATTATATTATGGAGGGAAATAAATTTTCAAAAATAAAAAATTATTTCGGAATGTAATGTAAATTTTCATTATTTCCCTCGGGTCTCGATTATCCATCGAGCCTTAATTTATCCGGGCTGTTTGTCTCCCGATCAAGCCGGTTAATTGAGGTGCCATTGTATTTACCTTGAAAATTTTATTGCTGGTACAAATGTGTACTTTCTTCAGCTCCAATTAATACCGGAGATTCGCGGATGCGGTAAATACCTCTTAATTACTAGTCGCGCAGCCGATTACAGGGGTCAATCGTTCAGTCTCGAGTCATCTACGGTGATCTACATCCGAGCTTCGGTTCTAAACGATTTACCTTATCCCCGTGCTTCAAACACACGTTATAACTCGAGGAGTCTACTAATTAATTGCCCTGATACGTTCCAAATATTATGTTGTACATACAGTGAGTATAGAAAGCATTCGTACGCCCTTAAAAAAAAGAATAACTTTTTTATAATTGTACCAAACGACCTGACTTTTTATAATCAATTAGAAGCATTGGTTTACGAAATGATATGCAAAAAAGATTTCCAAAAATTATAATTTACAAGGTTACATGCAAAAATAAAAGAAACATTTTTTAAAACTTTCTATTTGGTCTCTTAATGAAAATTTAAAATATATGTTTTGTAGATCTATGTTAGTTAAAAAATGCCTTTTTTATTTTTGCATGTAACCTTGTAAATTATAATTTTTGCTTACAATGCTTCTAATTGCTTACAAAACATCCGGTCTCTTTTGGTACAACTATAAAAAAGTTATTCTGTTTTAAAGGGCGTACAAATACTTTGTGCACTCACTGTATTGTATTCTTGAACGAGACCTTGACGAGTTTCGTTCGAGATCGACAATAGGTTCGAAAGAACCCGATAAGAGCCGACAAGTATTCGCGATAATGAGAAAACGCGAGTATTAATGTCTATTCTTTTTTCCAGGCGGTGCACAAGCATGGAAATGGTCTGGCGACAGTAACGTCGATGGGCATCGTTTGCCAACAGATGGGAAAGGTATCCATGGCCGTAAGAAGTGCCGCTATGTCCCACATAGAGCCACGTTTGACCACGATTCTGGGACGGTAAGCACGTTCTCCTATTATATCGTACGTATGCACATCTTCCGGGAGGTGGTTCCTGCCAGTCGACTTTTTTCACCCTTGCATACACTGTCGGCCAAGTATATCTAAACGCTCCTACTTCGTTTTATATGGAAATGCCTCTGAACGCTGGCTCCGAACCGTTTCTCGTTGCAATCTACGAAGCTATCGCTCTCTTTACTCCGTTCGCCCGAACTGATGGCAAATTTTCTACACCAGGGATCACAGACCAAATTTCTGCGAACAGGAAACCTCGCTATCCAGCAAACAATTTATTATACCAGAGAGGAGGATATTCACTTTTGTATAGACAGAGATACATAGGTGATACAGGTAATATTCGATGGACGCAAGGGCCTCGGGGAGGTTCCGTTTGCATAGTTCGTAGAGAGACACTATTTTTTTCTGCTTCAAAGACCGAATCGAACGTAGAAAAGGACAGCACGTATAAACAGAGACCGAAGCGCAGCAAAAAAAAAAACGTACCGATGAGATCGCTTCGTGCAATAAATGAAACTTGTTTGTTTTTACGATTGGATTAGTAGTGGGTCACACCGATGTACCCGACCCGGGATCAGATTACGCGGCTTGTTTACACTGCTCGGCGACCGAGGCAGTTTCGTGGCCCCTGCGGCGCACAGTGGGACCTTTCGTCCAAATCGGAGACAAAATCAAAGAACTTTCGATAGAAATGAGGTAGAGCGATGAAATTTTTTAAAAATTAAAGCTAAAACTTTGCAGAATATGGGAAAAATAGGGAGATTATGGTAAGAACGTTTTTTAACGTTGAGAAAATTCGTTAAACTTGCACAATTTCAAGAAAATCGTGGTTTTTCCAATACGACGCGCGGAAAAATTTTTTTTGAACACCTTCTTGCGTCCATAGAATATTTACTGTACCTACTTCAGAGTTGGGCAAAAATTTAATCAACGATTGACGACTAAATTTCTATTTCAATCGTTAATCGCAATTAACAATTAATCTCCTCGTTTAGTCGCTAATTGTGGTTACCGATTAAATACTTATTAATCGTTAATTCCGATTAACGATTATTAATCGTCAATCGGATAATTGATTAATGATTAACTGCTGAAATTTCCAAATGATATACGTAATCAGAACTGTATGAATACTGAAAAAAATGTAAACTGAGTTTAGGTGTATTGTCGTTTGGTCCATAATACAAATTCTGTTTACGTGCTTTTATGTTTTTTTTTCGATGATTCCTTTTTTTAATCAACGATTGACGATTAAATCAATCGCCGATTTTTCGACGATTTCTTTATTTAATCAACGTTTGGCGATTAACTTCATCAATCGATTGAATCAATCGCCGATTTTTCGACGATTTCTTTTTTTAATCGTATACATTAATCAATCAATCATGATTAAAATTTTAATATCGATTAATGCCCAACTCTGACCTACTTTTAGCGTGGAACCTATAATTTAGCATGTTAAAATATAGGTTCTGTTCCATGCTAAAAGTGAATATGATAGCGAGTATGATTAGCCTACGGATTTTATAAAGAGTGAGTACGATGTAGAGAATTTTTGTTTTGTATACAGATACGCTGATTGTAACAGCTACCCTGTAAGCAATCTGCTCTTCATTTGGTATGGATTTGTCACCAAATACCGACTTATCTGTTTACACGTTAGGCTCGGTACATATTTGGCGACAGGTGTTGATCTGCAAATTCGAAGCAAATAAGGACCAAATCCTGTTCGAAGCATGTCTTGGCACCAAAATGACCGCCTTCTGCTCGCAAAGTATGACTGAAGACATTCATAGGAATATCTTTTTGCGTTCTTCTGAGAATAAGGAACTTAGATGCCCCGTGCGAAGTAAATTATAACAAGAGCTGTCCTCGCGCGGCACATGTCAGATCATTTTTCTGGGTTGTTCACGTCGAATTGGATAATTAGTGGATTTCCATATCCGCAGGACAGGTCTGCGAATAGGTTGCCGAGTGCCGGAAACGGCTGTCCGCCCTCGCTTCGCCACGTTCGCACACGTTCGCACACATTCGGGCGTTTTCTGCGACCACGTTTCGGCCGAACGGTTTCGTGCCTTCTCCGCTCGCTCGGAACAAGTTTCCGCGTGGCTTTTGCTCTTTCTTCATCGTTTAACGCAACAGTGTCAATGTCTGATATAGCGAAATCGAAGAAAGGAAGACGAGAAACCATTCTGTGTGTAACTTCCCCAATTTTTCTGACGATTAAACCCCAGAATGCGATCTGCTCTTAATCTGCTATCAATTTGCCATCGAATTGCGTCATTACTTACGGTATTTGGATGGAGTTTGCAGGCGGAATCCCACTATGATAGACTCTGCTGAAATTGTCGATGGTCCATTGGAAGAAGCCATTGCAAGAAGATGGTAGCATTTTTCTGAGACAATTCTCCTCTCGTTACACGATCATTAAAATGGTTCCTAGCAGGTTGAGGCTGTCGCTGGACCATTTCCCAGACGCCGGAGTAAGCCATTGTTTGCCAGATCCATGGCAAGAAGATCATTTTCCTGAAAGAAGCCGAAGAATTCTCGGTCGGGAGTAAAAACGAATCCATTCCAGCATGTCTCGTTAGGCGAATGCCTAGGAATGCCTGGCGCCCTATCGGGTCGATCGGGTCGATCGGGTCCGTTGGGATGATCTTCGGGGTTCACCTAGTTCCTCGGCGATCGGCCAAGGTAGTCACGACGATGTGTACCTACACGCTTCAGCATTAGCCCGGCATCGCGCGAAGGTTATTCAACCCGAGCAGATCTCGTTCGTATCCAACGGAGTAACGGGTTCCCGATGACTCGTGCATGAGAGGCGCCTCTCCTCCACCTTCCTAGATTACCTGGCTTGCCGGGCTCACCCGGTGGCCAGCTGCGTGCACGCGGCCAGCCTTCTCCGACGTTCTCGTCGTGGATTCAGTCAGCCGTGCACCATTGTCGAAAGATCGTCCACCTAGACGACACTCCCGGTGTCCCGTTCGCGTTCGTCCCCAGTACCTAGCCGGGCCTCCAACCCGATAGATCGTCTCCTTCTTCGATTTTTCGCTTTGCTCCTCTTATTGTTCACGTGTCGTGTCCCTTTCGGTTAACTTCTTCGTTAACGTGTCGTGTATCTCCCTCGTCGGTTTATAGTTCTCCCCCGGGGTTTCTTTCGTTATCTTCATTCGTGTGTCCGGTGATTAAATGCTGCTTCAACGTGGTCCTTGAGCACTCCATTCAGGTAAGACTTCACACGTCTCTCAACGACACGGCTTCAAGAGAAACGCAACGAGGGTCCTGCGGAAGCGTTCTCCTCTGTAGAAAGTTATTCATATAAACGGTGGATTGGTCGGTGACCTGGCGAGTGACCTGGTCGGTGACTCTTGACATTTAGCGGCAACTTCCTCTGGTCGGTTTTGTACGCATTTGTGGTCAATTAAGGGGTAGATTCGTTTCCAGGATTGCAAGGGTAAGAGGTGCGCCTTCTCATTTCTCGGTAATGCGAAGATGGGGTGTTTCAGTGGTGAAAAGCGCCAGATGAAGGATCAATCTAGACCGCGATCGCCCTCGAAAGTCCTATTTTTATGTTTGCGAGACGTGATTTGCATTATTTGGAAGCAGAAAGCTGCGCATGTAGCTATTTTTATAAGGCTGCGACAGCTACATGCTGCCGAATAATGGAAATTACGCCTCGTAAACGTAAAAGTAGGACTTTTGAGGGCGATCACGGTCTAGATTAAGCTTTTATCTAGTGCTTTTGACCTCTGGAAAACCTCAACTTGGGGGTTTACCGCCTTAAGTTGGAACTGCTGTCGCCTATTCTTGTATCATGCTTCTCAGATCTGCTGTTAGGTCCATTCCAGATAGCACACAACGTCTTAAAGACGTTCATTTTATGTCTATTTTAGATCTGAAAGTCTTACGTCCTAAAAAGACGTCTTTAAGACCATAAACAGTGTGGTTTTTATATACCCATAATCTATATAGCAGTAAGTATTAGCATTGGTGTTATTTGTTCGAGTTAGTGTTTTTGCTATAATTTCTATATCAATCTCTATATCAATTTCTATATCAATTTCTATTTCAATTTCTATTTCAATTCCAATTTCAATTTCTATATCAATTTCTATTTCAATTTCAATTTCTATATCAATTTCTGTTTCAATTTCAATTTCTATATCAATTTCTATTTCAATTTCAATTCTATTTTCAATTTCAGTTCCAATTTCACTTTCAATTCCATTTTCAATTCCAATTTCAATTTTTATTGTGATTTTAATTGTGATTTTAATTTTTATTACACTTTTTATGTCAATTTCACATGCATTCTTCTGATAAAGCTATTTATTAGTTTAACTTTGACCTTGTTTTTGTCGAAATCTATTTTTACTCTTCCCTTCTTTTAATCTAATTAACAATTATAGACCATTAAGACTTCTCTTAGGATCGTCTTAAAGACCTTCCGAATGTCCTACGAACGTCTCTTGAACATCTCTTAGACGTCAAACAGACGTCTTGTAGACCTCTTCTTGCTATCCGGGTTTCCTTTTTATTTCTGCCATAAATAATTGCCCCTCACTGGGACAACCCTTCTAACTATCATCTCTCATTTTCCTCATTTTTGAAATAATAAAGAGTCATAAAATAAATGTAATAGATCTAAAAAATTAATTTCTAAATACTACTTAAATATTACTTGGTAATATACTATGTGACCTGCCGAGTCACACTCATTAGTACATTCATTATAAAAACAATTGCTTTCAAATTGCTCTCTTCTCATTTCCAGGATAATAACTTTTTCCAAGACCATCCCATCCCCATCGTCTCACCGAAATCATCATCCCCACGTATCGGAATCCTCGAAAACACAGCGACCCCGAAACCCAACGAACCGAACAGGTCGTGAATTTCTTTGGGAACGGTCTTCCGAGGAAACACCGTGACGGAATATCCCCATCGGGCAATCGTTTAAACGGCTCTGTCATTTGCGACACATATTAAACACTCTAACGGTACCGCTACGAACGATAGACGTCCAGACGCATCGGACTCGTGCAGCATACGTGTACGATGTCTTTTGACCTTCGCATAGCGCAGTTCGGACATTAGAACAAAAATCAGAATCAGAAAATCGGACAATATCAGAAGAAAAATTGTACCAGCAGATTTTATTGTTTGCTCAAACATGTCGTGTCCTGGGAAGAACAGTGACGTACCCAAAAATGTAGTGTTCTCACTGAATTTCCATTGACATAGTATAGACATCTTTAATCTATCAGAAAAATAGTTTTGGAAGTAGATTCGATTAGGTACCACACAATGAAGTGACGCTATTCTTGTCACTACAGATATGAACACTCAGGTGTTTTTTTTCGTATTGGCTACTTCGTAGTCCTCTGTGCTAAAATGCTAAAAATCTGTTCATTGTCCTGCAGACAACGTACCGTGCGCCACGGCGAGTTCAAGCGTTGCCGCATGCAAACCGAGGACTAAAAAGACCGATACCCGGGTACCGTTACTGGACACAATTATCAACGACTAAAAAATGCAACGGTATGGAAAAAAGGGGAGAGAAGAAACTGCCGGAGGATCGACGGTTTTACTACATCGTTCGGGTCCGAGGTCTCGGTTGTAGGGCGCGTGGGCGGACAACCACTAAACGGGAATATTCTGTTTCTTTCCGCACCGGTCCACGGTCAAGGACTACCGTTGGCCTTGGAAATCGAACGTGCGGTTCGTGATCTGGCTCCGGAAAGTCTTTCGACACTGTATACAGGGTGTAAAGAAATGTTTGGTATACGAAAAAATTGTCCTTAACCTCGGATTCCAAGGTCAAACTGTTTTTCATTGCATGAAAAATGTTCGACCTTAGCATTCAAGGTCGAGGAGAATTTTTAGTAAAACTTTTATCATAGATCTTCATCGACCCGAAGATGTGGTCGAGGCTAAACATTTCTTTGCACCCTATACATCTCAGAACACTCGATTAAAGTACGAACGCGTTTTTCATAGTTTTGACACGAGGCCTCGCACGTTCGGAGAGTTAAGTCGTTATTTTGTTCGTACTTCCCAGTCTGGGATCGACACCTATTTGCACAGGCCCCCGCAAAATATAGCCTTGCCAATGATGAACGAGAGGAGCACAATATTGAGGCTCTAAGAAGCCTCAGGAGGACAGTAGAAACTTAATTTTTCGGGCCCAATAAGGGGCCCGTGCGAACGCGTCGAAGGCCCAATTTAATCTCGTCTTCCTGAACGGTTTGAACCGTACCACGCGAAACGGCCGCAAATTCTCTCATTTCGATGCGACCCGCGTCGTTGCTCGAGCGATCGGCCTATGCGAATCGAATACGAACGATCGCCTCGATCGAGACCTTCGTACGCAAATCGACGATAAAACATTCGCCTCGTGGTTGCACTTGAGGCATCCTGGAACCACCTATGTCGACGATTGCGTCATTTCTTCCGTCGTTCAGCGTGGAAGAATTTCGGAGCCTTGGTTCTGTCGTAGTTATTCCATAACATGCGTTTGGGCCAGCTAGAAAAACGTAATAACTCTTAATTGAACCGCTAGGGGGCACTTATGTCGGTTTTTTAGCTAGTCCCAGAGATATACTCTCTGCTAGTTCGTACAGAGAGGAAATGGGAGTGCTCACGCCCGGGGTCTTTTCTGCCACTTTTGTCAGTATACACAGAGACAGAGCACACCAGTGACGCATTACTCTATGGACAACTTGGGCCCTGGGCAAATGACCGGGGCCCCAAGCAAAAGGGAGCCCCGAACACAAACCATGATTCAAGATCCAAATTCTACGTTTTTCTCATCAAGTTATATAGTTGGGGTTTGGGGCCTCGAAATTCTACTTTGCCCAAGGCCCCAACTAGTTATAAGGCCCTACTGGAGCACACTCAGGTTTAACATGGAACAGAACCTACACTAAACCTAACGAGCTTTAAAGTAGCCGATACATGATGCCTTGTATTCATATTATAATGTCTGCACTGTTAAATATACTTATTCAATCATTTACCACGAGAGCATCTTTATAATTTCAACAATTGTGCAATAAAAAATCATTTGGCTGGTTAGAGAACTCCGGTAGTAAACTTTGAGAGCTGAAACTGTCTCTAATAGCGTCCTCGTTTTCTGTTGCAGCGTCAAAATGAGGAGGAATGTGGCGAAGATAGTGGTGATCCTGCTGCTGTGCGGCTCGGGCGAAGCCAGGCCGCAGAAGACCGGTGAGTTATTTCTCACGGGTGTGAAGCATGATTATATCGGAGAAAAAGCCGTCGATGAGAACCCGATCTACGAGAAAACGAGCGATCGAAAGGAAGTGCCATCGAGGAAGCGGTTGCAATTGCGAAAAGGAAGAAATCTTCGGGGAGGGGCCGACTTCATTCGCGATTCGGTTGATGCGAATGCCTGTCGATTTCCGCCTCCGCGAAAGTCTCGATTCGAGGACTGGAATTAGCCTCTAATCAAGCGAAGCGCGTTGCAATCTACGCCGATCGTTTCCTTTCGAGCGTAATAAATTGTGAACATTGACGCGAGCAATATTATTTTAACTTCTTTCCATCTGGATCAGGAAAATATCAGTTCCTAGAAGATTATTTAATCTCCTATCTAGCTGCGGCTAGAATTATTCCAAATTGCTCTTGGTTTATAATGACTGCAGGCTCAGTCCTTATTTATTATTTTAGTTCAGTAGTAGATGTAACACTCTGTATTCCACTGTACCGCGTGTAAGTTTCCGAATTGTTAAACTAAGGTAAATGCACCAGTAATTGATCTTGTAGCAGTAGTTACCCGTTTCTGAGGGAACGTGAATGTTTCTGATAAAGGCGCAATGGATAAATATAGTTTGTCAGTTATTAATTTAATTTAAAGCTGGAGAATTTGAAATTAAATTAATTTTACCTACTCTCTGTTCCTGAATTCGATTTTATATGGTATTACCTTCTTTCTTACCAAAGGAACATCCTTTCACTTTCCCAAATTTTCAAAACCCCGAGGTGTCAAGATCATCTGTTCAATCGCGTAAGCTCTTAACCATTCATATTCTCATGCGAAGACTGCACTGAGTCCTCCAATTTCTACATTGGAAATATTTCCAGGTACTGATCGTCTATGAGAAGAATGCCAGTGAAAAACTTGTTAGCGTGCTTGTAACATAGCGATTTGTGAGCTCCTATGTCGATCGTTTCTGCTAGAACCTAAGCGCAAGAGTGGGAACAGCCTGGTGTCAATAGCGCGCCATTGTTGGAATCACTGCTAGCTCCTGATGGACGATCAGTACTCGTATAATTTTCTCTTCAGCGCAAAGTACAAATACGCTTCTCCACTGAAGCAACTGTTTCCCGTCGATCGGTATTTCCTCACGTTGATCATGTCAATGCTGTAGCCCGGGGGAAGCGCATCACCGAACACGCGATTACACGAATCGAATCGTATGTAGATTGCACGTTCACGAAACTCGCAATCCGTGCAGTACTCGTGTTTCGAACGGAACTATCGCTCTGCGACCGTTGCACCTGATTCCGAATAGCGTTACAAAATTCAATTTCATAACTGGGAACTTTCCTTTTTCATAATATAGCAATTTTCATAATATCCGATCCGATTTTGTAGGGTATGATAATTAAAACACGTGTTGGTGTAATAACATTTAACCCTTTGGACTCGAAGCAATTTTAATTAAAAATAGACGATTTTTGTTGTATATAATCTTTTTTACACTATTCTAGAATTACTCTAGAATTTTTATTAATTTGAACTTCTACTTTCTACATCGTGGTATTTTTACTACTGTTTTAGTTTTCTTTAGTTTTCTGCTTCAACATATTTGACACTGTTGAACGAGAAATTACTGCTAAAGAACTGACATGAACTTCTCTCTATTTTCCAGGTGAATCCAATCAGAGGAAACCGGCCGTATCCTCCAGCACCGCGGCGAATATTCAAGATAGCAGGTACACGTGGAATTCCAGAAGTAGTAGAGTTCCGTACATTCATTTATATCCCGATAGCGTTAATTATTCGTTTACCGGTGGCGAGGTAAGTGTCGACGGATCGAAGTCGTTAAACCCATTCCACTATCCCGCGGCGTCTCTCGATGTCAAAGAATCGAAAACATTATCGAACGACTCTACCCCCGCGGGGGAACCGATTAGAACGAATAACCGAATGTTAAAGATATTCCAGGGCGAAGACCGGAACTCGTTTCGACGGACCGAGGGCTCTGTCTTGCCAAATCTCGCTTCAAATTCCGACCATGACCGATCCTTGGTCTCGAAGATTCCGCGTTTCGATGATTCGACGGAAATCGGTTTGAATAATTCACCGAAAGGCGTAGCCAGGGTCCGCGGTCCGGGAGTCTCGGTAGTTTCGTCTGTGAACAGCGTGAAGGTCGACCCCTCGGTCGAGTTCGATCACGTCGCGGCCATCAGGAAGATCACCGGCATGCTGACTCAGCAGAGCGTCGGGACAGCGTCCTCGAAAGTCGCGATCGATCCGGTTGGCCAATCTGTTCCTCCTCCGAGGGGTTCGAACCCGCCGAATCGTCACCACTCAAGCTCGAAGCACTCGAGCGCGAAAAACAGAACCAAGATTCGGTCACCTTCCTCTCAGAACAAGAAGGCTCCCAACAAGTCAAAGATCCGGAATAAAACGAACTCTTCCCGACCCTTGCATTGGAAGAACTGGCCGAACGGGGCCATTCAATCCGCGAACGACTATCAGAATTACGAGAAGTATACCTCGTCCATGGAGGACTCGAAACCTGAGAAGGTCCCTCAGATGGTTCCCCAGGTGGTTTCTCTTCAGGTTCCTCAGATGGCGAACGGTGTGAATCATCTGGTGCCGATGTCGAGCCCTGATCTTCAAGAAATCGTGCACTGGTTGAAAATCCCGGCCTTCATGCCGAACGGTAGCCATATCCTGGAGAGCAACGAGGCGAACGGTCCGGTTAGTGTTGCGTTTGATCCCGCCTA
Source organism: Lasioglossum baleicum (assembly GCF_051020765.1). Classification (NCBI taxonomy): domain Eukaryota; kingdom Metazoa; phylum Arthropoda; class Insecta; order Hymenoptera; family Halictidae; genus Lasioglossum; species Lasioglossum baleicum. The sequence goes on from NC_134938.1 coordinate 12,243,679, forward strand.
TCAGAACCTGCAGCCAAACAGACCATTGAGACCGATCGATCTTCAGGGTCTCAGACCTGGTTTGATATACACCCTCAGCCCTCAGCCAGTCTACACGACTGAGAAGCCTTCCGGTTGGTTAGGGAACGTGTCCCTAAAAAACAAACCACAAATCGACCCTCAGAACCCTTATCTCGTGAACAGCGATTCGAAGAAGCCGCTGGCTGGGACCAAGAGGCCCGCGAACAACGGTAGACCGATTCCTGGATCGTTAGGGTCCACAGCGTATGCAGGAACCTTCACCACCACTGAGAAACCAGGCCCCAATGTCCACATAGGCTTCACCTCGTACGAGGAGAAGGACAAAGTACCTGATCAGGTCGATCCTCAACCCCCATTGGTGACCTACGATCAAAGATGCCCGACAATCCTCATAAACTCGTACACTCGAATCAACAACACTATCCAGAGCAAGGAGGGTTGCACCGACTTGAACATCATTATCAATTCCCACCTGATCAATACGAACACGTACACTTCCACACCTTCGCCTCTCGATCAGGGTTACGGGGTAAGCGACAAATACGGTTCCGGTCCTGCCTACCAGCCTGAATCCCAGAGCAATTACGATGGTCCGTTGAAAGACCCGGTGACTTCCGGGTCAGGCGATAGCGAAGGCTCTAGCATCGAGATCTCCCAAGGCACTCACATCAGTATCTTGGGATCTGGACCAGCCAGCGAAGCACCCGCGACAGAGCCTGTGGAAGAGGTGAACGAGGTGTCGAACGATCCCGACACTTTCGACGCTTCTCCAGGCGCTGAAGAGGTCGTCGATCCTAATAGCGAATCCGGTTTGAACTCGGTGGTCCAACCGGAAGCCGATCCAGTCGGTAGCCAAACTTCTAGCTCCCCTTCACCTTCGAGTTTGACTCCCGCGTCGTCTTCGGCATCTGACGACGATGAGGAAGGTGACTTTGATCTATCCCCTACCGGCCTCATGGAGTCGATAGCCAACGTGTTCGCCTATTTCACGTACGTGAATCCTCTGCATTACGGGCTCTTCAGCATAGCTGCGGCTCCGTTCACTGCTATGGCTGCTGGGGTCCTTGGCATGGTCACTTTCTTTTTCCCTTGGCTGTTCCCAAGCTCGTTCGGCTTCAGCCGAGCCAACAACGACGCTGTCGGGTTCTGGCACAACGTCGAGGACGTTATTAGACAGTCCATGGAGAAGTATGGCAGGTTGAACGAGTGGAAGAGCAGGAGGAAGAAGCGAAAGAGATGAGCAGGGCTGGATAGCGATGATGATTAGGTTCTTACTTGTTTTATGACGCGGGTCTCGAGAGAGAGAGTCTCCGGAGGCAGTCTGGTCGTTAGGTCTGCTTAGTGTGGGATAAAGAAGTCGGTTGGTGTCACGGTGCATTATAGAGGTGTTCGGACTTCTCTCGGAAAGGTGTGATAGATAGAGGTTAGTTCTCTGGTCGCCGCCAGATGGAAGACTAGGCACCTTCACGATTTTCATGTACGCGTGAGAATGAGATTGTGTGTAGCAGCGTGTCCATGTAGCCCATACTAAGATATGTGAACGACGTAGGTGAAAAGCGTGAAGGTGCCTAGTATTCCATCTGGCGGCGACCAGAGAACTTACCTCTATCTATCACAAAACTTCAACCTTACAGAGGTGCTTAGTCGTAACACCTATATAATACACCGTGGTTGGTGTACATAACGAGCGTTCATAATCCGCACCAGTGTTGTCGGCGAATTAGGCTTGTGTTTCTCCTACCATAGGCCATATCAATTCAGCCCACCCGGGGAAATGTGAGTTTCGAGCTCTGCTTCGGACAGCACTGGTCCGCATGGGAGAGTAATTTATTCGTAGATGTTGCATGTTGTTAAGCATTCTTTCAGATTTTACTTTTTCTTTACGAGATCGTTCTTACGTGGTAAGGAATTTATTGTTAGTTTTAGAGACTCCGTTAGCGACTCAGGGGGTACTCTGATTTTGCGTTTTCCGAAGATCGAGCAAATCGGCTAATTTTGATTAGTTTCAGTTGGAAAAAATCACACGTGTACTCTGAATACCAGGGAATACGTGTGCAAAATCCCAATGCAAACGGTACGATAGGTTCTCTGAAAAAAATTCCCGAAATTCGGGCACAAACCGCCTGGAGAACCAGAGTATCCCCCAAACGTTAGCAGAGCATAGTTGCAAGAGGAACAGTATTAGTGGACCTGAACGAGTTCATATTGTAACCCTTAGCTTCTTATTTAGGCTACTTCAATCTTATTTAATCGTATGTCATTCTAGGGCATTGCTAGCATTTGTGCCAATGAATTGTAACCCAAATAAATCATTCGAACGAACAAATCTGCGTTTTTTCTTCAACCATTAAAATTGTAATATAGATCTAGCGATGTAATCTACTAATTATTGTTAACGTTCCTGTGTGTCCAAATATCCTGTGCCTAGCCCACGAGTTCCGATACCTCGAGACAAACGTTGTCCTTGAAACTGACATAATCTAGAATAGCACCATTCTTACGGAAAGGTAAGGAACAACCGATACCCACTAATCTCAAGTCATCAACTACCCACACCCCATAAGTTTAAAAGTTTGAACTACATTTCTATCAACAGAGCCAAGCGACTAATGAACAAATTTCATTTCAGTTCCCCACAGGATGACAGTCAACGTCAGCTGAAGGACCTGCAGTACATAGACCAGTCCCTGAGGACGATGGCCACGCAGCTGCTGAACGTGACGAACCCCGAAGAGAGCAAAACCACCGGCAATGCCATAAAGAGCAACGCGCAGAAGTTGCCTGAGAAGGTGGATACACCGATGAAAGAAATGACAGTGAACGTAGGCTTTGGCAGGCCAGTGAACTCGAAGTTCAGCCTCTTCGAGACCAGCCATCCTGGCCAGGCAATGGCGCTAACCGAAGAGGAACTCGAGAAGGAGTTGAGCTCGACGCGACTGATGACAGCGTACAAGAACCACCCGACGACCGCCGGTGGTATCTCCACGTGGATCCTGCTGAATCCTCCGACGACCACGATCAAGACAGTGGAGGTGGACAAGAAGTCGAAGCAGCCTGTGGAGAACGACATTAAGGTAACCTTGAAGCCGACGACTCTGATGGAGAGGATAGACACGACGGACAGAGTGATGGAGAAGCTGACCTTGCCCGTGTCCACGGTGACCATGGAAGAGCCAACCACCACCACCACCAGGAAGACCATTCTGCTGGCTACGAAGAAGACTGAGAAGACGGAGAAGACAACCGAGCCTCCTCAGACGACCATGAGCAATCTCGAGAGCAAAGAGGCTCCTGCTGGCACCACCAAGAAGGTTCAGACCATCAGGACAACGCCCAAGCCGAAGACAGCCACGTCGAAGACCACGTTGCTTGCCAAGCCGTCGATCCTGAAGGCTCCCAGACCCAACCAACAGGCCAGACCGAAGCCGGCAACCAGGAGGACCACCATGAAGCCTGACATCTTTAAAAACGACACCGCTTCGTCGGCCAAGATCGAGAAAGTCACTTTCAGGCCTATCCAGATGATCACCGTCTCCAGAAACAAGTCGGAGAGCACGGAGAAGCCGATGTTCGTATCGAAGATCAAGGCTTCCGTTCTGATGAACACCCAGAAGACCACCACGTCGGCGCCTGTTTCTTCGACGAGCAATCAGGAGTCAACGACGACCGTGAAGAGTGTCTCGAGTAGCAACGGACCATCGGAGATCTCGACCAAGCTGAAACCCATCGGTACCAAGAGCAACGTGCTGAAGGTGCAGCTGAAGAAGCCGGTGGAAGACACCAAGATCGAGATAGAGCCTATCAAAGTGAACGCGCCCGTTCTGAAGATCGAGAAGCTGGAGAAGGACAAGAAGAACTCGTCGGAAGGCGACGAGGACAAGGACGGGTTGAACGGCTCGCAGATAGACCTGAAGTTCGACTTCAATCCCGAGCTGACGAAGATCAACGTGGACTCCGAGACGTCTACCTCGTCGACGACCACCGCGACGGTGTCCTCGACCACGAAGAAGCCCAAGCACAGCTCCAAGAGGAAGAGGAACAAGCTTCGAAGGAGAAAACCGTCCACGTCGACCACCACGATCGCGCCGTTAACGTCCAGCTCTACGGAGATCGAGCTGGTCACGCTGGATCCAGCCGCCGATAACGGGATCCAGGAGTCGAAAGTCGCGCCCGATACCAAGATCTCGGTCAACGCCACCAAGACCAAGAAGAAGCAGGTCCAGAAGCCTATTTCCACTCAGATTTACAACTTCCTGAGTCGAGAGGTGATGCCCAGCTTCGGAATGATGTCTCTGGTAGGACTCGGATTAGGTTTGGCGTCCTATTTCCTGTATCCGTTCGGTGGAGCCATTGCTCGCAGGAACTACGAGGTCGAGCCTAAATATAAGTACAACCTGGACGAGTACGGAGGGAACTACGGGCAGAGCGAGGAGGAGGTTCTGTCGAAGGTTCTTCAGGGTATGACGACGAACGAGGACAACAAGTACCCCGGCGTGAAGGACTATGACAACAGTTACTATCAGTACCAGCATTACGACGGGAACTACGAGACGACCAAGAAGTACGACCAGAGGTACCCTTCGTCGCCCATGTATAGGCCGGAGAACACCGCCTCGGTCCTGAAGCACAGAAACACGGATTACAGATACCCGGACAAGTCAAGTACGCCGAATTACTACGAGAGACCCAAACACGCGGAGTACCCGGTGGGCCAGGCGTCTTCGGGGCCAGCCAATCGACAGTTCGTCGTTGGGAGCGTGCCCAAAGAGTATCCACCGTACGAAGAGAAGATTCCCCCGACCACAGGGAAGCTGATGGGCTACGAGTCCACAGAGAGTAGCCCGCTCAAGTTGGAGCCCGATATCAATCAGAACTTCAACTTCCCCAGTTCGGGCCAGATCTACGGACAGGTGCAGACAGCTAGACCCGAGGAGGGTTACGAGGAGGTGGAGATCACGCCTACAGCGGTGGCTGTGGAGCACGGACCTAGGTCCCTGAAGACGAAGAGATCCGTGGACGGGTCTCGATCGAGGACGAAGAGGGACTCCGTGATCCAGGTGATACCCTCGAAGAGGGAGTTGGAGGAAGAAAAGGAGGAGGACCTGAGCAACGAGATCCTCAACATCATCGACTCGGCGCTGCCTGGCGAAGAAGGCGGCAAGATCAGGCAAAAGGAGAACGAGATATCAGACGACCTCGAGGCCAAGAAGAGACGACAGGAAGAGAAGCTTGCAGAGGCGTCCACGGAAGCCAGCGTCGAGTCTTCGAGCCAATCGACCGGCTCGCCGACGGTGATGGACATCGCCGATTCTTCAGCGTCTTCGTCGTCTACTTCACCGGATGCCAGTTCGGAGAACAACTCAACGGATAGCTCGAAGACGACCGAGCAGAGCAACGTCGAGTGGATCGACTCGACCACGAAGCCGGCCGAGGAGCAGGATGGTTTCAGCCTCTTCAGCTTTGTGAAGAAGGTCGCCGAAATCAAGTTCCGGCTCGGTTTGACGCTGTTGAAGCACGCGAGCGAGGGCTTCGCTCGGTACCTCGGCCACGTGCAGAAGAGGATCAACGGCGAGGAATGAAGAGGCTCCTTCTCCTTCGAGGAGGGGCCGGACAATAAACTCGAGCGACGATTCAGGAGTTTCGTTGCGACGTCTCGACACCACACCCTGTCCTCGAACACGTCCCGAATCGATTACTGGAATTATCTAATTTGCCTCGCTAGGCAAATGTGTTTCAGGTGGACCGGCAGGTGCCAGGATGCTTAGGACGCGCAGGGTTGGTTGCCTAACGATTACCCACTCTCCTGCCAATTAAAACCCCGATTAGACTCTTCGCCAATTTATATTAAGGAAGTCAACTTTTTACAAACGATTTATAATCTTGATACCCTACGTTAGGTGGCCCATTCTGTGCTAAAGGACGTCTCTCCTCCATTCTGTAGCCGTCAAGGACGTCGGTTTTCGTTGTTATCATTACAGAATCGCTCTCTTTTGAAATCTAACTGCTCTCCAAATGTTTCCTCTGCGAAAACAAAATAGGCAATCGAAGGTACATGTCTCTCGCAGTCTTTGGAGGGGGAAGGAATATCGATCAAAGGAAAATGGACGTTCCCTGACCAGAATGCAAACGGCTAGCTTTAAAATTCACATTAGGGAATAGGACTTCTCGCATGGGATGCAACATCAAGCCTGTGAGAGGCTGCACGCATTCTACGCGAGCTTTCCGAAAAGCTTCTGGCGAAAAGTTCTATTTCATCATCGACCTTCGACATCTGTTGCTCTGGTGTTTATACCTTTTATTCAGTATATAAGCGAACGACGACATATACGAAACATTGTAAAGTATATTATAAATAAATATATTAAATAAATAAATAAATATGCTTGCTGCGTACGTAGATACACACGTACGCGATAAGAAGACGCACGGTGTCTCTCCGTTTGCTTCCGTCCACATTCTACACTCCGTCGTGTTTTCCTTCTTCGAACTAATTAATGTAAATATTAATTTTACATTCCGTAACGAGTAACAAAGATTAACATATTATGGAAATAATATTCTCTTCCATTTCGCGCAGTTTTCTTAACCACTAGCTTATTCCTGTCAAACTATCATAGAAATTTCACTTTTTAAAGTTCAGCTCGATGACGATTAGGGACTCTTCTGGGTCTCTCGGTGATGCCTTTCTCTTTCGAAACAGTACTGCCACTTTTAAACGCCGTTTCTCTTCGTGTTAGAAGTCGATCCCAATTTTGACCTCTCGCACCTCTAATTAGTCAGCAGCCTCGCAATCCTAGCCGTACTCCGAGATCGTTCGTCTTCCCCTTTCCCACTGTCGGAGACTTTCTTTTTCCTCGTTGATTCCCTATCTCAACCTCGTTCCTTGGACTCGTCTGTTCGTGGGAATGTTCATGACTGGATCAGGATGATCGAGCAGCCTCGGATTGGGAGAGGTTAGGTCCCTCCTTCGGCGCCCGAGCATTATTGGTATCATCATCGCCATTGTCGCCGGTAATATCCCTGGAAAGCACAACATACCTTTGAATCTCCTTCCGGATTTATGGCGATCATAAATTGGCAAAATACATTCTAATGTCCCTACTATTCTAAATTGTTTCTCATTCTTACAAATGCAGAAAATCCGCAGTCTAATTATAAACAAATGGCAAAAGCGGACCTGCCCCGACGGCCGCCAGGACAGCAGAGTTAGAAGGCTGATTGCCGAGCGTATTTCTGATAGGCCTCTTCTTCAGGAAAGCGGGCAGGGTCTGTCTCTCCATCTCGTACTCCTTTCGGCTCTGGTCCACGCTCTTGAAGGTCTTCTCCACTTCCAGCAGACCCCCGTGGGATGTTGTAGTGTTCGTACCGTTGAGTGACGGTAACACCGTCAACCTGACCTAGGTAAACGATATCTCATCAAGCGACTGTCATTTCCAGAACCGTTCCAGTACCGAATCGATCAGTGTCGCCAGATCAAGACTTGTGTCCCCGCTCTACCTTCCCTTTCTACGACGCTACTCCCCACCCTTCCGCCGCAGGCCGGTCACGTGACACATTTCGCCTCTCTAGCAGAGAGAGGGTAACCTCTTCCCCTCGATCCGAGCTCCCTCCCCTCATCTGACGACACTGGTATTGATCCCATTACGAGTACTCTAACGATACAGGTTTCCCATGTCGTCGCGATCGATCCCTTCCCAGTTACATAATAGAGATCGTTTTTTAACAAACGCGTTACGAATCGCAGCAACAAATGAACGTCAACTAGGACTCGGCAATTACGGTGGAATTATTGCGTAAAGGGGCGCAGGTTTTTATCGCGACACCAATCCTCAACAATCCTTTCGATGACGAACAGGCGTTCAGAAAAATTGCACAAAAATGTAATAACTTGTATGCTTGGGTCCAAATGAGAAGGTACTTGTTCTGCTCATGTCGTTGCGCGTTAGTCCTGTTGTAAAGTCTCTAGATCACCCACTACGTCATGAATATTCATGAAAAGGTGACAAAAGTTTTTAATTGTTTCGTCTTAACCTCTCAAACCGGTTTGATGTTTGTACGTCAACGTAACCTCATTACCCGTGGCGGTTCGACGTATGTAAATACCTACTCTTGTACCATTTCGCTTTCTTTTAATTAATCTATATTGCACAATATAAACAATATTAATTTTTCAATATTTCTCTAAATACACTACGAACACACGGTATTGTCTCAATGGTCACGTGCGCAATCGTCATATGCGCAGTAGAGTCTTACATTCGTCGGCTATTAAGTACCTTCTTATTTGGACCCAAGTATACGTAACTAATAATTCAATAGGTCAGTGGAAAAGTTCAGAGATCACACCATGAACTTTTCCACTGACCTAATAGAATTTCTTTCTGACAAATCTGACTGTTTCGCAGAGGATTTGCTGGAGGGGTTTGGTATCTTCAAAAAATCTTCCAGATCTAGCCTAACCTGTCTCTTCGACGTCATCACAGCGATAGCTGGGTCATGATCTTCTTTCCTCACTCCGACAATCTTCGTGCCGTTCACCGACGGCGAAGAATCGATCTTGATCGATCTCTGTCTCGACTTCGAGTAGCCTCTGTTGGTCGACAAGAGGACCCACTGGCCGTCACTGTTCCCAGGGTAGCTCTGAGGATGATTGTTCACGTACTGATACTGGGAGAAGCCAGGCCTTTCGGTGGTTGGTCGTGGACGGTCTTCGTAGCGATTTGGGAAATCATGCCAATCATTATTGTTCTCCTCAGCTTGATTCTTATCGCTGTACCGGTCTATGAACTGGTAGCTGGGCTTCGTAGGCTGGGGAGGTCTGTTCCAGTTGCTGGGAAAGTTCGCTGGACGATTGTCGGTGATTATGTCGCTGTTCGGGCGGTCCGGGTACTTGTTCCAAGATGGCCTCTCTGGTGGCCACTTCTGCGCCTGGTTCTCCTCGTTCTTGTCCGGATAATAGGGGGGTCGAGGGGTCGGCTTCTGCCATGGCTTCTCGGTAGGCTTCTCCTGGTACCTGGAATTGCAATTAGTTAGACCGATGGGACTAATTCGATCACTGCGGTAGCTTCGATAGATCTAGGTTTCGATACTGCTCTAGAATTTCCAAGATTCCGTCAAGTTCTCAAACAATCTGACGATTCAAGTGAAAGGTGAAGAGAAAGTTTCGCTTGTAGTTCGGTAACAATTGGCCAATTACCATGGCTTATTATTTTCGTAGATCGGCCTAACAGCATAGTCAGAGGCCCACGGTTTTCCCATGCCAGGCTTCTCCCATGGCTTCGCTTCCGGCCAGGGACGTTGAGTGGTGGCAGTCGCCTGCCACTTCGAGATTTTGCTCTTCGACCAGGGGATCGCTTCCAGAGTCACCCAGCCGTTTCGGTCTTCGTACGAGTTCGCGCCGTAGTATTTGTTCCTCTTCAGAGTGTCGTTCAACGCTTCGCTCAGCTAAAACCGAATGCAACCCGAATCATCGAGAGAGCATAGTTTTTTTTAAATTATCGTTTGAGGCAGAGGTGACTAGAGGATGCGTTAGGGAATGTCTCCTCCACATCGCCGTCTTCGAATCGAGGAACACTGTACCTCGAAGAGTGCGATGTGGAGGGGACCTCTCCCCTCACGTCGCAATGGACGAAGTAGCCCGCAGCCAGCTAGTTTGCAACCAATGTACCTACTCAACTTGTACCAGCAATATCAGTGAACATCTTACCGCATCCTCGGCCGACGTAGTGTTCTCCACGTTCACGTCATACTTGGTCTCGTGCTCGTGAGTGGCACTGGTCGAATGCACCGTGGAGTCGTCCACTTCCAGGAGCAGAGGCTCTGCAGGCTTCACGATCCTGAAGGGATTCTTCGGGTACTTCTCGGTGCTCCCCTTGATCTTGTTCACGTAGTCCTCGAGGAACTTGTTCAGTACGTCCGGATTGAACGTGGACGTTTCGAACAGGTTCTTCTGCTCGTCCTCCAGCCTGATGTCCTTCGTCCTCCTTTCGTCTTCGACTCGGATGCTGCGGAACGGACTCGATTCAGCCGGCATTGAGTCCTCCAGTGCCCTCGTGTTGTCCATCCTCGTCCTGAACAAATCGGATCCGTTTGTCCTCATCTTCACGAAGTATCTGGTACTGCATTGGCTCCCGGTCAGGGTCAAGGTCACCAGGAGCAGGCAGATCGCTCCTCTCGGCAGCATCTGCAACCGGAGAGTAGAAATTAAAAGAAGTGCTAGCAGTCTCGATGGTTTCCTGTCCTTTTTGACCCTGAAGACCGTCTTGATGATTCGGTAGCGAGTTGGGTCTTTTTCTTCCGGGTGTGCCTCTTTCCCTAGTGTATTGTTCAGTATAAAAGTTAAAATCGTGAAGTCTTTCCGTATAGCGAAACACAATAGTGAATTTTTCCAAAGAAATGACACCCTAACTGTCGTAGAATTTACAAGAGGCTGGATTGGGTATTACAGAACACAAAATGAGTATTTCCGTGTACGAATGGATGAAATGGTATATTCGGACAATTGATTTACAAGCATGAATCATATAGCATAGATTAATTTACGTTCGTGGTATGGAAATACGCGTTTCAACTACAAAGCGACGATACTAATGATAATAAAATTGTGTGTTAAATATCGGCAACGCTTAGCAAAGGTTGAAGTGTCCGAATACTTATGGCTGTCAGCGTACGTCCACGTTTGTCGAGTTTGAATGACCACTGTGCAGCACTGACCGTGTCGTCGATGGTCGTCGAACTTCCTGGCTCGGTCCAGCACCGATGATGAATCGATTAACGCGAGCGTGATTAGGATCGCGATCAGGATCAGAGTGAAGATCGCGTTGAAGATCCCGTTCCGTGGATCACGGAACGACGGAGTACGGCACCGGTGTGGAACGAGTGCGTGTTTCCGCTCGACCTCGACTCTTCAAGGTCCGAGATGGCTCTGTCGCCGAGACGTTGCCCTCGTTTGCTTTTAATCCAAGTCCCCACTTCATGGTGACTTGGTCCATTTTGTGTCTCGCTCGGAGCAAGCCAGTGCAGCCGGTCGACACTCCTCGCGCACCTGGTCACCTGGAGAACGGACACAATCTACCACAGTCATCCTTCTCTCCTATCTTGGGATCTGCTCGCTCTATTCTTACAGCCAGCTCTGCCGATAATTGTTCCGACAGCGGGAGGATCCGATGAGACAATCGATGCGGCTCGCGGCCACCCAGGATCTGGATCGGTACATCTAGATCGTGACAAAGACCGAGCGATCCTTCCTTTTACCGGTTCTCGGCCCTCCCGTTCTCGCCAACGCGTCATTCATTTTCGAGAACTTTTCGAGATCGCATTAATTGCACTCAATAATTAAATATTTTTTTCCATTTTTGCAGATTCGGAGATCCGCACAGTTCTTTTTTATTAACATCCAGGAATCCAAATCAGCAATTCTGCATTAATTCTACTCAATATTAAAATATTTTTTTCTTTGTTGTTAACATCCATGAATTTGAATAAATAATTCGGCTTATTTCATATGTACTGATCGAGTCAGCATTACTGCCAAAGTTTGCTAGAACAAACAAACAAACAAAAATCATTGTTGTATGATCCTGATACTATAGGAAGATTGATCGACTTCATAATGATTCCACACCGAAAGAATTTCAACGAATGGAAATACGTTTTTCGCCTTGGCGAGTGTCTCCGCGGTGTGAAGCGTCACGAAAAAGTGTGGATTCGTCACGCACTAATTGCACCGGCGGCGTGGACAATCAACGGCTGCTTTACACGCTGGTTTTTCTGGTTATGATTTGGAGTGTCACTCATCGTCACCGAGTCGCTCCCAATTCCTCGGAACCTTCGGACTTCGCCAGAGAAAAATCTGTCCGATCCATTGAGCTTCTCCTGCAAGTAGGGTTGCCAACCGTCCCGGATTTGAAGTTGTTGTCCAGGTTGAATGTCGAATTCCGAAATAGCAGGGAAAGCTGTTGGAAAAACTCTTAATAATATCTTTTTAGATTTATTAATATTAGAAAAACCTAAAAAGATTTACATTTATTATTATTATTAGATTTTAGATATAAATGTATTATCATTCCCAGATAACACAAAGATGTCCCGAATGTACTACGAACATCTTCCGATCCTGTCCTGAACGTCTTGTGTTAGAAAACGGTACGTCTTACAAAAGTCTTAAAGGTGCATAAATGTTAATTACAACAAAAGTAGGGAAGAGTAAAAATAAATTTCAACAAAAACGAGTTTAAAGTTAAACCAATAAATAGCTTTATTAGAAGAACGAATGTGGAATTGACATAAAAAGTGTAATAAAAATAACAATTGCAATTAAAATCACAATAAAAATAGTAAAAATTAAATTTACAATTACAATTCGAGTCACAATAAAAATTGAAATTGTAATTGAAATTAGAATTGAAATTGGAATTGAAATTGGAATTGAAACTGGAATTGAAACTGAAATTGAAATTGGAATTGAAATTGGAATTGAAATTTGAATTGAAATGGGTGTATAAAAACCACACTGTTATGTGTTACATAAGACATTCAGATCTAAAACAAACGTAAAGTGGACGTCTTTAAGACGTCGTGTGCTATCTAGGTTACCATGTATATAAGAAGACCATCAGGCTCCCATAATAATAATTTTTTTACATATTTTTTTGGCATAAACAGAATTTCCTCGGAAAGCTAGGTTATGAATTGTCTGAGAAGAAGTTGGCAACCCTACCCCGAATAGTCTATCGTCGATCTCTTGTAAATACGAAGTATACTTCGTCTTCCTTCTACTTTCTTCGCATGGAAAATATACATAGGTGAAACTCTGGACTCCTTCATTAAGTTAATGCAAACAGCCAGGCCTCGTTAACCTCAACTACAGGCTGCAACATTGAAACTTAATTAAACTCAGGTCTGGAAGCATCCTTTTTTCGAAAATGTCAGCTGTAGAATTACAAACACCTGTTTCTGAGTTCAATTTCATCGTTCGAAAGATCCACTTTCTCTGATGCATCGTAGCAAACGTTTTAACTTTTACATAGTCTATGAGGTCTGTCGATTGCAACGATAGGGTTCGTCGATGTTCTTGCAGGTTAGTTCACACATAATAGTTACTCGTGGTTAGAATAAATTATATTACTGCTTCTCACTGCTCGTAGCTTCACTATGGAACGATTTAGATACTGATTTACCATGATTTATTAACTCTTTGCACTCCAAGCAATTTTAATTCGAAAATCAAAATCATTTCTTTCGACCCAGATCATTTTTATTCTATGTAATCTTTTTTACATTGTGCACATGAAATTTAACCAGTTTTCTCATGTAACAGTTGAGCTTTCCACAATTTATAGATAACAGACGAATTTAATAATATTAAAACTGTTTTGAATAATGTTGTGGCTACTTCACTGGCGCCTTACAGTCGCCATTCGAGTGCAAAAGGTTAACTCTTCAGCATACAGGATGGCCCAAAATATTGTACTTCTGTGAAAGGGGTGATTCCTGAAGTTTGAACCGTTGTGATTTACATATACAGCGTGTCTCGAACAGATAAAATGCATTGCGTGTTATTAGGACGTTACGTTTTGATCGAGAAATTCGATTCTACAGGTTTATTATACAGGGTATGCAAAATATATATGTACTTCCTTGAAAAAACTTGAAAAAACTGTTTTTATCAAAACAATTTTGTTAAAATTGTTTTTTATGTGAGTTATATCACTTTAAAAACATAGGTTTAAATCCTGCATTTCTTTCTTTACAACCTAATAACTTCGGGAATCCCGTTAAGGAAGTACAATATTTTCGGCATTAATAATTATAACGTCCGGATCTATCTGAACCAAATTAGTCGTTCTAAAAATTTCGACAGAATTGATCGTCGCCGAAGTTGGAGCGATTTAAAGATCGAGTTAGGTTCTTTATGGCCGATAAATCATCGATTCGACCCTGTTCTCGTTGTAGGTGGCACGGTTCGAACATGGCATGGGGATTGTTGTTCGATCGTTCCCACGAATTTTTGCGCTTTCTCGGCCCAGAAACCCATGGCGGATTTTTTTGCACGGACGCCTAGTCGTCGAGATTGTTGCTCGTTTGCGCGAGTGAAACTAACGTTTCCGTTTTACGAGCAGCTTCCGACTCGTGGGCCGGATTTTCACCGATCCCTCAGTTTCGCCATCCTCGACTAACTAGGCTGCGTTCCTCTGTTACAGTATCCGTTCCGATTTTTATCGCGGTATTGACTCGGTTTTCTTTCCACCGATCGATACTTTTTGCGAGGAAATTGCCGGCCAACACGGAACCGTGTACCATGAAACTCTGGACGGACCCGGTGACATCAATACCTCGGCAGGTCGTCCAATTTTTCACCATTCCTAGATTCTTAAAAATTTCTAGAAATACCTGATTAATTTATTTGTCTCTTCTCTCTCTGTATACACTACTGTGCGAAAGATAGAAGCCCGGCCATATTTAATGGAAAAGCGTAAAAAATCACATACAGTGAACCAAGATAATATTCGGACACTTTTAAAAGGACGATAGCTTTTTTAATATCAGATCATACGCGAGCGCGACATGAATTTTTTAGAAATTAAAGCAACTAGTTTCCTACAAAATGTGAAAAATTTTTGAAAAATTTGCAGTTGGTTGGATTTACAGACAAGACACCAGAAGTTGTTGTTTACAACTTTTCTATGGCGGCCTATATCGCAAATTTAAAAAACATATAGAAAAAACTTTTTAAAAACCACGCTTATATTAAAATGCACAAAAAAAGGAGAAAATAATTTTTTTTAGACATTAGTGACTATAAATAAAAGCGTAGAGCGCTAAACTATATTGACGTAATCTTCGTGGGCGCTCCACGCTTTTATTTATAGTCACTAATGTGTACAAAAATTATTTTCTCAGCGTGGTTTTTAAAAGTTTATCGAATATCGCGCGACGAGGTGTGACGGTTAATATTAAAATCTTTTTTGTCTCCTGAACGCACAGTTTTTTTAAAAATTTGATTTTTAACATTGCATTGTCATCCAGTTCTGAGCTATGTTTAAAGTTTCAAGTCTCTAGCTCATCGGGAAGTGGCTTAAAATTCGATTACAAGATTTGACGCATACAACAACAAGAACGACAACTCGGCGAGCTAATATAAGCGTGGTACTAAATAAAATCAGATATTGACAATGAAAAAACTTCATCACAATTTTGTAAGAGAACAGTTGAGTTTTTACCCATATGGTAGCTGTTGCACTTTTCATCCTTGTGATGAATGCAATACGTCGCAGTAAAAAAAATGATTGAACTTTTAACTTGAAATTAATTTTGCTATAATTAGGCCGTCTAGGTTTATGTTATTACTAAACTGCGGATCTTTATGTAAAATAAAAATTTTCTGCATCAATTTTAAGAAACAGGAGTCGAGGAGGAAGTTCTTTCCTTCTTTAATAATTCTAGCGGGCTGAAAATAATACACTGGTGTTTCTAAGTTCTCTTCATCTGTAAACTTTTTTAAATTGCACTTGCCCATTTTTGTTATAAATGCATAAAATCCGCAGTCGTTCTTGAACATCATTAATTGGTGTAGAAATATTTTTTCATTAAAATTACGTTCGCATTATGTCTTCGTGTTTAAGGTCAATTCAAGGTCATAGTATAATACACTATCGGATCTGTCTCGACGTCAGAAACTATTTCTCATGATGTCCAAAACATATATATCTATTCTAATCTATTCCAATATTATTTTCTGGTTCGTAGGGACGGCTTCCGGTCTCTCCGCATCGACAGGAATTTTTCTCTTCCGATTCCGGTCTGCCGTTGCGGTCGGCTGGCCTACTCGAATCCGGAATTGGGTCGTTCGAGGCACAGATAACCGCGAATACGAGCACGTCAACGAAAAAACGAAAGAGTCGAGCGACCACTGTCAAGCGTAGGGAACATCTACTTTCATTGTCACCTAGCCCAAACGGGACCGGCATCTTCTAGCAAAACGGTTCTAAAACGTCTATCAACTTGGATCGATCGAGAATCCTGTCGATCAAGGTCTTACGAATAATACATAGGGTCTTCCATTAAGAGTTGTCATTTTCATTTGTGTAGATCAGAGTTGTCACTCTTTGTGGTTCAGTGGCGCACCCAGGGGGGAGGGTTCAGGGGGCCTCGGCCAAGAAAAAGGAAATGGAACACTGAAAAATTGGTCAAACTGTAGAACAGCTGCTTCCTCTCCGATTTCGATGATTTTTGAATATGTTATGTATATCCAGGCCACAAAATTTTGTCTGTTCAACTCATCCCCCCCCCCCCAAGATTAAATCCTGAGTGCGCACTGTTGTGGTTAGTAAAATTGTAAAAAAAGTAGCGTTTTTCACAATTTAAACTAACACTTGTTAATGGAAGACCCTATAGTATTGAGTTGTGTCTTGTAACGTCGAGTCGGTTGAATCATTTTCCTCGTTTTGTTCCGGTTAGGCGTACTTTGTATCCTGAACATGAAACCAAACCAGTACAACGACTTTTCGGTTCGAGCCTGTACAAAGGCATTATCTCGCATCTAATGCGCCGGCCGTCATCCAGTTTCCTTCGTCCGACTTGACCTCACCGTGAAACAGGGTCAGACTCTCGCCGCTCCTTGATAAACCCCGCCTTAGAAAGTCTTTTCACCCCTTTCCGCTCTTCGCGCGCATTCCGTGAAGCCGTAACAAACGCATCTTTCCCTCGTTGCGGCGTGTCCTTCGTGGAAATCCTACCCGGCTTCTTTTACTTCATCGGTTTTTAATCATTCATCCATGCCTGGCGAAAACTGGCCGTTACCACTTATACGATACAGAGTGTCCTAAAAGTCATGTGCAGTATATCCTCTATAAACGCAAAAGCGTCGGGGGGATTCGTTTGCATTTATTGTAGAAGGGACACTGTCTTTTTGAGCTTCAAAGGCCGAGCCGAACGTAGAGGAGGACAGCGCGTGTAAAGAGAGACCGCGCGTCTCTTTCTTTCTCATACGCTGTCCTTCCTCGTGCCCGAAACGTTCATCGTCAATTAAACCACTAAATACAGTTGAAATTATATCGTGTTTGGCCTTATTTTAATCATGAAAATGCCACAAATTTATTGATGAAAGTTTCATAAAAAATAAGGAATAGTATATATATATATATATATATATATAAAAAAGATTAAATATTGGTGTTACATTGTGAGGACGCACGGTCCATTAGTAATCCGCGTCGCATTAGTAATGGTTCACACCGATATACCCGAGCCGAGATCAGATTACTACAGTGCAGGGGATAGTTTTTTTGCGTTTATGGAGGATTTACTGTACTTCCTTGAACGGGGAGATTCCCAAAGTGATTTGATGTCACTTTTTTCTTTGAGAGATCTTCTCCGCGGCTTTGTTACATTCTCGCGATGGAAATGGTTACTCCAAATGACTTTAGCCAAAAAAGAACTAACTAAAAGACCAAGAACTTTAGCTTTCATCCTTTTTAAGGAAGTACATTTTTCGGACACCCTGTATATCCAAATCGCTTGAAATTACTCGGTCGCAATATTTAAACCTTCCCCTTGTGCGAACTGTTAAAATTAAAAATTAAAAATTATATTAAAATTTAATTTAATTTAAAATTATATGAAAATTTAAAATTTAACAGTTCGCGCAAGGGGAAGGTTTAAATATTGCGAACAAGTATAATTTCAAGCGATTTGGATATACACGGTGACCGAAAAATGTACTTCCTTAAAGAGGATAAAAGCTAGTCATTTTGAGTAACTTTTTCCTTTGCGATAATGTAACAAAGCCGCGGAGAACATTTTCGCAAAGAAAAAAGTGACTTCTGTTAAATAAATAAATTCTCGAGCGTGCAACCAATTTTGAATTTCAGAACAAAAGCAGGGGAGGGGGCCGCCATCCACTCGAAACTCAGACTTCTCCGACGAGTCCGCTGATATCTCTATGATGTCCCAGTCATCTGGGAAGTGAAGAGTCACTTATTCTTCGGTTGTTCGAGTGATCGGTTCATCGGAGCTTGACGAAGTCGCGGCTCGTCTACGCTGTTCAGGAAAATGATCTACAGAGAAAGTGCGAATCGGCTTGGCGTCTACCGAGAAACGGTAGATTTTATTCCGACGTGAAAAGCGTCCCAGAAACCTCGCGGGGACGCACGCCAGGCCAGCATAAACCTAAATGTCGGCTCGTGCGACGACGTTCACACGTCGAAACGTGTTTCTGACAGTAAAAACGTTCCATTATTACCGCGTAGACTTTCCTTGGAAACTGGTTGTCGATGCGTGAATATCCCATCCGACATCTAGGCTATCTCCTCTCGCAGCCATCCTTTCTTCCACGGCTTTTCCGGCCACTTTCGTTCCGACCTCGGCCAAATCACTCCGAGCACGTCACCGCTGACAACTCACTGACAATCCTGTCGGTCTGTTGAACACCAAACGACCGATCATTTAGTGAAATTTCTAGGGAAAACGCACTAGCATACTCTCCCCCCCTCCCAATTTACTTCAAACCGCCATTAACCCTTTCACTACTTCTACATTGAAGCTCCAATGCTGCCGAAAATTGTGCTGGTCCACTGTCCGAAACGTTCCTTCCACTTGTGACATTGTACGACTTTGAAGATCAGCGCGTCGTGGACGAATTAATTCGTTTCGCCACACACTATCACATGATGTAAAACGCACGTAAAATTCCAGTTACTAAATTGAAGGTCACCTTCATTTCATAAAAAAATAATTACGTTTCCTCTCTCATTTTTGTTTTTGTAACATTTATTATTTGCAAGAAAAACGTTCTACCGTCTTCTGTAGGCGATGTAATGGTGTCTGTAAATTTTCATTACTCTATTAGAAATGAAGGTGACCTTCGATTTTTTTAATGGAATGCTTTATATTCTTTTGTATCATACGAAAGCGTACGCCAAAAACAAATTCATTCGTATACGACGCACTACCGATTTTCAAGGTCACGCAAGGTCACAATAGTTTTGGGGAACACCGTCTATACCGGGGTCTTTCACCAAATTTCTGTACACAAACTTTCGCTACTGTAACTTCGGCTGCTCTTTACTTCACCGGACTCCAAACTTGTGCCTTTTTCCTACGAATTATGATGTATTTGGTATGTAATCCAATAGATTCGTACCCGGCGCGGATGCACATCGAAGTTTCGAACCTCTAGGATCAATAGTTGAAGAGATATGGTCGTTTAAAGTTGAGCATTTTTGACAAGTAAGGGCGCTGCCATATTTGTTTGTAGTAACGCTCGCCCGCCGCTTACTGAGTCGGCTAGGATTAGGTCGAGGGGGGCGGCAAGGTAAGCAGCTCGCCGTCACTACAAATCAATATGGCCGTGCCCTTACCTGTCAAAAACACTGCAGTTTGCTCAACTTTAAGCAAGCATAACTCCTGAACCATTGATCCTACAAGATCGAAACTTCGATCTGCACCCGCGCCGGGTACAAATCTACCAGATCACATACCAAATACATCATACTTCGTAGGGACTAATTTTGAGACCGGTAAAGTAAAGTTTACCCGTAACTTCTTTAAAACATTTCGACATTGTTTAATCTTAAACGATTTAAAAGTATCTGGTATTACGTAGTGCCGCTTAATCGTCGAATAACTTCGTCTGCAGCACAACCGCGGAGCAACAACAAGGAAGAATGAAAGGTGCAAAGGGTATGCTGATTGTCCTGATCCAAAGACCAGAGAGGAAAGAGTGGGTAAGAAGACAGTGTGTTTCAGTAAAAGTTTCCTTTTCGGAGAAACACAGATATTTCGACCAGCATTTTTCTTTTAATTGCAGCGCCGCAAAAGTGAAAGAATAATTGTCCGGTGTTCTGAAAGACGTCTCGATACTGAGTCACTAGGACACGCAGGACCGTAAACGGTTACCTCAGGTTCGAGTCCGGCAGCTGGTGGAACTAAACGGGCACTTTGTCAACGACAATTGGAGTGAGTCTGGCGTTTAACGAGACGAAATCGCTCTCGCGTTCACGCTTTTTAAAATACCTGCCGCGAGATAAAGCCCCTTCGAGCAGGCAAACGAGCAGTTTAGTACAACGGTCGGACCGCAATGGTCTTCGTCTGTTCCCGTCGCTGTACCTTCCGACAAGATGCCTCTTCGAGTCGACACTGTAGCACTGTTCTCGCTGTACCTCGTGCTAACCAGATCCTTCATTCTCGCAGGGGACCAGAAAGAGTACCGAAACGTGCCGGAAGACCGCACGGCGAAGCTAGGCAGCAAGATAGAGGCTTTCTTAGAGGAATCACCGAGCGAGAACGAGTTCGCCGTGCAATCCGCAACGACGACCATCTCCTCAGCCACCGATAGCACTCCCGGACAATTCAAAATCGTGATCCCCGAGGAGAAGAACATCTCCCGACAGTTCACGCCGAGTGCCCATCTAGGAGAGATCACGGAATCAAGGACGAATCTGTTTAACAACGTGCAGCACATCAAGTTCGAGAACGAAGTCGACCCTAGCTCCTACCAGCAGCAACCGAACTACCAGTTGCTTTACGAGCCGGTCGATCAGCAGACCGGCCACGCGAACCATCAGAATCATCATCATCATCATCATCAGTATCAGACTCATCTCTTCGAGGCTTTCCCCGGATTGACCGACGAGAAAAAAGCGGAACCGGTGCACAACTATGTGAAATTCCAAGATGACCCAGTGGAGGTTCCACGAGTTCATTACGTATACAAGGACCAACCTGTTCAGCATCAGTTCGTTCATCCGGTCGTGGAGAACCATGAACATTCCGTCGGTCATCTCGGCCAGCAGTTTCTACAGAACTTGGAGAAGCCAGCTCCCGTGCAGGACGTAGCCGTCGTCTTTGGTAAACCGTCCAAGTTCCAGGTGGACCCGCAAAAGTATGAGCTAGCGAGCTATTCCAGCGTGGAGCCCTCGAGGCAACCTTATTTCGGAGCCTTGTCCGAGCACCAGGTCCACCGCCCAGAACTTCAGGATGCTATCACGTTGAAGAAACCAAACGATGGTGTGATGTTCGTCCAGGAGTCGACCTTTTTAAGGACCAGGAAGTTCCCTTACACGTACTACCAGCCGGGAGTCGGCTACCATCAGATCGAATTCCTGAACGACGAGCACATGATGTACCCTGCTAGGAAAAGGTGGGTCTTCCGAATTCTAGTCGGAGCGTTTTGAAAGTCAGAACTTTCAAGCCTGAAGCCGGTAGAAAGTACCGACGAAACAAAAACGGCATGCTTCGCGGTAATTGCTCCCCGTGGCTTGGCCACGACGAAGCACTAAATCTCGCCAATTTTCTGCACGTTGATCTTGAAAAATACCCTTCAAATTAACAGCTTAACTGCCGGCATTAATCCGCGTTAATTTGCAGAGTTTCTCCTTGGAGAAAGATCCTGCACTTAATCGGCGCGTTCCTGCCGTTCGGACTGCTGCTCGCCGCGCTAACGCCGAGCGTCGTCAGGGTTGACAATGTCACGTGAGTAGTCTCTTAATTTGATCTCGCATTCGAGAATGTTTGTAGAAAAGAAATCTGTCCGTGGAAGATCAAGGTCGTCTTCATTTTTTAAATAGCGCTGCATGTTTTTCGGTACGTAATCTTAAAAATGAGTAGATATAAAAAATGTAATATAAAAAAAATGAGTAGATGGAATTTGTAACAGTGAACAGATTGAAAAACTTTAAGAGTATGTACTAATATATTATTTTCAATATATTAATATGATTAATGAAAAATATAAATTGATGTATTGCTCCTGTGCCTTGCAACTTATGCACAAATTTTTTATTTTGCATAAAAATCCGGAGTCTACTTGTAATGTACACTATGACCTTGTTAAATTCGGTATTTAATGCCGTTGTTCCTTACACAGGGTGGTTCGTTTAAATAAGGCCACCTAAATATCTTTTCAGGTTATTGAGATGCAACAAATATTTGTTACGTAATGTGCATGGTGTCAATGGACTAAATATTTGGCAAAAATATTTTTTTCGGAGTTATCAAGGTCATTGATGTTTTTTGTTATATAACTTCCTTTTTTTTATTGTATCGTGTGACTGATCGAAAAATACATTCAGATATGTATAATAACATGTCCTTAAGATGACCTTGATCTTCGAAAATAAAAGTTTTACCTTCAGATCAAGGTCAATGTCATGTTATTATACATATCTGAATGTATTTTTCGATCAGTTACACGATGTAATAAAAAGAAATGTAGTTATGTATCGAGAAACATCGATGACCTTGATAACTCCGAAAGAAATGACTTTCGGAAAAAATATTCTTGCCAGATATTTGGTCCATGGACACCGTGCATATTACGTAACAAATATTTTCTGCATCACAGTAACCTGAAGAGATATGTTGGTGGCCTTACTTAAACGGACCACGCAAAGGAACGCCAATTTTCGGAGATCAAGGTCATTTCAAGGTCATGGTATTATGAATATCTGAATGTATTTTTCGATCAGTTACACGATGCAATAAAAAGAAATGTAGTTATGTATCGAGAAATATCGATGACCTTGATAACTCAGAAAAAAATGACCTACGGAAAAAAATATTGTTCGCAATATAATGGTTTCTTCAAACCATTCAAATAGTACAAAAAATATTTTTTGTACCCCCACAATTGGAGGAGATATTTACGTGGCTGTATTTAGGTGAACCACCCAGTATATTGGGTTGGCAAGAAAGTAATTTCGGTATTTTAAGTGAAAGAAAACCGAATTTCTATATTCCAACGATGAACTTTAATCAATAAAACATTTTCTTATTTATTCTTTTTGGCAAAAGATCATCGAACAAACTTATCTCATAACCTGACTGACGTTTACATGGCTTTAACAGTAAGGCAGGCTTGAGTTGTTGATATTTCTTTCGAGAGACCAATATTTTCACCAATATCAACTACTCAAACCTGCCTTCAAGACAGTGTCAATGTCATAGTATTATGGGCTGCACTTTACTTTATTGGACTCAAAATTTATGCTTTTCTTCTATAAATTACACTGTCCAACAAATTTCAACTTTTTTTGTGATTTCAATATACTGTTGGGTCCTTCTTATAGAGTTTTTTGCGCTGATTCCGAATCTGGTTTTAATTTTTTTCCTATACGTCCAGTTTTTGAAAATCATGGCTTTGAAAAAAAAACATATTTTTCAACTTTAAACAAATATTGTGATGTTATTATAAAAGATATTGAATTGTTGTTTACAGCAAACGATTCTGTAGACTTTCCCGAATACAGTGATATCCAATATTAATACATTATGATTGTTTAAACATGTTTAAACAATGATTAAAGACGGAGATGCACCACTTTTGCACCAATTTTTGCGGATATTTTCGAATTTATCTCAAAAAATAAGGGTCCAGCGAAAAATTGAACTATACCACGCGAAAGAGCAGACTTTTATCTTGAGAAACCCCCCTGTGAAGTTTGCATGGTCGACGTTTTTACCGAACCAGAAAGCAAAATATCTTCGCCCGACATGCGTTGACGCCAGTGGTGCTCTTCCACTAGCGCGGTCGTTCGTCGGGATACGGCGCGGCGCGCTGCGATGAAACGGCGCGTGGCTATAAGCGCCCAATTATGTCAGCTTACTTAAATGTAATATTTTATTAAATGTTATATTATTGTTATTTATTATTTATTAGTATATTTATTCTGTATAAATTATTTTATGTATTTTTTAATGTTAGTCTCTCGTTTATAGTATATTTAATACAAAAAATACCTTTTGTAACAAAAAAATAATTTATTCACACACTACACTATTACACTATTTACAATGCTAATATATATGTGTACACTATTCAGATATAATACACTACTAAAATACATATATTATATACAGAACAACTAAAATACTATAACTAACTATAAATGTTTTTTATGAAGTTTTATACGTAGCAATGCAGATTTGAAATGCTTGACAAGACTGATTTCAACAAACACAAAGCCGAAACTGAACTCTGGCATCAGTTTTCTTAAGAACCAACACGATACATATTTTGAAATAAATGACGGTCTACGGACAACGGAATACATACAATGTAAGGAAAGTCTGCAATGCGGTGACTGAAAAATTTTATTTTCAGTAATTGTCGTCTTATCTATGTATTGTAATTATAGTGCCAATGAACACTCGAGATTCTTCCGAGTAAAATAAGTCCAAACTCAATATTAACGGGACTATTTTTATTGACTTAAATACATAATTAAAATAGTTTGCTCCATATTAAATCGATATAATGTATTATATCTGAATAGTGTACACATATATATTAGCATTGTAAATAGTGTAATAGTGTAGTGTGTGAATAAATTATTTTTTTGTTACAAAAGGTATTTTTTGTATTAAATATACTATAAACGAGAGACTAACATTAAAAAATACAAAAATAATTTATACAGTATAAATATACTAATAAATAATAAATAACAATAATATAACATTTAATAAAATATTACATTTAAGTAAGCTGACATAATTGCGCGCTTATAGCCACGCGCCGTTTCATCGCAGCGCGCCGCGCCGTATCCCGACGAACGACCGCGCTAGTGGAAGAGCACCACTGGCGTCAACGCATGTCGGGCGAAGATATTTTGCTTTCTGGTTCGGTAAAAACGTCGACCATGCAAACTTCACAGGGGGGTTTCTCAAGATAAAAGTCTGCTCTTTCGCGTGGTATAGTTCAATTTTTCGCTGGACCCTTATTTTTTGAGATAAATTCGAAAATATCCGCAAAAATTGGTGCAAAAGTGGTGCATCTCCGTCTTTAATCATTGTTTAAACATGTTTAAACAATCATAATGTATTAATATTGGATATCACTGTATTCGGGAAAGTCTACAGAATCTTTTGCTGTAAACAACAATTCAATATCTTTTATAATAACATCGCAATATTTGTTTAAAGTTGAAAAATATGTCTTTTTTTAAAACTCCATTTTCTCAAAAACTGGACGTATAGGAAAAAAATTAAAACCAGATTCGGAATCAGCGTAAAAAACTCTATAAGAAGGACCCAACAGTATATTGAAATCAAATTTGGTGTTGGACAGTGTTATTATGTATTTGGTATGTAATCCAGTAGATTTGTACCCGGGGTGGCTGCAGATCGAAGTTTCGATCCTGTAGGATCAGTGGTTCAGGAGTTATGCTTGCTTAAAGTTGTCCATTTTTCAGTGTTTTTGACAGGTTAGGGGCGCCACCATATTGGTTTGTAGCGACGGTCGCGCGCCGCTTACCGAGCAGAATAATTAATTAGTTGGTTGGTGATTAGGCCTGGGGGGGGGGGCAAGGACAACAAACCAATATGGTGGCGCCCTTACCTGTCAAAAACACTGCAGATTGCTCAACTTTAAACAAGCATAACTCCTGAACCACTGATCCTACAGGATCGAAACTTCAAATCTACTGAATTACATACCAAATACTTCATAATTTAAAGGAGAAAGGCACAAATTTTGAGTCCGGTAAAGTAAAGTTTACCTGTATTACGTACTTAAAATTTCTCTATTGAACTTTCGAATTTTCTTCGAAACATTTTGTTGTGTTACGTGGGACGCCCTGTATTTGTGCGAAAGAATGAGTTCCATGAACTGGTAGCGCGAGTTGCTCCTTCAACAAGGTCTCAACGCTATGTATAAATGCAGTTGAAGTCGTATGGTATAGTGGAGGATCGGAATCATGCAACGACCTGCCCGGTGGGTCACGCATACGTTTAACTCGGTAGCTACACGACTTGAATTTGAATTTTGGTTTGATTCAGCCAGCCCAACATCGTCCTATCGAAATGGAGGGTCGCTGACCTGCCAGTGGAGCACAAGCAGACTAGAATCGTCGAGGAACAGTCGAACTCGAACGCCTGCGAGGAGAGATCAATCTGCGAGCTGATTTCTGCCGGTGGCGGGCCTGGGTCGAGCGTGTTGCAGACCCTTCTATGGAACCTGGCCACCAGGTAATTCCGACTAGAAATTCTGGAGTCGCAATTGGCCGTTGCAGAAACCCTCCGTAAGGATTAGGATCTCAGGAAAGTATCTCGGGGCGTGAATGATTCCGCACGGTTACTTTCACGGCTGGTCTAGATCGGACGGTGACTTTTCGTTGCGGACGTCCACACAGCTGTTCATGCAAATGCGTATTTTTATAGAAAGCAATGATACGTATTTTACGACGCCGCGATTCTAAAAATGTATTTTCTAGTTTGCAGTCTCTGCACGGTGGTTCGCACGTTCGACAGTATACAGGGTGTCCCAAAAATGTTTTTCCGTCAAAGAGCTGATTCCCAAGGTCATTTCAAGTCACTTTCCTGTAACTCTGTTGAGGAGTTATTAACGAAAAAACATGGACCGTTCAGAATTGGCGTGACGAATTGATCTATTATGTTAGGTTATGTTGTAATGAAATTTTGCATCAAGTACAGTGAAATCTGTTTTTGTGCGGTAGATAGGGACCGCATAAAAAAAAGTCTCGCTTAGAAAATATGCCAAAGCATTACGAAATAACGAAAAAGTGCTTTCCAAACAAAATAAATAATTAAGTAACACATGGAAACTTTTTAAAAAATTTTAATCTCTCATTTTAAACATGGAGAAATTTTCAAAATGTACATAACTCAATACATATACAGGGTGTCCTGCTGAAATGAGATGAGCAGGATATCTCGGAAGACATTGTCGTTATCAAAAAAGTGTTCCTACAAAAGTTGTTTGGTATGACGGGCTACATTACGTAGCATTAATTGTTTTCTTGTGGGTGGAGTGATGGAGGATATTTCAAGGTCACCTTGATTTTTTGAAATGGAACGTCCTATTTTTTGTACCCTAGATCCATAGAGTATCAAATTCTGAGTATAAAACTGTTGACCTTCATATTTCCTAAACCTAATAGTTAACGAGGTATTATCCAAAGAAGAAAGAAAATTGTTTCGATAATATCTCGTTATGTATTAGGTTTAGGACATATGAAGGTCAATACTTTTATACTCAAATTTGGTACTCTATCGATCTATGGTATAAAAAATAGGACGTTCCATTTAAAAAAATCAAGGTGACCTTGGAATGTCCTCCACCACTCCACCCACAAGAAAACAATTAATACTACGTAATGTAGCCCGTCATACCAAACAACTTTTGCAGGAACGCTTTTTTGATAACGACAACGTCTTCCGAGATGTCCTGCTGATCTGATCTGATATTCATAGACCGTATAAGTTTATGTGTTGTTTGAACTTTAACGTCAATTCTCAAGAGAACGGTTTAGGTTTTAGTTTGAGAAGTTTGTCGCCTTTATTTGCGATGACTGGACAGCGGATTTTATGCGTTTATCCTGTAACTTTTCCCCTTTGAATTTGGGGTCCTCATGCCAAGAGCAGACAACGAGTATTTCTCACTGACATTCTTCGTTTGCAATTTAGGACGTCAACTCGGGTGGCCAGGGAGAACGGTCTTCAGGAGGTGTTCGAGGCGGTGAAGAGGAAGGACTGCGCGAAATTAGCTTGCCGGGTTTAATTCCCCCGGTAATTAGAAATCGTGGCGAACGAAGAGGACGAGGGAAAAAAGTGAAACGTCGGATGAAATCGAGGTTGAGGATCCCCCGGAAGAAACGGAGTTTCGGTGGGATTTCGAACGTTAGAATAGAGCGCGTAGCTTCCGGTCCGGCATTCCATTCGGCAGGAGAGTAACCATGAACGAAAAATCGAGAGAAAAGGATGCGACTGGCCCCGGGGGGAAGAGCGGGGAGGTCCGATGAAGAGATTATTCGGGAATTCTTCGAACGGGCTTCATGCGTCTGGCCGGCGCAAGTGAAAGTAGTCGAGGGAGAAGTGGGTCGTCGTTATTCTATGCCGCCTCGACCCAGGAATTTATGTCTCCGCGAAGAGATACGGGTTATCGGTGACTGCAACGAGCTTTCACGTGCATCCCGTGCTCTCGAACTCCCGGCGAGGTATCGATTCTCCCGTGGAAATCCATCCCCACCCGAGGCACCGAAACCCCGTTGTTCCCGTTTCGAGCGATTTCGACGCTGGAAAAGCGAGCCGCTTGAAATCGAAATTGACAAATCGCCGCGCGGACTTTCCCTCTAATCGCTTAACGTCTCTGGGATAGCTCGTAACGAACAATATTTATACAGTCACATTTTCGCGCCGCTATAAACCCGCAACGAACGTTTCCACTCCAGTTATTCCACATTTGCCGTAACTGTAACGATGGAAAATCCAGGAAATCACCCGGAAGCCTTTCAGGAAGCGTTATTTATTTACACATTGATTATTTATTATCGATACGAACGCCGTAACCTACATAAGCTTGGTTCCGAGAATGAAGAGTATGTTACAAGCAGGGACCAACAATAACAGTTATTCTAAAATTTTCTACGATAGAAATTGTTAATAAAAGGTTGATTATTATTGAAATTTAAGATAATGTACACAAAATACAAAGAAAAGAAATTCTAAGAAATGAATGATTAAGAAATATCGATTTTTATACTGTTTGGTTACGAATAACAGTTAAGTTATACTAAATATTTTAATGTAAAATGAACATCTATTGAATTATGAATACCTTTATAAATGTACCCTAGAGTTAAAGTAGTTATTAGCCATTTTAATAAGATTTAATATAATCATAATTAAATAATAAAAAAAACAGTGTTCAAAAAATTGGATCCTCCTCGATAACTGTTATCGAGGAAGAAAAACTGTTGAGAAATAAATTTCTCTTATCGATAACTCTTATGAACGACTGAAATAAACTAATCCCATCGGTAACTGTTACGAGCGACCGAAATAAGCTGCTCCCATAACATTTACCAACAAGAGAAAAAATTTTCGGTTACTTATTTGTAACCAATACGATTATAGTCGATGAAATACTTGTTATTCTATGACTTCGTTTCTTTTTGGTTATAACAGTTATGGTCCCTGGTTACAAGTCTAAAACTCGCTGCACAGTCGCATAATTAGTATTAAGAGGACGACACTCGTAGATTATACGATTGGTTTAAAGTAATTCTGTATGTACAGAAAGGTATGCGGGAATTGATGTAAGAAAGCTGTCGCAAAATTAGCTTTGACCTTGAGTCTCAAGGTCAAAAGGTCAACAACACGCACAGCGCGCTATACATGTGAGCTCCGTCTGAATGAAAATATAATATAAACAAAACCAGTTTGATAATGTTAATAACTTCACCATAATGTTTTAAGAGAACGATTCACTTTTGAGCCATGGTTTCTTCTGCATTTTCGTTCTCTGTGACGAGTAGAACAAGCCGCAATAAAAATAATGTTCGACCTTTTGACTTTGAAATGAATTTTGCAGCAGCTCACTGTACTTCGTTAATACGTAGAAGAGTCTACGGCTATTTGTAAGGAAATATACAGTTTGGAGCAAAACTGATCACACACAGTTTAGACCAGAATAACTTTTATTTGTGGATGGACCAAACGATTTCAAATTTCTATGTAAGGCTAGAAGAATTAGTTTAGTAAATAACGTCTAAAAAATATGTTGAAAAAATGCATTTGGTCAGAATTGTGAAAAACAATAGTGAAATTTATTTTTACGACTTTTTTAGCTGGACCAATAACGAAAATTTAAAAGATGTGTTTTTTGTAAACTCGTATGAATTATATGTATACGTCCTGGAAATTTCATTGAAATTTTCGGAGCGTATATAATTTATACAAGTTGACCAAAAACACATCATTTAAATTTTCATTATTGGCCCAGCGGAAAAAGTCGAAAAATCAATTTTTACTATTGTTTTTTCACAATTCCGACCAAATGCATTTTCTCAACATATTTTTTAGACGTCATTTACTAAACTAATTAATCTAGCCTTACAGAGAAATTGAAGTCGTTTGGTCCATTCATTTTTCTCCTAACTTCATATGAGCAAACGGAAGTCACAGGTGAACGAAGTTCAGATTTCAGGTCACAAGCAGCCTCTCCGTTTCGAGACAGCCCGATTACCGTATAGTTCTTCGCAGATTGATTAATGACAGCTTACCAGCTCCCCGAAGTGCAGTCGAATTATGAATCCGTCGATTAACCTACATCCGATTTCCCACGATCTATCCTCCGTAGGATCTACCATGGAGATTGCTTCCACCATTAATTTCGGCGGCAATCGTAATAGATTCGAGACACGTTCTTTCCGAAACGCAGCGTCGTCGTCGGGCTAGATAGTTGGAATTTCACTAAATTCATTACGGAATTGCTCAACGCGAAAGAAAAGGACGAGCTGGAAGAGCAGCGAAAAGAAAGTTCAGCAATTATACCCGTTTATCTCTCCCGTTAGAGGCAGTCTGTTCTCTCCTCTAATAAACACACTTTCGGAGCTTGTGTTCGCGTTACGCGAGATCGAGCCGTTTCAATGGCAACGAAAGTGAGCCACTTTTTATCAGCCGGGTCCCACTTTGACAGGAGAGTGTCGGAGCCACGGTCGAGATCGTCGGTATGATCGATCGAAGCGTGAAAAAAGAACTTTTTAAAAACCACGCTTATATTAAAATGCACTAAAAAGGAGAAAATAATTTTTTTAGACATTAGTCACTATAAATAAAAGCATGGAGCGCTAAACTATATTGACGCAATCTTCGTGGGCGTTCCACGCTTTTATTTATAGTCGCTAATGTCTAAAAAGATTATTTTCTTCTTTTTAAGGCGTTTTATTATAAGCGTGGTTTTCTAAAAAGTTTTTTTATATATTTTTTAATTTTCTACTTTCTAGTCTTTTTTAAATGGAACGCAAGATATAGTAATACTGGTATGACATAGTAAGATGTAGAAACGCAAGATATGGAAATACGCGAGACAGAATGAGGGGATGACTCCGGGAGACGACGTCTCTTGATGGAGTCCGAAATTGTCCGAAATGGAACTGAATAAACGGAACACCACACTGACTGAGCTCCTTCGGTGCGAAATGTGTCAATGGAGTGGGGATGAGTCGGAGTGGGAACGCGTAGTGGAGTAGGGAGCGCTGGCGCGTGGAGTGGGGATCGCTGAACGCGATGACGTACTACCGAGTGTCGCGCGACGAGGTGTGACCGTCAATATTAAATCTTTTTTTTCTCCTGAATGCACAGTTTTTTAAAAATTTGTTTTTTAATATTGCATTGTCATCCAGTTCTGAGCTATGTTTAAAGTTTCAAGTCTCTAGCTCATCGGGAAGTGGTTTAAAATTCGATTACAAGATTTGATGCATACAACAACAACAACGACAACGACAACTCGGCAAGCTAATATAAGCGTGGTAAAAAAGGAAGCTACGACGACGGGTATCCGATCACTGAAGCAAATGGGAAAAGTACATTTTTTTCTAGAAGAAAGTTTCTTCAACTTTCATCTCACTCCGATTCCCATAAAATTCTTTACACAACTGCGCATGCTAGAAGCATAGTTGCAATGTTTTTAAACGTTCCTAGAGCGAAATTATAGACCGACTCAAAGCTAAACGCTTCGATCTGCTTCCGACGTGAGAACACGGACGAGAGATTCCTAACAACGATTAGGGTTTCTGGGACGCTTCACCATTTTTTCACGTTGCGAATGCGGAACAATTCCGCGATTCCGCGGATTCCTCGGACGCTGAGCGGCCATTTTCTTTGTCGACTGTCCACTGAGAGGCGAAAATCGAAATTTCTAATTACAAGAAGTTTAGTATTCATAATTAGACATCGGATTTTAATCGTTCATAACAAAAATGAGTAGGTGTAATTTAAAATAGTAAAAATTCTTCCAATACCAATATTTTAGAATATTGTTGTATCATTTTCAACTTATTAAACACATTAAGAAAGAAACTAATATAAATATACAATATATAAATAATTTATATTGAATTTAAAATTTCTGTGCTGACGTATTTGACGCAGATTTTGAAATTCAAATTAAAACATTCCTAGATGAAAAGATTCAAATTCAAATTCTCACATTTGAATCTCAATTCTGGATTCAACTCTGAATCTCCGCTCGAACGGAGAACCAGCTGATTAAAAATCAAGTAAATCATTCGGGTGTCAATTTTAGCATCGAAATTAAAAAACGACCACGTAAAATACAAATTCGTGTCTGACTTTGTCCTCTTCTTTAGCCAACAGGTTTATATTTTTTCGGCTCGATGTTCTTCCCAAAATGAATCCTGAAGGATCCACGGATCATCACATATTTTAAAGTCTCTCCTTGAATCCTGTTTGCCTCGAGAAGAATGACCCCGAAGAAACATGCATGATGGTATCGTACTGTTTCCCTGGACTTTTACGGAATCTTAATTATCCTTTCCATATTTGTTCGTGTGTTTTTTATAATTTTCTTTTCTGCCAGTTTCTAATTTCGGACCGATAGCGGGGTCCCGTACAGAGGTCTTTTTTGCAATTTGGCTCTTGGAACTTTATAAACAACGAAACTGTACGTTTTTATAGAAGAAATTTTTGTCTGTACACTTTTTCCAAAAAAGGGCTCTGTACGCTAACCCGCAATAATACAAAGAGTATTTCAACACAAAGAGCATCTGGAAAAAGTGTATATTTGAGATTTTGTTTCCCGTGCAACATTATTGGAGCAAGTATAAAAAGAAACTCAGAGTATCTATGTTATACACAATTAATTTTATCAATTATTATTAATGGCTGAACCACCGGACGTGACACTACCGGAGCTTACGTAAGGAAGAGATATACCACACATGTCCGAAGAAATATCGAATTTGCATTGCACACAGAGGAATCGCTAGAAACACCTGTCGGAAGAATGTCAGTTTACGGATATAGCGCCTGAGGTGGGACATTTCCTATTCAAATTGAGCAGAACCCGACTCGTCGTTCACATAATTGAGAAGAAACTCGTGTCCCGTTTAGCCGAAAGTGGAGAGGAACCACGGGAAATGGGGCGTCGCTGTACACACATAGCAACAGCAAACGTATTCAAATGAAGTATTTGGGTGCTTCGCGGTGTTGATACTTTCACTTTCCTCGAGCTTTCTACGCGGACGAGGACAATTTTCAACGAGTCTAAAAGACGACGCACGTGTGCTGTCGTAGTTATCGGCTAGTTCATAACACATGACATCTGATGGTATAAAAATTGAACGGTGGAAAGTGGAAATAAATAATGATTTTACCACGCTTATATTAGCTTGCCGTGTCGTTGTTGTATGCGTCAATTCTTGTAATCGAATTTTAAACCACTTCCCGATGAGCTAGAGACTTGAACCTTTAAACATAGCTCAGAACTGGATGGCAATATTAAAAAACAAATTTAAAAAAAAACTGTGCGTCTAGGAGAAAAAATATTTTAATATCAACCGTCACACCTCGTCGCGCGACACTCGGTAGTACGTGATCGCGTTCAGCGATCCCCACTCCGCGCGCCAGCGCTCCCTACTCCACTACGCGTTCCCACTCCGACTCATCCCCACTCCACTGACACATTTCGCACCGAAGGAACTCGGTCAGTGTGGTGTTCGGTTCATTTAGTTCCATTTCAGACAATTTCGGACTCCATCAAGAGACGTCGTCTCCCGGAGTCATCCCCTCATTCTATCTCGCGTATTTCCATATCTTACTATTTCATACTAGTATTACTATATCTAGCGATCCATTTAAACAGACTAAAAAGTAGAAAATAAAAAGATATATAAAAAGAAACTTTTTAAAAACCACGCTTATGTTAAAATGCACTGAAAAGGAGAAAACAATTTTTTTCCTGGTTCTCCCAAAAATTTAATATAAATTTAAATAAAATCATGACAGTAGTGACTATAAATAAAAGCGTGGAGCGCTAAACTATATTGACGTGATCTTCGTGGGCGCTCCACGCTTTTATTTTTATAGTCACTAATGTTATGATTTCATTTAAATTTATATTAAATTTTTGGGAGAAACAGGAAAAAAATTATTTTCTCCTTTTAGACCATTTTAATATAAGCGTGGTTTTTAAAAAGTTTTTTTTTATATATTTTGTTTTTCATATTATTTCAGATCAGATTAGAATTTTAGTTGCATTATCAGTCGTACGCAATTTTATTTCCTTATGTACTTATATAATAAATAATCATTTTTCGAGGTAATTGTACCACACACACACACACACAGAGTATGAGGATTGCATCCTCTTCATAGATTTCTCAGAGTGAATTTAGGCAGCAATTAAATAGTCTCTACATATCCTCTACGTATCCACAAAGATTCATAATCGATTCTCTCGTAAATTATTCGGAATTTATTCATTTTCAAGTATTTTTCGAATGGATTTATGGAGGCGCAGCTGGATTTGCAGTTGGCATCATGAGAGGACGGAATGGTGACGGTGGATACTTGCGTGGGTCGTTCACTATGAGGGCGCGTAGGTTCGTCTTCGAGGTATGTCAAGGAAAACGAGTGTGCAACAGAAGACAACGATCGATATCGGAAAACGTCAAGAGGCCTTCGTCGATCGTATCGGACACAATGGGACGCGTACGCGTTCATAATTCTTAATGACGAACGAGGACGCCGAATTCTGTCGAAGGCCGTGAGTCGATTGGCAAGACGACGTGTTAGACAAACAGTCTACACTTGCCACTCAAGAGAGAGAAATTATACGTCGCGACTATCCTTCGACATTATTTCTTTGCGCGTCAGATATATCGTAAATATAATAATAAATAAAATCAGATATTGACAATAAAAAAACTTTATCACAATTTTGTAAGAGAACGGTTGAGTTTTCACCCATGGTAGCTGTTGCACTTTTTATCCTTGTGATGAAGGGAATACGACGCAGTAAAAAAAATTGTTGACCTTTTGACCTTGAAATTAATTTTGCTACGATAGTCGCGCCGTATAATTTATTTACACCCTGTAGTCCAGTCAACGAAAAGTTGTAGAGGGAAATGGAAGGAACAGAATTTTTAACTTTGAGTCTTTGTTTGGACTAGTTAGGAGGTAAACATACTAAAAGGCAGGGGGCACGTAGAAGGTCCCCTTTTTCGGTTTTCCGCTTATATCTCGGAAACTATGCATCCCAGCGATAAGACCATTCTATACAAAATTAAAGCTGACAAAATGCGCCACAAGATTGGTTGGATTCAGTTTTTCGTTATATCGCATAGTTTCCGAGATATCCGCGCTCAAAGTTCACTAATTGTGCTGGAAAGTTAGCTAGTCAAATAAGGCAAAAATCTGTTTATCACAATTAGTGAACTTTTTGAGCGCGAATATCTCGGAAACTATGCGAGATAGCGAAAAACTGAATCCGATCAATCTTGTGGCGCATTTTGTCAGCTTTAATTTTGTATGGAAGGTCTTATCGCTAGGATGCATAGTTTCCGAGATATAAGCGGAAAACCGAAAAAGGGGACCTTCTACGTGTCCCCCCTAAACTTTTAGTATGTTTGCCTCCTAACTAGTTTGACAACTTTGACAATGCAAATGAATTCGTTGTCCTTCGAGAGCTCGATAATTAATTATACCAACGATTAATTCCGTTTCATCATTAACACTCTGCCTGCACGACCAGCGTGCGACAGCCGCGATCTCGAACTTGAAAAGAAAGTCAAATTAATTTCCTGCACGTTGTTATTTAAATTAATAACGCGTGACAACTTCTCCTCGTTCAATATCGTTCGGATTTCATGAGAGGAATACAACACGTGTACGACTTAAAACGCGGCGTCTCGCATTGTTGCGCACTGTAAAAGGAAAAAATGGCCGGCCGGGACTGCTGTAAAAATGAAATCGCTGTCTACCGGTGACAACCGGAGCCGCAAACGGAATAATCGAGGGGTAACCAAAGATTTCGCCTTGGGCATGAGGTTACGCAGGTGTGCATCGTCTTTGGACTTTCACTGGCGGGTCTCTGAACCCGTCCGGCCAACTCAACGACGTCTCTTCCGGTCCGACTCGCCGGGTCGTTGTTCGTGAACTTGAAAACCAGATTTGGCCGGTGCCGGCGAAAAGTTTCGCCTCGCGAACACCGAGCCTTTTCTATCAACACTCTCGCGCTTTTCAACCAGAAGCAGCGCAAAACCGGTAGACAGTTCCATCGGCAAGCCATCTCGGCGATCAAACATCCTTTACGCAATTAGGCGATGCTTTCAGAAGTTAGGAACAAAGAACCGCAGACTAATAGACTCACAACTACTTCAACTGGCCATTTAAAAATATCTACTGGAGCAAATTAAAATGTTTTGCTTGCTGAATTCCACAATAGATTCGAAGATTGAAGCTTCCTCGTTACAACCATGTTTTTAAATTTGATGTACGATTTTTTTCAGCCATTTTATGCAAAAGTAACGAGGACCAACTTAGGTCCCATTGATAGTACACCTTCAAAGTTCAAGAAAACGACAAAAAAGAATGGTGGATCAATTTTCAAGGTGTCCTTGTGAAGAGGAACCTTCAAATCCATGGTAGATTTATTAGAAACAATTTTTTCAACGATTTTTCTAGCCATTTTATGCAAAAGTAACGAGGACCAACTTGGGACCTACGAAGGCCTCGTGCAAAGTTGATAGCACACCTTCAAAGCTCAAGAAAACAACTAGAAAGAATGGTGGATCAATTTTCAGGGTGTCTTTGTGAAGAGGAAGCTTCAAATCCGTGGTAGATTTATCAGAAACAATTTTTTCCAACGATTTTACAGACTGCCGACTTGCACACTTCTTGCAGATTGACGCGCGAGCCGGATGGAACGTCTTCTCCTTTTTCTGTGAGCTAACACGGTGAAAGTGGCCGGGGAACGATCATCGGAATCGGCTGAAAACGCGATTTTTCATCGCACCGCCGGGTTTCTTCGTCCACGGCAATCTAGATTCATGTCAGTGGCCTTAATAATGCTCGCGCGATCATCGCGGAAGAGGATTCCCCGAGCAACACCGTCTTCTAAACGCGAGAAACGGATTATGGTTGGATCGAGAAGTGGACCAGTCGAATTTGATCGACGGTTGAATGGATCGTCTTTTTAATTAGAGACTTCAGATTGGTTCCTTTTCATTGGTTACACTGTCAACAATCTTGCGAGTTCTATTTAATATAGTTTACGAGAGACAAGAACATGAGTGGTACCAGCTCAAAACTACAAGATAGTTCAGGCAGAGATGCAAATAGCGGGTTCCTGAACTGTTCTTCTTCGGGCACTTTGGTTGAATGGAAATATAGGGCCCAAGGGCCCTTTTTTACGGAAGAGGTAAAAAAATGCATTTATGCACACACTGAAGGGGGTAGTGTGGGACTAAGGGGAACAGGTGGTCGGTTCCCCCACTACCCACTAAAAATCAATCCTCTCCCGAGACGTCTGATAAGACGCCCCTCTACTAACTTTGTTCCGGTCAAGTTGAGCAATGTGGTCCCGTTTTCCACATTTATCGCATGGTTCAGTGATCGGGTCGAATCCACGCCTATTTTTTGCGCTTAGGGCCCAAGGGCCCTGGATGAGTGATTGGTTTTAGTGGGTATGGGGGAACCGAACACCTGTTCCCTCGAGACCCACACTACCCCCATACGGGGGTGTACATAAATGTATTTTTTTCCACTCATCCTTAAAATAAAAAAAAAGGCCCAATACAGTTTACTCCGATATATGGCGGGATTGCCTTCCGTGCCATTTCGAATGTAGTCTTCCAGCGATATCTTTCGTTGGAAAAAGATAGAATATGATACACTCTCTAACAAGAGAAGCACGCCAAGTGTCCGACTTCGATTTTGATAATTTTTTTGTGAGACGATCGTATAGGGATCCCTAATTATGTATGCAAAATATTAGGTGTAGTTACTCAATAGTTTTAAAGATATAAACAATTAAAGTTTCATACCTGCGAATCACGCAACCTGCTTACACGCCTAATGGAAAGGTACGAACTTTAATTGTTTATATCTTTAGAATTATCGAGTAACTGCACCTAATATTTTGCATACATAATTAGGGATCCATATACCATCGTCTCACAAAAGATTATCAAAATCGAAGTCGGACACTTAGGGTCCTTCCCTTGTAAGCGATGTTGAGCAAACAACGTCAAAAGAAGAAGAGGGGATTTTCTTATTGTATAAAATAATGCTTCCACTAATAGGCTTCTAACATCTTTTTAGGGTGTTTCTCTGTCACTTGGCCCGTTCGAGCGGAGTTGTTTTGAGAAGGAGGGCTCTCTTCCGATTGGTGGGACGAAAAGCAAGACACCCAGAGGGGTTCCGGTGTCCGAAATTCGATCGGCCTCGAGGGGGTTCCGGACAGTTTCGGAAAAGGTCCGGATTGATCGTCGGGCCGACGGTGTACGTTTGCGACGGAAGAAGGCGAAGGCGAACGCGGGAAGTAAGTAGGTCGGTGAGAATTGTCGGTCCTTCGTCGGAGACACGAGGAGCCGCTGACTGAGCGCCTTCGTCAGTCTCGCGAAGATATTCCGGGAGTCAACAGGTGCGTAGGAGCAGGCCTCCTCTCTCTGCTCTGCTTCTGCTTCTGCTCTTTTCATTCTTATTTCCCTCCTTCCTTGTGTCTCTCTTTCTCGGACGCGATACCGATCGACCGTGGATTTCGTTGGACCCGTGCGTATCATGCGGTTCTGAGGTGTCTACCCTCTTTCCTTCTTCTTA
Source organism: Lasioglossum baleicum (assembly GCF_051020765.1). Classification (NCBI taxonomy): domain Eukaryota; kingdom Metazoa; phylum Arthropoda; class Insecta; order Hymenoptera; family Halictidae; genus Lasioglossum; species Lasioglossum baleicum. The sequence continues at coordinate 12,282,280 of NC_134938.1, forward strand.
CCTCCTCTCTTCCGGTTCTCTGTTCCCGAACCCTCTACGTTACTGTTGGACCTGACCAGCTTGGAGAACACCGTGGAGACCAGGGAACACGAAAATGGACTCACGCAAGGTACTTATCAGTCCGACATGTTGACATTCTTCTGCTTGTTAAGTGCTCCTTTGGACATTGCGTTTCTACTCTTCTATATTTGTGACTTCTATATTTAGCGGGTTGAGCGATCATCTCTGTGCGAAACGAACCCGGTTGACCCTTCGAAGACGTGTATAATTTAATTATGTACTTAACAAGATTATGTACGTAACCTGCTACTTGCGTCGGTGATTATGACAGTGGTGTAAGCGAAAATTCCAATTGTGAAGCGTCGATTGGTTTTGATTAATAATTAGTAGACGGATCTTTATGCAATTATGGCTTATAAAAATTTTCAAAAAATGCGAGGATATAAAATATGACAGAATATATTCCAGATCTAAAAAGGCTACTACCACGGAAAATAAGATTCCATCTTATTCCACTTTCTTAAAACTCGTCCACAAAGATTGAAAATTGCACAAACACCCGCAGTCTAATAATTAGACAGCGGATCATTATGCGAAATAAAAATGTTCTACCTGAATTGCAACAAACTGGAGTGAAATAGAATAAATTAATAAGTTGAAGATAATATAACTTCTTCTAATATTTTTACTGCTTTAATAATTTAATCGAGTCTAATTATTAATCAAAACCAATCAATGCTTTACAATTGAAATTTTTGCTTACACCACTGTCATAATCACTTTAAATTATTAACGCAGTAACAATATTAGAAGAATTTAAAAATGCTGTTGTATTATCTTCAACTTATTAATTTATTCTATTTCACTACAGTTTGTTGCAATTGTAGGTGCAATCACCTACCCATTCTTGTTATAAATGCATAAAATCCGCTGTCTATTAATAATTGTGCAGTGAATTGGAAAAATATCATATATGAAATATCTCCAAGATACAAGGCGTCACTTCACTTTCATAATCGCCGACACATTCACGATTCTAAATGATCCAGTTCTCGAATGGTGATTCACCTCTTAATATTTTAATTGCAACACGTTGAAACTGACGAGAAACCGTGAATTCTTCCGACGGGTTTGCTCTGTTGTATTGCTCCTGTTTGTTCTTCAGGCAAATTGTTTCTTCAAGCATTATCGTCCTTTTTACTCGATAAAGACAACATCAGTGCACAAACTTCCGCGATCTAATTATCCCGTGCGAGGACAATGTACAGCAAGAGTTCCAGTTTGAGATTGCAATTACAATTTGCTTCGCGTGACTCCGAGTGAAATAATACTGTTATCAATAATTCATGAATAGAGAAAGTGTAGGTCCAAGCTGAATACAAAGCTCTTTCGAAAAATCGTAAAGTTACTTCACTTATCGGACGGACGATTTTCGACATTGTATCGATGCACAATAGCCGCGTGGGACGGAAAGATAGTTCTGTAATTGCATCGATGATGCGCGTTCCATTGTGTCGATTCATTTTCGTGCGATCGGCTTCGTTGTTCTTGCGAGAAAGCGAGCTTTCTCGACATCGGTGAATGAATCATCCGTTGAGAATCGACTGCAACAAATGTCCCAGGAAATGTTTATATTGGCACGTGTTAACATTAAATTTACCAGGCGTTATAAACATAATTGTGCAATTTTTATTTGAATGCGAACTCGAGTTAGGAAAAGACGGCTTAAAAACGTCTGCAGTTGGACATTCAGACGTCTTAAAGATGTCCCGAATGTCCTACGAACGTGTTCCGAACGTCTCCTGAACGTCTTTAGAAAACGGTACGTCTTTAAGACGTCTGTTTGTTAACGTCTGTCTGTTAATTTCGGTATTTTATGGTGAAACAAAACCGAATTTCTTTATTCAAGCAACGAATTTTAATCAATAAAATATTTATTTATTCGTCTTGGCAAGAGATCATCGAACAAAAGTGAGGAAATATCTTATTCATTAAAATTCATTGCTTGGATAAAAAAAATTGGGATTTATTTCACCTTAAAATACGGGGATTACTTTCTTGCCAACCCAATAGCTTTATCAGGAGAACGCATGTGGAGTTGACATAAAAAGGGTAACAAAAATAACAATTGCAATTAAAATCACAATAAAAATAATAAAAATAACAATTACAATTAAATTCACAATAAAAATTATAATTGAAATTTTAATTGAAATTGGAATTGAAGCAGCTAGAATTTCCTATAAATTGTAAGAAATTGCAAACTGCAAAAAAACTATAAATTGTAAAAACTTGCAAAATTGCAAAAGGTTATAAATTTTTAAAAATGGTAAACCGTGTCGACTTTAAAATATTGCAAAATTCCCAAAGGTTATAAGCAATTGCAAAATTCCAAAAGTTTATAAATTTTAGAAAATTGCAAAAATACTAGAAATTGTAAAAGATATTAAAAAATTTCAAAATTCGAAAAGGTTCAAAATTGTAGGAAATTACAAAATTGTAAAAAAAAAACTATAAATTACAGGAAATTGCAAAATTCCAAAAGATTATAAATTGTAGGAAATTGCAAAATTGCCAAAACAAACTATAAATTGAAAAAACATCGTTTTTTATCATTCAAAATTATAAAAAATTTTCTCATAATCTAAGATACTTAATCTTCGTGGAAGAGATTGGAAATGTCGAATGCTCGAAAGCTCGAACATTAGGCGAACGATCTCGTTCCCGATCGATGCGTAGATCGATCTCGATCGGAGTCGCGCGTACCGGTTCTCTAAACGAGTCGTTCGAGCATGAAATCGGGGGTGATTTGTGCATTATCGAGCTTATGAGAACATGGAAAATTGCAACATCGCCCGGCCTAATGAACGGCGTGCGATTAGCGTGCGTTTCGTCGTAGGAAGTACACAACGGCCTGGCCCCGTTCCGTGTCACACTGTATTTCCGCTCCAGAAAGCCCGCGGACGTTAATTTCGCGGCGATTAATGTGTATCCATCTTCTTTTCCTCCATCTCTATTTTCATCGTTGTTCGTGATTTTTTTTTTCTGTCGGGAGTTCGCGTTTTTTTTCGCGACAGGCTAATTAGAACCACCGGAAGCGAATCTTCCAGTTATGATCTAACGGGCAGGCTTGAGGTTTGCTGAAAGATTGGACATTTTAGTGGATAAACATCTATGTGGCTTGAAATTAATGCAGACAATAAATGTGGAGGACTAACGCTGAGACTACGGCCCTGCGAGCAGTGGACCCGGTAGTGGTGAACACGGCACTGTAAAAGCAAAATACCATCGAAATGTATGATTCGTGTCCATCCACTGTATAATTAATTCTCTTCAAATATATTACAAAAATGGATGTTCATCCTCGATATTATCTATTATATATTTTTGAGATTTCGAGGAAGGTCGAGGAGAGGGGATAGAACCCCGAATATAAAATTTTACTGGCGGATCTCCATTAGTTTTTGAGATATTCATGAAAAACTGTCTTTCTCATTAACATCTCAAAGATTAATTGAAACCCGCCATTGAAATTTTATATTCAGGATCACCGGTCCACTCGTCAAAATCTCAGCTCGTAATTTTGTGTGGATCATATCGCACTGTATCCGCATCCTCTGCTGTTCATTCTGCGGAGTTGATTTTGGCAATCGGTTGGAATGTTCGGATGGTAAAGTTCAGAAGTGATCGTTTCCAATTGTGAAGCATCCGTGGCATTCCTCAGCTGTGCTGTTGCTCGTCCCGGCAAAAGGGTAAGAATTTCCGCGGGATCGCGAGTTAAGGTCAAGAGACGAGTGCCACGGCTGCTTTAGCGGTCGCAGTGCAGAATTTCTGCCCGAGGATCGCCGATCGAAAGTCACCGGATTGGAAAAAGTGGATCGTCCCGTGGCGGACGCGTGCTTGCCCATACTCATACCCATAGACGAGCGAGCGTGGATCGCGCGCGGTGCAAAACGTGCTCGGGGAAAGCATGTCGTTCCATTTCACTTGTCGACGGAGCGGCTACAGGTCCAGTCGGCCACTTTATTTCGGTCCCATCTCTCTCTCTTTCTATCTGTCTTCTTTTTGTTCATTCCTCTCCCGTTCGAAAGTCATTCCAACGCGCCTGTTCCTTTTTCCCTCGTTTTTCCACGACCAGCTCGCCACGATTCCGCGAACCAGCGAAATCGAGGAAAACCGGACGCGACCAGGCTTTTTCTGTACCGATACCAGGTGATTCCGTTGATTGTTACTCCCCGGGGAACGTGCGCACACCACCATAAGCTCCCGGACACTTTGCTAGACGCTTCAACTATTAAATCTAGAATCTAGTTTCAGCCATACCTGTCGTTGGCTTTGTTTCAGCCATATCTGTCGTTGGAGAAGACATACCCCAGAGCCGGGGAGCTTCCTCCCCGCCGTCGCTGCGCGAACCCCACCATTAATTTTCTGGTTGCCCACTCTTCAGAACCTCTCCTGAACTTATTTCTTGTTTCCACAAGACGTTGCTAGGCACTCGAAACTAGGGAATGGAACAGTGTGTGGTCCATGGACTGTCAGTTCTTTGACTCTGATGTACCCTATGTCAATAGACTATGACATACCCTATGCCAATAGAGTATGACATACCCATACTCTATACCAGTGTTTCCCAAAATTTCGATATCTGTGTACACCTTCTATAAATATCGTAACACTGAGTATCCCCCGTTAAGAATAATCGGTATTAAGTAGCAGGCGTGTACATCCTTTGTACACAACAGTAGACCCCCGCTTCAACAGTATTGTTGCACTAGAATCAGTGGGTACCCCCTCCAAACTCTTCCTGCACCCCCAGCGGTACGCGTACCACACTTTGGGAAACACTGCCCTATACCAGTAGACTATGACATACCCATACCCTATACCAGGGGTGGCCAACCTTCTGCATACCATGCGTAAATTTTTTTCACATACGAGTTCAAATGCGCCATACAACTTGAGCAGTTTTTCTACCTTCTTACGTTCATCGTTGCGGTTGGAAAATAGGGGTAGGATCTGCTTCGGTTAGGGGAGGAAAAGGGATAAATCAATTACGCAACTAAATTAATTAACTTACGCTAGTTGAAAATCAACAATCTACAGTAGTGAGAAATGATCTTTTGGACGAGAGGGCGATCGCTGTCTTGAACACTGCAATTGCCATCCTATAATCGTAAACTGTCAAAAAATTGCGACGAATTGGTGAGTAAGAAGGCTGTATAAATTCAACTGATAGCTCTCAGGTGTTGAAAATATGAAGATGAATTCAGTTATGGCACCTACTACAAAAAAATAAGTATAGACGCAAGGATCCAATGCGCCACAGGTTGGCCACCCCTGCCCTATACCAATAGACTATGACATACCCTCTCCATCCTAAGGGGTGTCGAGCGAACAGCTTCGAAAGATGAAGAGGGGCTTGCGATCTTCTTATATCGCTCGAGCTTACCTCCACCGCTACCGCGAATGACTCCGGGATCTGGAGGGTTAAGGATTGAGGTGTTCAATGGTGACAGCAATTTCGCTCGTAAACTGAACCATCGTCTCCCGAAGATAGCACAGCCATTAAGAGACTTATTAATAGGCTCCCGCTAGGCAATATTTCATTGGATCGCGGTTAGACACTCGCGGGTCGAAACGGAGAAATCCTCTTAATGCAATCAATTTTTTAATACCCGCTTTCTGGGACATCCTAATAGCTGCCATTATAACGAAGACTCGTAAGAACGAGGAGACGGAAGCGCGATGGGACAATGGAATCCGGAGGACATCTCGGCGTTGATTCAATCGCGATGAATAAATCCTCGACTTAATAATAGAAAGTACACAACCGGTCGGTTACTGCATCGCTATTTTCTAATCTCGGGAAAGAATGTCGGCAATTTCAGCGAGCTATTAAATTTCTCTCGCCACGATTACCTTCTCGGATCGAGCGGGCCCTCGACTTTTTCGTTACGATGCATCGGTTCTCGACGCTTCAGTTCCGGCAAACACCGACTTCACTATCGAGCAAGCCACGGGCCTCTGGTACAGGCCGGAATATGTGATGTGGCAACACCGCATCAGTCCGATCAGCTGATCCAACTACTCCCAAAGAGGATATGAAAGTGCTCAGGGTCTATTGTGCCACTACTTTTGTCAGTATAGATAGAGACAGACGCAGGTTTAGCATGGAACATAACCTATATAAAATTTGGCAACGCTCTGTCAGTCCGACTTGAAGTGATTGAAGTCTTGCATACCCATACTTAATATGGAACAGAACCTATACCCACTTTTAACACGCTAGATATTTATATAGGCTCTGTTCCATGCTAAGTTTGGGTATGCACGACTTCAACTCGTTGCAAATCGAATTGGGACAGCGTTGCCAAATTTACCATGTTCCGTCCTGCACTAAGCCGTGCGCCAGCTCATCGAAATGATAGCAGTATCTGCATGACAAAGTACAGGCCAGAAATTGGCTCGCCATAAATAAATAGAAAACAGTCGTAGAACTTAGCAAATCTGATCGAAATTGCGTCACGTGTTCAGCTTCGAGCCGACATCTAACGATGGCAGAATTGCTTCAATAGCACCCCCATTTATGGCCAGTTCCCAGGACGAGCTAAAAGGGAACAACGCGAGAGAAAGTCCAGCGGCTTGATAAGAAGACACAAGTTCGCGGACCCTTCCCTTTTCCGTTCGATGCAACGGCTCGCGTAGAAAGTGCGCGGGATTGCACTTTTTTTTTAATGGCCTCGAAAGCTGCACTCCGCCTCTCGGCGAGTCTCTCGCGCCCGAAATGCCCCGCTTTCGAATCCTCGAAATTTCGAATTTTGAAGTCGAAACCTAGAGGTGGCTACGCTAGAGTGAGAGAAGTGGGTCAGGCGCAGCACGGTGTCTGCTGTTTACGGTGTTCGTTCGCGCCTGTTACGTTCGCTTTGGATCGAGGAAGGCACAATGGGCTTCCGGTTAGGTTTATTTCCATCGAGGTGCAGCCGCGTAACACATTAGTCGTTACATAAAACGAGGTTGTAATTAGCGAGTACGCATCGCGCGCTTCCTACACGGGCCTAACGAGGCCACAAAGAAAGGAAGAATAGATTCCAGAACAATTTGGTCATTCGGGTTGAAAGGCGATGAACAGCGAGGTTGCGTATAGGATAGCTGTACTCCTAGCTGAAATGACAGTATTCTCTGTAGGAGGGTTGTAGCTAACTGGCATTGCAGCCACCGGGTTCATCTATGTGGGAGTTAGCTCTTGGATGTCCTGGCTGCAAAACTAGGAAAGCTTCTTTGAATGAGGCGTCGGCCTTTTCATTTGTTTGCGTGTTGCAGGTGTCGCTCCTCTTGTGGTTCCTGTGCCTGGCCGTAGCGGTGTCGGCCTCGGCTGACATCCCGAAGCCTACCTACGCACGAACGATGTTGAAGGTGTCGAGGAGTCTCCCGGGCGAAACGGAGGAGCTGAAGGTGCGAACGAGCGAGGGCAACGTGGCCACTCTGATTGTGAAGCGAAGGGAGAAACTGGTTGCCGACAGTCCGAAGACCCCGGTGGCCACTAGTGAGCCTGTGAAGACTTCTCTGCGCGAGTCGAACGAAAGCTCCGTGGAACCAGCCGCATTCAGTAAGAACGAGACGAGGAACAAGGAAGAGGTCAGAAAGTTGGAGGAGGCTCAGATCGAGCAGCTCAGAGCGAAGTTGTCCGACTCGCAATCCGACAAGAAAACAGCTTCTAGCACAGAGAGCAGTGCCGAAACGGGAAAACCGCTGGCTGCTGGCAGAGAGCAGGCAGTCAGCGAGAAGAATATCGACTACGGCGATTGGACGCCTTTGGGGACCGATGGCAGAGCTGTACGCTTGGAGGAATCGACCACGGAGGAGTATCAGAGCTGGAAGCCCCTTGCCAGCACCCTGAAGAGCAACCTGGAGGAGAGAAACAGCTACGCGAGGTTCGACTCGGCGTTTCCGACCAGCGGACTGCTCCTGATGAGACATTTCCAGGACAGATCGCAGAGGAACCTGCCCATCAACCACGAGGCCGACGAGACGACTCGATACACCTTCCTGCCTCATCAGGTCCGCCCAAGCAGGACCAACATAGGCGCAAACGTCTCGAAGAACAGAGACGCAAAGAACGTGCCGCCGGAGGTGGTCGTTCGCTCGGAGATCAACGTGAAGACCAGCCAAAAGAGGACTCCGATGACCATCGACAGGGATGGCACGCCTGTCATCCACGGGAAGAGGGTTCCCGATGAGCCCATTGACAAGGTGCAGACCTGGCGCAACGCTAGAGTGATAAACAACAAACTGGTCCGCGAAGGAACAACCACGGACAGCTTGGAGCCTTCTACGAGCTTCTACGAGGCGGAGAACGGGGAGAAGCAGGGATTCGAGAGGTTCTTCAGGAACGTCAACAAAAGGTAAATACACTCCGGCAGCGTACAATTGTTCTAATGCACCCAACGAATGACACGTTTGTTCGTTTCGATTAACAGGCACGACAAAGACACGGAGGAGGAGGGGCGGAACGTGTTTTTCGAGTGGGACCCGAGAAATTATAAGAACGAGGCGCTGAAGGCCGAGGTGTACGAATCGAGGAACGACAACTACCGCGCCAGTGCTCACAAGAGGATGCTGCATCCCGATGGAGTAGCGGTGTATCCAGTCTCACAGCTCTACACCCCGGAAAGCCAGAAGATCGCACCGGTAGCCTTGAAGCCGGGCGCTAGAGCGCCTGTCCTTCAATACGCTCATCCCGAACTGGGCGTGCAGCCGGCCAAAATCCTGAAGAACGAGAAGAAACGGCCGGACAACTTCCCCGAGAGCCAGTACTCGTTCACGGAGCAACGACAGAAGAAGAAGTACGTGCTGAACGACAAGAACATCGTCGACAGCTACACGACGAAGAACTACTACCCGAACCAGCACTTCTACGGTCTGAAGAGACCGAACGACGCGCCGTTCTGGATGAAAATATCGGAAAACCTGAAGAGCCAGTTCTCGAACGGCGTGGAGAGGGTCTCGCAGTTCACCCGGCCGGTGATCGATCCTCTGGTGGAGGCCACGCACAAGATCTCCCAGAATCTGGGCCTGTCCAAGGGCAAAGAAGCTCAGGAGAAGATTGGCACCGTCGCCTCCGGGTCCAGTATCCTGATCCCAGCGCTGGGATTGGTAGCCTCCGGCGCTGCTTTGGGTATCGGAGCGGTGGCGGTGGGTAGGTATCTGGACGTAGACGTTCTGAAGCGATCGAACAACGGGATCGGGTCCGAGATAGAGTATCAGAGAGCTCTGGACGGTGATCGGGCGTTTGTCAGCAAGGATCAACGAATCGGAGAGAGTCTGGGTGAAACCGTGTACTTTCTGGAGAACGCGCCGAGAAACGAGGCTGCCAACGCTCATCCCGGGACTCTGAACAATCAGGATGGTGTCCTGGTGATCCTCCAGGAAGATCAGACGCCGCAGGCGGAGGCGAGGAGCAGGAGACGGCGTAGTGCGGATTACTTGGACGTCTTCCAGGCAGACGGGAACCTGAGGAATCTAGTACGGAGCAAACGGTTCCAGAGGAAGGGTGCCGATTCCATCAGCGAGATCGTGGAGATCGATCTGCCGGTTCGAGACGGGAGCATCGACGTGACCGAGCTCGTCATTCCGAGGAAAACTCAGGCTCAGGAAACGAAGGATGAGAAGGACACGTCGATCCTGGTGGTAGAGGACGGCTCCACGCCCACGGAGCTCTTCAAGAATCGCTTCAACGTTGACGGTTCGAAGGAGGACGCACGGAACGGTGCCGCAGAAACGATCGACGAAGAAGGGGGATCTACAGAGCGGGAACAGAGAAACTCCGTGGACGGCCGGGACGAGAGAAGGAGGAAAAGAAGCGTGGGGATTGATCAGGAACTGGAGGACGCTCTTCAGAATTTGGAGAACGCGGAGGTAGCCGAGATAGCTCACATAGACGGGGACTGGAGCAATACTCCTTGCGCGAAGAGGATATTCTGCGACGCTATGATCCAGAGAGATTCCGACGCTGCCATTATGATGGAGAAGAAAATGGCCGCCCTTCTGGGCCTGTGAGTAGATACATCCTGATGTCTACCGGTGGCGGGTGTCCGTAGGAATTCCTTTTTTGCGAAAAGAATCGGGTCGTTACGAAACAGCCGGAAGTCGCGTTCTTCTATCCTGGTGATATAACAATGCTGTCCTAGTTGGCATACAGTATGACTATGTTGGACAGATGGGTATGACAGGCTTTCATTTTCACGGGACGACCTGGTGGAAAAGAATGCCACCGAATTTGGTGCCCCCTTCTCATCCTAGGGGTTAGGCCATAACTTGTTGAGATCATTGAGAGGAGACGCAGAGGTCTATGCAGTTCCTCTTTCTAGAATTTTTATTTGGGTAAACATCTGGGGCCCAATTAGTATTCTTGGCAAGCTTTCAAAAGTGTTCCATGTTAGACCCAGCTGTCCAACACAATTCTAATATCCCTAACTTGTTGAGATCATTGAGAGGAGACGCAGAGGTCTATGCAGTTCCTCTTTCTAGAATTTCTATTTAGAATCAATATCTGGGGTCCAATTAGTATTTTTGGCAAGCTTTCAAAAGTGTTCCATGTTAGATCCTGTTGTCTAACACAGTTCTAATCGTGCCCAGTCCGTTGAGAACAGTTCGGCGAGATAGGAGAGGGAACGGTTTCCGTGGCGGAAGAAGCCGCAAGCAACGCCTCGATTAGGAGCGATCCGTGCTCGTTTAATTCGCGGCGTACATTCACGGGCTTTTCCTAAGGCTTGCTCGTTCGGTGCGTGACAGGCCACGCACCGCATGCACGGAGTGAAACTGTGCTAAGAGGTAAAAGTCGAATCAGTCAGTAGGACGTTGTCGGCGAAAGCTGGAAGAAAGTTATCTGTCTCTCGCTACGGTTCCGTGTGGCCAGGCTGGCTCTTTCGATACGGATTTTATGTCTTCATCTCAATTTTACTGACCACGGTGAACATCCGAGATTGCGGCGCATCATATTAAGCATGAATTTTCCTTGACGCGAATCGAGTCCGGTAATCGTCTCTCAGAGTTCGTTGAACCCATCATGAGCGTATCCACTAAGCTATCCTCTGAGCTAATCTTTCATGCCATCATCCGATCGGACGTGATTCAATGCCAGCTTTCGACTCGGCGACAGCGACGTTTTTTTCCACTGGACAATTCATCAACAAGTTGAAACACCGATGCCAATTACAGAGGCATCGCCTAACCCCGTCGGCTATCAATTATATCGCCCAACTGTCGCGTTGTTCCCGTGCTTTCTAATGAATTTTCATCGGCCATTAATCGCTCTCCGTTTGCATACCTTTACAGAATACAGCCGGGGGCTGCTGTCCAGGTGTCCAGCCACTTCCAGGAGGTCATGGACGCCGTGAGGAGGCACGACTGTTCCAGCTTTCTGTGTCCCCAGGCCAGGCCCGGCAACGTGTTCTTCTAAATCCGCTGAAAACGCCCCGATCGTGGAAAGCGACGCTGATAAATCGCGAGCTGTCTCCCGGGGCCGGTGAAAGCAGACCCGCCGCGACGCGTCACGAGATTTCACACGAATTTGATTCCCTTCGGCGATCGGTATCGACGGGTCACGGGTTCGATCCCAGTCGGATTCTAACTGCCACAAATAAGAACCTTCGATACCAAGTTGGACACACGGTCTTTCAGAATGAGTGCTCTTGGACAATTGACTTCAAGTCGAACCCTCTTGAAATCTGTCTGTAAAATCAATCAAGAGGTTCCGGGCACCCGGTATTATAAATCGGACCAATTTGTCTCCAAGATTGCACGACCTCCTGAACAATTCATCAGTCGAGTACTCCCATTCTGAAACGCCCTGTACATCCGAAGGGCTCAAACTTCAGAGATATTCCTGAATCTAACAACACTAATTTAGCCGGAGAACTACGGGGGAAAACTGAGGGGAAGGACAAGCAAATGGTCAATTATATAGTCACACGATTAAAATTGTAAAGTCTTTTTATAATTCGATATCGAATTTTTTCCGCCGCTGGCTGTTTATAGAACTGATTTATACAGTTGTATAGGTATAAGCCTACCAACGGTGAGCGACAGGATAATAAACAACACGTGTTGAAGTTATACTGCTAGTTTATTGCTGCGTGCTTTACGCATAGACGACTAGTACTCAGGCTAGATCAGTGATGCCAGATGAGGGGAGTCACGGTGAAATGATGTACCCCCTCTCTGATGACGGGGAATGAGCGGGGCGAATGGGAGACACGTTGCACGTGTGCGATGGGGACCGTGGATTATGCGCCTGCGCACGGTGCTGGAATGGAATAGTGGAAGGGGTAGGAGGAGAGTACATGAGCGCCGTTCGGCGCTCATTCTGGCATCACTGGTTGTTTGTACTATTGTCCTTCCTCTCGCGGAGATTTTCGGAGAAGAGACCGCGAACTGGTCTCGAGTGTAAAAGTGTACATATCTGCCACTCTATTTAATGTCTGAGCTAATAATTTTAAGGGACCATAGACTTATTGTAAGATGAATTTTCGAGAAGGGCGACCGACTCGAAGACCCCCGGGGACCGGGTAGCCTAAACTTGACCTAAACCGTTTAGCCGGTAGATTAATTCCACTCGCGTACACCGTGACGCGGGTCGAACACGAGATTCGGGTCAAATTTGAGTTTCCCAATGGGTCTTCACTTTCACTCGGTCGCCTCTGGTCGTTGACGCGCGTTCATTGAACACCCGGAACGATTTCGATCGCGGACATTGTTGCAGATGATATTTATTTCGTTTCCATTTCACGAGGAGTTTGGGTTTCTCAAAAAATGCATCGAATGTACGTGTAAGTTAGCAATAAACGTGTTATTTTTTTTCACAGTGACGGATAAATAAACGTTTCAGTTTGTACGACATCTTGTTTCACGTTAAGCGTAAGATAATAATATTGTATAATATAAGATGTATGTAATAATAATAGAGCAAAGTCTTGATGTAACTCGATCTTGGTCAGTTGGCGTACCCCCTCCATCGGTGCGTGTATTTATCATTATTTTCTCATGCAACTTTCATCAACTTATTCGTAAACAATGTCTAAAAATTATTGCAAAGAAGCTTGAAGATTCTTATTTATTGCTCTGTCACAATTTTCTTTGTAACGAATACAAACGTACCGTATTAAAAAATACCTCATACCATTTAAAAAAATGAAGGTGACCTTCATATGTCTACAAAAATTACATAAAACAAACATTTTTTGGTATCGTATGAGCCCCATTTTACCATTGAACTTTGCCCTTCAGACATTCGACGTATCTTTAAAAACAACAAAGATATTTGAGGTGTCAACGTCAGGTGACTCACCCTGTATGTATGTAGTATTCGACTATAGGTAGGAGAAAATTTAAGGGGTGGTTCTCGACGATAACATAAGATGGAAATGAAGAATAAAAAATTGCGATTTTGGCTTCGTTATGTAGTTATTAACAATTAAAAATCCGCCTAAAATGCGGCAACGCGACCAACAGAGGTGTACGTTGGGTACTACGTCATGGAGGCGCGCGACAGTCACGTATCAAGTGACAGATTTGGTTCTCATTTGGGGCCTGAGGAGGTGAAAATGTTTAATAAATCGTTGGTCGACATTGAAGCTCGTTAAAATCCACAAGGGCATTTCTAATATCCGCCCTATGGGATTATTGAGTCAGGGGATCAATGCCCTTTCACTTTTAAATTGTTCTCATACGTATCCATAAATCCTTAATCTGCACTATAATTGTTTATAATACCGTGCATAATACACTGGAACAAATCACTATAAAATGGTATCCATTGTGTCCATAAATGTTGAATAAAATCCTCACAAATGCAAGTATCCACACAAAAAGGCACATATTAGTGTTTTCATATTAGTGATTTATTCAATGTCGTCCAACGATTTATTAACCATTTGCACCTCGCTGGGGCCCTAAATGAGAAGCAAGGTATGCATCATCCGTCACTTGATACGTGACTGTCGCGCGCCTGTATGACGTACGCAACGTACATCTCTGTCGGTCGCGTTGCCGCATTTTAGGCGGATTTTTAATTGTTACTAACTAAGTAACGAAACCGAAATCACCATTTTTTTATTCTTTATTTTCATCTTATATTATCGTCGAAAACCACCCATATGTACAGTAAGGAGCATAACTGATTCCACACACTTTAAATCAGAATAACTTTTATATGAATGGACCGAACGACTTCAATTTCTCTGTAAGGCTAGACGAATTAGCTTAGTAAATGACGGTTAATAAATAAGTTGAAGAAATGCATTTGGTCGGAATTGTGAAAAACAATATTAAAAATTGATTTTTACTCCTTTTTTTAGGTGACCCAATAAGGAAAATTTTAAAAATGTGTTTTGTCAACTGGTATATATTACATACGCTCCGAAAATTTCATTGAAATTGGTTAATTGGTTTACGAGTTATGAACGATCAAAAGTGGTAAAAGGTCGAAGATCTTAAAAAATCGCAATTGTTACCAATTTTGATCGTTTATAATTCGCAAACCAATGAACTAATTTCAATGAAATTTTCAGAGCGTATATAATTTATACCAGTTGACCATACACATCTTTTAAATTTTCGTTATTGGCCCAGCTAAAAAAGTAAAAATCAATTTTTACTATTGTTTTTCACAATTCCGTCCAAATGCATTTTTCCAACATATATTTTACACATCATTTACTAAACTAATTCTTCTAGCCTTACAGAGAAACTGAAGTCGTTTGGTACATTCATAAAAAAGTTGTTCTGATTTAAACTGTGTGGGATCAGTTATGCTCCTCACTGTATATTCTATCTATTTTCTGATATGACTCTTTTCACTTGAAATGGCCACTCGGTGCACTGTGGTCACAAAACGATTGAAGCACTGCACAATCTATTTCGAAACACGGACCCGAGGATCCGGTAAGACTTATACTTACATGTGCACTAAGTTGATCGATGTATTAATCACCGTCTTCCTGATAATAGCACATGTTTAAGTCAGTGTAATACCCCCGGCACCGGACATGTGTCTCGCAGTCATTACTCCCAGACGTTCGCTAGACAGACTGCATTTTCGTCTCGCCAGACGGACGAAAAGAGTTCGAATTGCAGGGTAGCCTCCCCGGCGAACTTCCAGATTGTCGCGATTAGAACTTCCCATCGGAAAACGCTTTCGTGCGAGATACAGGAATGCGTAATGAAGCCCACGTCCGGCAACGGGTTGCGCCGCAATCTGATAGTTTAGTTGTTGACATAGCCTTGGTCTGCGAGCAATTGAGGACACTGCGTGCAACGTGCTATCCTTTGGAAGTCTCCCAGTAGAAATATCTGGTGAAAAAATTCCTTTTGTCACATTCCAATACAATAATCGTTTGAGAATCAACTGCATATAGTCGATATACGGTACATGTATACAGTAATGTCCCTATTGACGCAAAAGCCTCGGGGGCATTCGGTTGCGTCGATCGTATACGGGTAGCTATTTTTTTACTACGTTTCTTACTACGTTTTTATTAGCTTGCTTTCTTGTTTGTCTGTCTGTTTGTTCGGTACAAATTTTGCAATTGATTTTAAACTAACTTCCCGATGAGCCAGAGACTTGAAATTTTAAACATAGCTCGGAACTAAATGACAATGCAATATTAAAAAAAAATTTTTTAAGTCTATGCGTTCAGGAGATATAAACTATTAAAAATTTAACCGTTACACCTCCTCGCGCGACGCTCGGTAGTACCCACGTTTTTAAAACGGACTAAAAAGTATAAAATAATTTTTCCTAGCCCCATACAGGTTCCTAACCCCGTACAGATAGTCCTGAAAATTTGTGATTGTGAGTTTTTAATAGCTATGAAAATACTTGTAAGATTTAAAACGAAAAACGTGGGGCGCACGCATTAGATAATTGATGCATGAATAGTTCACCTAAATCGCTAACAATTTTATTGCACTGCAAATGATATGAACTGTTGTGCGAGTTTTCTCAACGGCAGCAACTCTCTACACTCCTTACTATGTATTATCTTGCGCCCCACGTTTTTCGTTTTCAATCTTACAAGTATTTTCATAGCTATTCAAAATTCACAATCACAAGTTTTCTCGACTATCTGTACGGGGTTAGGAACCTGTATGGGGCTAGGGAAAAATTATTTTATACTTTTTAGTCCGTTTTAAAAACGTGGTATTTAAAAAAAATTTATTTTTGAGCTTCAGAGACCGAGCCGAACGTAGAGAAGGACAGCGTAAAGCGAAACCACGCGCGGCCTTTGAACTGTGCCGGCGACTGCGAGTCTCCGCGTTCCTTTCTTTCCCATACGCTGTCCTTCCTCGCGCCCGAAACTAAATACAGTTGAAACTATATCGTGTTCGGTCTTTTTTTAATCAGAAAAATGCCACAAATATATTGATGAAAGTTTGATAAAAAAATAAGTAATAATAAAAAAGATTAAATATTGGTGTTACATTGCGAGGACGCACGGGCCTTTGAACTGTGCCGACGACTGCGACTCTCCGCGTTGTATTAGTAATGGTTCACACCGATATACCCGAGCCGAGATCAGATTACTACAGTGGAGGGGATATTTTTTTGCGTCAAGCGTGTACAGCCTTTTTGCGTCAATGGAGACATTACTGTAGTTCTATTGTTGTAACAATTAGACAGCGGATCTTTATGCAAAATTAAAATTTTTTTGCCTGAATCGCAACGAACTGGAGTGAAATAGAAATTTATTTCCTTTTTTAATATGTTTAACATGTCTATAATAATATAACAGTATTTTAATCCGCTGTCTGGTAATGATATTAACATTTTCTAATCGCAGTTTCAGATTTTAGGGTACCAAATGTTTGCTTCCGGTTGCAAGAAAATCCATTACCAGTTCCGCGAATATTAACGTCTTGCTTCCGGAATTGAGTTTCGCGATTATGGCTCGGCAGAATAATTGAAAAGTGCCCAACGCTAGTAGAATTATACGGGAAATGGATTTCGCGATGGGATTTACGAAATACAATTTGATCCTGCTCGGCGTTTGGCCAGATCCTCGAGACACAACGGAACGTTCCCGTCAGATATCGTCTTTCTTGTTCTGGTCGACGGTGTTCATGACGATTATGTTTATCTCCCTACCTCAGATGTCGTATTTGGTTCTGAGGTCGACGAATTTGGACGAGGCGGTCGAGAATCTGTCGATCAACGTGCCAGCCCTCTTCGCGTTGTCCAAGCACGCCTCTCTGCGATATCACAGAAAGAGTAGGCTACATTTTTCTTTCTCAAACAGGGGAGACTAGCCTAATTTAGACCATGTTGAACCACTTTGCATCCTGAGAAAAAAAATATATACAATATTAATAGTGGTACTAATAGATCAATATAAAAACAGTGGTAATCAAACCCATTCAATTTCAAGGTCAAAAGGTCAACGATTATTATACAAATGATAAAAGTGCGAGCGGAACCATCGGTCAAAACTCAATAGTTATCTTTGAAAATATTATGGTGAAGTTATTAATATTATCAACCTGTTTTTATTTATATTATATTTGAATTTCTCAGTCAGAGCTCGTGGAAATTGTAATGATAAAATTATAAATTATGATGTATTTGGTATGTAATCCAGTAGATTTGCACCCGGGGCGACTGCAGATCGAAGTTCCGATCCTGTAAGATCAACGGTTCAGGAGTTATGCTTGCTTAAAGTTGAGCTATCTGCAGTGTTTTTGACAGGTAAGAGCGCCGCCATATTGGTTTGTAGCGACCGTCGCGCGCGCCGCTTACCACTAATTAATTATTCTGCTCAGTAAGCGGCGCGCGACCGTCACTACAAACCAATATGGCAGCGCCCTTACCTGTCAAAAACCCTGCAGATAGCTAAACTTCAAGCAAGCATAATTCCTGAACCATTGATCCTACAGGATCGAAACCTCGATCTGCAGTCGCCCCTGGTACAAATCTACCGGGTTACATACCAAATACGTCATAATTTATAGGCAAAAGGCACAAATTTTGAGTTCGGCAAAGTAAAGAGCAGCCTTCGCATGTGATGAGCAGAATGAAACTCGATAGAATAAAAGTTTGACCTTTTGACCTTGAATTAATTTGTGTACAGCCTGTACATTTTCACACAGGTGACCCCTATCATATTTTCCTAAGAACTTTAACAATCAATTTCACAACTTCAAGAGGTGTTTTTTGACAGCTTCGGCAGCTATAGTGTTGAGCTATTGTCTTTCCAGCACTCTCGCTGCTGCTCGACCAATTGCTGGCCGATTGGTCCGCGCCGCACTCGAAATCGGATCATCGAGTGATGTTGAAGAACGCGAAAATAAGTCGATCTATATCGATCGTGTTGTCCAGCTTCACGTACATAATGTTCGTCGCATTCATGATTCTGCAAATAACGAACAATATGGAGAACACCTCGAGGACCGATTCAGAGGCACTCTTACACCCATCGATCTTTCCCTACGACGCAGAGAAGAGTCCCAACTTGCAGGTCACTTGGATGGGACAGTTCATAGGCATTGCGTCCATGACGCTCTGCTACTCCAGCTTCGACACTTTCCTGGCTGTCCTCGTGCTACATTTGTGCGGCCAATTGTCCATTCTCAGGAACGCTCTTGAAGATCTGGCTAACAGGAACCATCAGACTAAGTTCAGGGAAAGACTCGTTTATATTGTACACAGGCACAACGAGCTGTCGAGGTTTGTACCATTCATTATAGAATTCATTATAGGAAGGTTAAACTTTACTTTGCGGGACCAAAAATGATGGACTTTTTAAAATATAATCCCATAGATTTCGGTGAGAAAATACCGAAAATCCAAGTTTTAACGTTGGGAACTCACTGGGTCAGAAGTTGTGCATGTATAAAGTTGAGGGATTTTAAGGGTTTGGACTGGAAAGAGGCCAACTGGGCACTCACTGTAATTTTTGTACCACTATACGATTATATAAAACAAATTCCAAAATTTGTGGTCCGGTAAGATAAAGCCTCGGTCCTAGACGTTATTTTCTGGAAAGAGTCATTACCTTATTTGTTAATGTAAAAAGGGACAGATGCCAATGAGATAACGATGTCCGATTTTGAGATTTTGTGTTCAAGGTTTGCAGTGACTGTGGAAGAATGCTTCAATCTGATGCTGCTTGTGCAAACGGTGATGATCACGTTGATGTTCTGTATGACTGGATATCGTTTGATAAATGTACGTCTGTGGACACTAGATCGAATTATTGTTTCGCGAAGGAAATGTTGGTTATACAGTTTTCTTGCAGTCCGTAGACCATGAGGAGGAGAAGGTGCCCATTTATGAGATGATCTTTTGTTTCATGCACGTGACTAACTCGATGCTGCACTTCTTTATTTACTGTTACGCTGGGGAGATGCTTGTTCAAGAAGTGAGTAATAGGAATATATTACAATATAGTAAAAAAATACTAGACTATAGTAAAATATACTGGAACATACTTGATTATTAGTTAATCGTAAATGTCTGAACACTTACGGACGTTATGCAAATTCGATGTTCTACCGATACCTTATTTAAAAAATGAATACAGTAAATCTCCTCTATCGACGCAAAATGGTACTACACGATGGATGCACAAAAATATCCCCTCCACTGTTGTGGTAATCTGATCTCGGCTCGGGTATATCGGTGTGAATCACTACTAATGCGACGCGGAGAGTAAATCACAATGTAACACCAATATTTAATCTTTTTTATTATTACTTATTTTTTTATGAAACTTTCACCAATATATTCGTGGCATTTTTCTCGTTAAAATAAGACCAAACACGATATAATTTCAACTGTATTTAGTGGTTTAATTGAAGATGGACGTTTTGGGCGCAAGGAAGGACAGCGTATGGGAAAGAAAGGGACGCGGAGAGTCGCAGTCTCTCTCTTTACACGCGCTGTCCTTCTCTATGTTCGGCTCGGCCTTTGAAGCTCAAAAAAATTTTGTCCCTCTACGATCGATGCAAACGAACTTCCCCGAGGCTGTTGCGTCGATAGGGGATTTACTGTATCACTATTTTTCTATACTATAGAATAACAGTATTTGAACTTTTAGAGCACCGGAATCGCCCAATCGGCGTACGATTGTATTTGGTACGATCTACCCCCGAAACAAGCTACCTTGATGATTATGATAATACATCGGGCAGGAGTATCATTGAAAATTACTGCTGGAAAATTCAGTCCTTTCTCCTTCGAGCTTTTCAACGCTGTGAGTTTCCCACAAATTAATTACAAACATTCCTTACACCAGCGACAATGAAATGATTAAAAAGTGTCATAGCCATTTGGTCATTTGAAGTAACTTTCTCCTTTACGAAAAAATGTGTACCACATATCGTCGGCTGAATGTAATAACTAGGTAACTTACAATTCCTTATTTTAGGTTTTAAGATTATGCTAGGGAGACCGTTATTTTAAACATAATGCCAATATCTGCTTATATTTCTTCATTTTAAGTGGAACAATACATGAAAAAACATAATTTTGCATTAAGAAAAATTTTTTTAAATATAAACAAAATCTGTATTTATTTTTTATCTACTTTGAACACTGCTCACTAGATGTCGTAGATCACTTTCATAGGTTACCAAGTTTTTATATGAAATTCTACTTGATTTCTTCTTTAATACGAAGTAGATAACTCAAAATGTCCAAACTTCAAGGTACCTAGTTATTACATTCAGCCGGCGATATTATTAAGTCAACAGTTACAAGATTTACAAGATTACAATATTTGTTTTCAGGTAATAAAGACTTCCGCCGGATACCTGTCATTTTTATTGGCCATGAAAGATTAATATATAAATACTCTATTGCTTTTCAACGAACGTTTTGATTAAAATAAGGCACCTTGTATATTCGATGCACTCCTTTCAATCCGACATATTATTCGAAGCACAGTCGATTGTCATGTCTACGAACACGCTGTTATTGTCTTAGCTGTTCACAATGTATAACTGTAAGAAACGAGAGTACATGATCGCGGTTCCAAGAACTTACAGTACCTACAGCTCGTAACATATTTCGTGACGACGATCGTTCACAGTCCATCAATTAAGCACGCAAGGGGGATATACTTTCGGAGACTTTTGGGAGACTTCCGGAGCGTCTTCAATAATCGACGAAGTCAAGAGAACCGTCGTACACGAAGTTACAATCGATTGTTAATATTTTCAGGAGAAAACTAGCGAACTTCGCGGAAGGCTCCCTTCTATTTGACTTCGTGCACTTTTCGCAGGGGACGGTGACAAACTTTCTTACGAAGAAAAAAAAAACGAGCATGCGTCCTCCCGATGGACTGCGCAGACCAAGGGACTCGGAAAATTTGTGGTGGTCAGTTTGTCGTGTGGTCTACTAGGGTGCTAATGGATTCCGAACGAGGTACTCCGCATCCTCGTCGAATCTGAATTCGATAAGCCTCGATACCAAACAACAGTTTCACTTAAACGAAATTCTTCATTTAGAAAAACTATTTCAAGGTCGAAAGGTCAACAATTTTTTTTCCGGTTGCTTCGTATTCCATTCATCGCGAGGATCAAAAGTGCAAGAGATATCGTGGGTCAAAGAATTCAGCCATCCTTTCAAAAAATTATGGTAAAGCTTTTCATTATTGAACTGATTTTATTTGTATAACATTTTCAACATATTTCACTCCACTGATAGCACGTGACACATGTAAACTCCATCTATAATATAAATAAAATCAGTTTGTTATCGTTAATAACTTCACCATAATTTTTTTAAGAGAACAATTGTGTTTTGCACTTTTTATCCTTGCGATGAATAGAATACGACGCAGTCAGAAAATTTGTTGACCTTTTATAACGTTTAATTTTTACTGAACAATTTTCTTACTTCTAAAAGACGATATGCAGCTACTCTCGGGAGTTTCTGAAGTAATTGAATATTGACCTTCATTGATCACGGATGTTATAGATCTAAGAGACGCGATCGGATGGAATCGTTTAAATCTGCGTATAGTTGGCATCTGGCCGGAGCCAGTGATGCTACACGAGCGTTTAGCGAATTTCCGAGCTTGCGTATCCGCCGTTTGGATAATGATATTTGTCAACATATGGCAGAGTGTGGATCTATTTATGGTGGGCAACGATATGAGTAAGATCACGTCCATCTTGTCTCTGGCCAACATCCCAGGATACAACTCGGTTTTTAAGTTAGTTTTCGTCTGGTACTACCGAAAAGGTAAGCCCAAAAAAGTGTTTAGCAACATATATAGCGCTATGAATACTTGTTGCAAAAATAGATGCGGTGGAGCCTCGATTATCCAATTCAAACAGTGGCACACGAGGGTTCGTACAAAAGAACAGTTACGTCATTAGAATGCTAAATTCAATTGTTATTGATTTATACAATAAATAGCGTTGCATATGATCGCTTTGGATCAGGTTTGGGCAACTTGCGGCTCGCGAGACGCAGGCAACTCCTTTCAGTGAAGTACAAAGTTGGGGTACCTTGGTCACCCCGCATAATTTCGCAAAACGTATTTTTATGGAAAAGTCCCAGATGCGCAGGGTTTTTGGGGAGGAGCAATTACAGTTGTTCGGTATATTACCCACAAAGGCCAAGGTAGGACTGTAGGACGCACATACGTTCCTGCATTTGGTCGCGTAAATATCTGAATGAATTTTTGATCAGTTACACGATGCAATAAACAAAAATGTAGTTACGTATCAAAAAACATCGATGACCTTGATAACTCCGAAAAAAATGACCTTCGGAAAGAAATATTTGTGTCAAATATTTGGTCCATTGACACCATGCACATTACGTAACAAATATTTTTGCATCACAATAACCTGAAGACATATTTAGGTGTTCTTATTTAAACGGACCTCCCTATATATACATATATACAAGGTGAGGCGCTATCAGAGGTCCGGATAATCGAGATCATACTGTAGTCCCAAAGAATTGTCAAGATTAATTAACGCGTACCATTTTGACCGCATCAGGCTGTACTAATTTCGATTAATGTCTGCAGACCTTCAGCCGGTGATCCAATCATTCTACGACGACTGGTACGCCCCGAAGACCGAGGAGGAGAGAAGAACGATGGTGGACAGCGCGAGGATTTGCAAGCAACTGGCGATCTGGTGCACCGTTCTGACCCAATGCATGTTGTGCGCCTACATCGGCACCAGGTCCTACGCAATAGCCACGTGTGACATAAACACAGAGCCGTCGGATCATTTGACCATTTACCCTGCATACTATCCGCTTGATCTGAGACGGACGACGTTGAGGGTGGTTGTGAATGTGGGCCAAGTGTTCGCTGCCTACTGTTCTGTCATACCCTATACTAGCGTTGACATTTTCATAGCCACATTGGTGTTGCACACGTGCGGACAGTTCACGAATCTGCGCAGGAAACTTGAGAATCTGATGGACGGATCGAATGGGAAAAATGTCAGGGATTCGGACGACATTCAGAAGGAACTGGCTGCTATAGTGAAGCGGCACGAACACTTGATCTGGTGAAGGATGAGGTTCAAGCGGGATCGATTGACTGATCGAGATCTGTCCAGAAAGAGAGATATTTTTATTATACATAAGTCCAATGAAAGTTTCATTATGAAACAGTGTCGCCAGATGAGGGGAGGGGACTCGAATTGAGGGAAATAAGTTACCCTCTCTATGCCGGGGTACCGGAGACGTGAGACAAGACGCTTCACGTGACCGAGCCGTGAAGGAAAGACGTCGTATGATTGGGGCGTGGCGGAAGCGTGTGCGATAGCGTCGTAGAAGGGGACGGTAGAGTGGGGACACAAGTGTTAGTCTGGCGACACTGTAACAAAATATCTCTGCATATAGGACATTGCAAAAAATGTAATGTTCAGGTTCAGGATTTAGAATATTTCCGTAGTATGATCGTTTATCTGTAGTTAAATGCTGTACAGAGTTCTAATTCTCTTCTGGACACAGATTAAGGAGATACGATGCCCACAGCCTCGAACAGACAATCGATCCTTACCGCAACAATAACAAATTAAGTAATTGTTAATAACAGCGACGAATGTTTTACCAAAGGGCTGCTGCCAGGATCGACGAGTGCTTCAGCATACTGCTATTCCTCCAGATGTTGCTCAGCACCGTCGAGATATGTTTCCAAGGATATCTCTTCTTCAATGTAAGTCACCAAAGCGAGAAGCAAATCAAGCGATCTCAAATGTGATTATTTGTTCCGAGGTTGCAGGTGATACTAAAAAACGAGGAGGGCATACTAAATTTCCAGTTTCTCTTTCTCGTGCTGTTCATATCGTTTGTTATAGTGCACATGTTTGTTTATTGCTACGTGGGCGAGATGCTACGTGTGCAAGTGAGTTCAATCTCATTTTTATAGACGGGCTTATACTTGGAAACGGAACATGGTAGATTTGGCAACGCTGATACAGCGTTCTCAAATTCAGTATAGGTTCTGTTCCATGCTAAACCCATCTTCAACGAGTGAAGTATAATCGTACTCACTCGTTTTCTGGAGTCAACGTCGAGCAGATTCCGAATCAGAACACTATGTTGCAGAGCACCGACATGGCCGTGTCCGCCTACGAAGCGAGATGGTACAACGTAGCACCGCCAGAAGCCAAGTGTCTCCAATTCGTCATGCTGAGGTCCACCCGACCGCTCTGCCTGACAGCAGGCAAATTCGGCACGTTCTCCATGGAAATGTTTAGCACCGTAAGTTCCCCACGTCCGCTGTACTATTCCAAGAGCAAAGATGCGGAGGATCTTTTCAACTACAGATCCTGAGGACAGCGATGGGCTACCTGTCGGTCCTCGTCACAGTCTCGACCGTCGACAACTGACCATCTCCGGCGCAACAACGACCTAGAGTCCATAGTTTGAACTAGTACAATACCGTTCACGAAACTTCACCAATTCCCCCCGCACGTATCTACAATGTTAGGTACATCGAAGTTCCTCTAGCCCCACGAAGAGAAAAGACGAATTTCCCCGTGGCAAAAAATTTTGCACGCTTTTTTTCCGTCCGCCCCCGGATAGTTATTAGTCGATATCTAAGCGGTCCATCTGTTTTGTGTCCACGCTCAGACAGTAACGACGAGAAAGAGTTCGAATGATAGGGTGCATTTCCGAGCGAACTTCCACATTGTGGCAATTAGAACTTCCTATCGGAAAGCGTTTTCGTGACAGGTATACGAATGCGTAATGAACGACATGCTCGGCAACGGGCCACGCGCAATCTGCTACTTCAGTCGACGAAGTATCCTCGGACAGTGAACTATTCGAACTTCGAACAAACTGCGGCCATATAAGGAGAACTTCGAAAAATTTTTCATTCGTTGCGTTGTAATCTAGTCTGTGAGATGAACATTCAAAATAAAACATAGTCCATGTGCTATCATAGGTCGATACAGCGTCGTCGTTTTTAATTTTAGTACTCGCGAAAGTTTACATTCTTTTCATCGATGGAATCTAGAAGTCATTTCTAGCCTCGAGTAAGCGGTAAAATTCATTATACAGGATTGGGCAATAGCTTTGTCCACCTTAAATATTTTCATGATATGGTCGAGTTCAAATTTTAAAGATATATTGACCTTCATATGTCCGAAACCTTCTAGTTAACGCTCAACTGGATTATGACGAGTACTAGACCGCGGATCTTTATGCACTTATGGGCTCCGAAAATTTTCAAAATGTGCTGGTGTCTAAAATTTGGCAGAGTCTAATACGATATTGATTTATTTCACACCTGCAAAGCAGACCAAATCTGAAAATAAGATTTTATTCGAATTCGTCTATATATAAAAATTGAAAATTGCTGGAAACATCCACAGTCTACTGAGCACATACGGAAAATTATTACAGTAATATTTCGCTAACTACTAGGACATGCGGAGGTCTAGATCAACAGAGTATTAGTGTCCATTAATCGACGTCGATTTAAATGTGAAAAGGAAAATGGAATTCGCGGTAGGATGGAATCATTTCAACTTGACCCTGCTCGGCGTCTGGCCAGAACCAAGGGAGGTTTCGACTCTATCCCGTCGAGTATCGGCCTTTGTGTTCTAGTTCACGAGCGTCGTCACGTTCACGTTCATCTGCGCACCACAAGCTGCGAATCTGGTTTTGATGTCGACCAGCTTGGACGAGGTGATCGAGAATCTGTCGATCAACGTGCCGGTGGTTTTCGCTTTGACTAAACAGATCGTCCTACGCTATCACAGGAAGGGTAACCACTGTGGATCATTTTCATTTCAACTGGCAAAGTTATCACTAGACTGCCGAATGTTATGACAAATATTCATGAAACACAAAAAGGTCTGATTTCTGAGGTCATTTGAAGGCACTTTTTCCTCTTCGAAAATGTTCTACGTGGCTTCGTTCAGGAGTTATACAAGAAATACGTGGACCAATTCGGGCGTGGCTACAGTGAACGGACTCCGCCCCAGCGACAGGGTCTGCTGAGAGGAGCGTTGCTGTTGGCCGAGCGGCCAGTAGGCGCTTGTTCTGATTGGTCCGTGTTTTTCGTTAATAACTGCTCAACAAAGCCGCGTAGACAATTATTGCAAAGGAAAAAGTTACTTCACATGACCTCAGGAATCACCCCTTTCAAGGAAGTACATCATTTCTTGCATTACTCCCGACTTATTTAAATTATTAGATTAGTAGATACAGTGCCATGAATTTAAGTTAAATATATTATAAGAGTGAGTTGCTTCCAATTTGTGCAATCACCATTGCCTTTAACTTACCATTTGGTCAAGCAGTTATCCTTCCAGCCCTGACGTTCTTGGTCAAAGAGATTTTGACCGACTGGTCGCAGCCACTTTCGGAATCAGACCGTCAGACAATGTTGAAGAATGCCAAGCTGAGCCGAATGATCTCCGTCGTTTGCTCCATCCTAACGTATTTAATGTTTTTCGCGTTCATATTGCTGCAAATATGGAACAACGCGCAAAGTGCTTCCGAGGTTGATTTAGGAGGCCTTTTGCACCCAGCTACCTTCCCCTACGACACCAAAAAGAGTCCTAACTTCGAGATCACCTGGGTAGCACAGCTCATCGGTAGCGCGCTCACGGCGATCTCTTTTTCTTGCTTCGACACGTTCCTGGCTGTTCTCGTGTTGCACTTGTGCGGGCAATTGTCTGTTCTTAGGGCGGCTATTGAGCACATTACTGAAACGAGTAGTCCAGGCGTGGAGTTTAACGAGAGACTCGGCTACATCGTCTGCAGGCACAATCAACTGTCGAGGTACTCTACGTTTATGCTGGAATCGGTTAAACTTCACCTAAGGGGACCAAAAATAATGGACTTTTTAACATATAATCCCGTAGATTTTGCTGAGAAAATGCCGGAAATCCAAGGTTTAACGTTATGATTACAATAGTTCAAAAGCTATGCGTGTTTCAAGTTGAAATATTTTAAGCGTTGTTGATAGATATCAGCGCCGCCATGTTGGTATGTATTTATCGTTGCGCGTCTGATCCTGTGGATTACTAACGTTAATACTCGGATTTTCGGTATGTTCTCATCCAAAATTTATGGTCCTGTAAGGTAAAGTTTAGCCCATGAATCGAATTAATGTACAGGAAATGATTTTACGTGAAATGCTCGATGCGGCCCCCTTCTTTTGAATATTCTTTTAAGAGTTACAATTCTGATGTGATTTTAATTCAAGGTTCGCCGTGATTGTGGAAGATTGTTTTAATCGGACATTGCTCGTGCAAATCCTGATCTGCACCGCGATGCTCTGTCTCACTGGATACCGTCTGTTGACCGTACGTTCACGACAAATTACGTTAATAATCGTTTCACCGAAGAATATTTGTTGCACGATTTTCTTGTAGTCTGTAGATCAAGAAGAGGAAGACGTGCCCATTGTAGGAATGCTGTTTTTTATCACACACGTGTTATTCACGACGCTGCATTTGTTTATTGATTGCTATGTGGGAGAAGCGCTTGTCGGCGTGGTAAGTGGATGGATTTTTCTAGTAAATGTTTATATTGTTTGGATAAATCAATAATTCCATTTTTAGAGTACTGCAGTTGCTCAGTCTGCATACGACTGCATCTGGTATAATTTGCCACCGAAACAATCAGTATCGTTGATCATGCTGATATGCCGATCGAGAATATCGTTTCGAATCACCGCTGGGAAATTCAGTCCCTTCTCTCTCGAGCGTTTCAACGCTGTAAGTTAAGATACCATCACTAAATATCAATAAACAATTTGTTTACTCATCGATAATCACTTCTCTAATAACAAAATTTCTTTTAGATAGTGAGAACTTCCGCCGGATATCTGTCTGTGTTACTGGCAATGAAAAAGTAATTCGTCGGTGAACTATAATAATAAAATTACAAACAATCTAGTAACAATAGTAGAAGTATTTATCTACATGTGTTAAATCCAGTTGACAAATAAAATACTCAATGAAAATATTCACATTTATTGAATATTCATGAGGAATAAGTTATACTGTTCTGTACAAGCAATGTAATGGCGTCTCTCTTACATATTTGTCATTTCAAAATCTATTTATACACAGAACAAATAAATTCTACTATTCGTAAATTACTATAATAATTGCCTGGTAGAATGATTGTGGAACCAGTTGAATTCATATCACTATTTCCAATTCTTTCTGGAGCCACTTGTTGGGAACGTTACGGGTGTTCTACTGTTATGTACATATTTATAACAACCTGTTCTACCTCCTCGAGTTCGTCCGGTGGGACTACAGAACTTTGATTGATACAGATCCATGAGCGACCTCTGCGTCGCGTAGAATACTCTGTTGGGATCATGCGCGAAAAAGGGAGGCGGTGTCAAGTTTTCAATAAGAAAATAACTATCGTTTGTCAGGAAACTGTCTCGCGACAGTTGCGATGTCCGTAGAGAAGGGTTTGTAATCTGAATAACAAGTAAAATGTTTCCCGGTTGTTTCTCCATTTTCTGACACCGGCGTAGATTTGAGGTACGTGTGCGGATGGAACTACTACACGATGAGATTCGTGGGGATCTGACCGAGAAAGTGGCAATGGCATCAAACATCGAGCTACCTGATCCTGGCCCCGGTCCTGATGATGTTCTTCTTCGTGACCGTACCGCAGACCGCTAACATCCCGAACATCTACGGCGACATGGACATGCTGGTGGAGAACCTGTCGATGGCGAACATCTCGATCACAATCTCGATACTGTAGACGATCGCCTTCTGGATCAACGGGAAACGTAAGTAGAGACGGTCTCGATGCTCAACAGTCGATCCACCGAATGATCTCCTGATCTGCAAGCAATGCAGATAATTAAAATAATACCAAACACGATATAATTTCAACTGTATTTAGTGGTTTAATTCAAGATGAAAGTTTCGGGCGCAAGGGAAGACAGCGAACACGCAGGTCTTTGAACTGTGCCGGCGACGGCGATACGTTATCTTTCCTTGTGCTCGAAACTTTCACCGCCGACTGAACCACTAAATACAGTTGAAATTATATCGTGTTTGGTGTCATTGTGATCTGAAAAATGTCAGGAATAAGTTGGTGAAAGTCCCATAAAAAAATAATGAATAATAAAGAAGTTTTACCCGAGATATACTCGAGCCGAGATCAATCATTGCCGCGCTGCCGGGCGTTGGCTGGCAATGGAGTGGGTACGCACCTGACAACTATCGCGTACGCGGTCGTTGACAAATATCGCGACTTTACTGTAGTGCGAATCGTGAAGTGTCAGCAGGGATAAAAATTGCCCGAGCCTGCTATCGATTGAACTGTTATTACTTTCCGGACAGACCCTGTATCAGTGATGCCAGAATCGTAGGACGTGGTATTTTTCCCCTTCGCTGGCTCAGCCGGCTAGACCCCCCACTCTGACGTACCATCGGCTCCTTACGTTGCTTCTACTGCGCACGCGCTACACACAAGCGTACCTCTAGTTTGTCCATGTGAGCTGCCTATTCGACTGTCGATGCTTGTATGTAGCGCGTGCGCAATAGAAGCAACGCAAGGAGCCGATGGTACGTCAGAGTGGGGGGCTGAGTCGCCTGAGGCAGCGAAGGGGAAAAATAACACGTCCCACGATTCTGGCATCACCTATACAGGGCCTGTCTGGAAAGTAATGCAACCATATTTTTTGAAAAAAATCAATTCAAAAGTACAAACCTTTAATATTCTTCAAAGTAGGATCCCTGTGCGTCGACACATTTTTTCCACCGCAATTTCCATGCTTCGTATGCTCCTTTTTTTTCTTTTTTTTTTTGTTTAAGGGCGGTGGGGAAATGCTCTTACGCACACCCTCTTCTCCGGTGATGGTCGGACAGGGTAGTGTGGGGCTCGGCTTCCTCCTGAGGTGGAATTTGGGGAATCACATGGTCTTACACCTTCGCCTACACCCACTAAAACCCCACCGCCCAGGACCCGTAGGACCTTTTCTCCTACTATGGAGGAACGGTGATTATACAGGCTGTCCCGCTTTTCGCATTCAGCGGAGGTATTTCCATCGTTCCTAAGCCACACATGTTCTTGACTATATGTATGCTTCGTATGCTCCCTGCAAGGCGTTTTCTGGAACCTCTTGTACTACCCTCATCGCAGGCAGTTTGACGCGGGCCACGCTTTCAAAATGGCATCCTTTAAGTACATTTATAACTTTTGGAAACAAGAAGAAGTGGGCGGGAGATAAGTCAGAACTGTATGGGGTTTGAGGAAGTGTTGTGATGTGTGTTATCTTTTGCCAGATATTCGCGGACTCGCAGGCAGGTGTGGCTGAGCGCGTTGTCGTGGTGAAGCAGCCAGTTGGCTGCGATCTCTTTTCTCACGCGGTTGTCCATTTGTTTGAATCTTTTGAGCACTTCTAACTAAGAAGTACCATTTACTGTGTTCCCCGAAGTCTACGGAAAAGTTTTGTTTGGAAGTGCTCGACGAGGCCGCGACGAGGGTACTATGAGAGTTTCCAGATAACGCCTTCCAGGGAGCATACGAAGCATGGAAATCGCGATGGTCCGAAAGGACTGCTGCCAGGATCGAGTGCTCCAGCATACTGCTATTCCTTCAGATGCTGCTCAGCACCGTCGAGATATGTTTCCAAGGATTTCTCTTCTTCAATGTAAGTCACCAAAGCAAGAAGCAAATCCAGCGATCTCAAATGTGATTATTTGTTCCGAGGTTGCAGGTGATACTAAAAAACGACGAGGGCATACTAAACTTCCAGTTTCTCTTTTTCGTGCTGTTCATATCGTTTGTTATAGTGCACATGTTTGTTTATTGCTACGTGGGCGAGGTGCTTCGTGTCCAAGTGAGTTCAATCTCATTTTTATAGACGGGCTTATACTTGAAAACGGAACATGGAAGATTTGGCAACGCTGATACAGCGTTCTCAAATTTAATATAGGTTCTGTTCCATGCTAAACCCATCTTCAACGAGTGAAGTATAATCGTACTCACTCGTCTTCTGAAGTCAACGTCGAACAGATTCCGAGTGTGAACACTATGTTGCAGAGCACCGACATGGCCGTCGTCGCCTACGAAGCGAGATGGTACAACGTAGCACCGCCAGAAGCCAGGTGTCTGCTATTCGTCATGATGAGGTCCACCCGACCGCTCTGCCTGACAGCAGGCAAATTCGGCATGTTCTCCATGGAAATGTTTAGCACCGTAAGTTCCTCACGTCCACTGTACTGTTTCAAGAGCAAAGAGGCGAAGGATCTTTTCAACTACAGATCCTGAGGACAGCGATGGGCTACCTGTCGGTTCTCGTCACAGTCTCGACCGTCGACAACTGACCATCTCCGGCGCAACCACGACACAGTCTATAGTTTGAACCAGTACAATACCGTTCACGAAACTTCACCAATTCCCCCTGCACGCATCTACAATGTCATGTGCATCGAAGTTCCTCGAGCCCCACGAAGAGGAACGAGGAATTTCCCAGTGACAAAAAATTGTGCACCCTTTTTTTGTGTCCGCCCCTGGATAGTTATTAGTCGATATCTAAGCGGTCCATCTGCTTTTTGTCCACGCTCAGACAGTAACGACGAGAAAGGGTTCGAATGACAGGGTGCATTTCCGAGCGAACTTCCAGATTGTGGCAATTAGAACTTCCTATCGGAAAGCGTTTTCGCGACAGGTATACGAATGCGTAATGACCGGCATGCTCGGCAACGGGCCACGCGCAATCTTCCAGTTCAGTCGACGAAGTATCCTCGGACAGCGAACTATTCGAACTTTGAACAAACTACGGACCGATCGTCGAAATCGAGCAGCTTAGCTAGACTATACATATAAGGAGAACTCTGACAAATTTTTCATTCGTTGCGTTGTAGTCCAGTCTGTGAGATGAACATTGAAAATAAAGCATAGTCCATGTGCTATCATAGGTCGATACAGCGTCGTCGTTTGTAGTTTTAGTACTCTCGAAAGTTTACATTCTTTTCATCGATGGAATCTAGGAGTCATTTCTAGCCTCGAGTAAGCGGTAAAATTCATTATACAGGATGGGGCAATAGCTTTGTCCACCTCACATATTTTCATGAAATGGTTCAGTTCAAATTCTAGAGATATATTGACCTTCATATGTCCGAAACCTTATAGTTAACGCTCAACTAGATTATGGTGAGTACTAGACTGAGGATCTTTATGTACATATGGACTCCGAAAACTTTCGAAAAATGCTAGAGTCTAATGCGCTTTTGATTTATTTCACACCTGTGCAAAGGAGACCATCTCTGAAAATAAGATTTTATTCGAATTCATCTATATAAAAATTGAAAATTGCTGAAAACATTCACAGTCTAGTGACCACATACGGAAAATTATTACAATAATATTTCGCTAACTACTAGGGCATGTGAAGGTCTGGATCAACAGAATATTAGTGTCCATTAATCGACGTCGATTTAAATGTGAAAAGGAAAATGGAATTCGCGTTAGGATGGAATCAATTCCACTTGACTCTGCTCGGCGTCTGGCCAGAACCAAGGGAGATTTCGACTCTGTCCCGTCGAGTATCGGCCTTTGTGTTCTAGTTCACGAGCGTCGTCACGTTCACGTTCATCTGGGCACCGCAAGCTGTGAATCTGGTTTTGGTGTCGACCAGGTTCGACGAGGTCATCGAGAATCTGTCGATCAACGTGCCAGTGGCTTGCGCTTTGACCAAACAGATCGTCCTACGCTACCACAGGAAGGGTATATTATATAACCACTGTGGATAATTTTCATTTCAACTGGCAAAGTTATCAGTAGACTACAGATGTTAAGACAAAAATTCATGAAACACAAAACGGTGTCCTGAGGTCATTTGAAGGCACTTTTTCCTTCTCGAAAATGTTCTACGTGGCTTCGTTCAGAAGTTATTCAACAAAAACGTGGACCAATCCGAACGTGGCTACAGTAAACAGACTCAGCCCAGCGACAGGGCCTGCTGAGCAGTGCGTTGCTGTTGGCAGAGCGGCCTGTGGGCGCGCGATCTGATTGGTCGGCGTTTCTCGTTAATAACTGCTCAACAAAGCCGCGTAGAAAATTATTGCAGAGGAAAAAGTTACCTCAAATGACCTCAGAAATCACCCCTTTCAAGGAAGTACGTAATTTCTTGTACGTAATTTATTACTCTCGACTTATTGAAATCATTACAATAGTATAATAGATACAGTGACATTAAATTAAGTTATAAGTATTATATTATGGGAGTGAGTTGGTTCCAATTAATTTCTCCAAAAGTGCAAAAAAGAGATTTGCGCAATCGCCATTGCCTTTAAGTTACCATTTGATCAAACTGCTATCCTTCCAGCCCTGACGTTCTTGGTCGGCGAGATTCTGACCGATTGGTCGCAGCCACTTTCGGACCCAGACCGTCAGACGATGTTGAAGAATGCCAAACTGAGCCGAATGATCTGCATCGTCTCCTCCATCCTAACGTATTTAATGCTTTTCGCGTTCCTATCGCTGCAAATCTGGAACAACGCGCAGAGTGCTTCCGAGGTTGATTTAGGAGGCCTTTTACACCCAGCCACCTTCCCGTACGACACCAAAAAGAGTCCCAACTTCGAGATCACCTGGCTAGGACAGTTCATCGGCACCGTGCTCATGGCGATCTCTTTTTCTTGCTTCGACACGTTCCTGGCTGTTCTCGTGTTGCACTTGTGCGGCCAATTGTCTATTCTTAGAGCGGCTATTGAGCACATTGCTGAAACGAGTAGCCAAGGCGAGAAGTTTAGCGAGAGACTCGGCAACATCGTCTTCAGGCATAATCAGCTGTCGAGGTACTCCTCGTTTACCAAAATCGGGACCAAAAATCATGGTACTTTTCAATATATAACCCCGTAGATTTTGGTGAGAAAACGCTGGAAATTCAAATTTTAACTTTAGGAATTCAATAGTTCAAAAGGTATGCGTGTTTGAAGCTGAAATATTTTAAACGTTCTTGTTTGGTATGAGCGCCGCCATGTTGGTATGTACTCATCGTTGCGCTTCTGATCCTGTGGGTTGATAACGTTAATACTCGAATTTTCGGTATTTTCTCATCAAAATCTATAGGAGTATATCTTAAAAAGTCCAAAATTTGTGGTCCTGTAAGGTAAAGTTTAGCACAGGAATCGAATTAATGTACAGGAAATAATTTTAAGAGAAATGCTCAATGCGGCCCCCTTCTTTTGTATATTCTTTTAAGAGTTACAATTCTGATGTGATTTCCATTCAAGGTTCGCCGTGATTGTGGAAGATTGTTTTAATCGGACATTGCTCATGCAAATCCTGATCTGCACCTCGATGCTCTGTTTCACTGGATACCGTCTGATGAGCGTACGTTCACGACAAATTACGTTAATAATCGTTCCACCGAAGAATGTTTGTTGCATGATTTTCTTGTAGTCCGTAGACAAAGAAGAGGAAGACTTGCCCATTGTAGGAATGGTGTTTTTTATCATACACGTGATATTCACGACGCTGCATTTGTTTATTGATTGCTATTTGGGAGAAACGCTTATCGGCGTGGTAAGTGGATGAATTTTTCTAATAAATGTTTATATCGTTTGAATATATCAATAATTCAATTTTTAGAGTACTGGAGTTGCTCAGTCTGCATACGACTGCATCTGGTACAATTTGCCACCGAAACATTCAGTATCGTTGATCATGCTGATATGTCGATCGAGAATATCGTTTCGAATCACCGCTGGGAAATTCAGTCCCTTCTCTCTCGAGCGTTTTAACGCTGTAAGTTAAGAAACTATCACTAAATATCAATGAACAATTTGTTTACTCATCGATTATCACTTCTCTAATAACAAAATTTCTTTTAGGTAGTGAGAACTTCCGCCGGATATCTGTCTGTGTTACTGGCAATGAAAAAGTAATTCGTAGGTGAACCATAGTAATAAAATAACAAACAATCTAGTAACAATAGTAGAAGTATTTATCTATATGTTTTATATCCAGTTGACAAATAAAATTGTATTCGTTACGGTACTCAATGAAATTATTCACACTTATTGAATATTCAAGTGGAAAAAGTTATACTGTTCTGTACAATGGTGTCTCTCTTTCATATTTTTCGTTTCAAAATCTAATTATGTACAGAACGAATAAATGCCACAATTCTTAAGGGGGCCGGCGCGGCCATGCAAGAGTGTGTGGGCACACGCACACATCGCTAAAGTCGCATATAAGTATATGCAATTACAAGGTTTACGAAATGACAAAATTACGCTTCAGCATTGCAATGAGTAGTTCAGAAGTGGTCAATTATGATTCCTAAAAGTCAGCTCCATGGTGCTACGGTGACCAAAATGCATATTTTTACGTTATAGAGGAATAATTTGTAATATTCGGCAGCGACATCGCCTGTCAAAAATAATGATACAGCACCTCGAGGTTTTGAAATTTTACACTAGTAGCACCACTGTCTCGTTCCTAAGTTCTTATTTATTAATCAATAAATAATTAATTTTTATTTATTATTTATTAGTTATTCTCATCTCAAATGTGATTATTTGTTCCGAGGTTGTAGGTGATAGTAAAAAACGACGAGGGCATACTAAACTTCCAGTTTCTCTTTTTCGTGCTGTTCATATCGTTTGTTATAGTGCACATGTTTGTTTATTGCTACGTGGGCGAGGTGCTTCGTGTCCAAGTGAGTTCAATCTCATTTTTATAGACGGGCTTATACTTGAAAACGGAACATGGAAGATTTGGCAACGCTGATACAGCGTTCTCAAATTCAGTATAGGTTCTGTTCCATGCTAAACCCATCTTCAACGAGTGAAGAATAATCGTACTCACTCGTCTTCTGAAGTCAACGTCGAGCAGATTCCGAATCAGAACACTATGTTGCAGAGAACCGACATGGCCGTCGTCGCCTACGAAGCGAGATGGTATGTACAACGTAGCACCGCCAGAAGCCAGGTGTCTGCTTTTCGTCATGCTGAGGTCCACCCGACCGCTCTGCCTGACAGCAGGCAAATTCGGCACGTTCTCCATGGAAATGTTTAGCACCGTAAGTTCCTCACGTCCACTGTACTGTTTCAAGAGCAAAGAGGCGAAGGATCTTTTCAACTACAGATCCTGAGGACAGCGATGGGCTACCTGTCGGTTCTCGTCACAGTCTCGACCGTCGACAACTGACCATCTCCGGCGCAACCACGACACAGTCTATAGTTGGAACCAGTACAATACCGTTCACGAAACTTCACCAATTCCCCCTGTACGCATCTACAATGTCATGTGCATCGAAGTTCCTCGAGCCCCACGGAGAGGAACGAGGAATTTCCCAGTGACAAAAAATTGTGCACCCTTTTTTTGTGTCCGCCTCTGGATAGTTATTAGTCGATATCTAAGAGGTCCATCTGCTTTGTGTCCACGCTCAGACAGTAACGACGAGAAAGGGTTCGAATGACAGGGTGCATTTCCGAGCGAACTTCCAGATTGTGGCAATTAGAACTTCCTATCGGAAAGCGTTTTCGCGACAGGTATACGAATGCGTAATGACCGGCATGCTCGGCAACGGGCCACGCGCAATCTTCCAGTTCAGTCGACGAAGTATCCTCGGACAGCGAACTATTCGAACTTTGAACAAACTACGGACCGATCGCCGAAATCGAGCAGCTTAGCTAGACTATACATATAAGGAGAACTCTGACAAATTTTTCATTCGTTGCGTTGTAGTCCAGTCTGTGAGATGAACATTGAAAATAAAGCATAGTCCATGTGCTATCATAGGTCGATACAGCGTCGTCGTTTGTAGTTTTAGTACTCTCGAAAGTTTACATTCTTTTCATCGATGGAATCTAGGAGTCATTTCTAGCCTCGAGTAAGCGGCAAAATTCATTATACAGGATGGGGCAATAGCTTTGTCCACCTCAAATATTTCCATGAAATGGTTCAGTTCAAATTCTAAAGATATATTGACCTTCATATGTCCGAAACCTTATAGTTAACGCTCAACTAGATTATGGTGAGTACTAGACTGAGGATCTTTATGTACTTATGGACTCCGAAAACTTTCAAAAAGTGCTAGAGTCTAATGCGCTTTTGATTTATTTCACATCTGCAAAGGAGACCATCTCTGAAAATAAGATTTTATTCGAATTCGTCTACATATAAAAATTGAAAATTGCTGAAAATATCCACAGTCTAGTGAGCACATACGGAAAATTATTACAACAATAGTTTGCTAACTACTAGGTCATGCGAAGGCCTGTGTCAAAAGAGTATTAGTGTCCATTAAACGACGTCGATTTAAATGTGAAAAGGAAAATGGAATTCGCGGTAGGATGGAATCAATTCAACTTGACTCTGCTTGGCGTCTGGCCAGAACCAAGGAAGGTTTCGACTCTATCCCGTCGAGCATCGGCCTTTGTGTTCTGGTTCACGAGCGTCGTCACGTTCACGTTCATCTGCACACCGCAAACTGTGAATCTGGTTTTGATGTCGACCAGCTTCGATGAGGTGATCGAGAATCTGTCGATCAATGTGCCGATCGCTTTCGCTTTGGCTAAACAGATCGTTCTACGCTACCACAGGAAGGGTAACCACTGTGGATAATTTTCAATTAAACGGGCGAAGTTATCACTACACTACAGATGTTATGACAAATATTCATGAAACCCAAAAAGGGCTGATTACTGAGGTCATTTGAAGGCACTTTTTCCTTTGCGAAAATGTTCTACGTGGGTTCGTTCAGGAGTTATTCAAGAAAATCGTGGACCAATCCGGGCGTGGGTACAGTGAACGGACTCCGCCCCAGCGACAGGGTCTGCTGAGAGGAGCGTGGCTGTTGGCCGAGCGGCCTGTAGGCGCGCGATGTGATTGGTCCGTGTTTTTCGTTAATAACTGCTCAACAAAGCCGCGTAGACAATTATTGCAAAGGAAAAAGTTACTTCACATGACCTCAGGAGTCACCCCTTTCAAGGAAGTACATCATTTCTTGCATTACTCCCGACTTATTGAAATTATTAGAATAGTAGATACAGTGTCATTAATTTAAATTAAATATATTATACGAGTGAGTTGCTTCCAATTTGTGCAATCACCATTGCCTATAAGTTACCATTTGGTCAAGCAGTTATCCTTCCAGCTCTGACGTTCTTGGTCAGCGAGATTCTGACCGATTGGTCGCAGCCACTTTCGGACCCAGACCGTCAGACTATGTTGAAGAATGCCAAGCTGAGCCGAATGATCTCCATCGTCTGCTCCATCCTAATGTATTTAATGGTTTTCGCGTTTCTATCGCTGCAAATCTGGAACAACGCGCAGAGTGCTTCCGAGGTTGATTTAGGAGGCCTTTTACACCCTGCCACCTTCCCGTACGACACCAAAAAGAGTCCCAACTTCGAGATCACCTGGCTAGGGCAGTTCATCGGCACCGTGCTAGCGGCGATCTCTTTTTCTTGCTTCGACACGTTCCTGGCTGTTCTCGTGTTGCACTTGTGCGGGCAATTGTCTGTTCTTAGAGCGGCTATTGAGAACATTGCTGAAACGAGTTGCCAAGGCGAGAAGTTTAGCGAGAGACTCGGCTACATCGTCTTCAGGCATAATCAGCTGTCGAGGTACTCTTCGTTTACCAAAATCGGGACCAAAAATCATGGCAGTTTTCAATATATAATCCCGTAGATTTCCGTGAGAAAACGCAGGAAATCCAAATTTTAACATTAGGAATTCAATAGTTCAAAAGCTAGGCGTGATTGAAGCTGAAATATTTTAAGCGTTCTTGTTTGGTATGAGCTCCGCCATGTTGGTATCAGAGATATACTCTCTGTTGGTATGTACTCATCGTTGCGCATCTGATCCTGTGGATTGATAACGTTAATACTCGGATTTTTCTGTGTTTTCTCATCAAAATCTAGGGGATTATATTTTAAAAAGTCCAAAATTTGTGGTCCTGTAAGGTAAAGTTTAGCCCAGGAATCGAATTAATGTACAGGAAATAATTTTAAGAGAAATGCTCGATGCGACCACCTTCTTTTGAATATTCTTTTAAGAGTTACAATGCTGATGTGATTTCCATTCAAGGTACGCCCTGATTGTGGAAGATTGTTTTAATCGGACATTGCTCGTGCAAATCCTGATCTGCACCTTGATGCTCTGTTTCACTGGATACCGTCTGATGACCGTATGTTCACGACAAATTACGTTAATAATCGTTTCACCGAAGAATATTTGTTGCATGATTTTCTTGTAGTCTGTAGATCAAGAAGAGGAAGACGTGCCCATTATAGGAATGCTGTTTTTTATCCTACACGTGATATACACGATGATGCATTTGTTTATTGATTGCTATGTGGGAGAAGCGCTTATCGGCGTGGTAAGTAAATGATTTTTTCTAATGAATGTTTATATCGTTTGAATATATCAATAATTCGATTTTTAGAGTACTGGAGTTGCTCAGTCTGCATACGACTGCATCTGGTACAATTTGCCACCGAAACAATCAGTATCGTTGATCATGCTGATATGTCGATCGAGAATATCGTTTCGAATCACCGCTGGGAAATTCAGTCCCTTCTCTCTTGGGCATTTCAACGCTGTAAGTTAAGATACCATCACTAAATATCAATAAACAATCTGTTTACACATCGATAATCACTTCTCTAATAACAAAATTTCTTTTAGGTAGTGAGAACTTCCGCCGGATATCTGTCTGTGTTACTGGCAATGAAAAAGTAATTCGTAATTGAACCATAGTAATAAAATAACAAACAATCGAGTATCAATAATAGAAGTATTTATCTATATGTTTTACATCCAGTTAACAAATAAAATTGTATTCGTTACGGTACTTAATGAAAATATTCACACGTATTGAATATTCAAGTGGAAAAAGTTATACTGTTCTGTACGAGTTCTGTCTCTCTTTCATATTTTTCATTTCAAAATCTAAGTATACACAGAACGAATAAATGCCACAATTCTTAAATTACGACTCGAGCGACATTCAGGAGTAACTGGCTGGTATAGTGAAGCGGCACGAACACTTGAACGGGTGAAGGATGAGGTTCAAGCGGGATCGATTGGCAGATCGAGATTTGTGCAGAAAGAGAGACACTTACCTTACACCCAAGCTCCCTTACCAGACATCTTAGGCCCAACGAAACAGTGTCGTCAGATGAGGGGAGGGGACACGAATTGAGGGGAATCAGTTACCTTCTCTCTGCCGGTACCAGAAACGTGTGACAAAACGCTTCACATGACTGAGGCATGAAGGAAAGATGTATGACTGGAGCGTGGAGGAAGCGTGTTAGATAGCATCGTAGAAGGGGATGGTAGAGTGCGGACACAAGTGTTGGTCTGGCGACACTGTGACAAAATATCTGAGCACATAGGACATTGCAAAAATGTAATGTTCACGTTCAGGATTTAGAATATTCCCGTAGTATCATCTTTATCTGTCATTAAATGCTGTACAGAGTTCTAATTCTTTTCTGGACAAAGATTGAGGAGATACGATGCCCACAACCTCGAGCAGACAATCGATCCTTATCGCAACAATAACAAATTAAGTAATTGTTAATAACGGCGACGAATGTTTTACCAAAGGGCTGCTGCCAGGATCGAGTGCTCCAGCATACTGCTATTCCTCCAGATGCTACTCAGCACCGTCGAGATATGTTTTCAAGGATTTCTCTTCTTCAGTGTAAATCACCAAAGCGAGAAGCAAATCCAGCGATCTCAAATGTGGTTATTTGTTCCGAGGTTGTAGGTGATACTAAAAAACGACGAGGGCATACTAAACTGCCAGTTTCCCTTTTTCGTGCTGATCATATCGTTTGTTATAGTGCACATGTTTGTTTATTGCTACGTGGGCGAGGTGCTTCGTGTCCAAGTGAGTTCAATCTCATTTTTGTAGATGGGCTCATACTTGAAAACGGAACATGGAAGATTTGGCAACGCTGATACAGCGTTCTCAAATTCAGTGTAGGTTCTGTTCCATGCTAAATCTATCTTCAACGAGTGAAGAATAATCGTACTCACTCATCTTCTGCAGTCAACGTCGAGCAGATTCCGAATCAGAACACTATGTTGCAGAGAACCGACATGGCCGTGTCCGCCTACGAAGCGAGATGGTACAACGTAGCACCGCCAGAAGCCAGGTGTCTGCTATTCGTCATGCTGAGGTCTACCCGACCGCTCTGCCTGACAGCAGGCAAATTCGGCACGTTCTCCATGGAAATGTTTAGCATCGTAAGTTCCCCACGTCCACTGTACTGTTTCAAGAGCAAAGACGCGAAGGATCTTTTCAACTACAGATCCTGAGGACAGCGATGGGCTACCTGTCGGTTCTCGTCACAGTCTCGACCGTCGACAACTGACCATCTCCAGCGCAACAACGACACAGTCTATAGTTTGAACCAGTACAATACCGTTCACGAAACTTCACCAATTCCCCCTGCACGCATCTACAATGTTAGGTACATCAAAGTTCCTCTAGCCCCCGAAGAGAAAAGAGGAATTTCCCCGTGGCAAACAATTTTGCACGCTTTTTTTCTGTCCGCTCCCGGATAGTTATTAGTCGATTTCTAAGCGGTCCATCTGCTTTTTGTCCACGCTCAGACAGTAACGACGAGAAAGAGTTCAAATGACAGGGTGAATTTCCGAGCAAACTTCCAAATTGTGGCAATTAGAACTTCCTATCGGAAAGCGTTTTCGTGACAGTTATACGAATGCGTAATGACCGGCATGCTCGGCAACGGGCCACGCGCAATCTGCCAGTTCAGTTGACGAAGTA
Organism: Lasioglossum baleicum; assembly: GCF_051020765.1. NCBI lineage: Eukaryota > Metazoa > Arthropoda > Insecta > Hymenoptera > Halictidae > Lasioglossum > Lasioglossum baleicum. The sequence continues at coordinate 12,324,513 of NC_134938.1, forward strand.
TCTTTGGCCAGCGAACTATTCGAACAAACTCTGGTACGATCGTCAAAACCGAGCATCTTACAATTAGCTATGTGAAGAGGACTTCGACGAATATTTTATTCTTTGCGTTGTAATCTAGTCTGTGAGATGGACATTGAAAATAAAGCATAGTCCATGTGCTATCATAGGTTGATACAGCGTTGTCGTTTGTAATTTTAGTACTCCCGAAAGTTTACATTCTTTTCATCGATGGAATCTAGAACTCATGTCTAGCCTCGAATAAGCGGTAAAATTCATTATACAGGATGGGACAATAGCTTTGTCCACCTAAATATTTTTATGATATGGTCCAGTTCACATTCTAAAGATATATTGACCTTCATATGTCTTACACCTTATAGTTAACACTCAACTAGATTATGGTGAGTACTAGACTGCAGCTTTTTATGCACTTATGGGCTCCGAAAATTTTCAAAATGTGCTAGTGTCTAAAATTTGGCAGAGCCTAATACGGTTTTGATTTATTTCACACCTGAAAAGGAGACCAATTCTGAAAATAAGATTTTATTCGATTCCACCTTCTTCAAATTCGTCTACGTAAAAATTGAAAATTGCTGAAAACATACATAGTTCGGTGAGTACATATGGAAAATTATTACAACAATAGTTCGCTAACTACTAGGACATGCGAAGGCCTGGGTCAAAAGAGTATTAGTGTCCATTGAACGACGTCGATTTAAATGTGATAAGGAAAATGGAGTTCGCGGTAGGATGGAATCAATTCAACTTGACTCTGCTTGGCGTCTGGCCAGAACCAAGGGAAGTTTCGACTCTGTCCCGTCGAGTATCGGCCTTTGTGTTCTGGTTCACGAGCGTCGTCACGTTCACGTTCATCTGCGCACCGCAAACTGTGAATCTGGTTTTGATGTCGACCAGCTTGGACGAGGTGATCGAGAATCTGTCGATCAACGTGCCAATCGCTTTCGCTTTGGCCAAACAGATCGTTCTACGCTACCACAGGAAGGGTAACCACTGTAGATAATTTTCAATTAAACGGGCAAAGTTATCACTACACTACAGATGTTATGACAAATATTCATGAAACCCAAAAAGGGCTGATTACTGAGGTCATTTGAAGACACTTTCTCCTTTGCGAAAATGTTCTACGTGGGTTCGTTCAGGAGTTATTCAAGAAAATCGTGGACCAATCTGGGCGTGGCTACAGTGAACGGACTCCGCCCCAGCGACAGGGTCTGCTGAGAGGAGCGTGGCAGTTGGCCGAGCGGCCTGTAGGCGCGCGATGTGAATGGTCCGTGTTTTTCGTTAATAACTGCTCAACAAAGCGGCGTAGAAAATTATTGCAAAGGAAAAAGTTACTTCACGTGACCTCAGGAATCACCCCTTTCAAGGAAGTACATACATAATTTCTTGCATTACTCCCGACTTATTGAAATTATTAGAATAGAGTAGATACAGTGTCATCAATTTAAATTAAATATATTATAAGAGTGAGTTGCTTCCAATTTGTGCAATCACCATTTCCTATAAGTTACCATTTGGTCAAGCAGCTATCCTTCCAGCTCTGAGGTTCTTGGTCAGCGAGATTCTGACCGACTGGTCGAAGCCACTTTCGGACCCAGACCGTCAGACGATGTTGAAGAATGCCAAGCTGAGCCGAATGATCTCCATCGTCTGCTCCACCCTAACGTATTTAATGCTTTTCGCGTTCCTATCGCTGCAAATCTGGAGCAATGCGCAAAGTGCTTCCGAGGTTGATTTAGGAGGCCTTTTACACCCAGCCACCTTCCCGTACGACACCAAAAAGAGTCCCAACTTCGAGATCACCTGGCTAGGACAGCTCATCGGTACCGTGCTCACGGCGATCTGTTATTCTTGCTTCGACACGTTCCTGGCTGTTCTCGTGTTGCACTTGTGCGGACAATTGTCTGTTCTTAGAACGGCTATTGAGCACATTTCTGAAACGAGTAGCCAAGACGTGAAGTTTAACGAGAGACTCGGCTACATCGTCTTCAGGCACAATCAACTGTCGAGGTACTCTTCTTTTATGCTGGAATTGGTTAAACTTCACCTAAGGGTACCGAAAATCATGGACTTTCTACTATAAAATCCCGTAGATTCTGCTGAGAAAATGCCGGAAATCCAAGGTTTAACGTTATGAATACAATAGTTCAAAAGCTATGCGTGTTTCAAGTTGAAATATTTTAAGCGTTGTTGATAGCTATGAGCGCCGCCACGTTGGTATGTATTTATCGTTGAGCGTCTGATCCTGTGGATTACTAACTTTAATACTCGGATTTTCGGTATGTTCTCATCAAAAACTATAGGACTATATTTCAATAAGTCCAAAATTTATGGTCCTGTAAGGTAAAGTTTAGCCCATGAATCGAATTAATGTACAGGAAATGATTTTACGTGAAATGCTCGATGCGGCCCCCTTTTTTTGAATGATCTTTTAAAAGATACAATTCAGATGTGATTTTCATTCAAGGTTTGCCGTGATTGTGGAAGATTGTTTTAACCTGACATTGCTCGTGCAAACTGTGATCTGCACCGCGATGCTCTGTCTCACTGGATACCGTATGATGAGCGTACGTTCCCGACAAATTACGTTAATAATCGTTTCACCGAAGAATATTTGTCGTATGATTTTCTTGTAGTCTGTAGATCAAGAAGAAGAAGACTTGCCCATTGTAGGAATGGTGTTTTTTATCATACACGTGATATACACGATGCTGCATTTGTTTATTTATTGCTATGTGGGAGAAGCGCTTGTCGGCGAGGTGAGTGGCTGAATTTTTGTAATAAATGTTTATATTATTTGGATAATTCAATAATTCAATTTTTAGAGTACTGGAGTTGCTCAGTCTACATACGACTGCATCTGGTACAATCTGCCACCGAAACAATCAATATCGTTGAACATGCTGATATGTCGATCGAGAATATCGTTTCGAATCACCGCTGGGAAATTCAGTCCCTTCTCTCTCGAGCTCTTCAACGCTGTAACTTAAGATACCATCACTAAATATCAATAAACAATCTGTTTACACATCGATAATCACTTCTCTAATAACAAAATTTCTCTTAGGTAGTGAGAACTTCCGCCGGATATCTGTCTGTGTTACTGGCAATGAAAGAGTAATTCGTCGGTGAACCATAGTAATAAAATAACACACAATCGAGTATCAATAGTAGAAGTATTTGTCTACATGTTTTATATCAAGTTGGAAAATAAAGTTCTCAATGAAAATATTCACACTTATTCAATATTCAAGAGGAAAAGTTATATTGTTCTGTACGAGCAATGTAACGGTGTCTCACTTTCATATTTTCCATTTCAAAATCTAATTATACACAGAACGAATAAATGCCACAATTCTTAAATTACTATAATAATTGCTTCGTAGAATGATTGTGGAACTAGTTGAATTTATATCACTATTTGCAATTCTTCCTCGAGCCACTTGTTGGGAACGATACGGGTGCTCTGCTTTTACATATTTATAACAACCTGTTCTACCTCCGCGAGTTCGTCCGATGGTGCTACAGAACTTCGATTGATACTGATCCATAAGCCACCTCCGCGTCGCGTAGAATCTTCTGGTGGGAGCATGCGCGATAAAGGGAGGCGGTGTCAAGTTTTCAATAAGAGAATAACAATCGTCTGTCAGGAAACTGTCTCGCGATAGTTGCGATGTCCGTAGAGAAGGGTTTGTAATCTGAATAACAAGTAAAATGTTTCCCGGTTGTTTCTCCATTTTCTAACACCGGCGTAGATTTGAGGTACGTGTGCGGATGGAACTACTACACGATGAGATTCGTGGGGATTTGGCCGAGGGAGAGGCAATGGCATCAAACATCTAGCTACCTGTTCCTGGCCCCGATCCTGACGATGTTCTTCTTCGTGACCGTACCGCAGACCGCTAACATCCCGCACGTCTACGGCGACATGGACATGCTGGTGGAGAACCTGTCGATGGCGAACATCTCGATCACTATCTCGATGCTGAAGACGATCGCCTTCTGGATCAACGGGAAACGTAAGTAGAGTCGGCGCCGGTGCTCAGCGGTCGGATCCACCGAATGATCTCCTCATTTGCAAGCATTGAAGTCTCTGCTGAGGTGCATGGCCAGGGACTGGAGCAACACAACGAAGCCCGGTGATCGCGTAGCGATGATGGAGGTCGCGAGAATCACCAGGAAGACGATCGTGGCCAGCACCGTTACGGTGGCCATGGTGGTCTTAGTGTATACCGTCAGATATTACTTCACTGCGAAGTACACCGATCAGAAGCTGTACTTCCAGTCTAAGTTCCCGTACGACGTCGATACCAACCCGAACTTCCAGCTGACGGTTTTCGGACAATTGGCAGGCTGCGCATATGCCGCGATTAGCTACACGGCGGTTGACACCTTCATCGCCATGCTGGTTCTACATATTTGCGGACAGCTGTCCATTCTCAGGCTGGAAATACTGAACCTCCGGGAAAACGGGGAGGAGAAGTTGGAGATCGTCTTGAAGAGGATCGTCCAGAGGCATCAGTATATCAATATGTCAGTGTCTGGGAGTCTTCCTGTTCACTTGCGTTTGCTTCTTCTTTGACCCGGGGAACAGAACTGGACAAGATTATTTCAGGACATCAATAACTTTGCTTAACAAAGAAATTAGAATGACCCCATTGAATGAGCAACTGGTCCCCTAAAATTTGTCCATCGTCACATTCTATAAATTGCGGAGTGTTAGGGTATGTTCAACACCAAATTTAACTGTTAGGCGAGTTCAATGGTGCTCCCATTAATTGTGGAGTGCTGGGTATGTTCAACACCAAATTTAACTGTTAGGCGAGTTCAATGATCGTTCCATAAATTGGGGAGCGTTAGGTTATGTTTAACACTGAATATCTGCAATCATACTGTGCTAGCAAAGGGCGGTCATTTTTATTTGATTTGCTCCGAATCTGCAGACAAAACCTGTCGCCAAATACCGAACCTAATGCGGATACTAATAGGATAGATCAGGCATGGGTAGAAATAGCGCCAAAGCTAGGGAATTCTCGGTGGACGCCTACTTCTCCCGCCCGCGCGCCTCGCTCCCCGTAGTGGCCGTAGTCCCGCGGAGCTCCTCAGGCCCGTACCTACCGCACGCCGTATGCACTGCGCGTGGCGCGTTGGGGCGACTCGCGTACCCATAGGTTTCCACATTACTGCACATTACCCATGAGGTACTATGGTCAATGCGTTTTTTTTTTGTAAGTGGTTTCCCCTATAGGCCTATTCCACTGCGCGGCACGATAATTTTGAAAAAATAAATGTGGAAAATTGTATTTATTACACTGTCAAAATTTTACTGGCAATTAGGAAAGCTTGATTATTTCGCTATTCAACTAGAGGGTTATTGTTGCTCGCTCGCGAGTAGGGTTGTTTTTGCTCGCTCGCTTTGCGAGCTCGCGGAAAGGACTGCTCTTGCGAAAGGGTTAGTGGTACGCATAGCTAGTAGTACCTATAGCTATTAATGTTTTTTTTTTATTTGGTGTGTGACTCTCCACGAGCCACACAAAGAACTTTCCGATTCGTTAGTTGCAGTATATTATTATCATTATTAAGTGTACGTTTAAAGAAGATTATACGTTTTCAGGGAAATTCAATAGTTTTCTACTTATCAAAATGTTTGCTATATGGCGTCGCATTAAACCAACATCGTATGCTCGTTGCTCGCTTGGTTCCTTGTTATAGCATACTAATGTTGCAAAATAAGTTGTCTTAATTAGTTTTTCGCAAACGATACAACTCCTTATTATCCGGGTTTGCAGTATTGATCCTGGTTTTCTTCGATACTGTTAATTTAAATTGTCCCAAAATATATAAACCGCGCTCAATTTTGAAACTCTGCTCAGTGCTATTATACATACAACATTTGTAAAGTTCGCCTTTCTGATTTTTTAAAATCCAAACATACTTTCTCGTATGTTTGTCCGTGACTTTTATGAATCGTAATCGCTTCAGCAGGAACCACTGGAAATTGACTACGTGTGATTTGATATTATTCCTCACTCGACATATTTACTTGATTCGATATTTTTATTATTGGTGTAAAATTTTGATCAATATTTGCATTTTTCATATAATCACGATAACGAGTTCTTACTTTCACTCCTACTCTGGCCAATTGAAAATCTAACCACAATATAGACGGAATTTTAGTATTTTCTTGAAAAGTAATAAATTTTAATATTCCGCATGTGTGTGTGTGTGTATGTGTGTGTGTGTGTGTGTGTGTGCTCCATTAACCAATCTGTTTTCAACATCAATGTTATTAATAATTATCATATAGTTTACATTAATTTTCAATTTAATCTCAGTTAATAATTCGTTTTAAACTGATTGTTTTTTTAAAGATTGTAATATAAATTTTTTTTTGTACTTTCATCGATATTCTTTGAAAATGTATTCTCGGGAGTAGAGATGATTAACTCACTCTTGCATTGGGATAATTTTCGATTATTGTAAGCGGAAACATCATCGTAAGGTACAAAAAAAATTTCAAAAAAATTTTTTTTTTTTAATTTAAAAAAAATCGAAAAAAAAATTTTTTGTGTAATTACGTTTGTTTCTTCGGTGGAAACTTTCCATTCTCTCGTATAAATTGCATCGTTGAATGAACTTCTTTCGAAAAAACTAAAAAAACTAAAAAACTGCTTGACCAAAATGGACCAAAATCTAATCAGCTCTAAGTTACAGCGGGGCACATCGATTGCATCATTCATCATCCTGATCGCGTTGTTACTTTTTCTGAAAACGTTAACGAAAAATTTGATTACATAGAAACGGCCATACGCACACACACACACACACACATACGAACATTTTGCTGAAAATAGTCTAAAATGACTGCAATGACCATGAAACGTGAAGATCTGCTAAAAAATCGATTTTCGATTTTCGGGGTCATTACAATAACTTCCCTATAAAATCGGGAAGTTAAAAAAACCTATTCAAAGAAAGCTTCACTATTCCGCATGTTCATTAGAACTGCATGGCGCATCGGAAATATCGAAGGGGAAGTTGGACGTTGATATTCGCATCAAAGACGTCAGCGAGGAATCGCTCAGCAGTGTACGCTGTTCTGTTTTTATGCTACGCATTTTCGAAAACGAACATTCGCACAAATAAGTCGATCCGAACATTGAGAAAATTCGGATCGCGAAATTTCTTAAAAGACGATATTTTGATTCATTTAAACATTTAAAAAATGCGGCTCCTTTGCCTTCCCTCGTTTTCAAAGAAATGTCGTGCTGTGCGCAGTGCATACGGCGTACGGTAGGTACGGGCCTGAGGAGCTCCGCGGGACTATGGCCACCACGGGGAGCGAGACGCGCGGGCGGGAGAAGTAGGCGTCCACCGAGAATTCCCTAGCTTTGGCGCTATTTCTGCCCATGCCTGGGATAGATGGTTCGGTGTTTGGCAACAATGTTTGGTGCCAAACGTTAGCCTGCCTTGGCGTCGTCGTAGAGGGCAGGTCGGTCGCACTACGAGCGGACCTAAATAGTCTTACTCTAAGAGTAAATATCAAGTGCAAAATCGGAGTAAAGTAATCATAATCGGAGTGATAATGTCTAAATTATTTAATTTTAAGTTTCATGCATTTTCGATAATTTAAATATTTGATTTTTGTGATCATGTCGAGCTGGATTGTAGGTTCTCAGCAACGATAGAGGACTGTTTCAACAAGATGCTCCTGCTGCAGATGCTAGGTTGTACGCTGCAACTTTGCTTTCAGTGTTTCCAAGCGATCATGGTACGAACAATGCTATCCATTTATGAAACAACAGAGAGTAACCCATGTCTCGATCGCAGACTTTCGGCGGCAAAGAGAAGATTCTTATGTACATTCAAATATTTTTTCTGTCGCTCTATGTACTGTATATTATGGCGCAGTTGTATTTGTATTGCTACGTGGGAGACAAGCTCACAATGGAGGTACAGTTGAACGAATAAATAGATCCATTTTTCGATTCGGACAATTAATTTGATTGTTTAAACAAAGAGCACTCGTGTGAATTTTTCACAAGTTTACGAAGACATTGTTACGTTTTGTAGAGCAGAGAGATAGCCAACGCAGCATACGACTGTGCGTGGTACAACCTGTCGTCCAGGAACGCTAAGTTGTTAATAATTATCATGTGTCGTGATATGTTACCGTTGCGAATCACCGCGGGCAGGTTCTGTTCCTTCACGTTGCAACTCTATTCCGAAGTAAGTGGAAGAATTCGTTTGCAAAACGAATTGTTGACCTTTTCAACTTGAAATTCAATTTTGACCTTCGATTGCCACCAAACCGAGGATGTAGAATCTACGACAGTCGCGACATTTTTGTACACCCTGTATATACATATTTTTCATAATTCGAAAATTTTTAATGTCTTTCAGGTTTTGAAAAGATCGATGGGCTACATTTCCGTTCTATACACGATGCAAAACGACTAGGAGAAAACATGTTACCATTATGTCTTCTAGAGAAAGGAAATTTCAGGTAGAATTGTATTCAACCATAAATTAAAAATCTATTATTAGCTTATATTAGCTTGCCGAGTTATCATTGTTGTTGTATGTGTTAAATCTTGTAATCGAATTTTAAACCACTTCCCGATGAGCTAGAGACTTGAAACTTTAAACATAGCTCAGAACTGGATGACAATACAATATTAAAAAACAAATTTTTAAAAAATTGTGCGTTCAGGAGAAAAAAAGATTTAATATTGATTGTCACACCTCGTTGCGCGACACTCGGTAGTACGTCATCGCGTTCAGCGATCCCCACTCCACGCGCCAGCGCTCCCTACTCCACTACGCGTTCCACCTGCGTCTCATCCCCACTCCACTGACAAATTTCGCACCGAAGGAGCTCAGTCAGTGTGGTGTTCCGGTCATTCAGTTCCATTTCGGACAATTTCGGACTGCATCAAGAGACGTCGTCTCTCGGAATCATCCCCTCATTCTATCTCGCGTATTTCCATATCTTGCGTTTCTATATCTTACTATTTCATTCCAGTATCACTTTATTTTGCGTTCCATTTAAAAAAGTCTAGAAAGTAGAGAATAAAAAAATATACAGGGTGGGTCGCCACATTTTGCCACCTCAAACATCTTTGCTGTTTTTAAAGATACTTGAAATGTCTGAAGGACAAAGTTGAATGGTAAAATGGGGCTTATACGATACCAAAAAAAATTTTTGTTTTTATGTAATTTTTTTTAGAGATATGAAGGTGACCTTCATTTTATTAAATGGAATGAGGTATTTTTTAATACATGAACCGATGCAGCTGGTCATTCGTTATAAAAAAATACTAACCTATGTATGTCGAAAAGTTAGTAGTTCAGGAGATATTTCAATTCAAATAATTCTAAAATACCATTACTGTCGTGTGTGTGCTAAGATGTTACACAAGTAAATAAACACTAACGTCTTTGTATTTGTATTTGTCTACATGTTTTATATCAAGTTGGAAAATAAAGTTCTCAATGAAAATATTCACACTTATTCAATATTCAAGAGGAAAAGTTATATTGTTCTGTACGAGCAATGTAACGGTGTCTCACTTTCATATTTTCCATTTCAAAATCTAATTATACACAGAACGAATAAATGCCACAATTCTTAATTTACTATAATAATTGCTTCGTAGAATGATTGTGGAACTAGTTGAATTTATATCACTATTTGCAATTCTTCCTCGAGCCACTTGTTGGGAACGTTACGGGTGCTCTGCTCTTACATATTTATCACAACCTGTTCTACCTCCGCGAGTTCGTCCGATGATGCTACAGAACTTCGATTGATACTGATCCATAAGCGACCTCCGCGTCGCGTAGAATCCTCTGGTGGGAGCATGCGCGAAAAAGGGAGGCGGTGTCAAGTTTTCAATGAGAGAATAACAATCGTTTGTCAGGAAACTGTCTCGCGATAGTTGCGATGTCCGTAGAGAAGGGTTTGTAATTTGAATAACAAGTAAAATGTTTCCCGGTTGTTTCTCCATTTTCTAACACCGGCGTAGATTTGAGATACGTGTACGGATGGAACTACTACACGATGAGATTCATGGGGATTTGGCCGAGGGAGAGGCAATGGCGTCAAACATCTAGCTACCTGTTCCTGGCCCCGATCCTGACGATGTTCTTCTTCGTGACCGTACCGCAGACCGCTAACATCCCGCACGTTTACGGCGACATGGACATGCTGGTGGAGAACCTGTCGATGGCGAACATCTCGGTCACGATCTCGATGCTGAAGACGATCGCCTTCTGGATCAACGGGAAACGTAAGTAGAGTCGGCGCCGGTGCTCAGCGGTCGGATCCACCGAATGATCTCCTCATTTGCAAGCATTGAAGTCTCTGCTGAGGTGCATGGCCAGGGACTGGAGCAACACAACGAAGCCCGGTGATCGCGTAGCGATGATGGAGGTCGCGAGAATCACCAGGAAGACGATCGTGACGAGCACCGTTACGGTGACCATCGTGGTCTTAGCGTATATCGCCAGATATTACTGCACTGCGAAGTACACCGACCAGAAGCTGTTCTTCCAGGCTAAGTTCCCGTACGACGTCGGCACCAGCCCGAATCTCCAGCTGACGGTTTTCGGACAATTGTTAGCCGGCGTATATGCTGCGATTAGCTACACGGCGGTCGACACCTTCATCGCCATGCTGGTTCTACATATTTGCGGGCAGTTGACCATTCTTAGGCTGGAGATACTGAACCTCCGAGAGAACGGGGACGTTAAGCTGGAGGTCGTCTTGAAGAGGATCGTCCAGAGGCATCAGTATATCAATACGTCAGTGTCTGGGAGTCTTCCTTTTCACTCGCGTTTGCTACTTCTTTGACCCGGGGAACAGAACTGGACAAGATTATTTCAGGACATCAATAACTTTGCTTAACAAAGAAATTAGAATGACCCCATTAAATGAGCAACTGATCCCCTAAAATTTGTCCATCGTCACATTCCATAAATTGGGAAGTGTTAGGGTATGTTCAACACCAAATTTAACTGTTAGGCGAGCTCAATGATCGTTCCATAAATTGGGGAGCGTTAGGTTATGTTTAACACTGAATATCTGCAATCATACTGTGCTAGCAAAGGGCGGTCATTTTTATTTGATTTGCTCCGAATCTGCAGACAAAACCTGTCGCCAAATACCGAACCTAATGCGGATACTAATAGGATAGATCAGGCATGGGCAGAAATAGCGCCAAAGCTAGGGAATTCTCGGTGGACGCCTACTTCTCCCGCCCGCGCGCCTCGCTCCCCGTAGTGGCCGTAGTCCCGCGGAGCTCCTCAGGCCCGTACCTACCGCACGCCGTATGCACTGCGCGTGGCGCGTTGGGGCGACTCGTGTACCCATAGGTTTCCACATTACTGCACATTACCCATGAGGTACTATGGTCAATGCGTTTTTTTTTGTAAGTGGTTTCCCCTATAGGCCTATTCCACTGCGCGGCACGATAATTTTGAAAAAATAAATGTGGAAAATTGTATTTATTACACTGTCAAAATTTTACTGGCAATTAGGAAAGCTTGATTATTTCGCTATTCAAAAAAACCTATTCAAAGAAAGCTTCACTATTCCGCATGTTCATTAGAACTGCATGGCGCATCGGAAATATCGAAGGGGAAGTTGGACGTTGATATTCGCATCAAAGACGTCAGCGAGGAATCGCTCAGCAGTGTACGCTGTTCTGTTTTTATGCTACGCATTTTCGAAAACGAACATTCGCACAAATAAGTCGATCCGAACATTGAGAAAATTCGGATCGCGAAATTTCTTAAAAGACGATATTTTGATTCATTTAAACATTTAAAAAATTCGGCTCCTTTGCCTTCCCTCGTTTTCAAAGAAATGTCGTGCTGTGCGCAGTGCATACGGCGTACGGTAGGTACGGGCCTGAGGAGCTCCGCGGGAATACGGCCACCACGGGGAGCGAGACGCGCGGGCGGGAGAAGTAGGCGTCCACCGAGAATTCCCTAGCTTTGGCGCTATTTCTGCCCATGCCTGGGATAGATGGTTCGGTGTTTGGCAACAATGTTTGGTGCCAAACGTTAGCCTGCCTTGGCGTCGTCGTAGAGGGCAGGTCGGTCGCACTACGAGCGGACCTAAATAGTCTTACTCTAAGAGTAAATATCAAGTGCAAAATCGGAGTAAAGTAATCATAATCGGAGTGATAATGTCTAAATTATTTAATTTTAAGTTTCATGCATTTTCGATAATTTAAATATTTGATTTTTGTGATCACGTCGAGCTGGATTGTAGGTTCTCAGCAACGATAGAGGACTGTTTCAACAAGATGCTCCTGCTGCAGATGCTAGGTTGTACGCTGCAACTTTGCTTTCAGTGTTTCCAAGCGATCATGGTACGAACAATGCTATCCATTTATGAAACAACAGAGAGTAACCCATGTCTCGATCGCAGACTTTCGGCGGCAAAGAGAAGATTCTTATGTACACTCAAATATTTTTTCTGTCGCTCTATGTACTGTATATTATGGCGCAGTTGTATTTGTATTGCTACGTGGGAGACAAGCTGACAATGGAGGTACAGATGAACGAATAAATAGATCCATTTTTCGATTCGGACAATTAATTTGATTGTTTAAACAAAGAGCACTCGTGCGAATTTTTTCACAAGTTTACGAAGACATTGTTACGTTTTGTAGAGCAGAGAGATAGCCAACGCAGCATACGACTGTGCGTGGTACAACCTGTCGTCCAGGAACGCTAAGTTGTTGATAATTATCATGTGTCGTGATATTTTACCGTTGCGAATCACCGCGGGCAGGTTCTGTTCCTTCACGTTGCAACTCTATTCCGAAGTAAGTGGAAGAATTCGTTTGCAAAACGAATTGTTGACCTTTTCAACTTGAAATTCAATTTTGACCATCGATTGCCACCAAACCGAGGATGTAGAATCTACGACAGTCGCGACATTTTTCTACACGCTGTATATACATATTTTTTATAATTCGAAAATTTTTAATGTCTTTCAGATTTTGAAAAGATCGATGGGCTACATTTCCGTTCTATACACGATGCAAAACGACTAGGAGAAATCATGTTACCATTATGTCTTCTAGAGAAAGGAAATTTCAGGTAGAATTGTATATTCAACAATAAATTAAAAATCTATTATTAGCTTATATTAGCTTGCCGAGTTATCGTTGTTGTCGTATGTGTTAAATCTTGTAATCGAATTTTAAACCACTTCCCGCTGAGCTAGAGACTTGAAACTTTAAACATAGCTCAGAACTGGATGACAATGCAATATTAAAAAACAAATTTTTAAAAAATTGTGCGTTCAGGAGAAAAAAAAGATTTAATATTGATTGTCACACCTCGTTGCGCGACACTTGGTAGTACGTCATCGCGTTCAGCAATCCCCACTCCACGCGCCAGCGCTCCCTACTCCACTACGCGTTCCACCTTCGACTCATCCCCACTCCACTGACCCATTTCGCACCGAAAGTGCTCAGTCAGTGTGGTGTTCCGGTCATTCAGTTCCATTTCGGACAATTTCGGATTGCATCAAGAGACGTCGTCTCTCGGAATCATCCCCTCATTCTATCTCGCGTATTTCCATATCTTGCGTTTCTATATATATCTTACTATTTCATACCAGTATTACTATATCTTGCGTTCCATTTAAAAAAGGCTAAAAAATAGAGAATAAAAAAATATATAAATAAACTGTTTAAAAACCACGCTTATATTAAAGTGCACTGGAAAGGAGAAAATAATTTTTATAGACATTAGTGACTATGAATAAAAACGTGGAGCGTCCACGAAGATTACGTCGATCTAGTTTAGCGCTCCACGCTTTTATTTATAGTGACTAATGTCTAAAAAAATTATTTTCCCCTTTTTAGTGCATTTTAATATAAGTGTGGTTTTTAAAAAGTTTTCTTTTATATATTTTTTTTAGTCTGTCGTTACTTCCATTAAACGAACGCGAGCAGACCGTTCGAAAGCCGGAAGTTAAATAGTTGATGCGTTGAACAAGGATCGAGGTAACAAGATCGAAAGTTTGCGAAGTAATAAAAGTATGAAATATTAACAAGCCGTGGACGCACGCGTGATCTAAGTTTGCATGGAACGCTCAAAGATATTATTTTCTCTGACCACAATTCTGCTCTTGAATATCGAAAACCCTCGGGTGCATACTCGAGCAGGTATTAGCTTATTTGTAGGCGATTGCTTATGGGGGAGTCGAGGACACGCGACTTCCTCTCGTCGATGAATATTTCATCGGACCATCCCCTTCAACGAGCCTTCAATTGCTACTATTTTCTACAATAGTTGCGACAGCATTATCTGGGAACTAGTTCCCCGCGGTTCTCGAGTTTCACAGTCTGCACACGATCAGTTATGCGATCTTGCGCAGACAATTCTCACGAGCGGGAACTCATTCAAGCATTCAGGATTCCAGAATGTACGTTGACGCAGTGTCTACATTGTGAATAATACTGTCTACCATGTTCTCTCGTGTCTGATCATTGTACATATGTTTAGTCAAATTATAAAGTATCATTGTAGGACCTTATTGTCTCTCTTTGCTTGGTTCTATAAAATAATTCATGGAAATCAAACTTTTCATAAAGACCACCATGTGTTGGTTCTAAAATTATTTTTAAGATTATTAATCTCAAGAATATTATATCTCCTATTTCTGGTTTTATAAAATAATTTATGGGAATATTCACATGGGGATATTTATTAAGACGTCTGAAAGACGTCTGAATGGCTCCCGAAAGTCTTCTGAATGTCTTGTGTTACAAAACGGTACATCTTAGAGATGTCTTCAGACTTCTTTTAGACGTAGTTTAGGCGTTTTTTACACGTATTTTTAGACAACGTCTCCGAAAAGACATCTTTTAGTCGTTTGTGTCGACAATGAACGCGATTATTTAAGCAACAATTGCGGAACACTGCACTCGTGCAAGTAAACGAAATAGAAGGTTGACATTGTCTGGAAGTAAAAGTTCACGGACAGGGGACTTTCACCGCTTATTTCCGTCACCGCGAAAAGAATAACGAAAGAAAGAAAGTGCTGGGGCCTCTCTAATAAACGTTATTAATGATTGTGCGTGGATATCACCGTGACAATAGGAGAAAACCAACGGACTGTCCAACCCGCGGTTTGATGCACACGAATGACAAACGCGCAGGCTTCACGGTTTGCTGAGAGAACAAACCGCCTTATAAAAATGACCGAACACGCGAGCCACGGCGTCATTTTCCTTCCTTTCGACAAAGGATCTATAGCGATCGATAGTCCTTCGGCTTCTTGGCACGCGAAGGTTTGAAGAAATCCAACTCGGTGGGAAAGAATGACCTTAAACGCGAAGGTTCTGATTGTTATGGCGCTGGTGACCTATGGTGTCCTTGGACGGAATACAGAGAGCAAGTATGACATTTTTAAGAAGACCTACAACAAGAAACATGGTGGTTCCATGCTGATGGAAATCGCGAAGGAGCTCGTGCAGAGATCTTCCAGTACCAGTCAAGTAAGTGTTGCACTTCTAGCTTCTACACAAATAGCACAAAGACGTCTTAAAGATGTCGACGTCTTCCGAAAACGTCTCCTGAACGTCTTGTGTTAGAAAACGGGACGTTCATTACAAGAACGCATATGGAATCGACATAAAAAGTGTAATAAAGATAACAAGTGCAATTAAAATCACAATAAAAATACTAAAAATTGAAATTGCAATTACAATTAAAGTCACAATAAAAATTGAAATTAGAATTGAGACTGAGACTGAGACTGAGACTGAAACTGAGATTTAAATTGGAATTGTGTGCTATCTGGGTAAGTGAAACATTAATTCTTCGAATTTCCTGTCGGTAGGTTCTGAATCTAAATTTATCAAATTTGCTGATTCTCTTGGTGCTGAAAGCAGTGGTCTTCGGTGCTGGATACTTGGGACACAGTGGCCACAAGGGACGCGAGATTGAAGAAGGTTCTTATCACTGGAAATAATAAACAAACTTATGAAGCTGTGAATTTAAAAAATGTATTTTTATTTAGAGTCCTAGCTGGTAAAAAATTACGTATAGAAACTTGTATTTCTGGTTTAGCGTGTGCTACATGCTTGTATTCACGACAAATGTGCTCTAATATCGATTGATTTCTTTTTCAGAAAATGTTATGTCCGAAGGAGAGATAGCTTTGGCTTTGGGCTATTTAATGGGTGACACCTGCTTGTATAGAGCAGCCTGCGAAGACCCACATGTCGCGAAAGAATATCTTGGGGCGGCTGAAATGATCATTGAAACTGTCAAACTATTGCCGCAGTGAGTGATTTTTAAATTAAGAAAAATATCGCTTCTCATTCCCTTTTGCTCGAATTTGTTTTTTTTTTTAGAAAAGTTTAGTTTAGAATCATATGTATAGGTTTGTAGTAGTGCATATTATTTTTCAGATTTCCTCCTGTGGAAGGGAAGTATGAGAAGACAATGGCGGAATTCCGGAAGGCCATCGAGCACGGCATCACAGACGGATGTCCGCCCGAATACACTTGTAAAAAGGAAAACATCAGAAACTTTTTAACAGAAGAATAAGAAACAAATTCATAGTGATAGACCGCGGATCTTTGTGCAAAAGAAAAAAGAGAAGAGAAGTGTATTCCTTCTTCTAATATCTTTACAGTTATTTTACATAGTCATTTTCATTAAAATTGCATAAGATCCGCAGTCTAGTGATGAATATTTAATAATAAGACGAAGATCCGACGAAAGATCAATATTTAGACGAATAAATTGTTATCGAAAAATATATGTCGCCGTTTTTTTATTTAATGGAACCGGAAATCAGTTTACATATATTTGAATTTGAATATTTCGAACAACCCGCCTCCGTTTCCGGCGCGCGCTATTTAAATTTTCAGATATTCGAAGAAAATGAATGTATGCATATTTATTTCTCATGCGTAAAATTCTATTTCGATATGTTTTAATTAATCATTGGACAGGAAAGGAGTTTCAAGGATATTGTATATTATTTTAAATTTGATTTGACTTGTAAAGCGCTAGAGGGTTCTGGCCATCATCGTGAGATGTCAGTTTTGAAACATTCACCTAACCTAACCGTGGACGAGCAAGCGGCGCTGACGATTGAGTTTTGATTTTCGCCTATTCACGCCGTTTACGCGTATAAACAATTTTTCTTATTCGGAAATACTGAAGTATTCGCAGTCGCACTCGACAGAAGAATGAGTTCCGTAGGAACAGGGGTAAATATGCGTTATATTAATTCTAAGATATTCGCTGAAAAACTGCGTCGAGCGGAACCTAACCTCCATTGTGATTTCAGTACGATTTGTCCGCCTCTCAATTTTCGCCGGACGGACGTGTATTTCAAGTGGAATATGCACAGAAAGCTGTGGAGAATGGAGGGTAAGTAGAATTAATTGTTTCACAATCTTTATTAATAATTTATCGCAATGTTGTTGTTTAACCTCAACGTTTCTGTCATTTCGTATCTCTTCGAAGAGTATTTGACTAACTAGTCAGAATTTACTTTGATCCATCTTCATTTTCTATCACAAATTATATTTATTAAAACGACTGTTCACAATTATTAGTTTAGTCCTATGTTCACAATTATTTGTTTAGACCTATCATATCGACATAAGATATTACTGAATAACCTTTACAATCAGGTGTGTATCTCAAAACTTTGTCATTTACAAAAAAAATTCATATTCCGCTTCAATACCATCTCCATAACGTATGTGACAAATGACCTAATGTTCGCTGTGCAAACGCTGGCAATTTGATACATAAGCAATACCGTTCCATAAACAAGTTTATTGTTTTGTAGGACGGTGATAGGTTTGCGTGGAAAGGATGGAGTGGTGTTCGCAGTTGAGAAAATTATCACCTCCAAGCTATTCGAGCCTGGAGCAAACAAGAGAATATTCAATATCGATCAGCATGTGGGTATGGCAGCTTCTGGACTGATATCTGATGCTGGACAGATCGCAGAGACTGCTAGATCCGAAGCTGCATATTACAGATCCGTGTACGGAGTGGGTATTCCCCTGAAACGTCTGAATGAGAATGTGTCCATGTACATACATGCGTACACTCTCTACTCGGCAGTGAGGCCTTACGGCTGCTCCGTTATTCTTGGCGCCTATGAGAACGATGAACCAGTAATGTACATGATCGATCCATCTGGTGTATCTTATGGATACTATGGTTGCGCTATTGGTAAGTGTGATTTAAATGCATTCATTATTTTACTGGAATATTTACTCTACAATTTTCTCGTAAATGGTGTAGGAAAGGCAAAGCAATCTGCGAAGACCGAGATAGAGAAGCTGAAGCTCTCCGAAATGACCTGCCCGGAATTAGTGAAGGAGGCAGCGAGAATTATTTACCTGGTTCACGACGAACTGAAAGACAAGCAGTTCGAGCTCGAAATGAGCTGGGTGGGTAAACACACGAACGGAAGGCACGAGCGCGTACCGCACGATATAAAAGCGGAAACGGAAGCTAAAGCGAAGCAGGCGATGGCGGAAGACTCGGACAGCGAAACCGAAGACATGTAAATCGATAATAGTCACCGATACATAACGCATTTTGTACTTGTAAGTTATCTAATTTAAGTACGTGAAAACACAGTACTGTGGAAATCTTTTCTGTCTGCGGAACGAGCCGAATAAAACCGGAAACCTGTTGTTTAAGAAACCACAAATACCGTGTGTTTCCCATCATTTTTTTCCACCGCGTCGTTTTTCTGCTGGCAACGCTGTTATGTAAACACCAGCCAGATCATTTTCATAACAATCGTATAGTGACATAACGTTTTTGATCCCAGAGGAAAAATCCGGACCAGCGCCTCGTTTGTTTCGCGTTCCCTTTCTATCGAACCCCGTTTATTAAACGCGCACCAACACCGAATATCGCGGCTCGTAATAATCCACGAATAATGGGGAAATATCCTCCTTTGTGTCCTTAAAAGGATTTTCTTTGGTTGATGGAATTTTCGATCGGGAAAAGGTCGGGGCACGTGGGAATTGATCGATCGCACAAAGGAAAAAAACGGGACCACGTTTAATCTGTCCGGTTTTTCATCCATTTGCACCGGATAAAAAGATCAAACCTTATCTCTCGCAGCCCCTTGTTCTGCAATGTCGAGCGGGACACGCGGCATTCTATTGAATTTCACAAAAGCGAATGCTTATTCAAGACAACAATCATTTACATATTGCACGATGTTGTTCGCCAATTTTCTTCGGATAATATTGTTCAAGGTAGAAGGGAAACATCTCGATACCGCGGTCACGAATCGTGCTGAAAAGTTTGAAGCCGGGAGTTCTACAATTCCGAAACAAAAAACAAGTTTTTTTCTCCTGGAAGAGGAAAGGTAATTATTGATTTTTATGGCAGCTGCGGTGGAATTTATTAGCGAAAATCTATTACACTAGCTGCGCCCGACCACTGGCGGTGTACCTGAAAAGGTTGTTATGACAGACAAAAAAAGGGCACGGATCAGCTCCGAACCGGCCGATTATATTTACAACCACCGCGCTCCGACAACTTCAACCCCGACAGATGGACAACACGTGGATCATACATACACACACATGCGTTTCTATTTTATATATACATAGAAGATATAATATTGAAGTGGAAGCAAATACGGAACGAAACATTGTACTATTCCACATCGCTCGACCCGCGGGTGAAAACTGTATTATCGCCGGTCCCGGAAGGGCAATATTATTCCAAGAAACTACAGTAGAATATTGAATATGTATACACTATCGGGCTTCAGTTGAATCAGAGATAATATTTTCTTACTTGGAACTTCATATTTTTCCAAGCTGAGACCGCGGCGTGAAATTGTTACAAAGCGAGGACAACGAAGAGCATTTCGAGCCGGAGAGCAATACTCATCTGAAGATAATTGATTGGAGGGTTGAGTTAGGCTCTCCTGCGGGAGTATCCCCTCATTTACGCCGTCTAATCGAATCCTCCTCGGGCAAATGAGACGCGGATATCC
Source organism: Lasioglossum baleicum (assembly GCF_051020765.1). Classification (NCBI taxonomy): domain Eukaryota; kingdom Metazoa; phylum Arthropoda; class Insecta; order Hymenoptera; family Halictidae; genus Lasioglossum; species Lasioglossum baleicum. The sequence continues at coordinate 12,344,572 of NC_134938.1, forward strand.
GGTCGGCAAAAGAACAGTGGGGGATGGACAGGTATGCGAAATCGTGAGAGAGAGAGGGAGAGGAAGGGGGAGAGCGTGGGATTTCGCGCATGCTGGTTTTTCGCGTTGAGGGGGTTGGTTGTAGCCGGCCGTGTCGGGTGTTAGACTGCGTGCACAGTCGGAGGAGAGAGGGTAGTTTCGTTGGGGCTTTATATAAGGGTAGGTAGACTTTGTGACAACGCCACTAGTTTTGATTGATGCATGCGGTCCGCTGTTCGCGTCGATGTTAGAGAGGGAGGGAGAACGCGGGAGAGAGAAGGAGAGGAACGAGAAAAAGGAAGAGAGACGGTGTCTCGGTGATCACGAGTGTCGGTAGCACGTGGCGGTTTTCGTTCCGCGGTACCGGAAGTGTGTGCGTCTTCTTTGTTGACAACGAGGAAAACAATGTCGTTGAACCGCAGCACCCTGGTCCCGGATAATATCCACGAGGAGTACGTGCATCCGGCTGTCTACGTCGGGGCTGCGATTGCCCTCGGCTTCATCGGCTTCTTCGGGTTCACCATGAACTTGTTGGTCGCCGTGGTCATCGTCAAGGACGCGCAGAACCTCTGGACACCTGTCAACGTCATCCTTGTCAACATGATCGTGAGTACTGCGACTTTGTTTATTTATTATTTGATTAAGACACTTTCCACGAAGAATATCAAAATTATTAGTGGAACATGCACGGCTCTAGTTCCTGCATCTTGCAATTGAAGTTTTCATATTTTCTGCTAGCTTATAACATTAAACCTACCACGAGGGGCCATTTTATTAGATTTTTTATTTGACAATTATTGAAATTGTAAAGGTGTTCTCATGGGAATGTTGTTGAATATATTTTTTGACACCAGTATGTATTATAGTAAAAATCGCACAAAATATAAATCAATTTAATCTTGTTGTTTTTATAATACTGTACGCATCGGTCACTTTTGATGGTCGGTAGGTTTAGTTTTTCTGCTATAGTTGATTACTAGATCGCGGATGTTTATGCAAAACATTTCTCCATCAATTCCAAGGCATCGAGGTCACGTAGAAATTATTTATTTCAATAACTTCGTTGTCTTCAGCTAATATTAAATTCAGAAGATGTGAGAATCTTCTTCCTAGCATCTCTGGGTGGGTTTGTGTGGTGTCGTCGTAATTTGTACTCATTCTTCATCATTATTTGTTTTAAAATGTATACAGTGGTTAAGGAAAGTATTCGAACGTCCTTGAAAACGGAATAACTTTTTTATAATTGTACCAAACGATCTGATTTTTTATAATCAATTAGAAGCGTTGGTTTACGAAGTGATATGCAAAAAAGATTTTCCAAAAATCGTAATTTACAAGGTTACATGCAAAAATGAAAAAGGCATTTTTTAAAACTTTTTTATTTGGGCTCTTAATGAGAATTTAAAATCTATGTTTCGTAGATCTATGTTAGTTATATGTATACATGCTGAAAATTTCATCGAAATCGGTTGACGCAGGAAAAAACGACACGCATCGAAAGAGTATGATTCCGTAAAGTCGTGTAAAACTACGATTTTCACTATTTTTAACCGCTTGTAACTCGTGTGTATGTTAATCGATTTCGATGAAATTTTCAGCATGTGCGTAACTAACATAGATCTACAAAACATATATTTTAAATTTTCATTGAGGGCCCAAATAAAAAAGTTTTAAAAAATCTTCTTTTCATATCATTTCGTAAACCAATGCTTCTAATTGATTATAAAAAGTCAGGTCGTTTGGTACAATTATAAGGAAGTTATTAGTTTTTAAGAGGTGTACGCGCGAATACTTTGTACACCCACTATTACATGTAGATCGTTTGACGATCGGCATGATATATCTGTAGAAACAGCTGTTTCTACAAATTCAATGTAATTGCAGTTCTTCGCGAATATCTCGAAAATGATCTCTACACCACGACGACATATTACAAAATAACCTTTTATGCGTATATTGTGAACATATTTTGATGTTTCCACCGTTTTTCATTTCATGCATTTTTCTCGTAAGTGCATAAAATCCGCAGTCTATTAATTTTCTATAAAATTAATTATCTTCATGATAAAAAAAATCTAAATATATTTTATGAAAAAATTTTATTTTAATTTGATTCAACGTGACGAAATGCATTGAACCAATACGCCGTACATTACTATAGCATCTTCTTGAAATGTATTTGATCGTTCTTGAATTTCTCAATTTACTATAATTGGTGAGAATTGAGAGCGTTAGAATAGTTAACGCTGAATTCTAGTAGGTTAACGCAAGATTAGAGCGGTTCTGTGTAAAAGCAGTAAGCATCGTATTGGTTCAAACAAACTGCCCCAGAGGCTGAGAGTTTGATACAGGCAAACGGCTGACATGGGTTATTTCACGGGCCTAATCAGAATGTTTACACGAGAACGGTAATCTCCGTTTGACTTTGACTGCCTCCGGCACGAACCTATCGGCGCGTCTCAAAACATATGTCTCACTTAGGATAAAAGGCAGAAACCAAATCGTGAATGTGTGTTCTACGAAAATACCGAATAAGAAATAGATCGATTCGTGAGTGTGTACTCTACTAAAGTACCGAGAGGAGAATAGGATGGACAGAAAATGGACAAAAAATTTAGGTTAGTTTATAAAAAATTTAGCGTCTCGAATTACGTTTCGGGAATAACTTTTTGTAAGTATTTTGCGAATTGAAACTGTTTTGCTACGACCATTTGAGCCTTACAGAGAGAAGTGTTTTCATGCCACATCATCTTTAGTTTCATTATTTCATATGGAGGAATTTGAGAATCCTTCTAAAATAAAAATATCTGAAGTCATATTTAACAAACGAAATACTTTCGGGTCCGGCCTGACCCGGCCCGATCTGTTTCCGATATTTTTCCCGGATTCTCGCATACCTCTGATAAAGAGACATTCTACTTACTATTCCTAATTCATCAGTGAATCGCGATCGATGACGAAACCATTAAAAAATACATCACTTATGCGAAGTGGTAGCTATCCGATAGGACTCTTGATCCCGGTAGAACGGACGTGCGATTCAATAATCTCGGCGCAAACAAATCCGCGGAGTTAGATGCTGCGATCTACCATCTCGGATAATCTTAAAATAAACGTTATCTTGGGGATTGTAAGCCATGTTCGGTCTCTGTTCGTTCAAATATTGAAATTCAGAGCAGTGTCGGATCTAGGGTTGGGCTTTGTAGGCTGCAGCCAGTGTTGGGCAATAAATAAATTTATTTAAATGAAGAATTATTTAAATAACAAGTTATTTGTTATTTGGAGATTCAAATAAAAATCAAACATAATTATTTATTATTTGAGCAAGTCTACATAGAATTATTTAAAATAATAAAGTTAATTGTTGTTTACAAATACAATTTCAATTATTATTTGTATTGAGAAATAATAAACTGAAAAGATTGCTATAGCAGACAAAAAACGCGCACGTGTTCATTCTATACACAAAATGCAAGAAATAAGAGAAGACCAAAAACTATTTATTTGATATCCACCTGAATCCAAATAATAAATAATCTTTTATTTTATTTTATAATTATTTTATTTGCAAATAAGAATTAATAAATAGATCACTTTTGGAATTATTTAAATTACTTTTATTTAAATAAAAAGTTTGTTTATTATTTGCAATTAAAATCACACGTTTATTTATTATTTAAAATAAAATTTGCCCAACACTGGCAGCAGCCCAGAGCTTCGTTCAGTCAAAGTTGTAAATAAAATAAAAACAATTTCAATCAGAAACTTAATAAAAAATAGATTATACAAAAATGTTTGGTACTCGAGTTAATTTGGGTTAGTTGGGTAGGCCCCCAAACAGTGTTAGCTTTAAAATTAACGGTCAGCCGCGAACGCTTCGGCCCCCGATTATGGTTGATATAACGGAGGTTCAACTGTAATTAGATTGTAAATAGAAATACCGAGTCACCGAGTTTCGTCGTGCCGTTATGGAAAATATTAGTTTCATGAATCATGGACTTGTTTGACTACAGTTCAGCCTTGAATAAACGAGGAGGCGCGAGATTTTCAGAAATACATCCGCAAACAGACGTGGATAGGTTTCGGGAAAGTTGTTACCGTAAAAAGTACATATTGCCTAAGCCAGGCGTGTCTAGATGTTACCCGCACTACTCAAGCCTTATGCTAATGCCAGGCACTTGTGGCGCATGGCGGCAGTGCTTCGATTGTGCCCAAATTTTCTCGCGCAGGCGCGAAGCAGTAACATATCTACTATTGGGTAGCAGAGCGGCCAGAGCCCTGAGGCAGTTATATTGGCGGGGATGTACCGAAATAATCTTACCGGACAAAAAGACTCCAGGACGTGTCCTACGAGTTACAAAATATACACAAATTCACTTGTTATACATTCATTTTTCAGAATCAAATCATATAAATTTTTAAAAATTCTGCGGGGTGCTTAAGGAACCCCATTTTATCGAGAAGCTTACGTTACTGAGGCTGAAATCGCACAATCTAAGCACTGCATGGCGGTACGACCGTCGACCGTGTCAAATAGGGGGAGAACGTCACCTCCTACCTTCGTCGAATGAAGAAGTAGGAGGAGGGCCACATGTGGCTCCCGGAGCGCAAGCTGGACAGGCCTGGCCTAAGCGAAGAGACAGAGCCTGGAAAAAGCAACTTGTTGATGAGACCTCGGAAGTTTGATAAATATATCCTGGATCGGTTCCAATCAGTCTCACAATTAGGAATAGTAAAACAGTTTAATTAAAGAAAAGGAACGAATTGAAGCTTTATTCTATGTATACATACATTAATGAGTGACGACAATAAGTTAAATTTAATTTGCGAAATATAATAATGTCCTGAACACTGGACAGGAACTAAAGATGATATCGCCATTATCGCGTGAGCGTATCAAAGTTGAATTTTAATTGAAGAACCGCGTTTTCCCGAGAGATTGCAACGAGATAGATGCGTCATAGAGACACGACAGCAGGGAAACGTGAAACGCTTGCTGTGCATAATGTATGTGTGATAAGCCTCTTTTCGAACGCAGCCCTTCTGGCTTTGGCGCGAATGTATTTCCATAAAAAGGGCGGAATATTCTCCTCTAAATGTTGCGCCGCCGCCGCATGCTTCTCGATACTTCCGAGCATTATGGTATTAAACAGTGGAATCGCATTATCATTAATGAGTTCCGTTTTTCATCGCGGTGCCGGGGATCGTCTAATGAATCTCGAGATTTCCGCGAAAACCAACACGAGGAAACTTGGTAAATTTTATCTTCACTGTACGCGCATCGGAAATTATGCGAAATGTATGTGGGATTATTAAGAGTGGGCCATTCGAAATTGTCTTCTTGGTCTAGTTTAATGCGAAATTTAAAAAAAATGTGTACTCGATTAAAACCTACGGACATACACATTTAGTACCAAAAATATATTTCCTTAAAAAGGGTGATTCCCAAGGTCATTTGAAATAACCTTTTCCTTTACGAAAATGCTCTACGAGGCTTTGTTAAGGAATTATTAACGATAAACTGCGGACCAATCACGGCGCGAGAACCATCGCCGGGGCGGAGTCCGTTCGCAGTTCCCGCCCCAATTCGTTTTTCTTGAATAACTACTTAACGAAACGACCGAGAACATTTTCGCAAAGGAAAAAGTTGCTTCGAATAGCCTCAAGAACCACCCCTTTCAAGTACATTTGTCTACTGTATAAAAAAATGGCCAAACTACTCCGAATTGTGAACCGTACGAAGCTATGAATCGAACCGAATACCGCAGCGTCGGTCGTCCATATTTAATTTTGTTTAAATGAAGAGTATTTCCAAGCCCGCGCGCGGCTTCCGGCAGTGGTTCGTTTGTCCGGAATCGAAAGATGGAAGTTCGGCGAAGCGTAATTGAAGGAGGTTCCTGCGGAAGGATGAGGAATAGGCTCGCGTAGAAGTCACGAAGAAGAACAGAAAGTACTTTGTTTGCGCTGGAAAAGTGTATCCGGCCGAAAGTGGTTTATCGATACTTGTTCGAGCAGTTCCAGTCCTCGAGCGACAATTAATAACGGATCGTGTTTGGATGGGAATTGATTTTAATGATTCGAAGTTTCCGGGAGTTTGCCATTGCTATGCTCTCGCGTCTGGTGGATCTCGTGAAATTGTAAGTTACGATCTGTGTAACGCGAGCTATACACACCCTGTACATCTAATTATTCTCGGAAATGGATGTTGCAACCGTTCCAAATTGCGTGTCTGTTCATCGTGAAGCATGAAGAAGGCGAAAATAGAAAATCGCGTTAACCCCGCGTTTTGAAATACGTTTTGCGAATTGATATTTCACGAATTGGCTCTCCTACCGTCCGCCATGTCGGTTCCCAGGCCGGTCCAGAAAAATTCGGTCATCGGTTTCCATTTAATTCGATAAAGGACAGGTTTTATGCTGCTGTCGAGCGCGTCAGGCGTTTCAATAAACTCGATCGCGATGATATAATACGCTGTAATTGCGACAGAAACACCTGACTCTTTTACCATTTAGAGAGGGGAACGCCAGTTACATGGGCGTGGGATCTGGAAAATTTCATTCGGTGCTTATATTATGACATGATCCTGGATAGCACAAAGACGTCCATTTTACTTCTACTTTAGGCCTGAAAGTCTTACGTCCTAAAAAAACGTTTTAAGACCATAAACAGTGTGGTTATTATATACCCATAATCTAGCAGTATTAGCATTGGTATTATTTGTTCGAGTTATAGTGTTTTTGCTTCAATTTCAATTTCAATTTTTATTGTGATTTTAATTGTAATTTTAATTTTTGTTATTTTTATTGTGATTTTAATTGCAATTGTTATTTTTATTACACTTTTTATGTCAATTCCACATTCGTTCTTCTAGTAAAGCCATTTATTAATTACTCTTCTTTTCTTTTAATTTAATTAACATTTATGCACCTTTGAGACTTCTTAGGGCCGTCTTAAAGACCTCCCGAATGTCCTACGAACGTCTCCTAAACGTCTCTTAGACGTCAAACAAATGTCTGAAAGACGTACCGTTTTCTAAGACATTCAGGAGACGTTCGTAGGACATTCGGTACATCTTTTAGACGTCTGAATGTTCTATAATAATTGTGGTACACCTTCAACTAGCCTCTATGAACTAGCATAATCGCAGAACTAGAGATTTGAGACGCGTCGTTCTAACAAGTCTTTCCAGCAATTTCAAATTATAATTGTATAAAGAGTCTTCCATTCTGAGGTGTCATTTTAAATTTCTCGCTATTTTGCCACTCTCCGACACGTTGTTAGTAAAATTGTAAAAGAATCTTAAATTGTAGAAAACTGTAAAATTGTACATTGCAAAAGTAATTGTAAAAAATTTTATATTTCAGAAGAAATGTGCATTAAAGTTTACATTGACGTAAATTGCGAAAAAATTGTCAATTTCAAACAATTGCAAATTGTAAAAACCCGCATTTTTCCAGAATGTAGAATATCATTTCTAAATGGAAGAGCCTTTAGTATTAATAGCGAGCAGACTGCGGGCATTCGTGCGTTCGTATTAAATGCTACATGAATATGAAAAAGCGCGGAGCGATATCAACTGCGAATTAAATATTAGACCGCTTCAAAAAAACGCACCGGTGCAATAAACGAATTCCCGTTTGAATCGCAGGAACATCATTTCGCCCGAGTATCTGCAGTCTGATATTTATTAATTGAGAACGTGCAAAAAAACAATTTCCGTGTTCTGTGCAGGTCGGCGATTTTTTAGTGGCAGCCCTTGGAAATCCGGTCGCTATGGTGTCTGCAATCACTGGAGGATGGTACTGGGGCTACAAAGTGTGTCTATGGTATAACTTATTATTTACTAACTGAAGTTACACGGGATTTCTCAGAGGAGCGGCGTGCGGCCGTGCTGCTTCGATTCGGTTTCATCGGGAATGAGCATTGTTCTTCGTCGTTCGTTGTCGACTTACTCTGGGTTCCACTTGTGCTGGAACGTAATGAAATTGTGGCGCCATATTGTCGTTTCCCTCTGCCGTTGTCGTTGCTTTTTTAACTCTGTGATTACGTAATTTCTACATTTATTTATATTTAATTTTTTTAATTTGCGTCTTATGATGACTGTATAAGATCAGAGTCTGGCAAAAATTTAATCAACGATTGACGAATGAATTTCTACTTCAATCGTTAACCGCAATTAACAATTAAACTCCTACTTTTTAGTCGTTAATTGCGGTTAACGATTACATTCTTTTCATTCAATTATTAACTGCTGAAATTTCGAAATGAAATACGGAATCAAAACTGTATGCATACTGAAGAAAATGTAAACTGAGTTTTTGTTGAGATATGCAGGGTGTCCCAAAATTCCTTCAACATCCGGAAATGGGAGGTTCCTGAGATCATTTGAAGCAATATTTTCCTTTGCAAAAATAGCGTCCGCGGTTTTGTCAAGGAGTTATTAACGAAAAACACGGTCCAATCAGAGCGCGATCTAGACGCGTGTTGGCATGGTCGTGTTTTTCGTTAATAACTCCTGAACAAAGCTGCGGACGCTATTTTTGCAAAGGAAAATGTTGCTTCAAATGATCTCAGGAACCTCCCATTTCCGGATGTCGATCAATCTTGATAAAAATATTAATTGATTAATGCCCAATTCTGTCCAAGATGAATCAACGTTGAAAAAATGTAGAAGATATTTTAGTTTCCCCTGCCATTCCAGCGGAAGAAGCGCCCCATTTCGCGTTTTAATTCGTGCGATTACATGTCGATTAATAAGCTACGTGAAGGCTAGCCGGCGGCAAATTGTATTTTAAACGCTGCACGGTTCCGAATTGCGGCGGTAGTAAAAACCGGCTGGTCATTTCGTAGCAGAGGTCACGGTTGTTGCACACGAACCGGCGAAATTTCGCACCTCGCTGCCGACTCCATGAATGCCGATTAAAAATCAAACGCACGAAAATAACCGGATTTTTATTTTTCGAACTATGAAAAAATTACAACAACCACATAACGAGATGCTGAAACTGTAAAAACACGAACTTACTGTTTCATAGCTTCTACGAGAAATCGGCATTTCGAAATGTTTTATATCTTTTGAAATTCGAAGATAAAAATGCTGAAAAAATTCATAGACATGCATTCTAATAAGGTGGAGTGGGGTAAGTCCGTCTACGGGGCAAATCCGTTAATTGGTTATTTTTATTATAATATGAACAAAATTTCTCTAGCTTGTATTTATTAATATAGTATAAGTTAGTATGAACTATTCTACGTAGATGTCGCCCAAGAATAAAGGTGTTTTCCTCGCTTAAATCAACCAATGTCAAAGTGTCACGTGCGAGGTACGCGTACAACTTTGAGGTTACCCTGAACGTGCAATAGTTTACAAGTTATTAATATATACTGTGTTGTTACTTTAGGTAAGTACAACAGATATTGATGTAGGTTTACATTAAATAAACCGTTTTTAGTGTATTTTTTAAAATTTATTGAGAAAAACACTAGATGATCTTGCCCCGTAAATATTACTACACGAGGCAAGTCCGTACTATCACGGTGGGGTAAGTCCGTACTCTATATGGGTAACTATAAAACTAAACAATATATTTAATGCAATAAAAAGCATTTTGTAGTAGGCTTGATACTAATTCTTTTCTTGCCTCGTAGCACTCGAAACAAGGTTCGAAAGCATTTTTAGCTCTCAGAGACGGACTTGCCCCATTTTCGGGGCAAGTGCGTCCTAGATGACACTTTGTGCAATATCCTATCAAAATGATAATTTTCAAGCAAAATTAGAATCCTACATAATACTATTCATCAGTAATAACTGTGGCAAGACTTCGATACCAAGAACGTTCAGTTTTTACATACTAGACTGAAAATACATCAGTTTAAAGTCCAACTTTGCAAAAACTAGGGCGGACTTACCCCACTCCACCTTAGCTGGAATATCATATAGGGTTAGAAATTGGCACAGAGTATTTTCTTCGGATATTCGCTACACCCTTTATAAAATAATTATCATCTTTTAAGCGAACAATTAATCTTGTATAGAATTAATCTAATAGCTGGAATATATCATATGAGGTTGAAAATTGGCACAGAGCATTTTCTTCGGACAATGGCCTATTCGCTACACCCTCTATAAAATTATTATTATCTTTCAAGCGAACAATTAATCTCGAAAGTCAGCGTCGGTATCTCTCAGCTTCAAAATCAATAAAAATCTTGACAGATATTATATAATCGGGAAGGAAAAGGAGCTCTCCCAGTATTCTGAACATAAAATTCCGAATTTTTACGTCACAGTCTTCGTCGGATGATGATCGATGAAAACTCGATGTACGTCTTTATCGAAGGAAGCAGGAAAACTCTTTCCTCGTTGATCTCCGCGGAATGCTGATAGACGTAGCTTTCGAGGAAAAATTCCTCTCGACATTTTTTCGCCGTGCAAGAGCTTCCCAAACACTGGGTATCCCGGTGAACAATGTTTGTAGGCGAAGAAACTGCTTTTGTCGGCGCACCTTTAATCTCGGACAGCTCGGATGGATTCGATTCGACCGGACCCCGCGTCGTTCCTTATCCTAATAAAAGCTAGACGCAGCCTTTACATTATTGCGATCCATAAATCATTCAACGTCTTCTTATACGAAACAGCGATGATAACACTTTCGAGGCCGGCCTTCGGTGGAAACATTTCCTTCTATCAAGAAGGGGGAAGACTCTCGGGGGAAAATAAATATTTTCTTGCATCAAGAAAACATATCTCCAAGGAAAATAAGCATCCTCTTTCATCGAGAAAATGGATCTACAAGGGAAGTATTTGTATTCTGAGGAAACGTTTGTCCTCCAGGGAAAATGAATTCCCTAGAACTCACCAGTCCGATTTCCATCAGGAACTCGGTACATTGAATTTTTAACGAGTGAAAAGTAATTTTCTACTTCATCGTTCCCTTAAAATTTCCCGACCGAAGCCGAAGCAGAATGAAAATCTAAGAACTTGATCCCCGGGTCCTTGGTTAGTTGTTCGATTTTACGGGAACCAGGGATCACAATGAAGTTAATTCGCACCCCTGACTCGATCAGAAAGCCGGAGCCGCGCCGTAGTCGTCGGTGGGATGTTGAATTAAATAGAAAATTCTCCCGGGAAATCGGGGTGTCCTCCCACCGTCTCGGTGGAGTCTTCGAATTAAGGCGAAATATGTCTCAACTGAGCTAACAAAGCAACGCGGGACCAAATACCGACCGGGAATTTTTATGTTGCGTAAATGGAAGATTGCCTCGAATTTTCTAGGGCAGCGGACGGCGAACTTGTTAGTCGAAATATTCAAATATCAGTAGTAGAGTAGACCGTCTATAGTCGGAGTTGGGCAAAATGTAATTTCAATTACAATTACAATTACTTACCAATTACTGTAATTTGAAATTGCATAAATACAACTACAATTACATGTAATTAAATACCAATTACTCGGAGTTGGGCAAAATGTAATTTCAATTACAATTACAATTACTTACCAATTACTGTAATTTGAAATTGCAGAAATAAAATTACAATTATTTGTAATTTGTAATTGCAATTAGTTGACGACTCACTGTAATTGTAATTGTGGTCCGCAATTACAATTACTGGTTGAGCCAAAGTAATTGCAATTACCAATTACAATTACATGTAATGAACTAGCAAGGAACTAGAATCTAATTAGATTTTGGGTCGAAACATGGGTGTGCGAAGCGCGGCTTTTTGTTCTTATTTGAGCAGATTTTGGGCTGGGTGAGGGATCATTCTAAAGAGGAAGGTTAAATACAGCCCGCTCGGAAAATGATTTATCGAGATTATGTTTATATCTAATAAGATGAGTGTACGAAGCAGAGGAAAAATTTTTGTTACAAATAGGCTTTTTTGACTTTGACACATGATGGGGTCAAAATCTTTGTGCAGCTCAAAATATCCTCTTATAAGGAGAAAAAGCCGCGACCCACAGACCCATGTTTCGACCCAAAATCTAGTTGAATAGATTCTAGTGCTTTGCTAGTTTTGTCACGTGACTACCCTTCCCCCTTACCCCACTTGGTCACGACCGACCGGTGACGAATGGGTCGATTATCATGAGAAAGGACAAGGAAAAATGTGGCGAGTGAGATTAATTGGTGTGGCACAATGAGCTCAAAGGGGAACGGAAGATGCGTCAGGTGTTTGCGTTCGAATAATGGGTCCGATCGACGGGTCTCGCTTTAACGACGTCGTTTCCATTGCAATCGGTAAACGAAAGGGCTCTGGCTCTCGTGACACTCACTTCGGCAATTGAGCTTAACGAACCGCAGCCCGTTCTCCGTGATAATTACGTCGTCGCTGACAATCAACGGTCCGCGTTCGAAACCGACCATTCTCGCGACTCTCAAATCATTTCGAGCTCGCATAAGTTCAGAAGCGTGTGTACTGTGTACCCAACCCCTTGTTTCATCGGAGGAAACGTACCTGACACATCGATCCTTATTCGGAGAGTAAACTGCGACTTTTTGAAGAACTATCGAAAATGTTCAAAATTACTCTAGTTATATATATTTTTCTATTATCTTGCGCCCCGGCAAGAATAGTAACATTTCCAGAAAATACAGTACCCTCACAATAACGATTTTAAGGGGTTACGCCACCCTGAGATTTAGAAAAACCCGATTTTTTAAAAATTTTCTTTTAATTTAGAGTTCGGGGAATAATTTAAGCCATGGTAGATGCAAAAGCTCCCAAAAGTAGAGAAGTTACAGTGCTTAGAATTTCGTGCGTTTCCGAGTCGCACTTTTCCTTCTTTTGCGTTTATCTCAGAAACTATACGTCCGATTGACTTAAAATTTGATATAAATAATTCTAATAACATTATCTATCGCGAAGCATGGGATTTCTTTTGATACGATATCCCAATTGTTTATAACAATCGTTTAAAGTTTGATTGGTTTTGGTAAAAACTGAATGTTTATTTTCACTTTCCTCGCGTTTGTACAAAAATGGTTTTATCTTGAAATCCCTATGCTACGCGATAGATATTATATCAAGGAACAATAAAATGATGAGTTTTTTAGTTTCTGATAATCAAGAGCATCACAATCCGTTACTCTTACAATTAGTCTTGTAAACAGGGTAGGACCATATCTATATTCACCTTGAATATCTCCGTTATTTGTAACAATATGGAAAAATGTTATGAACAAAATTTGCACGGTACAGAGGGGGCTATATTGTGACATAAACATTTTCTGCGTGGGTGGGGGCAAAGTGGAGATTTCAAGGTCACCTTGATTTTTTTTAATAGAAACACCTGCTTTCTGTATCATGAATCGATAGACTATCGAATTCTGAGTAAAAATGTATGGACCTCCATATGTCCTAAATCTAATAGTTTACGAGATATTATCCAAACAATTTTCTTTCTTCTTTGGATATTATCTCGTTAACTATTACGTTTAGGACATATGAAGGTCAACGCTTTTATACTCAGAATTTCATACTCTATCGATTTATGGTATAAAAAATAAGACATTCCATTTAAAAAAATAAAGGTGACCTTCATATCTCTAAAAAAGATTGCATAAAAACAAAAATTTTTTGATATCGTATGAGCCCCATTTTACCATTCAACTTTGTCCTGCAGATATTAGACATATCTTTAAAAACAACAGAGATATTTGAGATGGCAACGTTAGGAGACTCACCCTGTATAATAATAAAATAATTATCACATTCATAGTTTCGTAGAAAAAGATTCGTAAACTTTGATGTCATTTCGACTGACTCAGGGTGGCTTAACCCCTCGAGAGAATTATAAGATCTCCATTCAAATAGACATATTTAATTTGTTCGGAAAAATATGCTTGGAAGTAAACGCGATTAGGCTCGATAAAATGATATTATGAGATTTGACTAATTTTTCATTGATGTTTTCAGGTACGCCTGGTTCATGTCCACGTTGGGATTCGCCAGCATCGGGAACCTGACGGTGATGGCGGTGGAGAGGTGGCTGCTGGTGGCCAGACCGATGAGAGTGTTATCCATACGGTAAATAACGTCGGACTTATTCTTATCCGGTCCTCCAGCCTCGTTTCGAAAGGGATTTGGCTCTCTTTTCGAGAAACCACGGCTCTCGACCGACTGGAATTGTAGGACAGGTCGAGCGGCCCCGGTTCCGCTCCAAAAACCATCGGCCGTTGTCGCTCTGTTGCTCGACGCACCTGCGTCAACCAACCATCAACCAAATGGATCGTAACTGCTCAACTTGACACGCGATTATTCCGATTTTCTGCCCCGACCGACTGTTATCCTCTCACTATCTCTTTTCACTTATCTGTGATCGGAGGCGATTAACGGCTTCAGATTGCTGAATTAAGGGGCTCAAGATATTATCTTTCAATCAATTTAAGCGACCAGGGATCTATCACAGTATACAAAATAATTTTACAGACAGAATATTCTTAAATCTTCCTTGGATAAATCCTTCTTAATTTTATCTTTAATTATGCCATGCAATTAGACGAGGTTGGAAACCTGGAATCGAGCACAAGCTTCTTCACATAATTGTGAAATGAACGAAGTTGAACTGTAATCAGGAGTCCAGCAGCGAAGGTTGCTATCAACACGAGCGTTTTTCTTCCTCGAGTAAAGTTCGCAACAGAAACTCTATTTACAAACGCCTCTGCCCCCACGCGATTCGCGAGTACTGTTCAGTCCGACGGAAACTTTCCTAAAGAACTTAGCTCTCGATAACGCTGCGCGACTTCAAAGTTACGTGCCCGCCTAACTACAGCATTATTCGAACTTCTGACAAAATGTAGCACCTCATTGTTGCGCCACTCCCACGAGTCCAACGCGTTTTATTAACGTTTCTGTCCGCGTCGAAGTGGTCATCGAAATGTATGTCAAGACGATAATAGGACGTTAGTAATTCAATTAATATCCACAGAGAAACTATTGCTGCGTTTCGGTAGACAATACCTGTTCCAGAATAATTACATTCTCGTGCAGCCAGCAAAGAAGCTATTTACCTCAATTAAGATTGAGGAACGGACCGAGAGCAGGCTTTGTTCGAGAGAATCAGCTAATTGTTTGGCGAAGGAAAAGTTAGCTGTGCTTGCCGGAGATGAACAGGAAATATTTTTCGTATTAAAACTGGGTCATAGAAACATTTTATGGCGCGGCTAATTACCATCTCTCTTTCTTCGACGCGGCACAGTTTACAGAGAATTTACATTCAATAGGAATAATGGCTAATACAGTAAAATCTTGATCTAAGGGACTGTACGATCTTAGTAAGTTCGCCCACCCCCTCTTCTGCAGTGCAATTACAAAACGATTAGCTTGCCGAGTTGTTGATGTTGTCGTTGTCATTGTATGCGTCAAATCTTGTAATCGAATTTTAAATCACTTCCCGATGAACTAGAGACTTGAAACTTTAAACATAGCTCAGAACTGGATAACAATGCAATATTAATTTTAAAATTTTAAAAATCTGGGTTTAGGAGAAAAAAATTTAAATATTAACCGTTACACCTCACCGCGCGACGTTCGGGGTAGTACGTCATCGCGTTCAGCGATCCCCACTCCGACTCATCCCCACTTCACTGACCCACTTCGCACCGAAGGAGCTCATTATCAGTGAGGTGTTCCGTTCATTCAGTTCCATTTCGGAGAATTTCGGACTCCATCAAGAGACGTCGTCTCCCGGAGTCATCCCCTCATTCTATCTCGCGTATTTCCATATCTTGCGTTTCTACATCTTACTATGTCATACCAGTATTATTATATCCTGCGTTCCATTTAAGAAAGTAGAAAATAAAAAGATATATAAAAAAAAACTTTTTAAAAACCACGCTTATATTAAAATGCACTGAAAAGGAGAAAATAATTTTTTTAGATATTAATGGCTATATAAATAAAAGCGTGGAGCGCCCACGAAGATTATGTCAACATAGTTTAGCGCTCCACGCTTTTATTTATGGTCACTAATGCCTAAAAAAATTATGTTCTCCTTTTTAGTGCATTTTAATATAAGCGTAGCTTTTAAAGTTTTTTTTTATTTATGGGACCTCACCCAGACCAACCTATTGGCGACATTTCTCTGGTTAAAATGACACTAATCACGATACCAATTCACAGCGGAGTAAGTCGTCTGAAGATATTGTAATGGAATCAGGCTAATTACAATCGAAGGGGCTGCCGCAATAAGAAGGCAGTTCCGCTTTCAGGCGATTACGGTAAACGAGAAACAATAAAAAAGCTCGACGAACGCTTTCTAATGAGACATTCGATCGTTCCGTTTGAGATCGGACACACTGTATAGGCGATCCGATCTTTCTCAGAGAATTCTTCGCGACAGCATCATTTTAACTGCGACAACTTACAGCGACGCTGGTCTGTCATTTATGGCGATAATTCGTGGGTAGCAGGGTTGCCATCTGCGAGTTCCGTCAGGCCTCTTACCCTTCTGCCCCTCGTCCAGCTGTGCTGCGGAGCCCGTCTTTGCTTCCCCCACTCTTCCCACTAACACTGACGCGTACCACGTGGAGCAAACTAACGAGTGTGGGCGAGGGGCGGAAGTATAAGGGGCATGGCGGGACTCGCAGATGGCAACCCTGGTGGGGAGGCGTGGCAGATGCGTGGGCAAATAACGTCACGTGACCGCGCCACGGTGGAATAGCATCGTCTCAATCTAACGACTCTGGGGTCACGAATGACTCCGGCATAGCACACGGAGAAGTAATCGCGATCGTGAACTTCTGGGACACGTTCCGTTCGAGTTCTTGTTGCATGACAGAGTTCTATATCGAACCTATTAAAATATTAGGAACGAAACGACAGGAAATTTCAGAAAGGTGGAATGACGGAAGAGCAGGTTCGTTTGCAAAGTTCAAAGACCGAGCCAAACGTAGAAAAGGACAGCGACTCTCCGCGTCTCTTTCTTTCCCATACACTGTCCTTCCTTGCGCCCGAAACTTTCATCGTCAATTAAACCACTAAATACAGTTGAAATTATATCGTGTTTAGTGTTATTTTAATCAGAAAAATGCGACAAATAAATTGGCGAAAGTTTCATAAAAAAATAAGTAATAATAAAAAAATTTTTATATTGGTGTCACATTGTGAGGACGCACGGACCTTTGAACTGTGCCGGCGACAGCGACTCTCCGCGTCGCATTAGTAGTAGTTCGAGATCAGATTACTACAGTGGAGGGGATATTTGTTTTTCATTCATCGTGCACGACCTTTTCGCGACTATAGCGGATTTACTGTAATACGAAATCGAGGAGAACACGAGCGGTTGTTGAGCAGCGCTGAATAGTTGACGAGTGTTGAGTGAATTCATTCATCTCTCTTTGTTCTCAGCTGCTTGTCGGTAAGAGGAGACAAGCCGCTGTTGTTATTCCACAGTTAATTGCAAACGTGATCTACGGACCGACTTAATCTTGAGCGCGATATATAATATTCCTGAGAAAGGATACCCATAATTATCTGGGTCGATGCATCGAAAATTCTTTCTGATCAACATTTCCTATTCTATGCTACTCGCTGTCTAGCTGTGTACGAACAGGTCGAGGACGAGGTGCTCATTTTGCGATATTTTTCTTTTAATTCTATGATCTGCCATTTATTTCCGGTACTCGAGGCCACCTTGTTACCACAATAGGATCATGATATTAGTGTTAGACTGTAATGGGGTCTCTCCAGGCAGAAATCTCATTGTTCCCGTCGTCGGTTGGTCTGCCTTTAATAGGACAGCCGTGATACTTGGGTTCTTCGTCTGGATCTACGCTCTTTGCCTCTCGTTGCCGCCATTGTTCGGCTGGGGAAGCTACGGACCGGAAGCAGGAAACGTGTCCTGCAGCGTGTCCTGGGAGGTCCACGATCCAATTACGAGAAGCGACAGTTACATCGGCTTCCTGTTCACTTTCGGTCTGGTCATCCCTGTGATAATCATCAGCACCAGTTACCTGGCGATCGTCGCGACGTTGAGGAAAGTCCGGAAGAGAGCAGGTAATCTGTTTATGCTCATCTTTCTGCTCGTTTGTCTTCCTCCCCCCCCCCGTTCACCGAATCTCTCGCTTTTCTTAAATCATCTCCAACCGGGTATAAATAACCAGGGAATCTTCGTTATCATCCTAGATCCTTCGAGGACCAGCGTAATGACGTCTTCTTCCATTTTGGGAAATAATATATCGGAAAGTATAATAGTTTGTTAATTGCAGAGACAGATTTGGGTAAAACAATCTTTATGGTCTAGTCAATGAATGCTCATAAGTGGAAGGAACACAATTTTTAACTTTGGGACTTTGTTTGGACTAGTTAGGAGGTAAACATACTAAAAGGTAGAGGTCCCCTTTTTCGGTTTTCCGCTTATATCTCAAAAACTATGTGTCCCAGCGTCAAGACCATTCCATACAAAATTAGAGCTGACAAAATTTTCCATAAGATAGACTGGATTCAGTTTTTCGCTATCTCGCATAGTTTCCGAGATATCCACGCTCAAAGTTCACTAATCGTGAAAAAGAAATTTTTGCCTCACGTGTTTTGCCTTATTTGACTAGCTAACTCTTCAGCACAATTAGTGAACTTTGCGAGATAGCGAAAAACTCAATGGAATCAATCTTGTGGCACATTTTGTCAGCTTTAATTTTGTATAGAATGGTCTTATCGCTAGGACGTATAGTTTCCGAGATATAAGCGAAAATCCTAAAAAGGGGACCTTCTACGTGTTCTCCTGCCTTTTAGTATGTTTACCTCCTAACTAGTCCAAACAAAGACCCAAAGTTAAAAATTGTGTTCCTTCCATTTCCCTCTATAACTTTTCGTTCACTGGACGGGACCTAGGGATTTTTAACTTTTTAAAATCCTGTAGATTTTTTTAGGCATCGAATATTCGAACAAATTCGTATTCGTATTCTAAAAATGTTTTCGAAGATTTGATTTGATACCTGCAGAATTCGAAACGCTTCGGGAGAAGCAAAAAGAACTAGAGTGTGTTGCTGAAGCTGACGGCTTCTGGAATGTTTGGCCGGAAAGATTGCTAGGAAATAGTAACAGTACTCTCCCTCGTAGGGAGGTTTCCTATCACAAAGCCCGGCGAAACGGCCATTACATTTCCTTACACCTGATAGAATAGCAGTTTCCGTGATTTCACTGGGGGGATGTAGCAAAAACACCGTGCCTCGAGAGACGCCTTTTCCGCTTCACAAAGAGAACGCCGAGTTGGTTTTATCGTTGGTGATCGAGGCACCCTTTTTACTTCCCGAAGCCTCGGTGCCGCGGAGTGTTTCCGGGACAAATGTCGGTTTTGTAATTCAGGTTCACGAGGAAGACGGGAAGCGAAGATCACGAAGATGGTCGCGTTGATGATCATGGCGTTCCTGCTCGCTTGGTCACCCTACGCGGCGTTGGCTCTCGCCGCTCAGTATTTCGACGTAAGTACCTGGATAAAGTGTACGAGCTAGTCGTCGAGCCAACGAGCCGCGAGGAGGGTAATGCGTTTCCCTATTGAGGCTCTCGTACAAGAGTTTACTGGTAAACATCTGGTTCAGGAGTCTACTTCCCCTTTCACCATTTTGCTTCCTCCCACACGGTGCAATCCGATCAATTTTCGAATAACAACTCGTTCTATCAACTTAGTTTTCGAATCGATACGTTACTACATTCTAGACTGCGGATTTTATGTATTTTTTACGAAGATGGACACGTACATTTTAGAGCAGTGAACTTTTTGAGTTGAGTGAATTTCTTATTTTCCATAAAGATCCGCAGTCCGCTACATTCAAATGGAACTGTCAGGTGTACAGGCTGTAAAGAATTACATCCCCAGTTTCAAGGTCAAAAGGTCGACAATTTTCTTTTTATGAGATGCATCTCACTCTACTCATCACGAGGACAAAAAGTGCAGAAACAACTATGGGTCGAAACTGAACCGTTCTCTTAAACAATTACGATAAAGTTTATTTCGTTATCAAACTGATTTTATTAATATTATATTTTCGATATGTTTCACGTGCAAAGAAATCATTTCCAGAGAGCACGATAAACAAATTCCATCTGACAGAAATAAACAGGCTGCTCTTTATATTACCCGACTCAAAATTTGTGCCTTTCTCCTTTAAATTATGATATATTTGGTATGTAATCCAATAGATTTGTACTCGTGGCGGCTGCAGATCGAAGTTTCGATCCAGTAGGATCAATGGTTCAGGAGTTATGCTTGCTTAAAGTTGAGCGATCTGCAGTGTTTTTGACAGGTAAGGGCGCCGCCATATTGGTAGTGCCGCTTACCGAGTTGGTTGTGATTAGACGGTCGTCACTACAAACCAATATGAAGGCGCCCTTACCTGTCAAAAACACTGCAGACTGCTCAACTTTAAGCAAGCGTAACTCTTGAACCATTGATCCTACAGGATCGAAACTTCGATTACATTCCAAATACATCATAATTTATAGGAGAAAGGTACTTTGGAGGCCGGTAAAGTAAAGTTTACCGAATAAAAATATAATAATAAATAAAATCAGTTTCACAATGAGTTTTGATTCCTCCAACACCGTGACTGCCAACTCAGGGACCTTGAGCATTCTATAAAACCGAAGTAGTTTCTCGATAAAAAGAAGAGAACCATGTCCACGCATTTTGGCGCAGCCTGTACAGAAAAGTGCGATTACGTTTTTCTGCCTCTCTCGTATGAAAGGAAATTCGCGGTATTCACGGGATGATCACGACATTCTGCTGAACAATCACTCGTTTAGAAAAATTGCGATGAAAGTAAAGTGAACGCGCCAAAGTGGACGATCGCGTCGAATCGTCAAAAGTATCACGGCTTATGATTAAGTACAGGCCGGGTCAAAGTAACGGGATGAAGATGAGAGAGAGACGCGTTTCTACACCCATAACAGCGTGCTACGATTTATTCTTCGCCGTTGTTTTGGCGCGACCTGTAACGAGAGTGAATCAACGTGTTGATTAGTATCTCCCGCCGTTCCACAAAAATCAGATTTCTTTCAGTGTGTCGAGAAAGCGATTCCGACCGTGGATTTAAATTAGACGTAGAAAGAAACAACGCTGGGCGCGAAACAAGCGGCCTGAAACGGCTCGATAGGTCTGCACGCCAAGTGCAGTCTTAATCGAATGTGCATCTTGGGTGAAAGTATTGTTACAAATTTTCCATTAACGTCAGAATAATATTAACATATTAATGCGGCCGAAAATTGTTTGCAAACATTGAAAGCGCTTTAGCTACCTTGCACGCGAGTCTAGAAAAATTCGATAACCTTACTCAAGTGCGACAGAGTCGCTGACGTTCACTGTCGATCTACAGGCGAGGCCGTCAGCGTCGGTAGCCGTGCTGCCAGCTCTTCTTGCGAAGTCGTCTATTTGCTACAACCCGATCATCTACGCGGGCCTGAACAGCCAATTCCCGCGGTCCCTGAAGAAGATATTCGACATACGGAGCACGAGGACCATGGTGGCGGAGAGCCAAAACACGGCGCTGACCGTCCTGAACAGGCAGGAACAGCATAATTAGGGACCACCTAGCTGAGCCAGCCGGGATCGCCAGATGAGGGGACAAAGCTCCCCTCCAGTGATGCCAGAATCATAGGTCGTGGGTTTTTTCCCCTCCGCTCGCTCAGCCGACTCGACCCCCCTCTCTGACGCACCGTCTTCGCCACGTTGCTTCTACTGCGCACGCGCTACACACGAACGTATCTCTATCAGAGTATCTCGGCAGAGAAGACAACGGTGCGTGGCGACGACGGTGCGTCAGAGTGGGGGGTCGAGTCGGCTGAGTGAGCGGAGGGGAAAAAACCCACGACGCGTGATTCTGGCATCACTGCTCCCCTCTATCTCCGCCAGTACCGGTCACGTGCACGGCAGAGGTGGAACGAGTCATGTGACCAACCGTAGCGGAAGCGTGAGGGAACAGCGTCATCACGTGACCGGGCTGCGGCGGAGGCGTGGCGAAGGGGGGCCTCACACGTGATTGTAGCGCCATAGAAGGGGAAGGTAGAGTGGGGGCACACAAGTCCTAATCTGGCCACTCTGGTCCCAACTAGGGAATCAACCAGCGATCCTTGGGGCCCTGGCGTATCAACGAGAACGAGAGTAAAGGACATCGAACATTATCGCGAGCACGTTCGAATAGAGAGCGGACTCGATGTATTTCTTATAGGACACTGGACGATGCGGTACCGTCACTGGGGAGGGGCTGTTCTGGTTCTCTTCATGCACGAGCTTCGAGTATATGTGCAGAAGAAGTCGGTTAGAATTCGTAAAATTAACGTAGCAATAGGCGAAACGTGCTAAGTAAAAGATTATGTAACTCCTGCAATTTATATTATTTTTACTTGAAAAGAAAATCTTGTGTACTTTAACTATCCGTAAGTGTGTATGCAAAATTTTCGTTCCGGAAGTTCAATGGTTCTTCTGATAAGAATTCCTGTTAACCAGAATACCCTCTCAGCCTCGTCGACGACGAGTCCCCCAGGAGTTGACGGAGACGATTCTAGTTTCTGGTTAGTTGCACGGTTTTGTACAGTTTTGAAACACGTAGCGATTAACGTCGAAAGCATTGATCTTTTTAGATGTATTTTATAAATGTTCGAACGAGTACTTTTTATAAATGTTTTACGTCGCTTCGGAAGAGCATTCGTATTCTGTTTAATAATTAAATATATAAGTCGTATATATGTACATATATATACCTGTGTTAATAAAGTGGAGATATTTTTCATGCAGATAACACATGGTCATTCATTTTGCAGAGATCGATACGCCCGCGGGCAGAGTGTTCGAATTGACCTCTACGTTCCTCTGAAATATATACACTGCCATTTCCGCAGAATTTAAAAAAAACACACTAGCGTCCGCACGTGCGACCATATGCAGGTTTTAATATGAAACGAAAATGAAACACAGGGAGATTCATCTTGGCGAAAAAATTTAATGTTTCAATAATATATGAATTATGGGAAATAACAATTGCAGTATGAGCATTTTGAAAAGCTTGAACACCTTATAAAATATTTAGCGTGTTCTCGACATTGATGTACTATGCAATGTATGAACTCGATAATCGTTGCATTCTTAATATACAAAATATGTGAGAGGTAATATGTACAGGGAAGTATATTTAAAGCAGTGTGTAAAAAGAACCAATACAAATTAAATTACAAAAGTTCTTTATTCTTCAACATTCTTTTATGGGACTTTGACCAACTTATTTGTGGCATTTTTCTGATTAAAGTCGGCGAGGTCACAAAGAAATAATGGAACTACAGGATCTAAGAAACAGCACGGGCCCGACAATATTTCTTAGATTAAGCATTTACTGTATTTTGAATTCCCCAACCTAATCTAACCATATATAATAATATAATAATTATAACATTCATAGTTTCATGGAAAAAGATTCGTAATATTTCATGTCATTTCGGCAGCCTCGGGGAGGCTTAATAACCCCTTAAGAAAATTATAAGATCTCCATTTAAATAGACATATTTAATTTGTTCAGAAAAATATGCTAGCAAGTAAATGCGATTGGGCTCTTCTTCTTTATTTTTTAACATTCTTTTATGGGACCTTAACCAACTTATTTGTGGCATTTTTCTGATTAAAGTCGGCGGGGTCACAAAGAAATAGTGGAACCACAGGATCTAAGAAACAGCACGGGCCCGACAATATTTCTTAGATCAAGCATTTACTGTATTTTGAATTCCTCGTGATTCACACGAAGCTTGTACGTTTTAAAGAAATGTCCAGAGGTGGACTTGAAAAGCGAATTTCGGTTAACCACAGCGCTATAGGAGAGACCATGACGGTTTGAATGCGAGCCACATCTTCCAGAGAGAGCCTCGAGAGAAAGGGCCACTGTTCCTCGACCATTCAGCCGCGGCTCCTCTGGGTCTGTTAATTCATTTGACTTTACGGTGGATATGTTACCCGTCGGAACACGGCTAATTGGCAGAAAATAGATGAAAGCGCGCAGGTAAGAGAACAAACCGGAAGAGAGGCTACCACCGCCACCCACCCCCATCACCGCGGCCGGTGAACACGGGATTACGAATGGTAAGTAGATTTAATAAAGCGGGGCAGGAGAGGTGCTCCCCGCTGCGTTAATCAAGAGAAAGAATAATTCATTCACTGGTTCGGATAATCGAGGTTCTACTGTAATAAGTAGACAGAGTTGGGCAAACATTTTATTGTAAATAAAAATTTTTGCTCAACTGTGTAAGTAGACCGCGGATCTTTATGCATTTATGAAGAAATTGGTTGGGTGAGATATAAAACTTAAGAATTTAAGAATGTTTTAACGTTGTTTTTAATGAAACAAAATCATTAAGGGATGAAATGAATTTTTATTTTACTCCTGCTACTCTCTCTCACAATCAATGCAGAACATTTTTATTTTGCATAGCGATCTATTATCGCAGTCTAGTAATAAGATTTTCGTGGTTGATGGTTATCCGAGCATCCTCGATTTTTTTGCCCGTGCCATTTCAGCGCGTGAATAGTTTTTCGAGTTTAGACAAACGGTTTGTTTGCACTAAATAATGAGTCGTTACGATTTCGAGCGCGGATTTCTCGTAAAAGACCACGGATGTGTACGTAGTCCCTTTCGCCTCGGTCAACGCTCAGCATGGACGTTCTCCGGCTCGGAGGTCCCGTAAAAAACTCTATAAAAGGGAGCATCGACGAATAAAACGATTCCTCGATAGCTCTCACCATATCGGCAGCAAAAAAAGCTGCCAGCACGTTTCTATTCCGCTGCACACGCCCATGGAATAAGAATCGTTCCGTTAATGTTCCTTCATTTCCTCGTGTGCACGGCGTCGTCGCTATGGTATGAGGACACTTCGTCGATTGTGGGATTACCATGCATAACACGCGCGATTATGCCACCGGGGCGAAAGTGAAATCGCGAAGAAAATTCGACGTCTTGATTCGCGTCGTATTGGATCACCTTTTAAGGATTTTGGAGCATCGTCAACAAATCCCATCGGGTTATGGAGTCTCCTGACGCTACGGGGGTTGTCTAGTTACAAGCAGGGACCATAACTGTTATAACCAAAAGGAAAAAAAGATAGAGAAGAAGATAGAGAAGAAAAAATAACAAGAATCTTATCCACTAAAATCGTATTTGTTTCAAATAAGGATTATAAGTAAATGTAATCGTTGAGAGAAATTCATTTCGATCACTTATAACAGTTGTCGATGAAGGAAATTTGTAATAGTTATTATTAAATAGTACAACCGGAGGAGAATGCAGAAGACAAGGCAGAGCAGTTCCGCAATTAAGAGTCCGCGTGACTCGGGTGTTACCTAAAAGTGTCGTCGATATTCGCGAAAAGATTCGCCGAACAGGTTTCGAACAAGAACAAAATGGCGTCCGGCAAGCGAGATGGACGAATTGGGTCGTCGAGGATCTTCGACACGCGGTTGCCATAATCGCACAGCGCCTCGTGACTGCAATAAACAGCCGGCAGATTTTAGCAATGGATTCACGTGCTTGTTGCGAGATTCGAGGAGAATAGGAATGGCGAGCTAACGATCCGGTGTTTTCTTTTATCCGTTATCCGATCGTGCACAAACTTCGCACGGATTTCTTTTTTATTAATTGGAACAATCCTGCGGAGGTGCCATGAAAAAACGTCGAAAATAAGAGCCACGCTCGACAGGCGAAGTTTACGAAACAGAGCTCATGATCCCGGAAATAAAGTAAACGAAATTTTCAATTTTGACCTGGTGCACTCGAGCATTTGAGAGGTAAACGAGCGCTCGGGGCGATCGCGAACAGGAACAATATTAAATTTGTTTTACTCGGTTGCAACTTGGAGCATCGCTTTTTCGGTACGTGGCCCGCTGCACCGTTGCACTGTTCTGGAAATTAATAAGGGCGGAAGTTCGGCAAAGCGAAATAACCGCGAAATGGTATCGTTCAAAGTGAAATTGGTCACGTCCGCGTCCGTCGGACGTGTTCCCGAGAAATGTAATCCCGCTTTTCGGCGTTCCTCAAGAAGCAAATTGTATCGGGGAATCAACGGCCAATTTTGCTATGCCACGTGAACATCGCGAATTTCAGCGAGGAACTTTGCGAAATTCGCGCGTAGGTGTTTCGCGTGCAGCGTGGCGTAGCATTCTCGAAACAAGCAACGCGACGATTGCGACGATTAAACGAGATTCGAATGCAGATGAACCGCGTAAGCCGTGAATTGTCGAGCGTCTTGGTGTCCGGCTTTGCTTGTGAACTCACGGTGTTCCGAAACTGTTCGAAATGGTCCCGAACTTTGCCAATATGTCCAGAAGCTCTTTGAATTATTTGCCATTTTTCCCCGCCACTTCCAAGCCCGTAACAAAATTTAATGCACTTTGGCTCTTTGCAAATCTAGACGCCATTTTTCTTTTTTTTTTATAGTAGTCACTAGACTCCGGATTTTATGCATTTGTAACAAAAACGGGCGAGTGCAATTTAAAACAGCGAAAATATTAAAAGAATTTATGAGTATTAATATTTTATATTCACCACATTAAAATTATTAATGAAAAATATAAATTTATATTTAGCTCCTGCGTCTTGCTATTGATGCCCAAACTTTTTAATTTGCATACACATCCGGAGTCTAGTAACCACTCATTACGTTGATAGCAAGGGACCCCATGGTGATAGCGGGGACCAGTGGCGGCTCAAGTCAAGTGGAGGACCCAGGCGGTAAAAATTTTGGGGACCTCAAGTTAGAAATAGAAGTTGCAGGAAAAGTATCATAAAACTTATTAACAAAAGAGAAAAGTATCCCGTTAAACCCGCCACTGGTGGGGACCTAGTGGCGCGTTACCCTATGGGCAACTTGGGCAAATGCCCGGGGTCGCAAGCAAAAGAGGGCCCCGAACACAAACCCAGATCCAAATTCTACGTTTCTCTCATAAAGTTATTTAGTTGGGATTGGGGGTCCCGAAATTCTACTTCGCCCAAGGCCCCAACTAGTTGTAACGCGCTACTGTGGGGACCCCAAATTGACAGTGGAGACCAGAGTTCGGCAAAATTTCATTTAAATAAAAACTTCGAATCAAGTGGGTTTAAAACCCACTTGGAAAAACACCCACTTTATTCGAAATTTTTATTTAATATAAACTTTGCCCAACTCTGGTGGAGACCCCCTACCCACTGGTAGTAGGGATCGACTGGTGAAGCGACAGCGGAGAGGAACCCCCCTTGACTTAAATTACAGTATAATCTTGGGCTGCTCTTTACTTTACCGGACTCAAAAGTTGTGCCTTTCTTCTACGAATGCATTTGGTACGTAATCCAGTAGATTTGTACCCGGCGCGGATGCAGATCGAAGTTTCGATCCTCTAGGATCAATAGTTGAAGAGCTATAGGCGCTTAAAGTTAAGCAATTTGCAGTGTTCTTGATAGGTAAGGGCGCCGCCATATTGGTTTGTAGTGACGGTCGCACGTCGCTTACTGAGCTGATTAGGATTAGGTCGACGGGGGGAGGGGGGGGGGGCAAGGTAAGTGGCTCGCGGTCGTCACTAGAAACCAAAAAGCAGCGTCCTTACCTGTCAAAAATGTTCAACTTTAAGCAAGCATAACTCCTGAACCATTGATCCTAGAGGATCGAAACTTCGATCTGCAGCCACCCCGGCTACAAATCTACTGGACTACACACCAAATACATCATAATTCGTAGGAGAAAGGTACTAATCTTGCATTTCAATGCAAAAATGATGTACAAGATATATAAAAATTGCGAAGCCCATTTTCTACAAAGAACCGGGCACTCTCTGTGACAAATACTACCAGGTAACTGGTTAATTCGGCTAATTCCCTTTAATACCTGCCGTAAATAGAAACGTACAATAGATAGTGAAACTGAGCGCGACTGTATTAATATGTCAAAATGGAAAATAATTAGGACACCACAGTTTTTTCACATTTTCGTCCACCGCTCTTGGTGTTCCGAATGAAACGAGCCGCGTTGCAGAAAATCGATACGGCCCGCATCTTTTCTCACGACCGGTTAGATCGATAAATTACACCTGTGCCGAACGACTACCTTTTGTCCGTGAAAATCTTCAACCGGCAACCTTTTGTTGCGATTGATTTGCGGCAGCGCCGAAGAGACCATTGAATGCTATTCAAGACTCCTGACTAATTCGCTTCTTCGAGGCTAATCGCTTTCGAGACGAATTGGCCCGATTTCGTTAACCCGTTCCAACAGGAAAAGGAGGAACACGGTCTGTAGAGGTCTGCAGCTGTATCTAATGAAATTGCTGAAGAGACCTTTGTTAGATAAAATTCGTTGATTACTAAAATGTCATTAAAGTTCTCAATCCAGAGATGGGCAAAAACTTTATTTAAATAACAATTTCGAATAAAGTGGGTTTATTCGTAAAATTATTCGTGGAAAGTCTTCGAATAAAACCTTGGAATAAAACCTTGGAATAAAACCGTGGAATAAAACCTTGGAATAAAATCTTGGAATAAAACCTTGGAATAAAACCTTTGAATAAGGCCTTTGTATAAAACCTTTGAATAAAACCTTTCAATAAAACCTTTCAATAAAACCTTTCAATAATACCTTTGAATAAAACCTTTCAATAAAAACTTTCAATAAAAACTTTCAATAATAACTTCCAATAATAACTTCGAATAAACCCTTGGAATAAACCCTTGGAATAAGACCTTCGAATAAACCCTTGGTATAAAACCTTCGAATAATTTTCAGCCAAGCAGGCGGCCAGACGGCCAATAAAGTATATCGGTGTGTAATTCGGTTGCAAAACTTGTTTATTCTTCATAATTTTTTCATGGAGGTGACGCCAGAGCTAGTTCGTGGCGTTCTTCCGAGTAGAATGACACTAAACTCGATAAAGTTTAAACTGCGTCTGGTTTTATTCGTAAAATTATTCGAAGACTTCGAAGGCCACTACAGGGTGTCTCAAAATTCCTTCATCATCCGGAAATGGGAGGTTCCTGAAATGGCGTCCGCGGCTTCTTTAAGGAGCTATTAACGAAAAACACGGACCAATCAGAGCGCGACCTAGACGCGTGTTGGCACAGTCGTGTTTTTCGCTAATAACTCCTTAACAAAGCCGCGGACGCCTATTCTGCAAAGGAAAATGTTGCTTCAAATAATCTCAGAAATCTCCCTATTGAAGGAATTTTATATATCGTGGTGAAACGTTCACTTCAAATAATCTGAATTTCGTCAATTTTACTGTCATAGATTTTCGGGATTTCGATCCGACTCGAGACTTCGGGTAACAGGAAATATCGAGTATGTATCACAAATTTTCGGGAGCCGAGTAAGCAAAAGCTCATCCCTAGTGATCACCGTACCATTCGAGTTCTCTACCCAAAGTTGTAATCGTTTGCTTACGAGGAACGTCCATTAGCACTTTCTGTAAAATTTTGGGCTCGGTCCAACAGGCCCTGTGTCGAAACGTGCGTCGCGTCACGCGTCGGCTGCAACGAGCACACATCGTGCGGCACGCAGTGTGCCCTATTCACGAGCTAGACACTCTGATGCTTTCAAATTTTAGCTCCAACAAAGAATCCGAAGTGCGGCTGAGCGGCTGAGAGTAAATCTCTTCGGCTGTTCGGTTTAATGCGGGCTTCGAACTGTGCCGTGAAAGATCGGTGAAAAGGGATCGTGAAAACGAACAGTTTCTGCGGGAAAGAAATCGAAGTAACAAGGCCATCCGGCCACGAAATCGTCCCGATACCGAGGAAACGGCGCGCGGCGTACTGCTCCGATAGTAAATCGCTCGCGAGCGAGTAACGGTATCGGACCGGTGTGAGATTGCCCTAATTTTTTGTTTCTGCAAGTCAAAACCGGACGTTGTACCAGATCTTTATGATTCGACAGAAAATTTCCTGACTTTGTTCTTAAAAATATATTTGTTTATACAGGTTAGATTGAGAGGTGCCATTTTTTATTCCTGAAGATTAGGGTTGTCGCTGTTTAACACGTGGTTAGTGAAATCAATATTTAATAAAAATTTTGTTGAACCAATAGTCGTCTGCGAATAGTAGCAGTGGTACATGGTAAAATAAAAAAAAACAAATAATATAATAATAATAAAATAACATAAAATAAAAAAAGTCAACATTGGGTAGGATAGTGGTCGGATCGGGGTAACCCGAAAATTTATATTATTCGTGCCCCCGAATTTAATTAATTTTCGGGTTTCCGATCCGACCCGGCCCGAGCTCAAGTTTGGGTACTAAAAATTTCCAAGTACCCGAGTATTTCCAACCCGAGGCGGCTACTGTGAAGTACTTTGCACGTAGACAAAAACATTTCAATAATTATTAAAAATCCAGCGTTTGTTTGCAATTGATAGACTGCGGATCATTATGCAAGACAAAAATTTCTTGCTTGAATTGCAACAAACTGGAGTGAATTAGAAATTTATTTTCTTCCCTATTGTGTTTAGTAGGTTGAGAATAATATGATAGTGTGCTCAAATTTTTCTAATATTTTTGCGATTTTAAATTATATTCATTTTTGTCATAAATGCATAAAATCCGCAGTCTATTATTTGTAAATAAATTGGCAGACTGCTGGAGGGCGTAGAAGACTATGAACCGACCAGCATAGCCATGATCTTAGCAAGGTCGCCAACAGAGTTACCTTTTGATAACACCTAGTACGCAGTAGCGCGTTATAACTAGTTGGGGCCTTGGGCAAACCTTGCCCCGGTTCTTTGGAGCACATTCTTTTTTTTGTAGAAAATGAGCTTCGCAATTTTTATATGTCCTGCACATCATTTTTGCATTGAAATGTATGATTACGGTAAACTTTACTTTACCGGACTCAAAATTCGTACCTTTCTCCTACGAATGTTATTCGAAGTTTTTATTTCAATAAAACTTTTGCCCAACTCTGGTCTCCACTGTCAATTTGGGGTCCTCACAGTAGCGCGGTACAACTAGTTGGGGCCTTGGGCAAAGTAGAACTTCGGGGCCCCCAATCCCAACTAAATAACTTTATGAGAAAAACGTAGAATTTGGATCTTTTGGTTTGTGTTCGGGGCCCTCTTTTGCTTGGGCCCCGGGCATTTGCACAAGTTTCCCATAAGATAACGCGCTACTGCTGGTACGTCTTAAAGATAACTCTGTATGATTGTCGATTGTTATCCTCGAAACAATGAAAACATCGAACCGATCGAACGTAGTCGCGGAAGAGCGGTGATCACTTCTGCGAGAGTTAGAGGATCGAGGAACGGTAATCCGGTGGTCCACGATGGGAATGGTCGTGCAACGGGATCCCGGGAGCGATCGTTGCCCGTCACGGAACATCTTCGCCGAGGGAGACTGTCGAAGAGCAAGAAGTCAACTGGTGGGAGGCAAAACTCTCTCTCTCTCGAGCACAGCTGATCATTAAAGCTGCCGCTGGCCAGTCAAACTTTCACGCTCGGTGATATCCGAGCTTGGTAGCGTTCGAACGCGTTGAACTTGAATCGATCGGTCAAACGCACTCGGTCGCGTTCCGTCGACGTTTCGGTTTTCCCTGAGTCAACATCAACACCTCCATCAACATTGCTTTGGATCCTCAATTGTGGACCATTTTCGGAGACGAGTGATCAAACTGCAACACCTTCAGCGGAAACATACCTTGAAGAGATCCTTCAAGGTCACCGGAGCACCGGGTTCGACGCAGCAAGATCCTCCTCCAGTGAGCTCTGTGATCGATTTTTCGAGCAGGAAACGGTAACGGACCGTTGCAATGCGAAAGGAAGGGAACGCTGAGCACGTGTAGGAGAGAGGAAGAAAGTCCGAGGTAAGAAAAATGTCCTGGATCCCGTTCCGCGAACCGCTGTTTAAGGGTATCCAGGCATATTTCGCGAAAGTGAAGTCGGTGAACCGTGACGAATTATCGCCGTGCGCGAGGAGCAACGTTAAATCAATTCCCACCGCTAGCCAACGAGCACGCAATTCCCAACGGAGTCCAGACATGACCCAGGCAAAAAATTTCGAGACTCACAGAATTTCTTCCACCTGCTAACGTGATTCCAAGTCGCTCTTCAAGTAATGACAAGTCCCCAATCCTCCGACTTCAATTGCTGTTTTATTTCATACCTTGGTCACAGCAAAAAGATTAATGGGAACCAGACCAAACAATTTCGAGGCTCTTCAACGTGCTAACGCGATTCTAAGTCACTCTTCCCGAGCAAGGACAAGTCCCCAATCCGCTGACTTCAATTGCTGTTTTATTTCATACCTGGGTCACAGCAAAAAGATTAATGGGAACCAGACCAAACAATTTCGAGGCTCTTCAACGTGCTAACGCGATTCTAAGTCACTCTTCCCGAGCAAGGACAAGTCCCCAATCCGCTGACTTCAATTGCTGTTTTATTTCATACCTGGGTCACAGCAAAAAGATTAATGGGAACCAGACCAAACAATTTCGAGGCTCTTCAACGTGCTAACGCGATTCTAAGTCACTCTTCCCGAGCAAGGACAAGTCCCCAATCCTCTGACTTCAATTGCTGTTTTATTGTACACCTGGGCCACAGGAAAAATAGCATAGTTAAGGATTCTTGAGGGTTTAGGATCCTCTTCAGGAACCCCTTCAGGACCTTCCCCACTCGATAAACCGCAAACATTACAGAAGCAGAATTGCAGAGCACTTCTTGAAGATCTCGTGTCACGCACGATACTCACTCTCTTTCATCTCGCAGATGAAAGGGAATCCCCCGTCGCTCAAGCGACGACCTATTAAATGCAATATATCTGTCAGTATGCAAAGCGATTTTCGGAAAGTGGGTCGAGCAAAACGTTTCTCGCTCGAAAGGTCGCCGTCGGCGGATCTTCCCGCTGGCTATGATCCCTTGAAGACTCTATCCGCGAATCCGCAAATCCAACCTTCGTCGGTATTTGAACCGGTGCGCGAGACTTTCACTAATAACCCGAGTTTCAAGTGCGCCGCGCCGCACACGTTCAGACAATACAACGATCTCTCGAGATTGCCGCCATGCCAGGCCGCCTCGATCTCGTTCTCCTCTCTCTTGCTTCATCTCCTCATCTTTCTCCGGCGGTGTGCCTCTCGTTCGCCGAAAAATGAATCCGGAACCCGGGACGATTTCACTTCCGCAACGCAAACACGAGCACCGAGAGAAATCGGCGAATCCGTTTTCGGACCGATGAAAGAATCGAAAGTAGTCGCCTCGACGAAGGATTACCCTTAGACGTTGTCACCGGTGAAATCCCGCAGTCCAACACATCTTATGTTGTTAGGGGGCCATTAAAACGATGGCTCACACCTTGTGAAAAGCGCGCATAAAAGGTATACACAAATCAAAGTAGCCAGTTCATCGCCCAACTCAGTGAACACACATTTTTTGCTGCACCATTATGAGGTTCGTCGAGTCTCTAATCCTGAAGGACTCTCAATTAGACTGTTGCTTGCCCAAGAAAGCTGTACAACAACATCAAAGTAGCCAAATCCGTCGCCTAACCCAGTGAGCACACATTTATTGTTCCACCATTGTTGGGTTCATGGAGTCCCTAATCCTGAAGGACTCTCAATTAGACAGTATAGCTTGCCCAAGAAAGGCGTACAAAAGTGCTTCAAAGTAGCCAAGTCATATTTAACCAGGGATTAAATATTCCTCAACGTTCCATAGCCTACGATCTCCACAGGTTTCGTCACACGCGGGGACTTCGATTTGTCACACAATCAGCGTCCGTTCCAGACGTCAACGATGGAATAGGGAACAACAGCGATAGCGGACTGGCTGTCTCTGTTGAAAAGATGACCAGTGATTAGCTATTCGGAATTCTTCGAGGACAAGGCTAGACCGGTGATCGATGATGGGCATTTTTCAGCCGATCGTTTCCATGACAATGGATCCCCGGCGTGTTCTCAAGCGATCCTGAAGGACTGGTGTTCATACGTACGAGCGACTCGGCGAAAGACAGAAGCGGTTCGCTTTCCGGGGCGGAAACTCGAGGCAGGATAATTGAGAGCTAATAGGGAACTCCACCGAAAGATAGACGACGACGAGGAGGAAGAACAAGAAGGAATCAGCCGTGGTTGGCTCGACGATGCGACCGTCTTCGACGTTCAAGCGGTTTTCCGATAGCAAACAGCTGTTACGAGAGATCGGCGACGGAGCTGAGGCTCGTTTCTCCACCGCTGGGTAGGCAAACTTCCGGTGAATCCTTCGTTTTTAAGAGCAATCATGATCGATCGAGTGCTTGCCCTGGTGATGTTCGCCTGGCTCTGTGAGGACGCAAGGGGATACAACGTTCTGATGGCCACCATGGGCGGCACCAAGTCGCACACCGTGCCTTTCATTGCTCTCGGCACCAGCCTGAAGGCCAGAGGCCACAACGTAACCCTAGTCAGCGCGTTCCCTGGACCAGCAGCGAACAACGGCCTGCAGGAGTTCGTGCCTCCCATCTTCGAGGTGACTAATCATCGATACCCTTATCGATACCCTATCTCCTCTTACCTTCTCATTAAAATTTCCATCTCGATATCATCCAGCTTCACGTAGACTAACCCAATTTATCATTAACCCTCAAAAGCTACTCCCAGGAAAGCAATTCATTGGGGATTCCCAAGGGGTGCTATGGCGTGGCAGGTGTTCCTCAGGGTTTTCTGTTATTTTCCATGGGTTATCCGTAGGCCTACGTCAGCAACTACACCGCGGAATGGGACCTGGTAGGAGCGAGGTTCCACGACGAATTGCCGATCTCGCCTTGGGATGCGATGCGGTACGCCTGGGAATCCTGCGAGGCTCTTCTCCGGGATGGGACGTCGGTTTCTTGGCTGAGGAAGCCCGAGGGCAATCCCCATCAGCGCTGGGACATCGCCGTGGTGGACGGCGCCTTTCCCGAATGCCTTCTCGGGGTCCTCCACGGAGAGAATGTGCCCACGATCATGCTAAACACGGTAATAACATCCTGATTAGCGATTCTCTACGCGCAGTAAAAATGTTGTGCATCGATTTTGAGGAACGGGGTTACGTAAAATCCTGTTTCTTTAATGACATCGGTAAGTCGAAAGCGATACACCGATGTCTCCTGTTAATTGAACCTGACTGCTCTGCATTTCACTGACCCACTCAGCGCCATAAACGCGCCGTAATGTGCGCAATATAATCCGCGGCAGTTTACTACATTGCAAAAATAAATGGAAAATTTTGTAACACCTCTTCGAACGCTTTCCTCTCGGCGAGATTCGACGAGCCGCAAAGGCCATAAACGCGTAAAATCAATCGCGCCGGTAAAGTAGAAATCTGTCATGATCTCTTGGTTTCGCAGTGGTCATTGACTAAACACGATATTATTTAACCTTCGATACAGTTTGCCTCCTTCGATACTGCGCGACGTTTTTCTTCCCTGAACTTTTTAATTGGTGCATCGAATTATTGACAAAAGCGCACCGCGTCGCGTCGGCTTTAATTACATCTTCCGAGAGACTCCGCCGCGATAAAGGAGCCATCGGGCGGGACAGGAGAGACCGGTTATCCCTTGGGGGAGATGTCTGTATCGCGTTTCAATTAAACCCCGCTGGATGAATTACCATTAGACGTTTAATGAAGTTAATTACGCGCCGGGAGGAATCGTTGGGCAATCGATACCGTGGTGTTGCAGGTAGCGTTGTACAGCGGCTCGATCGGACGGCAAGGCAATCCATCCCCCTGGTCGGTCACCCCCTACTTCGGCAAGTCCTTCACGCAGGACATGAGCTTCCTGCAGAGGATCCTGAACGCTGCCTGCCTCGTCACCCTACGGGTCATGCACTGGATCATGACTACCGGATACGTTCAACCAGTTCTCCGAAGATACCTCGGTAACACGACCGGATAGCCGATCGATCCGCCGGATCGATCTCGCTCGCCAGTGTCAGAACTGTCTCCTTTTTACAGGGGATCAGCTGCCCGATGTACGTGAGCTGACTGCCGAGGTGCCGCTCACGTTACAGAACAGTCACTATAGCGTGGCCGACTCGTTGCCATACTTGGCCAACGTCGTCAACGTCGCCTGCCTCCATTGCAATCCCGCCAGCCAGCTTAGCGCCGACTTGGAGAACTTCCTGCAAAGAGGTAGGTCGTCTAATCTTGTTGCAGCGATCTAAGTTGGTGCACGAGCAAATCCGTGCCGTGTGCTAGCAAAGGATCAGCCGTACATGGATCTACGGAAATAAACAGTAAACTAGTTGATCCATTGGCTACCATAGAGGTCGAACGGATCCATGTTCAGCTGTTCCTTTGCTCTGTAGGATAGCCTAGTTTTCGGGCAGCCCCGCAGACCTAAAACCCTCTCGGTCTGGGATCCGGCCAAAGATTGAACGACTTCGTAGAGGTCCTCCAGTCAAGATGATAACCGATACGTGGCCGCAGGTTTCATTTTCGTCTCCATGGGCTCGTCGGTTCGCGCGTCGGGCATGCCGGAGGCGCTACGTCATATATTCGTCGCAGCCTTTGCTACCTTGCCGTACAACGTCGTCTGGAAATGGGAAGGCGGGAAGATCAAAGATGTGCCGTCCAACGTCAGAACGGCAGCCTGGTGGCCCCAACAAGATCTCCTTGGACATCCAAAGCTCCAAGCTTTCGTCTCTCACGGAGGCCTGCTGTCTCTTCACGAAGCCGCGTATCACGGCGCCCCGACACTCGTGCTGCCTGTCTTCTGTGATCACGATGGGAACGCGGCGCAAGCAGGTGAGAACTATGACTCCTCCTGCTTGAACGATAGCTTGTTGCTAGATTTTAATGATTCCTCGAAGCCAAGTATTTACCTGCATCAGAAGTTGTGTCGCAAGACTCGTGTAGGGTTAGGTTTAAACACACATCATGGGATATACAGTATGGACATGCGTCCCAGTGATCCCCATTTTATCGAGGATCTAACTTTACTGTGGCTAAAATCGCCGCGCATACGCGAGAACAGATGCACCATATCGGAACACTGGCGGCGGATGTCGTTCATAGAGATTTACAATACATTAACGACATCTTGGCAATATAGGAGTCTACTTTTGTCGACATCCTGGCAATATAGGAATTTACATTTGCCGACATTCCGGCAGTATAAAAATCGACATTATCGACATCTTGCCAACATAGGAATCTACATATATTTCCGATATCCACCACATTTCAACGGAATACCGACATTCAACAGAATGAGTCATTTTCCATGTTCTGACATAATAGATTGATTTCTTCGAACAGACTGGACGCATTAAATTCAAACGAATATCCCAGGACGTGTGTAGCATCTTTTCATTCAAGATTAACGGAATTCTCAATGACTTCATGATGTATGTGTGTATATTGATGACGTCCAGGCTTGTTAGTCTTGTTACACGATCTTCGAAATAGAATAATACCTTCCGAAAATCATTAATAATCAAACCGAACGTTATCTGCGTGACAGAAAAATTAGGTTACGCCCTGGTGATGGATTTGGCTGGCGTATCGATCGGAAATCTTCGCGAGGGGATCCTGAAGGTGTCTGCCGTGCACAACAATTCGTATCGGAAGGCGGCGAAGAAGAGGAGTTTGCTGTTGCGAGAGCTGCCAATTAACCCGAGGAGATTAGCCACTTGGTGGGTCGAACACGTTGCCAAGTACAATGGAGCTGAACATTTGAAGAGCTCCGCAAGGTGCGCACTTTAGCGATGTTTAGAGTTTACAGAACGTGTAATAAATTGATGAGATGTTGTTGAAAAATACATGTCCTTTTCAGGCACATGAGCATCGTTCATTATTATTCCGTCGACGTAGTAACGTTTTACGCTGTCGCATTGCTGTTGCTGGTTTACGGGCTGAAGAAGCTCTGCTGGAGGACGATATCGAAGCGGACTGTAAATAAGAAGAAACTAGACTGAACTGTGCTAATTTTTGAAGTGTACACACCATACATATTTATTACGTTTCATATACTTTGTAATTCTTGTAGATTAAATGCGCGAACTGCGAGCGGGGAGCAAATGTAAAAATGTTAATAGCGAAATAAATATCAGAAGCGAGGTGTGTGTGATACTCGTTACCGGAAATAAATGCGACGAGCGTTCTCCTCTTATCGTCAGATTTATTAATTATTCCGGCAGCAGCGAACAGATTCTGGATCCAGAAGGACCTGGTACTATCCAGGGACTCATCAGGGACTCGTCAGGGACTGGCCAGGGATCGTCAGGAGCCACCCTTGGCCTACCTCCAACAATCATAAAATGAGACAGTCTACATACTCCTTATAAATGCTTAAACATTTTATGTATGAATCTACAAAGAATAAATAAAGACAATGTATATATAATAAAAAAATGTATCTGAGTATATATTTATTGCACCAACCATTTTTCCTGAACTTCCGAACATGTTACTGAGTAACATTACCGATTGGGAATTGGAAAAATAGCGAAAATACGAAAAATAAAAATTTTCGGGCGTCTGGCTTGACGTTGACTCGTACTACTAAAATTTTGGATACCTCCATCGACATCATGTTCTCCTGATACAAAGAGCAATTTTCGAGATTTTCGAGCGTCTGACTTGTCGTTGAGTTGTGCTACTGAATTTTCGAAAATTTTCGGGCGTCTGGCTTGACATAGTCTTGTACTACTGAAATTTCGGATACCTCCATCGATATCATGTTCTCCTGATACAAAGTTCAATTTTCGAGATTTTCGAAAATTTTCACCAATTTTCGACCGTCTGGCTTGTCGTTGAGTTGTACTACTGAATTTTCGAAAATTTTCGGGCGTCTGACTTGACGTTGACTTGTACTACTGAAATTTCGGATACCTCCTTCGACATCATGTTCTCCTGATACAAAGTGCAATTTTCGAGATTTTCGAAAATTTTCGGGCGTCTGACTTGACGTTGACTTGTACTACTGAAATTTCGGATACCTCCATCGACATCATGTTCTCCTGATACAAAGTGCAATTTTCAAGATTTTCGAAAATTTTCGAGCGTCTGACTTGTCGTTGAGTTGTACTACTGAATTTTCGAAAATTTTCGAGCGTCTGGCTTGACATTGTCTTGTGCTACTGAAATTTCGGATACCTCCTTCGACATCATGTTCTCCTGATACAAAGTTCAATTTTCGAGATTTTCGAAAATTTTCGCCAATTTTCGACCGTCTGGCTTGTCGTTGAGTTGTACTACTGAATTTTCGAAAATTTTCGGGCGTCTGGCTTGACGTTGTCTTGTACTACTGAAATTTCGGATACCTCCTTCGACATCATGTTCTCCGGATACAAAGTTCAGTTTTCGAGGTTTTCGAAAAATTTCCTCGAAAATTGAGAAAGTATTAGGAGAACATGATGTCAAAAAGGAGGTATTCAAATTTCAGTAGTACAACTCAATGACAAGTCAGACAGTCGAAAATTTCCGAAAATCTCGAAAATTGAGAAAGTATTAGGAGAACATGATGTCGAAGGAGGTGGCACGAAATTCAGTAGTATAAGTCAACAAGTCAGACGGCCGAAAATTTCCGAAAATTTTGGGCAATCTCGACAATTGAATGTTGTAGTAGGAGAATATGTATGATATTGAAGGAGGTGGCACCTAACTTTTCTGCAACCTCTTTTACTATGATATTCTCCTGATACAAAACTTAATAATAATTCTATTATCGAATATTACGTACAGTACAGGGTGGTTTAAAAAAAGAACACATTAACTATTGTAACTAATATTGTTTATTTTCCACTAAAAAATTACAATATTAAATGTATATTATGATTAGACGAGAAGAAGGTTCCTGTCTGGAATCTGGTGACGTTGGTACGAGTACCCAGCCGATTGGATCAGAGTAGAATGAAGTCTACTCCTATCTGTCCAGAGCTACACATAATTATTTTGTTAGATAATGAAAAATATGAAATGTTTATTCTAGTGCAAATGATTCTTGCCGAATCTCTCATAAGGCTGTGTGTATTCGGCGGCACGAATTATCTGTTCCGTAAAATCTGAAAATAGCGCCACTTGACGTAGCGGCAAAACGCTCAAACTGGTAGACAAAATCGACTGTCGGTAATTTTGTCTACCAGTTTGAGCGTTCTGCCGCTACGATAAGTGGCGCTATTTTCAGATTTCTCGGAGCAGATGATTCGTGCCGCCGAATACACATAGCCTTATGGAAAATTCGGCAAGAATTATTTACGCGAATACAATAGAGGATAGTATTTTTCGAGGCAATTTTAAATTATATTCTTGTAGAAATTTTTGGACGTTTTGAAGGGCTCAAATTAGAGGTTAAGGTTCGCGTAATTTATATTGAGACCATTGAGACCGATGTGTTTAAAAAACCAACGCGTTCTAAGTCTGTGGTCCAAGCAAAGATCATTGACATCGAGTCGGTATGATGGACGGATAGATATCCGTTTCCACCTGGAGTGCATTTTATGAGTTTCCCATCCACACAGTGAATGTATACTATTTATATACACTTTCAAAGTAACGATTGTCTGAGTAGACTGTTTTGTTTATTTATTTTTATAATTTTCGTTTGACCATTTATACCTATAATTTATGATTTATGTTTCGATAACAGTTCCTGTTTAGTGTTCAGTCATAATTATGGTCGTTACCTTATTAAAGGAACGGTTTGATTTAATCTAACCTCTACAATAAGTGTATATAATAATAACGTATTTATAATGTGGCCTCCTGAATATATACAATTGAAGGTAACGATCTACAATTTTTCCATTAACTCCTTCTCCTATTTGTAACGACAATTAACACACAAAATGACAAATTGTGTTTCAGCACATAGAGGATTTGATGGTTTGCGGTATATGCTACGAATATATGGATACATCTGTTATAACATCATGTTCTCATAATTGTAAGCGAAACTGTTCTTAATTACTAGTATGTAGATCTTTATGCACTTATGGCTACTGAAAATTTACGAAAAAGGGTGGAATATAAAATTCGACAGAATTCGGCACAATTTTTATATTTTTGAGATCTGCAAAGGCTACTACCACTGGAAATAACATTGTATTTCATTCCACTTTGTCTAGAAAAAATGAAAATTGCATAAACATCCGCAGTCTATTAATTATTATCTTATCCATTAACACATACATGCAATAATACTCACCCTATTTACAGATTGCTCGCTGTGCATCAGAAAGTACTTGCATTACAAAACAGAATGTCCTTCTTGTTTTGCGGAGACTTTCGAGAAAGACTTGCGGAAGAATAAAGTTTTGGATGAAATTATAGCGCAGTTTGTGCAAGTCAAGGACAAATTGAAAAAATATCTGAAAGCTCCGCTACAATTTCTGCCAGGCAATAAGAGCGACGGTATTTTAAATTCGCCAAGAACAACTCACGAAAAGAAATATTCACCTTCGATAAAACAAGAAGCTGCAAGTGTTAATAGAAATGTAATTTCTAAAAATAATGCATCACCTTCTACAAATGTTCTTAAAGATCTATCTAGTCCGAGTACTAGTGGTAAAAACAAAATACCTTTAATGTTTACCCCGAAAAGTGCAAAACGGCAGGATCCAATCGGCACAGACGAGGCCAAGGTTGTTATATGTCCGGTCTGCAAAGTTACTATTTCAGAGACTCATATAAATAGACATCTTGACGATTGTTTGAAAAGAGAAGCGAAGAAGGATCAACCACAAATAAAGT
The DNA here is from genome assembly GCF_051020765.1 of Lasioglossum baleicum. Lineage (NCBI taxonomy): Eukaryota > Metazoa > Arthropoda > Insecta > Hymenoptera > Halictidae > Lasioglossum > Lasioglossum baleicum. Next base: position 12,386,208 of record NC_134938.1, read on the forward strand.
AAATGTAACAATAATGCGTAATGTATCATTTATGTGGACAAAAATATACGATCGCTATTTATCTTTCAGACCAGATGCAAAACGTCAACCGCTACCGAAGCTAGTATTCAATTTAATGAAGGATGCAGTGATGCGTAAGAAGTTAAAAGAATTTGGCCTGTCGGCTCAAGGAGAACGCAAGATTATGGAAGCTCGACTGCAAAGATATATCGTTCTTTATAATGCGGAATGCGATAAATCTACTCCGCGATCAGTTTCCGAATTGATTAAACAATGCGAAGATGAAGAGAACCTTGAGAAAAGAATTAATAAGACTTCGTCAATTATAAATGTAATTATTCGTGCTTATATAGTACTGTAAAATATAACAGTATACATAATAGCAATCTGTATCGATTCTTTCAGAAATTACAAGTTAACAGAAACATGGAACAAAACGTCATAGATCAAGAGAGGAAAAAGTATTGTAAGTTTTTGTGTTTATACTTTTCAATTCATTACGAGCACAACATTGTAATATTTAATTTTCGTTCACTAGTGGAAACGCATAAAGACAGTTTCGAAAGTTTAATTAAAAGGATCAAGAGTTCCGAAGTACAAAGAAATCCAGCGGTAAGACGGAACTTGTTAAACGAAAGCTTCGAAGCCAACAGACGTACTGTACAAGAAAGTGAAACAGTCCCTGAGAGTTCAGATGATTCAACAAACGATATCGGCCAAAATGATCTGCCGCCCGTGAATTATGCCTATGCGTATATTCAAGATTCTGATTCGGACAGTGCTTGCCCTTTACAAATGTATTCCAGCAGTGATCCGAAGAAATGTCATAATATCGAGTTTCCTTGCGACAATAATGCTGAAATTAATGAAACTCGATCAAGTTATAACGATCATGTCGGTGAGGAAAGCGATCACGTTACGTCAGATACATATAGCGATATTCCGAAGCGCAAAATATTAAAAAGGGGAGGAAGAAGATTTTCAAAGGATGAAATAAGGAGGATGGACTGTGTGTCGACAAGCAGAAACAATTTTGACTCTGATCAAGAAGACGGAGGCTGCGAAAAGCCTGCTTCTGTCTTACAAAATATTTGTTACGACCTATCAAGCAACGATAGCGTCGATAGCAAATTTAGTTGCGGTAAGCAATTCTAATTGATCGAAGTAGTAATGCAAATTACTCCTCGAATACGCAAAAGTAGGCCACTGCGGGAAGCTCGCGCGCTAGATTGATCCTTTATCTAGCGATTGTAACTATGGAAAAGCCCTAACTTTGCATTATCGAGGAATATGTAGCTAGCGGTGCGTGAGTGTGCTACCACATTCACGCGCGCAAGAGGAGTCTCTCGCAAAAATAGAAAATATACATATATAGAATTATGTTTACAGGTAAATCGAACGCTGTTAATCATGGATTGTTACACAATAATCTACTAAACTCATCACATGTCGAAAAGGAGAACATAAGCTCGTCTCCCGAATGTAGTGGAAATCGTTCCTACCGTAAAAGAAGTCGCGATTTCATACAAAACGATGGTAGAACCGTTTACGACGCGAAGAAGAGAATTAAGAAATTTTCCCAATCGCATCTCAGCGAGACCGATGAGTCCAATGAAGGGTCTGTAAGCATGTTGTGCGATAATCAGGAAACGTGTGTACCAAGTAAAACACGATTGAGAACTCGAAACATGAATACTACAGCGGTAGAGAGCACGACAGTCTTACGAAAATCTGTTCGAACGAAGCGCAAGAACGATACGTGAATCAAATTATTTTTGTACATTCTTTATAAGTATAGTACCTATACGTTAGCGCGGTGAAACTTTGGGAGGCAAATCATGAAATGAGTACAAAATCGTGTTTCGAAAACACCGAGTTTTAGACATTATCGTATTTGAACAGAAAGGGATTAACAATGGAAAAGATTAACGATAAACGCGAAAACTTACGTCACGGGTATGTATATAGATAGCAACAACAATATAAGAAGCCCGGTTTATCATTTGAAATAGTCATTTTTTCGTATTGTACATACAAATAGAATATTTGTCTTTGTTATGCATTTTATTACTTATACACTTTGGTTTCATTTATACATTTAATCTCATGTACAATATATATGTGTATATATACAAATTATATTTGATATTAATATATAGCTATTAAGGCTTCTAACATCCTAATGGAACGACTATCACATTCATGAAACATTTTCTTTAAAGTTTTTTTTTTCTTTTTAGTCTATTGCATTCTTACGGTGATGATATATTTATTATACATTTATATTATTATTATTCTATATATATGTTCGCATCTGTGAATAAATACAAGTGTAATATTCTGACAAGGATGATTTTGTCTACAGCTGTATGTGACTTCCGCTAACAATTATTTCTCTGGCATTAAAAGTGTTACTCATGTTTGGCAGTGTTTCTGAAACCATTCTTTGCGAAACCATTGGATTTAAGTGCTTTCGAAATATCTCTTTTTCTAAGTTCTCTGTCGAGGAAATAGGAGATTTACGCTGTTTATTATTACTCCGTACATTATTCTGCTAAAAAAATATCGGTACAACGTAAATGTAGTAGATAAACTATAGTAAATATCAAGCAAATATATTCATTTAGTATGTGTATTAACAATTGCGCTATTGCCACGTAAGATCTTTTTTTTTTGTTTACATCATCTTATATCGCAATAGAATTATAGATATTCATACAGAAAATAATTTATTCTGTTTTCTCGTTCCTTAGTTATTATATTCCAAAAATAAGTTCATTTTCAAAAATATGCTTTTTTTATTACCTTTCGCGATAGGATTTTATATTTCAATTTCTTTCGTTAAATTGTAGGCAACGATATTTTAGGCTACGTTATTGTTTAGTTCATTCATTTGCCGGATTACAGTTAGGCTTCCCAAACAAGGGGTTACGCATAAAAAGTTTAAGAACCACTGCTGTATGGTATGGCATCGTGCGAGGTAGTTACTCGTCTACTACACCCCCTAACTATACTGCAAGCGAGTCTATATGTTTTTTCCGTGCACAGATCTCCGTAAAACTCTTTGAACGATGAGAAGGCAAGAAAAAATATGTTTCAGCTTTTTCCATGCTGATCTGGGAGAGTTTATTGAAACTTCGAAAGAGCAAGATCGATTGAAGTTTAATATAATTTCATGGATCACGTATGTCGGATGAAACTATAGCATTCGCGTACTTCGAGTACTGCATTATTAAGTACTGGATAGTATTCTGTATTATTAAGTACTGGAGTTCAATTCGAAACATGAAAAATATTTTATTTCATTGAATATTCTATGCGAAAGCAACTCTTACGTCACGATTGTAATTTTTAAAGGGATTCACGCGTCCCGATTCAACGGTATAGTATAGATTTGAAAAATAATTCAATTGCAGACCATGCGTAATGTTGATGCATTAGGAATTGGTAGCTGTATACTGGAGAGATATGTACAAAATCTTCGATCATTTAAAATATCTGACTCGAAAGGAAATTTAGATATTGCGTCAATAATGTAATTGTTCTCTTTTGCCGCTAGTAAACACTCGTGCAGTAATGCTGTTTCGATTAGGAACACTATATGCTACAGCAGTCCAAGACTCGTAAATCAAGTTCCATAATTTCTCTCAACTAACATATCAAGTCTATCAGACACATGTTATTTGATAGAGAGTACGACGTATTGATTTTACGATTGCATGATTGTAAGTGAATCTTCGGTTGTACGTTGCAGAGTGATCGGTTTCACTATAATACACAATGTGGTTCGCTTATTATACGCACCGAACACGTATGTGTAGGCATACGTTATATTTCGTAACGATATGTTCGACGTGTTCGCTTCAAAACTTTGAGAATGCAATATTAAAACATAATCGTCTTAGAATTATTTATACAGTAGGTGATTCAGCGTTGTTTTAAAAGTAAATAAACACGTTCTTCATGTAGTCTCCGTGACATTTTGATTAACTCTTTGATTATAGGCTTGTCTATAGTATTTGTTTTTTTTTATTGCGTTTGAATCATTTCAAATTCATTTATTTTTATTATTCAGATTCGCTGACGAATTCGAGAAATGTCGATCTAGGAATATTCAGAACGTTTGCAGGCATAGAGTGATAGCACTCTATCGTTTCTAGTATGTATAGTGAAAATTTTTTGGAATTCAAAAATTGTTTTAGCGAATATAATTTTCTGATAACTATAGCCTGGCTGAGACGAATACTATAGCGCTGGCGCGTCACTCTTAATTTCTCTAGAATGTAGGATTCAAAACGTCGTATATATATTAATCGCGTATAATTAAACTTTTTATATCAACAACATAAATTATAATTTGTATATAACAAGATCTTTACATCTCAATTGCAACTTCTAATAAATTCATACCGAACGCTTTCTTTACGCGTTTCTTCAACGATACCAACGTGTGCCTAACATCATAGATTAATTTGCATAAATTGAATAACTAGCTTTCAAATGAAAAAAGGTTTTTTGGTATGTGTGTCTTTCGTCGTAGTTTGTGTTTCTCTTTTCGGAGTATACATGTATACATATGGTTTGCAATAATTGTATACAAGAATTCCTCTAATCGGTTTCAAGTCTCGTGTAGGTTTATAGAAATAGCCTACCTTGCAATGATTGAGCACTCGCGAGTATTCAAACACGGTGTGTGTCTACACTTTTTTCCCAACAAGAATCAGGTAAAAATAAAGACTTGCGTTAACACGTTACACGTTTCGCATTCACCCTATAAATATCTACATGGCAACCATACGTCACTTACTCATCTTCGGATTTTCTTTTACTTCGTAAAGCAGTCTTCTTAGTTTAAACGAACCGAAGGATGTTCGTTGAAACACGCTGAATATTCATTTGACTATATTAATAATATATTTTTATAATAGTAATTAGATCTCGTTACCTTGGGAGTGTCGAAACGAATACAGCTTTCAAATGCAGGTAATACGCTAATTGGTGAAGCTGTATCGAAGGTGTCAAGCTGTCCAATCAATTTGCGCGACTCTCTATCGCTAACAATTTTCAAAATTTCACGTTAGCAATAACTAGACTGCAGATCTTTATGCAAAATATCCAATCGCAAGAGATAGAAACCAAATTGCGTGTTATTTCTTCCCTCAATGATTTTAATAGAGGATCTTCAATTTAAAAAATTTTCCAACAATTTTGCTATGAATGCATAAAGATCCGCGGTCTAGTAATAACAATCGCTCGGCAGCAAGCGATCGTAAACGGTAGAAAGCGCATGAACGAAATCTAAGAAATTCTCTACTGATTGCACGAACTCAATGGACAACTTAACACTAGTAGTCTCGTTAGATTTGAAGAGATTAAATCACCAGAGCGTGCTTAAGGCTTCGTTTCTCATGGACTCTACCTAAGGATCTAGTCACATGAAACTTTCTATTGCACACAATTAACACGTTGACCATAGGATTTCGAAGGAAGTTGTTTTCCATCGAACGAAACGAGAACCAATGGATTTCCTTCCGGGCTCCACCGGTGGACCGATGTCGCGCTTCACGATAAAAGACTCACTGCCGTTATGGACGTGAAAGTTTCCTCTTTCCTCAGCGGGGGCTCTTCTATTATTCGTCTGACTAGCGTCACGTTGGATTTTCTGTTTTACCTTGTCTCATCACCATAATACCTATGGAACCCCGGATTTTACGTAGCAGGTCTATTATGTCCGCTGTCGACATGTCTTTCACGTTTTCATCATTTACCTGAAACAAAAACACGCCGTCCTTGGAGTCTATTTATTACTTGTTCGTGTCATCCCAGTGAGCAATCTGCTCTTGATTTGCCATGAATCTGCCATCAATTCCATGCCGATTCGAGGACAGACCCTGTTTAGAGGGCAGGTCGGTCGCAGTAAAAGCGGACCTAACCTTGCTTTAAGAGTAAATATCGAGCAAAATACATTGAAAACACACATGAAACTTAAAATTATATAATCCAGAAATTTCAATAAAACTCGGGTTTCCCTCCTACAGCATGAGTTTACTCCAGTTTTGCCTGATATTTACTCTTAGAGCAAGATTAGGTTAGGGCTACTGACCTGCCCCCTACACGAGGGCAGGGTCTGTCCTGGTCTGTCCTGGTTTTGTCCTCGATTTTGGAAAAATTCTGCTTCAAGCACGGTCTAGGCAGCAAAATGACAACCTTCTGCTTGCAAAGTACGATTACAAATATTGATCGAACGTTTGCTGACTGAGATTTACATTAAACGGAAGACAGGTTCACATAATGTACCATCAAAAGCACGTCCCCTTGCTTCAGTCTTCCATCTTTAGCAGCGACACTGTCGGGATGGACAACCGATATAACTGTATGATCTCCTTCCGGTTGTAAGCTGAACCCAAGTCGGCTATTCCAGCCACGTGTCAGCTCTACCATGAACACCTATCGCAGAAATGTATATTTATTAGAATAATTCGAAGACCATCATTCTAAAAATAAGAATGATTTTTTCAAGCTTTGAATCGTCAAATAAGTTGAACGCATTTATTAATTCTACCTCGCTTCCTTGTTCAACTTCTTCGCTGGGGATAGCTGAATCCGTGGTATCCTTTCCGACGTTCTCCGCCTCTTTCTCACTTTTATCAATTCCGTCGTCCGGAGCAAACATCACGCCTTTCCACTTCAGTAAACCCTTGCTACCAGCCGGATCGTCCGCTCCCAAGATTTTTCCTGCGACAGATAGAAATCCCAAGTCAGAACGCGGGGAATTAATTATACTTCGGCCGGCAATTAAATTCTAATTTATACAACAGAACGAACTGGCATCGTTTCTTGCTCGACTCCGCTGTTAGAACTCGGTCCCACGTCACTGTTTGTTATTTCATCGAGACCGACTTCAAAGGAACAATTCGTCGCGAGTAGACTTGTTTACTGAACGAAGAATGCCACTGCACAATTCATTTATAGAGGCTGGTGTTGGTCACCGTATCAGCAAAAATGTTGGTCAATAGAGTATGAAAGACTGGATAAAAATGTTTAACAATCGCTCCAGCTGTTGTGCGCGAAATCAAGCTAGCTCGACAAGCCAGCAACAAGATATATTAACAGTTCCTATGCCACCGGAAGCGATAAGATAGCGCGCACGCGTTACACACGTATGAATTTCACTTATTATGTTCGAAAGAATTGTGCAATTATCTTCGGATTACTCAATAAATTGGAGACAATTGACTGATACGATAAGGAGAGACACTTCAATCGGTTTAGCATTTTTTTCTGTAAGCCTGCAAAGATACTTCTGACAGTTTCCTGGAAGGCTATTCCTGTTAGATGTCTCAAAGGACGCTAGTCCTTCATGCAATAATCTCTGGACCCTTACTCTTCAGCATCACTCCTAGCTTGACTTTATTTCCCAGAGTCAAGGACCCTATTTCTTTCATAGGCTACCAGTCGAATGGTGGGGGACGCTGGTAGGCACTGAGAACAGGGGAAAGAAACATGTGTCCCCGGTTCTGAGCTAGCTCAACGAAGAAGGTACCCTGAAGGATTGAATTTGGCGACTGAACGTGAGGTAGCATGATGAAATGAAGTGTGTATAGAGCTATGTACCTGGTATGTCCTGATCGCTGGAATGGGTAGCCTTGTTCTTGGTAGCAGCGTCGATACCGACGCCACAAGCTGGGTTGGCGCTTTGATACGCAGGGTTCTTGTAGCTGAACGCGGCCGTGCTCGAGCTATTCGTCGACGAGAGTACCGGCGGCATCGAGGCCGGCTCTGAAGGCAGATCGTTGTCATGGTCGTCGCTGGACAAGACGTTCGCCTCTCTCCTCTCGTAATCAGGCACCGATGTGTTCTCCCGTTCGTCTTGCTGCTCCTCGCCGGCAATCGCCTCACCTCCGGGATACTCGAGATCCGAGTCCTGGCTGCAGAACTGGAAATGAGGTTTCCCTTGGGGTGCCGATAAGTCGAGGAAACTCGGCCGCGACAGTGTCTTCGAGGAATCGCTCGAATCGCAAACGTCGTAGAGCGGCGGCGGATCGATTATGTCGGTTCCCGGTGTGTTTGGCTGGGAATTCGTTATCTGCGTCCTGATCGAGCACTGGTCGGAATCGGATGTCTCCGCCTGGCTGGCCGTTGACGTCGCCTGCACGCTCGAGTGCTTCTCCAAAGCTTCTGCAACGATCGGTATATAGCGGTTATATAGTATTGTTGCGTCGGGCTTTCCCGATCATTGTTCCGAATTGTTGGAAAATTATATTCTTCGCCAGAGAAGATACACCAGCGACTAACATTAAATTCATATTTACGGACACGTCTCCCCAATTGAATATGTACATTGACCACTTTCGGGAGAAGGTAAGGAAGGGGGCAGCACTAATGGGCCAGGTTTAGGGAACAGGGAAGGTTTGGAAAGGACTGGGGTAGGAGGATTTGGTTGTTTGACAAATTAGTTTATTACAGGAGGAGAGATGGGAGAGGATAGGAAACTTCAGGTACAACCTTGACCACTTTGAGTGCGAGGTCTTCCAGAAATGATTGTATTTCTGTGGGATTTGTATCAGGATCCGAATTATTCTCTATACCTTGATCATTCTCGGTAGGCGTACGGGTGGCAAGTCGACGGAGTCTCCTCGGGGAATTGCAAGACGCTCCAGGGGATTGCTTGCAACTGGAACCGCTCGAGGTGCCCGGAGATAGTTTCCGAACCGCCAGATCGCAGAGCATGTCTACTGCCTCTTGCCTGCAACAATATTTCTGTATTTTATCTTCCGGTCACGCGGAACGGGTTGTTAAACTCTTCGTCCCCCACTGATCTTCCGGTTTATTCGTCTCTGAGAGCTTGCGGCTCTAGCTTCATCAGGGCGTCAGGCTACTACTGTGCGTTTTGCAGTGCTTCGCTGGTATAGCTGGCTCGTGTTCTCCGGTTCATTGCTCACCAATCTGAAGACAGACTTTTTAATTGCCCGGCTGGCCCTGATGAAGCTGGCTGCTTGCTCGAGGTAACAGTTCCGAAATGACAAGGCTCGCGTCCGGAAACCTCAATCGTAAAAACGATCAGGTTATTGCATATGAAGTGTCCGATCTGCGACGTTGAACACGCGTGACCTTGTCCATATGGGAAGGTATTGATTAAAGTAGTCACTAGACTGCGGATCTTCATGCAAAATAAAAATGGATTTCATCCCTTAATGACTGTACAATATTTTACAATATTCTTAAATTTTTCTGCCAATCAATTAAAAGTTTCTCGACTCTATTACTGACTTACTGTATAAAAACACACATCGACGACGTCGACATAAGTTCGATTTGAAATTACAATTAGACATCTACGTATGATCTGAAGACAGGAGTCTAACGATCATCGTTGGCGTCTCAAAGATGTAAATTGATCGATCTGCAGGCGATTATAGCGTTTCTTGTCTTATAATCGGGCATTCCATATGCAACAATCTAACACAAGATGCCGGACTGGCTCAGCTGGCCAGTAGTTTACCAGTGAATTGATAGGTTAATTGCAAGGGGAGCAGGAGTTGATTGATCACTAATCTGCGCTGTTTGCTCGTTGAACCGCTTTATATTCGCTGGGAAAGTTCACCTTAAGCTGGTTCGTGGTGGACGGAGGGGATGATCGGGCTCGGTAGGCGAAAGCGCGGATACAGGGGTTTGCGCCAGATCCCTGTACAATCGAAGTTTCACGGTGGGACCGCATTGCCGCAGCAATTGGACAGCCTCTTCGTGGCTCATGGGGGACAATGGTGCACCGTCGACAGCGACTATTTTGTCCCCTGGTCGAATACGTCCGTCGCTTAATGCCGGCTCTCGCACTAATGCCCTCACGTAATGACCCAGCGCGCTGCTGTCCGCTTTCCTCAAAGTGAAGCCCAGACTGCCGCCGACTTTCGTCATCTCTATGTCGAATTCCTGTGACAAACCGGTCAACATACATTTTTCAGGTTATCATGTAATATCGTTGCGACTAGCCCCGCGCTCCGGACACCGATGCATCAGAAACGCAGGGGACTTTGCTGCCATTGCATCAGCAGCACTGTTCGTTAGCTAAGAGATACCGAAATCTAAATTGTAAACGAACTTCGATTGGATTCCTGTATTCCTCTCGAGAGTTGCCGGATATAACTGACAGTATATTCATTAATCATTGCTTTATGAATACCGGCGGAGAGCTGTCGAGTCTGCTGGCCGTGAACCAGGCCTTAATGGAAAAACAAATTCCCCGTTGCAACACACGAACATCGTCCCTCCAAATGTTGTCCATTACATTATTCATTTCTTTTTCGGTGACGCAAGAGAGGATTACAATCTCGAGATCAATCGACGAGTGCCAAACCAGATAAGATAAGGTAGTTATTGCGAATTGATAATCTACGTCCGCGGGAATTGTTGACAACGCAGCCGCGCGAAAGCGATACAATGGTTGTATAATAGCTTGTCGATAGTAGTTCCGCGCTATCCGGAGTTTCAATCTTTCGATTAGCAACCAAGGGGCCGGAAAATCGAGGAATTTCAGCGAGTCGGTGATCCAGGAAATTCGGCTGCCTATCGGGTCGCGAGTCGCAACAACCAAGGACTCCCGATGTAAGGGTGACTTACGCCGCAGGGTTCGATCTGAAGCGGCGGCAGGGGATTCAGTATTCGCAAAGGCGGGGGTGGTTCTCTTCTCGCTGGGGGTGGCGGCGGTGCCCCGGGTGGCGTGACATTCGTATCCCCAGGAAGTCTGCACACCACCAACTCCACGGTGCTCGGCGTCGTTCGTAGTACCTCCAAGGCCTCCTGCAACAAGTTGGATTCGCATCAGATTAAGGATTCGGAGAGACAGATCTCCTTGGACATCTTCAATCATTTCGATACCGCATCCTCTGTTAGCAATTGTACGTTATGACGCAAACTGGGTTGTGTTTCCGTTTACGTCCGTGCTCAGAATTGGATGAAATTTTGGGAATAGGTTCTTTCTTGACTAAAATGATGATTGTCAGAAGGATTTTTGGCGACTCGAAATTATGGATATAATTTAAAGAAAATTATTGCTATCACTGGCATTTTAAGGTGTCGGTACTACAGATTCCTGTGGACCCAAGTCCCATAAGGTGTCAGGTCTATTCCTATATCTCGTCTGTGGTCTAAGTAGAGAATGATTCAATTATAGATCACATGTGTGAATTTTTATGGCGCTATGAGGTCAACAAAGCTGGTGATGATCCATTTTTGCAATTAATTAAAGATATTAAATATGTATATTATGGAGATTAATATAAATGTTTTCAAAATTCCAATTGTTACACCAATTAATTGAATATCTACAATGGGAAGATTATGCGATCAGAATTAGTTAGGTTTAGGTGGCAGGGGGGGGGGGGCGGAGAGTCCACGCATACGAAAATACAGGAGTGGTGTCGGTAAGGTAGGGAGTGACATTGAAATGGTAAAAAAATTCTTTCGAGTCGTCAAAAATCCTTCTGACAATGATCATTTTAGTCAAAAAAGAACCTATTCCCAAAATTTCATCCAATTCTAGGCTAATGAGGACTTCTGTGGGCTGTGGGGTGAGTGCTTGCACCCATCTGATCGTAATCTATTGTTTAAGAAAACGGCACGGGTCGCCCGCCGTGGCTCCAGGACTCCTAACTTTCTCGAGACGACACCGGCGTGTGCGCCACCCGCGCAGGAGCCAAGTTATTTACACGATTCGAATTGCGATAGAGTTATCGAAGTTCTAGCATCAAGTTTTGCTGTTTACCATCGACGTGTTGTCCTACACGGGAAAGTACATACGACGAGCGACGGTGTGTTGCTCGACATAAACTGATATTATACCTGGATCCCCCGAGGACAGGCGGACGACTACACGCGAGATAGCGCGTCTATCTTCGCCCGCGAGTTCCGGACGTAGCTGCATTATGCTAATCGGATGCAAATTTCGAAGAGCTACGAGAAGACAAGCCTGCTGCGGAATCATCTAGAGCTGTATAGTTATTGGCATTTCGTCGCGAGCTGTTCCTCGCGTCGTCGTACTGGATTAACAGGAATCGGAGAGGACATCTTGGAAGACGGATACCATCTTTTTTTTGAATACCAACCGATCTCCGATTGATTGCAGACATTGTATTCAATGTAATTTTATGGAATCGATGAAGTAAATGATTTTTGTTAAGGAGACGCGAGGTTGGTCATAGCGGGTACAAGGCGGAACATGTTACATATGTGGCAACACCGCATCAATCCGATCAGCTACATACCACCACTTGTGTCAGTATGGACAGAGACAGAGCATACTTTTAGACTTTGCATGGAACAGAACCAATACCCATGTTCAGCATGGAACGGAACCTAGGACCCTTATTTAAGGTTCGGATTTGACCTTGGTCGAGCGAGAGTGTGGTGGCATAATGAGGAATCATCTAGCGGGCCTAGCTTCGGGCCCAGGTCGTGGGCCTACTCGTAACAGCAGAGAATAAGCCCAATGAGCAGTGGTGCCAGGTGAGGGGAATCACGGTGAGATGATGTACCCCCTTTCGCCCCCTCATGCCGTGGTCTAAGGTCTTAGTGGGGGACGTTGGAGTGTGCGCATGGTGCTGGAATAGGATAGTGGAAGGGGAAAAGGAGGAGAGTATTTGGCACCAGGGTTGGTGCAACTGGCATCACTGCCAATGAGGACGCAGGAGGCCCGATACGATGAGTCGCCCACCATCACGGGAATAAACCACCACGGTGGGGTCTTAGTGGGTATGCGTAGGGATGTAGTCCCGTTCCCAAATTTTCATGTAAGAGGGAGCCGAACCCCACACTACCCTCCAAAGTTCATCTTAGGGGGGTGTGTGTAACGACTCCACCGCCCTGAAACAAAAAAAGTTTCTGTTCCATGCTAAAATTGGGTCTGTGTACTGCACATGCGCAGTAGTAGACCGCAGATCACTTCAGATCGGACTGAGACAGCGTTGCCTTTACGATGTTCCGGCCGCGGGTCTATCCATCTCACTGAAACCCCCGGGAAATTTTGATCCGTGTGATTGTTGTTGATAAAACGCGGGCACTTCTGACACGGAGGTACACTTACATAATTGGTGAGACCGGTCAGGGGAATACCATTAGCAGCGAGGAGGATATCGCCAGGTTGAAGTTTATTGGACAAGGCCGCAGGTTGTTGAGGGAACAGTCTTTTTACTCGAACTGGTCCGGCGGTTCCTCCACCGGAAACGCTTAAGCCGAGTCCACGGCTACTCTTCTGCAACGTTACCCGGAACGTGCTCTCTGAAAATTAGACAAACTTCATTAGCCAAAGGGACGCGGAAACCTTTTTAGAAAATCGGGTCACGAACACGCACACTTTTTTTGCAATCGTTCCTTACACAGGGTGTCTCGAAAATGTACTTCCTTGAATCGGGTGATTCCCAGGATCGTTTTAAGGAACTTTTTCCTTTGCAGAAATGTTCTCCGTGGCTTCGTTCCGGAGTTATTAGGGAAAACACGGACCAATAAGGGCGTGGCTACTATGGGCGGATCCTGCCTCGGACAACGCCCCGCTATAGCTATAGCCGCGCTGTGATTGATCCGTGTTTTTCGCTAATAAGGTTCCTGAGACCATTTGAAGCGACATTTTCCTTTGCAATAATGGCCGCCGCGGTCTTGTTTAGGAGTTATTAACGAAAAACACGGACCAATCAGAGCGCGACCTAGACGCGTGTTCGCACAGTCGTGTTTTTCGTTAATAACTCCTCAACAAAGCCGCGGACAACATTTCTGCAAAGGAAAAAATTGCTTCAAATGACCTCGGGAATCACCTCTTGCGAGTACAACATTTTTGTATCATATTGATAATAAAGCGGGAAATTTTGATAAACGAGTGGGTGCATTTTCGAACGAGTGGGAGTCCGAGGGGGCAGAGGTGAAACAAGTGGATCGTTGTTGAAAACGGGCGTTGAACGAACGTTTAAATTGGTAAAACCGCTGGCGTTTTTTTGATCGCGTGAATTTTCCGAAATAGTAGCCAGCTCGTAATTTAGTGCGGCCGTCGGTGTGATGCATGACCTGATACGACGAATCGGGCCGGGTACTTGAACAATTATTTTTTACCCGTTATTTTATGCAGTGTCACTGTACCAGCTGCATATTTCAGGCGGTACAGCGAGCCTCGCAGCGCATAGTGTCACCCCTGCTAGTCGTAATTCTGCAGTGCGGTGTAACAAAAATATATTTTCACATAAGCGTATAAATAAACCGCGGAAGGTTACCTTTATTGCATTGGCCTGAATGTTTCTACCCTTTATTCGGCGCTGTTATACGCGAATATAGACACTGATTTTGGCAGAGGGATTTTCATCCTTAGCACTCGAGTGACGCTTCTGAGACGCCACTAAAAATTGCTATGTCATTATTCAAAATATTTTTAAGATTATTAAATCGTTCATATTTAGTAAATCACTAAATATTTATTTCAGAAATATGTATTTATAAAATGAGAAAAGGTCAATCAAGATCGGAAGAGATCCGAGTCAGAATGGATCCGAGTGCAAAGGATCACAAAATAAATCTCAAAAATACATTTCACGCACGGTAATCGCAGCAATTCCAACGGTTTTTATCAGTTCCTTTTTTTCGATCGCGGACTTAGCGTTGGCACGGCCAGCGCACCGGTTTGAAATAACTCGCCTTTTACCGGATATTGATCCGATCGAGAGGACATATTGCGTGTATTGTTCACTTCGTTCGCCATTCAAATCTGTCCCTCTCTTGGTCACGTTATTGTTCGGGATCGCGCAATGCCAATCTTTCCGAAAGGGCCGACCATTGTTCGAATTATTTCGAGAAGTCGTGGATTTTCTGATTCCGGTGATCGGAGTCGCTCTAAACATTTCCCGGACTCCAGGAAACGATATCGTCGTCGATCGTGATCCACAAACGAAGAACAATATATCGCCGATAGAATTTTAATTCGTCCGCGGATCGATATCCTTGTGGAGGAGACATTGTTTACGAAAATGTTGCTAACAGTTAGATTGCAAAAAATAGAAACTAAATTGAATGTTATTTCTTCTCTTAATGATTTTAATAGAGGGGAAATCGTATACTAACATCTTGAATTTTCAAAATTTTCCAGCAATTTCGTATTTCATCTACTCAATTTTGGTATAAATACATAAAGATCCGCAGTCTACTAATAATAATCGTAATCCATGGGCCCAATAAGTTTTTTATATAAAAATTTCATATTTATTTATTAACAATTAAGGGATTTTTACTCAGGTAAAAATCCAGGCTCTGGGCTAATACTGTTTAAGGCCCTGGGCTGACACTGTTTGAGGCCCTGGAATAACACTGAAGCCCTGGGCTAATTCTGTTTGAGGCCCTGGGCTAATTCTGTTTGAGGGTCCACCCAATTAACCTGAATTAAACCAATTACCAAAAATGTTTTTATAATTTACTATTTCTTAAGTTTTCACTTTTACTTGTTTTCATTTTTTAGCCCCCTTTGGCTAAACAGGGCCCTGGGCTGCAGCCAGAGTCGTCAGAGTCGCTAGATTACGCGTGTCCCCACGTGACATAAGGGCCCGGTCACGTGACGTCTTCCATCACCGCCCAATCACGGCCCAGTCACGTGACGCGTTTCGCCTCTGTGGTGAGTCACGTACCACACTGTCACGTGACAAATCCGGCAACTTTTTCCCCTCCTCGGCCAGCGATCATGCCGCAGTCACGTTAGATTTCCATGAATTCAGAATGTCAACCGGAACGTCTAGTTTACGCTAGGTTAGATTGCTCGGAAGTAATGGAGTGGATGGTTTTGTCGGCGTTTGATAAACGCCTCCGCGCCATTTAAATGTGTAATTCCGCGTGCACGGTGTTAATACTGGTAATAGAGCGTCGCTAATGTACTTACGTATTTACGTTCAAGTGTGGACCAACCTGGGCAATGAAATAATAGCGCGGCCAGCATAATCGCGGGAATTTATCGAGGACCAGACAGCTAGTATTGCCCGGCGGGAAAACGTCGCGGAATTTACCGATTCTGCGGACCAATTCAGTAAGGATACAAAAATATATGGTAATTATTTACAACGGGATCAATTCTCGCCGATTTCAGTGACCTTGAAATGTGTTATCAAGGTCATCATACTGCACAACTTTTGTCAGAACGTATCTCGCAAACCGAGGTCGTTCGGCGTTAACATATTCGGGAAAAAGTTGTTCGGAACCTTGATAACATATCTCAAGGTCATTGAAATTTAATACATTTTTATCGGACGTTGGTTCACGTTAATTCGATTGGTCAGAGTGAAAGAATTTTAATGTCCGTTCACGGCTAAGAGGACACTGTGTAAAATTAATGGGGTGGAAATAAATGAAGAATGAATCGAGTCTGGGAAGATCGATGGTCCTTTTCTTTTCTGCGCCTTCGAATATATTACTCCTTCAAAAGTTTGCTTCATTATCTCCGACGAAGACTCTCCACGGACGGCGATTCGAATATATGAAATATTTTCAGGAGTGATCCTTCGATTATTTAAATAAAAAGGGTATCGGTGACGTGGGACGAACGTGTTCGAATTTCAAACGATTTCTCGCGTTGGTAATATCCTGGCAAAACAGGAGAGAACGAGAGAGAGAGAGAGAGAGGGCTCGCGATTACTGTACGTATAGCTGCTCCCTTTGATACGATGTCAGAACCGACTTCCACTTCCGCAGGTGCTTCGATTTAGGCGAGATTAGATCTCCCGATCCTGTCCCGTGTTTAGTGGCCATATAAACGTTTATCGATGACGCGAAGATTCAATCGGATCCGTGTAACTACGAGTTTCGCCCGATAAGCGGCGCTAATTAACCAACATTCGGCCCTAGAAATTGATTTGCGCGGGCAACTCCCTTTGGGTTTTAGCACACGTCCTTTTGAACAATCAAAGCGTGGCATGAAGACGCTAATTGCGTGTATGCTTTGCCCGATGCTCTCGGAAATGAATGTTAATTCGATTTCTGGTTAAACTCGGTTGTTATGAAGTTGCCTCTACGCTCGCACTCCTGTTACCAGTCGGAACCGTTGCTATCCACGTATACCCGGTGTCTCGAACGAATAAGCTGCACTATTATTAGGTCGTTGCATACGTCCGATTCTAGAATGCTAATGTTAGATCAACACAGGGTGTCCCAAAATGTTGTGCTTGAAAGATATGGTTCCTGACGTCATTTGAAGAAACTTTTCCCTTTGAGAAAATACTCTTCGCAGCTTCGTTCAGGAGTTATTAAGAAAAAACCCGGACCAAAAAGGGCGTGGCTACTATGGGCGGATCCTAGCGCGGCCGATGCCCCACTCAGCTGCACCTGCGCTGTAATTGGTCCGTATTTTTCGCTAATAACTCCTGAACGAAGCCACGGAGAACATTTTCGTAAAGGAGAAAGTTACTTCGAATAACCTCGGGAGTCGCCCCTTTTAAGGAAGTACATTTTTGCGACACACTCTTAATTAAGATCACATCTTTAATTTCAAGTTAGACGTTTAATTCTATTAGCATGGAGCAGAATTTGCTGTCTTTGTCAGCGATTCGGCCATTAGTAGAAGACGTGAAGGAGTGGGGGTGCCACGTGACCCCTGCAAGTTTCTTACTGCCATCTCCTGATGGACGACCAGTACAAACGAACCGATCCGGTTCATTTTTCGTTGCACCGAAAGTTTGCATCGAGTCGAGCAGAACGGACAGGGGATCGGAGCTGCTCTTCGTCTTCCCGGAAACGAAAATGCATGCTCCGCATCAGCCCTTCCGCGAGGATTTATCCCGGGCTGCAATTTATTACGTAATCCCCGGGTGCAGTTGCTTATCACGGCGAAACTAGAACGGGACGTTTTTCTATTTATCAGCTTGACAACAGATTCGCCGGGGCGACCGTTGCAAATGCCGAGGGAGACCGTCGAAGAAGCTCGAAAACCACCGGAGTTGTTTCGAAACCAATCCCGAACATCTCGATCGGCGAGCGACACGTTAAATAATTTACGATGCTCCGGCGAATTCCACGCTCGCATGTTTTTGTAAACGGCCCGGGCACAACACGCTGTAAGATTCATGGTTTCGTCGCCTGTTCACTCGGCTCTCATTAGTCCGTTCGGTGAAAGCGTAACAACAAGATCGTGAACAAGTAGTGCCATGAAAGTACCAGTGTATTTCACTGCTAGAATCAACGCGTACATATCTAAACGGCACTCAATAAAAATGTCGAAGGCATTTTCGGGTACCCAATTACTCGCTTTTGACGCAAAAGCCTCGGTGACGTTCGGTTGCATCGATCGTAGAGTCTGTCCTTCCTTGTGCCCGAAACTTTTATCGTCAATTAAACCACTAAATACAGTTGAAATGATATCGTGTTTAGTCTTATTTTAATCAGAAAAATTCCACGAATATGTTGGTCAAAGTTCCATAAAAAAATAATGAAAAATACAGAAGATTAAATATTGGTGTTACATTGTGATGACGCACGGGCCTTTGAACTGTGCCGAGGACTGCGATTCTCCGCGTCGCATTAGTAGTGGTTCACACCGATATACCCGAGTCAAGATCAGATTACTAGCGTGGAGGGGATATTTTTTTGCGTCCATCGTGTAGCACCGTTTTGCGTCGATAGAGGATTTACTGGACTCGGGCACCCGAAGTCGAAGTCGGATCGAGTGGTGCTCCATTTTCGGGTACCCGAAATATCCGGGGAAAACACCCGACCAGAGTCCGAAATTTCGGGTACCCCACAAATGACCTTGAATTAGTCGACGCCTACAAACTTGTAGATTACCAGCAAAGCCGTATTAAAATTCGCAAAGCGTGACACAGATCTGAACTCCGTGAACAGTGACCCCGCTGTCGACTCCACCGCAGACGGTGAAACAATTTCGTATTCAAAACGCTTATTATTCGCGGGCATTATATCGTTTTTCGCGTGACCGTAAGTCCGCATCTCCGCGGTGAATGACGCGACGAATCTCATTATAAATGGCCGCCGGTTTCAATTTCGCCGGAGAGTTCGTTGGTCCCTGCCGTGTCCTCGTCAAATAACTAATCCCCGAATACTTTTCGACTGCGCCCTAACAATCTTCCGGAAAAGTGGAGAGCCATGTGACTGGAATTTCGCAACGGGGTGGAGGGTCCGCAGAGGGGGGCATTAAACCATGATAACGTGATCGCCATGACCCCGGCTATGAATTACCTCCACGGCTCGACGGAGGGTTGGAACCTGGCTATACCTGGAACCCTGTCGTGGTTGGCCGGACGTCCGTTTGGCTATTCCGTCGACGTAGGATCCTGATAACAACCTGCTCGGAATTACCGGTCGAACCCGCGCGTTGAGCTCGTGGGTTCGTGGTGCACGCTACCCGAAATTCCTCCGCACATCCGGACCTACCGCTCTGTTCGGGCCAAATTAGCCGGCAACATTCGAAAATTCTTCAATTATTTATGTCACCGTTGAAGCAAACAGCCTGGACGCTCTGCACGAGGGTCTCCGGAGGATCGTTGATCGACAGCTAAAACATTCTTTCCAGTTCGTTGCCGTTCTTGTAAATCGTAACGGGTCAAGGTAACTTTTAGAAAATCGTCGACGATCCTATTAACCCGTTCACATCATAAGGAAGAATGGGAAATAATGTTCTTAAAAAGCACTCGATACTTCAGTAATTGGCTGAACTTCATTTTCGCGAGAAATGATGAGAGAAAATTATGAGTGCTTAAAATTGAGAGACGTAACGAGTTTGGGCAGGTAAAGGCGCCGTCATGTTGCTCTGATGCACGGGGCCGCCACAAGCACGATGTCGATAACGTAGAGCTGCTATCTTTTTGGGTTGTTATTCGATTTCCTGTGACCTAACAGTAATTAAAATTTACAGAATTATATTATAACAGTGGTTCTCTTAAACTTAGTATCCCCTCTTGAACAACATATTTTTGCGGACCCCATCCCAACCCTAAGCATTTTACGTAGTTCTTGAGACTTAATTTGAAACATGAAACATTTTGAACACGAAAATGATTTTTTTTTTAGCAAAAATATCTGTTAATTGTTTCACGGACCTCCGGCAAAGACTACGCGGACCCTCACGGGTCCGCTGACTACAGTTTAAGAACCACTGTATTACAAGATCTCACAGAGAATGTATAGAAATGTGCAGAAATCTACGTTACCGACATCGCCATGAGCTTGTGGCGTCACTAGCAAAGCGGCACTAAAATTGCGTAACTTCAAACACCCATAACTTTTCAACAAGTGGGTCCCTAACATTGAAACTTGGACTGTCGGAATGTCCTCGTCGCAATCTACAGGATTAAATAAAAAAAGTCTGGATCCCGAACCAATAACTGTATGATTATCGTACGAAAGATGATCTCTAACTTTTTCCTTTCAGCACAGCACAGTTATCGAAGATCCTGATAAAACGTGGATATTCCTGTTTCTTCAGCGTTCGCGACATGTTTATCCATCTCCGCTAAAAACGTGAACGATAAAGTTTTACAGTCCCGGCATAAAACCGTCGGAATTACTGTTAAGGTCGCAGAGGTCTGCACTGAAAAGCGAATATCGTGTTAGATTCCCGGCTCCCCGATATCGATCACGCTTTTGACGTATAACTGCACATTTTCCGCCACCCGGTTATTCCCCGACTGCCGGTTGCAAATTAGATTATTTTCAGCTTTCTGACATGCGATCCACGGGCGGTCGTTGACCGAAAATTGCCGACGGCAGTGCCCTTTTTCCACGGAACCGTGCCGCGTTGTTTCCTCGCGCCGATGCGCGATCCTTTCCGCTGTTTCGCGCAGCGCAGAACTCTTTTTCAAACACGACTGGCCCGTCCCGGTAAACAGACGGATTTCTTCAACGCGGAGAACCTCGTCGGACGTCGCGCCGCGTTTGCCAATATTTCACGTTTCCCCCGATAAACACTGGCCGACATTGACAAATGAAATGCTCGGGAAAAGGGTGGTATCAAACGTGTCCAGCGAACACCGGCGGCAAGCGAGCCGAAAAGTTGGTTGCCGAGTCGAGTTCTCTCGGTTCGACAGACGTCTGACAAAACTGTAAACATTTTATTTCCATACTCTTGCCTACGAGGATCGATATGCTCGTGCCCGGATCCGCGCGGACAAATTCACACAATAAGACGCCCAGGCGGAACGGAAAGAATGAGAGACGATTGACCCGGAAGGTGTTCGAAAATCAGACTCTGCTCGTCGTCGATTTCGCGAGAAAAACGTTTCGCAATCTCCCGTTGACAGACGAAACGACGACGACTCGCTGAAGCGTTCTATTAAAATTTTCCCACGCGTGCCGAGCTCCTCCTCCCGGCTGACGAGAAAGCTCCTCCCTCTGATTTGCTCGCGATTGTTTCCCACCGCGATACGGGCGAAACAACTTGCGGCGATTTCAGGAAAAATTCGCGAACGATTGCCTTGAGAATCTACGGTCGTCTATGCGCCACAGATATATGTATATGGAACTTTGCCGAGTTTGATTGGCCCTGAATGAATTATATCAGTTGCTATGTAGAGAAGCGTGCATGAAATGGGTCAGTAATTAAGCATGAGAACGAAGATCTAGATTCGGCGAAAATCCAGCCGAGATAATTGAATTTGAAATGCGTCGCGATTGATTTCTGTTCTCCATCGTAACTTCCATGATCGGGAGCGATTGCGATACCACTTTTAATATCGACGCGTGCATTGAAAATTGCTGATCTTGTCTTTCAAAAAATAATATTAGGTTGGCAAATAAATTCGCCACCTTTTGTTCTGTAATTTTTTTATTGTATCATTACAAACCTCATTCAGTGGCCATTAATTTTGAATTACATCATTGGACAGCTCTGAATTTTGCGATTAATTCGAAATAAAACACTCGTGATTAAAAAATATATATAAATGATTTTGTTTGAGAGAATATGGAGGTCGCGAGCTTAGATCGAAGTTTCGATCCTGTAGGATCAATTGTTCAGGAATTATGCTAGTTTAAAGTTGAACAATTTGCAGTGTTTTTGACAAGCAATGGCGCCACCGTATTGGTTTGTAGTGACGGTCGCGCGCCGCTCATCGAGCAGAATGATTAATAAGTTGGTGGGTGATTAAGTCGAGACTCGCGGTCGTCACTGCAAACCAATATGGCGGCGCCCTTACCGGTCAAAAACACTGCAGATTGCTCAACTTTAAGCAAGCGTAACTCCTAAACCATTGATCCTATAGGATCGAAACTTCGAACTCCAGCCGCCCCGGGAGCAAATCTACTGGATTGCATACCAAATACATCATAATTTATAGGAGAAAGGCACAAATTTTGAGTCCGGTGAAGTAAAGAGCAGCCAAACCTACTACTACAGTTCACATGACCGTGTCGACGAGATAGAACATGATCGTATGCGTACCTCGAGACAAACAAAATTTAAAGGGACATTCGATGCTAGACTCGTACGAAGTTATCGTCTTCCTTCCCATTGAGATAATTAATTTCAAGTTGCAAAATATGAGAGAAAACCTTATATACATTATTATACATGAGGATATTAATCCTACATTATAAAATGCAAAGTATAGGTACTCACAAATTTTTGAGAATCTTCTATTGCTCCGTCGGATCCACAACACTGCCATTTTACGCGAACATGGCTTAATAAGTGTGAAGCACAAAACTTCACACTTCTACACAACCACTAAGAACTACGCAACACACTTTTCGAAATCGTGACAGCGAACGAGAAGTTACTCCGACCCCGATCAAAATAGTACTGCGATTGTCAGCTCAGTTTTTTCGTGAATGGTTAAGGGTGGATTTAGGTGGGGAAATGTAGCCTCTTATCCGGCTATACCCTTTCGCTTGTCTTGAGGCAGCACACGATTATGTTCTGTCTTATCGACACGGTCGGGAGGCCTGTAGTAGTAGGCTTTTGTCTATAAACGTATAACTCCACACAATCAAATTCTGCAAAAACTTTAACAGCTTACATCTCAATAACTATTCGTTTGCGACATGTGGCTCCTTTCAAACCTTTTCTCTTCTGGATGAGTGGAAGGTGTTGATGTAAAAAACAACTTTGCCAACAATTTTCTTTGTCATAAACAATTTTGCGGCAAGTTTCTCTAACAAATATCCACCGATCCAGAAGTTTAGATTCACCCCTAGATGACCATTACTTTTTATACATCCTGTACATTTGATTATGTGTCGCCAGTCTATACCGGGTATCCCAGCAATGTCCAAAACCTAGACACGAACAGCTTGAATAAATGTTATCATTTCGACAGAACGATTACTCCAAAACAGCAATAATTACATCCCCGGTGTGATCAATCAACGGAGACGAAAGTTCCGCAAAGTTTCGGCGCGCGCACAACCGGCTCAAAAATTGCGATCATAACTGCGCCATAAATCTCCGTTTGGTCGGACAGTTGAAAAGGGGGATACTAAAAAAGTTCATAAATCTGTTCGGGTTGTGTCCGCGTACCACGCCGCGATTAAACTTCGCCGGAAGTACGATCATCCAAAAACTTGATCGCGAATACAGGCGCGCGAGAGAGAGAGAGGTGTCGCCGTTCACCGGAGAGAATTTGAAGAATGACTTTCATTACGTTTGTTGGGGAACGTGACCTGGACTCTCCTTCTCTCACGCTCTCTCTCTCTCTCTCTCTCTCTCTCTCTCTCTCTCTCTCTCGGCACAAGGACACACAGGACCTAAAACAATGTAGCTGACCCACGGATAATTGGGTCAGTGGGTGAGACGCACCGAACGTACCCACGGCGAAATGACCGAGTTCGAAGTAACGCGAACACGAACGCGAGCGGCCGCGATCAATAGTAAATTCTTGACTTAGAAAATTTACAATATCAGCGGGAAGCTTCGGTCTCGAGTGGCTGAAACGGCGATCCGCGGGTGCAAGCCTCTCGAGAACCAATGAATCGAGTGCCACCGGCATCAGCAACGCGGAGCACCCCCAAAGACGCCGTTCGTTCCGCGTTGACGTGCCAAAATCAGTACTTCGCGCGGCCGTGCCAAATCCGCTAGCTCCGCTCCAAAACTGACACGAATATTTTCGAACCCCAAGCAAAACTTAATTCGTTCGGGAAAAAATGTCAGTTTTTCATTTCTGCAATTTTTTTGTCAGATTATCGCAAGTAATTGAAAAGGTCACCTTCATTTTTTTAAAATGATACTTCAAGGTCATCCGAAGGTCATGGTATACTAGGTCGTTGATTTCGTCTTGATACGGGCTATAGTACTGTTAAGTCCAAAATACCGAGTGCCATTTAAAAAAATGAAGGTGACCTTGATATCTCTGAAAAAAATCACATAAAAACAAAAATATTTTTGGTATCGTGTGAGCCCCACTGAACCGTTCAACTTTGTTCTTCAGACATTTGACGTATCTTTAAAGACAACAAAGATATTTGAGGTGGCAACGTTAGATGATTCACCCTGTATAGTATACAGGGTGTCCCAAAATTCGTCTATTGGCCGACTGTGGCAACTCGCGTCTAGGTCGCGCTCTGATTGGTCCGTGTTTTTCGTTAATAACTCCTAAACAAAGCCGCGGATAACATTTTTGCAAAAGAAAATGTCGCTTGAAATGGTCTCAGAGGGACCACCCCCTTTCGGGATTTTCACGAATTTTGGGACACCCTGTACATATGTATAATGGGCTTTTTGCATATTTATGCGAAACGTATCGGCTTGCCCCACCCCCACGGTTACACCCCTATTTTTGAAATGGATTTTAAATGGCTTTTTTAAAATGTAAACATATACTTTTTATTGCACCTCTCTTTACAAGAAAGTGTAACCTACTTAATCATTTATTTAAAAGTTATGAGAGGGGTTCAATGTGACGTCATTCGCATCGCAACGTATATCTTAAATAAATGATTTTTTCACATAGGTAGGTTAACACCTTCGCATCCAAAATAAATTAAAGAAATCTTGTTCTCAAAACTATGTTTCCATTTTTTCAAGAATGAATTACTTTCAAATTAACTAGTATCTAAGGGTTTCTCGAAATTCCTTCAACATCCGGAAATGGGAAGAGGTTCCTGAGATCATTTGAAGCAATTTTTTCCTTTGCAGAAATGGCATCCACGGCTTTGTTAAGGAGTTATTAACGAAATACACGTTCGGCTAAAGCCACGCCCCGCTCAACGGGACCCACCCCCGAGGCGGAGTCTGCTGGAATAGCCGCGCTCCGATTGGTCTGTGTTTTTCGTTGATAACTCGTTAACAAAGCCGCGGACGCCATTTCTGCAAACGAAAATGTTGCTTCGAATGATCTCAGGAACCTCCCATTTACAGATGTTGAAGGAATCTTGAGACACCCTGTATAAACTATTACATTCTATCTGTATAATGTGATGCAATGATATCTATAACTAGCTTCTATAACTAGAACCATTTTTCTAGTATGAAAACCACCCGATGATAAAAAAAATATTGCTTTCTGACAATTGTAATACTTGCAAATCGTTGCCAGTGTCTCAGCGGAGAAAAGGAGTTGCAGAACTTGGATGGATGGGATGTTTGGAGGCTTGGTCGTCTATGTACAGTCGATGTGGAATTTTTTTGTTCGTCGAGAGCCAAGATGATTCAAGGAACTGGAATTTAACGTCGGGACCGTACACGTCGAGCTTGCACTTTAAATTCTAACCTCTTGAAAATCAAGCTACATGACTTACCGGTGATCTGGAGCGTCGCATTCGGCGCCAGAGAGATTACTCATTCTACGAACGTTAAGGATGCCGTCTCTTAAAAATCAAAACGATTTCTTAACCGTTAGAGAACGACGCCGGATGGCTTCTTTCTCTACGACAGGGGTTCTCAAACTTTTTTCAATTTTGTACCACAGGGTATTCGACCACATGGGAAAAAACCAGAGTTGGGCAGAAACCAATTAAAATTTTAACCATGATTGATTGATTAATGTGTACGATTAAAAAAGGTAATCATTGAAGAATGGACGATCGATTCAATCGATTGATGAAGTTACTCGTCAATCGTCGATTAAAAAAAGAAATCATCGGAAAATCGGAGACTGATTTAATTGATTGTTGAAGTTAATCGTCAATCGTTGATTAAAAAAAGAAATCATCGAAAAATCGGAGACTGATTTAATCGATTGTTGAAGTTAATCGCCACACGGAGGGAATATATCTCAACAAAAACTCTCAGTTTACATTTTTTTCAGTATGTATACAGTTTGATTCCGTATTCCATTTCGAAATTTCAGCAGTTAATCATTAATTAATTATCCGATTGACGATTACAATCGAAAAGAATGTAATCGTTAACCGCAATTAACGACTAAAGTAGGAGTTTAATTGTTAATTACGATTAACGGTTGAAGTAGAAGTTTATACGTCAATCGTTGATTAAATTTTGGCCCAACTCTGGAGAAAACTTGGGAGGTGATTCTCCATGATAGTACAAGACAAAAATGGAAAATTAAGAGGTTTTTTTAGTTATAAAGATCTAGATCAACACAGATGTACACGTTACGTACGTCATTGGCGCGCGCGACAGTTATGTATCAATCAAGTGACAGATAGTACTCGTATGACGTACACCACTGTCGGTCAGGTTGCAGCATTTCAGGCGGATCTCGAATCGTTAGCAACTTAAAAAACGAAGCCGAAATCGCAATTTTTTGGATGATCTCACGAAAGAAATATCAGCAACTCAAACCTGCCTTACTGTTAAATTCTTCGTGCATAGACGTCGTCCCCGAAGGGTTAAAGCAAATTATTCGCGATTTAAATACGAATTCGCAGTAATAATCGCAGAAAACAAATTTGAATTTCCAATTTCCATCGTGGTCGTCTGCACCCCTCCGCGTTTCAACTCTGTCGGTCCTGACGATACGATTTTTCCTCCAGTTCGAATTATCCCGCGCCCGTAAGCTGAAAAACTGCGGCACAAAGCAATTAGAGATAAGCCCCGGGGGGAGAGAGTGGCATTGTTGTGTGTCCTTCCTTCTTTCTTTCGCCGGGTGTCATCTTCCCGCGGAGGAAATTATCATTTCGGCCGGTGAGCCCGGCCAATATCGCTCCGCAGACTTTACTTTCGGAACTTTATCTTCGTTGATAACGGCCCCGCCGGATGTACGGCTCTCTGTTTTCGCCGTCGCGGTGTTGGATTCCATTTCCGCGAATCGCCGGACCGTTCGCCGAACAATCGAGCGAAGACACTCGGCCGGGCATGAAATCGATGTTACGTTCCGGAAATACTTGCAGAGTGGTCCTCCTCCTCGCGGGATCGTCGTTTTAATCGTTGAACGCGGGACGCGGCCCGGAGGAGACCGTCTCGAAATCAATTATCCTACTTATCCGTGTTCTTTCGCTCGGGAAATTGCTGTTTCTAGCCGCCATTTGCATCTCGCCGTACCGAAACTGTTGTCTCACGGTACAAACGGTAGGAGATCGCTCGCGTCTTCCCGACACTTTCGAGAGGGGACTTGAAAAAGCGAGAGACAGCCACTCGCGTATTACGATCACCAGCCAGATGAAAAGGTTCCCGGGACGCAAAGCCGCGCGCGCGTTCGCTCTTTGAGCATCGACTTTGAATTCGACCCGGCGGAGTTCGACGGTGATAATTGGCCCGAGAAACTTGGACGCTAAACGTTCCGCATCCGAGTGCTGTTGAATCCTAGGACCGATGCGGTAATTACCCTGCGAGACGTTTTCAATCTTCACTGTCGCCTTGCGATGGGTCAAAAATTTGGAATCATCCATATCGAGCAATCTGTACCAGCATAACTTCTCGTACTATCGTCCCCCGTAGTGCACATGGTGTCAACATATGACGTGTAAACACCATTACGCTAAAAAAACGGCTTTCACACATTCCATACAGCCACTAGGTGGCGTTGTGTCTTACTTAGGGTGTTATTGTTTTCATGTATCAGCCTTATTTTAAATGTAAATGTACCTTAATACTCAACAACAACATAGCAATGTTACAAGTTATGTTATAGCAGTGTTATTTGAACTTTCATGTCACCTCTTGGTGGACGATTAAGATTCTTCACGTCCCAACTCTACCTTCCCCTTCTACGACGCTGTTCCCCCACGCTCTCCCACATACCCCACCCTTCACCACGTGACTCTGGGTAGTACATCGTCTTACATATCGGGCAACCGGTAGGATCACAATGGAAAACGGAAATAATTTGGCGAAGTTGTGACTGTCAGTCGATAAGCAGCTCTTTTCAAATGCATGAGGCCGAAATTGAAAATATGTAGATTTCTCGCGCGCGCGCTCCTGCCGTTATAGACATATTCATACAAAATGCAAACTGCGATGTACACTCAACCCGTTATTGATCAAATTGGCTGGAAATTGTCGAGAACGATGGCGCATTAGTTATTCAGCACTGTTTGTGTGTGCGTGTGTGTGTGTGTGTGTGTGAGCTGTAATCTCTTAAACCCGGCCGAGTGAATTTTTACATTTTTGCTGACCCGTGATTAATCCCCTGTTTCTCTGACGTTTTCCCGGGGAAAATAAAAATCATTTTTGCCGTGCAACCTGTCGTTAATATATCACGCTACACGTTCCAAGGTTTGATTGGTCCACTACGATAGAATTTTTTCACGAAGCATCTTCTATTTTCCCCGATGATTTACCGCCTACGATCTATGGGCGTCAAAGGCGCGAAGGTGAGTGGTACCCTTCGGAGAATTTTGTTACTCGTCTTTGCGCGTCCATAGGCGTCGCACCGTGTGTGACGGATTATAGCGAACGAGACGCGAGCGCGCGCGCGCGCCCGACCCTGTTATAAGCGTCTCCTGGACGTAGAATTATTGCTCCCCGAGATTCCGCGTAATACGACGAAATTTATGATTCGCCGATACACATTTGCCTGCGCGGTTATTGACTCGCAGACGGATTGCGCGCGGCATCAATCGTCGGACCCAGCTTTCAATTATGGGAATATTTACCAGCGTATATTATTGGTTGTCACGGTGAACGAAAGAGGGAACGGCGACTCTTGCTCGCCCGGGACATTCGCAATTTTCTCTGTTGCACGGCCGTGCATTTTTCAACGGTAATTTATAACTTTATAACATAGTTGAGGCACGAATGATTAATGGCCACATGGCTCGCCGCCGCGGTGTAGACCGCTGGATGGTTAAGATCCTTTGTTACGAGAAATCTCCAGGTTTGCTGTATAATCTCTCGCTCTCTCTCTCTTTCTCTCTAGTCCTTTGCTACGCTCTGCTGCGAATTAATCATCTCGAAGACGAATATTAGAGTCCTGGAACACTGCAGTTATCCTCGAGATTCATTCACGGCTGCATTGATTATTTGAAGTTCGCTAATTAGAGTGAAGATTTCATGTAAACCCTTCGGTTTCGTGATTTTACACCTTAGAATCAACGAAGATCTCTGTACAAAGTTTTTCGCAAGAATGACCTTGACCAACTTTTTCAAGGTCAAACTTGTTTTATGATTGCATCGTGTTCTACTCATCGAGAGGAACAAACTTCCCGAACGAACCACGGGTCTATCATGAACCATTCTCTTGAAAAGTAAGGTCAAAGTTCCAATAACACATAAACTTAGTTGATTCCGAATTTCATTATAACTACGTTTCAACGTCGACTTTCCAGAGAACGGTCTATTTTTGAGCCGTGGTTCCTTTGAGAAGAGGGGTTCCCTCATTTGAACTTGAAGAAGTCTGTCAAGATCAAGTTCGCACGCAACTTCTTTAATGGAATGACGCTGCAACGGTTTCTACACAGAATTTCCTGACACCCCCTGTGGAACGTTTCCACTGTATCGGTATTTCACGTATTTCACGAGGGTACGGAATTTCTGTAGAATTTGTTTTCGCCTCTTGTTTTCCACCGTTATGTAAACGTTACCCGTTTATCCGTCAACGAGTATACGCGAGAAACTGCGACAACGGAAGTGAAGTTTGCGGGCTTGCGGGTTCGCGAAAGTTCGGTGACGGATACGAAAGAGATCGAGAGACTGTAAACAGGGGCGGCGCACGCACGCGTCTCCTCGTTCCAACAAGGTTCGATTTCCGGATTGTTATCGGCCCGCGAGAACTTTTGCGCACACATAATTTGCATTCCGATATATTTCCCGTAATCCTGTTCTGTCAAAGCCACAACCGCTTTTGCCCACTTATCTCCCGACCGTTAAATAGAGTTCATCTCTCGGCCCCGCTCCCGTGTGTGAGTCTAGGTAGTAGACACACCGATGATAAATGTTCCTCGTGTTATATATACACAGGGTGTCCCGAAAATGAATTCCCTTGAACGGAGTGGTTGCTGAAGTCGTTTGAAGAAACTTTCTCCTTTGCAAAAATCTTCTCCGAAGCTTCGTTCAGGAGTTATTAGCGAAAAACACGGACCAATTACAGCGGCCGAGCTGGGATCCGCCCATAGTAGCCACGCCCTTTTTGGTCAGTGTCTTTCCTTAATAACTCCTGAACGAAGCCACGGAGAACATTCTTGTAAAGGAAAAAGTTACTTCAAATCACCTTGGGAATCACCCCTATCTAGGAAGTACGACATTTTGGGACACCTTGTAGACATACATATTTCAAGGTCATTGAAATCGGTGTGATGAATATTGTAAATAATTACAAATAATAACCAACTTTGCAATACTCGATACAGCAACGTATACTATACATATCTGATGTTGATGCATATCCATGTCGAGTAGACCTGGCACTCGAAGTGTTGAACCAGTGGGAACGTGTTGACCACCCGGTACGTGACGGTCTACTTAGAGGATGCATTAGTCAAAGTATCCAGGCTCGGGCGTACGGGTCCAGGAAGAAACGCATCAGGAAATAAAGTTACACGATCTAGACACGTGATAGCATCTTCGGCAATAAAGCTCCTCCTATTGGAAACAGATTACCGAGGGAAAAATTGAAGATGGATTGAAGCCGGAGGCGTTGAAAGGGGAAGAAGAATAGAACTATCGCCGCATTCATTTTAACTGGCGCAATGCTCGGTACGAGCGAGAGAAAGAGAGGTGAGGTGAATTCGACGGGTAGCTAGTCGTCTATCAGTGACAAAGGATTCCCAGAAGATACCTGCACGTCTTATTCAGGAAATTTACTTCGAGAAAAGTGTGTCAAGCTCGAGAGTTCCGCGTCCTTACTTGGCCATTGTGTTTCCACTCTATACCACTTGATGCGACGCCGCGCCGCGCCGCGCCGTCTAGACGGCAAAAACTCCTGGAAAATGATAGAACTAAGGAGCTGGAAGCACCTAATAGACAGAGAAGACCGGGAAAAACACGCCTGAGCTCGTTTGTCACAACTGTACGTGCTGTTTGGGAAATTACCTCTCTCTCGCAAGAGACCGAGTTGTGCACACGGACTAACATTCGGTACACGGGAGGATGTACGAGATACTATTGCTCCGTGCTCTCTGTATCACCGGGCTACCAACGTGTTATCGCCCGTGGGTGTCTACGGGTGGCCATTGTTGGGTCCTCGAGCCTTTCACGAGCTTCATCGGCCCGCAAAGAGGCGAACCAAAGGGTCAGTAACGACTAAACCAACGACAAACGATAGAGCCCCAGTCGATAATGCCTCGAAGACCCCACCGCTATCGGGGAGCACCGGGGGGAGATATAGGATGCGTTACGATTTCACTTTCAGGTCACTTTAGTTGCTTCGTTTTCGACGGAAATCTAGACAGTGGTTGCGTTGAAATCTTCGTGATGATTCACTCGGTTGGGCTTAGTTATAGTCTCCATACCCTGTACCCTATGTCCTATCTAGGAGCTTCCTATACCAGGGCACGTTTGCCTTAATTGATCCCAAAGCGTCCACCATAGCGGCCACTGTCCCTTTCAGTAAGCACCGTTGCCATAGACAAAGAACGTGTTTCGCCTGTAGTTACACAGCCACGAAGGCAAATACACACGGTGGAGCAATGAAAACACGAGACACCAGCGAACTCGACAAAGGTGTGCGCCGCATGAAAGAGAGGTTGATGGGGGAATCAAGCGTTTGAGGGGCCCCAACCGTGCCCATCAACAGGGTTGGCATCTGCGAGGCCCGCCAGGCCCCTTACCCTTCCGCCCGTCGCCAAGCTGTGCTGCGGAGCCCGCCTTTGCTTCCCCACGTGTCCCGTACGCGTCACCGTTAGTGGGAAGAGTGGGGGAAGCAAAGGCGGGCTCCGCAGCACAGCTGGACGAGGGGAGGAAAGGTAAGGGGCCTGGCGGGGGACTCGCGGATGGCGGGTCGCGGAAGCTTCCGGTCTAAAGGGAGAGCAGGGTCCCTCGAGGGTTCCTAGGCGGTGGGGATTTTTAATGGGTACTGCGCGAGCTAGCCCCACACTTCCCCCCGACCGCCATCATTAGGTGGGTGCTTGTGTGTAAATGCATTTTTCCCCACCGCCCTAAAAAAAGGGGGGGGTGGTAGATCTAGCAGGTGTCTGCAAATAAGTGCACAGTTCCTTCAGAGTATCACGGACACCCTCGGCAATTTTTCTACAGTCAGGCAACCGGGCTGCCCTACACCAGTTCATACACTTCCTCCGCTCGCTGTATCTGAAGCAGGCCAGTCCGCAAAAAATATGCAAACCCGCGCGGGAACGATCGTAACTTTACGATCCTGGAAAATGACGACAAGTTGATGGCTACGGAAGTTAAAATGCTCGTTTTTACCCCCGACCGCTAAACACTTCGAGGGTCGTAATTCACCGGGACACACTCGATGATACTGATGCGATGAGAATACATTTTCTATTTACGCGCGCTAGAACTGGGCCGCTACTTCGGCCTAAGTGTTTAACCCCCGTCCGTTCGAAATAGCGTGTTTTATTAGTTGCGACCCCAGCGAACAAACTGGTTTTAGTTTTTCTTTGAGTTTCCAAAGTTATTCCCGGCGACTTTGATCGACAGACTATCCCCAAGAATGCATTCTGTGCGTCGTGTTAAAACATCTGCTTCTTTTCTTAAAAAAATATCCGCTGCTCCGGCATTTATTCGGAATTGTTTGGGCGCGTTATTTTCGCAGAAGGAAGTATAAAACGTACCGCTTGTATAAATTGTATGACCACCGGGAAAACAGTGGATTCGGGAGCAGATCAAACAGACAACAAAGTTATGTCGTGAATGCGAATGGAGGAGGTGCGCCAATGGTTGGGGGAGGGGAGGGGCGGTCGGTATAAAGGAGTTCGCCGCGAAAAGAAGTCAAATAATACGGTGAATAGAGGAGAACGCGCGGGCTCGCGGCAAAGGCTGGAGGAAGGAAAATTACAGAGAGCAAACTCCCGTGGAGAGAGAGACGGCAGCAGATAAGAAATTATTTGAAAGATACGCGAAAGATGAGGGCTAAAGTGGGGAACCGGAATAAGAGTAGCGGATACATTGTACTGGAATGATATTAAAAGAAAGTAGGAGCCGAGTGGAAGGAAAATAAAGTCTCGGGGAAATGGGGGCAGCGCGCAGACAGCCTCCAGTTGGTCAGCGAACGGGACGAGACCCCCCGACTCTCCGAAAGAAGAGCGAAGAAAACACAATTGTAACGGGAGAACTTTTGAAGCGATTAGTTCGAAAGAAATTGCAAGTGCAACGAGATAAATTTAATGCGAGGTAGGGGAGGACGTGGGAGGCGCCACAGCACCGGGGAAAAACGGGAACAAATCCTGCAGGGATTTACGTCACCGGGCAGGGCGTGTTGTGCTCCGATTTCAAGAAAAATATTTGTCGCTGAAAAACATTTTGTTGCTCGGAAAATATCGACGTTTCCGCAATCCGAAATAATTGTAGCCGGCAATTCCACTGCTGGTATACTGGCCGGTACGCCGCGTTTTCGATCCGAGGGGAACGCAACGGTGAACAAAGGATGCACTCACCAGGTGTGATGTTCGGGAACGGTTGTCCGGGCAACGAAGGCGGATGTTCGTCTTCCGGAGAGCGTTCCGAGGCGTAACCTTGATCCTGCGGTTCCCCGCCGGCCAGCTTGCTCAATTTAAGATCAATGCACTTGCTAAGTTGTTGCCGGTGCCTGACCAGCTCGCAATCAGGTTTGTGCACGATTTGCATCAGTAAATCGTTATCGGCTGCGTCCGGAATGCTCGGTTGGGACGACGAGGAATTGACGTCGGAAGGTTTCCTGCCGTTCCTGGTGTCCTGCTTTCGTTTCGGCAACGTGCCCACCAGGTCAAGATCCGAATTCCGATGACATCTGTCCTCCAGGGACGAGCCGCGGGTGTATCTCCGGGAGGAATCGCTGGATACCGTGTCGGTGCTTCTATTCCGCCTCACCGAGTCGAAATTCCCGTGGCGACACCTCACCAGATCAAGGTCGCTTTGCTGGTACCTGTTGGAAGACGGATTATCATTTATATTATTCTATAAATATTATTTAGGAACGAACTGTATCTTTGTATTCCGTGCACACGACGTCCTCGATCAATACACAGAGTGTCCCAAAAATATTCCACGTCCTTAGAGTGGTTCGTAAGGTCATTTTAAGAAATTTTTTCCTTTGCGAAAATGCTCTCCGCAGCTTCGTTGAGGAGTTATTAAAGAAAAAAGCGGACCAATCAGAACGCAGCGGGGCGGAGTCTGTCTGTTTTTCGTTAATAAGAAATTTTCGTTAATAAGACTTTTTCGAAAAGGAAAAAGTTACTTGTAATAACCTTGGGAATCACCCCTATCAAGGAAGTAGAATATTTGTTGGACAGCTGATGTTTATGCGAAATAAAAATCTGGATTAATTGTATGATCATTTTAATCATGTGAAAATGCCACAGCAGTGTCATTAAATTGTTTAAACGCATTTAGTGTTTTGCATTCGACCGACTCATCGTTGTCATAAACGTGTAATACCCGCAGACTAGTCATCAGAAATCAATATGCGGCGACAGTAAATAACTGCGACACGATATCCGCCTTTTATCCGTGTGTATCAACGGTAACCGATATTTGGTGGAAACAAAAACGCAATTGTATCTGCTACAATATTGACGGAATTGTCGGAGCGCGACGTGTGCAGCAAAATTGTTAACACGAAACATTCGAAAGAACGTTGCGGAAGGCTTAACCGTGAACCGTGACGCCGCAAATTGAATGCAGCGCTGCGTTCGAATTGCCTACCTCCAGGGATCATTCTCATCGATGGAGTCCTGCGATCGATGTTTCACGAGATCCAACGCTCCGGTCGGTCCTCCGTCTGAGAAGTGCACGCCCAAAGATCGTTTCTTGTGCGGTAACGTTCCACCGAGATTCCCGGTGATAGTGTCAGTCATTATGTTATTGTTCTCCTTGGGATCGTCATCCAGCACGTCCTTGTCGTCCAGATGATTGGGCAACGAGCCACAGAATTTATATCTGAAACAGAGTGTTGCGCAATACATGAGAAAAGTTGTTCGCGTGGTGGTGACGTGTATTGTATTTTTTGGATCGATACGCGCGGATTGCGGAGACTTGGGCAAGAGTCGTATTCTTGAAAATGCCGTATATTTTACGATCGCATTAAAAAAAAAGAAGCTACATTTTGATGGCCAGTCGTTACGCTTGGCGTGGAAAATGTGGTCATATTGCATCTTAAAAAGAGTATGTTCCTTGTTCTACTTTTACTGCGCTTCTCAGAGTCGCCGCCGAATGAGGGAAAGTGTTACCTCCCCCCTTCCAGTACCGAGCCGCAACGGAAGGCGTGACTGGGGCGTGTCTCGGAGCGCCTGGGGCGTGTCTCTGGGAGGAGGGGATAAAACTCTGACTCCTACGCAGCGCTCCGAAATTTACAACTCATCGACAGAGAACGAAGTTTTTACGAACGGATTAGAAAGTGCCATTGCTCATAAATTATTAATCGTCCGCTCGGTCGTAAATGCTAACCGGAGAGAATATTAACTTTCGATTGTAATCGCGGCGCGAAAGTGCTCGCACATAATTTTCAAGATGTCTAATTAGGGTTTCGTTGCCGACGGCTCAGCGATCGGCGATTAATTACAAATAAATTTTCATAATGGAGCACAGCTCTGTAATCGCGGGTTTCGCCTCGCGTTTAAATGTAACACGATCCGTCAGACGCGATGCGTGGTTTGCTGCGAATTATGTCGAAATCGTTTCGCGCCGTTTGCACGTGACGTTATATCAGCAAGATCATGCTGGCTGTCGGGAACGACGCGCGGGTAACGGTTTATGGTAGAGCCTCGATTTTCCGAACGAATTGTGGGAAAGTTAGCGGTTAATGAAATTTTTCGCGGGAGCTCCGCCGATATCCTAGGTGCTGGGACGCTAGCTGAAATTACACGGTTAAATGAGCAATTTTAACCGGGTAGAACAACAGCACTTACGCAAATCAAATCAAAATGCGGCCGCGCCTTTTACCGTTTTTCTCTCTTTTCCCGATGTTCCACCCATCCCTCATCCGGTCTCCTCCTCGCCGGTATCCGTTCTCGCGCAAACGAGGATTTAATGGAAAACGCCCCAGTTCCGCGACTGACCAACCTTAAAGAGACCTTAAATCATCTGACGACCAACTTGTTATGCTGGGTTATGTCTTACTCTTCCTGCTCGCTCGAGTAACATTCAGCACTGTCTCCGAACGAGGAATTTTCGACAGCGTTCCATTTTAATAGCTTCTCGTACACACTTATCGCTTCCTGTTTCGATTAATCAATTCTAATGTGTATGGAGCTTGTGGTTTTATTTAAGGTAATAAGAGCCCGTTAATTTTAACCGGGAAAATATGTAGCCTGGAAAAACGGGGAAAAAGTTACCCCCTCTCTGCCAATATCGGACACATGCAAGGGAGGGACGGAACGCGTCACGTGACGGAAGGCGTGGCGGAAGGCGTGACTGGGCCCTGACGGTAGCATGGGGGGGGGCCAGCATCGTAGAGAGGGAAAGATAGAGTGGGGACACAAGTCCTATCGTGAGTTGATCCTAATAATTTTGACTAAATTAGTACGTAACACAGTTCACCGGCTCTCTCATTGTTTCCTACATGTTGTTTATGTTATCTGATAATTTTTCCGATGCACCGAGCGGTGCCACGATGCGTCCAGATTGTATTACGCAGAAGAATTTCACGCTCGGGTCAAAAGGGGAGATTTTATTCGTGCGAAAGAGCGCCGCGGCGCGGCGTTCGCTTTGCTCAATTATCTTAACTGTCTCATCTTCCGGGTGGAATTTAATTACAACGCGTTTCCGTTTCAACGTTTCAGCTCTAACGCAGTTTGTATGTAACTTAATCAAAACAATCCAGCCGGTATACTCCTCTAAATTCTTAGCATTTAATTTTTATCAAATAATCAGCATTCTCGCTGAGAAACTTCAGCGATGTGTACCGTTGACGGACCGGGATCATTTAGGGGTAAAATTAAATTTACAAATTCTATGTAACAAAAAATTTGTTACAGGACGAGGATCAATTAAGTATGCATTTTTCCAGCTGTTCTCGAGCCACGTCTGCTCTAATTGCAAGCTCGAATGGCCCGGCGACACAATATTGCACAAACACAAGCGATTCTAATTAATATTCGGACAATGTTTGGTTTACGGTGAATAGTGCAGCGGACGTTTAATGTGCTTGTCAACTCCGCCTCGATCGTGTTAGCATGAGAACAGTGTTCGATCAACAGAACGAAAGTTAGGCAAACTGAATGGGAAGTGCACCTGTCCTACAAGCGGCTGGGAACCAAACGGCGCACGATTTGTTCTCAGATTTGCGGACGAATGCTAACTCTGGCGAATGACGGACTAATCGCGACGCTAATCTTGGGAAATTCTAGAATCAGAAGAATCTGAGATCTTGGAGCTTCTAGGCTGTCGCGAGCCTCTGAACACACGTTCATAGCAAAGCCTAATACAGTAAATCCTCTATAGACGCAACAATTTCTATACGATAGATGCGACCTAGAATATCCCCCCCCCCCTCCAACTTAGTAATCTGATCTCGGCTCGGTATATCGGTGTGAATCACTATTAACGCGACGCGGAGAGTCGCAGTCGCCGACACAGTTCAAACGCCCGTGCGTCATTACAATGTAACACCGATATTTGATCTTTATTTGTCATTATTTTTTTATGGAACTTTCACCAACATATTCGCGGCATTTTTCTAATGCAAAATGATACCAAACACGATATAATTTCAACTGTATTTAGTGGCTTAATTGACGATGGCTTAATTGAATTCGGCTCGACCTTTGGAGATAAAAAATAGCTACCTTACACGATAAATGCGACCAAATCTCCCCGAGGCTGTCGCGTCTATAGAGAATTTACTGTAACTGTTTTTCGAGTCGTCAAAAATCCGGATTTGACTGATCGTACAGTACTATTACTACATACTCGTGAAGCTAAATAGGGGATTGAAGTGCTTAAAAGGTAAAAAGAAAAATGGTGTACCTTTCTCTCTGGGCGCTGGAGCAGGGGACCAGGATCTTGCCCATGCTGTTGAGCTTGCCTTTAGGCTCGCAGAGGTTCCCGGAGGATTGGGTCCTCCGGCCGGTGAGGCCCTTCCCATTGTGGCGACTCAAATTCGAGCCCATGGTCGCCTGATCGTTCTCCGGTTGATGCTGGTCGGTGCCGGCGTTGACCGCGTTCCCAGCATTCACGGCATTTCCTGGCCTATTCTCCTTGTTAGGCCAGTCGAAGTACTTGTTGATGTCCTTGGCATTGACCTTGCAGGATATCGGAGGCGGAGGCGGCGCTGGACGCGTGCGTTTACCGGTGGACACGGCCTGCAGCTGTGGATGGTACCCTCCTCTGCGACGATTACCAGGCGAATCGCTGGTCAACGACAGTGTCTGCGCTCGCCAGCTATCCTGTCCTCCGCTCGTAGGTGGCACTGTCACGACTTCCTCACCTGCAACAACCATGGGAATTCGATTT
Organism: Lasioglossum baleicum; assembly: GCF_051020765.1. Classification (NCBI taxonomy): domain Eukaryota; kingdom Metazoa; phylum Arthropoda; class Insecta; order Hymenoptera; family Halictidae; genus Lasioglossum; species Lasioglossum baleicum. The sequence goes on from NC_134938.1 coordinate 12,425,050, forward strand.
AACTGCCCGCTTCTTGAAACGGTACAAATTCGCGGCAGAACGTTCTCGATCGCTTTGAACCCGAAATCTCGTTAACGCTGCGGTTTCTTGGTGAACGGCGAACATGCTGCGAGCTGGGTCTAGCAGCAAGACAGTGATCGCTGTCTGAAATTGCTTGCAACCCAGTGACTACCTTCTACCCCATTTAGGGTTGTAACTTCTACATCGCCAGCTTCAATCGAGAGACAGCTGGCGAACCTAATCCTATCTTGTGTGTAATACATTGGGCCTGTGAGTAGCTTCCACCCTGTTTAGGATAGCCAGCTTTTTCCGAGACAACCGATCAGTATGTTTAGAAACAGGAGGAAAGAGAACGGGAGATTTCTGCACCGCAAAAGCAGACGGGACTCAAGACTCAAAACAATCAGATCCGTTGTTCAGGCGTCGTTTGCACGGAACGCAGCATTCAGAGCGCATAACGTTAACGTTATGTTTATCGGGTCCGGTTCACAGGCGCCGCACTGTACTGCGGCGCGAGACTAATATCTCCGGCGCACGAACCACGTTGCATAACTGTGTTATTAATGAGAGACGCACGCACGTGCACACGCGCGTCGGCACGCATTCATCGAACGGAGAGTTGAATTGAAAGCGGCTCGTGTTGCCACCGCGCCGCCTGCTGCCATGCCGCTTGTTGCGTCTGCAGACGGATCGTTATACGTACACTTTTTTTCTAATCCGTCCACCGGAATCAGCTGGATACGGAGGGAACAATAAACCCGGCATAACTTGCCGGCTGTTCGGCTCGGTTAACAGTATCAACAGTGTTAACAGCTAACCGTCGAACTTAATACCCGTTTTACACGTAGTTGCCTGATGAGGGGAAGGAACGCGAATTGAGGCGAATACCATTTACCCTCGAGTCACGTGACTGGGGCGTGGCGGAAGGCGTCAGTTGACTGGGCGGAGCAATAGCGTCGTAGAAGGGGAAAGTAGAGTGGGAACACAAGCCTTGATCTGGCAATTCTGGTTTTACACGACAAGAAACGAGCCAGCATATACTGTGAAGAAACGACTGGACGTTTTCATACTTTTTCTGTTTTGTAAAAGAATTGACAAGAACGCTGGAGTATGAAGCATTTCCTACATTTGCGTATCAAATGCATATTCCATTAATTGGACGGGTATAGCAATATGCGAATTACACCTCGAATGACAGTATAAATTAGAGAAGAAAGGAAAGCAGTGTTTCACAGAGAGCATTCATTAATGAAGGATGCGCGTTGTATTTGCGTTTCCAGAGTGGCAACACGGACGAGGTGAGAGAGAGAGAGACCCGTTGTGTTCCGTTCTTGAAAATGGAACACAATCAGCTCTCGTCAGAAAGTATATCGCGTAATTAAGACTGTAAATTAGAAATTGAATTGTGTTGGTTGCTCGCTCGACGGGCTTAATCTAAGATCGAGGAGGGAAAAAAGGTAGTGCCGTTCGCACGGTGGAACTTCATTCTGTATCAGGAATTAGGTGAACCAATTCCGTTCTTATTAAAGCTTAATTAATATTGTACAGTTACCGATTATTCGGTCAGTGAACTTTCTGGGGGATTCGCGATCAATTTTCGTGTCGCGTTCCACGGAATTTTAATGAATCCGGACCGGTGTTAATTAACGTAAGAAAAGACTTCGATGGGTGTTTAATAATTCGTGGCGCTTCCCGATCTAAATGGAGTCTATCGACTCTATTATAAAGCTTTCTGCTGAGATTGTTAAAAAGCTTGAGAGAAAAGTCTCCATATATTTTTTTTTATGACGCCTTGAAATTTTATGCACAGTAGAACTTCATTGTGTACGTATAATTACGTAATTTTCGAACCGTTCGATTATCCGAAGACATCGATTTTCCGGACCACCTCGGTCACGATTAGTTCGGATAGCCGAGGTGTCCCACTGTAATTTGTCATATTATTGCAACGCGGATAGATGCTTGGGACTCCGTCTGGTTGGATGCAATTAGTAGATACTACATTCCGGAATGAAACGTAAAGCAGCAATTACAATACAATGATTGCGGGGTCGTTCATTTTCTCCTTTTTTCGTGAACCGTAGTTACTTAGTCTGCGCATCAGAGGAAAAATATAGTTTTCAAGCAGCGAGGCCACCGTTGCGTCGGTAATTGCGCGTCTTATTAGTGCATGACTTATTTATGACACGCAAGAGATCGTTACCGGCAGCTTACATGGAACACGGTTTTCTGTACTTCAGGTGTTCCCGATGAAAATCGAGCCTAATGATCTGGCAAGAGTTCTAATTTTCTGAGAAACAATCTAGTGAACTGATGGAGTTCACTCCTAATGAAGATGACTTACAGTTAGGAAGCTAATGATAAATAAATAGACTGCGGATCTTCATGCAAAATCAAAATGTTCTGCATTGATTGCGGGAAGCAGGAATAAAATAAAAATTGATTTCATCCCTTAATGACTTTGTTGCATTAAAAACAACATTGTGATGTTCTTAAATTTTTCTAGTCCTTTACTCCTGTTTTAGATTTCACTCAACCAAATTCTTTATAAATGCATAAATATCTGCAGTCTATAAATAAATTGTGGCTTGACATTCAAATTAAGGTTAAAACTTGTGTTCCCACTCTACCACGCCCCCCCCCCTTGGCCACGCCCCAGTCACGTGACGCCTTCCGCCTCTGTCGTGTATACGTCAGAGAGAGAGGGTAACGTTTTCCCCTCAACTGGTGCTCCGTCCCCTGATCTGGCGACTCCGCGAAGAAGTTGTAAGTCGAGTTCCTTTTCCCAGGACGTCTATTATTTGTTACGCTCTCCCCAAAGGTGGTCCTTATCCCCTGCCGCAGTAAGTACGGATGAATCTAGATGTCGTGAAGTTAACAGACGAACTAAATCCGGCGCTTATCGATTGTACCCGACCCGGGTATCCATCTCTTCACCCTTATCGGATCGAATCTAGCTAATCGGGAACAAATGGCTCGCGAATCGATTGCTCCATCATGTGCAAACGGCCGTCCGGATACTTCAAAGATACGTCGATTACATGTTCCACCCGCATTAAAAGTGGGTGGAAATTGTTAAAACCGAATATACAGCGGAGCTTTGTGCAATTCATGGAATATTTATTTGCAGGGAAATATGGAGCTGAACAAAAATATATTTGTCGTGTAATCTGAATTGTTTGAAAATAACGTCCACTTATCGAAATAGTCAAAGCGAATAATTGAAATGGTCGGGAGATTATGTAGGACCTAGTTCTGGCGTTCTAAAAATATTCACACGATTCGACAACGGTGAAAGGAATCTGGGTCAGCGTCAAACATTATTGGCATCTTAAAAGAAGGACGGATGGATGATCTGAAATTTATTACTTCGGCGTGGTCCTTCCAGATCTCTGATGCAATCCAGTGGTGCATCATAAGGAACCGCAGTGAATCGGAGAGGCAGCTAACGATCGCAATTCCTCGGGAAACTAATATAGGTTGCATCAATATGTAAACGAACCAGTTGCAAAAATTCACAGCTTGGTTTAACATTTTTTAAAGCATATTTTTTAGGTTCTACCGCCTGACAGGGACTCCCTTGACGACTCCCACTACCAGGTTCCCCCACTACCAACTGTTTCGTATTTCCCCTACAGTATTTCCCCTCGCGTGACTGAGAGGACACCGACAATCCACAGGAGGGGAGGAGATCGCAATCGGTAAAGTAGAGCGAACCCATTTCTTAAGGTAGTTCCAACAGACATTTTTAATAATCGGAAAGGGGTTAAAAATGCTTTGTTTATTCGAATGCTCGACCGCTTTTCAATTTTCCGAGCGTTTCCAGCGAAAGGGATTCGCGACGCGAATAAATGCAGATGGTCGCCGAGGATCGTAAACCAATTCACATCATGCGAAGCACGTGCTTCCCAATCAAGCGGGCCGCGGCGTATCCACTCGTGCTGAAATCGTTTCAGGAAAATCCATTTGTATGCCAATTAAACCGAGTCCGGCGTGCATTTATTATGGAAAGGTCAAAGGCAGTGGGCGCGATATCGCCTTGGGTAATTAAACGACGTTCACTGAAATATTCGACCCTCATTTGTACCTCGACGTGCACATATTATAAACGTCCCAATCCATGACGTACTTGACACGGACTAATAATATAACTGGACTGTGAATTTTTTCACGCGAAATTCGAATTGCGTCTCAGTTCCATTCTTTCTCTAATCGTCGGTGCAATTCTTTCAATTTTAACCTTCCCCAGAGTCGCCAGATGAGGGGAAGGCATCACGTGACCGGGGCGTGGCGTAAGGCGTTACGTGACTGGGAACACAAGTCTTAGTTTGGCGACTCTGATCTTCCCACTGTTTCAAACTGTATCTTCAGAGTCTGCTGTAATTTCAATCGATTCAGAACATCTTTAAGTGATGGGGTAAATTCCGCATCAGAGAAAAGAAACGTTTATACGAGCTACAAAATATTTCTCCGATCGTTAGAACAGGTGAAAAGTATTTCTCTGATCGGTAGAACACGTATAAAAATAATTCTCACTCGCGTTCAGAACTAAGCGCCTGGGCAGCAATAAAACGGCACCGGGTGTCTTCAAAATTGTATGGCTGATTTAGGCTGGCGCGCACGGCATAATATCCTCGGGCTTGAAAATTCTATGAAAATGGACGTAATAAAGCGCGATTACAGCTCACGGAACGAAATTGCTTTACGGTCGGCGCACGATTTCACTCCGGGGCCCCTTGTGTGTCCATTAGTACGCAATCTTCAAGATTCTTTTCCGAGGGAGGTCTTTCGTTTTCTGCGGCGGAACCGACGATTTTCAAAGGGAACGCCGCGCGCGCGAGGTTTTTCGATCTTACCTGGGACACGCGCGGCTCGTTCAAACGCGTGTAATACCGGCACGAAGTCCTCGAATAAAGTCGACGAAATTGGCCTTCATTCGTCGAGCCGGTGAACAGACTCACCGCATCGGCATGTCGCTGAATGAACTGTAATGCTGATAACGCGCTGAAATGTGTGCTACGAACACAATTGATAAGACACGGCGTCATTTGAGCCGCGGCGATAGCGCCACTCTTTATGCGAGTGCGGCTCTCGAGCAGATAACATCGGCTTCGTAATCTCGTCGAATTAATACACAATAAACGGAGATCTGGGTCTCCCTCTGTCTTTAAAATTCGCCGTCGTTGCAATTTACCAGTCGTCAAGATAAACTTTATATAGGCCGAGAGTATAATGTGTTGGATTTCAAGTGCGTGCTTGGAGAATTAAAATGTTTTTCCTAAATTCCGGCGAGAGTGTCACGCTTGGTGCTCGCAAAGCTTCGACAATTAAGCACTCCGGGGCCAGGGATTTTTAGATAAAAAATTCGCCGGGTGATTTATGGTGTACCGCCTTTGGAAAAAATTGTTGCCGCGTACACTGTGCGGACCGTAATGCGCTCTAAACAAAATTAGTCAGCTTATTCTCGCCTTTCTGGTCGTGAGTTTGCGCAGCTTTGGAAGTTCGTCTGGCGAATGGCAGTTTTTCAAGTTCCTCGTGCCCGGAAGTTCTGCGAAGCAAGACGCGTTTCCGGGAAAATGCAGAGTTACGAAGTTCGTGACTGGTCTTCAGGGTAAACGAGACACGGATGCCGCTAGGAGCTACAGCAGAGTTGCCCGGGCAGGGGAATCGAGGGGAAATAGCTACCCCCTCTCTGCCTGTGACGATGTGTCACGTGATGAAGGCGTAGCCGATGGCGTCACGTGACTGAGGCGTGGCGGGAGCGTGGGGAATAGCGTCGTAGGTGGGGAAAAGGTAGAGTGGTTTCTTTCATGCAATAATAATGAAACAAGGTTTTTGGAAGGTTTACGAGCTGGTGCAACACGCAACGACTGTTTCACCGAGGTCGCAGGGTGTTCGTGTAAATCTCAGAACCGTGTAAAGCCATATATACGTACACTAGAACCGAAATCCCCGGCGCATTGTAGTAAAGCATTTAAACGTGGCGCATTGTTGAGAGCGCTAAGCTCCATAATGCAGTCGGTTCGGCTAATAATACATTACAGAGTCAGTAATGACACGACGTAAACTAATATTCGCTCCACTTAACGCTGTCCCGTTATTTCCACGATATTTCAAGCACAGCCTCGGTTTATGTGCCATGTTGTTTTCACGGTGTAATGGTATTGCATATCGGATCAAGTTAAACTGTCTCTCTACCGTCTGTCGTCGATCCCTAAAAATAATTCGTGTGAAATGTTTAAGATAAAAAGAGAGCAGGTAAATGTTCAACTATTAAACACGCGAGATTAAATTGTTACCAGATAATAATTCGATTTCCCGTTCACTGGACGCAGCTGACGCGGTCACGAACAGGACTGAAACATTGAGCGTTCGTTACAGACGCGATTAAAGGTGATTACTAGACTGTTGCCCAAGGTTTCTGTACAGGAAAATTCCCGTTCGATTTTCCGAAATGGTCAGAAGGGGGTTCGGGTTTAATAAGGCGAGCATCGCGATGCAGTTGGGGAGACCGGAGGATGTGCTGCTCGAAACGGCGAAGCAGTTGTGTAAACATTCACCGTATCGGACTAATTTACACCGTTTTAAAACACCAATTACTAAACTGGCCAGCTAGCTAACGAGCACCGCATGCACGACCATGCTATAAAACGTATTAGCTACGATTGTCGTTCAGTGTGGAGACATTAAGGTCCCCGATGCAATTCCAGCTGGAAAGCAGAACTCGATGATCGCAGCCAAAGATCTAATACTTTCCCTACTTTATTTCGAACTGTTATGGCTCGATAGTCTTCCGGTTCGTGCGTCAACTCTTTGAACATTTTGCATTCGCTTTCATCACTTTTTCGAGACACTGCTGTGTTTGAAGAAAGACTTGTGTCCACACCAGTGGAGCCAGATGGCATCCAAACGGATCCCATTCCCTCTCCTCCGTTTCCCCCTTCCACTATCCCATTCCAGCACCATGAACACACTCCAACGTCTCCCACTAAGACCGTCTGGTTATCAGAGAGGGGGTACACTGTATTCCCCTCGATTTCCCCGTCCTGACTACACTGGTCCACACACTACCTTTCCCTTCCCCCCTCTACGACGCTATTCCCCCACGTCCAGTCACGTGACGCCTTCCGCCACGCCCCACTCTGGCAGAGAGAGGGTAACTGTTTCCCCTGAATCCGTGCTCCCTCCTCTCACTTGGTGAATCTGGTTCGGAGCAGTAGTGAAATTATTGCGCAATCGACTTGGTACGTTGGTCGGTACAGTTTCATTATACGAAATTCGATTTGGAGGCGCGTTAAATAATACGCGGGAGCGATTAAACGGTCCGCCGTAATTTCGATCGTTGCCGGAACGAGGGTACAGCTTCGAAGTTCGATTTTCGAGGAAATTATCTCGAGCATCGGAAACGATCTATATCGCCGTTTCGTCATCGAGTTCTTTCTCCATTCCATTCGACTCGAGGACGGCAAATTGCAACGGCGCGAATGTACGTGCGCGCGAACGAGCGCCTCGTAAATCGAAACGATTCGGTGCATACGATTTTCACGCTCTCCATAATTTCGCGGACAGCCGCCACCGCCGCCTGTCAAGCATTTTAAACGGCGTCGCTGCTCTGCACCGTTGCGGTCCGTCGTCGTCTATCGGTATCTTTACGGCGTGGACAACGCTTTCCATGATTTTTTTCGCTCCCCGCCGCGTGGAATGTCTCTCAATGCTATCTAGTCGGTCGTTTCGACGGAATGCGGCCGATAAACAGCACAAAAGAGCGTTGCTTTGGTAGGCTAAGCTGTAGTTCAACGTATCGCGTGCCCTCTCCCCCCCCTCTCCGAGCTAATGCAATATAAGGAGAGAAAGAGAGCAGATTGCTCCACAACGCTTCGAATATGCATTAAGCACCGCTGCTGCACCGCCGACTTTCGTGCGCGGTCGAATTAAAAACGAAATTGTTCCGCTACGAGATGTCCCCCTCTCTACCGAGTGTCTTTACGGGGAAAAGTTATCCCCTCTCTGCCAGGCCCGGAGAACATTTTTGCACAGGGAAAATTTACTCCAAATTACCTCAGGAATCGCCCCGCCCTCAATCGCCTTCCGATACCCCAGCGTCGAAGTCAGGGCCCATAGATAGCCGTAATGAGGAGTCATCTAGCGGGCCCAGCGCGGGCCTAGCTCGGGCCTAGGACGTGGGCCTACTCGTTACGGAAGAGGATAAGCCCAACGAGGACGCAGGAGACCCGATACGACGAGTCGCCCACCACCACGGGAGTAAATACGAAAAGTAGGACCCCGGGTGGTGGTATATCGGGCGTAGTGGAGAAGGGCTTTTTAAGGGCGGTGGGGAAATGCACTTACGCACACCCTCTCCTTCGATGGTGGTCGGAGAGGGTAGTGCGGGGCTCGGCTCCCCCTAAGGTGGAATTTGAGGAGATTATAGGGCCTTATGCTTCCGCCATATAGTGGAGAAGTGCTAGGCCCTGGGCGGTGGGGTCTTAGTGGGTATAGGCACGGATATAGTCCCGCCGTTCCTCCAATTTCTATCTAAGGGGGAGCCGAGCCCCACATTACCCCCGAACTTCATTTTAGGGGGGTGTGCGTAACAGCATTTCCCCACCGCCCAGAAACACACAAAAAAAAATCGTGGCTCAACTCGTAATTTTATACAATGGATATTTCCAGCTGTAGACCATTTGCGATATCCAGGACGTGATACATACGACGTGAACCCAAGGATTCCGGATAAGTTTCCCGCCGCGCCTCATTATCCGCGACAGGCGTAGCTCCTCGGAGTTGCAAATGAACCGTATCCACTTAGGGACTTTCATCGTCAAAGCGTAATTGATTAGATCAGGTGTCGCGCTCGCAACGAAGATTTATATCAGCCTCTCCCGATCGATAAAATTCTCGGATTCGTCTCCGATTGCTTTAATTGTTCCGAAATGGCGAGCGAGAGGCCCGGCCACTCTGATTCGGCTGGCTGTGCTCCGGGCGTCTGTCTTCGTTTGATCTCGCGAGCAACGTGAACTGGCCAGGATGATCGGCACGTATCGGGTCCCGCCTTAACCGCGTAATGAACTCGTAACGAGTGAGCAGCTTCCACCCGTGGAAATCTTTCCTGGAACCAGTCCCAGGAGCGTAACGAGTCTCCGCTACAATTAATTAATCTCTCCTTTGATGGGGTGGGCCGGGCCAGCGCAGGCTGAATAGCGGATGGGGACACGGGTAAAAGGAAAATGTTTTTCGCGGAGTCGTGTAATCAGGCAAGATGCATGTACAAGCTGGTTGGCCACAAGACGGGCTCGAGGTAGACCGTGCTCGTCAAAAATGTCCGCCGGAAGTCGTCTATGCAAACTCCTTTCGACGCTGAAGTCGGGCCAGAGATGACTTAATCGCGTCCAATGAATGGCGTCAAAGTGGGTTTCCAGCAATCTTTTTAGCCACAGAATGCTTTGAGGGTGCCCCTCGCCAAGAAGCTTTCGGGGACTGATTTTAAAGCGGGCGTCCACGAAATGTGGAGTACAGTATTTTGTCCATAAATGTCCGAAATGTCTGGCCGGTAAATGTCCCAGAACTATCCCCACTACTGCGGGGTGCCCCAACTTACAATTAGTAATCTGATCTCGGCTTGGTACATATATCGATGTGAACCACTACTAACGCGACGCGGAGAGTCGCAGTCGTCGGCACAGTTCAAACGCCCGTGCGTCATCACAATGTAACACCAATATTTAATCTTCTTTATTTTTCATTATATTTTTATGGAACTTTCACCAACATATTCCTGGTATTTTTCTAATGCAAAATGATACCAAACACGATATCATTTCAACTGTATTTAGTGGTTTAATCGATGATGAGAGTGTCGAACGCAAGGAAGGACAGCGCATCAGAAAGAAAGAGACGCGGACAGTTGTCGTCGCATCGACAGTTGTCGTGGTCTATCTTTACACGCGCTGTCCTTCTCTACGTTCGACTCGGCCTTTGAAGCTCAAAAAGTAGTACCAAATGCGATAGATGCGAAGAAATCCCCCCGAGGCCTTCGCATCTATAGAAAATTTACTGTAGTTAGTAGTAATTGTGAATAACTCGTTTGCACGAATGACGTGAGCAAGACCTGTATAAAATATCGAGAAGTCGCGCGGTCAACTTATTAATGCAGTTCTCGCGAAATGAATTCAGAAGAGGAGTGGTAAGAGCTACACCAGTCGATGAAATTTAATGAAATTCGTCGCCCCGGAAGATCGACCTTCGGCCCGGCGCGTTTCATTATTCACAGGGCGAGCCCGTCCGAGCCCGAAAACGATCCGCAACCGGCACGACTGCATTTTTCTACGTTCCCCGAAGAAACGGAGCCCGCACGGGCCAAAGGGGATGGAGTTTCATGGTGATGTATCGCGTTGCACGAATCGATCTTAAGAGAAGTGGCCGGACGGGCCCAGGGTATTGCATATTACCGAACCATCGGAGCTTGTTGCACGGATATTGCTTGCCACGCGCGCATATACGTGCATAGGTGCATAGGTCCAGATACATGCATACACGAACAGGCCGATTGCACCGTCACCGACGCAGATTACGTGTCCCGCGGCCGTGTGCGTGCCAGGACCAAGGACGTTGCGTTCTACAACCGAATTTCAGGGTACGAAGCACCCGTCCAACCCGATGTTTCCAAATCGAAACTTCCAATATTGCTCTGTTAGAACACTGTGACCGGATTCTTATGATTTTTATTGGCTCGGTGCGCTATAGTTAGCGGCAGATTGGATCCCGATTGCCTGCGGATAGATTTGATGACTAAAATTTCCGCATTTTAAATGGAATTTTGAAGTTGACAAATCTAAACTTTTCAACTTGACAAATCCAAACTTTTCAACTTGACAAATCCAAGTTTTTCAACTTGAAAAATCCAAGCTTTTCAACTGGAAAAATCCAAGCTTTTCAACTTGACAAATCTAAACTTTTCAACTAGACAAATCTAAACTTTCCAACTTGACAGATCTAAACTTTCCAACTTGACAGATCTAAACTTTCCAACTTGACAAATCCAAGCTTTTCAACTTGACAAATCTAAACTTTTCAACTTGTGGAATCTAAAATTTTCAACAGGACAAAAATCGAAACTCTTCAATTTATAGAATAGAAACTTCTCTTTTTAGTTATGCCTCAGAGTCACCATTCAAAAATTTAAGAAAGTCGACATATTATTTTGAACTCTGAAACATGTTTTTAATGGACTTGTCAACTTGGCAATTGTAAACTTTTCAACTTGACAAATCTAAACTTTTCAACTTGTCGAATGTACAATTTTCAACTTGACAGAAATATTCTAGAAGCTGCAAGATATTTTTATTTGCTCCGAGTCTCTTGCAATCAGACAATGTTCATTTTGCATAATAAGTCTAGTAATACAATTTACAAGATGCAATAGCTAAACAATTTCCCCAAAGAAATGTTACTTAATAGTGATAGTTGAAACGCGAAGGATCATTCGTCTCAATCGATCCATTAGTGTCCCTGGTAGCTAAATGATCGAGGGTTAGCAACGATCACAGTTAATACAGCCACGTAATTCGTGTTCGGTCGCTTCATAAACTAATTGACGACTAATTTACTACGAATATTTGACGGCTAATGGGGGAGGAACGCTCTCTTAAACTGTCTGAAAGCTAAACGACCGGGCTACTAAGTGTAAGTTTGATTGCTTTCAAGATCCTAGAGTGACAACTACTTGGGGCCGGAATGAATCCCGACCTCCTAATTGACTGTTGATTGACTTCTAACTCGCTAATGACAAAGTTTAGCTGGGAGGCACTGCGACTTCCCCTCCATTACGTTGCTAATGTGATTTTCCCCTAGAGGGAGTGCTATGGTATTTATTCTATGGCAGTGGATGGAACGCAGACTCTATCTGTAAAGTCTAGACTTCGAAGTGAAACGAGAACGAGGGATCAGGCGCTTTTACCTGAACGCTTCGTCAGCGTTGCCTGAATCATGCTCAAAGCCCCAGGTAAACTCGATTAGGGTGCCTAGGAATTTTTAACCCCGAGGTTCTACCGGAGACAAAACATCAAAAATTCTAAAGTACAAAAAAATATATAATAAAAACTTTTTAAAAACCACGCTTATATTAAAATGCACTAAAAAAGGAGAAAATAATTTTTTTAGACATTGGTGACTATGGATAAAAGCGTGGAGCGCTAAACTATATTGACGTAATCTTCGTGGGCGCTCCACGCTTTTATTTATAGTCACCAATGTCTACAAAAATGATTTTCTCCTTTTTAGTGCATTTTAATATAAGCCTGGTTTTTAAAAAGTTTTTTTATATTTTTTTATTTTCTACTTTTTAATCTTTTTTAAATGGAACACAAGATATAATAATACTGGTATGAAATAGTAAGATATAGAAACGCAAGATATGGAAATACGCGAGATAGAATGAGGGGATGACTCCGAGAGACGACGTCTCTTAATGGAGTCAGAAATTGTCCGAAATGGAACTGAATGAACGGAACCACACCGACTGAGCTCCTTCTATGATATAAATTATTAAATTTATATAAAATTTTTAATTGAGAGGGAATTTTAAATTATAATATAAATTAGGAAATATAGAGAAAGACTTAATATTACAATGTAAATTAGTAAATTTATTATATAATTTAAAAGAAGGGGTTAGAATTATAATATAAATGAGAATAAATTAGTAAATTTATATATAAAATTTAAAATTGAGGGAATTTTAAATTATAATATAAATTAGGAATTTTATTATTAAATTTTAAGAGAAAGACTTAATATTAGAATAAATTAGTAAATTTATTATATAATTTAAAAGAAGGGATTTGAATTATATAATATAAATTAGTAAATTTATATAAAATTTAAAATTGAGAGGGAATTTTAAATTATATACATTAGAAATTTTATTATTAAATTTATGAGAAAGACAATATTAGAATGTAAATTAGTAAATTTATTATATAATTAAAAAGAAGGGGTCAGTGGAGTGGGGATGAGTCGGAGTGGGAACGCGTAGTGGAGTATGTACTGTACCGAGTTTCGCGCGACGAAGTGTGACGGTCAATATTAAAATTTTTTTCTCCTGAACGCACAGTTTTTTTTTAAATTTGTTTTTTAATATTGCATTGTCGTCCAGTTCTGAGCTATGTTTAAAGTTTCAAGTCTCTAGCTTGCATTGACGCATACAAACGACAATGCTAATATAAGCGTGGTAATAAAAATTCTTGAAATTCAAGGTTAAATTTAATTTCGCGGCAGCTTTCTTACATCAACTTCCACCAAAGCGAGAATGTGTCCCTTCCGAACAAAATTTGTACGCGTCTGCAACACGAAGGGATATGCCTGGCTCAGAACTCAACAACATCGGCGATGCGCTCGCTTCGCAGACTTTCCGGGATGCTCGATAGTATTTACATGATAGCACGAATTCCTCGGCTCGCCAGGCAAGACGTCTACCTCGCGTTTCTCAGATCGAATTACCTGTCAGCGTTTCACAGATTTTCAGAGCCCCGCTATTCACAGTACGTCGCGGACGAATGAAATTCAGCCAATAAAACGTTCCCGAGCGCGGCCCCCGAACAGTTTAGCCTGTTTCGCAGATGTTGCCTAGTCGGAAAAAGAACCGGAGGGGGGGGGACTGCGATTGCAAATATTTCGCGAAACGTCGACAAGGGAATACAGATGTATGCTCGCCGAGGAACACCGATGGAATACTCAATGTGTCCCCTCTTCCCCTTGAGCCGGCTGTTATGGCGGACACGGATCACACGAGAAATTGATTTAATTGCGTTCCACGCCGGATCATTGTCAAAATCACCGGCGTAAATAACTCGTTACTTTGATGAATGGCGCCGGGGCTCGCTCGACCTTGCAATCCTACAGTTATTATGGCTGCCATAAAGCTCTTTCGCCGGACGTTGCTGCACGCGCAGTCGAAAGATCAGAGCAAAAGAGTTACCCCCTCTCTGCCCGCACGCGGGCTAGTCAAGTGACGTTGTGACGCAATCGGAACGCGTCACGTGACATTATGATCCAATCAGAGACGTGGAGGGGGAAAGTAGACATCTTGGGACTCTGGCTGCACGGCTATTTTGCGTTTCGGTAACCAATAGACTTTTTCATTTTAATGCAAACTCAATGTTGACGACCAATTAAATTTTTAAAATGAACACTGCGACGAGGTACCGTTGACAATTGCTCAAGATAGTTGGCGTTGTGTCATCGCGCGTTTTCGAACCGTTGGAGAAAGCTAGAGCCTCCGCAAAAGGATCGAGCCTCATCGATCCGCAAAAGGATCGAGCTACACGATCCGTTAGAGTCTAGCTTTCCTACCCGACAGTCTAAACACTGTGTTTCTAATCTCAATAATAGCGAATTGAATATATTCGAACAAATTTAAAAAAATTTTTAATTTTTAAAGAGGAAGAGCACGAGTGAACAAATCTGGAATTTTGTTCGCAGGGAATGTGATCGAGTTGCTCGATCGCTGCGAAAAATTTTGTAATTCCAGCTATTAACAGGACCAGATGAACAGCGGCAAACCGTGTGCCAGCTGTGTTGACGAATCTGAATGAACTCGCGCATTAACGCTTATCGAGCCGTACAAATCCGCGAGTCATTGGAGTGAGAATCCTGTGGCTCGGATACCAGAATATCGCGAACGGGCTGGCGCGTCGATGCAGGCGAGACGCGCCACTAAATAACTTAATAATCCTCGCTGACCTCGTTTTAAATACTCAATTTTATGAATTTCACGTCCGACGGAAAGTTACGAGTTCGTACAACGCTGCCGCGCGGCCCATAACTCCGTGTATGGAAATTACAAACAGTCTAATTGTTATTCCGTGACAAGTAACGTACTCGTGTTTCGAGGATGCTTCACGGTCCACTCATTATTAAACTGCTGCGCCGGTGTTCAAGCATATTCGGGAAATAATTTCTCAAAATGATCACAAGAAATTCACGACCAGATACAGCGAAGCCTTGATCTAAGAAAAAACCTCGGGTCCTTGCTGTTTCTTAGATCCTGTGGTTCTACTATTTTTATTTGCTACTTCAACGACCGCGTCTAACGTAGAGAAGGACTGTACTGTAATTTTAATAATAAGAAAGCTTTCAATAATTTCACGAAAGTCCCACAAAAAATAATGAAAAATAAAAAATGCTCCGCAGTGGAGGAGATAGGCAATTTTCTTAGATTCCAAAGCTCCCGTTTTATTATATTAAGGCTTTACCGTATGCTTTCCGAAAATCTCACACAATTAACTCGTTCCCCATAAATATCATAAAAACAACATCTGCGCGCATAAGAATTTTCAATTAATATTTAATTAATATCCTGAGCTAAGTGCTAACAGCTTCATATATGAAAATCCAACGTTGTTAAATATGCAAATATTAGTGCACCTAATTTTTCTTCCTTGTACTTCTTAATTAACAAACTTCGTTACACAATGAATTAACGACTGCATTGTGCAACTTATCCTGAGAACAATTTCGATAATATTGGGTAAGTACGCAGCTCAACTCGCGTGGTTGTTCATCTGAATTCGGTTGGGAACGTTTCCATAGATCCGTTGATCTCGCGAAGAATTCAAGCAGAACGCAGTTAAACATTTTCTCACGTATCATCACGGAAGTTGTTACAGCCGTCGGCGACTGCTCATTACACGGATTTATTATTTTCAGTCTCATTAGCACGTTGCACGCGGAAAAGTGGGACGACTATACGTACATAATGCCATCGATGTGTCGTCTTGATGTCTCGCTCGGCGACCTTGATACGAGTAATCGTCATTAACGCTGTTATTATTCGAAATTTTGACCTCTCTATTGCATCACTCTCTTGGAACTACTTTCATGCTTCATTGGACGTCTTAGATAACCGACCACGCTAATCGTGACTCATTTTCGAGATATAGTAAACACTCGTTAGTGAACGTCCGATACTCTTTCCTACAACGACCATTAATTCTTCGAAAGTTAAATGACGCGGCAGAATGAAGCATATGCATTAAAATATAAAATATTAGAAATGTAAAGTATTAGAAATGTAAAGTATTAGAAATGTAAAATATTAGAAATGTAAATATTGGAAATATAAAATATTGGAAATGTAAAATATTGGAAATGTAAAATATATTGGAAATGTAAAATATTGGAAATGTAAAATATTGGAAATGTAAAATATATTGGAAATGTAAAATATTAGAAATGTAAAATATTAGAAATATAAATATTGGAAATGTAAAATATTAGAAATATAAATATTAGAAATATCAAATATTGGAAATATAAAATATTAAAAACATAAAATATTAAAAATATAAAATATTGGAAATATAAAATATTTGAAATATAAAATATTGGAATCAAATCAAATATTTGAATCAAATCAAATATTGGAATAAAATCAAGTATTGGAAATATAAAATATTGGAAATACAAAATATTTGAAATATAAAATATTAGGCTCTATAAAATGATATTATGGATACCTCCTCCATCAACAGACATAACTGCCTTCTGGCGATTCAATTGGGAGTATGTAATATTTTTCTAGCACGTAGAGGCCAATGAAACTCATCGATCACTGTTCCAACTTCATAATCGTAATTCCTGTGTCACTGTTGATCAGGATCAAAATTCCCGTCCAATTAAACCACTGATTTAATCATAATTGACATAAGACAGTCTATGATCGGATCTCATAATTTTTTTCTATGTCTTTGTGTGGATCAGTAATAAAAATTAATTCTAACTTCACAAAAGAGCATTATCATTTCCGCATACCTCTGTCACGAAGGCAAACGAACGTGTCAAAAATTTACGTAACCCTTTGTGTCCCATGAAAAATGATTTCCGTACTCGTCGCGGCACGGGTGGCGCGGAAATCGCGCGAATCGAGGTAGATCGTCCGCGATCGTGTTCGATAATTACGCGAGCGATCGTTGCAAAATCGAAACGGACACAGACATATTTTCGAATTCAACTCCCGGCTATCTGTATCTCGCGGAGATACTTGAATAATGCATTAAGAGAGATGAGATGAATCAATAAGCTCCGCGAGCGAACATTGCTATTCCGTTTCGTTCCTTTTTTTCTTCTCTGCTTCATAACGATCATACGAACGAACATGGTGGGCGGACTGGTATCTTGTTCACCGTGTTTCTTATGTGAAATTCTTAAGTGGTACTACAGTTAATCGCCGCAACGCAGTCGCCGTTTCGATTTTTCTTTCTTCCGTCTCGCCCGTCTTTTAATAACTGTGTTTCCAATCTGACATTTTTCTCGGCCGCGAAAAGACGCTTCCTTTTTACGGCCTTGGTCTCGCGGGCAAGATTTCCATAATAAAACTACTAAGGGTCTTATTTTTACTGAGTAACACACACAATTCCTTTATAATGAAATCGTTCTCGTTCTCCGAGGCTAGGTTATGTTCGATATTACTTTCAGTAAAATACGTAAAATGAAACATATGTATACGAGCATTGGTTAATTGTTACATAGAAAAAATCACATTGTGGTACTATTATCATTAGGCAAAGCGGATTTTATGCATTTATGACAAAAATGAGAAGATGTAATGTCTTACCCAATGACACAATTTTAGGCGTGAAAAAATCTCGCGAAAGAAAATTTCAAGGTAAACTAAATATTTTTACAGAATGATATATTCTCAGAATTGAGATATACTCAACAGTCTACAAGTGTTTATTGTATAATATATGGTCTAAGGTTGGTGTCGTGATACTTACGCATTTTTCTACGTCGGCGTGACACGGACCATCAAATATCCTCTCCCAGGAGGGTCCTCGCGAGAGCGGTCATTTCTGCAGCCGGTAATCGCGGTGAAACTTTTTATCGGCACCCCGTGGCTCGCACTCGCGTATTATTCAGCGGCTGCTGTTTTCTGCGATTTCATCGAGTCGCTGGGAACCCTTTTAACGCGAACGCACACCCCCGTCGCGTATATCGTGGCGCACGCGAGCACGCTCCGTTCCTTGTTCCTTTTTGTTGTCAAAACTAATTCACTCGGATCCCCTTTGCGTTCAATAATCCGCGACCTGATTCCGGACCGTGTCGTTCCACCACCGGTAACACACTTTCCTCGGCCGAGTAGGATTAATGTCGAGCACTATAACACACACACACACCTTCGCGCCAGGTTTTGCCCGGAACACTTTCGCACTCGTTGTTGTTTTCTTCAATAATCTGGTTCTGCTTTCAGTCTCGCGACGATCCTCGGTGTCAGCGACTCATTGTGGCGGGATCAGTTGCCTTTCCACCATTGAAACCCTCCAAGTGGCTTCCACGAGCCGTCCGGTGTTGTATTTGCACAATCCGTTCGCACGTTGTCTTCCCGACACTACCTGCGCCAGACAACGCTCCGCTTCTTCCATCGAACAGGCAGGCGGCGATTCGAGTCATTAACTGTCCGTGTGGGGAAACCGACCGACCAACAACCGCGTTCCAAACTGCACGAGCGCGAACACACGACTGTTTTCTATTCTGCCCGAACACGCGTCCTCTACGGCCACTCGATTCGACGATTGTTTACACCGGGCTCGACCCTCGCCCGACCGTGCCCGAGGTTTACAACTCCCGAGAAATATGTAAGTACACCTGAGGTTGCAGTATTGTGTATTTCTCCAATTCAAGCCGTGCCACTGATTATTTTATTATTGCAGGAATATTAATTGCAGCAGAAACGGTCTTCAATGACCTTAGAACGAGAATGATATTCTGAAACACGTGCCGACGTTGCGGCTCTCTGTTTACCACGGGCGATTATTTTTTTAATTCAAGCCGAGCCACTAATTATTATTTTATCATTAGAGGAATATTAATTCGAATGCGGATGATATCCTGAAATATGTACCTGAGGGTGCACAGCGCTGTTTACCTCGGGGGATTAGTTTTTCAATTCAAGCCGAGCCACTACTAATTATTTTATTATTACAGGAATATTAATTGCACAATGACGCGCAGCAACTCACCCACAAACCAATGGGGCATTCGCGGCACCATCGACCGGGAATTTCGACGCGGACGAAATTCAAGTTCACCGGCTGCGGATCACCCGAGGAGCACATAAATATTAATCACGTTCACGCAACGGTTCACACAGAACAACAGGATTGAACAAGTCGGTAGTCCCACCGGCAACGAAGCAATTGAATTCCCGGTATTCGACGATTCCACGGCGACTCCTTGTTACGCGCAGATTGCTATCCGTTAATTCCCCGTTAATTAACGAGCCGGAGGATCTGCGTCGCGCGTTCACGTGCGTACACCGGCTTACGGCGCCACGAAGAGACTCTTCAGCTTCGAACACTCGAACGGTTGAGGATGTTCAGCGCTGGCAGCGGGTCGTAGCCGACTGTTGCGGGCCCGATGACACGTAAGATCCTCAGCGATGCGTGCTAACGGTCCAGCCGGTAACCTATGATCCAACGCGGGGCCAGTACCCGACCTTTCCAATTTTGGCGCAGGAGAAGCGACGCAGCGCGGCCATTCGACGGCGCGTTTAGACGACAGGCCAGCCTTTACCACGTCGGGCCAAACAAAACAGGAGGAAAGAGGAAGATAGAGCTACACGCCGGACTTTAAATCTCGGAATAATACGCTTTCGGGCCTGGTCGGGCCTTGGAGCGTCAGGTAGAGAGTTCCCGGTGAAGCGAATGAATCACACGCGCAACCTTCAAGCCAAACGCTTTCGCCTCGAATGCGATTCGATTCGATTCTTCCCGTGCTGCACTTTTCCCCTTCGTTGTCGTTCTACCAAAATATTTCGAGAGCGTCTCGAGCATCGATTGACGGCGACGACGTTCGGCCCAGTGAACGGACTGCTCCCAAAGCGACGGGTAAGTATCTTTTCATCGAAATTCCTCGAAATTACTGCACGGGAACCGAGGGTCCCTCCTTTGAGCTGGCTCCGGATCCCGCCCGGTGCGGCGGCGTGTCGGTTCGGCGGTTGCCCCGCTACTTGGAAGGACGGGTTTTAAACCGCTGGAATTTTCGGCGTTCCTTCGCCGCGCCGCATCGCTTCGGCTCGCTCCGCGTCAGCAGGATTAATCAAACTGGCGTCACCGCGCCGCACGGACGCCATCCTATCCGACTCTACCACGCCGAGCCGGACATTTTTAACCGGCGAAATATCCAGACGGTGATACGCGTCTCTGTTCGCAACGACACCGCACCGACACACCGCAGACGTTCTTAGACTCGGTCAACGTGTCTAGCTGCACAGAAATCGCGCGCGCGTGTGTAAGTCTCGTAAATAAATCCTCGTCGAGAGCACAACCGTCGCGACAGCGTTCGGGGGAGGGGGACTGCTGCTTAGAAACTTCTTCGTGTCCTGTAGAGTTCTGCGGAGCCGTGCACAGCGTTGTAGAGTGTAAGCTTGCGGTCGGAGCCGCTGTTTCCCCAGGTGAGGCGACCGAAACTCGAAGCGAGCGTCTCGAGGCGCGTCCCACTTGTTACAGAAGATGCTCGAGAATGTCAGCTCTTCTCGCGAGGCAAGAGCAACGCGGTAAAGGCGGCGTGGCTGAGCAGCTGAGCTGCAGCTCCGCGACTACTCGAACGATGGGGAACTTCTTTCGGAGCCGGTGGCCGCGTGCCGGCGCGGCGATCCACGATCCACGATCCACGATCTACTCTCTCTCCCTCTCTTTCTCTTCGCGAAGCTGTGTGCACGTCGGTGTCCGCACACCGGCGCCGTTCTGCCTCTCGAAGTACATATACTATAGCACAGTATACCGGCTCGTTAGCTGTCGACCACTTGGCGACCGTTCGGGACCGTAAGGTGGGGGCGTGTACCGGCACACACCAGCGTACACCGAGGAATTTTACTACGGGCCTTTATCGCCGCTACACCGGAGTCCTGTTCCCTCCGGCTTTTCAACGTTGGAATTTCTCCCGGTGCCAATAAGTCAGATTTTTTGGAGGAGTGGGAAACGACACGCGTGCACGCGCGGAAAACCGAGATGTTGGCGACCTGTTCGCGCGAGAGAGTTCGTCCGCCAGGGATGTCATTAGCGACCCTAAAACCCGGAAAATTAACCGCAATTCTGAAGACCGGATTTACAAGGATACATCCGGCTTTTTGTTTCTGACACTCTGCGTTCGTGAAGGTCGCGCCGACCGAGACATTGACGGCCTCGTTAATTTATTGTACGTCCCACCGGGAGGGTTGAAAGTATTGAAGGAAGCAAACAAGGAACAGGCAACAAACGTCTAATAGATTGAAAATAATAGAACAGTAACTTTGAACATTTTAACACTGGAAATACCGCATCAGTCAAAATGACTTGCTCCTGATTTGTTCTTTTAGATAATATGAAAATTATAAATATGTTCTCAACTTTTTCCCCTCAATCCCAGTAATCTGGCGACTCTGCTTGTAATTGATGTTTGCATGTTTTATTTCGTACAACGATCCCCAGTCTAATTGCAGAAAAAATATGGATAAACATCCTCGATCGATAAAGATCTTCGCGAGACGATCGCACGTTCCTCTCGGTTAGTGTAAACTTCCTCGTACGTTACTTTACCTATATCGCCGAGAAATACCAGGACAATGAAGTTCCAACGCATAAACCTTCGGGCGATAAACCGCATAGTGAAATTCCTTGGCACATAACTGGTGGAAGAACCGGTACACCTCGTTATGCTCTTATACTGAACTCGAACTGTCGTCGAATACTCCGGCAAGTGATGGCATCCTCCTAGCACTATTATCAACGGTAACCAACCGATGGAGGAATCTGTTCTGCGTGATCAATCGCTCGCATCTTGTTTTACCGTTCGCGCGCGCGCGCACGCGTTACACACCGGGTGCATTTTTAATAGCATTAATTGCACCTCGTAACAACCGAACGATCGGTATTTTTATAAAATAATACGCTTCAAGTCCACAGTGCGTTATTACCGTAATGTATGTTGTGATCGTTTCTTTGGAAGATTATTTAGCTGCGAGTTATGTTACCTGTAACGTGTACTATCGATTGCATTCCCCGATGAAATTCTTGCGGAGATAAGATACAGCCAGTTGCCGATCGTGGAATCGATAAAAATGGTCGAGTCATTTATTTGAACACGACTCCGAATAAACAAGATGACTCGTTGAACTAAGAATCTGTACAATTTGTTGAATCGCGGTTTGAAAACATAAATTTAAAAAATTAAACCAGGAGTTCCCAACCTTTTGCCTTCACGCGTCACGTGACCGTGCCATAACGACAGCGTGGGGGAATAGCGCGGTAGAGTGGGGAGACAAGTCTTAAGCTGGCGACTCTGCTATCACGTGACCGTGCCGTGGGCGAATAGCGTCGTAGAAGGGGAAGGTAGAGTGGGGACACAAATCTTGGTCTGGCGACACTGGTACATATTAACAGAGGGGTTCTAACTTCGACCGATTCCCAAAACTTCGCCAAAACCGTCATTTGACAAATGAAACAAGTTCTTCCCCTCGAAGGGAAACGTCTGGCGCGGTTTAAAGCCCCGTTTCCAGGGCATGCCTTAAAATTTAACGTTGTCGCCGTTTTCTCGGTTCGGAAATATAAATCGCGGTGCTCGAGTGCGTCCGAATGGCCTATTTCGCGCGACCATTCGAAAATAATATCTCTCTCGGGCGAATCAGTCGGCCCTCCCGACCGAATCAGCCCGCTTGTATGTATCGCCATAGGCGTCGAATATAGGACGGACCGGAGGCGGTCGCACGAGTCGAAACGTCGATGGAGAAGTTTATCACGCGGCGTACCGTAATTTCGAGGCGCTTCCCGTAGTTATAGACGGCCCATTACTCCGCTTTTCCGTAATGTCCCGCACGACTTCGTGCGCAACATGTCTTCTGGGTAAGATAACTGCGGCCTTCGGCTATGAACGTACACGTCGCGGTTCTGCGAGAGAGACTATGTGACTCACGTGCCGTCCATTATGTCGCGCTCGACTCTTTCGCAGGTGAACCATTTTATTTTTCCGTCGCCGCGACGTTCGTCAACTGTGAACCGTCTTTTCCATGGTTCCAGGCTTAAACAAACAAATAAGACACATTTCTTCAAACTACCAACCTTAAGGGCTGACTCGCAGGAGTCGCCAGATCAAGTCTTGTGTCCCCACTCTACGATGTTGTTCCTCCACCCTTCCACGGTCACGTGATGCCCTCCGCCACGGCCCAGTCACGTGACGCGTTCGCGTACTGCAAGAGAGGGGGTAACTTCTTCCCCTAATCTGGCGACTCCGCTCGCAGTTGTTAGTGGAGCAAATGTAACATTGTTCAGCCGAAGTTCGCAAGTCTCCAGGTCAAATAGATTTGATCAAAGGCACGGATTAATTCGGTTCGAGAATTTCGCACTCTGTCCTCTTGATCTAAATCGCTTGGAAGTTCGCCGGGAGAGCCGAAGTTCCCCGATCGGTGTCTCGCGGACGCGCAAGATGCGGCAAAGAGAGAGAACGTGCCGATGCGATCCAACAATGAGGTACATGCACGACATGATTCCGGGACAAACGGTCACGAGAGCACAACGTGCCTCAAGTGTTGTACAAGAACGGCTGTTCCTGTCGGAGATCAAAATCAACTTGGCGTGGTGCCTGGACTACGGGAGAGTGCGCGGGCGCGCACACCGCAACCTGGAATCAACAGCGAAATAACACGGCCGGTTTGAAACCGGCTCGATATTATTTACGAATTTACATTCGCCCAGAAATTTACGAGTTCCTGAATCAGCCGGAGATTTATCTGCGTCCGACTATCTTCCGCTGGGAGCAACGACTTCATACTTTGATACGACGCGCTGAATCATTCCGATCTACATAGTTCGCTCGAGTGTCAGAAACAATGTTGCCAGATCAAGATTTGTGTCTCGACTCTAGCTTCCCCTTCCACGACGTCATTCCCCCACGCTTCCGCCAGGTCGCGTGACGCTTTCAGCCATGTCTCACAATGTCACGTGACGCCTTCAGCCATCTTTCACAATGTCACAACAGGCGCAATATTACGTATCGCCGGCGAATATCGCGAATTTATTATATATTCGCCCAGGAATTTACGGGTTCCTGAATCAGCCGGAGATTTATCTGCGTCCGACTGTCTTCCGCTGGGAGCAACGACTTCATACTTCGATACGACGCGCTGAATCATTCCGATCTACATAGTTCGCTCGAGTGTCAGAGACAATGTTGCCAGATCAAGATTTGTGTCTCGACTCTAGCTTCCCCTTCCACGACGTCATTCCCCCACGCTTCCGCCAGGTCGCGTGACGCTTTCAGCCATCTTTCACAACGTCACGTGACGCCTTCAGCCAATTTTCACAATGTCACGTGACGTCAGCCACGCGTCACAATGTCACGTGCGGAACGAAGGAGTGGGAGAACGTCACGTGGTTCGATCGAAAGCTGATTTAAAAACCGTTCGAAGTTTTTGGTCCTGATCGAACAGTGCCGTTTCGTGTTCCTCAGCATCCGCACGATTTAATCGGTATGTAATTAGAACGCGCCTCGGGGAATAGAATCTCGGAAATTTTGTCCGGTTCCAGCGGATCCAGAATCGCCAAATCTCGTAACTTCCGTGACACACATCGGCCGACTGCGAACTAATCGGCAAATTCCCCGGGGAAACCTCGCGCTGACCGTTTAAACCGCCAGACGAAGCCGAGGTTAATATAATAAGTAAATACCCACTCGCATACAGAGTGGAGAAGCTAATTCCCGGCACGACGAGGAACGCTGATGTCTCGGGGATTAGTCTCCGGAGTTAAGACGCATCTCGGATTTTTCTATTTACACACGCGGGCTCAAGCATTTTTCTGAAGACTCTACTAGACTCCGGGTTCTATGCGTTTGTGACAACAATGAGCAGGTGCAATGTGAAACAGTGAAAAATTCGAAAGACTTTCAGAGCTTTAATAAATTATTTTCGCTACATTAAAATGATTGGTAGAAATAATAATTATACAGTAAAGTCGCGTTTACTGTCCGACAGCTTGTGTTCTGCACAGAGAGTTCAAAAGAAAGCAGAACGTAGAGAAGGACAGCGTGACAGTGGAGTGGGTAGACACTAGACCAGGCCTGGCCAACACGCGGCCCGCAACGTTAAATTGTGCACCCCGCCGGGCGATTTTGTACTTCTATTGAAACTTCTGTTTCTCGTTGTGTATATACAAAAATATTAAGTAAATGAAAATTTGCATGTATCATTGTTATAATGCGACGTATAACAATGAAGTTTTATTCATTTTGTATTTGTATTACATTTTTTAAAAGCATGTTTACCTAAAGTGCGGCCCGCTGTAACGTTACGCGTCATCAAAGTGGTCCGTGAGACCATTTGGGTTGGCCAGGCCTACCCTAGACAGTGATCGCGTACCCGATCGCGGACAGTAAACGCGACTTTACTGTATTTATATAATATTATATCCCGCGTCCTGTGGAACCGATGCACGAACTGTTTTATTTTGCACGAAGATCCGGGGTCTAGTCATCGCGCTATTCGAGGAAACTTTTTCCGAGTTTATAAATACAGTGAAATTTATAAGACTTAGATCAGTGAGTTTCGGCGAGCAGCGTCACAGCTGAAAATACCTAGGAAACCAGAATAAGCGTTTACGAAAATAACAAAGACAGTTTTATCCTGTTGACCTGGAATTTAAAGTACTCTCGGTCGGTAACCAAGTCCGCTCGGGTAAAACGAAAGTTGATTCTTTAAACGGCACATTGGCTTTTAATTAAACTGGAAGTAGCACGTGGAAGATGTACAATCCGCGGTTTTACAAAATGTCGCAGTTTCTTGCTATCTAGCTTTTACTAAGGGGTGGGTGGGCAGCCAACAATTTCGGGTTAAACGATCACCCCCTCCACTGAAATATAAAATTGCGATAAAACAACGTGGCTACTATTTTGCGGAGTATTCGAAAACCGTAGCAGCCTGTCCTGCAGAATTCGGTGGGATGAGATCTCTCGAGAATTTCGCAAGTTCCACGAGGAATTTCCAGCGTTTCGACGCGGCGAGACGGCTCGGAAGGTTGAGCGAGATGGTCGGTTAGTATGGCAGAAGTCCTGGCGCGGCGACGGGCCGCGTTGTGTTGTTTTTCGGCTCGGATCGCGCGCATTTTTCAGCACCAAAAAGCCGGCGACGAGATGGAGAATGCGCTCCTTAGGACCGCGAGTTATTTTAAGAGAACTGGTTTGGTTGCCGTGCTATATTTACTTTTCTCCGGCACGCCGAAGTCATTGACAGCATCCTCTTTGCTCGGACCTCGCCTCTTCCTTGTCCTTCGGATTCTCTTCGAGGCCCGATCGACATTCGCGCAGAAGGTCGCGTCCATCTACGAGGATCAGAGTCACCCAACTGACTACCTGCCCCGGCCGACCGCGCTTCCTGCAACCGGGCTCTTCGAACGCTCTCGAATCCACGTCCTCTCCATTATACTAATCCCCGGAGTTCTCAGCTTTCCAGAAGTTTAAATACCCAATTTATCGGAATTTAACCCGCCATGTATGCCAGGGTCGTTCGCGACTGTCGATATGCACAGGGTGGCAAGAAATCATGTGTAAACACCTTAGCTTCGGCCAAAGCACTATTACAACTTTTTCTGCAAGATTGACCTTGACAAACTTTTTCAAGGTCAAATGTGTTTTAAGATCGTATCGCGTTCTACTTATCGAGGGGATAAACTTCTCGAAGCAGCCATGGGTAAACAACGAACCGTTCCCTTTAAACTTTACGTTTAAGTTCAGTTAATGCATAAACTCGCTTGATTCGGAATTTGATTACAACATAACTACGTAACGTAACATAATAGATGAATTTCTGATACCCAACGTAGACCTGGCACACGCAGGAGCCTTAGATGCTTTTTATTTGGCTTTTGTGATCGCGACGACGATGTTTAGCTGGTTTTAACCGTCTCCGGAAACTTGCTGAAAACAATGTCCGGAAGAAAACGCTTCGGGGATTCTCTTTGCTGAATTTTTCACTCGCGCGGACACACACACACATGCGGTGCTCAATTACTCAGTGGGTTTATCACCTGGAAGCATGTTTTGCAGCAAAGAGGCTAAATAAGCTCAAAACACAGTTCCCAGCTACAGGGATAAGCCCTCGCTGAATAATTGCTCACCTCGGACCCATTCTAGCACTTGCTATCGTTTTTTTACGCCTTTGCTGGTGACTGTGTTTCTGTGTTCGCGAGTCCCATACAATGTTAAGCTGTGCACCATAGTTTGCAGATATAGTTAGACTACATGGTATTTCATATCATATTCATAATCGTCTTTATCCCCTTCCCCAGCACTACCTTTTTCCAACGACATGGAAGTATAAAATGAACTCTCTTTCTTTAAACCATCCAAGAGATGGCGGTAAACGGGATAAAAACATAAATAAACATACAAGGTGGATTTAGAATGAGGCATCGAGGCATATTGTGGTCTGTGACTTTTTGGCAGATTAGCATGTGTTTTTTATAAACGAATTCAAAGATATACGACACGAAGACCTTGACACTATCTTGAAATGACCTCTGGACGTCCGCTACAACATTGCACTCTAAAAATACACACGTTAATTTGTAAATCAAATGTCGATAACCTGGAAAATGGTCTGTGACTTATTGGCAGATTAGCATGTGTTTTTTATAACGCGATGATATAGTGGTCATCAGGACGAATTCAACGATATACGACACGAAGACCTTGACACTATCTTGAAATGACCTCTGGACGTCCGCTACAACATTGTACAATAAAAATGCACACGTTAATCTGCAAATCAAATGTCGATGACCTTGAAAAATGGGGGTTGGGGAACGACCTTGAAAAAAAATCACGAGTACAGCAATTTATTAGAGGTTGTTGCAGGGCAGTTTCTCAATTGTCTATTAATGTAATTGGAAATACGAGTCAATGAGTCTGTAACACGGGGGCGCTCATGGTGGGCGCGTATCAAACGGCAAGCATGGCCAATTGTTCAAACCGGCGATCCAGAAACAGATGGGTCCCGATACTAGCCCGGGATAGATGCGATGCACGGGTATGTATATGGATGGTTGCTCAGGAGCGACGTAATTGCGGCAACGAGTGGAACCCTCAATGTTGACCCAGGCGAGATCTACGACCGCGCGCATCGCCCATTGAAATATTCGGCCCCCTTTAATTGTCCATTGAATTTCGTTCCCCTGGTCTCGTTTTCACCGAACACGCCCCCTCCCCCTCCTCGACCCCATCCCCCGACTCGGTGTTTACGCGTCGGCTAAATGGAATGCAATAGTTCGAAACTGTCCGATGGACTGGAGAGATTCGATGCTACAGGCTTAAAGGGTTACCAATTAAACAGTGAAATAATTTAATTCTAATCGCGCATTTGTAGTTTTAACGGGCATTGTCCTACTACTTTTGCACCAATTTAGGAAGATAAGGTCCGGACGGGGCAGGATTTTCAGATCAATGGGGACACATAATGATGTACAAGGTCATTCAGAGTGTGCCCTGCTCGGGGCTAACTTAGAGTCCCAAGATTGAGACTGTTGTCCCCCCTCTACCTTCCCCTAAGACGCTAATCACCTACTATACTTTCCCCTTCTACGAAGCTATTCCCCCACGCTTCCGCCACGGCCCGGTCACGTGACGCCAATGCCACCAGATCGGGGAAATCGAGGGGAATACATTTTATCCCCTCTCTGGTGACCATACTAATACGTGACCAGTCTACGGTCTTAGTGGGGGACGTTGGAGTGCGCTCATGGTGCTGGAATGGGATAGTGGAAGAGGAAAAGGAGGAGGGGGCATGGCATCCGTTTGGGTAGCTATCTGGCTGTACTGTGTTGGAGTATGCTCATGGCGCTGGAATGAGATAGTGGAAGGGGAAAAGGAGAAAAGGAAAAGTCGACCAGTTTTGGTTAATTCTGGCGGCACTGCGTGACGCACGTTTATACTATTTTTACAAAAAAGATATTTTCAAAACTTCCCAAACAAAAAAACATCAGCGGTGAGTGGATTATAAAAATAGTATATAATATATGTAAGAAAGATGGCCAACAGTTAACTTTAACTTTATGTTAACGTTCCGCGGCGACGGGCTTGACAAGACAAGACGGGCTTATTCGACGTTCGCTTCTTGCCCGTCGTTCGATCGTTTTTGATGTTTCCTTGTCGTTGATAACGTAAATAACAATATATCGGGTGACGCAATATAGCTTACATATATGTATAATAGATCATGAAACAAGATCGACGTTTCAAAAGGGGGGTACAGTACTCGTCTTGATCGGGGCTAATAAAACGATCATGCGAATTTGTAGCACGAACAGTATTCAGCCGGAATTGTTTTGCTAACGACTTCCTCAGCTTTGTTCGACTACTTGCTGTGTTACATCGTGTTCACTGTTTGATCAATGAAGGAGTACTGCACCCTTGATTCACACATGTTCTACACAGTATTACATGTGATCGATAACATTTGTTTGGACACTGTGGTAGCGTAGCAACCCAGAGGCCCTCGTGATTGCTGTGAATGTCTATGGCTGCGCGGCGACGACGCCGCCGGTGTCATTGCTCGCCACGAAAAATCTCTCGGCTAGAACCACAGCGAGCAACAAACTAACGTTCAATCTACTTCGTGTCCTCGACTTCTATAAATACAGGTCACTACGTATTGCCACTTCGATTCACATGACTATTATTATTCGTAGCGGGCAATGGTTCACGCAGGGTTGAATGGTATCAACGGGGTCACATTCTGGCGTGAATAGTTTTTTTGTAGGGTAGTGGGGTCATATGAAGGTCATTCACTTTTTTAAAATTTTGATATTCTTTACAAGTTAGAGTTGAACTACTTATGTGAAAAAAACTATTTATTTAAGACATCATATGAAGATCATATGAAGGTCATACGAAGGCCATTCACATTTTTAAAATCCAGATATTCTTTACAAGTAAGTGTTGAACTGCTTATGTGAAAAACGATTTATTTAAGAGATATGAGAGGCTCAAAATGGGAATAATAATAACAATAAATGTAGTGATGTAAATGATCGTCACATTTTGAACCTCTCATATCTTCTTAAACAATAATTGTTTCACGTAAATAGGTTATTGCTTTCTTCTAAAAAATATCGAGATGCATTAAGTGGTGCAACGAAAAATTTCCATTAAAAAGAAAAAGTGAATGACCTTGATATGTTCTCTAAGTGTCCATCTAGAAAAACTATTCACGTCAGAATATTACGAAGTGATAATATGAGGTGACCCACCCTGTATATCTTTCCCAAGCGAAAACTTCCAAATGCGTCTCCGCCAATCCCGAAGAAAATTATGATCACAGAGTCGAACGATCTCGGCAATTGCAAAACGCGATGCAATTTGCACAGGGATTCCGAGGACAGAAAAGGAAAGTGTTTTCAATATCGACAAAATGGTAAAAGGAGAACGTTAAGTAACGTCGGATCTCCGCTTTCAATGAAATCTCGAGAAACGCAAGAACGCCGTGTCTCGAATAAAGCAGCCCTTGTAACCGGCAATTCCAGGTGGGTAGAATTCGAGTCAATTTCCACCCCGACAATGAGTCAAACGAGATTTAAGTCAAAGGGGCGACGCTTTTGACTATTCGACTCCACGGTGCATCGAGCCACGTCAAGCGACAGAGTTGTACCCGAGGATGCATTCACGTCGAACGAATCAGAACCTGTGAATTGGCCCTTATCCAGCAACTGCTTTCAGTCTGCTCGGTTTATAGCCTTTTTATTTAGGACCGTTCCTCCTACCTTCTGCCAATTACACTGGCCGGCAGGAATAAAAGTTTTAACAGCTGTCTTCGCCGGAACAGATACATTCTTTCGTTTCGTTAAACAGGATAAAAATTAGTTCATGAAAAATAAAAATAAAAATTGGTAATAGAAATTATTTATATAATATTAGTGGCTCTCCGAACGATACTCGAAAGATTAGTTGGCAATACTTCACGCGACCTACATCGTACAGTTTCTCCTCCGCGAACCGGCCAACTGTTGCAAAGAAAATGGCATTTCGCAAAACTCGGTAAACAATTTTCCGAGGTGGATTCGTAGTGTTAAGTCACGGCAAGTTGTAATGAAACCCCGCGAACTTTTATCGAGTGTTTATCGAACGAACTCGCTCGGCTTCGCGGCCGGCGAGGAATATCGCGGCAAAATTGTAAAAACTTTGTATCAAGCCGGCGCATATAGACGCAGGAAGATTGACGGAAAAGTGGCTGTTGCGAAAGTGCGCGTAACATCGTAGCAAGTGGAATTTACGAACAGGTTAAAAACTTCTAAGCCGTAGGCATAAAAGTGTATCATTATCTACAATGTTGATCGTCGTACTTTCCAGCGTACGGAAAATATCGTGGGTTTAATGCGCAGTATACAAGGTGCTCGAAAAATGTTGTACTTCAAGTGGATGATAGCTGAGATTATTTGACGCAACTTTATCCTTTGCGAAAATGTTCTCCGTCGCTCTGTTCACGAGTTATTAACGAAAAACATGGATTAATCACAGCGTGTTTACTGTGAATGGACTCCACCTCCGCGCTGCGATTGGTCCGTACGTTTCGGTTGATAACTTCTAAACAAAGCCGCGGAGAATATTTTCGCAAAGGAAAAAGTTACTTCAAATCACCTCAGGCATCACCTCGTTCAAGAAAGTATATTTTCGGGACACCCTGTATTTTCATTTCATTCTCTCCGCGCCATGGTCTACTTGAAATTCTACACGAAGCCGGCTCTCTTCTTGGAACAATTGTTATTAGAAGGTATAATTGACACGTTCGCGCATTTTATCCTATCTTAGAAGCGCGTGTGCACGTAATGGCTCTTTTCTCTCGGCGAGAAAGACTGTAAGTAGAACTCTAAGAGCCACGAACGGGAGCGGAATCCAGTTCCTGAATGGCCTTCGTTGCTCGGCCAATTCCTGCCGCACTGTCGCACTGAAATTGTATTTTTGTAAATGCGTCTTTGCACAGAACGGTTCCGACTGTTCGTTACGAACGGGAATTTTGTAGCTCCTACCTGCCCGAATACCGTAGAGGGTCCTCCATTAAGAGGTATCATTTTAAATTTCGCGGCTACTTGTTATTTGGGAAGGTTAGGGTTGTCACTCTTTGACATGTGGTTGATAAAATTGTAAAAAAATTTCGAATTGTAAAAAGAATTGTAAGAAATAACAGCATTTGTTTACAATTTAAATAACACTTCTTAATGGGAGACCCTGTCTCTCGAAACAGTTACAATAAACAGCTCGATAAACGTTTGTTGTCCAACATGCACGCTTCAGAAGACAAATGCTCTCCCTACTCCTGGCTCCTCCCCTCCAAAATCTTATGGAGTGTAGGAGGGGCCAGTGTGGAGATATGGCACGGTTTTCACGCGCATGCGCGACGATTTTTGGCGTCAGTAACGTAAAAGTGTGGCTAAATTAGGGTACCTTGGTCATCCCGCCTAATTTCGCAAAATTTGTAATACTTTCTGAAATATGAATGTATAACATGTGTGTGTTGTATTTAAATTTAATATGTATGCACATATATAACATATAATATATGAACTTCTGAACTCTTCCGGTGCTTTCCAGCCAGTAATAGTGGTAATAGTTCCTCACCACTTTCCCCACAAACTTAGGACGTAGATACGTCCCTGCATTTGGTCACTGGGAGGGGGTCATCGCGGTCACGTGAGGCAAAGCACGGTAGGGGCAATATGAACTAGTTGGTAGTGGGGGAACCAGTATACCGGTGGTGGGAGTCGCGCACGTACGTCATCATCGTATAATTTCCTCTATTTGCTACATGCTTAATCATTTAAAGTTGAGGCTGAATAATTTTCGTTCCCATATCAAGAGTCGTTCTTAAATCGTTTTACCGTCGCCTTTGATGATCCGCGGCAAAAGAGGATCAATGCGACCCGACAGATCTTTCCATTAATGTCCTAAGTGAATCGCGAAGACTCGTTTCTGGATCGCAGGCAGTTACGGCGCCGCGGCGCGCGGTGGAACGAAATCAGAAAAGAAAGATGGATTAACTAGATTTCGCTGGGAGGCCGACTGCAAAATCGTGGGACGCGGGCTCGAAGAGAATGTGTCGGGTGGCCGCATAATCGTGAGGAATTATTGTGCATGGGAGCCGTGGTAGCCTAGAATGTCCTTAGAAATCGTAGGTACGCTCTCATTCTCCTTCAGCAGAAATGTCCGATTCGTTTCGCGTTTTCACTTTCTTCTAATCGACAACCAAGAATATGCAAATTATTATTTTCAACCTGTTAAACACATTAAGATAGACAATTTCTACTCAGTTTGTTGCAATCGAACATTTTTATTTTGCATGGAGATCCGTTGTCTACAGGGTGTCTCAAAATTCCTTCCTGAGATCATTTTCTTTTTTTTTTTATTTTAAGCATTTCGGATCTCGACTGAGATCTATTTCTGAAGCAACATTGTCCTTTGCAAAAATGGCGTCCGCGGCACTGTTAAAAGGTTATTAGCGAAAAACACGACTGTGCCAACACGCGTCTAGAACGCGCTCTGATTGGTCCGTGTTTTTCGTTAATAACTCCTTAATAAAGCCGCGGACACCATTTTTGCAAAGGAATATGTTGCTGCAAATGATCTCAGGAACATCCCATTTCCGGATGGTGAAGGAATTTTGAGACACCCTGTATTAATCAGCATATAGGGACTGTTCAAGTGGCCCGATATATTACAGTATTACCCAGGATGAGCACGTGTTATCTCTGATATTGACATGTGCCGATAGGGGAATCGATTATGCCCGATACCCTGCTAATTAAAACGATCTCCCGCGAAAGGTACTCCACTGTGCTAATACTGTTAATTTCAACAGTTAATTTCCAGTCGCTAAATAATTTACACGAGAAAGAGAGAGAGAGAGAGAGAGAGAGAGAGAAAGCTCGGCGTAAATTTTCTTTGAATAAATAATGCGTTAGGAACGTGCAAACTTTTCGGGAACAATCATTGATTTCTTGCGACTGTCATCGCCGAGTGCGGGCGCTTCATCTACAGGGTGTCCCAAAAATGTTGCACTTCCTTTAACCCTCGGACAACGGACGATGTTTACAGCTACATATCTCTACCTAAATATCTCCTTTATTTTTAATGGCAGAAAAAAATATTTATGGCATAATTTGAATGGTATCGAAGGAGGAATATCATAGAAGAACAATTTTTTTGTCCGATCATTTTTTCATAGTTTTTTCAAGGTCATCGTTATTTTTTATCGGGAAAACTTATTTTTTTTATTCCATCTTGTTAATGCCTTAAGCACATTCAAATGTATTTTTTTCAACCGCTATGGGATGGAATAAAAAAAAAAAGTTTTAAAGATAAAAAATAACGATGACCTTGAAAGACTATGGAAAAATTGCCGAACAGAAGAAATTGTTCTTGTATGATATTCCTCCTTCGATACTATTTAAATTATGCCATAAATTTTCTTTTTGTGCCATTCACATCAGGAAGTTAGTTTAAAATCAATTGCAAAATTTGCCACCGAACAGACAAACAGACAAACAAACAAACAAGAAAGCGAGCTAATAAAAACGTGGTAAAAATAAAGGAGATACATAGGTGGCCTTCGTCAGCTGAGACACCCTGTATAATTGGCGATGATTAGGACCGTTCACAACTCTAATTAATAGATTGCGGATCTTTATGCAAAATAAAAATTTTCTTTATCGCTGACAAGATGCAGGAACCATTTAAACATTCATTCCTATCTTTAACAATTGTAATCTGTTTTATATTATATCCACCCATTTTTCTCATAAATGCATAAAATCCGCAGTCTAGTAATTAATAATTTTAAAAAATATACTTTTGATGATGTTTTGTGTAGACACATTACATTTAGTTTAATTGCCAGAAATTGAGTAACTTAAATGACAATTTTGATGTTAAAAAGTTACTCTCTCTCTCTCTCTCTCTCTCTAAATGACCTCAGGAATCATCTTCGACCCCTTCAAAGAAGCGCAACATTTTTGGGACACCATGTAGCTGTACACAGCTGCCGTATATGCAGTTTGCACAGAGATGAATGTATGTTTTACCTTGTTACGCGCGGCCTTCGGCGAACGAACTAGAACGAAAACGATGTCAGTTGGTTACTCGTGATTTATGAGAAAATGTGAAGAAGCGAGACGCGCGCTGACTAATGACAAACAAATTCATTTCGGGCGCTAATGCGCGCGAAGCGTGGCGGGTCAGCCGCGAGTACAGGTCAGAGGCAGTTCTGACCTTTAACCCTAGACGATGCGATGGTTAGTTCAAAACAATTTTCATTTAATGACAAAAATATTTTACAGCAACAGTGTGATTAAAGAACAGTTGATATTTAAGAATGTGCAAACATGTAACCCACCAAATACAGATAGTACCCGATAAAAAAATATACAACTCATGTAATTTTGATTTTTACTTTAAAAATCACGAATGCACCTCAAATACCCATAAATATGCGCGTGTAAAATCCTGATGTAAGTTTTCATACATAGTTTCTCTGGAAAAAAATCCCCCCTCAAAAAAAATTGCGCAACGTATCATTTTTGAAGGGAATCAAATTCATTGTACAATTTTGCGGAGTAGTATATAGTTCTCTTTACAAAAGCATAGTAGCTGGAGCTTTTGGTCCGTGTGAGGTCTATCATGACCTTGGATGACCTTGTACTATCTTTAACGAACTGGTTGCACAACACACTATCGGTTTATGGGGCAACAAATATATGGTTTTATTTTAAAAAAAAATTAAATTGGCCTTGAGATCACCTTGAGCCCCGCCTCGGAACAGAAGATGTTTCCATTTCGACGAGAACTGATTCGGTCACTTTATAAAAATCACCCTGTATAAACTTGAAGGAAACAGACAGAAGATGGCGCGTGTACAGACACGATCCGCCTGCTCCAGATACCCAGAAGACGAATACGTATTTCACCTAGTTACACATGCCATTAGCGGACCAATTGGAACGAATACAGTGGCAGCCTTGTGTCTCGAGCTCCCCTTGGGCCCAGTGTTCGTATCAAGAACCCGTGAGACGGATTTCTGTGAAACCTCTGCGAAAGACGTGAAAGATTGCCGCTCGCGCGCGGCTTTCTTAGCCTAACTAGTATCAAGAGAGCCCCCGGAAGAACGATAAGTGGCCAGTTTTTCTACCGCGCGGCGAAGTACCAGGACACACTGGGAAACTTTTAATTTCTCCTCGTAATTTAAAACGTGCTTTTCAGCTCTGGTCTCGGCGCGCTGTCGACGTGCGTGATCGCTCGTTACGTTACCCGGCTCGAAAGTAGGTGCTCCTGGCATTGTTGTTGCACTCGCGGACAAAAAACGACTATCTAATATGTAGCTCGAGTTTTTTTTTCGCAGCTCAATCATTATTAGTGGCGCTGCGCTAATTGCAACGCTTCATTTCTATTTGCCTTCGGTTTTGAGTATACACGGAGTTTCCAGGTGAGGTGAGGGGGCACGAATCGAGGGTAAACAGTTACCCTCTCTTCGCCAGTACCGGACGTCACGTGACTGGGGCGTGGCGGAAGGCGTGACTGGGCCATGGTGGGAGGTGCAGAGTGGCGAAACAAGCCTGTAACTTCGCATTCTCGTAAAATCTGATTGTCCTTCAATCGCGGTGAATTGAAAGCTAATCGGAGAATGGAGTTTCCAAGTAGTATCGATTACTTTATAAAAATATCAGAGTTGCATTCACCCTTTGTGAAGCTATTCAATAATATCCCGTCCTTCTTTAAAATGCGAATAATAATCAAATGAAAAAAACCTCGTGTCAGTCATCGTGACTGTTAGAGTGATTTATTCAGAGTGCGAGTTACGAGACTGGAACGGCATTGTAAAATATCACGAGAGAACAATTTGTTTTTTATTGGAGGCTGAACGACAGAATGTTTTACAGGGTACAACGAGTACCATCAAAACCATGGGCTCTCGTTACTCCCAGCCCGATATTCAAAGCGTCTTCGAAACAGGTCATGAGTGTGCGGCATACGCACTGCGGATATCTCGTTCCCCGTTCCTCCGTGACAAAAGGATGCTTGGCAAAATAATAATCTATTAACGTGCGTGCTTCTATTTCGCTGAAATCCATCCCACAGTGTCAACAGCTGTCATTATTATTACAAAGAGATCGTTTCTCTCGTGGATTCATCGTCGTCAATTTTTACTCAGAATTCAACGGGGACAAAGAGCCGAGAGGAGTTCGGATCGCGGAACACTCCCGGTTCTTCCAACGTCGCCATATTAACGCGAACTCTGTCGTCCTCGCTTAACAAGTTAATTCGATACTCCAACTTGTCGCTTCGTGTATCCGTATGCTATACGTTCGTGGAAAAGTTACTCTCCCAGCTATCGCTATCGTGGTTCCATCCATACGAGAATAGATTTCAGCGAATTTTAGGAAGCCGTATCTAGACTGCGAATTCTCTAACATTATATCAGGTTGCTGCATATGAAATATTCGACTTTAGAACGTAATTATTACGAAAGAAATACCCTAATAACCGGCAGGTTTACTGTACAGGGTGTCCCGAAAATGTTGCGCTTCGTAGGGGTGATTCCTGAGGTCATCTGGAGAAACTTTTTCCTTTGCGAAAATCTTCTCCGTCGCTTCGTTGAAGAGTGATTAACGAAAAACACGGACTAATCAGAGAACGTATCTACAGCGGACGAACTCCGCCTCCACGACGGGCCCCGCTGAGCGGCCAATGATAACACCACGCTCATCGGGGCCCGTCGAAGAGGCGGAGTCTCCGTGTTTTTCGTTAATAACTCCTCAACGAAGCCGCGGAGAGTATTTCCGCAAAGGAAAAAGTTACTTCAAATTACCACAGGCACCGCCTCCAGAAATTACAACATTCCTGCGACATCCTGTATATTCTGTTATTAAATAAATATCTAATTTGATGTGGTTGTGTATTGACAGAATATGTTAAATGCAATAATACTTAGCCTGATCAGTTTCACCTTCAAAAAAATTCCGGAAAATTCAAGTTGTACGTTATGGTGAAAAATCGGACATTTCCTGTGTTAGCCAACAACCTAATAAACGTATTTCGTCCGCTGGCACCGTCGCGTCGTGGTATCAGTACAATTTAACAGAAATGTCGCATTGCACCGAGGAGTGGTAGTTTTTACGAAAATTTTTCACCGGAACGTTCGCCGAGCTGTCGTCTACTCCGCGGGAAAATTTTATTTTTCGTCTGGAACCTTGTACCCGTTGTGTTTTTACTTTTTGGTGGAGTCTCAAGGACTGCGGAGCCGTGTACAATGCTGGATGTTGAATTACCGAGCCGCGGAGTGTTTCCAAAGCAGCGATCTAGAACGTTTCAACAATGAAAAGTTTCCCTTGAACCTTGCACACACACGCCCAATCACCACCCCACCTCCCCTTGCCGTTCTAGACACTTCAGTCTCTTGCCGACGCAAGAATTAGAAAGAATATTTCATATTCGAAATATTAGTGTAAGGAAGCGAAACTGGGAAGACAACATTTTTTTTTACTTCTTTAACCCTTCCTCCTGCTTCTAGTCCCCCCAGTGGACGGGACTGGGTTTTCTTCGGAGTTTTCTCGGAGCGTAAACAATTTTCGGAAGAAATCATGGGTTCGACAAGGTAAATGAAGCATGGGCGGACTGGTTCTGTTCGAGCGTTCTCGCCCACGCGTGTCTCAAAGGATTTCATTCAATTTCGCGCGGCGAGAGATGCTCCGGGTTTCGGAGAGGTGGGTCGCGCGGCAGCCTCGAAAAATTCAGCATTGACCCCGATACATCTTCGCGAACGTTGAATAAATGAGTGGCCCGCACCGCGGTCGTTTTCGGTTTACGATTGCGCGACGATGTCGACGCTGTCTACGATCTACTATCTACAGGTTGTTCAAAAAATGTTGCACTTCGAAGGACCGATTCCAGAGGTTATTCAAAGCAACTTTTTTCCTTTGCGACAATGCTCTTCGCGGCTTCGTTAACGAGTTATCAACGAAAAACACGGACCAATCAAAGCGCGGCTATGCCGGCAGGCTCCGCCTCGGGGGCGTGGCAGAATGTGTGCATTTCGTTAATAACTCCTGAACAAAGCCTCGGAGAAGAATTTCGCAAAGGAAAAGGATGCTTCAAATGACCTCAGGAATCAGCCCCTTGAAGCGCAACATTTTTGGGACGTCCTGTATAGGATGTTATACAGTATACGGTGTATATCATTGCTCTGTAGTTACCACGGCTTTCGCGCGTACGAAACAAACGCATCAAAACTGTTGGATTCGCCCCAGTTTCACACGTGCGCGAAATTTCGTGGCACAATGAAAGGTGGCGCGGCGCCGCCAGTTAATTACCCGATGGTCCGTCGGTTACGGGAAATTGATACACCGTTAAATAATTTATGAAACTGCGTCCGGGAACATATTATTCCGCGATAATCCGCAGGTCGGCCGCGATACCGAAGCTATTGATTCCGGGGACAGATAGGAAACACAATTTAGCGGTGATCGTGATTGAATAAAAGTTATTAGTTCCGCGGGATATCAATGTCCCGCCGCGAATTTATTCTATAGTTCACGGCTGTTTCCCCTCATCATTTACATCCCCGATAAACTCATAGATACGTCTGTTTGTTCGATCGTTGTCAAACGCACACGATAGTTGACGGGGGCCCGCCGACTGTTCGAGACATAGTGGGCACGATAGCGTTTGTCAGGACGGATTTAATAATCAGATCTCCTCGCGACGGATCTGTGTTTTAAGCTGCCAAAACGCGGCCGCGCGCAGCTCGCCAAACTTTTCTCATTAAAAATATGCCCAACGACGCCGCCACTTAAGGCACCGGGTTTTTGTTACTGCGCTTTATCCATTATAACTCGGCAATGAGCGTATTGCCCCTCGTTTACGCGAACTCTTTCCCGATTAATCCTTATAATTAGATCCGAACGATATTTATCGACGTCCTCGTCGATTCTATCCGCTCGAAGATTAACTTTATTTCAAAATTTTAATAATAGAATGAAGTTGATTCGTACAGTAATAAACTGTTCTTACGCGTAGAAATCGTTACAGCGTGATTCTACAACTTTTTAAAAGTTTTCTGTAGGCTTGACCTTGACTGACTTCGTTTCTAACGATCGTATCGTGTTGTACTGATCGAGGGGAAAATACTTCTCAAAGGGACCGTGACTAATCCGGTGCTGGCAAACTGGGGGTAAGTCTCCCCCCCCCCCTCAATTCATGTGAATTACCCTGACCTGGCGACTTATTACTGTACGAATCAACTTCATTCCATTAATAAAATCTTGAAATAAAGTTAATCTTGGAGCGGATAAAATCGATGAGGACGTCGATAAATATCGTTCGGACAGGAGAACGAGATCTATAACTGTACAAAGTTCCAATCAAATCTGAGACTCATCGACCTTGCACTCTCCTTGTCAGTGGATCTTGATGAACGAATTTCTAGCGGTCTTCTCGGTTGGGTAGGACCCGCAGCGAACGCAAGATGCCTATCTCGAACGCAATAAAGACGTACACGTACACTCTGCACACCGACGAATTTCATACATTTCAATCCTCGCGCGCGCTTTCACCTCGAGGCGTTTTCTTTTTCACGCTTTCGGTCGCACGAATGCGCACGTAATCCCGTGGCCTCTGTTTTTAAATTCGAACGGGAGGAATACGCAGGTGCCGGGCTTCATCTCGCGTTACACGGGACGGCCGAGACGGTATTTTTCATGAAAATATATGTGACACAGATGTTCCCTGGAAGACAGACCGAGTTTTATAATCGGGAAATTTCGGTAGGATCGCCGGGCGCGCTATCTCACTCTCTCTCTCTCTCTCTCTCTCTCTCTCTCTCTCTCTCTCTCTCTCTATCACTCCCGTGGCGTTCGCGATCGCGCACATTTATTATTTCCACTTTTCCTACGGTTACCATAATTCAATTTCGCGTTCGTTCCCTCAAAGCTAGACAGCCTCCCGTATATCTCGTCGCATGTTGCACACGAATATATTTCCTGCGCGGATATCAGCTTCTCGAATCTGCATTCGTTCCGAGGAATGTCCGTAATTAATCCTCGAGCGTACCCGATATTAGGTCAAGATCCAGCCTCTGCGATAGTAATTCGTCTTGTCTCGTACGACGAATCTCATAAGCCGTGCTTTTTCCGTGAAATTCCGAATGACGAGGATAGGTGTGTCCGCGAGACACGTTCCATTAAAACCCGGCGGAATATTCGCGTGAGCTCGGACGAATATTTGATGGCAACACGTGAAACACGGCAAAGCATAACCGAGCACGTACGAAAATCGTATCCGCGCACACGTGACTATAACAAGTTCATTAGGCGTCCTAAACGAGCACGTCAGTCATATGAATTTACGCATACATACATATGTATGCACAACCCGAGCTGATGCATTTGCAAAATTTAATTATAAACAGCGCCCGCACAATTGCCTGCCCTCCTCCGCATGTACTCCCCGGATTCGTTTCAATTTTTCCCGGCGAAAAGTCCAGACCGCCTCGGAACCCAGCGAAATGCATGCTCGACGCGGATTGAAAGTTTCATTTCGTTCTCAACTCATCCCTTCCATCTCAGAGGTCGACTTATAATGAATTGATTAAAAATTAACTTTTATATCGAGAGAGAGAGATATATATAAATTGATTAGAAATTCATTTTCAACCTGCAGGTGCCTTTCTCCTATAAATTATGATGTATTTGGTATGTAATCCAGTAGATTTGTACCCGGGGCGGCTGCAGATCGAAGTTTCGATCCTGTGGGATCAATGGTTCAGGAGTTATGCTTGCTTAAAGTTGAGCAATCTGCAGTGTTTTTGACAGGTAAGGGTGCCGCCATATTGGCAGTGACGGTCGCGCGCCGCTTACCGAGTTGGCTGGTGATTAGGAGACCGGCGGTTCTGCTCGGTAAGCGACTCGCGGTCGTCACTATAAAGCAATACAGCGGCGCCCTTACCTGTCAAAAACACTGCAGATTGCTCAACTTTAAGCAAGCATAACTCCTGAACCATTGATCCCACAGGATCGAAACTTCGATCTGCAGCTGCCCCGGCTACACATCTAATGGATTACATATATACCACATAAATAATAATTTATTAAGTCAAAGCTCAATGGTTCTCTCAGAAAATGAAAGTATTTGAACAAGAAAAAATTTATCACAATTTTTTAAGAAAACGGTTGAGCTTTTACTCGTGGTTTCTGTTACACTCTCTATGCTTTCGCAACGAGTAGAATAAAAGGCAACAAAAAAAGACGCTGTTGACCTTCTGACCTTGGAATTAATTTCGCGGCATTCTCGCCGACCCGAGGACGCAGAGTCTCGCTATGATAGCGACGACATAATAATTTCTTTACACCGTGTACACTTGTCGACACGCGGAGCGTTAGCGACCGCATTTCGAGAACGTCAAAGGCATTCAGCGGAGAGGGCGTCGATAAAAACCGGGAGCAAGAGCATTAAAAGCGGAACGATCCCGCGAGCGTAAGATGAATTGGAGGCCGAGCATTACTTGGCGAAAGTGAAGGATGCATTTAGGCGTCGGGTAGAGATAAAGGACAAAAATGTTCTCTCCCCCCCCACTCTCTCCTCGCCCCTCTCGCATCTCATCCGCGTAAAAGTGGTCGCATTTAGCGAAACGGCGCGCGGCGTGCACCCCGCGTAGAACTGTAAAAAGGCACATTGCGCCGTTACATCGACGAGACCGACACATCACCTTTACGATTCTATTTTTCACCCGACGGCTTTCCGCCGTCAGCCTTTTCACCTGGCCGAATATAATAAGGTTCGACTTTCGCTGAGGGTCGCATAACTCGCGATGCACTTTCGGCGTGGCAAAATTCTTATCGTCTGCTTATGAAACGCCACTGTAAGCTCCCTATTCAATCGCGGGAATTTCTTTGTCGATACAGCTCCGCGGTCAATTAAGGAAATTTATATCCATGCCGCGGTCCTTTCGGAGGCCATCGCATTGTGGGGCTTTCAATTCCTCAATAACAATTCTTCTTCCCTTCTGTGCGTCTACACAGAGTCGCCTGAGCAAGGGAGGTAGCACGAATTGAAGGGAAAAAGTATTCTCTCTCTCTCTCTCTCACTCTCTCTCTCTCTCTGTCTCTCTGTCTCTCTCTCTGCCCGTGCGTGGGGGAATAGCGCCGTAGAAGAGCTGCAGATCGAAGTTTCGATCCTGTAAGATCAATGGTTCAGGAGTTATGCTTGCTTAAAGTTGACCAATCTGCAGTGTTTTTGACAGGTAAGGGCGCCGCCATATTGCTTTGTAGTGACGACCGCGAGCCGCTTACCGAGCGGAACCGCCGCCCTGGTCTGCTAATCACCAACCAACTCGGTAAGCGGCGCGCAACCGTCACTACCAATATGGCGGCGCCCTTACCTGTCAAAAACACGGCAGATTGGTCAACTTTAAGCAAGCATAACTCCTGAACCATTGGTCCTACAGGATCGAAACTTCGATCTGCAGCCGCCCCGGGTACAAATCTACTGGATTACATACCAAATGCATCATAATTTATAGGAGAAAGGCACCAATTTCGAGTCCGGTAAAGTAAAGAGCAGCCAAAATATTAATTCTGTCAACTACTCAAAACTGTTATGTTATTGAAATTGCTGGGGCCTCTCAACACGTGCAACTAGTATTCGCGGAATACTCTTCCCC
Organism: Lasioglossum baleicum; assembly: GCF_051020765.1. Lineage (NCBI taxonomy): Eukaryota > Metazoa > Arthropoda > Insecta > Hymenoptera > Halictidae > Lasioglossum > Lasioglossum baleicum. Next base: position 12,468,764 of record NC_134938.1, read on the forward strand.
AGTCAAAGTAATTTAATATTATCCCCTTACCCTTAATTATAAAAGTTTTATCAAGGCTCTCCTCCAAGTACAGCCGAGGGAGGAGGAGGGAGAATAATGAGGTTAATAGCTTTAGTAAACTTTAACAAATAATTACTTGTAGCGAGATCCGATGGCACGAGACTCAATTATCCCGCTGTTCAATCCAGGTCGAGACTTCCAAATATAGTGTACCATTCATTTCAATTGTCTGTGTGAAAAACTGAGGTAATTAAATGGCTTCGAATTTTAGTGTTGCAAAAAGTTCGAGGGACGAGCGAAAGTTGAGATAGTTGTGCAAAGTTGTGTTCCCACTCTACGTTCCCCTACCACGACACTCTTCACCCTTCCTTGTGTCCGATACTGGGAGAGGGGGAGGGGATAACTTCTTCCCCTCATTTCGCAGACTGCTACGTCGCACCACGTCGAGGAATTCCTGCGACTAAAACGGCAGCATGATTCTCCTAGGAACACGTGGCTCGAATTCGTTCGCGTCCCTCCACTCCCGTCATTTGTATTCCCGTCCGGTGTAGTATGATTTCAAGGCAACGATTACGTGAGATCCTAGTCAAAGTGGGATACCGACTGTCCGCGTGTATCAGCTTGCAGGAATTTTCCTGACGACTATAATCCACGGAAAAAGAGGATGAAGCAGGGAGAGAGGGGAGGGGTGGGGGGGCAGAAGATGAAGAGAGAGGTGCAGAGGCCGAAGAAGAAATTAAAAGTCGATTCGCGTACACCGTCCGACGTAATGCCGTTCCCGAGTTTTCGCGATCAAAGTTTAAGGCATCTTAAAGTTACCACGCTCCGTCAGATAAAACCTGGAAATCCCCTCCGCGTTGTCATGCGCCCGCGTGCTCGCGCTCGCTCGCTTAGTATTTTCCCCGGGATAAATCGAGTCACCGAGAGCTCTCGACAATGCAATCGGCAGGATCCAGTTTCGCGGTCAACAGCTTCGTTTTCAGACACGGATACGAAAAACATGGGAACTCGGATATCAACGTGTTAATGAGATCCTGTTTCAACTTCGAAATGATAGCTAGCTCGTCCCTCGCTGTTTTCCACTTTGTTGATCGTAAAAACAATTCGTCATCTACTGTTGTCTTGTCCCTACATCTCCATCTGATTGTTTGCAATATTTTTTTGTTGTTAACATTGTTGTAGCAAGATCTAGGAAGTTTTATAATAGTGGGTCTCGATGTTGGAGAAGTTTGATGTTTGACGAGTGGCGGATATAACAACCGGAGTCGCGAGGTTAGGGGAACTTATATAAAAATTTTGGGGCCCTCAAACTCTCATAGACTTATTAACAAAAAAGAAAAGTAATGAAAAATTTTATACCGTTACACATTAAATAAATTTATTAAAAAATTCATGAATTTATTTAAAATTCGGGGCCCTATGGTACATATCCCGGGGCCCCACGCGGCCGCTTAGTCCGCTTACCGTTAGATCCGCCACTGATTGACTTGGGTTGAGGGCAAAAGTTTACCCCCTCTCTGTCAGTATTAGTCACGGATTAGTCACGGACTGGACCATGGAGGAAGCGTGGGGGAATAGCGCGGTAGAAGGGGAAGGGTAGAGTGGGGAGACAAATTTTAATCTGACGACTCTAGCGTCACGTGACTGTGGCAAGATGGAGGGAGGAATAGCGCGGCAGTGGGGGAAGCTGCAGTGGGGACACAAGTCATCCGGCGACTCTGATAACATCAGAGCGGTTACACTGTATTCCAAGTCGTAATTTAATCGAAACTTCTCTTACGTTAATGAAATGGCCACTTCAATTAGAATGTTCCTATTTGATTTCGTCATCCCGGCGGCCTGACGTCTCCTATAAAAGCTTTTACTGCGCCAAGAGATTCCAGTTAAATTTATCGTGGCAAGAACACTTCAGCAGAAGTATCTTATAATGATTCTACTCCTCCGCGGCATTATCTTTCGAAATTATTCAATTGCTGGATTCAACCGTGTCGCGTATCAACCGTACGTATCTACAAGTACTTACGAGTACGTGCTACAGGTTCGCGGAATGGGGATGGATTTTTCCGTATTGTATAAAAAAATGTACGGAACGACGACTATTCGAACAAAACGTCGCGACATTAATTCAACGACTGAAAAAAAAGATTACAGAGGATAGCATCTTCGTAAAAAACGTAGCGTGCCGCGCGTTGCATATTATTATGCAGAAAAACGCAGCCCCGCGTAACCGCATTCCAAGGCGATCTCTCTGCAGTTGCATTCCGTGCGTTGGCGCATTGTCGATGGTACTTCGTATGGCAGTCGTCTTGTTCCGGTAGCATAATTTACTATTATACGAGCAGCAAGACGGGCCTCTTGAGAAATATAGTTTCTTCGCGAAGAACAAACAGTGGACAATGTTCACTTTTTATCAAATGGATCTCGTTGCATATACTGCGGGTAGGGTCGTGGTTTTTAAAAAGTTTTTTTAATATATTTTTTTATTTTCTACTGTTTAGTCTTTTTTAAATGGAATGCAAGATATAGTAATACTGGTATAAAATAGTAAGATATAGAAACGCAAGATATGGAAATACGCGAGATAGAATGAGGGGATGACTCCAAGAGACGACGTCCCTTAATGGAGTCAGAAATTGTCCGAAATGGAACTGAATGAACGGAACACCACATTGACTGAGCTCCTTCAATGATATAAATTAGTAAATTTATATAAAATTTAAAATTGAGAGGGAATTTTAAATTATAATATAAATTAGGAATTTTATTATTAAATTTTAAGAGAAAGACTTAATATTAGAATAAATTAGTAAATTTATTATATAATTTAAAAGAAGGGATTTGAATTATAATATAAATTAGTAAATTTATATAAAATTTTAAATTGAGAGGGAATTTTAAATTATAATGTAAATTAGAAATTTTATTATTAAATTTATGAGAAAGACTTAATGTTAGAATGTAAATTAATAAATTTATTATATAATTAAAAAGATGGGGTCAGTGGAGTGAGGATGAGTCGGAGTGGGAACGCGTAGTGGAGTAGGGAGCGCTGGCGCGCGGAGTGGGGATCGCTGAACGCGATGACGTACTACCGAGTATTACGAATATACACAGTTTTTTTTAAATTTGTTTTTTAATATTGCATTGTCATCCAGTTCTGAGCTGTGTTTAAAGTTTCAAGTCTCTAGCTCATCGGGAAGTGGTTTAAAATTCAATTACAAGATTTGACGCATACGACAACAACAACGACAACTCGGCAAGCTAATATAAGCGTGGTAATGAAGTAGGTTTTCTCCAGACTAACGACAAGGCAACGGACCGCTTAGGAAACCTTAAAATTGGATGACACTCTGAAACCTTAAATGGAGCTGTTATCTGCAAAACGGAAAGCTTAAGATCCATTTATCCTACAAATATTTTCACCGGTTTTTATTCATTCTTTATTCATAATTTTCAACTCTCGTTTTAATCGGTACGTAAAAACTGCGAAAAATGTGAAAACTGTCCCCAATACAAAATATGCATTTTGTCGAATTTCTGGAGATTTCAAATTTTTTTAAACCTGTCCGCAAAATCTACAAAAAAGTAAACGTGGTATCCTGAAAACTTCAATATAAAATCGGCAATTTTACGCGTCCGGATTTTTAAAAAATCGATTTTGCAACAAAAAATTTTGAGATAACAGAATTCCATATCGCTGTCATGTGTGCTACTACGTAGAATGTTCATTAATTTTTCCGTAATTTTTCGTTGAGTAGAACAGAAGAGATGATTCATTAAACCGTGCTCAGCCTGTAACTACCCTTGTGATAGGGGTACCGATTTGAAACTTGTCACAGAGGGTTTTCTTTGGGAGCTCTATCGAATGGTGTCACCAAAAATCAAATTTTTTTCACTTTTTTATTCGTTTAAAAAATATTCCTTTTGCGGGTCGACATATAATTCGACTGGATTAAAAGCCAGTATAAATACGTTTTCCCAGCGGCGATATATAAATCGTATTTAATTCCAACATACTTTCACACTTTCTGGCGCGCTGTGCTCGAAATGGAAACTTGGAAATCGCTCGCATATCATCGGAGCCCTGATTCGCAATTAAATTACCTTATTTCCTAACGGTATGGTGGTTCGTCCGTAAACTCGACTCAGCAACGCTCGATGCTATTTTCTTATTCGAAAGTTTCGTCCTAGCCGAGGCGAATGTGAACTTTCTGTGCCGAACTCTTTCCGCGAATTAGGAAGTTAGAGCTTTTTCTTACTTCGAGAGAGGCGATTACATCTCGACAAATCGATCTGTCGAATGGCCTCGCCGGAATTAAAGAGAATGAAATATATGAACGAAACGAACCCATTTTTTGACCCAGGTCTGTGCAACTGACTTCTCTGTCACTGCTCCCCACGAAACCTCTGTGGAATGTAAGAGGAGGGTGGGGAAAATGTATTTTCTTGAAGAGGGTGATACCTCGGGTCATCTGAAGTAACTTTTTCCTTTGCGAAAATCTTCTCCGAGGCTTCGTTAAGGAGTTATTCACGAAAAACACAGGCCAATCGCTCAGCGGGGCCCGTCGCGGAGGCGGGGTCCGTTCACGGTAGCCACGCCCAGATTGGTCCGTGTTTTTCGTTAATAACTCCTCAATGAAGCCACGCAGAAGATTTTCGCAAAGGAAAAAGTTGTTTCAAATGACCTGAGGAATCACCTTCTTCAAGGAAGTATATTTTTGGGATTACCCTGTATAGAAGGCTGTAGTCTCGTAATGTGGAACAGTTAATAGTGGGGGAAACGGCGCAGTGGTGGTGGGGACCGTGACGCGACAGAGGGGAAAAAGTTGCCCTGCTTTAGCCGTATAATCTATTTTTCTCTACTTCAACGAGCGCGCTCCGTTCGTTTTTTCTAGTGCAATTCCAGTGGCGGAGGCACATCACCGAAATTAGCATTTAGCCGGTTCGCAACGGGGATTGTAAATTGGAAGGCGAACCTTGTCGAATGCATTCGAGAAACTTTTGTAATTTCGTTACCGGCGGAATTTTCGACGGAAGCCGTTCGGCCACTTAATTCCGGATCGATAAAAGTCGATCCGGCTCGAAGCGGCGACGCTTCGTGCGGTTAATTGGCCCGGTTAAAAGCAATTAATGCGTCGCTGTCGTCGTCATCGCGCACTCGACTAAGTGCGCTCATGCTCTCGTGTATATGCGTACACACGTTGCTGATTTAACAAACGCGATGATTTTAATTTGCGCATTCGAGATTGTAAACACGGCCGTTGGCGCGCGCACTACAAAGTGGCCAATCAGCGATTCGGCGTGGAAAAATTTCACGACGAGATTTTAATTGCCCGGTTATGTTTGTTCGTTTGCGTTTATCGCGATGCTTTTACACCGGAGTCGCCCGGCATTTTCGATTTTTCCCTCGGCGACTCGTTGAAACGCTATGCTGGAAAATTGATTTCCATACTGTTTAAACCGGTTATTTTATGCAATGCAACCTCTCAATTTGTTGAAACATATTCGATATGTTTAGTGAATAAAATACGCACGAATGCTGCAAGGTTTTTTTTATTCCATACGTGAAATAAGGAAGTCAACGTTTCTGTTAAAATGGCAGTCCTGGGTAAAATAGTATTTTATGAATAGTAAATAGTAAATAATAAGTAATAAAGTTTCTAGTATTTTAAGAATTTTAAATGAAGGAATTATTAGAAACATTTGTATTTCATTTTGGGAAATATTTTACTGAAAATAATGATTCATTCTTTTCCACGCGACCATAAATAAAAATATTTTCGCTTTAAATACCTAAAATATCTTCGTGCAGGAAAAGCTATAAAAAATCTTTTTCACTGGCGGTGGTCCAATTCTACGGACTTTGTACAACAATAGCGAGAGCGTACAGGTGCATCGGGAAACCACGCGTTGAAAAATAAGCGGGAAACTAGCGAGCCGTTGACGGGCATAAATGACTAAGAATCCGTTTTCCTGCGACGGCTAGCCGGTTAGCCGATGCGAATAAAAATTCTGACTCCGTAAGATTTCTGGCACCGGAATTCTTATTTCCGGCAGCGACACCGAGACCCGTACGTGATTTTCCGCGTTTCTGAACGGAACCCCGGGGTCCCAAGGTTATTTAAATTCCTAAACAGAGGTGCACGCCGCAGAGGACCTCACAGGTATCAACCTGACCGTGAGCTGGATGGTGAGTTTCGTCGGAATGAAAAGTTTTCCGTGGCAGTTTGAGCTACGGCCGCCGCCGCCGCTGCTCGTGTGGAAACGAAAACGCAAACGGAAATTGGAGCGAACCCGATCGATCCGAAGGTTCAAGGAAAATAATGAGGATTCTGGCAATCTGTACGCAGAACAAATTCCGAATTCTGATCTCGCGCCGATATCGACGTAAGACGTGTAGATATTAATCGCTGGACGTTCCACGTTTCTGTGAGATTGCCAGATTTCATATAAAATTGCCCCTTCAAATAATACAGGATAGCCCAAAAATGTTGCACTTGAAAGGGGCCATTCTTGAAGTCATTTGAAGTAACTTTTTCCTTTGCGAAAATTTGCTCCGAGGTTTCATTGAGGAGTTATTAAGGAAAAACGCCGACCAATCAGGGCGTGGCTACGTGAACGGACTTCGTCTCCGCGACAGGCCCCGGTTCCCCCACTATCAACTATTTCATATTGCGAGAATACAGCCTTCTACACAGGGTACATCCCAAAAATATACTTCCTTGAAGAAGGTGATTCCTTCCATTTGAAACGACTTTTACCTTTGCGAAAATCTTCTTCGAGGCTTCGTTGAGGAGTTATTCACGAAAAACACGGAGGCTCCGCCTCCGCGCTCTGATTGGTACAGGTGGGTTTTTCTTTAATAACTCCTTAACCAAGCCTCGGAGAACGTTTTCACAAAGGGAAAAGTTATTTCTAATGACCTAGGGAACCTCCCCTGTAAGGGAGTACAACATTTTTGTAACGGTCTGTACACAGCGCTCGAACAAAAATTATTCAGGGCAATTCTCGGATTCAATAGAAAATGCAAAACGATATTAATCCATAACGGTGTCGCAAGGGGAATCATGTTTAATTTAAACGCGTCCGTGTGCACGCGGATTCAGGAAATCAATGCGGGGCTAATGAAATTTGTTACAAATTAAAGTTAATCGCGGCGGCGGCAGGTGCAATTTATAGTGGTCACATGTTTCGTATATTGCAATCATATTTCTCTTGAAATCCGACTAATCTGTAGGACAGTTAATTGAAGTACAGGAATTCTAGGGTTCAATTTGGAAAGTCTACAGAAATAAAATTAAGTAGACGTCCAGCTGTCGAGAAATCATTATTATACACTGTGTCCCATAAATTTTGCACTTGGTTGAATGGGGTGATTTCTGAGGGTACTTGAAGTAACTTTTTCGTTTGCGAAAATGTTCTGGGTGGCTTCGTTGAGGAGTTATTAACGAAAAACACGAACCAATCAGGGCGTGGCTTGAACGGACTCCGCCTCCGCGACGGGCCCCAGAAAGCCACAATACTTTTACAGCATGGTTGCTGAGATCACAGGAAGCAACTTTCTCCTTTGCGAAAATCTTCTCCGTGGCTTCGTTGAGGAGTTATTAACGAAAAACACGGACCAATCAAAGCGCATCCACGGCAGACCCCGCTGAGCGGCCAATGACAACGCCACGCTCGGCGGAGCCCGTCGCGGAGGCGGAGTCTCCGTGTTTTTCGTGAATAACTCCTCAACGAAGCCTCGGAGACCATTTCCGCAAAGGAAAAAGTTGCCTCTTGTGACCTCAGGAATCCTCCTGTAAAAGTATTGTGACTTTCAATGGGATCTAAGCACTACATGTTCAAGAAATAAATAATGCTTTCAAGGCTTTAGGAATCGGAAAGCATGCGTAAAGATCCACATGTGCAAGAGTGTTCCGGAAAAGTCCCATGCAAATGAAACCTGATGGGTTCGACCCTATAAATCAGTTACACGCCGAACAGAGTACACGTAATGTCTGTCATCGTTGAACGTCTTGGCATCTTACAGCCAGCAAGGCGAGCACGTCTGCCATTGTAGTCGGTATGTATCCACTTCTGGTGTTCCTCCCACTGTATATCGATATCGATGGATAGCCCGGCTGAAAGCTCGTGTTAGCATATATGGAGTAAACGTGTTCCCCTCTCGGATCGAACACAGTCGCCAACCCCCAACCGCCAACGGAAGCTGTATTCGCGGTTTTTTTTGTAAAAAAAAAATATTGTCGTCATTTATTATTGATAACAATTTTCAGGCACGCTCGCGGCAAGTTGTTTCTGCATACTCATATATTTGCGAGGCGGAAAAACGCGGGGAAAATACACGGGAATTTGGAATCAATTCGACGGGGATAAACAAAAATGTTTGAACCCGCGGTGTTTGCGATATGTGTTAAATAAAATGCTCTGTTTAAACACGGGAAACCTCGTTATAACAAATAAAATATTTGATATGAACTGTTCGATGTTTGAACTAAAATTGCAACGCTGATAAATCAAATTATATCCGAATTATTATCGACGGATGATATTTTGTTCAAGATAATTGTTTACAAAAATATTGTTGGGAATCGTTCGATGTTTGAAGTAAAATTGCAACGATGATAAATCAAATTATATCCGAATTATTATCGACGGATGATATTTTGTTCAAGATAATTGTTTGTAAAAGTATTGTTGGAATGTGCACGGTCCACTGATTTTTCCGAGGAAATTCGCACGACACACGGACCGAGGGCATTTATCAGAAAATACCGGAGTACTTCGCGCGATGGAAATACGGGACTGATATGCCAGGTTCAATTAATCACGGTATACCAATCTAACAGCGTCATCATTTCCTTTCGTTCCTTTATACAGCGATCCCGTAAACTAAAGGGCTTTTGATAATCTATAGTCGCCAGTAAATCATATTTTATCGAAATTCCCTCTGAAAAATGACAACACCTACTGCACTGCGCGGTCGATAGCTAGTGCGCGGAACATAGCTCGACGTGTTAGTTTATTGATGTATATTTTATTAACCGTGAAATTTGTATGTCTCTAATGCTACACTTGAGGTGTCACAAAAATGTTCTCCTTTGTACAGGGCAATTCCCAAGGTCATTTGAAGTAAGTTTTTCCTTTGCGGAAATGTTCTCCGAAGCTCTGTTCAGGAGTTATTAGCGAAAAACACGGACCAATTACAGCGCAGCTACAGCTGAGTGTGGCGTTGGCCGAGCTAGGATCCGCCCATAGTAGCCACGCCCCTTTTGATCCGTGTTTTCCTTAATAACTCCTGAACGAATCCTCGGAGAACATTTCCGTAAAGGAAAAAGTCTCTTCAAATAACCTCAAAAATCACTTCCAAGAGGTACGACATTTTTGGAACACCCCGTACGCTCGATATGGGACATACTGTTACGTGTGGTTAATTAATCGATAGTAAGGTTATGGCACTGGTCTCAAATATCTGTTATGTCGCATTGTACAACTTATGAAAGCAGCCTTTACGACGCGAAGATTCTCAGTCCCGACATGAATGAAGAAACGGAGAATGTCGTGACTCGACGTGATTTACCGGTTCCTTTCGTTGCGAAATCGCGGGGACAGATACTTTTTGTTTCCAGCAACAAGGTGTGCACGCAATTTACAATATTTTCAGATAAAATATATGCGTAACATCGATTTATTGTACAGTGGTCTCTATTAAAATTAAAAATCATGTGGCGGAAGTCGATAAATTAGAGGTCCACGGGTTCGTGCCTGCGTTCTGCGATCGACCAGAGAGAGAAAGAAAGAGAGAGAGAGAGAGAGAGAGAGAGAGAGAGAGAGAGAGAGAGGTGACTAAAGAATATAAATAACAATTGGAAGACCTATAAATTATACGCTATCTCCTCGCACGTGCGCCGGGAGGGAAGAAAGAAATAATTTAGCGAAGAAATAAAATTACTTCCGCCGCCATTACGAGCGACATAAGAAGACAATAATTTATATGGTATAGTACATATGTCGTATACATAGTATAGTATATCCTATATATGTATAGTCCAGTATATTCTATGTATAGTATAGTATAATATATCGTATATGTGTAAACAGGGTGACTCAAAATTCCTTCAAATCCGGAAATGGGAGGTTCCCGAGGTCATCTGAAGCGACATTTTCCTTTGCAGAAATGTCGCCCGCGGCTTTGTTAAGGAGTTATTGACGGAAAACACGAACCAATCAGAGCGGGACCTAGACGCGTGTTGGCACAGTCGTGTTTTTCGTTGATAACTCCTTAACAACGCCGCGAACGCCATTTTTGCAGAGGAAAATGTTGCTTCAAATAATCTCAGGATCCTCGCATTTTAGGATGTTGAAGGAATTTTGAGACACCCTGTAGTATAAGGGTGGGACAATAACCATCTCCACTTTGAATATTGTCGTTATTTGTATCAATATGAAAAAAATGTTATATACAAAACTTACACGGTATAGAGGGTGGCATAATGTCACACAAACATTTTCTGCGTGGGTGGAGGCATAGAGGAGATTTCAAGGTCACCTTGATTTTTTTAAATTAGAATGTCCTTTTTTTATACCATAGATCGATAGAGTATCAAATTGTGAGTATAAAAGTGTTGACTTTCATATGTCCTAAACATAATAGTTAACGAGATATTATCCAAAGAAAAAAGAAAATTGTTTCTATAATATCTCGTTAACTATCAGATTTAGGACATATGGAGGCCAACGCATTTTTACTCAGAATTCGATAGTCTATCGATTCGTGACACAGAAAGTAGGTGTTTCCATTAAAAAAATCCAGGTGACCTTGAAATCTCCTCTATGCCTCCACCCACGCAGAAAATGTTAGCGTCACAATATGCACCCCTCTAAACCATGTAAGTTTTGTATATAACATTTTTTCATATTATTACAAATAACGGCAATATTCAAAGTGGACATAGTTATTGCCCTCCCCCCTGTATGTATATCGTACATGTATAGTATAGTATATCGTATACATATACATAGTATAGTAATCTGTCGCTGCAACGACTCTGAAGGAGTATTTTCGAATTTGAGAAAATACTGCCGCGCGTATGTCGCTATTTCAACGCATTGTGCAACCACGATGTCACACAACTTTATCGCGCAATACAGTCGAGCTTGAATTAGAAGTTCCGCTTGTTCGGACTAAGCTCAGCTTATCGTTAGTTTTGTATCGGAAACAATCCCCCAGCCGAACGTAAATCCGTTAATCCGAACTATTAGGGGCTACTTATCAAAATGAAATTACGTCACGTTGTTTTAAATTATTAACTCGACGAACGCGCTCGTCTCTATTTATTTATTATTCATTTTTCATCTCCGCCGTCTTTCTGACGGCTCCATTAAAGTATTACCGTTTCGATATCGGTGGAAAGAGCGGACCGAACTGTTGAAAGTATACAGGGTGTTCGCGCAGACACTAGTCAGCCTGTTTCTTGCAAATTGTAAACATTGGAAAAAAACGAAGTTGGGAAGTAGTTACTGGTTTTTGCAAGCAGTGGAGTCTGTAATTTGTTTTTTAACTGCATTATTTTTTTAGAGACGAAGGCGACCTTCAACTGTTCAAATGGAACGCTATTTTTTATGTCATACGATAGCGTGTGCAAAAACGAATTCATTCGTTCGACAGCAAAACAACACTGATCTTGTGTTATCTTCAAGGTCAGAAATGCACAAAATATTTTGAACATTTCTGACCTTGAAGGTCATCATTGTGTATTCGTTTTGGCACACGCTTTCGTATGATAGAGTGGCGGAAATAACGGTAACCAGACTACGCGGCCGTGTGGGGCCCCGGGATACCATAGGGCCCCGAATTTCGCAGCATTCATCTTTTTTTTACAAAATTTTTCATTACTTCTCTTCTTTGTTAATAGGTTTATGAGAGTTTTCTTGCAACTTCTACTTCTAACTTAAGTTTGAGGGACCCAAAATTTTCACTGCTCGGGGCCCCGGGATATTATAGGGCCTCGAATTTTAAATAAATTTATTTGGTGTGTAACGGTATGAAATTTTTCATTACTTTTCTTTTATGTTAATAAGTTTATGAGAGTTTTCTTGCAACTTCCATTTCTAACTTGAATTTGAGGGACCCAAAATTTTTACCGCTTGGGGCCTGCACTTAATTTAAGCCGCCACTGATGTGATATTAAAAATGAAAGAAACATTATTCCGTTTAGGGAATTGAGAGTCGTCTTCGTTTCTAAAAAAGAATGCAAATGAAAAAAATTTACTAGTGTTAGCTGTTGGTGTATTTGAAATTGTATAATCAATAAAACAAAAATGAATTTGTTTTGTATAATTGAACACCACTTCATAGTTTATTTTTGTTTCATCTTTCACTTTCATTCTGTTTTTCAATGTGTCACGACGTCCTTCCTTGCGTATTAAATAAATGATAGTTTGTTGATTCTAAACGTAGTTCAGATTATTTAACCCATATTTCCAATATTAGCCTGAACATTCTGTATATAGTGACTGCGTGACACGGTCAGTGAATCTAACGATTTATTTCCAAATTAGAATTATGTATATTAATATTATGTTTCTGACAAGGATCAGCGAACCGGACACGTGCTACGTACTGTGTATCAACAACTGGCTCGGCAAGCGGTGCTATTTGTAATGAATAATACAGTCCACTTTTCATGAATACCGTGTTACACTGGCGCGAATCATTACAACTTTCGAAAGGTAGGCGTAAACGAATTTCAATGAAAGGGGGCATTCAAGAAGAGGAAACATTAAATGCTTCACTAACAACGCGGAACGCATTTGCATGGAAACGTCCGTCCGCACCTGCGATCATTTTTCTATTTCAACGCGGATTGCGTAGGAAGTTTAAGGAAAATTTATACAGGGTGGGGCGATAACTTTGTCCATCTTGAATATTTCCGTTGTAAAAGTATGCAAAAATTATATATACAGGGTGAACATTATAAAGCGTTACAGACGAATATCTCCAAAAATATTGATCGTACGCAAAAATGTTTCAGATTGAAGTTGTTCAGTACCGAGGGCGACATCACGCGGTGGAACTTTTATTTGTACCGGTGGACACTCCAAGATGAGGTGAAGGTCACCTTGATTTTTTTAAATAGAAACACCTACTTGCCGTATCATGAATCGATAGACTATCGAATTCTGAGTAAAAATGTATTGACCTCCATATGTCCTAAATCTAATAGTTAACGAGATATTATCGAAACAATTTTCTTTCTTCTTCGGATAATATCTCGTTAACTATTAGGTTTAGGACATATGAAGGTCAACTATTTTATACTCAGAATTTGATACTCTATCGATCTATGGTATAAAGTATAGGTCTTTCCATTTAAAAAAATCAAGGTGACCTTCACCTCACCTTGGAGTGTCCATCGGGAAAAATAAAAACCCCACCACATGATGTTGCCCTCGGTACTGAACAACTTCTATCTGAAACATTTGTGCATATAATCAATATTTTTGAAGATATTCGTCTGTAGCGCTTTATAATGTTCACCCTGTATACAAAAGTAGCATTGACTTTTTTAAAAAATAGTTAGCGATATCTCGTTAACTGTTGGATCTAGGACATATGAAGATTAATACATTTTGACGCAGAATTCGACGTTCTATCGATTCACGACACAAAAAGTAGGTCTTCCTGTTGATAGAAATCAAGGTGACCTTGAAATCTCCGAAACCCCTTCGCACACATAAAACGAATTTACATCACAGTATTTCCCACTGCATACCATGCAACATTTATATACATCATTTCCTCATATTTTGATAACAAATTTAATGCCCCACCCTGTATATATGAGATTTCACATTAAAACATTCTAATTACACGCGGCTTCAATTTCACTGCAGATTTCATTTCTTTCGCGATGCTTTCGTCGCTCTTCTTCGAAATTCGAAACGCGCGGGCTTCGCGAGTCTTGTCTCGCATAAATTATTGCATTAACATTCCAGACATTTCGTTAATTTATGTGACGAATTCATTTTCATCGCGATTAATGTCCCGAGGAATTATCGTTCCGACGAAACGTTCGAGGAATGTGTCGAAATTATAAATGTATTATACGAATTAACGCTAACGAAAGTGTCGTATTGTCAATGCCAACCGGTGACAGTAAACGCTGACGCTAACAAGAGACTCGCGAGCAGAATGCTAATCGAACCGATACATCGATCAAAATTACTCATTGCGATGACGTAAGCTTAGATGTCAAGGTGAAATCCGTTGCAACTAAAGCCATTGCGGTTTCTGCTACCTAACAAGCATACACGTAAGACGAAACTTTACGCCTCATAAAACGCATTTACCATGAATTTTATGACTTTAACTTGTAACTTATACACCTGAATATAGACTGCGTCGCGAACCGACACGATATCATCGATATCCGAGCGTCGATTTCTCGAGAGAGACAATAGATAGAAGATGACAATCAATTTATAACCAAAGATTACTAACACAGCGAGAACTATATCCCAAAAATGTTGTACTTGAAAGGGATGATTCTTGAGGTTGTTTGAAGTAACTTCTTCCTTTGCGAAAATGCTCTCCGCGGCTTCGTTGAGGAGTTATTAACGAAAAACACGGAGACTCCGCCTCCGCGGCGGGCCCCGCTGACCGTGGCGTTGTCATTGGCCGCTCAGCGGGGTCTGCCGTGGAAGCGGAGTTCGTTCGCTGCAGACATGCGCTCCGATTGGTCCGTGTTTTTCGTTAATAACTCCTCAACGAAGGAGAAAGTTGCTTCCTGTTTCCTCAGAAACCATGCTGTAGAAGTATTGTGGCTTTCTGGGGCCTGTCGCGGAGGCGGATTCCGTTCAAGCCACGCCCTGATTGGTTCGTGTTTTTCGTTAATAACTCCCCAACGAAGCCGCGGAGGAAATTTTCGCAAAGGAGAAAATTGCTTTCTGTGATCCCAGGAACCATGCTGTAAAAGTTTTGTGGCTTTCTGGGGCCTGTCGCGGAGGCGGATTCCGTTCAAGCCACGCCCTGATTGGTCCGTGTTTTTCGTTGATAACTTCTCAACGAAGCCACGGAGAAGTTTTTCGCACAGGAGAAAGTTGCTTTAAATGACTTCAAGAATCACACCTTTCGAGTAGAACATTTTCGGGACACCCTGTACAGTATTTCATTGGAGAATCAAAGTCGACCCTGGCAACTGGTTAACACTTTCAACCCACGGCACAATCACAATTATCATCTATCACACAATCTTAAAACGTGACTGCGTCGCAGTTCTACTACTGTAATTATTCATATTGTCGAACGGGAAAAAGGGAATCGCACAACAGACAAATTACCGGGCTCGCGCGCTCGGTTGTCCAATTAAAAAATGTCCGTGTTTACCTCTGTAGCGTGTCCGAATATTTCACACCGGGTGTCCTCCATCTTTTTGATTGGTACGTGCGAGAAGCGGACGGAACAGAATGGAAAAAAACCGCTCGGACTGAAAAGGTATTGCTTTCCAACGGTAGTGAATAACGTTTCAATTGCCGGGACCCGGGGAGAGAAAAAAATCTAAAAAAATCCCGCTGGAAGAGTACAACCGAACGTTTTCGTTTAACTGTCCCGCGTGCGTCCTTTTATTAGTAAACGTTTATCAGTACGATATGGCGCTGGTAATTGTTCGTGTGGAATATATCGAGGTTCTTTTACGAATAAAATATCAATCGAAATTAAATTCCACGCACTGCAAAGTGAAGGTTTCTCGACTGGTGCGTACATATTCTATGCATTTTGCAGTGCAATCGGTAATCGAATGCAGGAGCGTACAGAACAAAGGACATAGGGAGGATATAGTCTATGCAGAGTCGCCAGATTAATAGTTGTGTCCCCCACTCTACCTCCATCGGGGCCCGATCACGTGACGGCGCTGGCTGAGAGTGGCTAACCTTTTCCCCTCGGTCCGTGCACCCTCCCCTCACCTGGCGATTCTGTGTACAGTTATTCTGCGCATCGATTTTCGCGCGAAGTGCAAGTCGGTAGGAAACCGCGCGATCAATCAGGCGTCACATTGCGCTGTTTTCGAATTAGCTGTTATGAATTCCATTAAGCCGAACCTTGCCGAGCATTTCCTCCAGTAATGGTTTACCGGGTGCTCTCTACGGTGCCTCGGACCGATACACAGTTGTACCTATGTGTCAATGTTTTGCATTTTAAACGGCACGGATCAGCGCCGCCACTACTGTGTCCGGCTGCGTGTACCTCCGGCTGATTTCCCTTTAATTATTCTACCAATTTCCACTTTGCTTCTCGTTCGAACACGCAGCTGATTTACTTTGTGCCGCGTTATCCGCGCGCGCCGCCGCCGCGGACCAACAGGTGAATTTTACGTATTAACACTTTCCGGCTGATCGGTAGTCAATGGCAAACATTAGATCCGAGTAGCGTGACCGAAGCTAGTCACCGTGATAAATTGTGATTGCAGTGGCGGATCTAACGGTAGGCGGGCTAAGCGGCCGCGTGGGGCCCCGGGATACCACAGGGCCCCGAATTTTAAATAAATTTATTTATTGTGCAACGGTATGAAATTTTTCATTACTTTTCTTTTTCGTTAATAAGTTTATGAGAGTTTTCTTGCAACTTTTATTTCTGACTTGAGTCTGAGGGCCCCAAAATTATTACCGTTTGGGGCCTCCACTGTGTAATTGAGCAGGGCTTTGTCGCATTTGTGATTCGCAGAGGTCCCGAGAGGGAAATGTTTAACCGTAACGTTTTTTGGTTTCTTGTTTTGACGAGCATCTCCAAAAAGTTCTTCCGCAAATGCTAGCTGCCTCTTGGGCTCGTGTGCCGTACTTTCAGAAAGTTAGTTGCGGGGCTTTACGCTGCTCAACGTCACGACCCCGGCCCGATCTTCCCGATTCTTATTACCGAGATTTTCTCCGATCCGCGGGAGGAAACATTCGGTGGCATCACACACGACGAACTTCACGAATTGTTTACTGGAAGGGGCCGAACGAAAAACAGGGTTAGAGGAGATCCGAATCTAGGTCAGTCTCTATATTCTCCCCTTTCCGTCCCGTCCTATCCCGCTTCCCACTTCCATTCCCTCCTTCTCCCTTTCTTTTCTGTCTTTATGCCCGACTACCCAGCGCCGTTTCTAAATTCGCCCACCAAACGCGTCACAATGCATAACGACGCGTTCCGGCTCTGTTCCGTTCCGTTCAGCAACGTTAGACTGCGTTCAGCCATTCAAGTGACGCCATTTAGCACCGACTATCCAACTATCAGCCAACCGTCCAACACACAACGTGCTCATCCGAACCGTGCGATATCGATACACTGCACCATTTCATCTTTAATCTCTAAACTGCAGATATTTGGCAAAATAAACATTTTTTGGGACACGTTGAACATGAAATATTCTATCAGTGTACATCCCAAAAATGTTGTATTTGAAGGAAACGATACCTGAAGTCATTTCAAGCAAATTTTTCCTTCGTAGAAATGATCTCCGAGGCTTCGTTCAGGAGTTATCAACGAAAAACGCGGACCAATCAGCGCGCGACAGGCCCCGCTGAGCGGCCAATGCCAACATCACACTCAGCGGGGCCCGTCGCGAAGGCGGAGTTCGTCCGCGCTACCCGCGCTCTGATAGGTCCGCGTGTTTCATTAATAACTCTTCAACAAGGGCGCGGAGAACATTTTCGCAAAGGAAAAAGTTGCTGCAAATGATCTCACGCATCGTCTCCTTCAAGTACAAAATTTTTAGAACACTCTGTATACAGGAATAACATAATGCAACGTTGCAACAGTGCCCAATACTGCATTCATATCGGGAACGTTTCAACAATTTGAAAAAAGAACGCAGCTGTGTTGTTTCGCCCCGCGGGCTTCGCTATCGGCAAAGCGGCTTAGCGTTGCTTTGTAAATGTAACAGAAGTGAAACATACCGAAGTAACTATCGAACATCGGTTTAGAATCGTTAACAAGACTGTGGCTTCGATAACAACGGTGCCCAACGTATAACAGTCGAAGAAGCTTTTATTTGTAACATCTGGTTCGTTAATTCCGACAATGTTATTCATTGAATTGTTGTATGAATTTCGAATAAATAAATTATAATTGTCTAAATAAATTGGGTGTGCCACCTGATCAAGCATTGTGTATACGATTTAATACAAACGCAACCTGAGCAATTTGTTTACATTTCGCATTGTGTCCCGATTTGATTTAATTAATAAAGCCGAGAATCTCATGTTACGTAAACATTCACAGTGAGTTTATATTTTTCACCCTTTTTACGTTATAAAATAATAAATTTTCTCTGGAAGAGCTGCGATCGTAGGAGTTGCGTGGCTCCATTTAAACAAATCTAAAGTGACCTTCAAATCTCCTTAGCATCCACATATGAATCTGAAAAGATGAAGTTATTCAGGTGGTTCGTCTGAGGCAGAGATGGGCAGAAACTTTATTTACATTAAAAATTTCGAAAAAAGTGGATTTAAAACACACACAAAGATGATGATGTACTGCACGACTGAATTGAAGGTCACGGAAGAGTAAATAAATCGCTTGGGTTTTATCGCCGGTACAAGTGTCTGCAATTTCAGTATGACCTATTTAACGGGACGGTTTCCTTTTTTCGTCGTGATGTACGTACTGCATATACGACCGGCTATTCTTCATCGTATCGGGAAATATTTCCACGGAATATCAGGGAAAATGTGAAGACCCCGGAATGGGACTCTCGTCGGACATTAGCACGTGCAAATGTGACTTGCATTAAAACTAACGACCTTCCGGTATGCATGTATCATTGGGTATCAGCTGAATGAGCGCGTACGCGAGAAATAAAATTCATAGAACGGCCGGTATCGCGTGCGCGTGATTTCTCTTTATTAATTCAGGAAACGCCGACGTAGCCGACCGATACAATTAAACGTGGTGGCCGTCAAAGCGCCGAGAACATATAGCGCCGACATTTTTATCTGCTCCGTCTCAATTCCTCGGCTACCGTAGAAAAATGGCTGTCGCAGAAGTTGGCTCGTTTAGACGCATTTAGAAGATAAGCCGCGTACAAGTTTTATAGGCCTATTTCTCTCTGTGACGTGAACTTAGTCCCATTTTTTTCCACCGGTATCGCACCTTACACGTCGCATTTATTTCGCCGTGTTGCCGTTTAGAATGCTCTTGACAAAGCTCCAGGTATTTTCAGAAAGAAAAATACACGACGTCACGACAGCGTTTTTATACAAGGATTCGGTAAGGTCTTGGTCTAAGTAAGCCGGGCGGAACTGTACGATCTAAGTAAACCGGACGGAACTGTACGATCTTAGTTCGCCTATCCCCTCCACTTGGGGGCGTACCCCGAGAGGGGCCCAGAAGCCAGTGATGCCAGAAATGCGCAATATTTCACGCGCATGCGTGGCGATTACCCTTAGTATAGTAAGATTTTACAGAATTTAAAAAAATTTATATGATCTGATTCTGAAAATTAATGTATAACAAGTGTATTTGTGTATATTTTGCAACTTGTAGGACACGTCCTGGAGTCTCTTTGTCAGGTACAGATTGTTTCGGTGCATTCCTGCCAATATAATTGCCTCAGGGCTCTGCTACCTCATCATAGGTACGTTACTATTTGTCGCGCACGCGCGTGAAATGTTGCGCAATCCTGGCATCACTGCCAGAAGCTCTGCCTCGGTCGCCGAGCAGTGTAGAGTGTAAACATGTCGCATACATCCGTGTGAACCAGTACTAATCCAATTACAAAACTTCTTTGTTTTGTATTATTTTTTATGGGACTTTCGCTAACTTATTTGTGGAATTATTATGGTTACAATGTATGTACATTATGCTTCATATATAGTCATACACAGAGTTGGGAAAAATTTTTATTTCAATAAAATTTTTGCCCAACTCTGGTCATACAGTCCATCTAGACCAAAATGACCAAACCTTGTTTGGTGTCATTTTAATCAGAGAAATGTCACAAATATGTTGGTGAAAAATTTCATTAAACATAAATAAAAATAAAGGAGTGTCATTCATTGTATGAAGCTGCCTCAAAAAATAGTAGAACCACAGGATCTAACAATACAGATTACAGAAACAAACAATTCCAAAAGAACACAAAGTTATATAAATATATTGATGAACATTTAAATATTCCAAAAAAGATACACTTTTTATTTGAATAAAATTTTTACCCAACTCTGGTCATACAGTCCATCTAGACCAAATTATAGTGCCTTGTTTGGTGTCATTTTAATCAGAGAAATGTCACAAATATGTCGGTGAAAAATTTCATTGAAAATAAGTAAAAATAAAGAAGTTTCATTCATGCATTTGGCGTTCTCAAAAAAATAGTAGAACCACAGGATCTAACAATACAAAATTACAGAAACAAACAATTCCAAGAACACAAAGTTATATATAAATATTGATGAACATTTAACTATTCCCAAAAATGATACACTTTTTAAAGTGTGCACTTTCCAAGTTTGCGAGTAAGTTTGGAATGGTTTTATGTATTATATAGCAGCTTGGGAATCGGAGAAAGAGAGAGGGAAGGAGAAAAAATAAAACGAAGTGGTCGGAAGCGGATCGAAATTGATACGTCGCGAGGCCGAACGGAAGTTAATTTAAGACGATCAAAAACATCCGCGGAATTCTCGGATGAAACGGGCCACCGATTAGTCCACTCGTGTTTTTATGCTCCGCGCGTCATGAGCTTGCCTCGGGAACCTCGGTATAACCGATCGGTGTGCCGAGAAAATGGACTCCGTGAGCCACCCGGTCTAAGAATAGCACCCGATCGCTCGTGTTGCTCGCGAAAGCGATTTCGATTCGAATTTTCGCCATTCATTCGACCCGTCCCCAACTATCGCCGGCGAAATAGGAAGCTTCAAAGGAATCCGTGGCACGGCGGATTATTAAAGCTCCTTGCTCCGCTGCCGATTTCGCGCGACGTTCGAATCCGATTCAAAGGGCTCCGATTATTTCACCAGTCGAACCTTCCGACATTCTTTGCCGCTCCCTCGCGGGCCATCCAGCTTTGATTCCGATCGCTCTTGCGGTATTGTATAGGGTCTATTTTTTCTTTAGCGCTACTTTTTATTTGTGTTGATTAGAGTTGTCACTATTCGACGTGCGGTTAGTAATATCGTAAAAAATTTGTAATTGCAAAAACATTTATAATTGTCAAAAATTCTTAATTTTACCAAAATTGGTCGGTTCTAGATTTGATATTTTGCAAAAAATGTAGTGTTAAAAATATATTTAAAATTATTTCCAAATTCTAGGGGCGAGCGAGTATTTTCGGGAACCTGTGTGCCCACCCCTACCAAATTCTTTCGATGTTGTAGACGATTTATTTGTGCAGATTAGAGTTGTAACTATCCGACGTGCGGCTAGTAATATTGTAAAAAAATTGTAATTGTTAAAAATTCTAAATTTTAAAAAGTTGGTCGGTTCTAGATTTGTTGTTTTGCAAAAAATGTAGTGTTCAAAAAATATTAAAAATAATTACCAAATTCAAGGGGTGGATAGGTACTCGGAAATTCGAGTTCGGGTCGGGTATTTTCGGGTACCTGCCCATCCCTACTAAATTCTTTCGATGTTGTGGACGATTTTTAAGGTGATGATCCGGCAATGTTGTTGAAATAATTCAAGATACGCGTACTCGGTAAACGAAGAGAAGATTCGAGAAATTCAGCAAGCTCAGGAGTTTCTGTTTCGTTGTAAACGTTGCACGTCCACCGTTTCTTTCGCAGGACCTTAAATCGACTCTCCGACATTTATCTTTATTGGCCGGGCGATCAAAGAAAGAAAGGAAGCGGTTTAAGGAAATCCGGCGCGGGGGAGATTACGAAGATCGATCGCCGTTCGAGCGTTAAGTGAAATACAAACGGGTCGGGTTATTTTCGAGAATTTCGTTTGCGAGATCGTATTCGGGCGTTGCATGCACATCGATCTACCGTGTGACGTGTACCGAATACGCGGGATATTTCTTTGATTACACTAGCGGCCATACGGTGGAGCAGTGGGGAGCCAATTTTGCTGGGCAATACACATATCGCGTAAGCGAAAGGATAGTTCTCTTATCCCTTCAACATCCGGCAATGGAAGGTTCCTGAAATCATTTGGAGTAACATTTTCCTTTGCAGAGGTGGCGTTCGCGGCTTTGTTCAGGAATTATCAACGAAAAACGTGGACCAATCAGCGCGCGATAGGCCCCGCTGAGCGGCCAATGCCAACGTCACGCTCAGCGGGGCCTTACTAAAAGGTAACGCCTTTTCCGAAAGGTGCGGGGGTGCACCTGTTCCTCTGCAGATCTCCGAGTGCGGTTTGTTTGTCTCAAAAACAACCCCCTGTTTGGCGGAGGAAGGGGACTCCCGTAACGGTTCATGGCGGTCAGGTTTGTTACGCGCTTTAAAACGATTAAATAATAAACTCATTTTGCAGATGCAGGGAAAGGTTTTATGGTCTAGTCCTTGGCATCTGCAACGAGACAGCTCTAATGGTTATTATGGTCGCCAACCATGCCCCGCTGCGGTTTAAAAAAATCCTTAGCCATGGGTCATAGACTTTCTGTGAATTGTTCTTTTAATATACTCTGTAGGGGCGGGCGGGTTCCGAAAATTTCCGGTTCGAAGCCCGAAAATTTATAATATTTGCTTATCCCTATAATATACTTAACCGTGAACGCATTATTTTCGCAAATATTGGTTTGGCAACACAGTGTTGGGCAATAAATAAATTTATTTAACTAAATAAGTATCTAAATAAAAATTTGTTTAAGAATTGTTTAAGATAATACAGTTAATTGTTATTTACAAATACAATTTCAATTATTATTTGTATTGACAAATAATAAATTAAATTGTATTTTTTTATAGGCAGCTAGGCCCTTCGGCCGGGCCCACTGGCGGTATACCCGAAAAGGTTGCTATAGCAGACGAAAAACGCACACGTGTTCAATGTATTATACATATATACAAAATACAAGAAACAAGAGAAGACCAAAACCTATTTATTTGATATCCACCTCAATCCAAATAATAAATAATCTTTTATTCGCAAATAAGAAATAATAAACAGATCACTTTTGGAATTATTTAAATTACTTTTATTTAATAAATAAAAAGTTTAGTTATTATTTGCAATTAAAATCATACGTTTATTTATTATTTAAAATAAAATTTGCCCATCCCAGGTTGGCAAGAAAGTAATGTCGGTATTTTTTAAAGTGAAACAGAATCCAATATTTTTATTCGAGCAATGAACTTTAATGAATAAGATATTTTCCCTTTTGTTCGACGATCTTTTGCCAAAAAGAATAAATAAGAAAATATTTCGTTGATCAAAGTTCATCGTTCGAGTAAAGAAATTCTGTTTTATATCTCACCTTGAAATACTGAAATTACTTTCTCGCCAATCCAATAGTTTCTACGCTGAAGATTTAGCTACCCGATCATCAAGAAATAGAATGACCTTGGGCTGTTTTACAGTAACGCAGCCTAAAGAGTCAGCTTCAGAAGTGACCGCGCATAGTGTATAAAGAGGATGATGCGTGACTTACGGGCTGCGGTAAGGTGATCGTCGTTCGTTCGGCAGCCTCAGCGATCGGTGGATGCAGTTGGTAGCACAGCTGCGGGGACAGTAGCCAGGATCCTCCATGCGGCTGTGGTCCATTCCTCGAATTCCGGTGAATTCTGATCTCGCAACGCACGCAACACCGCGTCGTCTTCGTCGTCGTCGCCGCAGACGACGATCACGATTTAACTCTGTCACAGTTCACTTGGGACAAAGGGATTCCCCGGCTGCGAATAGCGGATCCGAAAGCGACTGGTGGACGCAACCGCGTGCATTCAAACCGAAACAGAGAGACGGAGCCAGAAGGAGAGACAGAGTTGGCCGACATGGAACAGAGTGCCGGGGTACTTTTCAAGAACCGTGTGTGTCTCTGTGCCGTGATTCACCTCGACACGCTCGGTCCTCGTTTCCATTTCGCGAGCAAGGAAGTCACGCTCGGCTAAAGCAGCCGAGCTACCACCAGCAGACCGGCAACATTTCGGCCGATTCCAGGTCCGCTAACTTCTCTTTCTCCCCCTCTTTCTCGAGAAAATCGGCTCGCGAGGGTGCAGAGATCAGAGACGGTCCTGAACAGAGAGCGACGGGGATCGCTGATAATTCGGGAGGAGAGCAAACAACCGCCACTCCGGATTCGAAAATCGAGCACATCGAATCGATAGACACGCCGGGATTAGAACGACACTTCGCGACAGGTTCGAAACCCTCGACACGAATCTTTCCGCGAGCGCACTGTGTTCTCCAAAGATTTTCAGAACGGCCGACACTGCGATTGCGACGGGTCGGGGTTCGTCCAGGGCTGCCTGTCGTCGCGACGCGGAACGAAAACGGCGCGAAAACGTACGGCACACTTGCGTCACGACGGCAACGAGGCGCAAACTTGAGCGCGGCGCGACAGGTGCAAAGGGTGAGCCGGGAAGAGACGAGGCGAGGCGAAGCGAGGCGAGCCTGCGCGCATAGCGACACAGTACGACACCGCTCGCGGCTCGCGAGAAACTGTCGGTCGCGCGTTAACGCGATACTCGACCGCCCTTTCGAGCCCGAGGGTCTGGCGCAGGTGCCATCCCCTTTTCTTACCCCCACTATGTCACCCCTTGCTCGCTCTCCAACCGCCCCTGCACCCCCCAACACCATTCCTCCCCATTCCTAGCCACCCTCGCCACTTTCGACCTTTCGACGCGCAACCCCTTTCGAACTTGTCCCGCAGCTGGATCAGGGTAATCGAACCCCCCACTCATCCCCCATTCCTATTTCTCCCCCAACCACCCACCCCCATTGTTAGTTTACTTATCGGTTAGCGAGCCTCATCAAACCACCCAGTTGACAAGTTTTTCCTCGATTCTCTCTGCCGGCTTCTCTCTCTCTCTCTCCCGGATTATAATTGGTGAAACGAATGTAGAACGAAAAAGTTTGCGTTTCGACGCCACTGTTGCTGCTCGAGGAATCAAGGCTGCGCTCAGCGAAACTGTATGTTTGCTGGGTCGTTAACAATTCCTTGTTTCGAATTAATCCGCAAATATTTCAGTAATTAATCGCAAGAAACGTAAACACGATCGGTAAACACAGAACTCGAATCTGGAATGCTGCGTTCAGCTTTCTCGGTCAGTAAGAATCACCAAAAACTCGGTCGGTAACCGAGAATACTTTTCGGCGGAACCACGGAAGACGGTTTCGCGAGGAAGCTACATTTTTCGTACGAAACAGGATAACAGAACGCTTAGTAAAACAATTTTTAATGAATTTCACGATTGAGGCAATTTTTCTGATTCAGGGGCTCCCAACCAGTGACGGATCTGACGGTAAGCGGACGCGTGGGGCCCCGGGATACCATAGGGCCCCGAATTTTAAATAAATTTATTTAATGTTCAACGGTATGAAATTTGTCATTAATTTTATTTTTTGTTAATTAGAGTTTTCTTGCAACTTCTACTTCTAACTTGAGTTTGAGGGACCCAAAATTTTCACCGCTCGGGGCCCCGGGATACCATAGGGCCCCGAATTTTAAATAAATTTATTTAATGTGTAACGGTATGAAATTTTTCATTACTTTTCTTTTTTGTTAATAAGTTTATGAGAGTTTTCTTGCAACACTTCTATTTCTAACTCGAGCTTGAGGGCCCCAAAATTTTTACCGCTTGGGGCCTCCACTTGACTAGAGCCGCCACAGTTCCCAACCTTTTCCTTAGATCGACCCCTTTTAAAAGAATTCTTTCCTTTTTCTTAGATCGAATACTGTACTATTTAAACGATAAAAGAGCGCCATTGTTTCCAAGGGATTGCAGTTCATATTCCCAGCCATTGGAACATTTCAAATGGAGTTCCAACCGATTACAGCGATCAAAATGGCGATTATAAGGAGCGGAGAAAAGAAACGGAGCTGTTTTCCACCGTCCGATTATTACGATTCATCTGTCAGTTACCTTCAGATTTATTCCGTATCTTTCGCAGAGGCCGGCCGGCTTCTTTCGCCTTTGGCTGGCCGCAGACAGCCGAATATCTCCTTGCTTCCTTTGCTAGGTTTCCCGCGTTTATCCGGCTGTCTGCAAGCCCGATTTGTGCACAAAAGGCTGTACCCGGAACAATAAGAGGATCCTGACGGTTCCACGTTAAGATTTGGCTTCACGCCTGACGAAATTAAATCCGGCGGATCCGGAGCTTGTAATTGAAAACTCCCTTGATCGCGGGGCTAAAAAATTGTGATAGACGCGACACTGCATCGATACTTATTGTTATAAATAGACTACGGATCTTTATGCAAAATAAAAATGTTCGGGTATACTTTACTTTACCGAACTCAAAATTTCTGCCGTCCTCCTATAAATTATGATCTATTTGGTATGTAATCTAGTAGATGTGTACCCGGCGCGGCTGCAGATCGAAGTTTCCATCCTGCAGGATCAATGGTTCAGGAGTCCTTCCTTTTCCTTTTTCCAATGTTTTTGACAGGTAAGTTACCGCTTACCAAGCAGAACCGCCTGTCCTTGCTCCCCCCCCCCCTCGACCTAATCACCAACCAATTAATTATTCTGCTCGGTAAGCGGAGCGCGACTGTCACTACAAACCAATATGGCGGCGCCCTTACCTGTCAAAAACGCTGCAGATTGCTCAACTTTAAGCAAGCATAACTCCTGAACCATTGATCCTACAGGATCGAAACTTCGATCTGCTGCTACTCCGGGTACAAATCTACTGGATTACATACCAAATACATCATAATTTATAGGAGAAAGGCACAAATTTTGAGTCCGGTAAAGTAAGGAGCAGCCAAATGTTTTACTTTGATTCTGGAAAGTAGGAATAACGTAAAAATTAACATTTCTTCCCTTAACGACTTTGTTACATTGAAAGCAACATTACAAGATTCTTCAATTTATAAAATCTTTTATTGTTTTGTATTCCGGCCAACCAATTTCTTCATAAATGCATAAAAAGATCCGCAGTCTAGTTATAAATTATTAAATCGTTGGCTCTGAATGTAGGATACCCGTGTCACTCGTGGTTCAATTTTTGGGAATTTTTCGTGAGCAGAGTCGCCACATGAGTTTAGAAAAGGACGGGAGTGTTACAATTCCGACTGGAGGCAAAATTCCACTCCAAATCGAGGCTAAACCTTACCCTCATGCAGAGGGCAGGTCGGTCGCACCACGAGCGGACCTAACCTTGATTTAGGAGCAAATATCTACACCAGGGTTTCCCAACGGGGTCGTGGTGGACACCTTGGAGGTCGATGGTAGTCTAAAGAGGGTTTGTAGTATTCCAGGAGTCTATTAGGGGGTCTATGGAAGAGAAAAACAGGTGTGAGATAGAGGGCCTCGAGGAACGAGGAACTAAGGAGCAATGCGAAAAGTGGAGGCCCTTGGTTTTTCATAAGCTCGGGCATCAACTGCTTAGTAGAGGGGCGGTTCATTGAACGTCCCGGGGGTGGGTGTTTACGGGGGTTCGCCCTCAGGTTTAGCCTCCCCCTTAACAAAAAAAGGGAGTCTATTGGGGGGTACGACCTGAGG
Organism: Lasioglossum baleicum; assembly: GCF_051020765.1. Lineage (NCBI taxonomy): Eukaryota > Metazoa > Arthropoda > Insecta > Hymenoptera > Halictidae > Lasioglossum > Lasioglossum baleicum. The sequence goes on from NC_134938.1 coordinate 12,496,343, forward strand.
AAGAATAGCTCTGAGGAGAAATGCGGAAAGCGGGGCCCTCAGACTATATTAAATGTCTAGCCTCCTGATGCGTTTGTAGAGAGGCAGCCCATTGGCTGTCCCGAGTAAGGTTAAGTTTTTAGTGGGTATGGGTACGCCGATCATCCGCAACCTGAGCTCCACACGACCCCCTTCATGGGGTGTGCGTAATGACATTTTCACCCTCACTCTTAAAAATTAAAAAAAAAAAAGAAAATAGGGTCTATTGGGGTTTTTTAGAAAAGAACAGGAGTGGAAGTGAGTCCGAGGAAAGAGGCAGTCAGGAGAAATGCAAAAAGTGGGGCCCTGACTGTCCTCAAGGACATTAGAGACCGACAAAAGGGCTCTCAGTCCTAGATGTGTGGTTCTTTTATTGGGTATTGGGGACACCGACCACCTGTGTCCCCCGAGTCCCCCACTACCCTTCTAGGTGTACGTAAATGTATTTTTTCCCACGTATTTAAAGAAAAAAAAAGAGTCGCCAGACGAGGGGAATTGAGGGAAAAAAGTTACTCGAAAAAGAAGCGTGGTTGTGATACGTAGTCTACTCACATACGCTACTCCACTTTGCCAAGACAGGATGAACTCTGCGAGCGTAAATTTTGCAAAAGAAAATAAATGCTCGTCGGAGCGATTGACATATTTTCCCATCCGAGTGGCAACAGAGTGGTTTTCTCGGCTCGCCGTGCAACAGAGAGAAGGACACCCGAAGGACAATACAACAACAATTGTTTTTCAAAGCTTTCAAAGCTGTAGCCCGTAAACAAAGACCGAAGCGATCGTATTATTCCGCCTGCCAGTTAGTCTTCGCAGGGAAAACTGTTTTTCCGATGGAAAATTGAACCGGTCTTTCGGCAAATGGCTCGTCCCAGGTGTTGCCGAACGGCCCTCGCCCACCACGGTTACATTTCACGCTGCACAAGCGTCAAAATAAAAAGAGTTCAAACAGACGCAAACGAGGAATTCGCCGATCGTTTTATCCGACCCTGATCTAGCCAGGATTTACGGACACGTCTCTATTTTATTTCACCGAGTTTTATCTCACCAACAATTTGTTCGTTTATTGATCGAGAGCAATTTTTCAACCTCAAGGTCACACATGTTTTTATTGCATCGTATTCTACTAATCAGCAGGAGAAAAAGCGCAAAAGGAACTGTGGGTCAAATCTCAAACGTTCTCTTGAAAAATTATGATAAACTTTTTTCGTTATCAAACTAATCGAGTTAACACATAACCTACCGACCACTAACAGCGATTAAAATGTTTTACGTTACCAAAATGACGAGGCTCTATTTATTTAGATTGTGTACAATTTTTATTGCAATATCTGCAATCTTTATCCAAATAAAGAAATTTATCGAATCAATTTTCATGTAAGCAACTTCATAATGTCAATAACTGCAAACTATAAATAAAAAAATTACGTCAATATAGTCTAGTGCTCCACGCTTTTATTTATAGTCACTAATGTGTAAAAAAATTATTTTCTCTTTTTTGGTGCATTTTAATATAAGCGTGGTTTTTATAAAGTTTTTTTTATATATATTTTTTTCTAAGGGAACATTTACCAATTACTTTTCTATAAAGATTGCAGAAACAATCATTTTTATAACAAATAATAATATTCTCTTCGCTGTTGGCTCAGAAATGGCGCCCCAAAAAATGTTTACATTGGGGCTCTGTTTTCGCCAGTGTTTCGATATTATTGGATTCCCGGAGTAGATAAAAGTCTCTCCGAAACTTCGGAGCGAAATCTGGATTAACGAAGTGAAATGCACTAGTTAGCGAGTGGCTTCTACGAGTTGCGCGAACTCTATTTCTACAACGTCCCATGTAAAACGGACGCACACCGAAAGAGTGGCGCCACAGCCCTAGCAGTCCGACTCATGACAGGGGGATTTCCGATTATCAAGTTTGCTGTTTCCAACCCTTCATCCCTTAAATCCCATCGACTTAAATACAAGCGCGAGACGAAGGTATTAGCCGACGGATTAATGGGTTTGTAATAGTAAACAACGAAACAATCCGAGTGGACTGAACAATCGTAATCATTCGAACAATAACGTTAACAATAATAGAGATTTTATCCCAGTCGAAACTCGGAATGAGCTCATTTTTATGCTCAAAGTGTAATACAGGGTCTTCCATTAACAAGTGTTATTTTAAATTGTAGAAAAGCTGTTTTCTTACAATTAACAATTTTTTAAAATCTGCAATTTTTTTACAATTTTTGAAAAATTACAAGTCTGTTTACAAATTTTTCACAACTCTATCACCACTCTATCTTTCGCCACTCTAATCTCCACAAATAAAAAAAGGCGCGAAATTTAAAATAACGCCACTTAGTGACAGACCGTCATAAATGGGTGTTGAACGAAAACGGTTCCAACGTTCCAGAGGATAAGGTGTTTTCGGTGTTCCCCGCTATCAACCGAAAGCGCGGGTATTAAAGGATGTATCTGAAAGGAGAGGAAGTAGAACTTGCTACTGAAACGAATAAACAATGCAGACTAACAGAAATGGTTGGAACAAAGGGGAACACGCGGAAAGACATTTGCGGCGAGGGAGCTTTATTTTGTTTGCATTTCCAGCAGAAATGCGGGAAATTAAAGGGAACATCGTGGGCATGAATGAAGAGCTTAAGCTTATACCGGAATTATCAGTCAAGATGTTTATAAACAACAAAAAGTCTATTCTTGTTAGAAGATGATGTTAACAATTCTGTTTGATTCCCGTACCACGGGATTAAAGAAATAGAAGTTTCAATTGTCAGGAGCGCGTAATTCAATATTTAAGAAAAGAATATTACCGGATACCACACTTTTAGCATCGGAAGGTTTCTACGTGACGTCAGCGAAGAAGTGGAGCGTCCCAATTTTCACATCGAGTCTGATTATTTTATTACCATCCTGGCATATTTCAAGTTCCTGCCGGCGGAGTATGTCCAACGCAATTGTTATTTGATATTTTCAGAGCGAAACTCAAAACTAATTAATTAAGGAAGAAATATTTCCGAGAATTTTATAAATGTTTGTTTACGTCGTTGTTATTATACGCAGAGTTGTGCAAACATTTTATTTAAATAAAAATTTTTGCCCGAGTCTGATTATACGTAGCGCTAAGTATAATAATAATGACGTAAATCAAGGTGGTAATACCTGGTGCCCCACCCTGAATGCATCGGTGTCCTTGTGCGACGAATACTATGAAAGTTTCCTTGAAGCACCGCGCCTCTTAAATTACCTCGTGCTTTTTAACTTGAACAATGTGGTAGCTGCGGTTAATTTATATATTTCGAGCTCCATCACAGAAATAGATATAACGTTCGTCGTGATGTAATTAAACCGTGTTGCTGACTATGTTGCTATGAAGCTAATTGCGAAGCTCTTCTAGTTTGCATGGTTCTAATTTATCGTTGCAAGTCTCCATTGAATCGTGTGATCCATGTGCAAATTTAGGAGGCACTCTAAGCAAGGGCTTCAAATTAATCTGATTTAAATGAATTTAATTTGATAAATTTAAAAAGAAATAAATTATATAAAAATTTTTGATTTTCCTTCAATTTTGGTCAATGGGACACCCAAACAGTGCCCCGAAATTGACGGTCAGCCGCTGGTTTTCGCCAAGTTTCTCTTGTCAAAAAATAGATCATACACAAATTGTTGGTCCTCGGGCGAATTTAGGTTAATTCGGTAGAACCCCAGTGTCAGCCTAGGGCTCCAAAATTAACGGTCCGCCGTTGGTCTCCGTGAGGTCAGTAAATATCTTGGTAAAATATTGGGTTGGCAAGAAAGCAGAGTTGGTCAAAAATTTTATTTAAATAAAAATTTCGAATAAATTGGCTTTTTTCCAAGTGAGTTTTAAACCAACTTTATTCGAAATTTTCACTTGAATAAAATTTTTGCCCAACTCTGCAAGAAAGTAATTTCGGTATTTCAAGGTGAAATGATGTGACGATCTGAAATCGCACTTGGATCAGTTTTTTACCGATTAGGACCAGGGGTTTCATGAGCGCGGAATTGTGAAGCTACCAGAAAGATGGCAAAAGGTCATCGAAATATAAAATATATTAAAAAGTTCATTGCTCAAATAAAAAAATTGGGTTTTTCTATTTCACTTTAAAATACCGAAAACACTTTCTTGCCAACCCAATAGCTTCCGCACGCGATCCGAATACAGTAAATCCTCCATAAACGCAAAAAGGCCGTACACGATAAACGCAAAAAAAAATATCTCCTCCACCAATAACCAATGTTGTTAGTGAACCAGTACTAATGCGACGCGGAAAGTCGCAGTCGTCGGCACAGTTCAAAGGCCCGTGCGTCCTTGAATGTAATACCAATATAAAAAATTTTTTATTATTACATATTTTTTTATGAAACTTTCACCAATATAATTGTGGCATTTTTCTGAATAAAATAAGACTAAACACGATATAATTTCAACTGTATTTAGTGGTTTAATTGACGATGAAAGTTTCAGGCGCAAGGAAGAACAGCGTATTGGAAAGAAAGAGATGCAGAGAGTCGCGCTGCCCTACTCTACGTTCGGCTCGGCCTTTGAGGCTCAAAAAAATAATGTCTACGAGAAATGCAAACGAATCTCCCCGAGGCTTTTGCGTTTATGGAGGATTTACTGTAGTTCATTATTTTTCCGCGGCCCTCCCGGTCCAATTTTCGAACGATTACAATGCGCGTCGAACTAATGCGAACAATCAACCGTGCAAATAGAGATCCGCTCGCATCCAGCACGTGATTCCTGTTATTTGTCGTTGGTCTGCATCGGCCAGACTGCATCGGGAGGATTCATTACGGCGGGCGTTGCATGCACGAACGATATGCAAAAAGGAAGAAGATGGCGGTGCCGGATGCGTCAACGGCAACATTATTTTTCTCCTCTCTGAACGCTTCTGCGATAACGGCATGGCCAATGGCGAGCAAAAAACCCACCGTTCGTTCGATATTCCTTCACGTGGGCTGTCCGCTTCCGTCATTGCTCAACGAAACCGATAGAAAAGAACTTTCGATAATGCCGGCTGGCAGGAGTTCCAATCGGATTCAAACTCGACGCCATTGATATACCTACAGCACCACGCAAAAGTATCAGCATAACTAATTATCAATTTTAATTTATACAACTACGGCTCGCCTAATTTGTACGTCTTAAATGTTTAACTGCAATTTTTATTCATCGCACAAAGCATTCCATTCACCGCGACGTCGACGCTCGCGACACGTTCTCGAAGTTCTGCCTTAAATAAGGTCTTGTCGCATGAAAATGGCGGCGAATGATCCAGGATATCCTGTGCGCGTCATCGATATCTCTATCGATACTTCACGCGTGACTTCCAGGGGGGAATGCCACGGTTGATCTCGAGATAATGAGCTCCCAATTAGCCGGAAATAGATGTTCGTTCTTCCGATCGCGGGGCGTACCGGGATGTTACGCAACCGTGTACAGTCGAACAGTGTCTCCCGGCGCTTCTACTTTGATTTCGATATTCGTCCCAACACGGTAATCTATTACCGTGTCAGGAAGCAATAGTCAACGATGGCGTGCTTGGTCCCCTGCCAAATTCACTTTCAGCACACACTCGCCTGTTCGTCGGGAAACCCGTGGCACTACGGCCGCCATTTCTTTAATGTGCGAGCAAACGTCTCTCCATTTAATCAATCGAATCGACGCAAATACCCCGAAGAGGCTAGACAGAGGTACGTCCATATTTAATGTACCCTCAAGAAGATCAAAAGCCGGTTCGCTATGCTCCAAGTGAAGTCTCTGTCGAAGAAAAACGCTGGGTCCGCGCTATTTCTTAGATCATGTACTGGATATTGATGTAGAATATTTAGATATCCTACGGTTCCCTTCTCTTTACATCGAATTATGCTCCAAGTGAAGTCTCGATCTAAGAAAAACCCCGGGTCCGTGCTATTTCTTAGATCATGTACTGGATATTCATGTAGAATATTTAGATCCCTTCCAGTTGGTTTCGGTTGAAATGTTAGTTTTGCATAACGTTAGCGAAAATAGCGATGTAAACAAACCGTTCCGTCCCGAAAATAGACCCCACCCACAGATAATTGGCCGAGTTCCTTGAACACGGTGCTCGTGGATCATTTTATGTTAGAGGCAAACCTCTACCAGAAGCTGACGAGAAATTTCAGCGGAGCGATAGGATTTACGATTGAAACGAAGACAAAAACTGCTGGTGGCCACTTTTGACATCTCGCGCGCTGTGACGTTGAATGACGGTGTCTTGTTTCCATTTCGAAATCTACTTTGCCGGAGAGCTGTTTCCGAGGACACGGGTTCTGTGATCCGCACGCGGCCGTTGATACGATATGTTTTGATTAAAGGGAGAAGCTTGGAGGACGCGCTCGTTAAGCCCTTCTTATCGCGTGTAGCCGGGCGGCTTTGATATAGCATTGTGCGCACCGCCTCGAATAACGGTGTAATTTACTCACAATGATTAGAACCCTCGTCTCGGAATTACACCACCGACAAAAATATTGAATTACACGTCGCGGTCCGATTGAAAACTGCACGCAACTTCAGAACTGTAAATTCGGATTTTTATGATCACCGGGAACGGTGATGAAAGATTGTATCGTGGGATCATCGTCGAAATTGTTTTTCCGGATAATACACGGGGCGATGATGTTTGGACGAGTATCGGAATTGTTCCTCTGCCAACGTCAGACGCTATATCGACACGCGTCTAGCAACAAGTAGATATTTCCGCCTACACGTAAACACGTTTGCACAACACCGGTCAGATGTGTGTGGGACCGATAGTTACGCGACAACGAGTACTAAATGCTGTCGAGTTACTGCCAACAATGCTAAATCAGCGGTGACGAACTTCTTCACGAGCTAAGAACAGGTGTGGAGGAGAGCCGAGCCGAAGCCGAGAGAAATGCGAGAAGCGGGGCCTCGGACTTCAACGGCTTGGCCACTAGAGAAGTAGAGGGGCCGCCTCATGAATCGTCCCGGGAGTAGATTGGTTTTTTTTAGTGGGTATGGGTCGCCGAACATCTGCGACCCGAGCCCCGCACTACGTGCGTAATGCATTTTTTTTACCACTCCCTTATAAATAAAAAATAGGGGTGACGAACTTCTGACGTCGTCAGAAACGACCAAAACTGGTCGGTTTTATCGCTTCTCCTTTTCCCCTTCCACTATCCCATTCCACCACCATGAGCACACTCCAACGTCCCCCACTAAGACTGTAGACTGGTCACGTGACGCGCAACGTGTTCAATTCGCCCCACTAAATCCTCGTCGCGCACGCGCAACGTGCCACATGTTACTCTGGTCATCAGAGAGGGGGTAAATTGTATTCCCCTCGATTTCCTCGTAATGGCGACACTGGCTCTGGGCACTGATGCCAGAATCGTGGTACGGTGGTACTGAACCATACCCCCACCAGCCCCCACTATGACCTACTGTTGCCCCTACTTTCCTTTTCCAACGTGCTCGGGCGCTACACGCACCAGCGTACCTCTACTGTCTAGTGAAAGAGTGTAAACTAGCGGGACGGGAACGGGGCTAGACGGACGCAAAGAACACCTGAGTGGTCAGACTAGAACGTAGACGCCTATTCTCACACGCATTCTTGGCTCTAACGCGCTATTGGCGGAGACGGATACACACACACTGGCGCGTGACAGAGACACAAACGAGACAGAGCGAGCGATGCGGTCAACGGCAATCCATTGGCGTAGTGCGGCGTAGTATGCGTAATCGGTGTAGTCCAAGAGCTAACTAACTGTCAAGTTGATTTCATTTTTTAATTACTTCTGTAAAATGCGCAAGGTCTATCAGTGCCGAATAGACTTACAGAATAAATAAAACGTAAAAATTGTAAGGTTAACTTGGTTCTTCGCGGGAAAGACGTAGAAAAGATCGGTTTTTATTTTTTTTAACTGCAGCGCACCAAACCACAAAATCTGAAAAATTTCATGAACAATAACTATAACAATATATCGGTACTGTAAAGCGGTTTGGCCGCGCATGCGCGAGAAAAGATGCACCATATCGGAACACTGGTAGCCCCAAGTGTTCGGATAAACGAAGTTCTACTGGCACGAACTAATCATTGCTAAAGCTCATCAAAGTTTTACGAAGCACCCAGCTACTTACGCGAACGTACGTTCCGAGTAATTAGCGGGCCCCTATTATATGAACGTATTACACATACGTTATACTGTATGAACTGTGGCCATCAATCTTGTAATAAGCTTGCCTCAGCTTATCGCACACCCGGTATATCACCGGCCGGCATGTAAGTGCTCGCAAAAGCTTAGGGACTCTATTCTCTTCTTAACACATACGTTTAGCAGCCCACCCACTTCTACCCCTAACCGATCCATCCGCACTGGAAAATCCTCGCCGCTGAAATATGATTTCCCCCGGATCCCAGAGATTTTCTAAAATTGAATTTTCTAGAAACTGTGGCGCACGGCAAGCCAGAAAAAAACTGATCACTTTTTAAAAACCACGGACCAGCGAACTTGATAGACCGAGGGAAGAATCGCTGATTATTTCAAGCTTCTCCGGCATTTCGCGGCGAATTAAACGGTCATATCCGGTTAACGGGGCAAAACGGAGGAAGACAACGGTAATGAGATTATATCTGGGAGAGCGACGATGAGTTGCGGCGAAGCTTTTCGCTGATTTCCGCGAGACTTCCCGGCCGAAGGCGCGGCAGTAATCTCTTTGGCTGAAAGCCCGTCGTAAGGACCAACAGGAGCTGTCCGCTATACAACCCGACGTCCATAGCGGCGCGGCGTCTACCCAGAATTATCCGGCAGCTTTCCCGTAATCAACTGTTCCGACTCTACTTTCACAATAATTATTTTCGGCAGGCTGCCCGTCGCTGCTCGTCGCCTCCGCTGGATCGCGAGATCCTGCCGGATATTAAATATTTGCCGAATATCCCCGCAAAATTGGCTGCACTCCGAGGAACGACTTCCACAGAGGTAGCCAACGGGGGCGGCAACAGCCAGGATAATGAAATTTTTCACGGTTTGTTTAATCGATGACAGATCATTCCGCGCATTGTTCCCGGACATTCCTGCGATTCTGCTAACCCTGCCGTCTTGCACACCTGTAGCTACGCTGAAGATTTAAGGTCGGTTTATCTTGCAAGGGGTGCCACGGTTGATGGGTCACGGATTTTTCTGAAACTTGCAGTACTTGAAGGTGTCATCTCCAAATGTAATTTAGCGAAGCGGTAGCGCGAGCTTCTCAAGATTTTCCGAGAAAATTATTTTTACTTTTCACGTAGAAAATGCATGTTTTTTATTTGTGGGCGTTGGGAAATAAATAATACAGAATGTTAAATTTACCTTCTTATTGAAAATTCTCTCTCTCTCTCTGTATTAATTACATGCTGGTATGACACGAGCCAGGTGATATTCATCGTAAAAACATGGAAAACAGTAATTTTTGCTGCATCTAGCATATACTATGAATGCAGCATTCGTACAAAAGCACCCTTTTTCGAGAACGTCTACTGGAAAACATGCTTCATTCATTATGAATATCTCTCTAGTATCAGAGAGCATCTGGTATCTCTAGCATCTAATTAATACACAGAGAGAATTTTCAATAATAAAGTAAATATATACATTCTTTTTTATTATTTTATGTTCGATTTATTTCCCAACGCCCACAAATAGAAAACATGCATTTTCTACTTAAAAAAAATAAAAATAACTAATAAATAATAGATTTTAAGGCTTAAAATTGAGGTAGGTATCAATTTCAAGAAAAAACAAAATATGGGACTAGAACCAGCAACCCCTACCGATTACTAGTATTTCTCGCTTCGCCCTCGGCTACTCCTTAAAAAATGCGCGTATAAACCGATTTTCAAATGCAATTTTCTCGGAAAATCTTGAGAAGCGCGCGCTACTGCTTCGCTAAATTACATTTGGAGATGACATCTTCAAGTACTGCAAGTTTCAGAAAAATCCGCGACCCATCAACCGTGGCGTCCTTTTGTTAGCCAGTCCGGGTCAGTCCGGCAGCAGCTTACTACCCTGGTTTTGTATCCAGTATTGTCCAAATTTCTTCAATTCTCCAATATTTCTTTTCGAGACTGCCGGTCCATCTAGCTGGAGCGTGTTGATGGTTCCCTGCTGTGCGTGGCACAAAAAAAATGTGTTGTGCCAGACGTCTGGCTGGCTAAGATAAACCGACCTCCAGTCGGAAATAAAGTGCGAACCCCGTGTTCATCGCAAAGCACGCTAATCACTCTGTGTTAGTCGAACTATCTATAAGAGGAGGAAGAAAAGCTCTTTTTCCTTACCTTGCCCGTTGCGTTCCTTTTTCCTTCGGCGAGGTCTCTTCTTTTGCACTTTCTCCGCGTAATTAGACGACGAGGAGTCATCGCATCCCGGCATCTCCAGCCTGTCCTGGACTCTCCTCGCTTCCTCCTGTCGTTTCTTCAGCAGCTCGTAAACTCGTTTGAAGTAATCCCTGGCGATGTCCTCGTTCGACTTGTTCGTCAGCAAGCCCTCCGTGTTGGAGCATCCGAAACTATCAAGCGATCCCTCGTCCACCTTCGAATCGGTCGCATCCCCGGCCTGTTCAGGGTCTTCGCTGCCGTCTACGATCTTAAACGTATCGCTTTTCTTCACGTTCGATCGCATATACAGTTCCCGGTAATCCTTGAAAGCCTCTTTCGGGATCGTGTTGTAACCGCAGTCGGGCGAGTTCGCGTTGCACGATCCGACCTCGCGATCTTCCACCCGAATCCTCGCGATCGTGGGATTGATCGGACGGTCTGTCGCGTCCCGATCGATCACCAGATAATTCTCCTGGAGACTGGTGCCGGGCCTGTCGCCCGGCGAATCGTTCAACGCCGGAGTCCTGTCTGTCGTCGGGCAATCCTGCGGGATTCCGACGGTATTGTCGCTCCGCAACGGATTTACGCAATTTCGCGAGTTCTGACAGACCCTGCAATCCCGGAAGGAGCACAACTCCGATTGTAGGTCCTTCCACCGCGGCTTGCTCATGAAATCCTCCTCGTTCACCTCTTTCTCGAAGTCCCGCTGCGGTTTTCCCAGCTTCCTTCGCTCCCTGTACTCGCGCCAGGACTCGTCCACGTTGTCCTGGCTCCTGATGCGTCTCGGGGGGTTCTCCAGATCCTGCTCGGAGTCCAGACTGCTCCCCGCCCGGCCGAACAGAACGTCGCTTTTCGTCTTCCGGTAGAGTTTCCTCTTCTCCGAGCCCGACGATTCCCTCGTTTGAACTTTCGCCCGGTGATTTGCCTCCGCGGTCTCCGCGGCGTTTAGAGCGGCGTCACTTATCGACCGCTGGCAAACTGTTTGTTTCATCGGATCCTCGCAACGCGCCCTCCCGTTCCGCGATCTGGATCTCTCCCTCTCCGGCTGCCTACTCGATATCTGCTTGTCGTTCCGAGGGGTCTCCGGGTTGGCTTCGAACCTGACGATGTTCGTCTCGCTGCGCACCTTCCGCGCCCGATAACCCCTCGGCTTCTCGTTCTGCCTGTAATCCGAATACCTCTTTCGGATCGCGTTCCCGGCTTCTTGAAAACCCTCGCATTTGCTCGAGCCAGCCGACCGCTCCTGATCCATCTTCTGCTGCAGCTTCCTCTGCAGGAACGCCTTCACCTTCCTCAATTCCTCGTTCCCGATGCTACTTTGAAACCCCATCGGCTCCGTTTCGCTTCTCCGAACGGTGGGTCCTTCGTCCCGATCCTCCTCTCTGATCGCTTCTCGAAGACGCTTCAAACCGTCCTTGATTCTCCGATCCCTAGCCTCCTCCTCGGTAATCGTCGACTTTATCCTCTCGCCAGCCGCCTCCTCCTCCTCCACGTGGAACAATCGCGGCAGGTTCTCGCTCTGCGTCCTCAGGTACGCCTTCATCTTCTTGCACCTCTCCTGCGCGATCTCCTCCGGACACTTGCCGAACGTGCTCCTCGTTCTCAGATCGTCTATAATCTGCTGGCGAAGATAGTCGCCGAGCGAGTATCTCTTCCCCGTCATCTTCACTTGCTCGTTACGCGGCGTGACCGTCTGCGTCATGTCCGGTCCACCGGAGTGTCTCTTCTTCCCTCTGTTCTCCCTCTCCTTCACGGTGACGTCGCTCTTCGACTTCCGGGGCCGGTAGCCGAAGTCGCAGCTGCCGAACTTCGTGCTGAATCCGTCTATGTTCCGGTTACCCTGCACGGGAACCGGCGAGTTCGAAACCGAGGGGGACGAGAACGACGACGAGACTGTGGGAGTCCTCTCCGCGGATTGTCCACCCGTCGGAAACTCTTCGTACGACTTGAGACCCTCTCGGAACGATCCCCGAGCCCTCTGCGCGGTTCTTCCGGTCGTCTCCACCAGCAGACGGCCATTTTTGTCCAGCAACTGGATCACCGGAACCGTATCCGCTGACGTGGTTAGCTCCCACTCCCAGTTTAAAGGCTTGTCCAACTTCAGCCTGATCACTGGCTCCGTGGCCTCGTTCGACTCCTCGTCTTCTGCTGCGCACGTGCTCGCTGTTATGGTTGGGTAGACGTTCTTCATCTTTGGGCGAGGATCTTGTCCCTCAGCATTTGGACAACCACTTCACTATACTGATGTTTGCCGTTCTAGAAAATAACAACGTTACTTGGAAACATGTATGGATGATTCCGAGACTCTAGTCGGAGACATTCAGCATCGATCTCCTCGCTCTTCTGAACTAGTTCCGATATAGACCTTCCTCCTAAATATTCCAACAACCACTTCACCACACCAGCCACCGATATTCGTCGCGCTAGAAAATGATAACGTTACTTGGACACGTGTATCCCTTCTTTCTATCGGGTCCTGTTAATCAAACGCCCGTCCCCCGTTCAACCATGCCGCGCCTAACCGATGCGCGAGATACCCACTGCACGACAGACTGGATCGAGAATCATTCTTCGACGGAATCGAATGAATATTACATCGTTTACGTAACGTGACCTCAGACGTTTGGCAGCTTGTCAGAATCGAGGGAGTTCGACGTTGGAATGTTTCCGAAACGACGCCGTCTCGCTAACCTGCCCGGCTCTGTTCACGGTTACTTTTCATGAATTTACGTGCGAGTCTCTAGTTCGCCGCTGGTGCACGCGGAATATGAAGTATTGCCAGCCGGCCGATCCCTCTGCGCCCGAAAAAGATACATTCGATGATGTACAGTAAGGAGCATAACCGATTCCACACACTTTAAATCAAAATAACTTTTATGTAAATGGACCAAACCACTTCGATTTCTCTGTAAGGCTAGAAGAATTAGTTTAGTAAATGACGTCTAATAAATAAGTTGAAGAAATGCATTTGGTCGGAATTGTGAAAAGCAATAGCAAAAATTGATTTTTACGACTTTCTCAGCTGGGTGAATAACGAAACTTTAAAAGATGCGTTTGGTCAACTTGTATGAATTAAATATGGTCCGAAAATTTTATTGAAATTGGTTCATTGGTTTACGAGTTATGAACGATCGAAAGTGGTAAAAGAAAATCTTGAAAAACCGCAATTTTTACCAATTTTGATCGTTTATAACTCGTAAACCAATCAACCAATTTCAATGAAATTTTCAGAACGTATACATATAATTCATACGATTTTACAAAACACATCTTTTAAATTTTCGTTATTGGTCCAGCTAAAAAAGTCGTAAAAATAAATTTTTACTATTGTTTTTCACAATTCCGTACAAATGCATTTTTTCAACATATTTTTTTACACATCATTTACTAAACTAATTCTTCTAGCCTTACAGAGGAATTGAAGTCGTTTGGTCCATTCATAAAAAAGTTGTTCTGATTTAAAGTGTGTGGAATCAGTTATGCTCCTTACTGTACCTTCGAAAAGTCGATGGAGGAATGTGCGCAAAAATATACTCGGTAGCGAACCCAGATTTCTTCATGGTTGGTAGTCGAATGAATTTTTGACGAAGACTTCCGTTCGAGCACCGGCTGATAGCATTTAACAAGTGTACGAAATTACATCTCTCCATCTGCCTCCAGTTAGTCCAGTCGCCAGGTACTTTTACCTGGAAAGTATTCCGAACTTAATGAAATTTTGGCACGTCATTTGGGGGTACTCTGAGGAGTCGAATCTGAGTTTTTTCGATCTCGAGGATCCTGTGCTAACTTGGGGAGGGGGAAAAACCACGATTTTTGTTACCTGTTTTTGGTATTCCGTCTATAACTCAAAAACTATGGGTCCCACGAACTTTTTCGTTCCATTTTTGAAAAGATCATTAAATTTTCTTCAAATTTCACTGGTTCAATGTATTTTTTGGCCCAATAGGTACCGAGAGACAGGTGTTCAAAATTAGGAAATGTTTCTCAAAATGACATTTTGAGCCACACATTGTGACATTTAGCAGGAAATTGCAAGTTTTTGGCTCATAATTTTAGTTTTTCAACACATCTACATATAATCTACATACTATGTAGATTACCCCTTGCATACCCCTTACATTGTAAAGCTCAAAATGTCATTTTGAGAAACATTTCCTAATTTTGAACACCTGTTTCTCGGTATCTCTCGGGTCAAAAAATACGTTGGACCAGTGAAATTTGAAGGAAATTTAATGCTCTTTTCATTTTTGAAAAGAAAAAGTTCGTAGGACACATACTTTTTGAGTTATAGACGAAATACCAAAAACAGGTAACAAAAATCGTGGGTTTTTCCCCTTCCCCAAGTTAGCACAGGGCCCTCAAGGTCGAAAAAACTCAGATTCGATTCCCCAGAGTACCCCCAAATGACGTGCTAAAATTTCATTCAGTTCGGAATACTTTCCAGGTAGACGCCCTTTTTTCGATCTGGCGACTGGACTAAGAGTTATAAGCCTCTAAAAAACGGCCAAGTTGTTTCGTGTAAAAGGAGCTAGTGCGAGAACTTGGCTGGTGCACTACCGTGCACCTAGATCCGTGGGTCCCTACGATCGTCTCACACCGGGCTAGAAACGTAACGGGGTTGCAAGACCCCTGGCGGTGGGGGTTTAGTGTGTATGGGTAGGGATATAGTACCGTTTCCTCAATTTCCATCTGAGACGGAGCCGAGTCCTACCCCCGTGAACTTCATCTCAAAAGGGGTGTGCGCAAATGCATTCCCCCACCGCCCCGAAAAAGAAGCTGGGAAAAGGTTACAGAGAATGAGGGTGATCACTTTGAGACGTAATCTTGAGCCGTATTTATGTAATACAATCTTAAATTTGCAACAAAGAGGAAAGAACTTATTCGCACGCCTAATAACATCGAACCGATCAGAAATCGCGGAAAAGCTGGTGAACACGGTCGGAGAGTAAACGATCAATAATGCAAGGGAACTGTTCCGGAAAAAGAATGACATTCCCGCGAGGTTTGACCAAGTTCTCCGCCATGGGATCACAAATCACGAAACTCCGACTTGTCCCGGTTTCGATCGGACAGGAACGCGGCCGTCCCGTGAGCGACTGTATCTGTATGCACGCATCTCAAAATATCTCGGAAGACATAGAGCTCGAGGCCCTCCGAAACGAACAAAAAATACTGGCTGTGCCATACGCACCCGTGAGAACCTCTGAATTCATTTACAAGAACGATGCGCAATTTTCCACGGCAGTTCTCCATTCATCCGAATGTTCGGTGCGACACGCAAATAAAAATATACGTCGATTTGGCGGAGATAGTAATGGCTTCCCGATAGTACGACATCGGCTTGAAACTTGTTCGTGAATCTTCAGAAGAGGCAAGAATGCCTCGAGATAAATGGGAACAGGCTGCGCGTGGATCTGTGCACGAGTGGAAATAGCGAGGACTAATGAGATTGTTCCCATCTTAAAATAAGAATACGACCCTATCAAAGTTAACAGTTCTGATTCTGAATGGCTGCTTGGAACTTTAGCCCATTCAGAGGACGGCGGGGAACAATACGTCCCGAGTCGGCTTTTACAAAAACTGCCGGGATATTTGCGCCCAGGAATAACTATTTATCCGCAGTCCACGACTTTCGTTTCTCTTTTGTCAACGCTGACGCCGTGTCGGCTGCAACGTGAAATTCCTTCGGGGATGACTAATGGGACTCCGTATCCTGTTTCGAAAAAGATTGTTGTACGCGTCCGAGGAAAAATATCTAACAGCGGCAGCATGTGCGGCGCGAGAACGCTTGCTAAAACACGCTGCGAACGTTCAACAGTTTGTTTACACGCCGAAGTGTCTGTGATTCGGGTCAAATCGCAATTCTCAGCGGATGTTTACACGAGTCTTGGTCTGCGTAGCCACCTTCCACGGCGGATCTCGATTACTTTCATTTCTGGAAGACCAGGATGATCCTCTAGAGGATCCTAATCGTGGGAACACGTTAATCTCGAGTGCACAGAGCTCTGCGGTTTTGCTGATCGCAATCGTTTAGAAGAGAATCGTCCCATTGTTCACCGAATTCGTCGATGAAGATGCTGTTGTCGAGACTTGTGTCGGCGATGTCAACGTAACCCGTTCGGATGAACGTCACGGTAGAACGCGGCATGGTTGGTCGTGGCTCTCAGAGCGAGAGACAGAGAGACAGAGAAGGTGAGAATCGACTGGCAGCCGAACGAGACGCACCTCTGAATTCCGACTACGCAAACACAGTTTGCGACTCGTATCGCGAACCGAACGTTTGATCGATCGATCGATCCTCCGAGGTGTGCAGCATTGCGATCGTGGGACGCGCTGCAAGCCAGCCACGGATTCACTGAAGGCTTCTTGGCGGCTGCTTGCCCGCCACCGTGTAAACCCACGGTGGCGTCATACCGATCCGAAAATAAATCCCGCGGGATCCAATGGCTAGGATGCAGGAATGCTGGCACGTGGATTGTGTCACGAATATCATCCGCTCTCTGACGGTCCCATATGTTTGCCCTGCCCATCCGCCAGGTAAAAGCACGCTCGACTAACTGCCAGCCTCCTGACCTCCGTCAGAGATAGCTACCGCTATAGCGATGGGTCGTCGAGCTGATAGCTCTCGCGATTAAGCCGAGGATCCACCCGGAAGACTAATTGGTGCACAATAGTATGCTCTTTAGCATACGTAGCTTCGTTCTCCAGCTGATCCCCGGCTTTAACTTCCATCAGCTATTCGTTCCAACCGCTTCCAGCTCGATCCCGATCCGGAAGGGTAAGGGGTCTGGCGGGACTCGCATATGGCAACCCTGGTCAAGAGTCTCGTGCGTAACAGCAACACTTAATCTTAGCCAGAATCAACTGTGATCCAAATCGAATTGACATATCCATACCGTTCGATGAGGTCCCAAAGATCGCCGGAAATTCATCCTGCCTTCGTCGCTGTGGTCGGCCATCTTTCCTTCGGCTGCCTCCGCTCGCTCGCATCACCGGTCATGTAGTTTACAATAAGGACTTTCCTTAGCTGGATTCGACAGGAACATGAGTGGAGCCAGCTCGCGTAATAAACCAGATGGGAGAAATGCGAAAAGCGGGGCCCCGTTTGGCCCTCCAGCGAGCCAGAAGTTGAGGGAGGGAAGGGCATAAGTCCACAAGACAAGAACAGGCGTGGGAGAGATCCAAAGCTATGTGCTCACCATTCTTTGGTCGAGTAGGAGGAGGATAAGGTCTCAATTATTAGGCCTGGACTGTTAGCTTTTTTTGGTGGGTATGGGCCCAGTAAATTCGAGAGTACCGTGTTGAGCCCCACACTCTTTCCCCCTGACAGTCATCTTTAGAGGGATGTTAGTGCGTAAATGCATATTTTCCTAACAGTCCTTAAATTTAAAAAACAAAGGCATAAGTCCTGGACGTGTGGTTTTTTTTAGTGGGTATTGGGGAAACCGATGATCTGTTTCCCCCGAGTTGCACACAACCCCGCTCGGAGGTGGGGAGGGGATTTACGCAAATTTAGTTTTTCTACACGTCCTCAAACTAAAAAAAAGGACTTTGGCAAATTTTCTTGGACCAATCCTTCAGTTTCCTTATTATAGAACGCAATAGAATTGCATGGCCCATAATCACAGTCCAACGAGATAGTTAAATTCCAGTTAATAGATCGACTCGCACGTAGCAGAGTCACAGCTTAAGAATAGCTAATTTCAGAAGCGTGGCTTCACGTCGCTTAAATGATTTGCATCATTAATGGCAAGTGTTTAACTCGGATGGCTGGAAGTTTCGTGGCAAGTTTTAACAACGCTTTCATTAGAAGTTTCTGACTATGTATACAGCGGGCGCGCTAGAGACTTGACGCGAGGATCTAGACAATCTAGACTGTGCTAGAGGTGTTCCATGCATTCGAGCCTCGCGACATTGTTTGCCAAGACAAAGCCGCGCCGTAGCCATCGTGGATTAATGGCCCATTGAAAATTTGTTTACATTCGATCACGGTAAATCACCGGACGATATACATGCACGGGTACACGCGCGTATTTGGTTCTTCGTACGGAGATGCAACATGAAGTTTATCGTATCGTCGCGCGTCGCCTTTTCCCTTTCGGCGGAACATCGCGCTCTTGAATGCCGATTTTTATTGAGCACCGTGGTAAATTTTATCGTCGCGTGATATTAACTCAACACTTTACCTACCGGAAGCCTATTAACTCTTTACACTCGCAGCTATTTTAACTCGAACATTAAACATGTCTTCCGACGTGGAATATTTGAGCCGTTTATTTTGAAACTGGCCCGTCCATTTTCGAGAAACATCAAGCTAGCAATTTTAATATTTACATTTCTACGTTATCTTTTCATTCTGAAGCAAATTGTAACTAATATATTAGGTTGTAAAGAAAGAAATGCAGGAATTAAACCTATGTTTTTAACGTGTTAAAACTCACATAAAAAACAATTTGATTAAAATTACAAAATTAAAATTAGAATTAATATTACAAATTAAAAATTAAAATTTAAAAACAATTTTATTAAAATTAAAAAATTAAAATTAATATTACAAATTAAAAATTAAAATTAAAAAACAATTTTGTTAAAATTGTTTTAATAAAAACAATAATATGAAAATTAATTTTATAGAAAATTTAATATTGTTTAACGGTAACATTAAATTATTATGAGAATTGATTTTAATATTATTGAGGGGAATAGTATTAATTATTATACACGGTGAGTCACCTAACGTTGCCACCTCGAATATCTTTGTTATTTTTAAAGATACGTCAAATGTCTGAAGGACAAAGTTGAATGGTAAAATGGGGTTCATACGATACCAAACAAATGTTTGTTTTTATGTAATTTTTTTTAGAGATATGAAGGTCACCTTCATTTTTTAAAATGGAATGTCCTATTTCGTATACCATAGATCGATAGAGTATCAAATTCTGAGTATCAGTCACTATTGCGCGATTAACATACATTAATATTATTAATTAGTTATCGCCAACTAATCAAAAAGTTTTGACTAATGACTATTGTGCTATGACTAATATTCAAAAAGGCATATTAGTCATTTTTAAATATTAGTTGATTATTGCCCTACTCTGATTTTTAATAATGATACAGTAATTTTTAGTAGCGCCTCGGAGTCACCCCTCAGTACAACACTCGAGTGCGGAGAGTTAATAGGATTTTCAATAATTACCAAAAGATGGTAATGTACCAAAAGAAAGCATAGAAATTTTCTTTTACATTGCAATCTTAAATGAAACTATTGGATGACGTTATTGAGGGTGATTTGTTAGTTCACAATGAAAATTGCTGAAAATTATGCAATAATTACCGGTCGGTAATGTGTTAAGAGAATCCTTGTTGTTCGCGTTTTGCATTTCTACCTCAACTTTTCACCACGTAAAAACATTCAACCGTGTGCCCAATTGTAGTTGTTAGCCAATTTTATGCCGTGTCAAATCCACGTAACGAAATTTTCACGGAGCCAGTAATCTCATTTTTTGGTTTTCCCGCATGTTGTACGTGTTCCAAAATTTTTATTTCGATTCACCCTGAAATATCCCTTTCCTGAAATCCGTGAAGGTATCTATTGATTATTTTAGTCGCACGAAGTACACTTGATCAAGGTATATGGATAGAAGACCCGGTTGTAATGACTCCCTCCCTAAATTTAGGAAGAATTATACACCGAAAGTGTCGTTTAATCGATAGCAGTAGCCGTTAATAGACGTCCCATTTACGCAACATTTATGCACAAGGTGAGTCAGGATGGAGGTACGTAATTGCCAAAAATGTCCACTCTGACATAAATCCTCTCGTTACTCATCCACAGCGATTTTGCGACGGGAAAGCTCGACTCTGGAATCACGCTAGAGTAGTCACGATATATAATTTTGAAACACCCTGTACATATACAGGATGAGTCACCTAACGTTGCCACCCCAAATATCTTTGTTGTTTTTAAAGATGCGTCAAATGTCTGACGGACAAAGTTGAATGGCAAAATGGGGCTCATACGATACCAAAAAAATGTTTGTTTTTATGTAATTTTTTTAGAGATATGAAGGTCACCTTCATTTTTTTTAATAGAATGTCCCATTCTTTATATCATAGATCAATAGACTATCGAATTCTAAGTAAAAATGTATTGACCTTCATATGTCCTAGACCTAATAGTTAACGAGATATTATCGAAACAATTTTCTTTTTTCTTCGGATAATATCTCGTTAATTAACTATTAGGTTCAGGACATATGAAGGTCAACACTTTTATACTCAGAATTTAATACTCTATCGATCTATGCTATAAAAAATAGGACATTCCATTTTAAAAAATGAAGAAAAAAAAATTACATAGAAACAAAAATTTGTTTGGTATCGTATGAGCCCCATTTTACCATTCAACTTTGTCCTTCAGACATTTGACGTATATTTAAAAACAGCAAAGATATTTGAGGTGGCAACGTTAAGTGACTCACCCTGTATGTATTTTCTGTCAGCAATTCTGCGAGCATATGTTCCAATTTGCTCTCTAATTAAATTTAAGTAGCCGGCACTATTCATACGGCCTTGAATAAATTTTAAAAGCGACTCAAAATCCTTTATTCCTTTTTTAAATCATGGAGATGTATTCATCTGGACCGTCCAAATTTAGTTTCTTTTCATCCGTGAATATAATTCGTTTCCACTGAGATTTCACGACATATACAGTGACTCCCACTAATATTCGGACGCTTTTAAAAACACCCTAACTTTTTTAATATTGGACTAAGCGATTTCAACTTTTTTGGGAAGCTGGAGCAATTAGTTTACGGAAGGATGTGAAAAGAAATTTTTTCAAAACTTGCATTTGGTCGGAATTGTAGAGAAAATACTGAAAATTTGAAAAATGAAATTTTAAAAAATACGTTTTGTAGATCTGTGTGAATTATATGCAGTGTGAAAGTTTCATAGAAATCGGTTGATGCGAGAAAAAACGATATGCATTGAAAGATGTAAGAATCCTTAGAATTACTGCAGTTGGAGGTCGAAAAATCGTGAAAAACTGCAATTTTTACCATCTTTAAACGTTTGTAAATCATTACAACGTCGACCGATTTTGGCAAAATTTACAGAATATGTTTAATTGACACAGATCTACGAAACGTGTTTTCTTTTTCCATTTAAGCCCACATAGAAAAGTTGAGAAATACAACTTTTAGTATTTTCTCTGCAATTCCGACCACTTGCAAGATTTTTCAAAAATTTTTGTCATATTGTGTAGCAAACCAATTGTTCTAACTTCTCCAAAAATTTCAAGATATATTCCAATATTAAAAAAGTTATGGTGTTTTTAAGAGTGTCGAATATTAGTGGGAGTCACTGTATATGGAATTTTGTGTTTGTACAACGGTGCCTTATCATTTTGTCCACCAGTGTAAATACCGGAGTGTCACACGTCCAAATTATTTATTTTTAAAATGATATTTAAATGTTGCATAATAATCACTCTAAAAATTTTGAAAAACGATACTATCTCACTTTTTGTACAATTCGGTGATTTCTCCAATAAAACCCAAAGAGGCATGGCCACCCTGCACACCCTGCAAAAATTCGTCTTCCCAGAATTCCCGTTGCTCGAACACGCGAGTCGAGTGAAGCAGGAAGTATATGTTTACAGCATAGAAAATAATAATTTATTCAGCATTTAGCGGAAATATAAACGTACAATTTATTGCAGGAGAACATTTATCTCGATGGATGAACATAAATGTTAACTATCCGCAAGAGCCGCGTGTGATTCTATTGCATATTACGGGGCGTTGTTGTTACGCGCGAACAACATCTCTGTATACTCTCTTCTAAATGTTACAAAACAGTAATCACGTCTAAAAACGTACGGAGGAGGTTGCTTCAACCTGAATATAACCTAAATACATATAATCGAAGTATGTCATCAGGTAAATTCGTCTAAACTTTTATTCTTTTCTGCGATCCTTCCTCTCCCTCTCTCTCTCTCTCTCTCTCTCTCTCTCTCTCTCTCTGGAAGTAGCTAACATGTATTCAAGCGTCTGTGATAAATACAGG
This sequence comes from Lasioglossum baleicum, assembly GCF_051020765.1. NCBI lineage: Eukaryota > Metazoa > Arthropoda > Insecta > Hymenoptera > Halictidae > Lasioglossum > Lasioglossum baleicum. The sequence goes on from NC_134938.1 coordinate 12,518,788, forward strand.
CAAGGATACAGCGGATTCCTTGCGCAAGCTTTCCTGCGATACTAATTCATATATTGTCGTCCATTCTCTGCTCATTTCACCCACTGATCAACGTGCAATATAATAAACGCGATACAAAATACTCCCTCTGTCCCATGATAATAGTAGCAGTTGATGAATTTAATTTGTCCCATAATAATACATAGTAGCAAAAGAAAATAAATATAGAGCGAAACATTTATTATCAAAAAACTACATGACATTAAATAATAAATGAGAAATATTACTCCTAATTTTTATTTTGAGTGTTCAGATAGTTTCTGAATTTTTCAATAATTTTGTTACTGCATTTCAAACTTGTAGATGGGATCCCTTGGCTGCGAAGCTTTGCTTTCCCCATATGCGAGAGCTTAAAACTATTGGAAACATCGTTCTTCATTCCTTGCAGCATAACTTGTTTTTTCATCTTACTTTTACAACTGAAATAAAACAATTGGGTAAACTTTACTTTAACGGAGTTAAAATTTGTGAGTTTCTCCTATAAATTATGACGTATTTGGTATGAAATCCAGTAGAGTTGTGCCCGGGGAAGATGTAGATCGAAGTTTCGATCCTGTAGGATCAATGGTTCAGAAGTTATGGTTGCTTAAAGTTGTTCAGTGTTTTTGACAGATATTATAGCCATATGTATTAGTTTATAGTCAGGATCGCGCGCCGCTAGATGGCAGCACGGGAGCGGCGCCCTTTCCTGTCAAAAACACTGAAAAATGCTCAACTTTAAGCAACCGTAACTTCTGAACCATTCATCCTACAGGACCGAAACTTTGAAATACATAATAATTTATAGAGGAAAGGCAAAAATTTTGAGTCATCAACCATCAATAATCGAACCTTATTTTCTATGTGGTAGTAGTTTTTTCAGATCAAAAATAAATTAAAATTGTACTAAATTCCGTCGAATTTTACACTCTAGCATTATTTGAAAATTGATAAAAGACATAATTGGGTTGGCAAATTCGGTTACCGTAATTATAACCACGAAAATTGTTTAAGGACGACACCGTAGCACAATACGTGAATGCATTGAATGGGCTTGGGGAAAGAATGAAGCGAAATAATGGCACTCTAGTCTAAAAGAAGCTTTGAATGAATCTACCGTAAATAATGGAGTATCGCGAGCGTAATGAAGGGAGCACCTTTCATTTCAAGCTGGAATTCTCTCGACGAACAAAGCTTCTCGAAAAATCAGATGTCTGTTGACGGACGATTGATACGAATAATCGTACCTTCTCTCGTTTAATCCAGAAAGAAAAGTGTATCCCCGGACAGAATTAGTCGAAAGCAACGCTGCGAGGAGAGTCCGCTGTATCGCGTTTTACTGGTTTTTTAACGTGTGGCTGAAAGTGCGCTGCTACACGTAACACCGTTCCTAAATGCGATTTATCTCGCACAACTCAGGCTTCCTGTGCCTTTTCTCGCTATCTAGCTATGTAAATTAACGTTATAAAAGGTCGTACAACGAACGGGAGTGTACGGGAATGGAGGGGGATAAGTCACATTGCGTTTTACAGAACAATTATCGTGTAATAATACTCACATTCATCTTGTACAAGTATATTACATATACATATGTATCTCTATAGACATATAGACACAGTTAAATTCATTTGTCTCCGCGACGAACGCGGAGAAATAAAAGGAATCCATTATTCCCTCTTCTAAAAAAGATTACAAAATTCATAGGAAGGAGCAAATTCAAACTGTCGAACAATTTTGATAAAATATTACATTGAATTTCTCCCTTCGGCCAAAAAAGCAGGCTTGGCTACATATAAATATATCAAGGTAAATAGATAGATCGAATGTAAATTATATTCACAGATTAAATTTAAGTCCTCCATTTAATGTCTGCACACAGTGCAAACACGAATGACTATAACTGTGTGTATATAATAGTCGGAGAGTCGAGACCGTCGGAACGTTTGCAGTTACCTTAACCCAAAATTCCTCGCTCGTAAATGTGACAACAATGACGTCAACAAATTATTATTAAAATCAGGGACCATAACTGTTATAACTAAAACGAAAAAAGGCATAGAATTACAAGTATTTCATCGACTAAAATCGTATTGGTTACAGATAAGGATGGAAAGTAACCGAAAATTATTTCTCTTGTTGGTAAATGTTATCAACGAGAGAAATTTAATTCTATCGCTCATAACAGTTATCAATGAGAGAAGTTCATTTGATCGCTCATAACAGTTATCAATAAGAGAAGTTCATTTCGTTCGCTCATAAGAGTTATTGATGAAGGAAATTTGTAATACTTATTATTAAATAATACATCTGTCATGAGCGATATAAATAAATTTCTCTTATAGACAACTGTTATGAGCGATAAAAATAAATTTCTCTTATCGATAACGGTTATGGACTATCGAAACAGTTTTTCTTCATCGATATCAGTTATCGAGGAGGATCCAATTTTTTGAACAGCAATAACTGTTATTTATAACCAAGAAGTATAAAAATCGATATTTTCTATAATTTTCTTCTTCAAAATTGTGTACATTATCTTAAATTTCAATAATAACCAACTTTTTATTAATGATTTTTATATATCGTAGAAAATTTTAGAATAAATGTTATTTTTGGTCCCTGATTAAAATAGCTCTACAGGACGACACAAGCAAGCCGAACATCTCTGTAGTTCTACTGCGCTAGCGTCGCTTTTAATTAAAATCTGTTAATTTTCCTCGGCGAACAGAAATCCAGGAAATACATTTTGTTTCTTCCCGTTTGATCCGCGTCGATTGTAGATTAATACGAGCACGACCGAAAACGAAATTTGCCTTGCAAAACGTATCGGGGCTATCTGAATTACGATCGGAGAACTTTGATCGGAAATGACATTTCTAGCAGTGCATTACGGTCAGATTATATTAGTTCCCTCGGAAATGCGGTCGGAGCACTGCCAGAGAAATCTCTGGAGGGAAATCACCGGGAGAAAAATCTTTTATGGAAGCGTGTGCGCGTGTGCGGCGGAAATGTTGCTCGCGTGGAATTTCGGGCGCTGGAGAATTCTGATCGGTAAGAAAATTTGATTACGCTCCGGACATGCGAAATGTCTCGACTCTCGAACGGTACATTAAATCCTCTATAGTCGCAAAAAGGCCGTACACGATAAACGCAAAAAAATATCCCCTCCACTGTAGTAATCTGATCTCGGCTCGAGTATATCGGTGTGATCCACTACTAACGCGACGCGGAGAGTCGCAGTAGCAGACACAGTTCAAAGGCCCGCGCGTCCTCAAAATGTAACACCAATATAAAAATTTTTTTATTATTACTTATTTTTTTATGAAACTCTCACCAATATATTTGTGGCATTTTTCTGGGCTGCTCTTTACTTTTCCGGACTAAAAAACTGTGCCTTTCTCCTATAAATTATTATGGATTTGGTATGTAATCCAGTAGATTTGTACCCGGGGCGGCTGCAGATCGAAGTTTCGGTCCTGTAGGAAGAATGGTTCAGAAGTTATGGTTGATTCAAGTTGTGCATTTTTCAGTGTTTTTGACAGGTAAGGGCGCCGCCATATTGGTTTGTAGTTGGTTGGCGATTAGGTCGGTGGGGGGGGGGGCAGGTAAGTGGTTCGCGGTTGTCACTACAAACAAATATGGCGGCGCCCTTACCTGTTAAAAGCACTGCAGATTGCTCGACTTTAAGCAAGCATAACTTCTGAACCATTGATCCTACAGGACCGAAACTCCGATCTACAGCCGCCCCGGGTACAAATCTACTGGATTAGATACCAAGTACATCACAATTTATAGGAGAAAGGCACAAATTTTGAGTCCGCGAAAGTAAAGTTTACCTTTTTCTGATTAAAATAATACCAAACACGATATATTTAATTTCAAATGTGTTTAGTGGTTTAATTGACGATGAAAGTTTCGGGCACAAGGAAGGACAGCGTATGGGAAAGAAGTTCAAAAAGTAGTGTCCGTCTACAAACTTTGCAAACAAACCTCCCCGAGGTCTTTGCGACTATAGAGGATTTACTGTAATACTAACAATAAGTCGCGAGAAGCATCTCGTTTACGTATCCTAGGTGTCAACGACATTATTACTCTCATATTTATCATTAACTTTCTCCTACGTCGTATACGGTATACAGTAACGCACTCGCTTCAAAATCGTCATCGTACTTAGAATAAATCAACAGAGGAAAATAAAACAATTGCATAATCACACCGCGTTAAGTCTCATTTGGCTGACGAATTGCACGCTTCAAGAACGAAAAGATAACCTCCACAGGGTGTCCCAAAATTGTCGGAGAACCTTCCCGAGAGCATTTCAAGCAACTTTTTCCTTTGCGGAAATGTTCCACGCGGCTTTGTTAGGGAGTTATTAACGAAAAACGTGGACCAATCGGAGCGCGGCTGGTTCCGCTGATAGCGGCGTTGCCATTGGCCAAACTAGAACGCTGTAGCCGCGCTCGGATTGGTGCACGTTTTTCTTGAATAACTCCGTAACAAAGCTGCGTAGAAGATTTTCGTAAAGAAAAAAATTACTCCGAATTACTTCGGGAATGCTTTTCAAGGAAGTGCAACATTTTTGGGACATGCTGTATATCACCTGCCGCGTGTCCACTCTTCAAAAAGTACTTTCATTTTGATCGGTTCGTGTTCGTTTTTGTAATGGACTTTCCCGGAATTTTCAACAGGAAATATTTGTATTATTGCATTTTGTTGTTGGTGGTGATCTAAGGTAAACACTGATCGAATTAATCATTTGCACGTCATATAGTTCGGTCACTATACGGGGGCTGGTCGATCAATCAATCACGCACGATCGAATTAACTTCCATCCGCGGATATCAAAGTGGGAGTACTTTTTCGCGACACACTCTATTTAATATGCATTAAATCGATCCGAAACACGAATGCACAACGCAACAGTGCAACAAGTATATTATTCTGCCGCTACTCAGCCACGTAAATATGGCTCCCTGTTTTATACGTGATAATTCGAATATGCACACAGACAAACAGGGACGCGCGAGCGAATTATTTTGCGATTATGTTACGTCGCTGAAAAACAATGTTCCTCCTATAGAAAGTCCCTCTAGGATGGTTGCGACAATAACAGAGCTAAAAGCTGTTCGCCGTACACGATTCTGTTTGACGGCACGCGGCTGCAGAGGTCGGCGATATTCAGCGAGAAATAAATATTTTCAAATAGCACTTGATATTTCAGATTTTAGCTGGCTGAGAAAAACAGTGTTTCGAACACGACAATTTCGTAGACAATATAGTTTTATTTTGTCAAACTGATTGCGAGTCACGAAATAAAATATTTGTATTTTAACAATTTTAAGAACCTAGATCGTGAAATAAAATATTTCCATCAAACGATCTGAAAATATTTAAAATAAAATATTTCCATCAAACGATCTGAAAATATTTAAAATAAAATATTTCCATCAAACGATCTGAAAATATTTAAAATAAAATATTTCCACCAAACGATGTGAAAATATTTAAAATAAAACATTCCCAGATAAAAAGTTCAGAAATATTTTTAACGTACTTCGAATAAAATGCTATTTTAAAAACTGATTGCATCAAGAAAATAATTTACTTTCAAAATTGTAGACATAGTTTAACCTTCGCAAGGTAATTTGTGGTCTCAGAGACTCCAGCTTCGGAATTTTGAAAAGAATTTTTATACGAATAAAATTAAATCTGTTTACTTTTTGTCCTGTGTTATTCTTTATCCCAAATTTATTAAAAACGAGGTTATTTATGAAATTCACTTGTGGGGGGGGGGGGGTGTAGGAGACCCCTCCTACTATTTATGTGTGATTAGACCTCAAATTGCGAGAATTAAAATCTATTTTACCCAGCTCTGCTCGGCGCGTACGTCACAAAACCAAAACTAACTGTAATAAACGAGCAAGCGAACGAAAGAACAGATTCTTAGCACGCGAGACGAGAGAAACACATTCCTCTCTCTCTCTCCTATTATTTTTCTTTAGGACTTCCTCGAATGTTATTGTCCCTGGATGCATCGGATAAATTACCGCGAAATCGTCAAAAATGTGTGACTCGATTTTTAAGTACTTTTGCGAGCTCGTCCGCAGGAATTGTGTGTCAGTGATAAGATATTGGCCATGATTTCTTGCGGGCAGTGATATTGGCGGGAAAGTTGCAGTCGTCGGCATAGTTCAAAGGCCCGTGCGTCCTCGCAATGTAATACCAATATAAACATTTTTTTATTATTACTTATTTTTTTATGAAACTTTCACCAATATATTTGTAGCATTTTTCTGATTAAAATAAGACCAAACACGATATCATTTCAACTGTATGTAGTGGTTTAATTGACGATGGAAGTTTCGGGCGGAAGGAAGGACAGCGTATGGGAAAGAAAGAGACGCGGACTCTCTTTACACGCGCTGTTCTTCCCTACGTTCGGTTCGGTCTTTGAAAAAAGTAGTGTTCGTCTACGAAAAATGTAAATGAACCTCCCCGAGGCTGTTGCGTTTATAGAGAATTTACTGTATATACAGGATGTCAACAATTGCTATCTAACGTTATCACCTGAAATATCTTTGTTGTTTGCAAAGATACATTAACCCCTTGCGCCCTATGATTTATATTACGGTTTCATTGATCAGAATTTTTTTGTAGTTCGTAATTTCCTATAAAAGGAGACAAATTTTATCTATTGTATGCCTACATGTTCTAGATTAAGTATGCATTAACAAAACCAAAATTGAATTTCATCTCGGTTTAAAGGAAGTAACATACATATTTATTAGACTCTGTTCAGAATCTTCATCACGAGTCTACATGATATTGTAGGGCAAGGGGTTAAATGTCTTGAGGACAAAGTTGAATGGTAAATTGGGGCTCATACGACACAAAAAAAATTTTTGTTTTTATGTAATTTTTTTTAGAGATATTCATTTTTTTTAATGGAACCACACTGTTTTAAACATCTACAATGTTTACGAATTCATTACCCCTTTCATTACGAATTCAGTGACTATAATTACTCAAGGTCATTCAAGGTCACAGACATAAAATACGTATAAAATTAGTAGAATATACACAAATACACATGTGATGATGAATTCATTTTTCACAATCAAATAATAACAATTTTTAAAATTTTTGCAGGATGACACGTTGATGCTAAAATCGCCGCACATGCGCGAGAAAACCTGGCAGACATCTCATCACTGGTGTGCGAAAGCGTGTTTCAGCATGGTTAACAATTGTTGCATCGCCGAGATGCATTTGAATTATCGAGTTGATGCGCCAAACTAGCGTGTTGCACGGAATCGAGTTCTAAATACTGATTAAACATGATTTCGACTTGATCGTTGTCAGAAAAGCGGTCGGGAGAAATAAACTAGCTACGACTTAAGAATTACCAACACACACACTGTCATCAAATATATTCTGTGTACTAATTCGAAGTAAAATTAACAATTTTATACAACCCAAGAGGACGAACACTACTACTGCAAAATATATACTAACAAATATATAACTTAGTAAAATCAATATAAAATATATAGTCAATGATATTAGATGATTAAATAATCATTTTTGTCAATTCATTAAAAATACCTTACAAATAGTCGAAATAGAAGACGAAAGATCAATTAAATCGTTCGATCGGAATTAGGAATCTGATCAGATTCTATTTTATATTAACAAATCGAATGGAACATATTTAAAAAAAAAGAAAATACACAAATTGTTTCTAATATTTACTAGTTTCATATGATATCTATTCAAGTATACTTTGTATAAATCATATATTCTCTATGTGTTCATTTCCCAAGGAAACCGATTTGAACAGAGCCACAAATTGCAACGTTTCTTGTTTTCGTTGCGCTCATGCTCGTCGAGGGGATAATAAATCCAGCTGAGCCCCATTATCCAGAAATACGTAAAATAAGTCGGACAAGATGGCGCAAGAAATTACGAGGATCGCCATGGAAACGAACAGGCTGGATCGAATAAATAGTGCACATGGTTGATGCACTTGACCGAAAAATCTGTTTCTCCGATAAGGAACTGCCAACTACAATTTTCACCGAAAATGAATCGTTTTGCACGGATTGCTAAAACGTGTGCAGCAACGTGTATAAAATACGTTTGTCAAAGCGACCTACACGAGTTACACCAGGCCTGGGCAACTAATCTTAGATCCTCCCCTCTCCTCGGTCCTGCTTTGGAGTGTAGGAGGAGGGTGGGGAGACTAGGAGTCACGTGAGGGAGAGCATGGTAGGGGCAATGTGAAGTAGTGGGGGAAGAGACAACGAGAAAGTTGCCCGCGGGCCTGAGCTACACGAATCATTCATACTATCGGTTTTTAATAAATTATTGTCTTGATTGTTTAGACGTTTAGATTAATCCATCGAATTGCCCCTTATTTTTCGGTGACCCAGTCAGTGAAACACTCGAACCAATACACCGATCGAATCGAATTCAAGGTCGATCTCGCGAATCACTAGGAAATCTGTTCTTGGGTTGAAGCTTCGAATAAAAGCTCGGAAAACTAACGACACACCGACGCTACGAAACGCCGCGGTTAAATCTCGCAGAGATTCGAGGAAACAACGACAACAGCTTGTAGAGGCTACGTTTAACTATACAGTACAATAAAATACGAGGCGAGGGGTATCTGGATTTGGAACGAAGCTGTTAATACCTGAACATTCCCCGCGTCCCGCTGCTGCTTCTATCTGCGACAGAGTTCAAACAAATTCTTATTTAGTATGATTACACATCGGTTTCGATGCCTAATTACTGTATTATTTGTTACGAGGGTTCACCAAGAACAGAAAAGACTGGGACGTTTGATCGATCAGCCAAAACGGATGACTCACCTGCGCAGCAATGTCTCGTTTGTCGAAAACCCAGGCGTCGGTGTCCAGCCATTCCTTCCTCTCGGCGGTTATGGAGGCTGCACGCGAGGGATTCTCTGCCGGCATCGGTCTGTCGGGAGCCTTCCTCTTTCTCGGTGATTTCGTGACTTGGATCGCGGAGCTCCCCACGGGACCATCATCTTGAGAACATTTCGCACCGATCACAGTGTGTCCACCTTGAAACTTCACAGACTTCTTCCTTTTAACCTTACCGGGATGCGGGGTCGAACCGCCGGGAGACGTTTGCAGCGTCTCTTCCTCTCGCTTCGATTCAGGATCTTCTGTTGCCTCGGGATCGTTCGGTCGACACCAATTTTTCTCCTCGACCGTGGACACCTCTGTAATTGCGGACCTGCCTTTTGTCCCGGTCGACTCGACCGCGCTATCCAAGATCGATACGTGGAACGCGTCCTTCCGGGATTCGGAGGACTCGATCGCCTTCGCCTCCAGGCCCCTGCGGATGCTGGTCACCGACCGGTGTCCCGGCATTTGATCTCTATCTAGTTTATCTCTATCGTTAGTTTTAGAATCGTTGTCGGTCGTTGCCTCACGCCGAATCTCGTAGTACTTAACGAAGCTTCTAACTCTACCGGGGGTTATTGTTACAGTGTCGCGGGATTGGTCGTCACTTACAGCTACGGGTGTTACGGCCCTGTTATTGTCATTATTATTACAATGGGGTCGAGGAATCCTCCTAGCTATGGCACTTCTGGCGCCGCTACCCGTTCTCCTGCTTAAATCTAACTGTTCGCCGGCCGGGCCGGCGTCATCCGGCACGCAGTCATCGAGCCCCTCGTCATTGCGATCCTTTGCGTCAGTCTTTTCGCTGCAGCCTGCTACCTGTACAGACACCGCGCAGCTTTCCACGCTCCTGTCGGTCTTCTCGGCGTGCATTCTCCGAGTTTCGAGCATGCTCTTCGACGCCCTCCAGTCGTTATCCTCGTCGTCCCCCAGCTCCGATCTGTGCACGTCCACCTTTACGACCTCCGTGTTCCTACAGAGGCTCGCTAGAGATCCGAACTCGGTCGCAGATGCTGCGAAGCTGAATCTTTCAGGCTTCTCCGACGATTCGTCCGATATTTGCATCTCTCTGGAGATGTGCGAAGACTTCGTTGGAATTTGGTTATCGCGAGCGTAGCTGGTAGCAGAGGAAGAAAATTCCTTGCTCTCGTTCGCTTGCAAGATGCCGTCGCTGCCGCCGTGTTTCTCATTGTTTACCGGTCTCAATCTAATGTTGCTGAAATTAGAGAGCAACTCGTTCAGCACGTCGCACTTCGCCTCGCCAGCATGCTTCTTGGCCGGCTGGATGATCATAGGGGATCTCGGCCTGGCAACCGGGACCTCGATCTTCTTCGGGTTCTCCTTGAACTTCGACAACGCTTTGTGGATCACCATGCCCGTCTTTATCGAATCAACCAGCTGGCAGACTGCTTTGCTTTCCTCCTCGATCGGTTCCTCGTTCATCACCGACGATTTCGGATGAGCAGCCACGATCTTGCAGCTGGTCGTCCCGGTCCAAGTCTCAGCCTCGTCTTCGCAGAGCATATTCTCTAAGAACGAGTTCCTCCGGATGCTAACCGGCACGCTAACCACCCGCCTGACGGGTACGTCGCTCGTGGGCTCGGTTTGAGAACGCGAGGTATCTTTCTCGATTTCTTCGGCGCTCGTCGCGTGCAATTCTTCGAGAGCACCGTCGAGCTTGTTCGAAGATGTGGTGATCGGTTCTATATCTTTCGCTTCGGGAATATGACTGTCGTCTGCGGAGTCATTCGACGAGAAGTCATTGCAAACTACCATGTTCCGCAGAGATTCGCTGACAAAAATCTTCCGCTTGTACTCCTTACACGATTTGTTGGAGGACTCGGTGCTTACTCTCTCGTCATCTTGATTTTCAACAGATAATGCCTTTTCGCTCGCACTAATTTCTATACTCTTCGAGAACGAATCGCGTCTGCCCACGTCGTTCGTTACCGACGTACGATCATTATCAATTATTGTTTGGTTTATTGTCAATTTTTCTTCACTGGCCTCGACGCCTTGGTCACCGATCAATCGTTTCTCTATCGTCAATTTCTGTTCGACAACGTCATCCAAGGCTTCGCTGGAAACCGTGGCCTCGGTACTTCTAAAATTACTGCTAGCATCCTCGAAGAGTCCTTCGGATGAATACGGTTGGATACGATGTTCTATTTTGTCCTCGCTGACTCTAAATTCTTCGGTAGGTCGAATAAGATCAATCGGCACGTCCGACGCCGTTCTGTCATCGTTGACAGCCCCCCTCCGCCAGGTCTCTTCAAGCTCATCCAACGCAGAAGCACCTGCGGATGGAGACTCTGCGGACTGCAACGCATTAACCGAGTAACTAGGATCAAAGGATTGATCCTGCAACTCCGCGAAAGTCGAGCCACGACGTGAATCCTTCGGAGGAGCACCAGCATCGTCGCTCTCATCGGACGACTCTCGATCGGCTAAATCTATGGAAGTACAGGTGTACTCGAACGGGATCTCGTCGTTGCGAGTCTCCAAAACCGTGTTGAAAGGTACGTCACCGAACTCGTCGGAGTCGCCAGAGTTCTGCCGACATTCTTCAACGTGTCCGACCTCTTCGAGTTCCCCGCTGTCCAAGATTTCCGTCAGCTGTACGGTAGGCGTGTCAGCAGTTTCCTGATCCGCGAGAGGCCCGATGTTCTCCAAGCTATTGTCCGCAGCATCTCCGTCCTCGCTGAGATCATGGTCAGGAGTGGAGGAACTCGGTGATTGGATGACGAATCTGACTTTGGTCAGTCGCGGAACGGCTGGCGGATCCTCAAAGTCACTGTAGCACATCGGGCCAGTCGATCGCCGGATGTTTAGCTTGCTGCTTCTGTCGATGTAGTCCTCGAAGACGAAGCAATTGGGATCGTCGATGAAGTTGTCCGCGAAGGTGGTGCCCCACCTGTTCAGACACTTCTCGAACGGCAGGTTGGTCGTGGTGACGCGGAAGCACATGTCGCCCTCTTCGTCGTCCAACGAGTGCTCGAAGGACTCGTGGAAGGATTCGCGGATGGTGCTGACCAGCTGAACGATCGCTCCGGTCCTAGAGTCCTCTTCGCGCGGCAGGCTGTTGGCCATCACGTTCTGGAAGTCGTGCAGAGTGAACAGCAGCGGCGGATACTTGTCCGGCTCCTGTCTCGACAAGGTATCGAATAAAGGAAACGCGCGCTCGTTCGAAGCGGCTGCATTCCGGGCGTCGTTCCTGTTTTTGTCGCTCGTGCCGTTGCTCGTTTCCTTAGTCGGTATCAAGTCGGCGTCTTCAAACTGTCGGGACAAAGGCTTGACAGCCTCCCTCGCTGCGGGACTTAGGCTGCTCAAAGTTTCCCCCGACCTTTCTATTGGCCGACCGTTTGAAATCGCTTCTTCTTCCTCCTCGTCCCGGTGACGTTTAACGATGTGGGGCTTAACTCTTCGAGTTGCTCGCGGAGGCGGCGGCGGCGGCGGTGGAGCCAGACGTTTTCTCTCAAGCTTCCTCAGACTAGTTGGTGACGTTCCTTCAGAGGGTTTCACGGTTCCGGCGAATTTCGCTTTGCGCTTTTTGCGCCGCGGCGGGACTGGTGGTGTGCTTGCTGATTCTGCGCCTGCAATAATCAGTGGTCGATCATTTCTTTACATGCAAGTTTTAAGCGTACACGGGTTTCTTTAAAACGACTTCTTCGGGGCGAAAATAATTCAAATAAATAACGCGAGTCGGTTCTTCACGGTCAAAAATCACTATATTTCCCAATTGTATTAACGGTTCATTCCACTGCGACGTTAAATTGATAGAATCACCACTGTTCGATTAATATGAAAACGAAGAATATTGTAATAATTACATTTGTGCATGGCGGAGAGGTAGCTCCAGCAGGCGGCGAGTTTGTTTAAAAATGATTCGAGACGCGGAAACGCGAGACTGTCACGGGCGTTAGACCGTCCGAGGGATACTAAAGGCGATTCTCTACAAATGACAGAGCCCTCAACCCCTCTCCGACACGCGGTCAATAGCAGTGATTCAGTAACGCGAGCAAGTTTAAATTTCCTACTGAATGAAGGAAGACCCGCGTGGAACGCTAAAATCAATGACATCTCGAAATATCATCCACGACGCAGCTCCTAACTTCGCCTACGCAAACTACGCTCGGTAAAAGTTCTCAAACAACAAGCAATATCGATTTTTTATACATTCCTTGATTACTCAGTAAGAACATGACTTTTAATACGAAATTTTGGCTATATTTTTAAGAGATCGACTCTCTGTTATTTTTGCTTTCCTGAAAATTGCACTAACTCGGAAGTTGATGCTTCATAAAATAGAAGAGCAAAATTTTACCGATGCTTTATGTACACAGGCATTTTAAAGATCTAATTAAGGGCGAAAGTTTAACGTAGCCACTCGCATTAAATTGGAAAATAGAGGGAAGTAACGAATGGTGCCGCTCCGAACTCTGAGCAAGGCTTCGCCCGCTAAATGGATAAGAACAATTCGATTAGGTTACGTGAACGATGCAGCCACGTTCGACATAATGGACATAATGGCCTTAACAATATTCTCCCGCGGTTATTACGCATAAAAGAACCCACGATTTTGATCGCAATATTTAAACACAAACATGATTATACCAGGAAAGTTTTGTCCATTCTTAAAAGAGTTGATTTTAATCAATAGTTTGTAGATAACGCGAATGTGATTTTTATGAAACACGAATCTACAATTTGGACAGAACTTTCCGGTAGGCCTAACGATAAGTACCTGCAATTAAGCATCTGACTGACTATATAAAGACTTGGCGGCTCGTTCTACTGACGTCGAAGTCCTCTATATTAAGCAGTATACTGGCGGACTTAAGTGCGTTGTTGTCGACGAGATCGCTCATGTATACGCTGTTTGCATTATGATTGCCCATTGCGCTGGATGCGGCACTGCTGTACGCGCTCGAAGTGTTTTGGACCGATGCGCCATCGGTGGTTCTCTGTACGAGCCATTTGTTCGTCACACTTGACGTATCTGCTTCCGAGGACACGTCGAATCTGATGTCACTGAAATCAATACGTGGACAACCTTCAGCCGGAAGATCAGCAGATACGCTTTCATCGAGGATACCGAGAGCCTGCTCGCCAGGCACATCGAAATTTTCAACTATGCTTAAATTACAAACAATAACATTAATATCTGCTAACACTGTTTCTCGCAATTTGATGAACATGAGTAACATTTACAGAACCGTCTCGAGTCCCAAGGAGTGCGGTCGTGCTCCCTTTATTTAAAAGATTACATAAATAAATAAATGATTGTAATTATAAGTGAGTATACATTAGAGATGGATCATATCCTCAATCATCTGTTCATGTATGAGATCGTGTTTCGTTTTAACACACGTCCCATTAAAAAAATAAGCTACGTTACTCACTTCAAATAATTATTTTCAGCTACGTTCTGTTCGTGGTTCTGCCTGGAGATAGCGTTCTTGCGGGAGCTGGCTTGCGAGAGGACCAGCTCGATCGTGTCCGACGAGCTCTGCAGCATCTTCAGAGCTTCGTCGTACCGCAAGTGCAATAAATTCTGCCCGTTAATGGCCACGATACGGTCGCCTGTCGCCGATAAATTTCATTGAATTAGTATGAATGCCGCGTAGAAGAATACTCCAGGAAACGTACCTTTGTTCACGTTCCCTGCCATGTCCGCCGAACCACCCACCGATACCGCTTGAACGTAAACGCCGCCGTCGTTACCCTCTGTCACCTGCAGTCCTATGCTGCCACCGTGACCCCTTTCCAGTTTAATCGTCTGCAGGATCCGCTCCTCGGCGAAGGATAATTCTTCGAGGCGAGCGGCTAAGGACGCGGACATCGACTCGTCCTCGGTAACGTGGAACGTTTCGTCGTCCGTGCGGATGTCAGCATCTGCAACACAGAGAAATCGCACGTTAGACACCGTGACAAATTGCAACAGCATTTTAACAGATCGTAAGATCAGGTGTTACTAACTGAGCACATATGCTTCCGGTAAGGGGGACTCTGTAGACCGGCCGGATAACGATTGGATCGATGATTCCGCGTCTGATTTCAAGGAGAGCGACTCCATGTCGTCGGTAAGAGCGGTGTCCTTCTGCACGAGGCTGTTGTAGATGGCTCGCGTTCCCATTTTTACCCCCAGACGCCGTGGTAAGCTCGGTGTACGGTAACCACCCGGTTGCTTCGATGTTCCGTAATTCGGTAAGCTCGAGGTCTTCATCTACAGGCACACATCCATTAATTTCCAGTTATAATTCATAGAATTACACAAAAATAGTGCGTCATATAAAGGGGAACAATCCTACTATATGTATTGACTCACACATGTTTCAATCTGCATTATCTATTGGGTAACTCTGACGAGCATCGGCAGCGCTCCAAACTACGATTTACAACTACAAGGGCGGGTGTTATGAACTTTTACTAATTTTACGCACCTTGTGTAGCGACTTCTTCACATCGTTCACGTCCCATACCTCATCTGGAACCGGAAAGTCCACTTTCCGATTGATCCCGACCTTGTTTATAGCCGCGTACAGCTCCTCGGGATTAGCAGGGTTTTCTATCTGATCGACATTATTCGACGACATGATTTTAGGTAAGGAATATCCGCACTCGGTTTCCGCTCCCAATTCTATCCGAGGACAGCTGTACAGTTGCCCGTTGGCTTTCATCACCTTCGCGTCCAACGAACAGGGTTCATTCGAGGTGGTCAGACTTCGCTCGGATTCATCTTCCGTATCACGGGACTCACCCTCCGGCTCTAATCGAACGTTCACTTGCGCGTAAAGAGCGTCTTCTTCGAAAGAGTAGGAGCCGGGCTCGCGAAGAGGATCTTTAGGCTTCGACACCGTGTTCGTATCCTTCTCGGGATTCTCGTTCTCCTTGTTTTGATACTCCTCGAGCTGCATCGGGTAACTCATCCTCAATTGAGCGTTCTTCACGGTGTTCGCTATCGCTATCTTTGTCTTGCTGTCGTGAGACTTCGCTTTCGACGGCGAGGCTTTCGTTTCCAGCGTCGTCGGAACTCCGAACTCTGTAAACGCGACCGTATTATTATTATATAATAATATGATTCTAACTGTATCATTGACTCGCAGACGTTGATACACACCTTTCGCAAGTCCTTGAAGCGAGGTGAACTCGGAACGTAACCTCAGGAAGAATTGGTGATGCAGGGAGGTAAGCTTGAAAGCGAAGTAGCTTCTGGAACATAAAAATACTTTTAAGCTCGACGTCTTGCGCCATTGCATTCCCCATACGAGAAACCAAAGTGTACTATACGCTAACTTGGTTTCCTACCGAACACAGTTAACGAAGCGGGACTTACTTCCGATGGTCCATTCTGAGTTTGAACTTGCATCGCTTCCCATTAACTTTGCTGTAAACGACCAGGCAGTTCTTGCTGTAGCTCAACGTTTGAATGTCCTTCCACTGAAACTGAGCCAGCTCGATCCTCTCTCTGGGCACGCCTCCTCGCTCGAACAGCTTCAAGCCTTGCGCGTGGATGGCCAGCCAGACGTTGCTCTCCGTTTTCTTCTTACTCTTCTCCCTCTTGTCGATCTTGTGATTCGCGTTGTTATTATTATTCATGTTGCTGTTGTTGTTATTGCAGGCTTCGACGCGATTCTTCGAGATCTTCTGGCCTCCGTAGATGTCATTCGAGGTCGCGCTTTTCGTCAGAGCCGGCGGCTTCATTTCGTCCCCGTTGTACGGGATCTTCGGGAGATTCTCACAGGATCCCAATCGCGCGATCTCGATCCGACCGCGGATTGGATACTCCTGAGCTCTGTCTTGACCGTAAATGTTCTCCGTGCCGTCGTGCAAACCGTCCGACTTACTTCGATCCTTGCTGGCGGTGCGCTTCCGTTGCTGAGCCATCACCTTCTCGAGCTCCTTCGAGTCGACCGTGGCGATGTAGTAATGAGACCCGTAATCTGCCAGCGTCTGTGCGTGAGCAATGAACATATCCTCAGCTTTGTTCGAGTCCAAACCCCGTCTGTCTCGGTGAGCTTGGTGGAGGCGAGCTCGGAAAGTGTCTGTCTCTCCGCTGTTGATCTGTGATTGGCGCTGGTCGGTGTTGAGGATCAGTGACTCCGGGATGTAGTGCTCCAACAGGAAATAATCGCCGCAGCCGTGTTCCTACAGAAATACGGAATGTTAGATTAGAGTCTATTCAAGTCTCTACTAGATCTAGAGTCTGTGTAGAGTCTATTGTAACCCTTGAATGGATGCATTGTGGTGAAACCAAGATTTTCATGGTGTTTGATATGGTCATATTCAAGATCGTATCAGAGGATTTTACAATCATTGATTTCGAACAGTGTCAAGCACACGTCCACGAAAACAGTCGTTTTTCCATTTACTCACGTTCACGTTGTAATTCCCGAATTCGGCCTGAAGTGCCAATCCAGTTAGATTAATTAACTCCGAACACGGGCACACCAGCTGTTGCTCCAATATACATCGTCGTATTTGCAGATACAATAGATGTTTTGATATCCAACTCCTGCGCGAATAACCCACAATTTATTGACGTGTAAACAATCCAAACAACGCTGCTCCAGTTTATTTTATGTTATAGACGATTATAATATATATGGAACAAGCACTGCCGTTTATTTGTAGGCTTGATTGTTCCGTGGGAAATAATACGGTGCAGAATTTTATACATACCTTATTCCACGAAGAGATGGTAGAAAGAACCTGAGCCTCAAGTACAGCATGAAACTAGTCGGCAGACCCAGGAGACCCTTACTCTTGCCGCTGCTTAGCCATCCCGGTGGTGCGACTTTATTCAATTTTGTTTCCGGTGGTAGAATTGCAAAATCACCCGCCAATAGCACGGCTAAGCCGAGGGTGAAGTTTTCGTCCAGGCTTTCCGCTTGCACGATGGCCTGCAATCATTCGTGAGGTGTACATTTTGCAATCAGTCTCGCAGGGTGAAGAACATCGGGGGATCCCCTGGCCCAGTGCCGGATTAAGCCAGCGCAGGGCCCGTAGCAAATGCTATGACGGGGCCCTAGGCCTTGTACCAGGGCCGTTCGTGTGCAAATGTAGCGCACCTTTTCAACAAACACAATGAATGACCTTTTTCTTTTTTAGCAGAAGTATCTGTGCCCCCTGGAATATAAAAGAATCTCAAAGGAGTTCTCGATATCTTAAAAATTGTTTTGATCTTATAGACATGTCAAAAACAGTGTCACCCTTTTTCCAGTAAATGATCCAAAGAAACTAAGAAGGGTACACCACCTGGCAAATTCTAAAATTACATTCGCAACGAATCGGCGATATTTCATAATGATTGATGCCTGTTTCGCCGCGCATACGATAATCGTTGATGTCGCATAACTCATGGTTTGTGGATTTGTCGCACGCAACAATTAATCTCGGCAGAATGCCAGAATTTCTCTTGAGTTCACGCCGGAATTCGTGGTCTCGTGAATAACCGGCCGCGTCTTGTAGTCAGGGTTGCCTACCGAGTCGGCTTGGCCGGAATTGCCCCGGAATTGAAACTGTCTTATTATTTTTTACATATTTTTTTTGTACGTGAAAAAAATTCCTCGGAAAACTAGGTTAAGTGATTTCTCAGAATATTGTGAAATCACATGTGTACATTTTAGCTTTGGGCAATGTGTCCATTCAGCTAGTCGTAGAACGGATTTCGAAATAGATACGACTTACCGGTTCATTACGAAATTTCGTTCTAATCATATCCAAGTGAACTTGATATTTCAAGTTCAAGTTCAAGTTCACTTGGATACGATTAGAACGAAATTTCGTAATGAACCGATAAGTCGTATCTATTTCGAAATCCGTTCTACGACTAGCTGAATGACCTATTGGTCACCGCGATTAATAGTTAAGAGAGTCATCAGTTCTGGTAGACATTTTACTTTATCAATTTTTATGAATCATATCGTCCTTTGAACTCTTTCGCGTGCATATGCGCGTATCAAATATAATTGTTCAGCAAATTGGATCCCTTATCGACAAGCGACACTCCCCATCGAAAACTCCCGTCGCTTCGTGCTTTCAATTGAACCTCAACTCACCCCATCAATTTTCATCTTCAAAAATTGATCCATAGTTTTCTATCTTATACGAAAAATCAATTTCTAGACTTTACCGAGGCTAGGGGGATGTCTACATGAAACAAAAACTGATCGGAACCGATTATCCATTCAATTTGTTTATTAACCCTTTGCACTAGGAGCTATTTTAACTCGAAAATTAAACATTTTTTTCTACCTAGAATAATTCCATTCTATATAATTTCTTTAATTTTTTTATGAATATAAAATTGACGTAACACCTCCTCCAACAATTAAATCCACCCTCAATAATTAAATAATTAAATAGTAAAAAATAATTAAATGCTACAGGGTCATTCCATGCCAAATCGATCACTATTTGCAGGCACCACCGTCGATTTTGTTCTAAATAAAATATGTTGTAGTCCATGTGAAATTAGGGGGGGTTTAAGTCATCATTTTGCCGGTTTCGAATTTTTTAGAAATGGCAGCCCTTTAAAATTTTCAATTTCTGCCCATTTTGGCGAAAACGGGTCTCACTTACGAATCTCGGGAACTGTTTGTCCGATTGAGCTACATTTTCTTTTTGTTTTGTTCTCAAAGGATTGGGCTATTACAAAATAATTTTTTCAACCTCGAAAGTCAACTTTATAATGTCGAAAAATTTCAACAAATTCTTTTTTACGTTTTTTTTTCGATGAGGGGCCAGAGTGATTCAAATTTTGAAAAAATGTGGTTATATTCGTTGAAGTTTCCCCGTTAAAATGAGCCCTTGAAAATCTCCGTTTCAGGTAGAGGCGAGTCGAGCGCACCGCTATTATGGTCCGTTGTCTATGCTGTTGGTCTCGAGAAAATACCAGCAGACTGTATACGACTAAATAACTGTATTTATACCTGGAGAACAATGTAGCTCAATCGGACAAACAGTTCCCGAGATAAAAATTCGTAAGTGAGACCCGTTTTCGCCAAAATGGGCAAAAATTGAAAACTTTGAAGGCCTGCCATTTCTAAAAAAAATGCGAAACCTGCAAAATGATGACTTAAACCCCTCCCCCCCAATTTCACATGGACTACGACATATTTCATTTAGAACAAAATCGACGATGGTGCCTGCCAAAAGTGATCGATTTGGCATGGAATGACTCTACAGCAAATTTTTAGTGGCGCCTCAGAATCGCCACTCGAGTGCTAGGGGTTAAATAACTCACCTGAAACAGATCACCGGCTGTGACCTTCTGAGGATCACAAGTCACTTCCACTCGTTGTCCAGTCAGCATTATAACGACTATACGTCCGCAGCTGCCAGCCTGTTAATAAATTAATTGAAACTAATTAAAATCGAGCTGTTGGTGCAAAAGAAAATAGTCATATTTTGTAACAAGCGAACAATTACAGTAAGGGAAAAATCCAATCAGGCCGCGTCTGTTATGAACAATCAAATGATCCAGACAATGCAACCCATTCAAACTCAGTTCGCATTGAACCCGTTAATTGCCACTATGACCACCTTTCCTAAATTGTTTGATCGAAGTGAATACCGTCGAGAAAAATATGTTCGCACCAAAAGAAACTGTATTACAGTATAATAAAATCTGTATCATTATGGAACATTTATGCAATGGCGGGTTTAACGGTGAGCGGATTAAGCGGCCGTCTGAGGCCCCAGGATACCATAGGGCCCCGAATTTCGCAGCACACATTAATTTTTTTTACAAGTTTATTAGAGTTCTATTGCAACTTTTATTTCTAACTTGAGTTTCAGGGCCCCAAAATTTTTACCGCTTGGGGCCCCCACTTGACTTGAGCTGCCACTGTATTTATGGAACGTTATAAATATTTACTATTTCAATTATGTTTTTGTCTATCGATCGTATTTCTTGGTAAATTTTTACATGTTTTCGGCGCTACGGTTCGATCCTTTATAACAATCAAAGCACTTTTGCTAATTTATTAAAAAATCATCAACGTTTCGATCCCAAGTTTGGATCTTTTTCAAGATTAGTATTTTGAAAATTGCGTCTGTAAAAATAAATATGTTATGAAACATGTTGAAAAACAGAATTTATTTGGTGAACTGTTGTTATTGAGTGATTTGATGTAAATAATATATTGTTCATAAAGACAAACTCACTTGCTTTGGAGAAAATTAGGTATATATAAATTGTGCGACACGTGTATTACGTGTGTCGGACATGCTTGTTATCAAGATACTGATGTACCGTGTATGTTTGAACTCGATCTAGGTTATGCCAATCGATGAACGGCGGTAAATTTGAAAATTCATAATATGTTCTTAAATCCACTCTTACCGATATACCATATTGGTAAATCGTTATTGACATTCTACTTTTTTTGGAATCAATAACATACGATTGTATGTGAGAAAAATAACAAGGTTTATTGGAAAATTCATCATAAGACATTACTGATTCAGTAATGTTGCGTTATATTCATGTATCTTAGGTGTTTCGTACCTAAGGTTAACGCTGTGCTGTTTAATCATATGAATGGTTCCCAATAACAGCCTTTGTTGTAAATCTTTTTCTTTGTCTAAGATTTTGACATTTTCAAAATCAAATCTGTGATCCATTTCAAGTGAATGTTTCGTCAAAGCTGTATGTTGCGGTGGAGGTAAGAAAATATTACGTTTATGTTCTGTGATGCGAGTTTTTAAATTTCTGGACGTTTGTCCTATATATACTTGATTACATCCCAAGCAAGGTATAGAGTAAATAATATCGCAACTTTCCAAAAGTGGTAATTTATCTTTAATGGGGTCTTTAAATAGTTTGGAATTCTGAAGATTGTGTGAATTCTTACTCTTCGAAAAATCCTTCTTATGTCGTTGGAGATGTTTTCAACATATGGTAAAACAAAAAGATTGGATCTTGAAAAAGATCCAAACTTGGGATCGAAACGTTGATGATTTTTGAATAAATTAGCAAAAGTGCTTTGATTGTTATAAAAGATCGAACCGTAGCGCCGAAAACATTTAAAGATTTACTATTTCATGTTGAAAAATTCATAAAAAGTCTACGGCATAAAAGAGGTGGAATAACAACATCCGGTATGGTCTAGTGGCTAGGATACCACCATTCCTCAGCGAACCTTCGCAGGGGTAAGACGTGCCCAGCGAACGGCCCTCTAGCCTGGGTCCGCAGGTAGTCCTCACACCGAAAATCGTAAATACGTTTTACGCGCAAACCAACGACGGGTACATTATCGCGAAACTCCGCGCTAATTTCTCGCACACAATGTCCATGTAGTGCATAGTGAGTGTATCAAAGAAGTTCATAAATTAAAATAAGCAAACCACAGTGAGTGCTATCCAAAAATTGAGCGCGAAAGCGCCTCACATAGCGGGGATAAGTCACCCGCGACAGCAACGACAACGACATCCCTTAAACTTCAACTTCAAGATGCGAAAACTACCACAGAAAATAACAAAACATAAGTTCCGTCTTAACCACCGTGGTGATCGGTCGTGTTTGTTGACGCTTGTGCTGACGAGTCTATAGATTCTGTTTCTGTATATGTATAGTTTCTGTGCGTTAAAGTTACTGTGTTTTTCTCCCTGGGACGTAGTCCTTGGGTATATTTCCCTATGGGAAATATAAGTCATTTTTAATGAGTACTTCCGACATCGGGGATGCCCATTCTCAACGTTCAATAAGCAATACTGTTACTTCACCAACAATGTCTACCTACGCCCAAGCAGCCCAAAATGGAATTTTTCCGAAGAAAGAACAAGCTATCGTTATTGACTCAGTGGAAGGAATCAATATCAAGGAATATAACATGGCCATTGGAAAGTTAATTGATCTATGCAACCTCTGGTTTTCCTCAAGAATCTCACACAGTCGTGTTTGCATGTATGTACTTGACTAGCCAAGCAGTTGTCAATTCTCTTCTCGCAACTCACAAGTTTGTAAACATAAACAACCACGTTTTTGGAATTCGTCCGCTGGTATCTCCGGCAAAACGTATTCTTCTATCTAATGTGTGTCCCATCATTCCACATTATATAATAGAAAATAAATAACAAAACAGAGACAGCTAAAGCGAGACAAAAAAAATAGCAGAATCACTAACGGGTTTGAAAAAAATATGCACAGAATAAGACAGCATGTTAGTCATTGTCAACGCGCAATTAATCAAACAACTTAAAGTTAAAAGTAAAGGTAAAGTTAAAAAAACAAACAGTCAACCGACAGCAACAACAGATGCAGGAATAATGAATAAAACAAAACTAGAGGATCTTCTAGCAACGATTGATAATCAAACCAGAGTAATACAAAACCTTCAACAACAACTAGAGGAGGAAAAAGCAAAGAACCGTCCAACCTCCCCAAATGGCTTTGAGACCTCGAACAGATTTTCAATGCTGGACAGAAGTGACACAATCGCAATAGAGGAACAGGAACCAGTCGGAAAAGACAATACAATAACTGGGAAGAAAAGACCACATCCATGCATGGACAGCCCCACCAGCAGCAAGAAAAAGGACACAGCAGAGACACACACAGCTGGGACCAACAACGGTAAAACACCACCAAAAACAAACGCAAACACCAGCCACGGAACCAGGGCCGCCACGTGGGTAAGAGGCGCCCGTGTGCGAAAGAAATTTAGCGCCCTTTTCCGATCATGATAATAAAATACAATGAATGACCTTTTTCTTTTTTTTTTTTTAATTTAGAATCTCGTTGCACTGTAACATTTGTTACTTCTTCTATGTATTAGGCTTTGTGCCGCACTGACAGCGACAGGCGCCCTTCCCGTTAATGTTTTGGCGCCCCTTCGACGAAGCGCCCGTGTGCGGCGCACAACCTGCACAACCGCACGCGGCGGCCCTGCACGGAACACACATCAACTCGAGGTCATCGCACAGCACACACCACATGCATCCAAGCGCAGGACCCAGCGGACCACCAGCAGGCCCAAGCGGCCCACCATCTGTGCCAAACCACCCACCCATTAATAAGCTAAGTAGCGCCCACACCAAAACATCAACAGATAAAATTGATCAAGCTCTGCCCTCATCCATCAATAATAACCCACCCATTAGCATCAACCTGCACGCAATAAAACCGCCCCCAATAATCCTACACACAGACGCGGTCAAAAACACAATAGCGCAACTATCTAACATAATAAATGACTTCAACATAAAACGAATAAACAACAACAAACACATACTGCAAACATACTCGCTAGAGAACTACAAATTAGCTTGCGACAAACTTAGAGATCTACAAATACAATTCTTCACGTATACTCCGAAATCAGACAAAAATTTCACAGTACTATTAAAAAACATAGAAGGAAATTTCGAACCGGACGAAATTCTATACGCACTAACAAATTTGAAAACAGAAGGATTAACCTTCGTCTCAGTAAAACGTTTCACCACAAAGAAAGCGACGGATGAGGGCAGAGTACTGCCAATATTCATAGTTCAACTATCAGCAGATAGCAACATTAAAAATCTGAGTCAGATCAAATCTATATTGCACACCATAGTAAAATGGGAGAAAATTGTAAAGAGGGACCGCATCCAGTGTGTGCGATGCCAAAGACTAGGTCACGTGGCGGGAAACTGTAATCTCAAATACAGATGCGTAAAATGCGAATTCGACCATAAGCCAGGAGAATGTCTAAGATCAGCCAACTCCCCCGCGGAACTAGAAAAATCAACACCTTATTGCGTCAATTGTAAACAACACGGACACCCCGCATCATACAGAGGATGCCCAAAAATATTAGAAATTAAGGAGAAAATAGAAGCAAGAAAACTAGAATTTCAAACAGATAAAGACAACAGACGCAAATTCACCTCTAACTACACAAAATCAGGTATTTCTTTCAGCCAAATAGCCTCAAACATAAAAACACACACTGATACCACATCACACGTGAACGCAAAGCAGACAAACACACCACAAATACATACTAACTTACAAACTCAAGAACAAACACACGACACATTACTATCACAGATCAAACATATCATAGAAGCAACAATAAAAACACACACAGAACCCCTTTTAACACAAATACAAACCAACAGCAACAAAATCAACACATTAGCAGATGCATTAATAACTAATAAACTCTTAAATGCATAATCACGCATCTAACAACCCTTCAAATAATAATATTACACACACACAAAACACAGCCACAACAACCTTACAGCAACTAAAAATCTTAGAAATAAACGTAAACTCCTTAGTTTCTAACGAGAAAAGGGCATCAATGACAGAATTTCTGGCAAAGCACAATCCGGATGCGGCTCTTCTGTGCGAGACAAAGTTAAATAATAAACATAGAGTTAATTTTAAAAATTATATTTTCGTAAGGTCAGACAGACCAAACTCTAAACAGGGTGGGGGAACCGGCATCCTAATAAAAAGAAACATAAAGTTCAAGACCGTCCAGCTAAAACTGGCCGCATAAAC
Organism: Lasioglossum baleicum; assembly: GCF_051020765.1. NCBI lineage: Eukaryota > Metazoa > Arthropoda > Insecta > Hymenoptera > Halictidae > Lasioglossum > Lasioglossum baleicum. Next base: position 12,544,240 of record NC_134938.1, read on the forward strand.
CGAAGTCGAAACGACAATTGTCCATATTAAATTGCACCAGAAAAACCTTTCGTTAATAGCCGCTTACGCGCCCAGCAGCAACAAGAAAGAATTCTCAGCAGACCTTACAGCCCTATTCTCCAAGCCGGAATTACAGAAAACAAACAACTACTTTTTAATGGCGGGATACCTTAACGCAAAGCATACAGACTGCAACAACACGAATAATAACAATAGAGGCACCAATCTAAAAAGCTGGCTACAAAATAATGAAATTCAATACAGGGTATCCCTAATAAATTCCGCAAAACCATCCTTCCCCCACAGCGGCGCGTATATTGACATCTGTCTGAAAGACAGCAGGCTGAAATTCCACAGCTTATCAAATAACAGTATGTACATTTTCAAACGAAAACAGAGCAGAAAATCCCAACACTACGGAAACTCCGCCGAACTATTTAACATCAGCAGTTAATCTAGATTACATACTCAAACACTTAAATAATAAGAAATCATCAAGCTTCGACATGATCCCCAACATCATACTCAAACACCTACCCCCGCTATACACACGAAACTGCGCGATCATATTTAACAACTGTCTCAATAGATCATATTTTCCGACAGCATGGAAAAAAGCAAAACTCATAGCTTTAAAAAAGAAAGAAAAAAACAGTAGCGACCCCGCCAGTTATCGCCCAATAAGCCTATTACCAAATATCAGTAAAGTTTCCGAAGTAGTAATAAACATAGCATTAGATTCCTACAGCACACAAAACAATATCATCCCAGAAACACAATTTGGTTTCAAAAGAAAACATTCTACAATTCACGCCATATCAAAATTTTCCGCCGACATCTGCTGGACCCGAAACGCTGGCGACTGCGTAGGGGCACTATTCATAGACCTTGAAAAGGCCTTTGACACAGTCTGGCTGGACGGTCTTTTCTTTAAACTAATGAAAAAGAATTTCCCCTCGCACCTTATAAAAATGACCTGGAGTATGGTCCACAATAAGCAATTCCAAGTAACGGAAGGTAATAACACCTCATCCAAAACCTTCACAGTCCGGGACGGTTTACAACAAGGGGCCGTAAACTCCCCCATCCTGTTTAGCCTATATATAAGCGACCTGCTGACAATGTACAACCTAAACAGCGACCACCAAAAAGGTGCGATAGCCTACGCAGACGACTTGTCTACGCAACTAACCATCAATTATAAAAACAAAACTACAAGACTTATTCGACAAAATACAAGATTACTTCCACACATGGAAACTAAAAATAAACATCAATAAATGCGAGACGATACTATTCAGACCATACATATCAATGAAATCCGACGCAAACCAAGACGTACGTACAAACGCAAGACTATTTCACCTACAGGACAGCAAAAACAGAAACATTACAATTCCGCACAAAAAGGTGGTCCGCTATTTAGGGGTACATTTAGATTTTAAGCTGAATTACAACGAACACGTGAACATTCAAATAATAAAAGCACAAAAGGCGTTTGCAGCGGCAAAAAGAATATTCTATTCCAAAGAACTAGACTCAGAGGTGAAACTCCTCTGCTACAAACTTCTAATCAGACCGATACTAACATACGGAACACCCATACGGTTTAACATCAGCGCGAGCACAATGGAAAAGATCCGCTTGCTCGAACGGAAATGCCTAAGAGCATGCCTAAGCGCCTACAGAACACCCGAATCCAATTTTACCAAATACATCAGCAACCACAACCTCCTCACGAAAGCGAAAATCATCAGAATTGACATTTTCATATTAAAATTAATCAGAAACCACTGGGCAAACACACGACACATACACAACAATAGCCTTATCTTTAGCTCAACTTACCCCAACCCACTATATTTAGAAAAAACTCGACACACAGGTTACACTCCACCAGAATCGTTCATCTACCTAGACAAAGCAGGACTAATACAAGACAAACAAGGACTCCCATCAATATACCATTTCAACAGAAAAAACTACGACAAAACAATAACATGAGATTCTACTACAACCTAACAAAATTCGACATAGAAGACAGCCACAGAAATGACACAAAAAGATTCTGGTGGTTAAACCCAGAAAACTAGATTTAAGTATAAGCTCTTAAGTATTCGATTAAGCCTAATCATCCCTCAATTTACCTCGCATCGCACTAGAACTAAGGATAACTATAAGATAAGCCACCGCAACATTAAACCAAAGATAATGAGATAAGCCATATAGTATTATAAATAGATTACTTATCTGACTCAGATTACCTCTCGTATACAAATTCAAAATCTTGTTAACAACTCCTATCCACCCCGCAATCGTATAAACCAAAGAATCACAAGTACAGTTTTTTAAACGTGTCTTTCTGTACTATTAAAAAAATTAAGAACGAATAAGAATATTAGCATTAGGATAAACAATAACCCAATAGCATTAAGTGCAATAAAAATTATAACCATCGAGAAACCGCGCGTGCCCGGCCTTCCGGGCCTTTAATTTAGTTCTCTATTATTTTTTCTCCTATGTTATAGTTGTTGTGCGTTTCTAAAGTTGATTGTACCACCCATGTAGTTCATTGTATTTTATGGCACAATAAACGCTCGTTACAAAAAAAAAGTGGCTAGGATACCTGGCTTTCACCCAGGAGGCTCGGGTTCGATTCCCGGTACCGGAAATTATTTTGTTCAATTTTCTTTAGTATTTCCTGATGTTCTTTGCTTATTTTTAACATTCGTACTATACTTGTTATCGCTACTGTTGATGTCTTCTTTATTTTAATGAATTCTTGAGCACATATAATTTTAATTTGATTGTTTTTGTATCCGGATGTCCATCGCTTATTTTTAACATTTATGATGTGTTTGTTATCGATGCTGTTGTTGTCTTCTTTGTACTATACTTGTTATCGCTACTGTTGATGTCTTCTTTATTTTAATGAATTCTTGAGCACATATAATTTTAATTTGATTGTTTTTGTATCCGGATGTCCATCGCTTATTTTTAACATTTATGATGTGTTTGTTATCGATGCTGTTGTTGTCTTCTTTGTACTATACTTGTTATCGCTACTGTTGATGTCTTCTTTATTTTAATGAATTCTTGAGCACATATAATTTTAATTTGATTGTTTTTGTATCCGGATGTCCATCGCTTATTTTTAACATTTATGATGTGTTTGTTATCGATGCTGTTGTTGTCTTCTTTGTACTATACTTGTTATCGCTACTGTTGATGTCTTCTTTATTTTAATGAATTCTTGAGCACATATAATTTTAATTTGATTGTTTTTGTATCCGGATGTCCATCGCTTATTTTTAACATTTATGATGTGTTTGTTATCGATGCTGTTGTTGTCTTCTTTGTTTTAATGAATTCTTGGGCACATAATTTTAATTTGATGACCACGAAAAATGTGGTAGAAGAAGTAGGTCGGTCGGCATTCAGCTGACGACTAATAATAAATTTAGAGCGGTTAACGAATTACGTAAAACCCACAAATTTGCAGCGTTTAGCCTGGAAGCGGGTCTGGCAGGATATAGCGGTTAAATCCCTTGCGCTTTGGGAACCGATCCATAAATCACGTGTCCCCTTTCACTAGGCGAGGGTCTACGGCGCGTCGAGTGCCATTCAGTGATACGGCGGGGTTGTTCTCTCATGAAAAGTCAACTGACATTTTCCAGAAACAGTGGCACACATTAATACTTGCACGATCCTCCACCACAATAACTTCTTTATCGTCGGACCACACCACTTGGATATATTTGAGAAGTTAGAAGTTACGTAAAAAATAATTTGAAGGGATTGCAATTGTTTAGAATCGCTGACTGTTTCGTTTAGAAGCTGGTGGATTCTGATGAGGAGACTGCGAGATGGTTGCCACGTGTTGTGAGAAAAAGTCCACTTTTGAAGGTTTTACAAACGATTGGTTTATTCGGTTTCTCGCGAGGCCTGATGTAAATACGAGACACTCGCGGAATGATTATATAAATCGCGGGTACGATTTGTGGTAATAACGTCACGTGAATATGAAAAGGCCGACACGGTCACGGTTTGTTCGCACTATACAATTGTCTATGGTTGCTTTCGTTAACATGTCCGGAAGGCAAGAAAGCGCAATCGACGTCGCGCGGAATATCGAGAGTCGATTCTCGTTGAGTAGGGACGATCAAAAAAGTGACCTAAACAGTGGTCTTCGCTTGAAATGCGAGGTGTATTTTGCGACACCGAAACGGCGTAAACAGCGGTTGTCATCTTCGCCGAGCTGGTCGCTTGACTATCGCGTTTGTGGTTGCGATGGCATCGAACACTGGCAAATTGCTAAAGATTGCAACAAAGTTTGTATCTGGGTCTTTTTTTTGAAAGAACGGGTTTTTTATGGTGCAATTTTTGGAGGTAAATTTTGTAAGAAATATCGAATAAAATTGAATCTAGTTGTTAACTTTGTATCCAGTCTTATTCTTTATCCCAAATTGATTAAAAACGAGTCTATTTATGAAATTCCTTTGTCGGGGTCTAAAAGACCCCACCTTACTATTCATATTATTAGACCTTACCTTGTGAGGGTTAATTTGCGATTATTAAAATTGTAAAGATGCTTCCCTGAGGAATTATTCACCAAATTTATTATATCTTCGGGTATATATTATTGGAACAATGGCCAAAAATCTGGATAGACACATCCTTCCTATCTAGAGTTATTTCCAACAATTTTTTCAAAAAATTAAAATATTTTTTGAACTAATTTTGAATTAGTTATACGATCTAGCATAATTGCAGAATATGAGCATCAAAAACGGAAAAACATCTCCGCTACAACATCTCCGGTATGGTCTAGTGGCTAGGATACCTGGCTTTCACCCAGGAGGCTCGGGTTCGATTCCCGGTACCGGAAAAATTTTGTCTCGGCTCATATGGGGTAGGTACAATTCTAATAATGACTACGAAGACCTCATAAACCACGATCCGGTATGGTCTAGTGGCTAGGATACCTGGCTTTCACCCAGGAGGCTCGGGTTCGATTCCCGGTACCGGAAAAATTTTGTCTCGGCTCATATGGGGTAGGTACAATTCAAATAATGACTACAAAGACCTCATAAACCACGATCCGGTATGGTCTAGTGGCTAGGATACCTGGCTTTCACCCAGGAGGCTCGGGTTCGATTCCCGGTACCGGAATTTCTTTTTTTTATTGTTTTATTACACTATCCTATTCTCATAGGATGCTACTATAGATTGATAAAAAATCATGATTTTTGCAGCTGTTTTTTTTTATAACGTTCCAGATGCAGCAATAAATTTTACAAATTGGCAAACGAGACTAGAAGGAGAATTTCTATTCCGTCAGAATAATAAAGAACACTATTTTTAACATGCCCAAAGTATAATGAAATATTATTGTTAAAAATAAATTGTTGCTGTATTATCTACCCACAATAAATGCTCCATATCTTGCTCGATAAATAATACGATATCTTCGTCATGCGATTTTAAACAAAGTAATAAAAATCGAAGAACTACATATGACCGAATAATGCAACAATATTTAAATATTTAAACAATTAAAAGAAAGAGTGATTCCATCTCCGGTATGGTCTAGTGGCTAGGATACCTGGCTCTCACCCAGGAGGCTCGGGTTCGATTCCCGGTACCGGAAATTATTTTTTCCCACCTCTTTTTTTTTAGAATCAACGTTAAAAATATGAATCGCAACAATGTTCCTCTATTTCTTTTTGCTACTACAACTTGCAATACTAAAAAGAAGTTCTTTACCCTTACTTGTCCGACACACAGCGCCTTTGGTGGTTGGTTGGCACGAACAACAAATTCAGGACCGATGCACTGGGCTTTGTTGAATGATCTCATAGGTCCGCCAACTGCCCTGTAGAGCCGAGACGGTGCCCTTTGAACTGCTTTGCCGCGACGAGCCCTTGGTCCGTTCTTTATCAGATTTCTGAAACCACAATAACGGGTATACATGTAGTACGTTAGAAAATCCGTGCAGTTCACTCGAGGTTGTGTTTCTTCATAGTTCTCAGGTAAAACCTGGGCGGTCGATCACAGTGCTCTTACCAGAAGGCATCCCCGCCTTCCCCACTCAATGACCAGGTCCTTCAGGACAAACTCTCAATTCTCTCTCTCTCCTTCTCGGTCGTAAAATATCCCTAAAACACAGCTGGACGACCCAAAGTGCCCATCCGCCAGCATCCAAGGACAGCTCTGTTTAATTTCAAGCATCCCCATTCAAGACCTCACGCAGGCCGAGACCGTGCCATAAATTCTTCGAGGGCTGAGAGGATTGCCACGGCATTAGTCCTCGACTTCGCCTAGAGCACGTTGCCGCAAACATACACTACCACGGCGGAAGGTTTTCAGCCGTCTTGGGAACGTGTTCCTGCGTTTCCTTACCCTATTTGATTTTATTAAAAATCTGTACGAGATGTACGAATGATCCCCAGAGCTTCCTTATCGCGTGGTGTCTTTGTGAGAACTGTTCTTGTTTGATGTCGTCGGGCAAATCCGAAACCGGTGGAACACGACGGCTTTACATCGACTAAGCGCCTTCCATGTGCCTAGCAAAACGTCGTTCTATCCCTGTATCGTCAGGCTCAGCGATCTTGCACTCTTAGCACACTCTTCTCTTTGAGAGTTGCTGGTTCCGGATGTGCGACCCAGATCGCTTGAAAGCATATATTAACGCGGACACATTGCACGGGACAAACTTAATAATGGGGACAGGGGGCTGACAGAGACTGTTTGACTGTACAGCTCCGCGCTCGCCACACTAATTTAGTGCACTGCCGTCGCCGCCCCAATAATCATCAAGTTGCCACGCAAAAAACTTACAGAAGCAAGATCCTTAGAATAAAACATTTGCAAAATTGTAAATAAAATTGTATACAAAAGAGCACACAATCTTAATATTTGTGGCTGTGTTTGCGACCGTCATCTCACCTGGGTGGTTTCGCAGGTGGCTCCGACTTGCTGCTTTCCGCGTCGGAGAACGGGGCTTTCTTCAAGGAAGTGATGATGCGCGGCGGCTTCGGCGGCCCTTGAACACTTCTGACTCTCATGGAAGACACTGGATTTTGTTGTTGATCTATCTGTTCCTCTTTTCTCCGGGCAGCGGAGTACCTGTGGTCGACCGTCACGAAACGTTGCTCGGGCAGACGCTTGAAATCCTCCTCCTGCTGATCCCTGTTGGGCAGCTGGGGGTTCGAGCATTGCCTCTGCAACGCGAGATTCGCGCGTCCCGTTGATTTCCCATAGACCTCCTCCCGCATGCGTTCCGCCGTCGACGTCGTGATGTCCGGGTGGGAGTAGCCAGCGGCTGACGGTCGCCTGGAAAAGAGTCTCCTCTTGAGAAGCTGTCCGCACTGGCTCACCATTTCGGTTTAGGGCAGAGCCGGGCAACTGGCTTCTTCGGTTCTGGAGGTAAAGCCAAGTTGCCCGGCTCTGGGTTGGGGTCTGGTCAAAAATTGTGCCCCAAAATGATTTTCATCTCTTGTGCAATTACTTGGGGGACTAGTTCGACGAGAAAACGCGACTGCTTCATTTCTAAATGAGCCATCCCCGCGTTGGCCTTCTTTCTCCCACTTTGCATTGTATAGCGCCGGCCTTTCTTCTCGCGTAAACACTTACATATCTGTTTTATAATAGGCAAACTAGGGTATCCTCCGAATGAAGTGTTCCGCAAACACTTTCTACCGCGAGAAGGAGAACGGCTGTTCGGAGGAAGAGACTACCTACCTGGCTATCGTTGTGCCTGCGTAAACGTCCTCGTTATGACTGACAGGTGGCTTCATGGAGAGTCCGTTTACCCGGACGTCTTGGGAGCTGAGGAACGGCTTAACAGGCTGCGCATAAATAGGGTCACTGTAGACGTTCCCGCCGGAGTGATTGTCGCCGACAACGGTCGTCGGCAGGTTGCCGCTGCTCCTCGTGTGTTGCAGCCTCGTGTAGATCGGCTGCGAGTACGTCCTCGAATGATGATGCCTTCGCTGATGATGAACCCCGTACGTGTGTCCACTCGCTTGGACATTCAACTGTGATTGGAACTGTACCCGATGGTCCTTCGAATTCGAATCCCTACGATGATTCTGCTGCGACGTTTGGCCACCCAGACTGGTCAGATTCGGATGGGAGTGAGAGTTCTGCGATTGATGCTTGAACAGCGCACCCTTCGCCGGGTGATGATGCGGAAAGTGATGAGACTTGGGCACGTGAGGCTGCTGCTGTTGTTGTTGCTGTTGAGCATCCTGGTGTTGCTGGTGCATCTGAAACTGGCTCGGGATCCGCTGTATTCGCTCCGGTTGACTCTGACGGGGAGGAGGGTTGAACTGATTGGTCGGATGATACGGTCGATCCTGGTGCTGATGATGATGACGACCCGCCGCTTGACTGTGCACTAATTGGAGAGGGTCGAGGTGGTGCGGCGCTGGCTGCTGCTGATGAGGATAGCTATTGTGATGACGGTTGGGATCCTGCCTTTCAACAGGGTTCCGAACAGGTGCTGGGGCTGGCGGGTTCAAGTGTTGATAAGCCATACGCTGCCTGGCTGCGTGTTGTGGAGATTTCACCACCTCCCGGTACATATCCATTACTATGTGAGTGAAGGGTTTCGATTGCAACCGTGTGCGACAGTACTCGGATATCACCTGGAACAGTAAAGACGATCGTTAGCATGGCTTAGGGTACGTCAGCCTGGAAGTTCCGAATAAAGTGTTATGCGATTTCAATGTGACGTAATTTTTCCCAAGACAAACTATTGGCTCCGAGACTACAATGGTGGCGGCATGGATTTCGGATGCACTTGGCGAGCTGCGATATCAACCGAGGAACGGACCACAAGTCCGACCGTATTATCGCTTCATTGTACCACTGTTCCGCGACGACAAAAGCGGACTCTTGAATACGAGGTTGTCTTTGCAAGTTCCGTGGAACACCGGCTCGCAAGAATCCCTTTGTCCCCTTCATACCGTTAATTATTATTTAGACGTCCATCTACAACTTTTAGCATGGTCCAGCGGCCCCCACGACAATTTTGGGAGATTGACTTTCAACCTAAAAGCAATGTTTTTCACTCTTTCACTCTTTTCGGCTCGGTTTGCAAAAATGTAAGCGCGCGGAAGCTAGTTTACAAAAGTGATATTAATTTCATGGTTCCCGAGGGATCGTTAGCGTCGGGGCTACATTTAAGAGCCTGCTCGACTTGCAACCGCGAAACATAATTGTAAGACATAATTTTGTCATAATCCGGCCGCACTCGTTATTAGGTTATAATTACGCGAACTTGAACTCTCCACGCCACACGGAAATTAGTTTAATCAGTCTCGCCGAGGAGAAATATTTTCGGTGCGTTCTCGTGTAGTCCAAAACAGGGAGCAACTTTCTTTCCCTCCGTATTCGTAGAATTCTGTAATTACGATCCAATGCATAATTACAGAATCCTCGTTAAAATCCACGTTTTATGCGTCGCGGTGTCCGATATGTTTTTCCCGTCATTGACAAGGTGTTTTCATTAACGATGATCGATAAAACAATTTTAAATGTTGAGATAGATTCGGTGCGATCCCTCGCGAGGATTGTTTGCGCCATTGATACATTCGTGTTCGAGGGAAATTGGAATTTGACTATCAAACAGTACATTTCCAAATAATTTGAGACACGCCGGAACAAATAATATCGACACGTATCCATCGACGTGTGCTCGATATGTATTTAATTATCTGATCTGATCGGGGACATAACGAGACGTAATTACGGAATGAATGGAACACGCTCACAAATCTTTAATTAATTCGCGAGACACGTTGCAACTATGGAGATTATCATCCAGTCGACCCTATAAATTTTTGAAGCCTTACGTTATATCTTATCAAGTCCCGTCTTTAGGTTTCATCTGCATACCAGCGATCGACGAAGTGGCGATCCCGGCCGGGGATAATTTATCGCCGGAATCCTCGCAGAAATTGGTGGCGGTGGAATAAGTTCGCGTGTCGAGACCGCCCTCGCCTCGGGATTTCATCAATTTCGCGGGCCATTCAGGTGCAACCGATGAGTTACGACCTCCCGTGCTCGCCGAAATAGCTTTATTAAAGCGGATGCTCTCCGAGAAAACGTATAATCCTCGTTCCTGTTGCCTACCCCCGAGGACGACCCATCGTGAAACTAGAGCGACGCATTAAACATTGAAAACAATAAACGCCATCCCAGTTAAGCGATCACAATTATATCGTCGCTCCTCCTTTTAGTCGCCGTGAACTACTCGGCGAATCGACGCGTGGAAATTAATGGACACTTCTCGGGGCCTCGCAGACTATAAAAATAAAGCAAGACTCGCGGCTAAATTCCATCGCCGCCGGTGGAAGGGTCAGGTATTACGGAGCGTCGTTCGACTCTCTCTCTGTTCTCTTTCCCCATTCCGTTCTCGCGATAGATAATAGAATTAAAGCGAGCTCCTGTGTCCGCCTCCGCAGGCGTCCAAGTGCTCTCTCCCTCGCTGCGATCGCGCGCGTTAAGTTCGTCATATTCACCTCCATTCCGATCGGTCTATCCCTCACAGATCCGATAATGAAATTTGTATCGGTAACGCGCCACGACAGTTCTGTCGATAGGTCTAACGCCAGTTAGGGGTAGGCGCAGTGGCGCGTTACCCTATGGGCGACTTGGGCAAATGCCCGGGGCCCCAAGCAAAAGGAGGCCCCGAACACAAACCAAGATTCAAGATCCAAATTCCACGTTTTTCTCATAAAGTTATTTAGTTGGAGTTTGGGGCCCCGAAATTCTACTTTGCCCAAGGCCCCAACTAGTTATAACGCGTTACTGACAGAGGCGCATTAGGGTGCATTTATAGTGGAGCTGCGAGCATCGATGATAGCGGCGCGGTGAAAAGAAACCAACATCCGTGACAACATTTCGACACATACTAATGAAAAAGTACATATGTATTTTCTTTGTTTTTCTTTTTTTTCACCGCACAGCTCACCTCGCTGCTCCACTATAAATCCACCCTTACCCTATGGGCAACTTGGGCAGCCGCTGTACGTGGCGCGGTAATTTCTGCGAAGCACTAACTTCAAACACAGCTGCCATAGGTAAAAAATTGTCGCAGCGAGTTCATGGGGTACTCAATCAAATCGGCAGAATCTCTGCTTTGATCTGACGTTCGGATCATGGTATTACAATCATTTCTCGCCGAGATACAGCGAGTTAAAGGAAACATGGAAATTGTGCATTTTCTAAGCATATTTTCAGAAACACCTGGTATATCGAAATGTTAATGAAATTGAAAAACAAAAGTAGTGCTTCCAAGAGAAATAAACGCTCTTTCTATTGCTTTTTTGCACAAGGTTCTACGATAATTTTTCCGCTTTCTGGAGCCAGTTAAAGTTAAAAAGCCAACATTTACTTCAATGTTGAATAACTCGAATAAAAAAAATCGCACAATAATCAACAACCACACATTTTACACAGGAAAGATAGCCCTTCCAAGTGATATTAACGCGATTTATCAAAAAAATTTGTTTCTCCCCGTGTGATGTTCCAAAGTTGCACAAAATATTTGTTAACCGTCAATGTTGTCTTTGTCTCGCTATAACTTTGTAAAAAACCAACATAGCGGGGGAAGCAAAGGCGAGGTCCGCAGCACAGCTGGGCGAGGGGCGGAAGGGTAAGGGGCCTGGCGGGACTCGCAGATGACAACCCTGCTCAGGACCCGAAAATTCGTGATACTTTACACCCGGGAATTTTCGGGTACCAGCACACCCCTAACAAATGGCTTTCAGATGGTTTTTGAAGACCTCAAAATACAGAGATAGCTTACAGGGGATCACCAGCGATCGCACCGTCTCGGAGTAAGATCATTCGTGTCAGCCGGAAATTAATTTTCGTGTAACAGGCAAGAGCAGCTCGCACCCGGGAAGCTATCTTGAATCAGAAGCCTCGTTGAAGAAGCAGCTGCACCGGAGTTGAATCGGATGCATGCGCGTGATCCAAACAACGGGAGTACAGCGGGCCAGCCCCGTTCTGGAGAATAATAATGCAATCTCCCAGCCATAAAACGCAGCGTCCTCGTGTTACTGATATTTTTCGAATATCCTCGACCAAAGTCAAAGCCACGCCTCTCTCGTTACCAATTCGAGCCGGGATGAGCCGTTTGCATAATTGCATAATTTCACGAATTGGATCGCGCCCGGAGAAACTAAGACCCCGTTTCTTTATTAAAGGGAGAAGTCGACTGCCACAAAGACCTTAGGTTAATTGGCTGACATCATGGGTGGGCGGGTATCCAAAAATGCCAGGATCCCGGGCCGGGACCCGAAAAATAAGGTTTGGGTTCCCGGATGTCATGTGGGGACACTACCCGAGCCTCAATTCGGCTTTTGATGACTTTTGATGACATCCGGGAACCCAAACATTATCATTTTAAAGACGGGAGGGAGCACGAATTGAGGAGAAGAAGTTGCCCCCTCTCTTCCAGCACCGGACACATGCACGACAGAACGCGTCACGTGACTGGGGACCAGTGTCAGTGAAGCCAGAATGAGCTCCAAACGGAGCTCCCGTACTCTCCTCCTTAACCCCTCCACTATCCCATTCCAGCACCATGCGCACACTCCAATGTCCCCCACTTAGATCGTAGACCACGATGCCGTGCCGTAGACTGGTCTGGTCTTCAGAGAGGGGGTACATCATCTCACCGTGACTCCCCTCATCTGGCTACACTGACCGGTGTCGCCAGATCGAGGAAATCGAGGGGAAGACAGTTTACCCCCTCTCTGATTATAACCAGACCAGTCTACGGCACGGGCACCGTGGTCTACGGTCTTAGTGAGGGACGTTGGAGTGTGCGCATGGTGCTGGAATGGGAAAAGGAGGAGAGGAAAGAGATGTCCATTTGTCCAGTATAGACACTGCTGGGGACATGACTCGTGGAGACATCTGGCGAATGTGGCGTCACGTGACCGTATCGTTTCATCAGCACATAACCTGTGCACCCACCATAATACCAACAAGGAACGGCGCACAATTTACTACGATACTCTATTTCAGTGAAAAGCGTTCCCAAAAGTAACAGTCTAAGGAAACGAATGCAGCCTCGTCCACTTTCCGGCTTGATACGAAGGCAATTTATTGCCGGGAGTCCCGTAGGTTTGTGGTACGTCTCAGATAAACAGGACTCGGAGGAAAAAATATTTTACCTTCTCCTTCCGTTCCACGAGGCTGTCCGATTTCAGGGGGAGATTCTGGGACAGGAGAAAGGTGGAGGCGACGGGAAACAATTTTCCAGCGGGTTTTCAGACTACTCACGTCCAGTAGATTCATCAATGAGGCTCGTCTTCGGGGATCCGGTTCCGTCATGGCAGCTAGAACGGACTGGAGCGCCGACGAGGGTGAAACGGAAACCGTTCCCGTCAGCGCGGCGACTCGCGGTGTCGTGTCCAATAATGCCCTTCCCAACGAGTACATCCACATCTGAAAGCAGAGAAAATTCTCGTCAGTATACACGGTGCTCCAGTAATTCCTGACCTCTTCAAAGATCTGGCTAACACACGAAAATACCCTTTTTTTTCTTTTTTTTAGGGCAGTGGGGGAATGTCATTTACGCACATCCCCTCCTCAGATGACATCTGGAGGGGGTGGTGTGAGACTCGGTGGTGTCCCCCTAGATGGAATTTGGGGGAAACGGGACTATAGGGACTATATCGCTACCCATACCCACTAAACCCCCACCGCCCAAGTTAGGCCCGTCGTCTCAAAATCGTCCGCGGTTAACGGAGAACACTCCTGTTCTTGACTTTCAACACACGAAAATGCCCAGTTAATAGTAGGGACCCGAAAATTCGTGATGCGTGGCTACCCGGAGTATAAGTCGTTGGGAACCTGAGAATTTATAATGTTCGGGTACCACAGTATCACGAATTTTCGTTTCCCGATCCGGCCCAACCCGAGCCCACCCCTAGTAAATAACCAGGTCGTACGTTGCAGATCAACCTGCTCCATTAATCACAAAGTAAGAAGAGAATGGTGGCAGTTTGTGGAAACAGAGGAAACCCGAAACGTGGCAGAATTGGACCCTGCGTTTCCGAGATTAGCAAAATGATGCCACAAAATTGTCTCGTTATTCGGTGCACTGCAATCAAACTTCCGTCTGCGTGGACACCCTGAATAGTCATCGCGATACTCGCCTGTTCTTGTGAATTCTACCAGGCATGCGGCTGTATTGTTACAAGATTAAACCGATTTGTAATCATGATATTCGTGCCGACACCCTGTACGATGGTTAGGGTACTTCGGGAACAACCGACCCGAGGGTAGCTAACCGGGTAGTGGGTAAAACCACGGAAAATATAAATAGTATGACTGGGGCATGGCTAGCATGGGAGACCGGAGGCATCCTAGGGCAGGATTCCTGGCCACGATCGTCTGAGGTTGGACTCGTGGGGGCGGCTAGTGGTTGACCCGCATGCTAGATAGACGCCACTTTAAGGTGTCGACGGGTGACCTCTGTCAAATATAGCTGGGCCACCATACCCTGGCAGAAATGCCAGGCTTCTGGAAAGTGACCCCGAATTATCAGGACCTCGGGTGGGGGTCCTGTAATTCCACTGGTAGCTCGGGTCTGACTCATTGCTTCCTCAAATACATTCATAAAATGTTTCCTCCATTCGTAACCTCGCATGACATTGAACATCAGTGGCAGTTAGTGTACAGTATTTTTAAATAATTGTTTGTACATATACTGTACATTTATTGCTACCCAAAATACATTCATAAAATGTTTCTTCCGTTCGTGACCTTGTATCACATTGAACATCAGTGGCAGTTAGTGTACAGTATTTTAAAATATTTGTTTGTACATATACTGTACACACACACATTTATTGCAACCTTGTATGACTTTGAACATCGACGTGTCGTCTATGGTCTAATTTAATTTCAACAGTACACAGTGGACTGGATAACACGATCAAAAAATTGTTCAAAAAGATTGTGTATGTCTGTCTTCTGTGGCAGTAAGTGTACAGTATTCTGAAATAATTTTTTGTACATATACCGTACATTTACTGCTACCCAAAATACATTCATAAAATGTTTCTTCCATTTGCGACCTTGTATGACCTTGAAGAACAGCGTGTCGTGTAGGAATTGAGATCACACTTCAATGCGATATAAACAGATACATTATAAACAAAATGCAGATATAAAATCACGATAGTTTTCGAGAAAAACTCTGGCAAGTAACGACGCGGATACCCTGCAGTCTGCTTTTAAAGAATTTCTTCGATCGTGTTATACATGAGTCTACGGCATTCGGTAGAAATTCCCATTAATTTTGGCGGATCAGGAATCTGAATGCAGAATTTTAATAAAGGACCCCGTGTATTGGACATTGAAAAAATGGCTTTATCTGCCTCTTTGAACCACAGCGCGCCGTGAATCGTGCCGAAAAGGTAGACGGTAGGAGCGCTCGAAGTTTATTTATTGCGTGGGCCGTTTGTTCGGCCTTTAATCTGGAGGAGATAAATACGGGCTCGCCGGAACAACGGACTTCTGTCTGACTGGAAACAAGAAGAGAAACCAGCGGCAAAGTGAAGCAGAAATAGAAATTATCCGAGGATCGATAGTAGATTTGCCGAATCAAACGTCATCGACCTGAATTTTTATTTTTATTCACTTCTCTGCAATTCAAGTAAAAAAGTGAAGGTCACCTCGACGTTTTCAAGTTGTCGCTGACGTCGAGACGAATTCAACGGTGTATTATGCTACGACCTTGAGATGACCTTGAGGTGACCTTGCACTCGAAAATTTTGTGCAAACGTAATTTCAATGAAAAAAAATATATAATATATTTAGCAATCACTCTGGTCGAAGAATTTCTGCAGAGTGAACTTTAATCTCGCTGACGCGCTTCAAAGTTCTCGTCGTTATAAACAGTTCGCAAATACGCTCGTTACGTTCTGCACAACGATTCGCTCGGCCGGAGATTATTCGCTCGTATTCCACCAATCAATTGATTTTCCCGAGAACATGAAAAATAGTCCGCGTTGGTGGCTCTGCTTTCTACGAAATAGCTATTAGAGGATTGCACTGATTCTTTTAAATTAATAACGTTGCTTGTTAGTCGGTTGTGCGCCGCGCAATACCGACGCGGAACATCTGCTTGTCAAGCTCATGCTCGTTTTGTACATCGAAACGAAGAACGCACGTGTCACCTTATTGTTAAACTGAAATTGCAAGCTAAAATGAATGTACAGGCTGCATAGATATTATATTCTACATTTAGTGGAAATTGATGTAAATGCCGCTGCAAAATTAACTTTGGTCTTTTTTCTATTCATCACAATCGGTCAGAAATCAATAACAAAATCAATGAATCAACGAATCAACGAATTAACGAATCAATAAATCAATAAATCAATAAATCAATAAATCAATAAATCAATAAATCAATAAATCAATAAATCAATAAATCAATAAAATCAATATAAAACATTATCATAATTCTTTGAGGGAACGGTCGAGTTTTGACTGATGGTTTCTGCTTCACTTTTTCTCCATTTGATGAGTAGAATACGATGCGACAAAAAAAAAGTTGTTGACCTTTCGACCTTGAAATTAATTTTGTTAATTTGTAAAATATCTAACGAGAGCGTGATTCACGCGAGTAAAGAGATCGAATGAGTTTCCTTAATCAAATGTATGCAGTTCTATTTGAGGTATAACCTGAGTTAATATTTAACTCGATTCGACGGCAACACTGGAAGCCCCGGACCACCAATTTCTCACCAATTGGACGCGACAATCGCGAATAAATATTTCACGAATTTCGCGAACGCGAACGGCACAGGATTACGGTCCGGTGATCGTGGATACGGGTGAAAAAAATCCGGACCACTAATTTCCCGATAAACAATTTGTTTGCCAATTTGTCCGTATCCGGTTGACGCTCGGCGCGCGCGTAGCACCATTTTCCTCGAAATTGTCCCGCTCTGTAGAAAACGTCGTTACACTAGCAATTAATTACCGGTCCGCGTGAGCTACGATAATACTCGGGGTGGTTTTCCTGAAATGAGACTTTAGCAAAAAAATTTTATTCAGGTTAATAAACATGCATACAGAGTTTAATTATGGACGCTTAGAAAGTTCGTGGAACGCGTTGCGAAGTCAAGATGTTATTCGTTCAAGGCACCACCAGCCCCTGAAGTGAATGCCACTGGGTCATTCAAATTTGTCGAAAAATTTTAAACCCAAAATCCATAAAATTTATTTTATAGTTTTCGCTTTTTTAAAAACTGGTCCGTAAAGGGGACTTTTGGGGCTACATCCTGCTATGAAAACATTGCGTTTGTTTGAAACAATTGCAAAACAAATGGTGAAAAAAATATTTCTTCAAATGACGACATTTTTAATAGACACTCTTATGTTTTCACTAGAAGCTCTCAAAAAATCATTTTTATTGTGCGGGAAAGGGTGACACTTTTTTTGACACGTTTGTTAAATAAACAATTTTTCAAAATCCGAACCAGTGCTCTAAAAAAGTGTCCGACTTCACGTGCAATGACTATGTTTCAATGAAATTATGCGAGCGGAAATTTTTCAAGAGCGTACATACATGTTTATTCGAAGCTATTGAAAGTTCTCGGATCACGCGAAGTGAGAATGAACTCCATGGGAAATAGAGTAATGTAGCGCAACGGTTTCACGTACCTTTTCGGAGTCGGTGTCGGAATATACACGGCCCGGTCGATATTCAGGCGGTAGATACGCTCGAGCAGTTTCGGGAGGTGCAAGTTGTAGCAAAACTCTACCACGTGGTGTCAATTCTAACGTGTGAAGAGTCACCACCGGTCCGACTCTCGAACCACCTACTACACCACCGTCTGGAACAGATTGAAATAAGGATTGAGAGATTAGCGTGGAGGACTTTGTCGATATACAGGCTGCTGCAAATAAAATGCTACCTCGAAAGCGAACTTCATAGAAAATAACAAATTTAATACATAACACGTCGGTCAAATATTGATCAAGTCCAATAAATTAATTTTTACTGTAGTATAATCCTAAATTTCACTTTAGGGACCCAGAAATTTGTAACCTTTTCAATATAATTCTGCAGCTTTTAACGAGAACATTCCGAAAATCCAAGTTTTAACGTTAGGGATCCACTGGTTCCAAAGTTATGGGCGTTTAAAGTTGAGCAACTTTAACGGATTAAGGCGACGCCTTTACCGGTAAAATCGCTCAACTTTAAACACCCATAACTTTCGAACCAATGTATCTCTACCATGAAAACTTGAATTATCGGCATTTCCTTGTCAAAATCTAAAGGATTGAATTTAAAAAATTAAAGAATGGCTGGTTCCCAAGGTGAAGCGTTAAGGACTGTTTCAGTTTCATGAATTCAATTCTCCTAACATCGTGGAAGATTTTTAGGAACGTGATTCGGCAGTGAACGTGGGTAACGAATTATCGAATCGATGAATCAGGGTCGGAAAGTTTTCGACACAGAATGTTAGCTGTACACGTGATATCGGTTCCGAACAGTTCAGGAGTAACAAGTTATCGACTCGTCGACTACAAGTTAGATGGCGGAAGAATTGAATCAGTGTCCCCGGGAAAATGGATCAGAGCTGACGAAGATGCTAAGAAAAATTGAGGAAGCAAGAAACGCTTTGGCTGCGCTTATTCCAGCAATTTGATTCGCCATCGTTGGCGCGATAATCCTGTTTCTTCGATTTGCTGGCTCTATTTCCGTCATCTCGGATCCAATCTAACCGCGTCACGCCTATCTAGCTGACTGAAATGCCAAAGTTCCGGGGATACATTTAGAATCGCTTTGGATTGGTGATTGGACATCTCCCGGCCGGTCTCCCATCCACATTTCTTCGCCTCGCCGTTCGTTAGGCGCTTTTCTAGAACCGTCTTTTAATGAACCACTGAATTCATAGTTAATAAGCACGGGATTTATCAAATCCTGACGACAGCTCACATTTTCAATTTAACAAACATGTCCACTAGACTCATATTTTCGACTTTTGTATTTCTTCGGATTTCGGCCCGACACTGTTCGAAAACCGTTGGTTTCACGAGAAAAAGTAATACCACATAAAAGACGCAACCTGTCCAGATCTACAGGTTTCCTCTAACATATTTTTCGACGCGGTGAATAGTTTAGAAGATATTCGAGAAAAACGATTTCATGAGTGAATAAGAGTCACCCCAATGTCCAGTGCAAACTCTTTTAGTTGGGCGAATATCTGCGGGTAGGCTTGATCGCCGATGACAAGATGGCTCGTCGGCAATCAGAATGGTGAGGAGTGCCACCTGTCCTTTGCCCGTACTAAATCCACTATAATTCGCCATTCAGGCGTTAATTTCGCGCGTGTCACGGACATTAGGCAGGGTAACGATCGCTCAGGCGTTTTGACACTAGGAATGCTCTTCCCCCGCTCTGACCTACTAATTTAGGCATTCATCCTTGGACTGCGGAATACTTTGCGCCCGATGAAATTCCAAGGAAATTGAAGCGGGACCCGGGACAGAATGACGCGGGCGGACTAGTTTCTGTTTGCCACGAATCCGCGATACTTCAATCTCCGGGAAAGACCTTCTCGAACCGGAGCGAATCTCCTTAGAATAAAATTGATTTTGCTAGATTCCTCGAGGATGGAATTTAGCAGCGAACGACGCGTCGCGTGGAGGAATCTTCGTCGATAATCCGACACTGAAAAATCTGCTGAGAACAGCTCGCAAAACAAGTGGAAACACGCGGAAACTATAGCTCCGACTTTATTGCGCCGCATTAGCATGAAAAGCTACGTGAGCAAAATTCTACGAGGAGAGATATGTTGTTACCGGGATCGATAAAATGCATTCTCATTTAAAATTCAATTGCCGGCAGTAAAAAGGCTGGAAAGATGTTTTACAAATTCGCGAGGCGAAAAAGCCCGACGCGGTTTTTGCACCGAGTCCAATGCTCGCTCCGGTGTGGGAAACATTTTCCTAGCGTGGCACGTCCCGCAGTAACGGTCCGTGTCCCAGACGTCGATGTACAAAAGAGACGCGATAATTACTATTTTTCATTTTTCCTTTCACATTTGCATGGCACGGCGAGCACTCGAGGCCAGCGAAATTACAAACCCCACATTGCCGCGCGCCGAAAATTCTCGGGAACGACACGTCTCGCGTGGAACGAGTTGGCAGATGAAGAGAGGGAACACGAATTCAGGGGAAAATATTACCCCCTCCAGACGCGGCAGAACGCGTCACGTGATCGTGCTGCGGGGAAAGGGTGGGGGCATAGAATCGGGGAAGGTAGGATTAGGAAGGGGAAGGTAGGGTGGGAAGACGTCGCGTGACTGGCCGGAGCGAATAAGCGTTGTAGAAGGAGAAAGTAGAGTGGGGACACGTCAATCAGCTGACTGGATTATTTTAATAATTACTTCAGTTCAACGAATAATTACTTTACTTCAATTTCAACAACTACCAGACTCTTTTGGTCGGGGCTTCGGTTAGAGAACACCCAGTACATTTCAGCGTAGAATGTACAGGCTTCGACATTGATGGATAGTTTCGTCGAGCTCTCCGTTGCTATCCGTCTTATTAAATGCTACCTACTCCACTGACCATTCGAAATCACTCCACCCCTCCAGTTTTCACGGCATCCCCCGGCTTAGCATATTTAGTGCTCACCCTAGACCCGTTCTGCCTCACGGCCAATTTGGCATTCGGGCGATCCACCGTCGTGTGCTTGCAACCGACAGAACGGCCAATAATAAATGCATGTTTACGAGAACGAGCTGGGTGGAGAAAGAGAGGGTAGGGAAAGAGAGGGGAGAGAAAGATTTCTTTAAGAAGCACGAATGCAGCATCCACGCTAGTGCTGGGCAGTGTTGCCAGATTAGAACTTGTCTCCCACTCTTCTATGACGCCATCATCCCCATTAAAGTCGGTTTATCTTAGCCAGTCCAGGCCAGTTGGACAGACCCTAACAAAAGCTTTCAAAACCGGCGGCGAATGGAAAATAAATTTGGGACTTCCTTAACTGCTGGAGATTTCGTTGAATTATTAAACGGTAATTGAATTCTTCAGAATCGTCAAACGTATCCGAGAAGAAAATGTACAGATCGCAATCCGATTCGACGATTTGCATCGCGAACCGTGACTCCCCATTTGCATGGCAGAGCTATGTTAACGTTTGCATTTCAAACAATAACCCGCCGCATATTTAATCGTTTCCGTCACAGTCACCGAAATATACTTTCTCCAACGATCGTTGGAAGACGTAGATTGAAAGCGACCGCTAACCGTAAACGGAGGAGGCAAGGAAAAATATTCGAAAGCAGGGCCGAGAATAAATCGAAAGAAAGCGGATACGCCGGAAGAAAGGTTGCCGCGTTTCCGGACGATTTGCCTGGAAATATAAACCCTATCGGCCGCATAAATGGCATTAAGAAATCCCTGATACTGACACGTTCCTTTCGGTTCTCGATGAAGCGGGAGAAAAATTTGACGGGGCGGTGCTTATTCCCGACTCGCTTGGCGGACGGCCAACCAGGATGTCATTAGCATAATCGACCAAAACTTCGTAATCCCTCTTTCAACAGTTTAGCTGATAACACGGGAAAATGATATTCGCAACGCGTCCGCGTACTTTCGAAGCGCTTTCCCAAATTTCTTTGCAGCTCATTGTATTATTATACAGTTGTGTTATACGCGTTTTTCGGGTAAACTTTACTTTAACGCACTCAAAATTTGAGCCTTTCAGTAGATTTGTACCCGGGGCAACTGCCGATTGAAGTTTCGATCCTGTAGGATCAATGGTTCAGAAGTTATGGTTACTTAAAGTTGACCATTTTTCAGTGTTTTTGACAGGTAAGGGGGCCGCCATATTGGTTTGTAGTGACGACCGCGAGCCGCTTACCTTGCCCCCTTGACATAATCACCAACCAACTACCACCTAGCTACTACCTGTCAGAAACACTGAAAAATGCTCAACTTTAAACGACCATAACTCCTGAACCATTGATCCTACAGGATCGAAACTTCGACCTGCAGCCGCCCCGGGTACAAATCTACTGGATCACATACCAAATACATCGTAATTTATAGAAGAAAGGCACAAATTTTGAGTCCGATAAAGTAAAGAGCAGCCCGTTTTTCGTTAATAACTCGTGGACAGAGCGACAGAGAACATTTCCGTAAAGGGAAAAGTTACTTCAAATGACCTCAGGAACCACGCTTTCCAAGGAAGTAAATTTTTTGGACACCCTGTATACACAATCGAAACGAATCAACTGATTTTACAGTCCGACTCGCTGGGTATTCGGGGCGCTCGAGTTGCGCGAGGCATCCCGCCACGTTGTTATACAATCGCTAAGTAGAATCTAAAAGTTTCAACAGAATGGGAATAACGACAGACGGAAGACACGCGTCTCCCGCATGAATGTCGATGCATAAGAGTGTAAGTTTCGGCATCAAAGCGGCGAGTGGAATTTCATTTTATAAAGGCGAATGTGAAAATAACTGGAATGCCGCGAGTGGCTTTAATTTGCATAACTTTCCGGTGCCGTGGTCGCGGGGGTCTAGATGCCGGTGGACAATATGCAATAGTTGTCGAAGAATGTTAAGAACCGTGTGAAACGACTCGAAAGTTAGTCAGGTTAGGTTAATGGATAGGAACTCGAAACGTTCTCAAACCATTGGAAATAATTCATTTCAATATTTACAGCGCAGACGAACATCTCATTCGCCCATCTCGCTGTAGGCACTTTCCAAATAGCCACGGGATTACTCTTCCCCCCCCCCCCCCAGCAGTGAAACAGATTCCCAGTGGTTCAAACAATGCAACTTTCTTGTAATGGGGCTCTCGTGTTCGGGTTGCGAGATTCCGGAACGAGCTCCGAGATAGGAATAGAAAAAAATGACTATCGGTTAATGGTCGAGAGTCTAGGTAGAAAGTAATGGGAATTTTGTGTTCGAGAGCTGCTCTGTGCAAGCTTCTTGCAGCCGTGGTGGTGTCAGAGGCGCGAAATCGGTATCAATTCCCTCAACAACCAAACGCGTTAACGTCAACGGTGATATAGAAGCGACCTTTGAGGCTGGAGGCTGACCACATAGTCGCCAGATTGAAACTTGTGTCCCCACTCTAGCTTCCCCCTCTACGACGCTGTTCCCCCCATGCCCAATCATGTGACGCGATCCGTTATTGATGGAGAGAGGGTAATTTTTCCCCATGAATTCGAGTGAATGCAGCTCATCCGGCGACCCTGGCTGGCCATCGGCTCGGCTCTACTCCTGAAAGCGGGAGACGGCCAGGGAGAGAGCGGGTGTCGACGCGCGATGTGGCTTGGCATGGCAGTCTGGCGAAAGAGAATTACGCGAGAATTAGAAACACCCTCGGAAAGTGACGGCCGAGCCCGGGCATTGACTGTTACTTTACTCGGGAAGCAAATATTTAGCCACGGACTGGCCTGGCGCGCGGCACCACGGTAGATGACGAAATAAGGACGAGAAGCCATTAGGCCAGTATCTTGGCTGAAGAGCGAATAGGTCACTCACCCCTCGGCCTCCTCCCAGCACAGAGCTACCCCACAGCTTCGGAAACCCAAAGAGCTGAACGAGATGAGGGTACCTGGCTCGCGGCGCACCGCTGTAAAATATGCTCCGTTTTGCACACACATCTCCCCACCTTACTTTCTCGCTCTCTCTCTCTCTCTCTCTCTCTATGTTCCGTCTGTCGCGCGTGTGGCTCTTCCTTCCTTCGCGTCCCCTATCGCGCGAAAGGGTGGCGCACGTATTCTCCGCGGGCAAACCGGCGACAGAAAAACCTTTGGCGGAACGGGAGCGCGCGTCCCGATTCCGACTGTTCGGTGAAACGTGACGATTAAAATCCCATATGAAATGCGAGGATTCCGCCCTGGCTTGGATGGCACTTCCCGGCTGGCACGGGAATATTTTTTCGCGCCGAGGCGGATTGAATGGCGAACCCGCGATTGTGAACTTCTCGCGGGAAAATACGGGCTCGCGACCCGCAAATAAGATTTCCGCGATTTCTATTGCATTGTACAGGGTGTACCGAAATAATACTAAGTGTAAACATTGTCACAGCTGTGCACTCCATAGCTTCCCACCGATGTAGATCTGCTAAAAGCGTGGACCGCAAGATTGACCTTGACCCATTTTTTCAAGGTCAAACTTGTTTTATTGTTGCAAGGTAATACACTCATCGAGAGGATACTAAGTCTCAACACAACCATGGGTCTCGAGTAAAACGTTCCCTTAAAAAACTAGTTCAAACTTTCGTCGAAAGGAAAAACCGGTCAAGGACAATTTTGCACGTAATTTTTGAAGGTACAGAATCTTCGCGCATCATTTTTGTACACCGTTTGCATATCTGTACGCCAAAGTGTAGTCTCCATCCACGGTACCCAATCTAGCTCCTGAGCTAATACGGAAACGAAACTATCTCGACGAGTTCGCGGAGAATTTCGCAGTGGAACTCGCGTAGTTTTTCGAGAGTCCGGGTAGACCGTAGACGCCGTAGATCAATGTTGAAAACACGATTTTGCACGGTAGGTACCGCGAGGGCTTCTGGAGTGTGGCGTCACGCTACACCTATCACAAGTGACAGCAAAGAGTCTGCGGGATGTCGGCGGGGATCGTTAATGCGGGATACGATTTTCGAGAGGTCTACTCCAGAGTCGAGGGTTCGAGCGGCACGAGCAGTATATCTCGAGGTAATTAATGGCCGAGATAGAACCGGCAGACGCATAGAAATTCGCCGTAAGTTCTATGGCCGACGATAGATGAAGAGAGATCAAGAATGTAACTCGAACGGGTAAAGCAAAGTCTCGCGCATCGCTGAACCGACGAGTACTGTTCTGAATTCGAGTTTCCCTTGTTCGTATCGGCCATCCAGTTTCCGCGAGCGTTTGGGAATCGTTCAAAATTCGAAGACGATACCATGGTCGGCAGATCAGGGAAATTAACTCGAAGGCGTCGCGGGATCGGGCCTTGGCTGAAGCGTGGGGGAAAATGTCGTGGAGGGGACCGATAGAGTGGGAGAATAGCGTCGTAGAGGGGGAAGACAGAGTGGCGAAATAATAGCGTCGGAGAGAGGGAAGGCAGAATTGGGAAATAGCGTCTTAGAAGGGGAAGGTAGGTTGGGGCAATAGCGTCGTAGAGGGGGAAGATAGGGTGGGGAAATAGCATCGTAGATGGGGAAGATGGAGTGGGGAAACAATAGCGTCTTATAGAGGGAAGGTAGTGTGGGGAAATAGCGTCGTTGAGGGGGAAGATAGAGTAGGGAAATAGCGTTGTAGAGGGGGAATAGATTGGAAGAATAGCGTTGTTGAGGGGAAAGGTAGATCGGGGAATAGCATCGTATAAAGGGGGAGCTAGAGTGGAGACACATATGTGGCGACTCTGGACGACACGCGAGGATTTTAGGATAGATCATGGATCCAATCGAAATCGAAGTCTACTGGGGTCAAGGTATCGAAAAATACATGCGACGAATCGATTTGAAACGGAAATAGAAATCGAAGGGCGCGTTGGATCGGCCATGGCACGCGTGCCTCTGTTCAAAACTGATTTCTCTTCGCTTCGAATTGCTGGTCACGTATCGCGTCGCTTATTGGCAGACTGTTAAGTGACATGGAGTGCAAGGCAATCATCATATCTATAATTAACATGGATCTCTTAGGAGTAATTATATGAACGATAAATATAAATATGTGAATGATAAATTTATAATTCATAAAATAGTCCCCTGTGCAAAGAGTTAAAATAATATACAACGCAACTGCGCCGATCAATTAGTTTTCTCGTTACTGCCCGAGCGGAAAGCTGTATTTAAATATTAATCGACGCGAATAACTTCAAGCTCGGATATAATTGACCAATATCCGATGGTTTATCGCCCTGCTGCTACACACCGTTCTTCGCAGTTCCTGATACTTTTATTTATGTCAGTTAGGAAGCCGACCGTACGCTACACACATACATCAAATATATCGAGATAACGCGAAGTTCTTTATTCGCTTCGCGCATCCGATATTTCATGTAGCTGCGCTTACCAGGAAAAAAATGTTTATCGGAAAACATGAGAAATTGATACACGGACTCGGTTACTCCGGCAAACTGCTAACACGCGTCAGCTCGAGAATGAACTGAATCACACAGAATCAGTGACTTTAAATAACCATGGGAATCACCCCTATCAAATACAACATTCTTTGGTCACCCTGCATAAATTAATTCTCCAACGTTTTCAGTCCATCGGAATTTTCTTGGGGTGGAGACGAATTAAACGAGAATTTCTGTGAAATTAAAGGGTAACATTTGCCATGCGACGACAGATAAATGATAAAAAATGCCGGAAGGGCGTGCAGAAGGGTAGGAGAGCGTGGGTTTTCGAAAGCGGGGAACGCGAAGCACCGGATAACTACGAAAGTGCCTCATATGTTGGGATTACGAGCTGCTCCCTTTTCATAGCTATCGAGCAGCTTGATCTCGCTGCTTCGCGGCCTCGTGATCCTCGTGGCTGTTTACAAAGTACTCTATAATGGGCATCAGACGCGGGAGACACGTACTCTGCACACGTCGAGCACAAACTTTGGGTCTCTGTTCGCGCGCGTGTGTACACAGGCGCGGGTTATATTGCCGCGTTTTCAGCGTTCCTACGATTGTGCATCACGCCTCTGAATTGGCCGACGTCACGCAAGAGTTGCGCGCACCAGAGGATGCACCGAGCAACCCGAGAGAAAAGAGATCATCACTTTGTTTGCCTGTTAACCCATTGCACTACTATTTATTTTGTGGTTGGAGTGACTGGAAATTCATCACTCGGAATTTCATAGAAAAAAAACCGTTTAAAAACCACGCTTATATTAAAATGCACTAAAAAGGAGAAAATAATTTTTTTAGACATTAGTGAACATAAATAAACGCGTGGAGCGCTAAACTATATTGACGTAATCTTCGTGGGCGCTCCACGCTTTTTTATTTATAGTCACTAGTGCCTAAAAAAATTATTTTCTCCTTTTTAGTGCATTTTAATATAAGCGTGGTTTTTAAAAAGTTCTTTTTATTTTCTACTTTTTAGTCTTTTTTAAATGGAACGCAAGATATAGTAATACTGGTATGAAATAGTAAGATATATAGAAACGCAAGATATGGAAACACACGAGATAGAATGAAATTGTCCGAAATGGAACTGAATGAACGGAACACCACACTGACTGAGCTCCTTCGGTGCGAAATGGGTCAGTGGAGTGGGGATGAGTCAGAGTGGGAATACGTACTAGAGTAGGGAGCGCTGGCGCGCGGAGTGGGGATCGCTGAACGCGATGATGTATTCCCTAGCGTCGCGCGACGAGGTGTGACGGTTAATATTAACATTCTTTTTTCTCTTGAACGCATAGGTTTTTAAAAATTTGTTTTTTAATATTGCATTGCAATCCAGTTCTGAGCTATGTTTAAAGTTTCAAGTCTCTAGCTTATCGGGAAGTGGTTTAAAATTCGATTACAAGGTTTGACGCATTCAACAAGAGCAACAACTCGGCAAGCTAATTAAGCGTGGTAATAAGAAGTTTGTACATCGATTGCAAGACGCGGGAGCTAAATATAAATTTATATTCTTCAATAATAATTATAATGTGGTGAAAGTAATATATTCATACTCTTTAAGTCTTCTAATATTTTCACTATTTTAAATTGCACTCGCTCGTTTTCGCGATAACTGGATAAAATCCAGAGTCCATTATTTAATAATATACATATTAATTAGGGCAAGGGGTTAGGAGAGTTCTTGATGTCATCTGTTTCTTTTCAATGTTAATATTATTATTAGACTTTGTACAAAATAAAAATCGTGCAATTTCATTGTTAAATAAATATGCATCTCCTCTTTCATCAACTTTTAGTTACAATAATTCTCTTGCGGCTCTCCTTATAAATAAATGTCGGTGTCGAACAGTAACCGCGCAGAGGTAGACGTGTAAAAAAGTCGGCGATGCGCGAAGCAACATTGCACTTTGTTCATTATACAGTCGCGGCAGGCTGGCCGCCTATTCTCTCCGCGTAGAATGACGTCGCCGAAGAAAGACATTTCTAGAAAAACGTGTGTCGGTGCGTGGTTTTCATAAGGGACCATATTTACGGTGCGTCAAATGGTAACGCTTCGCCGACCGTATTGTGCGAGGGACTTTATTAAAGTCGTACTTGCATATCACTCTCTGTTACAGGTTCGTGCCGGCTAGCTGGAAGTTCGCGCGGAATTCCTGAAAGCATCTAATTCAAGGAATTCTCCCGTAGGACGACCTGTGAAGGGACTTTTATTTGACGGAGCATCCTGTCGACGGAGCTGCGGCGGACAATTACAGTCCCGCGTCCTCGAAAAACGTGTGGTTTAAACCTTTGAATTCGAATGACGACTGCGAAAGGCGCTGGTAAACATTGCCACACCACCACTCGAAAAAACTTTCGCGTCTCTAAATTTAGCTTGTATTTAACGCGTTGACTGCCGCGTGAATTTTGAGTGGTTCTCGCTCTTGCTTATTTCATTTGTGGAAGCCAGGCCCGGGCAGCGGTTTAAGTGCCAAGAACAGGAGTGGAGAGAGAGCCTGAGCCCAGAAGTTGGGAGAAATGTGGACAACGGGGCCCCACTTCTAATATCTCGGGCACAGCGAGAGGAGTAGATTGTTTTTTAGTGGGTATAAAAAAAAAGGCCCAGGCAGCGGATTGAAATTTATCCCCACTCTACTTTCCCCTTCGGCACACGAGCGCACAGTGGAGCAAAGTGATGAATTTTGTGTCAAAATCAAAGAACAAAGAGATAGAGCGATGATTTTTTCTTTAATTAAAATTAAATCTTTATAAATCTAGAATAATTTAATTCAGATACATCAATTTATTGTTTCCAACTTACTAAAATTAGAAGTTAGTGAGCTAGTGACAAGAATCGTTTTCTAACTCAATGGTCACCGGTGAACACCACAGCGGTCAACGTTTTGATAAAAAATCTGTGAAAAATCTGTGGTACATAGGTGTCTCCGGATTATTAATTGATAAGAACAGGCGTGGTTTTACCGGAGGAAATAAAGAGTGGTACAGGTGTAATGCGGATAGTAGAACCCCGGTTAGAAGAACGAAGGAATAGTGTGTGAAACCCTTGGGCGGTGGGATTTTACTGGGTATGGCTAGGGATTAAGTCCCGTTCCCCCAACTTACATCTTACAAGCGAAGGACCCCAAGTGTCCGACTTCGATTTTGATAATTTTTTGTGAGATGATGGTATATGGATCCCTTATTGTGTATGCAAAATATTAGGTGTAGTTACTCAATAGTTTTAAAGATACATATAAACGATCAAAGTTTCATACTATTCGTGTCAAACAAGGTATGAAACTTTAATTGTTTATATCTTTAAAACTATTGAGTAACTACTCCTAATATTTTGCACACATAATTAGGGGTCCTTCCCTTGTTAGGCTGAGCTCCACACTACCCCCAACTTTCATCTAAAGGAGTGTGCGTAATAGCATTTTCCCACCACCCTTAAACATAAAAAAAGCTGTCTCCGTTTTATCGAATTCAGGGTCCCGTTATCACTTCGTTGGCGGACGTGAAGAAATTGCTGAGACGGTCACGCCCACTCTTTGTCCGCAAACGATTGCAGTATATCCGGCCAAGAATTGCAATCGGAATATTTGGGAAGATATCCGGCAGGAATCCGAGATAAACATGAAGACGCCCCCGAAACTGGTCCGATCCTCGAACGATGATGTTGGTCGGAGGAGTCGCGGTCGGATGCAAGGACAAAATCTTTGGCATCCTCGGCTTTCGGTTGGGTCGAGGCTCGAGGCTCGAGGGTTCTGTATGCAGCAGGTAGTTCTCGTTATACTCGGCCGTGAGTCATGCTATGCGAACGGTGGCATCGCATTCGCATGCAGGATGCCTCCTTGCAATTTCAAGGGGACCCCGGAGTGGGAGGCTGAATTGCCGACATTGTAAACACGCCTATTAACCCGCGCGCGCGAGCGCTCACGCACGCGAGTCAAGAACCGTGCACAGCCGAGAGAGCCCACAGACGAAATGTATGCGAGCAACGCGTGTAATCTCTCGCACCACATACTACTTCCACTACGGAAACACATGCGACCGGTTACTTTCGTCATCGACTTCTACATATATTCGCCACGGAAATCCATGCTAATTAATACGCTACCGCCGTCACACTTACGTCACGTGCACAATTTCGGAATCTACTTGAAGATTGTCTAATTCATTTTGTGGGTATTTTATTCGATAAAATGGTTTATGAACATATGAAGTCGTGTTGTAACACTAAACCTACCGAGTCTTAAAAGTAACTTGGTCCCTTATAAAAATGAAGATTGATTTTATTTAGACTTTATGCAGCTTTGTATTGTAGTATGTGATCCACTAAAGATGTCTATACAATTATTTCTTATGAAATTAATTTTGTTATATCAACAATTGTAAAATAAAAAATCTGGAACCGGTCATTTTGAGCGGTGATAGGTTTGGTGTTAAGGCAACGGTTGACTTGAGAGTCTAGAATAGATCTCTGGAATACAATGCAGTAAACACAAAAATTTGACCTTGACCTGGAATTTCAATTTCAATTTTACGACAACTGTTTTTTTTTTACAGATCGTCATCGATCGTCATTCTTTTAGCTGGACCAATAACGAAAATTCAAAAGATGTGTTCTGTAAACTCGTATGAATTATATGTATACGTTCTGATAATTTCATTGAAATTGGTTAATTGGTTTACGAGTTACGAACGATCAAAATTGGTAAAAATTGCGATTTTTCAATATTTTTGGCCTTTTACCACTTTTGATCGTTCATAACTCGTAAACCAATGAACCAATTTCAATGAAATTTTCGGAGCGTATATAATTTATACAAGTTGACCATACACACATTTTAAAGTTTCCTTATTGGCCCAGCTAAGAAAGTCGTAAAAATCAATTTTTGCTATTGCTTTTCACAATTCCGACCAAATGCATTTTTTCAGCTTATTTATTAGACGTCATTTACTAAACTAATTCTTCTAGCCTTACAGAGAAATTGAAGTCCTTTGGCCCATTCATATAAAAGTTATTCTGATTTAAAGTGTGTTGAATCAGTTATGCTCGTTAGTGTATTTCTTAAGGACGTGTTGCTCGTAAATACCGAGTTATTCAAACACAAGGACGATGATTACGAGCGGCAGATGTCGTGAATAAGACATGCATTATTGTGTGCAATATTTCTTGTGGTCCAATGACTGAGAAAAATAAAGGATCATCATTGAAAGGCGTTCCGACTCTCTGGAAGAGTGTTCGCTCAGGTAAACTCTAGTCCTGGTACGCGTCGCGCTGTCGAGCCGCACGCTGCCCACTCTCGACGTTCCCTTACTCGATATTTCTTGCACGGACGAGTCAGATTTTGTTGCAACACACTTATTATTAGTTGCACTGGAAATTAAACAATCGGTTTCTTCCAAATCTTTAGAACAACAGAATATATCCGGTATGGTCTAGTGGCTAGGATACCTGGCTCTCACCCAGGAGGCTCGGGTTCGATTCCCGGTACCGGAATATAATTTTTACTTCTCAATCTTTTTTGTCCATTTAATGCACAATGTTTATGGACAATATTGGACTAGGTTGGCTCTTATTTTCGACTTTTGATATTCTTTTGCGGCACCCTCCAGTGCCCAAAGATAACGGGAAAGCGCGCGCGCGTGCCCCATGATGATTAAATATTAAGATAATTAACCATTTATTATATGATGATTAGACTGCGGGTGTTTATGCAATTTGTAATTTTTGTAGACGAATTTTAAAAAACTCGAACAAAATAAAATCTTATTTTCCGTGGTAGTAGCCTTTTTAGATCTGAACTAAATGAAAATCGTACTAAACTCTGTCGTATTTTATATCCTACCATTTTTTGAACATTTCCAAAAGCCATAATTGCATAATGATCCGCAGTCTAATAATAATAAAACCGTCTCTTTTACAAAAAAAAGTAATGGGACATATTTTTCGAGACTTGCCAGATTTTTTTTGTAATTATTTGGGACAACTCTGGGGGGTTGAAAAAAGAGATTTCGACAAAAATTCGTGATAAGAGTAAATAAAAGCCGCCCTAATGTGCTCTTGATGACGTGCTGAAAACCGCGTTGGAATCACAGTGTCCCTAATTTTCCGTAGCATGGCGAAAGAGTTGGATCCAGAATGCAAGCGACGCAAACTTTGACCCGGAGGAAAGAGAGTATTAGAAAGTAGTCGGCGGCTGCGGGAGAATGAATCGCGAGGCAACGAGGTTGGATTCAACGGTACCCGGACGGTCACGTTTCTCCACGCCCTGTGATTATTGAATATTTAACGGCGACCAGCCAGCAGCGCTTAACTTCCGGATTCGACAGGCCGAGCCGTAATCGGCTGTGATCGTGCGATTTAACACCGCTCTGAATAGCCTTTGTCCTGAGATTTAGTGTTATCGATCCGACCCGGGTCGCAGTCTTTATAATATACCAATCTCGATCCCATTTCGCGCCGTTTAGTGTCGCCTCTCCCAGATTACTGTTCCAACTCGGCGGGCTATCATCTCGCGCGTGACAGATATTTATCTATTCTAATCGCAGCGTCGGTTTAAATACGGCACGCGCGACAACGCCGGAAATAGCTGGTTGTCGGCAGAGATGCATGCTAAATACCGGTTCACCGTTGGAACGCACATTGTACCTCGCAGATGCTACCTGAGAGGGTATGAGTGCTCACCACCACTTTTGTCAGGAGGGGATACGTCATACCCACCTCTAGCATGGAACAGAACCAATACCCATCTTTAATGCTAAAAGTTGGAATAGGTTCTGTTCCATGCTGACAGGAGGTGTGATCAAAGAGGACATGAAAGTGCTCTGAAGTTCTTCTGCCTCCACTTTTATCAGTATAGACAAGAGAACAGAACCTGGACCCATTTTTAGCATGCTAAATGTGGGCATGGGTTCTGTTCCATGCTAAAAGTGGGTATTAAGGTTGCTCTTAGTTAATTTTAAAAAATCTGTGTACAGTTTCAGCACCCTAGAATAGAAGAGCGGGGCCCCGGCCGCTCCACATACAAGCCTGCAGTTGTGGGAGGAAAGGGGCACAAGTCCTGGGTGATGGTTTTTTTAGTGGGTAGTGATCCGACCATCCGAGATCCCCTGAGCTCCACACTCCCCCCAACAGGGGTGTGCGCCAAAAAAAAAATGTATTTTTTCCATCATCCTTAGCAAAAAAAGAAAATATTTTTTAACCGTGAAGAGCAACAGTGAAAAGACTGATAAAATTCGTAATGGTGTAGTACGATGAGTCCCAAAGTATTAGGTAGTGCGGGGATCGATGGAGACGTAGACTAGACGGTCCTAGACAAAGGGTCAGACTTTCTCCATTAGGCTGCGTTTATAGTTCCTGACTCGCGTGCTTTTCGTCTCGCGTGCTTTTGGTCTCGCGAGACAGCGGGTCAGAAATTTCGAGCGGGGTCGACGGGCCCACTGTGCGAGGCACGAAAAAAGGTCTCTACGGCTTCACGGTTCGTTTAGGTAAACTACCGATAGCTTTCCTTTAAGGCGGTAGGATATCTTCGGAGACCTTTTTTTGTGCCACGCACAGCGGGGGGCACAGTGGGCTCGTCGACCCCGCTCGAAATTTCTGACCCGCTGTCTCGCGAGACCAAAAGCACGCGAGACGAAAAGCACGCGAGTCAGGAACTATAAACGCAGCCTTACTGAGGCCTGGTCTGGGTTCCCAAGAACCCCTAGGGTGAGGACGGTCGAGCGACAGGAAACGATGACACTGTTGTCTACACGCAGTGTCCTTGCATCACAGCGGTCGTCTTCTTGCGGATGGCTCGCAGATGTTGTATTTACAATTTACAAGACGATGCAAGAACTGACTAGTGCTGATGGTCCATCAGAAGGTGGAAGTGATTTCGACAGTGGGGCGCAGGGGGAACTGCGAGATTCCACTCTTGACGCCACGATGCGGACCCTACTCTTAGGTTCTGGCGGGAACGGTTGATATAGGAGCTCTGCGTCACCACATCGGTCTGTCCCAGTCACACTAATACGGACGATCAGTACAGGGGTTCTCAAACCTTTTGAATTTTGTACCACGTATCAATAAGAAAATATATGTACCACCATAAAAACATGTCTCGATTAAAAATCAATACATTCCAAATAGAGTGTTCATAAACGAACTGTTTTCTGCAAAAATTGTACCACCAAAAATAACCTAATGTACCACATTAATGGTGCCACAGTTTGAAAAACGCAGTACCAGTAGGTTCTTGAGGCAACGACGCCTTCCCTGGGAAGAACAATGATCCTACGAGCACAGGGATCAATGCAAAGGATTGCTGAAGACAAGAATCGGAATATCGTTTCAGAAACTAGTGGTGTATATTGTTTAACTTGTGGTGTATATTGTCTAACTTGCGTTATTATTATATCTATAATTTATTACAATTATATTAATGGTAATTCAATGCACAGAGAACTTTTAAACAAATTGAAATACTTTTAATACCAACAATATGACAAACCCAATTCGTATACCGTACACGAAAGAACATCTTTCAAGATCCGGTATGGTCTAGTGGCTAGGATACCTGGCTTTCACCCAGGAGGCTCGGGTTCGATTCCCGGTACCGGAAATTATTTTTTACCACTTTTTCTTCGTTTTTCACAGTGTGATCAGCTTTTGGATTACCTTGCGTTATTGAAAAATCATATTGTAGTTTTTTTCCGATGTTATTAACGACAATTTTTAATGCACGTGTGATCGACAACGCAGTTCACGTTTGCACACAGGAGTTTTAGGGGACTCTTATGAGCGGACAGCGGATTTTATGCATTTATGACAAAACCGAGTAGGTGCAATTTGAAACAGTAAAAAGATTAGAAGAATTTAAAAATATTGTTACATCATTTTCAACCTATTAAACATGTTAAGAATGAAAATGAATGTCTATTTCGCTCCGGTTGTTTGCGATTCAGGTGGAAAGTTTTTATTTTGCTTTAATGTTTAATTTATTTTTAATTTAATTATTTAATTTATTGTTACTTTATTTATTTATTTTGTTCGAATGTTTTTCTGAAAATTAAAATTCTTACTTGAGAGGAAGAGGTCCTGGAGGGCCTGGGCAGCCTGGCACAGGAGAGCCCATGTTTCGGCAGCGGCTAGACCTGTTCCCCGAAGAGCAAGGACGTCCCCTGCTACGACAGCAAGACCAGATCCTGCGCTTAGGTCGGTTTGCATCCTGCAAAGAAATTCCGTACTACGATTAGAACATTCTACCTTTCGTACTAATTGTTCATTCAATTATGGATTAAAGTACGGTTCTCAGAGTCACTAAAAATAAAGACAAAGAGCCTA
Source organism: Lasioglossum baleicum (assembly GCF_051020765.1). NCBI lineage: Eukaryota > Metazoa > Arthropoda > Insecta > Hymenoptera > Halictidae > Lasioglossum > Lasioglossum baleicum. The sequence continues at coordinate 12,579,683 of NC_134938.1, forward strand.
ATACCGGTTAAAGGAGTTTACAATTGGTCTCTTTAGTTTGCTCTCGTTTTTCTCCCGTGTCTACGACGCCGCATTAATTAATGCTTTGTCCTTCCCACGGAAGTCTCGCTAATTACTCCGCTCTCTCTCTCGGCGTTACAAAATCTTCGTAACCGCTCGCAAGTTCCATAATTGAAAAATAATTATAAAATAATCCACTAATTGAGACCAATATCAACAACTCAAGCCTGCCTTATCGTTGAGACCTTACTGTCAATGTCATACTATACTAGGCCGTTCAACTCGTCTCGACACGAACAACAATATTATGTATTAAAAAAGAGATGTAGTGTCATTAAAAAAAAATGAAGAACAAATTTCTTTTCAGACTCTTTTTCTATTATTTTTTATTATTCTCTACTTTTTTATCTAGCTACACCCTGCATATACGACACACAGCAATTGCAAATGTTAATGTTAACAAAACTTATTTGTTAAATCTTGACTTTTTTTTAAATCCTCGAAGTACTGTCTTTTCGAAATCTCTGACTATCTTATTGAACTTTTGATACCTAAATAAAGTAAAATAAATTGTACACATCTCTCATTGATAACAACTCAAAACATATTTTTCTAAAGAAAAGTGTAATATTAAATTTATAAATTATGGTGTACCTCTTGTAACTAGACTGCGGATTATTATGCATTTATGAAGAAAGTGGCTACGTGAAATATAGTAAAAGACTAGAAGAATCTAAAAACAGTGTTATGCTGTTTTCAGGTGTCAAAAAACTGTTAGGGGATGAAATTAATTTTTATTTAGCATTTTTATTTTGCATTAAGATCCGCAGTCTACTTAATTAACAATTAACCCAGTATCTACATAACAACAAATTATGTCACATTTCTAAGTTGGTGATACAGAATAAAAAAATTTTAGGTAATTTTGAAATGTACTGAATTTTTTTGACTCATGTCACTTTTCTTACGAATGAACAAGATCGATACGCGATGTAACGTTCGCAATGCAGTTCGCGCGTTTAATATTTCTCCGCAGGTTTTTCGAATGGAAAATTATATACGCGTAATGAGACCGGTTCCGCGGGCGAATCCCGTTTAGGCATTTACGTTTGTTATCGATTTTTCATCCGCAGACAATACGTCGGAGCGAGAGTCTGCCTCGGAACAAGCTGCGAACAGAGCTGGCTCCGGTGAAACAAGATTGAGGCAACGTGTCGCACAGCCAGTCGAGAACAAGCAAATGTAAACAGGCCGGGGCGTGCATATTGGATGTATCGGGCTTGTTGGGCACACAGCTTCGATTATTTCGATCTCTTTTGTTCGACGCGTCGCTTCCGCTCCACTTCGTCCCGAGAAGCGTGCAGCCGTTAAACACGACTTCTTAATTAATTCGATCGCGGTTCGATCGAATTTCTAACCAGAAATCCCGAGAATTAATTTTCGAACGTGCCGAAAGCACTCGGGGAAAATCTTCTGTAGCGGATATAAATAAAGGATCTACGAATCACTGTGATATAGTTGTCTGTGCAATTGTAAAATATTGTAAACGATTATTGCTTGTAAACAATTGTTGATTTTAAATAATTGTTGAATGTAAACAATTCTTGATTGGTAACAACTGTTGATTGTAAGCAATTATTGATTGTAAGCAATTGTTGATTGTACTTGATTGTAAAATATTCTTGGTCGTAAAAAATTGTTGATTCTAAGCAATTGTTTATTGTATACAATTATTGATTGTAATCGATTGTCAATTGTAAAAGATTGATGATTACAAAAATTGTTGGCTGTAAACGATTGTTGATTGTCAAAAATTGTGGATTGTACTTGATCGTAAAAAATTGTTGATTGTAAGCAATTGTTTATTGTAAGTAATTGTTGATTATATACAATTATTGATTGTAATCGATTGCCAATTGTAAGAGATTGATCATTATAAAAATTGTTGGCTCTAAACGATTGTTGATTGTCAAAAATCGTAGCTTGTACTTAATTGTGTTTGATTGTAAAATATTCTTGATTGTAAAAAATTGTTTATTATAAGCAATTGTTGATTGTATACAATTATTGATTGTAATCGATTGTCAATTGTAAAATATTGGTGACAATAAAAACTGTTCGCTGTAAACGATCGTTGATTGTCAAAAATTGTAGATTGTACTTGATCGTAAAGGAAACCGCATTTTAATTGTAATTATTCGTAATCGTCGATCTGACGTTGGAGCCAGGAGGACCTCAATAATACGGATCGCTGGGAACTAAGCGGAACGTCCGCAGCAGTCTACCAGAAAATTTCGCTTTTCGAGTGAACTTTAATTCCGAACTTTTCAACCGATACCGATCATTCTTTATGTGTACGTTTTAAATGCAAACGCCAGAAAGCTATCGGCTACCTCGGTCTGGGAAACTTCTGGTCCCACTATTTGCAGAACGCTCGTCAAAGCGCTTACATCCGAAGTAATTTCCCTCGACCCGAAAGGTCGAAGAAACTTTTCCAAAGTATTAGTCTTCCTCGCGACAAATATGCAGTGTCGCCGGAACTAAATTTTGTACTTCTAGAATTGTTCATATATCACGACTGTGTGCGAAGACCGTTCAATTAGTGGACAATCCGTTAATGGTGACGGCAGAGTGGTTCGCCTAATTCCGCGAAATTTCATCGGGGAGTGAATCAAACGACGGTACGTGACTTCCCATAGAATTCCTACGGACACGATCGTAATCGAATAATAATCGGACTTTCCGCCGCTGTAATTTTTCCAATACGCATCCGATATTGCGTTGCTGATGGTTATTAAAAAATTATGGGGCATCAGGCACGGTATAATGAACGGGGTGAAATCCATCTGCGTGTCGGCGCCCCGTATACAGGGTGGTCACCATTTTAATTTAAATACAGTAAATCCTCCATAGACGCGACAGCCTCGGGGGGAGTTGCTCACATGTAAAATAATTTTTCCTAGCCCCATACAGATTCCTAACCCCGTACAGATAGTCCTGAAAATTTGTGATTGCGAATTTTTAATAGCTATGAAAATACTTGTAAGATTTAAAACGAAAAACGTGGGACGCATGCAATATATAATTTATTTATAAAAATTTATACAAATACATTTACTGTATATGTACTGTTAAGAAGCTTCTGTCCATATTGTATTCTTTATCCAAGGTTTCCTTTGCAATATTTAAATTAAAATAATCATTTTTCAACATGCATTAGTACTTTTTCATAGAGAATAAAAAGCTATTGGTGCGTAAAAAAATATACGGTAGCGTTAAAATGATCAGAGTTGACATTCACGAGTCTTTGGCGCGTCCAACCAAAGTTGCTGGATGAGTCACGTGACCGGGCTGCGGCGGAAGCGTGGGGGATAGCGTCGTAGAGGGGGAAGGTAGAGTCGGGACACAACTCTTAATCTGGAGATCGGTAAAATATTAAATTAACACTTTACCTACCGGAACCCTATTAATAGGATTTTCAATCATTGTGTTGTACCAAAAGAAAGCATAGAAATTTTCTTTTACATTGCAATCTGACATGAAATTATTAGATGACGATATTGTGGGTGACTTGTTAGTTCTTAATGAAAATTGCTGTTTCCATTGAAGGTTCCATTAAAAAGTGTTTAGCCATGTTCTATAGATTTCTTAAAATTATATAATAATCACCGGTCGGTAATGTGTTCAGCGAGGAGTATAGTCGCGTAGATCCTGAACTATTTCATATCCGTTTCAGCCCTCCATTCCGAACGAAGGGGAGTAGTTGGGAAAAAGCGGATTATGTCGTCCTCGCCCTATTTTCTGAATGCAATTGCATATCAAAATCCTCCACGAGCTACGGCGAGGTGCGTAAAAAATGGTGGAAATTGTTTTTTCCGCGAATAATCGTCGACCCAGTTAATGGGCAAGCTGTATGTTGAATTATTCTCTCGAAGCTGCACGAAAGCTCTCAAATCATCGACTAATTTATAATAAAATTTCCGAGCGATATCCGATTCGATCGTGTAAATAGATTCGTCGGAGAAATACAATCCTCGGAAAGATTTAATCAAGCACGTTCCTCTTGGGCGGGTACCGGGTAACTCGAGGAAGTAAGACAGTTCAAAATTAGATCAAGACGTTGGGATTAAATGCTCGAGGAACTTTCCCCGGAGGAAAAACAGTTTTTAGTGTGCCGCTACTATAGCTCGATTCTTAAAACTTCCTATCAAACTTTAAGTGTCGCGCTGCACCAACTTTGGGGATTCTAAATTTCAATTCTGCAAGGGAGCGAATGGTAGGACGTAGTTAGCGGGATTTAAGAGGTTGATACGGGTCGTCGTTTGAAAATTATCGCAGCCTTTTTTCTGGTGGAGACGCTTAAGTGAGCTGAAGGTCAACATAGAGAGCGTTTTTTTTTAAACTCCTACAACTTTAACCCTTCTCAAGACAATTTCAACGATATAGTCATTCAAGGTCATTCAAGTTATTCATTCAAGGTCATTCAACGTTATTCATTCGAGGCCAGTCGAAGCTATAAACGTAAAAAGGGACGGAAAAATACAATTTATATTGGATATTTCCCACGTTATCACTGAAATCACCCGATATAAAAATGCGTTTAATCTACCTTCTATCATAAAATTTCAATATTTAACGAACGAAATAACCGATAAATGGCCGATAATAACTCAATTGGTCGGTAAAGCACGTAACAATTTACGCCAACACCCGATCACGCTTTATACCGAACTGAATTAACGAATGATTTCCTTAATTACTCGTTAACTTGTACAATAGAGCCGATAAGCCGGTTAAACAGATGAAATCTTCTTGTCGGTGTGTCAGTCCGGCGCGCGGCGGAGCGAATCGAAAGCCTCCTCGAAATTGATGCAAATGAATTCACGCGTATCCGATGCATTCTGCAATATATATATTCCTGTCCCGTCGTTCCAGAGATTGATTATAGATTATCTCGTCGGCCTAATTGATGTTCGCTGGACATTTTAAATTAGCCGATATCGACGCGTATGCGGGGAGCGTTAGTTTCAATTGTAGGTATGTTTACTTTTTAGAACCTTTTCGCTCGGATAGGTTCTTCGAATTAAAATAGGAATTTCCAGATCAGGGGAATTGACGCGGTTTGAGGGGAAACAGTTACCCCTCTCGGTCAGTACAGGATCAGTCACGTGACACCGTGACACATGCATGACAGAGAGGGAGTAGCGTCACGTGACCGCGGAAACGTGGGGAATAGCGTCACGTGACCACGGAAGCGTGGGGAATAGCGTCACGTGACTGCGGAAGCGTGGGGAATAGCGTCACGTGACTACAGAAACGTGGGCGAATAGCGTCACGTGACCAGTTCCTGGCTGACGCGTGGGGAACAGCGCCGTGGAAGGGGAAAGGGGAGTAGGGAGACAAGGTTTGAGCTGGCAATTCCGGTTCGATTGTCGGAAGCGGCTCGCGAAATCGTGGAATATTAAAAGTGTTACAACCTTGGCGATATGAGGATTTTCACGGTCTAGGTGTCACAGGAGCTGTCCTCACACGCGTCCCACTATTCGTTTGAAAACCAGCCTTGCTCGGCGACAGAGCAAAAGCAACGATATTAGTATCGTCGGAAGCTCGGCATTCTGGAAACCGGTGGAAACCCGCTCACACATTAAATCGGACGAGTCGCGCGTCCGTCTGCGTCAGTCAGCAGGAATTTAAATTTCAGGTTGGGTGTGCAGTGACGCGCGCGGTCGCCCGTTCGATCCAATATGAAAAATTACCGGACGATCCACGTGTACGCCAAGTTGTCACCAACCTGCTCGTCATTTCATCCAACGAGACCGATCGGACGAACACAAAAAACTATAGTATGTATACGGAAAAACGCCGCGAATCGGATGTAGGCTTGCTAACTTTTTCCGAGACAATTCTTGCACGTGTTGTCCAAAATAAATATACATATATTTTTATAATAAATATATATCTAGTATATATAAACATGTGTATAATAAATAGACTGCGGATCTTTATGCATTTATAGGAAAATCGAGAAGATGAAATTCATAATTGTTGGAAAATTTTCAAAATTAAAGATGTCAATATATGTATGTCATTTGACGTATCTTTAAAAACAACAAAGATATTTGAGGTGGCAACGTTAGGTGACTCACCCTGTATTATATTTCATTCAATAACCATTACATAGCAACAATTCAATTCCGGGACGGTTGTCAACTCAAATCGGACGTAACGTCGTTCCCGTCAAAGACACTTTTTCGGAGAACTAATATCGAATAAAAAAAAAAGATAGTGTTCCTTTCAAGAGGGGGAGAATTTCCATTTCCATTTAGACATCGACTCGCGCTCCGATACCTTCGCGAAACTTTGACGACGCGTAATACCGCTCGCGCGGCTTATGTCTGTAGGCTTTAAAGGAAAATGTCGATAACTTCTCCGGGCGAGTGTATAGAATAAATAACTTTCCTCTTGCTGCGATCGGCCAATATTATGATAACGTTGGGGAAGCTTTACCGAGTCTTTGCGTCGCTGTTCCTGAACAGAAGTTAATGCTTGCGAGATCCGTGTACCTAAGCGAATGTAGGCGAAAACTAAAATAGTATTTGGAATATTTGTTTGGCTAAATAGTGTCCACCCCTGGTCTCGGAAGGGAATCTAAACGGGTGAATAAGAGAGTTCTTACCTTAAACATTGTCGATCGGCGCGTCGAAACGCGGCGGCGTTCTCGACGTAATGATTTCATGCGGAGCGAAATCATTCGCGCGGGTACCAGGCAGGTAGTACACGAGGCAGGAGACCCCGACGAGGAACAAGAAGAACAGGAACACGAGGTCGAACATCAGCAGGGAGTTCAAGGTCATTAACTGCATCGTGCGTGTGCAACTGTCTCCACCATAACAGACACACACACGCGTGCACAACGATGCACGCAACCGCGCGCTTTGTCACCCACGCAGACAACTTCGTAACCTTGATACCCCGGGCAGGATTTTTCAGATGCTCAGATCACTATACACTCCCGCGATTGCATTTCACACAGCGTAACGCAGGTCGACACTCCAGGCTGCGATTATATTCGAGATTTTCGAAAAGATTCCGGCGATCCGACTCGAACGTAGCGATCGATTCCCTGTCGGCCTGTGTTTGTTTAACACTAAACCCACCACTGCCGGTCAAATAGCCAGTCTTAGATTTTTAATTGTTACAATTATTGCAACGATGACGTTGCTTACATGGAAATCGATTCGATAAATTTATTTAACCAAGTACGTATTGCAATAAAAATTGCACAAAATCCATATAAATAGAGCCTTGTCATTTTTATTAGATAAAACATTTTAATCGCTTTCAGTGCTCGGTAGGTTTGGTGTTAACTTACTTAGACCTACCAGAGGCACCTACTAAATTTTACTACTTTACTTTATCCTTCGCAATTGCGCGACCAATAAGAATTAAAAAAATTTATTTTTACGATTGTTTTTTACAATTCCGACCAAATGCATGTTCTCGACATATTTTTTTCGACGTCATTTACTAAACTAGTTCATCTAGCCTTACAGAGGAAGTCCATTCATAAAAAAGTTATTCTGATTTAAATTGTGCGTGATTAGTTTTTTTCCGAACTCTATATAAATTCTTTTAATGATTTTACTGTTTTACCTACTCATTTTTGCCATAAATGCATAAAATCCGCTGTCTACACATTAGCTACTAAACTAATCCTTCTAACGTCTAAAAAAAATCATACTGTTGGTTACAATTTTGAAAACGTTATTCATGTGCGAATACTTTGTACACCCACAGTATATCTATTCGGAGAGAATTTGTAGAATCAAAAATAAAATGGATATATCTCGTATACCCTCCCACCCCCTCTATAGTTGCGGATGAAATGGTCGAACTTTCAAGATCGAGGTTTCATCGGGTTTGTCGTGGGTAGGTGGAAGCAACACGGCAAATCGAGGATACTTCGATTGATTTTACAGACACAATACATACCAAAGGTCAGGGATTCCAGTCCCTTGAAACAGAATGGATCCGAGCCATTAGTTGCAAAGGCAGTAATATAGCGGAAAGGGAGACGTTTAAGTGCAGAAGACAGCATCCACATTGATCAGCGATTAGGAGCAGCCAGCTTCGACGGAACTCCGCGAACGGATCGTTCGCTTTCTGCCCGAAACGGGGATACAACACTCGATATTACAAGTGGCACGAACGAAATAATAGAAGCTCGGCGAACACTGTTTTTTAACCGAATAAAGCGCAACGGAATCTCCCGTACGAAATTCAACGAATTCGCAACTAATAACTAGTTCCATGAATTTTATTGTCCATCTGTAAATCAATGTACAGTTAGCAGCAAAACTAAAACTTCAACATTTTTTTCGGCAACCATCCTACATCACACTATACAGTTAGGAGGAAGTCTGACCACACACACTTTAAATCAGAATAACTTTTTTATGAATGGACTAAACGACTTCCATTTCTCTGTAAGGTTAGATGAATTAGTTTAGTAAATGACGTCTAAAAAATATGTTGAAAAAATGCATTTGGTCGGAATTGTGAAAAACAATAGTAAAAATTGATTTTTATAACTGTTTTAGCTGGGCCAATAACGAAAATTTAAAACACGTATCTGATCAACTTATATAGATTATATACGCTCCGAAAATTTCATTGAAATTGGTTCATTGGTTTACGAGTTATAATCGAACAAAAGTGGTAAAAATTGCAATTTGTAAAGATTTGGCCTTTTTACCACTTTTGATCGATTACAACTCGTAAACCAATGAACCAATTTCAACGAAATTTTCGGAGCGTATATAATTTATACAAGTTGATCAAACACATCTTTTAAAATTTGTAAAAATCAATTAGTACTATTTTTTTCAGAATTCCGCCTAAATGCATTCTTTCAACATATTTTTAGACGTCAGTTACTAAACAAATTCACCTAGCCTTACAGAGGAATTGAAGTCCATTCATAAAAAAGTTATTCTGATTGAAAATGTGTGTGATCAGTTTTGATCCTCACTGTATATTTTGCTTCCTTCGCATTCTCCGCATGGAAACATTGAATAAAATACAATTTATGTTAAATTTGCCAAGGTATTCAGTTCTGCTGCTAACTGTATACGAGAGATTGAACTATGCAGTTGTCGCATAGTGTGCAAAAGGTAGGAGCTTGAAATAATTCCAGCTGGAAGAGAGAAATCCCGGTGGATTTGTTAATGCCCGTCAGGAAACGCGGTTCGCTCGGTGCAATTTGAAGGAAAATGTGCGACTTCGATCGACATCTTGTTAAGCCACTTGACATTATTTCACCGACGTTCAACGATCTCGTATTTCTGATTCGCTTAGGCATTGATATCGGCTTAACGTCGGGGTTCGAATCGAATAAAATTCATTTCCGTCTTTCCCTTTTTTTTCTTCTCCGACATTTATTCGAAATATTAAGTCGACCCCGTAGAAAATTGCGAATCCGCCCGTGTAAAATTCCGAGCGTTCTTCGGATGCGATTAATGTCGGCGCGTTCCCCCATTAACAGACACATAATGGTTGATCCGGTTTACGCGTAAGCGCGCGCGTGCCCGTGCAATTTCCCGTAACTCGGACCCAATTCGGCGGACATATTGAATAGGAACCGATTTTCCATCGTTCATGCACCGTGAACGCCGGCGGATATTTAACGAATCACGCGACAATCTCCGTCCGGAAATCCGCTTTCGGAAGATAAATTCTCCTCTTGACAAACACTGTTGTTTCCTTCGAACCGGAAGAGCCCGCAAAATTTTCAAATCGTTCGATACGGTGCACGAGCTGTCGGCTGAATCAATATTTAACGAATTCAAGGCGCAGAGGAGGCGAGATGTTGCCATGAAAAATTCAACGCCAATCTGTCTCTATAAATTATTTTCCACCCCCGTTCCGCCCCACGGTGAACCGCGCGCGGCTAGCAGCTCATTAAGATTTTAACACTATTTGTAAAAGTTCGAGCGTCTGATAATGAAGGTCGTTGGAGTCGTTTTGACCTAGCTACAATGTTATGAGGCCAAAAATACGGGGTGAGTCACCTAACGTTGCCACCTCAAATATCTTTGATGTTTTTACAGATACGTCAAATGTGTGTGTGTCTGAAGGACAAAGTTGAATGGTAAAATGGGGCTCATACGATACCAAACAAATTTTTGTTTTTATGTAATTTTTTTTAGAGATACGAAGGGGTAACCATGATTTTTAAAAATGGAATGTCCTATTTTTTATACCATAGATCGATAGAGTATCAAATTCTGAGTAAAAATGTATTGACCTCCATATGTCCTAAACCTAATAGTTAACGAGATATTATCCAAAGAAGAAAGAAAATTGTTTCGATAATATCTCGTTAACTATTAGGTTTAGGACCTACTTATAGAGGATTTGATACTCTATCGATCTATGGTATAAAGAATGGGACATTCCATTAAAAAAAATGAAGGTGACCTTCATATCTCTAAACAAATCACATAACAACAAAAATATTTTTGGTATCGTATGAGCCCTGTTTTACCATTCAACTTTGTCCTTCAGACATTTGACGCATCTTTAAAAACAACAAAGTTGTTTGAGGTGGCAACGTTAGGTGATTCACCCTATACATACATATACATATACAAAAATATATAAACGTTATCACCTCAAATGTCTTTGTTGTTTTCAAAAATTCCAAAAGAACTCGAGGTGATCCTGACTTTTGGTAGATTAACATTTTTAAAAAAATGTTCTACTGTGAAATTTGTAGACAGCTGAATGTTGATTAACTGTAGTTTCAATCTGGAAAATCATGTTCGGTTTTAAATAAACAATAGCAAGAATGTAAACAACACGAAATATACATTTTTAAATGCTTTTTTAAAGGCCAATTTTTAAAGTCCAAAAATATATATTGATTTTTAAGAACTCAAGGTGACCCTGACTTTTGATAGAATAAACATTTTTAAAAAAATATTCTACTGTGAAATTTGTAGACAGCTGAATGATAATTAACCGTAGTTCCAATCTGGAAAATCATGTTCGGTTTCAAATAAACAATAGCAAGAATGCAAACAACACGAAATGTATGTTTTTAAATGCTTGTTCTAATTATAACATTTGAACTACTGGATCGGCCGTCCGGATCAGTGCGGCGGCCGGAACTGCCCGATAACAATAAAGTGATCGATGTTAATCCGACGTTATCGAATGATCACGCGATATTTCCCTGAAACGTGCGATAGAATTTCTGCTGAGAATCGCGCGCCGGCACTATTCCTGCTCCCGCGCGATAATAAAACCACATGGAGAATGGCATGTTGCCATGCGTGTAAGCACGTATAAGAACTGAATAAAGCAAACGTCACACTCGTCCGCCAGCTGTTGCATGTCTCTCACGTGTTTTTGCTTGCAGGACCTGCTTGCTCATTTCGTGCAATCTCGGGACAGCAACGGTCGGTATGAGAGCGGTGTCGCCAGATTAAATGCCCCCCACTCCACCTTCCCCTTCCACAGCGCTATTTCCCCACGCTATTGCCACGGCTCGATCACGTGACGCTATTTCCTCACGTTTCCGCCACGGCCTGTCACATAATTATAGTAAATCCTGTATAGACGCAAACAGGTCGTACACGATGAATGCAAAAAAATACCCCCTCTACTATGTATAATAATCTGATCTCGACTCAGATGTCAAGATGTGTTTTGTAAACTCGTATGAATTATACGTATACGTTCTGAAAATTTCATTGAAATTGGTTAATTGGTTTACGAGTTATAAACGATCAAAAGTGGTAAAAATTGCAATTTTTAAAGATTCGGCCTTTTACCACTTTTGATCGTTCATAACTCGTAAACCAATGAACCAATTTCAATGAAATTTTCGGAGCATATATGATTTATACAAGTTGACTAAACACATCTTTTAAAGTTTCGTTATTGGCCCAGCGAAGAAAGTCGTAAAAATCAATTTTTACTATTTTTTTTCGCAATTCCAACCAAATGCATTATTTAAAAAAAAATATTTTTTACACGTCATTTACTAAACTAATTCTTCTAGCCTTACAGAGAAATTGAAGTCGTTTGATCCATTCATGAAAAAGTTATTCTGATTTAAAGTGTGTTGAATCAGTTATGCCGTTAGTGTATATTATTAGCTTCATCTTGAGATTGTATTAATTATTGTAATTTTGGTTAGGCCCCTTTCCATGTAACCTTGGTTTGTGAAGCTAAAAAGAATAGTTTCCGTCTACGAACTTTGCAAACGAACCTCCCCGAGGTTTTTGCGACTATCGAGGATTTGCTGTAGTTGTGTACTATATTCCCCTCAATTTCTCTCTCTCCCCAGTCTGGCGACACTGGTGCTGGCAGAGAGCTTTCAGCTTCTAATAGAACCTAAACCCACATTTGCTAAAATATTTTTTTATAAAATTTTGATTTAATGCCAAAGAATGAAATCTGCGGTTTAATTTCGCATTGTCGCGCCCCGAGGTCGACGGGGAGGAAAATCGAGGAAAAGATACCTGCGCGGAATGCAAGTGGCATTAGGTATCGGAGAAAACCGCGAAGAAACGGTGAGGTGGAAAAAAAACGCGGGCAGGATATAGACTCCGAACAACCGTAAGGGGTGAGACGGATATAGACCGCAAGATAAACGACGTATTACTGGTATAAAGCAACATCCTCGCCGTATGTCGATGCCCGTTTCTGTCAACACGAGTCGTTCTCTCCTAGCGCACTCGTATCTCTTCCCGTACCCTCTTTTCTCGATCCAATTGAACGACCCGACGCCGAGAGCCTCGCGCTGCACCGAGCAACCACGCACAGAAAAAGAAACACACTCTCCCGCGAATTCCTGAAAAAGTTGCAGCGACCGCGAGACGCGTCGCGTCGTGCACACACGATATTGATTTTACTTCTCGCGTGCACCGGAAATTGGACTATCTGATTAGCCTGCGCCGCGAGAACGCGGGGCTCTGTGATACTGTGAAGCCTCGATCTTAGAAAAACCTCTGTTTCTTGGATCGTACAGTCCTACTGTTTATTTGTGACCTCGTCGAACGTAGGGAAGGACGACGCATGTAAACAAAAAACAAAAACAAAAACATCGCGTTGGATAATCCTAATTTCAATAATGAAACTGTTTTATTTTTAATTGCTCCGAATGGAATTTTACCAATATATGGACTTGCGACATTTTTCTGATTGAAATGACACCGAATAAGATACTATTTGGCCCATATTTACTGTTCTCCCCCCACTTCTGGGATACTGTGATACTGTGAAGCCTTGATCTAAGAAAAACCTCTGTTTCTTGGATCGTACAGTTCTACTGTTTATTTGTTACCTCGTCGACCACGCCGAACGTAGGGAAGGACAACGCGTGTAAATAAAAAACAAAAACAAAAACATCGCGTTGGATAATCCTAATTTCAATAATGAAACTTTTTTATTTTTAATTGCTCCGAATGGAATTTTACCAATATATGGACTTGCGACATTTTTCTGATTGAAATGACACCGAATAAGATACTATTTGGCCCATATTTACTGTTCTCCCCCCACTTCTGGGATACTGTGATACTGTGAAGCCTTGATCTAAGAAAAACCTCTGTTTCTTGGATCGTACAGTTCTACTGTTTATTTGTTACCTCGTCGACCACGCCGAACGTAGGGAAGGACAACGCGTGTAAATAAAAAACAAAAACAGAAACATCGCGTAAGATGATCCTAATTTCAATAATGAAACTTTCTTATTTTTAATTGCTCTGAATGGAATTTTACCAATATATGGACTTGCGACATTTTTCTGATTGAAATGACATGGAACAAGAGATATTGTTTGGCCCATATTTACTGTACTCCCCCCACTCCTCGGACTTTTATTTTGGAATCTTGGTTTTCTCCATTATATCACATCGTAAATATACGTTTCTGTATATCGTTGAATTTGCCTTTCTATGCTCTATAACTTTATGCAAGTAAACAAAGCATAAGGTCAACGTAAAAAAATTCGCTACCTTGAAATTTCGAAAAGAAAATTTTTCTTCGGTATTATATTTACTTCGTCGAATAATACAACTTTTGGTTGACACATATTTTAATACCTAAGGCTTTACTGTATTTATATTACGTCGGATAAACAATTCTCTGAATACGGTTATCTTTTGATAACGATAGGATAAGTTGAAGTTGTAATTCGGTTTCGAATCATCTCCGTGTCCGCATGACTAAAACGAGAATAGAAGACGAGAGGCAAGGTGTGGGAGTGAATTATAATCGAAAGATAACATAGTGAGTTACTTCCTGAAGCAACCGAAATTTTTGACGAATGTAGCGGACGGACCCCGATTTAAGAATCTCTCTCGACCGTTTCCTCTGCTACAGACCTGATAACTGGACTGCGGACTTTTGTGCAATTACGAAGGACTGGGTGAAAAATAAAACAGTGAAAAATATAAAAAATCTAAGAACATATTAATATTGTTATGTCGCTTTCAACGTAAAAAGACTGTCATAAAATGAATGTTTATTTAACTATCGCTTTCCACCTGGAGTGACCCAACTGGAGAAAAGTATAAGGAATCTATTCGGAAGTAAAACAGACTCGGTGGCCGGTTAAGATCCTTAATCGAAACTCTCCGCGCCGCTGCCGAGTCAAGTGCAAATAATAACCTCCGTGATGGAGGATAGACGAAGTAATTCAATTTTAAGAATGACGGATAATACGGCGACAAAGAACTTCTTTCCACGGGAATCCTCCGCGAATTGAACTCCGAAGATTATTTCGTTATGACTCAAGTGACCGAGATCGCCGATCCAGATAGGGCGTAGACTCCACACTGTAGAGTAGGCACTGTAGAGTAGGGATGCCGATTATTTTCAAAAAGATCGATTTTTCTGAATCGATTATAATCGAAGCTTCAAGAATCGATCCACTAAACAATCGTTTCCAAAATAATCGATGTTTTGAATAATCGATTTTTTTTAGGAATGTCTAAAAATGATAAAAAAACGAAGATCAAAATTATATTGGACTCTTTTATTACAGAAATAAAGTAATAATAATTATTAGACTGCGGATCTTTATGCATTTATAGCAAAATTGAGGTACTTGTTTCGCGCATGTCGTTGCGCGTCAACCAATGGTCGCGTGATCGGCCGAGTACGAGTAGTGAATTAGCCAATGAACGAGTTCCGTTAGAATCATTATGCGCAGTAGAATTGTCGCGTTTTACGAACATTTATATAGTTACTTTTGATGCAATTGGATATCTTTATACAGTCTCCACAGTAAACAACTCCACGGTCTCCACGTACAGTCATACAATTTGCCATAAAAATCGATTATTTTTACAAATTTAGAATCGATTATTTGTAAAAATCGGATATTGAAGAATCGATTCTAAAAATCGATTTATTTTATGAAAATAATCGATTAAAAATCGACATCCCTACTGTAGAGACACCCGCTAGCATTGTGACACTAATGACGAACAAAAGAAAATTTTTTTAAAAATCTAATTTTCGAAATTTGAAAGTTTCACACTTTTTCTTACGATGACCTGGTATTTTATTTGCACATAGTTATAGAGCATGGAACGACAAATGGGAGAATCCTGAGATCATTTGAAGCAACACTTTCCTTCGCAAAAATGGCGTCTGCGGCTTTGTTAAGGAGTTATTAACGAAATACACGGACCAATCAGAGCGCGACCTAGACGCGTGTTGGCATAATAGTGTTTTTCGTTAATAACTCCTTAACAAAGCCGCGAACGGCATTTTTGTAAAAGAAAATGTTGCTGCAAATGATCGCAGATGTACGAAAATGGAGAAAACCAAGTTTCAAAAATAAACCATTTTCAAGCTCGATGCAGTCCGTTTTTCCGTTGTTCGATCGATTTAAAATTTTGTATAAAAAAGAAATATTCACGCGAAAAAGTCACGTTACGCAATCCCGAAAGCAAGATGGCGTCCGAATCCCAGCGCACGTCGACGGGGCCCCATCTCAATAACCATGACCGTTCTCGGGATAAATTGTTCGACTGGAGAACGGTAGACTTGCAACGAGGAAATTCGCGTATCGATTATTTCCCGGCGAGTTGCAGAGCGGGCGATAATCGTTCGTTTTGTAGTTCGTTTAATTGTACATAAATGAATCACGGAACAAAAGAGGAAGGTGGCGTTTGACGGCCGTTTAACTCGAGCCGGTGCATACCGAAATTGCCGAGCGTCGTTTCAGCACTTCCGCGGTCGTTGCTCGTTTGTGGAACGCTAAAGCGGCAGCGCGCCTCTTCTTAGGGAGAGTAGAGGTTAGAGTGAAACGGAAGTGTAGAAAATCGTCGACGAAAAAAATAGAGAAAGGGCCGGGAAACAGCAGGGCCGAGCAATGTTCACGACTCGCAATGTTCTGTGAGAAGCGGGCTGGCAATTATTCCCCAGAATGCAATACTTCCTTTGGAGGGAACACGTTGACCACACCTTGGACCATATACACCAAAAAATAAAAAATTTCTCGGGACAGTTTTCCGCAAATGCGTTTGAAAGAACTCTGTTCAAAGAAAATTGGATACTTTTAGGAAATATAATTTAATAATACAAGGTGTCCCAAAAATATGGTACTCCCTTTGAAGGCAAGCAACATTAGGAGTTATTAAAAATTTAAAAATTATAAATTACAAAATTACAAAATTATTTTCAATAAATTCGGAGACAAATAAAACACTCTCGATCTTACTAGGGTTCCGTCCAAGGGAACACATTATTTGAAATGCACGCAACGGCTAACAAGGGAAGGACTCCAAGTGTCCGACTTCGATTTTGATAATCTTTTGTGGGACGATGGCATATGGATCCTTAATGATGACTACAAAATATTAGGTGTAGTTACTCAATAGTTTCAAAGATATAAACAATTAAAGTTTCATATCTTGTTTGATACGAATAGTATGAAACTTTAATCGTTTATATCTTGAAAACTATTGAGTAACTACACCTAATATTTTGCAGACATCATTAGGGATCCATATACCATCGTCTCCAAAAAATTATCAAAATCGAAGTCGGACACTTGGGGTCCTTCCCTTGTGAGATACTGGAAATGGATGCGGTAAAATGGTGATCGAATTCGCCGAGGTGTCCCGCTTCACCCTCGTCTTCACCGGGTATTGATCCATCTTCAAAACAATTTCAGGGAAAATCTACGGGGTAAATGAAGCGCAAATTGGAATCAAGCAACACGCTGAACGTGATTACTGAAAAATATTTAGAGTGGCCAACAATGAAGTACACGGCTACAACTATATGGCGACCTATTAAATATGGCCAACGTCGGAGATAGGGATCTACACTCGCGTGCAAAATTAAATGATCGCTAAATGTTCGTTCGGTAATTGCCTAAATTCATTGTGTCGTAACTTCACGAAAAAACGTCGTAGAATATTCGTTCCGGGCTCATTTTAAAACTTGAACCTTCCACTTTCGAAGCCAGCTACTTGTGTTTCTCAACAAAATTTTGTACAGTATACAACGGGTGAGAGAGTAAACATGGTATTTTGTTTTGAGAATTTTGCAAATTCGAACGTTCGAGCGGGCACTAAAAATTTTTTTAAGCAACGAAACCAACGCGAGCTTGAAGAGTGAAGTCTCAGCTTTAAAATGAGCCCTCGATGGTCGCTGTACGATTTCTTTTGGCCAAGCTATCGGACTTGGAATGGAAAGTGTGTGCCGACCTTATATGTAAACAAACGACTAAGCATTCTGGGAGAATTTAAAAACTGCTCGCTACACAACACGCACTGAGCACAGACCAAGTAAACAAAGACTATGTTCGACCGGACGATTTCCTCGCCGAACGCCATTGACATTGTTTTGACGCCGGCGGCATTAATCGGTGCGGTTCTTCTCGATCCGTGGGTGGCGAACCAGAATGGCAATTATCGAGTCGGTCGGAGAAATCGAGATCGGCGCGTGATCCGAGCAGCTCGAAATCATTTTACGCCGTTCGACGAGATTTCGATCGAATCGAACGTTAATGTCGTTACGCACGGTGTTTCGCGGAAGTTTATACGCCGCTTCCGCATCGACGCTGCCAGTCAATGCAGCGTGAATCGGAACTATACGCAATTCCGATGAACGTTGTGTGTTGAAAATCGTTTTTCCATTTATTTATCGTTCGAATCCCCCCGGGAGAATTTATTTACCCAATAATATATATTGAATCATTTACACGCGAACCGAGCATTGAACTTTTCAGTTGCCATTTTATTTTAACGTTTAGTTATATGTTTCATTTTCTGCGGTAATGCACGACGCGATGGAATATTTTCACAATCGAACGATTATAATAAGCGGGAGAGAGGGAGAAGGTAGAAAAAGTATTCTATAGTAGCTCAAAGGTAGGATGAACGGCGTAAGCGGATCAGACATAACCTAGGATATTCAGTGCTGAATGGCGGAGCGTAAGGAAAATTCAATTGTACGAATATTCACTGAATATTCATTTAAAAATTCATTTAAAAATTACTTTCTCTTTGCTTCGAATTTTCTATCTTCCCCATCTACCGCGCTACTCCCCACGCTTTCGCCACGACCCGATCACGTGACGCGTTCCGTCTCCGTCGTGCATGTGTCATTCGCAGACTGTGGCTGTTTATACAATATGCAATTTTTGTAGGCAAATTTCAAGAGAGAGAAACTCGAATCAAAGAAAATCTTATTTTCCGTGGCACTAGCCTTTTTAGAATTGAGATAAATTAAAATGGTACTAAACTCTGTACTAAATTTAGGGAGCACGGATCGAGGGGAACGGGTGGCCCCCTCCCTGCCATTCGCAGAAGGGGAAGGTAGAGCGGGGAACAGCGTCGTAAAAGAGGAAATAAGAGTGGGGGGCTGCTATTTACTTTACCGGACTCAAAATTTGTGCCTTCTCCTATAAATTATGATGTATTTGGTATCTAATCCAGTAGATTTGTACCCGGGGCGGCTGTAGATCGAAGTTTCGATCCTGTAGGATCAATGGTTCAGGAGTTATGCTTGTTTAAAGTTGAGAATTTTTCAGTGTTTTTGACAGGTAACGGTGCCCCCATATTGGTATGTAGTGACGGTCGCGCGCCGCTTACCGAGCAAAATAATTAAGTAGTAGTAAGCTGCTCGCGACCGTCACTACAAACCAATATAGCAGCGCCCTTACCTGTCAAAAACACTGAAAAATGCTCAACTTTAAACAAGCATAACTCCTGAACCATTGATCCTACAGGTTTGAAACTTCGATCTGCAGCCGCCCCGGGTACAAATCTACTGGATTACAAAATACAATCTACTGGACTACCAAATACATCCTAATTGAGTCCGGTAAAGTAATGTTTACTCGAGTGGGGGGTACAAAAAGTAGCCAGAAACGCGGCACGTGACTGGGCCGCGGCGGAAGCGTGGGAATTAGCATCGTAGAAAAATTTCCTCGTGGAGGGGGAGGTAGAGTGGGGACACAAGTCCTAATCTGGCGACTCTGATCCATCCGTGAAGGTCTTCGGGTAGACGCCGAAGACCGAAGACGAGCCGGTGGCGTGTGGGTGCGCGACATAAACGCATGCTTATAAATTAGGTCGTATTTCATAACGGGTAGATCGATAGGAACTATTGAAACCGATGAACCATTAAAGAGGGAATAATGTTCGAAGCGGGAACACGCCGAGGCCGATACCCATCGTCGCTTCGATTTCTCATTTGTACGACTCGCCCCGAGCAACTCCTTCTGACAATCGGTCCCGGCTTTCAGCGGAGGCAACGACCGCGCTAGCTCGATGAAACCTCGATTATCCGAACTGGTTACGCGCGTCCACGTTTCAAACTCGACCCTTTGTACCGACGAAAACTGTTTTGTACATGTTTACGCTCTCATAATAAATAAATCGCGCGCCAAAGGTACGCGGGGGTTGAACGCGCTGACTTAAAATTGTTCAGTGAAATGGCCCCCGGTGAACCTGCCGTTGATTTCGCAATGAAGTGTATTTGGAGAATAATTGAGTCCGTAGCTCGTTCAGGATTAACCCTTTACACTCCGAATTACTTTTAAACGTTGTTGCCAACAAACTCCCTACTACTTGAAGTGTTTTTTTTAAATTTTAAATTGACTACTACTTATTTTAAACCATTTTGTTTACTAGCTATATTAGATATAGCTCTCAAACTTTGTTGAAATTGATATTTGTGGAACTCAAATTTGTTTTCAACTAAAAAGTAAATAAAGGAAGAACCGAATACATGTAAGATCCCGTTGTATTTACAATTTTCTTTCTCTGATGTCGATTCACCCTCGACAAAGTCGTGCAAAGGGTTAATGCACGGCTTCCCGAAAGCACGCTGATGGTGCACTCGCGAAGGATACGCCGTCAGGAATCGTTTGGAACGAGACACATTGTACAGGAATAGTCTCATCGCGAGACAAGGACACTCGATCGCTACGTCCTAGCGTGTATACGAAACGCCCGCGCTTTTGTCCGGCGGTCATGTGACCGAAATGCGTAGAAATTAAACACGAGCGATGTACTATTTCCACGTGGCTTCTCTAGCAAGCCTCTCGATCTGTAACGTTAATTGATATTTTTCGTGTTACCAGCACTGTCGACAGACCTTTCGGAAACCGGATCTTCGAGAATTGAACACAGTGTGCCGCACTGATCGAAGATCGAGTGCTCGTCTAATGAAATTCGAGAGGCCGGGCGCGACCGGTGAACGACGATCACGAAACAGAGCTTCACCCTTAGGAGATCCCGCGGCTAGGGTTGCTCATCGCGTGGATACTAGATGAATACTGAGGCACGTCAACGGGCACCGGGATTTAACCCCCTTCCTACGTGTGCCTTTCATCCCTCTTTCGGCCCTGCTTCCACCTCTCCGCTCCACTCTCCCATCAAACGCGCATCCACCCACGCAACTGTTGCGCCCCCGCCCATTAGTGATCGTCCCTTAGCATTTTGCAACTCCTTAGCCGCCCCCCGTGTGCTTTCGTCGCGTTTCGAGCGCGTGCTGATGATCCAGTCACGTGGGATCGATCGATCGACATTCTAAGAGCTTCGTAGCCCCGCGGCGCGGACCAGTGCGTTTCCACTTATATCCTGCAGGCCGCGCCGCCTGAAAATTAACCGTCGTCCCTTCCACGGCTGAATCGAGGACCCCGTGTCCGGTAGACAATGACAATTTTTATTTTAACCCCTCGCACTTCTGTACTTGGGGTGACTGTACCAATTATTTTAATATTATTCCCAACTGATCATGAAATAATAACATGTGTAGACATTCTATGGAAGAATGATGTGTTCTGAATAAAAAAAGAATTGGTGGCCACCAAAATCTGATGCATAACATAAGAAAATATTTAAAAAGAACTGTAGGTGCACTACGTACCGTCAATTGATTGTTGAATAGTAGCAAACATAAAAATATTTTAGGCAACAAGCAAGTAATTTTTTGGGTAAACTTTACTTTGCTCAAAATTTGTGCTTTTCTCCAGGGCTTGAAACGGGCCCGGAAATAACTGTTTGAAACTGTTTCATTTCGGGCTTGATCGAAACAGTTATGAAGGACCGATATTCTGAATAACTGTTATGAAGGCCCGAAATTTTGGTTGATATCGGTTTCGATTACGGTCCTTCGTACATGGATATCGGTCCTAGCATAACGGTCTAAGACTGGCTAAGACCGATATTTTTTCGGTCCTATATCGGTCTTCATATCGGTTCTAATACTTTGTTGCTCAGCCGATGCTTTAGGCACAGCGACTTCTAAGAGTCGGCCGATGCTTTGTAATCGGTGGCAAAGAGACCGGCACCTTATTGTCGATTGCCGACGCGACTGTTGACTCGACGTCATCGGTGACGCTTTTGCGGGGATACCAATCAGAATGATTTCTGGTAAAACAAAACACATCCTCTTGGACACAAGACTCACCACTCTGCAAGCGAAAACCTAGAGCCTAGAGAGAAGCTCAGCAACTTTCGTAGTGGCAAGTGGCAATTTTCGTTTTATACACACACCATCTATTTTTAATATATATATATTAGTTAGTTACAAAGTGCAAGTGTTATTTTCAACGTCACCATCACCATTGTCTAAAACTAGCCCTCACGACATTAATTTGCCGTCGAGCGCACCGGTCATCACAGCCTCGATTTTTCTATGCAATCAAGTCGCGAGTTTGCTATCGCACAAAATTATTAATTACTTAAGTGTTAAACTATAACATAATGGGCAGAAAACAATGCGATATTGTACGTAAATATTTCACAAATAATAACAATAACATAGAGAAAATGCAGTGCACCATTGAAAACTGTTCTGCAGAAATTTCAGTATGTAGACAATATATTTCAATTTTTATATTTGTTTAAAAAAAAATTTTAAAGCTCTGATATTTCCTTAATTTTGTAAATTTAATATTTTAGAACCACTCCACAAATTTATTAAGGCACTTGGAAAACTATCACCCTAATAGCTTTACCATCGTTATGATGGAAAAAGAGGTACGAAAAAGATGTTGTGAAGAAGCTACAAGTAGTAAACATGATAACAAGAACAAGAGAGTAAAATTGGATGTAATGAATGCTTGTATAAGATTAATAACAATTCACGGCAGACCTTTTTCTTTAATGGATGACAAAGCATTCCGCGATATCATAAATATGATACCCAACAAAGAATTAATTAATTCACACAAAGTTCGAGAACAAGTAATGGTATGTACATAACAATAAACTATAAATTGTTAATTGGGCGAAGTTTCCGTTTACGTCCGTGCTCAGAATTGAATGAAATTTTGGGAATAGGTTCTTTTTTGACTAAAATAATGACTGTCAGAAGGACTTTCTCTTTTGTAGGTAAAAATATAAGTATATAATTAAAATAAAATA
The DNA here is from genome assembly GCF_051020765.1 of Lasioglossum baleicum. Lineage (NCBI taxonomy): Eukaryota > Metazoa > Arthropoda > Insecta > Hymenoptera > Halictidae > Lasioglossum > Lasioglossum baleicum. Next base: position 12,602,596 of record NC_134938.1, read on the forward strand.
AAATACTACTCCTGGATTTTCGTATCCCTGGTCGCCCCTCCACCCCCCCCCCTACCACCTAATCTTAAGTAATTCTGATCGCATAATCTTCCCATTGTAGATATTCAATTAATTGGTTTAACTATTGGAATTTTGGAAACATTTCATATTAATCTCCAGAATATACATATTTGATATTTTCAACTAATTGCAAAAATGGTAAGGTAGGGACTGACATTGACATGGTAAAATATTTTTTTTCGAGTCGCCAAAAATCCTTCTGACAATCATTATTTTAGTCAGAAAGGAACCTATTTCCAAAATTTCATCCAATTCTGAGCACGGACGTAAACGGAAACACAGCCTAAATTATTTACTATCGTGCTACTTTCTTACAGATAAAAGCAAATACGATAAGACAAGAAATTAAAAACGAAATTAGTGGAAAATTGGTGTCCCTAAAAGTAGATGCCGCATCATGTATGGGGCGTTCATTTTTGGGGATAAATATTCAATTTATAGCCGCACAAAAAATTGAAATTCGGACCATAGGTGTGATAGAATTATTGGAAAGGCATACCGCTGAACATTTAAAATTTGTAATTATGCATACATGCAGCAAATTTAATGTTTCTAAGAATGCTGAAATGTATAAGAATCTTAAATGAAGAATGTGAATCTGATTCCGAAGGCGATGTAATAGAACAATCGCAAAACATTGATGTTTTATTACTTGATCCCGAAGGAGAAGGATGTGATGTAGCAATTTTTGATACAGTAAGGGAAACAGAATTTGTTATTACTACTATTAGATGTGCTGCCCACACATTACAACTTGCTATATGCGATTTTTTAAAGAGAAGAGAGATAGCTGAGATAATAGGAAAATGTAGGGAAATTGTTAAAAAATTGCGAACACCAATTTTAAAATCAACGTTATCTGCATTATGTAAAAAAATGCAATTTTGGATTGTTCAACAAGGTGGAATTCAACTTTGGACATGTTGGAAAGACTGGTCGAAATAAAACAATTTTACACACAGATTGATGATGAAGAATTGAAGTTCTCAGACATAACGTGGAGTAAAATTATTGAATTAATTAAGGTTTTGACACCTGCCCGAATTGCGACTAAGAAATTACAACGCGAACATTTAACTCTTGGCGATCTTTATGAAATCTGGGAGAGATGTATCATAGAAACAAGTAAACACGAAAATGAATTCAATCTACCTATAATTAGTAACATGCAACATAGGAAAAAAAAATTATTTCAAAATGATACATTTTTATCAGCTATATTTTTGGACCCAAGATATAATGTTATATTATCTGATGAGGAAATAGGGAAAGCAAAAAATTGTATATTACTTACATTTCAAAGAATTAACAAAATGTGTAGTAATTTAGCAAGCACATCAAATCACGTTTCTACTTGTAACTTAAATGAAGCCACTGATACATATAATGAAGAGGAAGATGATTTTGAATTGTTACTGCAAGATGCGGCAGCGAAACGCATATCGAGCAACACATTGCAATGCTTAACAATTGAAAATGAACTTAATGAGTATTGCCAAGAACCTCGAGTTCCGAAGACGATGGATATTATCCAGTATTGGGAAGGAAAAAAAATTAATTTACCTAAATTATATAAGGTGGCCTGTGTAATTTTGACTGTTCCGCCAACTCAGGTTAGTGTGGAAAGACTATTTTCCGCACTAAAATTTAATTTATCTCCACACCGATCGAGCATGTCGTCGAATATTGTAGATGATATTTTATTAATTCGTTTGAACATGCCAAAGCTACATAACGAAAATTAAAATTACAATAAAAAAAGTAAAAGTAAAAACTAAAAAATGCTATGAACTATGTCTTTTTCTTTCCCATACGCTCTCCTTCTTTGCGTCGCAATTTTTGATAGTTCATTATTTTTTCTATGATTTTCTATGATTCTGTCATTGAAACAATTGGCTTGTGATAGCTAAAATATGATATAAATATTTGTGATTCAGTTTTGTCTAAATGTCTTGCAAATACTGCACCGAGAGTTGTTCCTGATCTTATTGTCGTTTCATTAGGATTATTTACCATTTCCAATCTTAATTTACTTCTAAACATTACTAGACTGCAAGAAGTTTCACTTTTGCCGCGCGTGGTTTTTTTTGAAAAATTCAAAAGACTACGTATGTCATGTGGTAGGGCGTACCCTATATGCTTCGGGGTTGGGCCTTTCGAAAATTTCGTTATTTTTGCGGTAGGACGCACCGTTCTCGAGATACAGCCATTTTTTATTTAAGACTAGCTCGGCCTACCATCCCCACCACTTCCGTTACGCATTTTCGTATCGCGAATTCCGTGACGCGAATTAGGCCTACACCCTGCCAAAAGAAGTTTTACTTCAAAAATAGTCAATAATGTATACATTTATTGTTATAATAAAACAACTTTCAATTATGACCAAAATATAACCGTTTTTAATGTTGGTAGTTATTTTCGGACCCGTTTCAAGCCCTGATTGCTATAACTTGAAACTTAGAACTTACAATTAGAACCGATATGAGGACCGATATAGGACCGAAAAAATATCGGTCTTAGTCAGTCTTAGACCGTTATGCTAGGACCGATATCCATGTACGAAGGACCGTAATCGAAACCGATATCAACCAAAATTTCGGGCCTTCATAACAGTTATTCAGAATATCGGTCCTTCATAACTGTTTCAAGGACCGAAACCGATATCATAACTGTTTTCAAGCCCTGCTTTTCTCCTATAAATTATGATGTATTTGGTATGTGATCCAGCAGATTTGTACCCGGGGCGGCTGCAGACGAAGTTTCGATCCTGTAGGATCAATAGTTCAGAAGTTATGCTTGCTTAAAGTTCAGCAGCTGCAGTGTTTTTGACAATGGCGCCGTCATATTGGTTTGTTGTCATTGCCCCCTCCCCGACCTCTCTCTAATCACCAACCAATTAATTAATTATTCAGCTCGGTAAGCAACGCGCGACCGTCACTACAAACCAGTATGGCGGCGCCCTTACCTGTCAAAAACACCGAAAAATGCTGAACTTTAAACAAACATAACTCCTGAACCATTGATCCTATAGGTTTGAAACTTCGATCTGCAGCTGCCCCGGGGACAAGTCTACTGGATTAGATACCAAGTACATAATAATTTATAGGAGAAAGGCACAAATTTTTCAGTCCGGTAAAGTAAAGAGCATCCAATTGTTTAATAGCTATGCCACGGAAATGTTGGTCCTGTGACTCTGCTGGCCCTGTTGTTGCCGGTCATGTTCCTCGCTTGCTCGAGTTACTAGGCCATTGTGTAAGAGACTTAACCTATATTGGAACCCCTTTTCTGGTAGCCACTTCGTTTCACGGAGAACTTCTTAATAATGCGTTTACCGCACCCTGTCGAGAGTAAGCACTCAAACATCGTAACGTCTTCGACTAATTTCATTGTTCATCCACCCCGCCGCCGGTGTCCGGCTTCGTCACCGTCTGAAAAATCCCTTCGTAATTTCTTCGAGTACTTTGAAAAACTTCGTCGAACTCTGTGCTCTCCTTTTATAACGAGGACTATCGAGGAATATTCGCTGCTTCGTCGCAGATACGTTTTCAATATCGAACCGTGAAACAATCGGCGCAATGTTTTCACCGGCTTCCCGCGACTGCTAGATATTGCATTTAGCGACTAGTCTTCTAGAACGGGAAATTCAATCAATTTCAAGTATTCGCGGCGGTGTGCTGCTGCTTCGGCTCGAAAATTGAACGTTTATTGGAATTGTATTTTTATGCTTTAAGCCCGATCGAAAACGAATCGCGAATACGTTTATATTATTCGCGATCAGTTTTGCAGACGCGATGCGAAATGACTACAGGGTGTCCGAAAAATATTCTTGAGATCATTTCGAATCACTTTTCCCATTACGAAAATGCTGTCCGCGGGTTTGTTCAGGAGTTATTAACGAAAAACCAGGCTACAGCGGTCGGACTCCGCCTCGGCGACAGGCCCCACTGAGCGCGGCGTTGCTATTGGCCAAGCGTATTGTGCCCGCGTAGACGCGCTCTGATTGGTCCGTGTTTTTCGTTAATAACTCCTGAACGAAGCGACGGAGAACATTTATGCAAAGGAGAAAGTTATTCAAAATGACCTTGCGAAACGGCCCTTTCGAGGACGTACACTTTTAAGAGAAAACTTGTGGTGTAGAATTGTGTTTGTTATAACAATGGAGAAATGCTGCGGACGATGTTCGCGGCATTTGTTGCGAGGACATGTCCACTTTTCGGATTCAGCTGTTTAGAATAATACCAATTAACGGAAGACGAATTGTTCTCGTTTTTCCACCGGGAACCGGCTGGTTCTATTTCCAGCGGTTCCTCGCATTTGCATTTTCAACGATCTCCGTCACCACGCGACGGGAGGTCGATCATTCTCTTCTTCGAGACTAGATTATTGCGGTCTTGTTCTCGTCGCGACTCCGGAAATTTCCATTCTTCTTCTTCGAAAACAACGTTGATGAACGATCCGCGCTCACTACCGTGGTTCTAGTAATTTTAAACATTCATTCTATCTTTTAATCATCCCCGATACGATCCAACTAAGTCCCGCCTACTCGGGTTGATTCGCGAAAACGCGAGTTCTCATAAAAATCCGTGGACCCAATGAACGAACACTCAAACAACGAGCACAGCTCCTAAACAAGTTTACGTCAGCCAGATGATTTCGCTTCGAATCTAGCACCGATACGAACTCTTCACGGCTCTCCTAGATGCATACGTACATTATGCGATCCCACGCATATAATGATACGAATGGGAGCCTGCACTTCCCGCCTCTGCAATTAACCCAGATTTAATGAGGAAGCAAAGTAAAGTCCGGCCGCGACGAATTTCACGGATGACATCCAAGCGAAGCTGCTGCCGAAGGAAATAATATCTCTGCGCTCCGGAGAGCGTCGGTTGGAAACTAATTACCCGTATTAGCAAGTCAGTGTGAATAGAGTTTTTTGGCGTTGATCGTTGGCTCACCTGGGCCAACAACTTCCTGCGCGTTCAAATGGATATACAGTGGCCCACGAAAGTGTTGGTACGCCCTTTAAAACAGAATCACTTTTTTATAATTGTACCAAACGACCTGATGTTTTGTAAGCAATTAGAAGCATTCGTTTACTAAATGATGTGCAAAAGAAATTTTTGCAAAAATTATAATTTACAAGGTTACATGCAAAAATAAAAAAGTAATTTTTTTAAAACTTTTTTAGTTGGGCACAAAATGAAAATTTAAAATATATGTTTTGTCGATCTATGTTAGTTATACACATACTGAAAATTTCATCGAAATCGGTTGTCGCAGGGAAAAACTACACGCGTCGAAAGATGGACGATTCTGTGGATTTAGTAAAACTACGATTTTCACCATTTTTCACCGCTTGTAGCTCGTGTGTATCTCAATCGATTTCGATGAAATTTTCTGTATATGTATAATTAACATAGATCTACAAAACATATATTTTAAATTTTAATTTAGGGCTCAAATAAAACAGTTTTAGAAAATACCTTTTTTATTTTTGCATGTTAATTATAATTTTTGGGAAATGTTTTTCTGCACATCATTTCGTAAACCGAAACATCTTTCCGTAAACTTCTAATTGCTTACAAAACATCAGGTCGTTTGGTAAAATTATAAAAAAGTTATTCTGTTTTAAAGGGAGTACGAACACTTTTGTCGACCACTGTACAGTGAGTAGCAAAACTGAACACACGTTAATTACAACGTGAATAGTATTTTGTTGAATGTTTCAATGTAGAATGCGAAGGCAGCGAAATACGGTTTTATTTTCTTTTGAAGACACAGTGAACCACGAAACTATTTGAACGCACTTTAAAACAGTATAACTTTTTTATGATCGGACCAAACGACCTGACTTTTTCTGAGCAATTGGAAACATTGGTTTTACTAAATGATCTACAAAAAAGATTTTCCAAAAATTACAATTTACAAGGTTGCATGCAAAAATAAAAAAAGCATTTTTAAAAATTTTTTATTTGGGCCCAAAATTAAAATTTAAAATATATGTTTCGTAGATCTATGTTAGCAAGCAGAGTAGGGCAATAATCAACCAATATTTAAAAATGACTAATAATTATTCACAGCTCTAAGTAATCGTTAGCTATTGCTGATTAGTGAATTAGTATAATAGTTTACGATCAGTCATCAATATTTAGTCATCAGTCACTATTGTGCGATTAACATACATTAATTAGTTATCACTAACTAATCAAAAAGTTTTGACTAATGACTATTTTGCTATGACTAACGTTCAATCAGACTATTAGTCATTTTTAATTATTAGTTGATTATTGCCCTACTCTGCCCTCCAGAGAGTCAGTGTGATGCCTCGAGGCTTGGGAGTGCGTTTTCGTCGACGAATAGCAATCGAATGCAACCCATGACTGCATAGATCCGCCGAAACGGTGTTACACTTTCGCGTGGTCGATAAAAAGGAAAACCCTCATCGGCCAAGGTCGATTGATCCGTGAGAGGAATAACGTGGGCACGTGTGCCATTGTACCCGGCAGCATTTCCCTTATTTGTATGCTCGGGAGGATGAGCATGATAGGAGCCAATGGAGAAATCACAAAAGAACCGTGCAGATAAGTCACGTTCACCTTGACGGACTTTCGGCCCGGTCTATAAAAGAAACGTGCACCTTGTCCGTGGCACAGTCACAGTCAAATCGTACGAAATGTCTCGTTCAATTTTCACTCTCTTCGCGGCCCTGGCAGTGTTTCAGGTCGTTTCTGCCGTCGACGTTTCCAAGAACAAGAGCATACGCCTTGAATTCGGCGACAACGATGGCATTCCGAAAGCGAAATTGGTGAGCAATTAGATTAGGGCACATGTAAGCTGGTGGACTACATGATAAGGCACCGTTGTACACACACAAAATTTTACATACAGACTTCGGATGGTCGGACAGAAAAGTGTTTCTTACCAAAGTTAATCAGTATTTAACCGACAAGAAATTGCAATTTTTTGAATGAAGAAAAAACCGATTTTCAACCAAAAAAATCAAGGTTGCTGTCATATCTTTAAATGGAACTGGGTATTTTTAACTTCATAATATTGTAGGAGACATTGGAACAAATTCAACAACCGATGACTTTCAGATAAATCAATTGCCAGAATATTTGACAAAAATATTTTTATTTTTTTTTAACATATTTATTTTTTCACTATTAGCGTACCGGTTAATTGTTATAACGTATCTCACAATTTCATGTAATCAACTAACAGACCTTGCGACACAAACGGACAACAGTTGAGGAAACGAGCATTCACAATGTTTACGTTTATTTGTTTACCTCTAAATGCGAGGCGTTGCTATTACGTACCGTCGAATTATTTCAAATATTCTTTGGAAAGCAGTGCAGTGTCCGAATTGAAATCAGCAATTTTAGAAGCTTGGAAAAGCATACATCAAAATGATACGAAAAATTTGTATAGAAGTTTACCCAGAAGAATGATTGAAGTGGCACAACGTAAAGGGCAGTCCACGCATTACTAAAACTGCCAAAAATTGTGTAATTTTGTTGAATTCTAATACTTTTCTTATTTTATATTCGAGGTGCCTTATCATTTTGCCCACACTAAAATTCAATTTTTGTAGACTTAATAAATGGTTTGAACGAGTTATTTAATTTTTAGAATATTATATAAACGTTAGTACCTTATTTTGTTGTATATTCACTTTCTACGTGTATATATGTACGAATGAATGTTGATTGCTAAAAACCTTGAGGTGCGTTATCATTTTGACCACCAGTGTACCTATTACTGCCGATGTAAAAATTAATATCTTGCCCTGAATAAATTTGTAGAGGGTGTCAAGAAATTATGTGTCCACGTAAAATGTTTTGTTTTGAACGATATTTGACAATAATGTAGGATTTAAATCGTAAATTGAATAATACGTTCATAAACTCGAAATGTTTTAATACGAAATTTGAATTATAACAAATACAACTAATTAAATTATCCCGTCTGAATCTCCGTCTGAGATCAAACACGTCTTTTCGTTTTCGTACGTCGAACCGGAATGACAAAGAAATCGCATATTACAAATATGAATAACGAAATCGATAAACATAATAACAGATATCGAATCGTCGCGTCGTTACAGTTACTAACGTCGTGACATTCAACGGAATTCTCGCCGCTCAGAGATGGTATCTCCCTACAATAACACTTCCTCTGAAGCGCCACTAAAAATTGTTGTACCATTATTCAAAATATTGGTTACATTACTAAATATGTTAGTATCTAATCAATTACTAAACATTTAAGTATTGTGTGAGGTCAGAGTTGGGCAAAAATTATGTTTAAATAAAAATTTCGAATAAAGTGGGTTTAAAACCCACTTGGAAAAAACCCAGGGTAAACTTTACTTTACCGGACTCAAAATTAGTACCTTTTTCCTACGAATTATGATGTATTTGGTACGTAATCCAGTAGATTTGTACCCGGCGCGTATGCAGATCGAAGTTTCGATCCTCTAGGATCAATAGTTGAGGAGCTATGGTCGCTTAAAGTTGAGCATTTTTGACAGGTAAGGGCCTGTCAAGAAACTGGAAATATGCTCAACTTTAAGCGACCATAACTCCTCAACTATTGGTCCTAGAGGTTCGAAACTTCGATCTGCACCCGTGCCGAGTACAAATCTACTGGATTACATACCAAATACATCACAATTTGTAGGAAAAAGGCAGAAATTTTGAGTCCGGTAAAGTAAAGAGCAGCCAAAACCCACTTTATTCGAAACTTTTATTTAAATAAAACTTTTGCTCAACTCTGTGTGAGGTATTATATCAATTTCATACTCACACAAAGAAAATAATTAATATAGAACGAAATTATTCTAGGTCGAAAGAAGTGTTTAATTTTCCAGTTAAATTAGGTCCGAGTGCAAAAGGTTATTATTATTATGAGCAAAGAAGTTGCAAAAATTATAGGAACTTCAACAACATTTTTTACTAGATTTTACTCTCACAAAACTGGTCTTTATGACCAGCAAAACACAATTGAAAAAATGTTTGTTTTTCTGACCTCATTTTTCTTGAATTTCGACGAAATGGTAGGTGTAGAATCGCGCTGTAATCGCGGCAAAATTGTAAATCATTCCTCATATTCTGATAATCTCAGGATTTGAAAGCAAAGTCTTCATGAAAGACAAAAATAAGACCATTTTTCTCCGTAACAATAAATATTTTTCCCTGAATAACTGTTTATTAACGCGCCTATTGTTACGTTTGCCGCAGGCTGGCGACGAACGTGGAACTGGATTCATTGGAGATTTAACGGTTGGCCGACGCTACGCGGACGAAACAGTTTTTCGTCGAGTGATCGAATTTGAGAACCCCACCAATGTAATTCAATCCAGCATACTGAACCTGTCGATCACGAACGGTACGTTTTCAGGTTAATGTTCGGTTGAGGGAACCACAAATTACAGACTTTTCTTTACACAACCCCATGGTTTTTGACAAGGATATGCCCAAAACTAAGTGTCAATTCTAGGAATTCAGAATCCTAGAAATCGCCTGTGAAAAGACGGTGAAAATCGCTGAACTTTAAACACGCAGAACTTTTGAACTACCGAGTTCCTAGGATTGAAACTAGGATTTTTGGCATTGTCTCGTCAAAATCTACAGGGTTATATAACAAAAAGTCGGTTATGTGTGGTCCCCTAAACCGAACAGCAGCCACGATTGATCTTCGTATGAGCCTAAGACTTACCAACGCGTGTTTTCCAGGAGCGATCCATTACGTAAGCGCACGAAACAATCAAGGAAGTTTCGCCGTGGTTTGCGACAACCCTTCTACCCTGGGACAATCCTCGGGCAGCATAAACCTGCGAGTGCCACCTACTTCGACGTCTGTCCTAAGTTTGACCATCGCGTCGCATCAATAACTCAATGGCCTACGATTCGAGCATCAAGTTTATTCAATCTAATTGTATTGCGCTTTCAACAAGTTCTACGATCGTTTAAAGCGACGAAAAGAAGACAACGCGTTCAGTAGAGCAAGGAAACGGAACAAGAAAAATAAAAAATTCTGTTCTCCTAAATGCGAACGATTTTTCTATTTAAATGAATTAATTTCTCTACACATCTCCTGTAATTATAAGCAGTAAAACGTCGACGCCGTACAGTATTTACAGCAATACGTAATTAACGCTACGTAATAAGCACCTGAACAATTCAGCAAACAAATCACGTTCGCGGACGCCCGTGCCCGCATGAAGGTGATTGTATGCGTAATAGCCAGAGTCGCCAGATGCGGGGAATTGACTCGAATTGAGGAGGAGCGTTACCCTCTCGCGTGACATTGTGACACCTGTAGGACATAGACTGAACGCATCACGTCATCAAGCCTGATCAAGCCGCGGTGAAAGCGTGGGGGAACGCGTCATAGAAGAGCAAGGTATGTACTTACAGTGAAAGAGAGTAAACAAGCGGGACGGGAACGGGGCTAGAGGGACGCAAAGAACACCTGAGTGGTCAGACTAGAATATAGACGCCTATTCTAACACGCATTCTTGGTTCTAACGCGCTATCGGCGGAGATGGACACACATACTAATCGGGCGCAGTGTTCTGATATCGCGCATCGTTTTTCGTACGACGGATGGCCGCTAGAGGCGCTGCGCGGAAAAAACAGGAACGTATCTATGATGAAGAGGTAGTTGAGCCCTGCGCCTTGAGACAGTTATATTGGCGTGGAAGTAGCGAAACAATCTGTTCCGGACAAAAAAAACTTCAGGACGTGTCCTACAAGTTACAAAATATACAGAAATGTACATGTTATACATTCATTTTTCAGAATCAAATCATACAAATCTTTTCAAATTCTGCGGGGTGCTCAAGGTACCCCATTTTATCGAGAAGCTTACGTTATTGAGGCTGAAAGCGCCTCCAGCGGCCATCCATCGTACGAAAAACGATGCGCGATATCGGAACACTGATCGGGCGCGTGACGTTGAGAGTGAGTCAAATGTAAACAAACAAACGAGACAGATCGAGCGGTGCGGTCAACGGCAATCCATTGGCGTAATCGGCGTAGTCCAAGAGTTGGCTAACTGTCAAGTTGATTTCATTTTTTAATTACTACTGTAAAATGCGCAAGTTTTATCAGTGCCTAATAGACTTACAGAATAAATAAAACGTAAAAATATTGTAAGGTTAACTTAGTTCTTCGCGGAAAAGCCGTAGAAAAAATCGGTTTTTATTTTTTTAACTGCGGCGCACCAAACCATAAAATCTGAAAAAATTCATGAACAATAACTATAACAACATATCGGTGTACTGTAAAAATATAAATGTTGTCACTGTAGAACTACCATGTGAAATCTGCATTTTTCGATTTTTTTGAGTTTTTTGATTTTCTACGAGCAGGATTTTCAATTAAAAAATCTGAAACCAATTGCAGAATATGTATTTGGGTCCTTGTCATGTGTCAGATTTTGCTCAGAATGTCTAAACATCATTAACTAGGAAAAATGGGTCAAAAACTGGTTTCTCTATTTTACCCCATAACTACCCTTCCGATCGAGATACAGGGTTGAAATTTTACTCAAGCGCACTTTTGACCATCTTATCCGGCTATACCTATATTTGAGTTCTTTTGGATAAGGTATAATGAGTAAATAAGTATCTATTTGTGAACGACGAATAACTGGCCACGGAATAAAATCGCGCGCGCGTTATTAGTTATTCACAAATTATCATAGTAGAAATGCATAGTAGCAATATCTGTTCCTACGCCTATGAACGGCGGGAGCTACGCGTGAGTCGAAAAGTGGGGATAGGGCGGAGCGTCCGCAATGCCCTTTATGCCCCATTCCCATCCCGCTAGTTTACACCAGTGTCGCCAGATGAGGTAGAAAGTGGCTTCATTTCCTCTCCTCCTTTTCCCCTTCCACTATCCCATTCTAGCACCGTGCGCACACTCCAACGCCCTCACTAAGACCGTAGACCGCGGTGCACGTGCCGGAAACTGGACTGGTCTTCAGAGAGAGAGAGTACTTAATTCCCCTCGATTTTCTCAGTCTGACGACACTGGTTTACACTCTTTCACTGGACAGTAGAGTGGGGAGACAAGTCTTAATCCAGCGGCTCTGGTAACAGATAAGCATACCGAACAAATTGGACCCATAATTACGAAAGTGGTTAAGTCAAAATTTGACTAAAATGAGTTTATCAGTTATTTCACATCACATTCTGTTAAACTGAATTAATTCAATGTAATTTTTACGATACTCTCAAATACGAACCCGTTAGACAGTGCTTGTTATTTCAACGTCACATGGAATTCTTTTAGTGTTAATATTCCGTTCCATTAAACATCTCGAAACCAGAAATATGAATCTTCGACTACTTTCATATAATTATGAGCGCAAATGCAACTCTCATTTTCAAAAAATGTCAGCTCGATAAGAAAGTATATTTATCGATCATACAGGAAACGAACGATATCAATGCATGGAACACACATCACATATCAATGCTGGCATATCCCCGAGTGATCACATCAATTCCAATTCGCGATGGATAAGGTCCATTTGTATATTAAGATAAAATTAATACTTATCAACAGCAACTTCGTGAGATATACGACGGCGATACAGGGTGTTTCAAGTGCCGAAGCATAAGGCATTCAGATCCATGATACGCTGATAAGATAAATTCAAATTTGGCATAATCTCGGATTGCCTATATAAGAGACGCACATGTTATCCGCGCCATAGTCATAATCAATTTCGGACATACAAAATGTCTCGCAGCATTTGCACTGTTTTCATGGCCCTGGCTATCTTCCAAGACGCTTTTGCCATCACTGTTGAACCGGATAGAATCATAAACTTGGTGGTGACCAATCAGACCAGTCCGACTATTAAATCGGTGAGTTTAAATCTATAAATAATATTACTCCCTCAAATAATATTAGATACGCTTGTCAAATGTAGCTGTGCGGTTGACCAAATTCGTAGGGATGCGCAGAAGAAAACAAAGACCGCACTCGACGAGAGAAGGATGCAACATTTGAACGGTAAAGTACACACACCTCGTCAAAAGTGCGTACTGTCCATTATTTCTTACAGCAGTAAACATACAAAACAACTGTTTATATGTTTGTGTGAATACACTTGTGTCACTATTCACTATACTTTTTAACTGAACTGTCGCAACGTGAATCGTTTGATAGGTGACGTATCGTTGTGAAGTTCCGCCTATTTACAACTGCGCAGCGGGATCATTTCCCCTTGCGGGGGATATTCAGCCGCACAGCTAGATTTGACAAATAAATTTTCATATTGATTTAATAATATTTCTATATTATATATAAAATTTCAATAAATAATATTGCTCCCTCAAATAATATTAGATATATTTTTCATATTGATTTAATAACATTTCTAAATTCTATATAAAATTTCTATAAATAATATTACTCCCTCAAATAATATTAGATATATAAAAATTTTCATATTAATTAAATAATATCTCTAAATTCTATATAAAAAAATTTCTATAAATAATATTACTCCTTCAAATAATATTAGATATATAAATTTTCATATTAATTTAATAATATTTCTAAATTCTATATACAATTAAATTTCTATAACGTAAATCGACCTTTCAATGACCTTGGAAATGGAGAACAAGCTTAACGTCGGAGACAAGTTTATGAATCAGAATCATCGTCCAATCTTGATGCCACTATTTACTGTCATTTTTTATTTACCACCAAACAGTGATTTGACCTCTGAATGGCCTCTAGCAGTCATTTTAGTCTAGGACATAAGTACATATTTGAACGTGAAATTTCGAGCTTTCAGAATCCGTAGTCAAAAGTAGGGGTTCCCATTTAAAAAATAAGTGCTGACCTCCAAATAACCTTGAAAATGGATCCGAAGGTCAAATACAAGGTCATGGACATATGTCCTCCATTAATCCTTGCAACTTTTATTGCAAACATTTTTACCGAATATGCTTATCTGAAAAGTTAACACCCCTGGACGGGTGGTTTTGGACACCCTGTATATTGGGTCAGAGATCGTTAATGATTATTAATGTGTATGTGACAGTTTGACGGTGAACGCACAAGTGGGTTCATTGGAGATATGACGGTAGGAAACGTTTCGTCAGACGATAATTATTACAACGTGGAAGTCGAGTTTAGAAATCCTGCATACTTCATAGTACACGCCGTAACAAACCTTAGCGATTTTAGAGGTAAATTCTCTTCTCACTATATGTATAAACATTTCTATCCTAGTGCATTGCATTATCTTTCACTTTGTGGCCGCGCGTGTGTAATCGATCAACAAATTGTACAAATGTGTTCTCCCCCGCAGGAAGAAATATTCATTATGTGCAAGCGGTGAATAAAGAAGGTAGCGCTGTCGCGTTGTGCGCTGATGAATCATCTCTGGGAAAGAATTGGATACTGGTGAATGGAAGATTCCCACCTTACTCACGGTCTACTATAAAGTTCACCGTGGGGTCTTCAAGCTCGGTAAAAGCCATCCAAGCTTTACTAATCCCATTCACTGTCATTACCTTGTTACTCACCAACTATCACTTGTAAACGACCCAGAAAATAAAATTCAACGAATACCTTCGCAATATAATAACTCTAAGAACCCATTGTATTGTGCTTCTCAGCTGGAGCCTTTTTGGAGTTTGCGTTTATCGTATAGCAGGAGTGTCTAACCCCTCCTTCCTTCAATGGAGATGAGTTAAGAGGTCACGCCCTTGAGTCGAGGTGGGGATGAGTCCCCTCCTACGATTCGAGGACACCAGAGTCGCCGAAAGGGGTCTGTGGGCGTGATAGTGTCAGCACTATCCATGGGACCCGTGGGGTCCCGTGGAAATCACCGACACGGTTTTCATCGGACAACATTTCATTAATTTTTTATTTATTAATTAATTAATTAATGCGGATTGAATGAAAATCGGTGGAAAAATGAAATATGAAACCGAGTGTTCTTGAATTAATTAATTAGTAAATAAAATGTTAATGAAATGTTGTCGGAGAAATCTGTGCCGATGATTTCCATGGGACCCCCGTGCACACGAGATGGGGAGCTGATCCCGGGAAAATGCACCCATAATTATGAAAGTGGTCTAAGTCAAAATTTAACAAAAATGAGTTTATCAGTCATTTAAACTGAATTAATTCAATGTAATTTTTACGATACTCTCAAAAATGAACCGATAGATAGTGCTTTAAACGAGAAATATATGACTTACAATTAGACCACTTTCATAATTATCAGCAAAAATGCAAATTTCATTTTCAGAAACTGTCAGCTGGAAGTTTTTCTTTCCTTAAACACTGCCGATTCATAAATAAGGAACTCGAAGAGAAAGTATATTTATCAATTGGACAGAAAATGAACGTCGATCAACGATGAAACACAGTGCGTTTTGATAACGAATCGTATCCCCGAATGTTTACGTCAAATTGAATTAGCGAAGGAGAGAGAGAGAGAGAGAGAGAGAGAGAGAGAGAGAGAGAGAGATAAAGTCCATTTGTATATTAAGAGTAGGGATTGCAATCCCGCGATGCGGGATCCCGCGTCATTAGTCCAGTCAACGAAAAATCGTAGAGGAAAATGGAAGGAACACAATTTTTAATTTTGGGACTTTGTTTGGACTAGTTAGGAGGTAAACATACTAAAAGTCCCCACTCCTAGGAGGTGAGCGGGGTGCAGGGGGCACATAGTTTCCGAAATATAAGCGGAAAACCGAAAAAGGGATCTTCTACGTGCCCCCTGCACCCGCTCACCTCCTAGGAGTGGGGACTTTTAGTATGTTTACCTCCTAACTAGTCCAAACAAAGTCCCAAAGTTGAAAATTGTGTTCCTTCCATTTTCCTCTACGATTTTTCGTTGACTGGACTAATGACGCGGGATCCCGCATCGCGGGATTGCAATCCCTAATTAAGAGTATGTATCGTTTCTTACACATGGCGAGAGAGGGTCAAAAGACAAGATTTAAATCTTCATTACATTAATTTAAATAAATGATCAATGGCAACGTCGAGAGATATACGACGTTGATACAGGGTGTTTCATGTGCCGAAGTTCAAGTGAAATACGCTGATAAGTAGGCTGCAGTTGTTTATGCAAATGCATATTTTTATAGAAAATGGGTAGACAAATGGGACCTAGACAGAAATTTATTTCATGATTAGACGATACCAAAAATATATTTTCTATTTTGAATATTTTACATACAGCATATGTTGTGCATAGTGCATGTTTTTTGCATATTGTGTGCATATTTTTTGCATTTTTCTCATGTAATAATAATCAATAGTAAATTGCTCTACCGCTTGCCGATCTCTGTATGAACACGGCCTAAGAAACAGTTAATAATATTATTATATTATTAATAATAATTATTATTTTATCCCAATATGGTACATATAACATGTGTAGCACATGGATAGTAAAACAAATATTCTTGAAAGTTCGACGTAGAATAGATTTACAAAGAAAAGATGCCAAATGTTCCTTTACCACCGGAAGCGGTCATAACACGATAAGGAACGTGAATAGAAACGGCGATGTTTTACGCAAAACATGTGCATTCTATTAGGGAAGTAAGTAAACATATTTGATAATATTTCAGTTCATTAAGACTAAATGAATTATTAATTTTGTGTCAAATAGTCAAGTTCTCTTTTATTTCCAGATTGTTAAATCCTTTAAAGAACAAAGTGTACTCACCATGTATTAAGACAGCCCAAGAGAAATTATGAAATCTTATTGACGAAATTATGAAGATCTTATTGACGATTTAGCATTTATCGAATGTAATTTTTCCACTTTGCCAGTTACAATAACGAAATTCAAATCGAACACGTTAGCATTAAAAGATTCAATTAAATTAGTTACAGATTTTGCTCAAAATCTAAACAATGTACCTATTGGCTGTGGAGAAAAGTGAGAGCAAAATATGAAGAGGTTTTTCAGAATAATCTAGGATTTGAAATATTGTCTAAACTTAATAATAGTTTAAATGATTCAAATATCGACGGTACGAAGGAAATATGAGCACGATGATAACCTTGCGCGCGGGCGCGTTGGAAAACAACGGAGGGGCAATAGTAGGCTATGGTGGGGGTATGGTTTAGTACCACACAGTACCACAGTACCACAGCCTTGGCATCAGTGCCGTGAGGCAGTGATGGGATTGTTGGCGCTTTTCGCGCGCATGCGCGAGTTTCGTCAGGGCCGTGTCTACGTCTACGTCCGAAAGTGGGGAACTACTGGGGGGGAAAGTAGTGGGAGACTATATGGCGGGAAATTAGCAGGGCGACCAAGGTACCCGATCTTCGTATGTACTTGACTGAGGCTAGAGTCGTCGCGCATGCGCGTGAAAAGCGCCAACAATCCCATCACTGCCGTAAGGTCGGTGTCTAAGTCTAAGCTACTGCGAGCTGCTTATCGACTGTCGATCTCGCTGTTACGTGCGGGTCCGCCAATAGCGGGGCGGCGCAGTAAATCGGCGCGTTCACGCTGCCGACGCACTCAGGAAATCCCAAACACTTTTACTAATACTGATAAGCAATCTACTAATAAGATAAATTCAAATTTTTCCATAGTCTCGGTTGGCCTATATAAGAGACGCGCATGTTATCCGCGGCATAGTTATAATCAAATCGGACATACTAAATGTCTCGCGGAATTTGCACTGTTTTCGTGGCCCTGGTTACCTTTCAGGGCGCTGTTGCCATCAATGTTGAACCGCACAGCGTCATAAACTTGGCGATGACCAACCGGACCAGTCGGTCTATTTTGGTGAGCAATCTTTCAAGATCCAACTTGTATATATTGGGTCAGCGATCGTTAATTATTAGTAATGTGTATGTGACAGTTTGACGAGAAATGCGCAAATAGGTTCATTGGAAATGTGGCGATAGGAAACCGTTCGGAACACTATGACTATGACGTCACGCACGACGCTTTTGGAAATGGGGTCGACTCCCCATCGTACTCCAAAAGAACGATTAAATCTGTTCAAGGTAAATTTTATTCTTGCTATATAAACATTTATATCCTAGTGTATTGCATTGCATTCTTTCACTTTGTGGCCACGCGTGTGTAAATGATCAACAAATTGTACAAATGTGTTTTCCCTAGCAGGAAGAAAAATTCGTTATTTTAGTGCGGTGAATAAAGAAGGTAGCAATGCCGATTTCTGCGTTGATGAATCAACTCTGGGATCGGATGCGATAGTGGTGACTACAAGATTCCCACCAAATTCACTCTCTTTTGCATTGTACACCGTGGGATTGGACCATATCCAAAATTCAAGCTCAGTAAAAGCCATCCAAGCCTTACTAATCCCTTTCACTGTCATTACCTTGTTACTCACAAGTTTTCACTTGTAAACGACACAGAAAATAAAATTCTACGAATACCTTTAAAATAATAACTCTAAGAATCCATTGTTGAATCCATTGTTTGTATCTCAAGTAGGCATTGCAATCCCGCGCCATTTTCAATCCCGCGGGATTGATGTGGGATTTATTTAAATCCCGCGGGCTAAGGATTTAGGTCTTCAATCTAATATACATATATTGAATAAAGAAATAAATTTTACTTAATGAGATAATCATCTTTAATCATATTAGTGAAAATTTATTAACAGAATACATATAAAATTTAAATCTACATAAATTTAAATTAAAATAAATCTCTTTTTGGAAAACAAACTATAATTGAAATGTATATGTATATGTGTATGTACATATACGTGTCGAATTGTATATAAAATATATAATATAATAATTCGTTATATCTATACTAATTATTAGAAGGTATTTAAATAAAAAATTATTATATCAATAACGAAGCTACGATATTATATATTAATTGCTGAGGTGAATCGGAAGAATCTTTTCCTTTACCAAAATGTTGGTCAAAACTTAAAAATAACTATAAAAATTGTTTAGAACGAATTATATGTAATCGACCTATCTGTGAATGTAATTAATTAAATTAAAATCTGAAAAATGTTAAAATTATGAAAACAAATTTTAATTTGTACAACTTTGAAAATATGATCGTAATGAAAACGTGGTAAAAAAGCAAAGTCTATTAATTGTTGTATCTTCTAGTTAGGTCCTCAAGTCATTACAAAAAGATATCCTGCAGCGGAAAAGCTCGTTAAGCCTCTACACTTGAAGGTCGACTAATTAAAAAATATTCGTAATAAAAAAAATTTGTTTGTAGCTCATTGTAACGTCGACCGATTTTGACGAAATTTTCAGAATATGTTTAATTGACACAGATCTACAAAACGTATTTTTTAAATTTTCAATATGGGCCAACGTAAAAAAGTTAAAAAATCAACATAGTATTTTTTCAACAATTCCGATCAATTGCAATTTTTTAACTTCCCGATTTTATAGGGAAGTTATTGTAATGACCCCGAAAATCGAAAATCGATTTTTTAGCAGATCTTCACGTTTCATGGTCATTGCAGTCATTTTAGACTATTTTCAGCAAAATGTTCGTATGTGTGTGTGTGTGTGTATGTGCGTATGGCCGTTTCTATGTAATCAAATTTTTCGTTAACGTTTTCAGAAAAAGTAACAACGCGATCAAGATGATGAATGATACAATCGATGTGCCCCGCTGTAACTTAGAGCTGATTAGATTTTGGTCCATTTTGGTCAAGTAGTTTTTTAGTTTTTTCGAAAGAAGTTCATTCAACAATGCAATTTATACGAGAGAACGGAAAGTTTCCACCGAAGAAACAAACGTAATTACACAAAATTTTTTTTTCGATTTTATTAAAATTAAAAAAAAAATTTTTTTTTAATTTTTTTTTGTACCTTACGATGATGTTTCCGCTTACAATAATCGAAAATTATCCCAATGCAAGAGTGAGTTAATCATCTCTACTCCCGAGAATACATTTTCAAAGAATACCGATGAAAGTACAAAAAAAATGTATATTACAATCTTTAAAAAAACAATCAGTTCAAAACGAATTATTAACTGAGATTAAATTGAAAATTAATATAAACTATATGATAATTATTAATAACATTGATGTTGAAAACGGATTGGTTAATGGAGCACACACACACACACACACACACACACACACACACATGCGGAATATTAAAATTTATTACTTTTCAAGAAAATACTAAAATTCCGTCTATATTGTGGTTAGATTTTCAATTGGCCAGAGTAGGAGTGAAAGTAAGAACTCGTTATCGTGATTATATGAAAAATGCAAATATTGATCAAAATTTTACACCAATAATAAAAATATCGAATCAAGTAAATATGTCGAGTGAGGAAAAATATCAAATCACACGTAGTCAATTTCCAGTGGTTCCTGCTGAAGCGATTACGATTCATAAAAGTCAGGGACAAACATACGAGAAAGTATGTTTGGATTTTAAAAAATCAGAAAGGCGAACTTTACAAATGTTGTATGTAGCACTGAGCAGAGTTTCAAAATTGAGCGCGGTTTATATATTTTGGGACAATTTAAATTAACAGTATCGAAGAAAACCAGGATCAATACTGCAAACCCGGATAATGAGGTGTTGTATCGTTTGCGAAAAACTAATTAAGACAATTTATTTTGCAACATTAGTATGCTATAACAAGGAACCAAGCGAGCAACGAGCATACGATGTTGATTTAATGCGACGCCATATAGCAAACATTTTGATAAGTAGAAAACTATTGAATTTCCCTGAAAACGTATAATCTTCTTAAAACGTACACTTAATAATGGTAATAATATACTGCAACTAACGAATCGGGAAGTTCTTTGTGTGGCTCGTGGAGAGTCACACACCAAATCAAAAAAAACATTAATAGCTATAGGTACTACTAGCCATGCGTACCACTAACCCTTTCGCAAGAGCAGTCCTATCCGCGAGCTCGCATAGCAAGCGAGCAAAAACAACCCTACTCGCGAGCGAGCGAAGCGAGCGAGCAACAATTACCCTCTACTTAAAAATTTATTTTCACATCCTTTACTAAACTAATTGCTCTAGCTTCCCAAAAAAGTTCAAATCGTATAATACAATATTTAAAAAGTTATCGTCTTCTTTAGAGCGGTCTTAAACTTTTGTCCGCTACTGTATCTCTAAACAAGAAATATATGATTCGGACCACTTTCATAATTATGAGCACAAATGCAAATTTCATTTTCAGAAAATGTCAGCGGAATATTTTTCGTTCCCTCAAACACTGCCGATTCATAAATACAAATAGAAAGTGCACTTATCAATCATTCGATCAATGATGGAACACAGTACGTTTTGATAACGATTCGTGGTACCGGATGTGTACACAAAATTGAATTCGCGATCGATGAAGTCCAGTTGTATGTATCGTTTCATACACATAGCGGGAGAAGATTAAGGGATAAAATGAATACTTATCAACAGCAATGTCGTGAGATATACGATGGCAATACAGGACGTTTCAAGTGCCGAAGCATAAAGCATTCTGATCCATGATACGCTGATAAGATAAATTCAAATTTGGCGAAGTCTCGGTTTGCCTATATAAGAGACGCGCATGTTATCCGCGGCATAGTCATAATCAAAACGGACATTCAAAATGTCTCGCGGCATTTGCACTGTTTTCGTGACCCTGGCTATCTTTCAGGGCGCTTTCGCCATCAATGTTGAACCGCACAGCGTCATAAACGTGGACATGACTAAGGAGGCCAGTCCGTCTGTTGATTCGGTGAGCAATCTTTCAGGATACTACTCCGCTGCTCCGGAAGTATAATGACGCAACTGTAAAATTTTGTAAAATTGATTTGATTGTGTTGGCGGGCTCAAAAATGCATTTAATAGATGTTTGGAAATCGACATAATTGTACTTACAAAATTGGCTACGGCAGGGAAGATGCTATAACGACAGAAGTGTAAAATTTGTGATGCATTTTCAGAAGAACAATGACATATTTACAGTAGCGGACAAAAGTTTAAGACCGCTCTAAAGAAGACGATAACTTTTTAAATATTCTACTATACGATTTGATCTTTTTTGGGAAGCTAGAGCAATTAGGTTACTAAAGGATGTGAAAAGAAATTTTTTCAAAAATTGCAATTGATCGGAATTGTTGAAAAAGTACTAAATGTTGCATTTTTAACTTTTTTATGTGGGCCTATATTGAAAATTTTTAAAAAACGTTTTTTAGATCTGTGTCAATTAAACATATTCTGATTTTTACGAAATTTTCAGAATATGTTTAATTGACACAGATCTACAAAACGTTTTTTAAAAATTTTCAATATAGGCCCACATAAATAAATTAAAAATTCAACTTTTCGTGTTTTTCGACAATTCCGATCAATTGCAATTTTTGACAAAATTTCTTTTCTCATCCTTTCACATCCTAAGTAAATTAATTGCTCTAGCTTCCCAAAAAAGTTCAAATCGTATAATACAATATTAAAAATGTTATCGTCTTCTTTAGAGCGGTCTTAAACTTTTGTCCGCTACTGTACATGGTACTGGTTACTGTGAGGCCAGAGTTGGGCGTTATTCGATTGAAATTTCATTCGAATAACCAGCGAATAAAAATTACGAATAAATTTTTATTCGCTGGGTTATTCGACTAAATTTTTATTCGACTAAATTTTTATTCGAATGAATTTTTAGTCGAATAACCCAGCGAATAAAAATTTATTCGTAACAACCCAGCGAATAAAGATTTATTCAAATAAGCCAGCGAATAAAAATTTATTCGAATAGCATAGCTCAGCGAATAATGGTGTCGAATGACATCGCGTCACCGACATCGCACGCGGCACGCGGCACTCGGCTCGGCAGTCGGCACCAGCGTATGTGTATGTGTATCGTGGCAACAAAGTATGTGTAAAGATAACGAAGGTCCCAGTCCCGGACCTAGGGTCGGTCACCACTACTAACCTAACCACTAACCACTACTATTTAGGCGTCAAGCGTTATTTGGAATAATTTACTACTGAATAATTGTTTACCGAATGAAATCATTATTATATTCACGAATAAATCCTCATATTTTATTTATTATTTTTTATTTGTTATTCGAAATAAAATGTGCTCAAAATATTGGGACGGTTGCCATTAGGCAAATCTAGGCAGTTGCTTAGTTAAAATTAATTACAATATGTCGCAGTAAATCGAAAATAACTCAATAAAAAAAACATAAAAAACAAAGTTATCGCAATTGAAAAAAAATTTTTTTTTAATTAGAAAAATTTTTTTTTTAATAATTAGAAATAATTTTTTTTTTATATACCAATCGATTCGTCTTTGCATTTTATTTCAAAAAGTATTAAGGTACTTTACTCGAAAATTACATAGTTTAAGAGTTATGACTTTTTTCCCGAATTACCATATACTCGACACACTGTATGCTTGTGTGAAAAAGAATCACTGTTATTTAGTTATATCAATCGTCAACATCAATCCATAGCTCGTCTCGGCCTCAGCCTCGAGGTGTCGGGTGTCGATTGCCGATTGTCGCCGGCGCCGCGCCGGCTGCGCGCTGCGCATATTCTCCGGCCTTTATTCTTATTCGCTGCCGTCATTTAGAATAACGAATAACGAATAAAAGTCCCGGGATTCATTCGTGACTAACGAATAACGAATAAAGCGTTATTCGTTAGCTACGAATAATTTCCAGCGAATAAAATCGTTATTCGTTATTCTCGAATAAATCCTGGGATTTATTCGTTATTCTTTATTCGTTAGTCGAAATAAATTTTGCCCAACACTGTGTGAGGCTGGTATTTATTATTTTATAAATTTAAATAACTTAAAAGTTGCAATAATAACCCACCATGTCTATAAACTACTCTCATAGAAGAATTAAACCGAATCTACATATAGGCCATCCTGTTAAGACAAATTGGAATTGTATTTTTCTTTTGCTTGTCCTGTAAAGTTTCAATTTTTGCAGTTGTGTCATTATCATACTGCGGATTTTATGCATTTATGACAAAAATAGGTACGTGCAATTTAAAGTAGTGAACATCTATATAATAAAAATCAATATTAAATAGATTTAAGAACATCAGTGTATTAGTTTCAACTGTTCGAGATGATCGGAAGAACAAATTTTCTACGTGGCCCCTGTTTTTTGAAATTGATGTAGAAATTTTTTATCTTTCATAAAGATCTGCAGTCTAGTCATTATATTAGTCCGGAGCAGCGACTCGTAAATTTTGGGTCAACGATCGTTTATAATTATTAATGTGTATGTGGCAGTTTGTTGGTGAACGCTCTCCGAGGTTTGTTGGAGATTTGACGCTGGGTGTGCGTGGGCCAAGTGATATTATTTATACCATTCAACAAGATTATACAAATAACTACGACTTTGTTGTGGAAACACAACATCGCTTGACTATACGTCCCGGTAATGTTTCTTCTTTTATATAAGTAAACATTTCTATTCTGTTGCATTGCAAGACAGTAAAGTCTTGATCTAAACCGGGCGGAGCTGTGCGATCTTAGTCAGTCTGCCTACACCCTCCACTGGACGGCATATCCCGAGAGGGGCTAAGAAGCTCGAAAACTTCCTCGGTCGCCAAGCAGGATAAAAACTTGTTTATTTTTCATTATTTCTTATGGGGCATTTTTCATATTAAAATTACAGTAAACACGATATAGTTAATGTTCGGCTTAGAGAGGACCACAAATTTTGGGCTTTCTGTTATACAATCCCGCAGATTTCGACGAGAAAATCCAAGTTTCAACCCTAGAAATTCAGTAGTTGAAAAGTTATGCGCGTTTAAAGTTCAGCTATTTTTACCGTTTCTCGAAAATCTACGGGATTATACAGGGTGAAACACCTAACGTCGGCACCTCAAATATCTCTGTTGTTTTTAAAGATACGTCAAATGTCTGAAGGACAAAGTTGAATGGTGAAAAATGGGGCTCATATGATACCAAAAAAATTTTATTTTTATGCAATTTTTTTGGAGATATGAATAGTTTAAATCACGGTATGCAGTAAGTTTTCGGCCGTGTTTACACGCGCTGTCCTTTTCTACGTTTGACGCGGTTGCAAAAAAACAGCAGCCCTGCACGATCTATGTCGGTGCACGGACCCGAGGATCCGGCTTCGATCAAGATTTTACTACTGTACATTTATTTTGTCGTGCTTGTGTAATCGATCAAAAAAATGGTGTAAACGTGTTTTTTTTTCCCCCAGATCATAGAATCATTCATTACATCAGTGCGGTGAATCTGGCAAGTAGCACTGCAGTGGTCTGCTACACTTCAACAACTTTGAGATCGAATGTGGCACTGCTGAAAATAAGATTGCCAGCTAAGTCGAACTCTACGGTATTCTACACGATTGGGGCGCATTAGCAGCACTTTCCTATCCATCGAATTCGTCCCGAGAAGAAGATCCAACGACAGTTGAATAATACACTTTTCGAATACTAATGAAGGAAAATAAAATTCTTGATCAGAACTGTTCATTAATTGCCAACGTCCTGATAAAAGCCTGAACGAATGGCAATCCTAGCAATCTAATCCTTTGGTTGCAGCACTATGGGGAAATAAATAAGGTATACATATATATATATATATATATATATATTGTATATATATATATATATATATATATATATATATGCATATATATATATATATATATATATATATATATATATATGGGTTTTATACGAAATATTATTTTCCGATGTATAATAAGAATATAAAATAAAAAATATGGAGTTCCACATTGAAAAAATGAAGTTAGCCTTCATCTGACCCTTAAATGGCCATTATGGAAAAATGTGCATAGCGCCATGAAATGTGCCCCTTCATATGAAGAATATTTTATATAAAACATTTTTTCATATTCCTGCTGGTTTCCGTAATAATTGGCTGTCTCAAAATAAATGGACCACCCTGTATGTACAAAGTTTCATTGGAATTGGTTGACGGATAGAAAAGCTATGGGCATTGTAAGATGTAAAAATCTTTGAATTTACGGTTTGCGATTCATTTAAATCGCAGATTCTTACGATTTTTGCTATTTTCAATCAATTATATTTCGTAACATCCTTGATCGATTTCGATGAAACTTTGTACAAGTATATAACTTACTTAGACCTACCAAAGGCGCCCTCTAAATTTTCATTACAGGTACAGATAAAAAATTTAAAAATCGTGACCTTTACTATTTCCTTCGCAATTGCGACCAATAACAATTAAAAAAAAATTATTTACACATTAGCTAGTAAACTAATCCTTCTAACATCTGAAGAGAAACTCAAGCTGTTGGGTCCAATTTTGAAAAAGTAATCTGTTTTTTTCTTTAATGTGTACGAATACTTTGTACACCGACTGTATTAATTAGTTTAATGCTTAATCGTTTTGGGACACGTTTTTTCGTTGTCTGGTCGTGCTCAAGCTTCGCACAGACTTTTTACAAGTTATTTGGATCAACTCTGGGGGGTGCCGTGAAAGAAATTTTGAGCAAGCTCTCTTCTAACAAAGGAACGACAACGGCAGGCTGAACAGCAATAAGAATCTCTGATTGCGAGCGGTGTGGTATGACCTTTTTGAACATTCAAGAGAATGTTCTGGACTGTTATTACGGAAATAAACTCGTCGGGGTAAATTACTTCCTTTTATAGGCGATATCTCAGCCTGACTGGTTTATTTCCGACGGAGTCTTTCAATATTCACGCCAATCATAGCGCGACCACCTCGGTAACCCGACGATAAATTCAGACTCGCGGAGACGAAACATTTTTCTCCCTTTCAAGGAACTTTACCGCGGATCCGAAACCGAAAAAATATGCTCTTTTCATCGGTTATCCCTTCAAACCGGCGCTTAATGGCATGCATAGCGGATGATGAACGAAGACTAGGAACGAGACAGACAGATGGGAGTTTATGGCGCAGCAAGAATCTTCTGAAACTCGAAGCACCATCCAGAGCCTGTTATTCTTCACAGATCTGAGACACTGTCCGACGCTACTGTCGGGTGGAATCGCGTAATCATTTCTCGTTACCCCGTAACACACTCCCGTTATCGTGATCCTCACCGAATGCGGGACAAATGGAACGAAAGATGCGACGCAAGAGCTCCAAAGAGACCCTTGACCGCTCGTACATATACAGATGGCAGGTTAGCTACCAGCGACCCAGAAATTTCCCAACAAAACGGCCAATAAAATGTATTCCCTGACCGTAAAGACAAGCCTTTTCAACCGTTCACCAAGAGTTCCACTTTTTTTCTTCCTTTTGATACTCCGAGGAGATCGCAAAGAAATAATATTTTAAACGGTTTCAATGGTTTGCGATACCGGTCGACGAACCGAGATGGCGGGAGGTTAGCTTTCTTGTTAGGCTTCTCGCGATCATTCGACACGGTTACTTGAATTATCCGGCCAGCGGTGGACGCGAGAAGTGTCACGGTATGGTTTCAATGGCTGCATATACGCGAGTCAATAACAATTGTTTATCGTTACGATTTCTAGATCGGGGTAGTGCACTCAACAAGGGTGGGCTGGTATCCGAGCTCCGGGATCGGCTTTTGATGACTCGGGTCGGGTACTCGAAAATCTATGACGTTCGGATATCCGAACATAATACATTTTCGGTTTTGATCCACGCGATCACGTTAACGCTACGAACAAGTAGGACAAAGCACTCTTTCACTCTCTTTGGTGTTGATGATATCATATAACAGGCAGAGAATTGATTGACGAAGCACTCTTTGATTTAACCAGCTCGATCACTCCAGATGAGAAGGCATCATCGTATTTGAAAACATACATGTCGACTATCGGACGCGCAGAATTGATCGCAGACGACTATCGATAATCTCGATATAGCCGGATAAGATGCAGAAATTGAGTTTTGGTTGGACAAAAATCAATTTTTTCATAGGTGCATCATGTAATATTGAACACTTTTCTATTAAAAAAAAAAAACAATTTTAAAATCCACGCTTATATTAAAATGCATTAAACAGGAGAAAATAATCTTTTTAGACATTAGTGACTATAAATAACAGCGCTAAACTATATTGACGTAATCTTCGTGGGCGCTCCACGCTTTTATTTATAGTCACTAATGTCTAAAAAGATTATTTTCTCCTTTTTAGTGCACTTTAATATAAGCGCGGTTTTTAAAAAGTGTTTTTTATATATTGTTTTATTTCCTACTTTATAGTCTTTTTTCAATGGAACGCAAGATATAGTAATACTGGTATGAAATAGTAAGATATATATGTAGAAATGCAAGATATGTAAATACGCGAGATAGATTGAGGGATGACTCCGAACAACACGCTGACTGAGCTCCTTCGGTGCGAAATGGGTCAGTGGATTGGGAATTAGTCGGAGTGGGAACGCGTAGTGGAGCAGGGAGCGCTGGCGCGCGGAGTGGGGATCGCTGAACGCGATCACGTACTACCGAGCGTCGCGCGACGAGGTGTGACGGTTAATATTAAAATTTTTTCTCCTGAACGTACAGTTTTTTTTTAAATTTGTGTTTTAATATTGCATTGTCATCCAGTTCTGAGCTATGTTTAAAGTTTCAAGTCTCTCTAGCTCATCGGGAAATGGTTTAAAATTCGATTACAAGATTTGACGCATGCAACAACAACAACGACAACTCGGCAAGCTAATATAAACGTGGTAAAAATAATGCTTGTGCGGCCGAGTTGTTGAATATGCGTACTTCGGAGAACCCTTGACGTAACCAAGAGAATCTTGTAATCTGTTTAGCAATTCGCGAAGCCCTATCGACGGGATACACAGCGACGTAGAGGAGAAAAACCTGGCGAACAGTCGAAGACGATCACTTCATTCGCCACGATATACGCGAGCACGAACGACTGGAAAGCTCCGCAGCTGCGAAACTCGGCAACGAATCCTGATTTCGCTAAACTTGGCCCGTGATCGACGGAACACTAATTTATCGCGGTGAGTTCTCTGGCGGTGGAAACTCCGTTTTCAAGTAATTTCAATTTAACGAACTTTCTGTATAGTACGTCCAACTTTCGCCGTCGCGTCGCCGCGAAATATGATAAATATCGAACACGTGACCAAATTCGATTTGCAATCGAAGTCGGCGATGTGCGCGCGTCAAGTGCTGCGAGAACGTCCATCGTGTTCCACTTTCAGTGCTGTGCGAAATTCTTCGGAAATTTACAGGTTCCAAGCTGTACAAGTATCATAGAATTTTCATAAATTATCGTTGTAGCGTTCGGTTTTGCTCCTCGCTGTACGTAGCAGATAGAGACTGCCCTAATTGCCTTCGAGTTAACAGCCAGCTAGTATTTTTGCCAGCGGCGATTGAAGTTTTGCCATACATTATGCGAGTTTCAACAGAAATAATGGAACTGGAAACTTCGGTAATTAGGAGTTCGATAGAACCGTCCAAGTTTCGGGATGGGAACAGGCTCGGGACAAAGGGTTCATTCTAGTCTGTTCTAATCAATGGTTTACTGTCACCTCGCGCCGCATTTTCTGCGATACTAGCTTCGAATAGAGTTAGTATGTCTTCTGATAGATGCTTCTCGATACTTAAGAGACTGGTCGACGGGACGATCGACTCGGTTCGACAAATAGTAAATCGAATCTCATTTCATTTCGAATAAGATCCACGACGTTGACGGCGAGAAGTGATCGATATGGCGAGGGGTGTGACTCAATAAGAAGATCAAACAGCGAAGCCAGGTTGAAATTGAGACCGCGCGCGAACGCTTTATAAAGTAGCGGAAGCATGGGGGAAGGTGATAGAAAAAGTTGCGATGGTAATGTACCGTGGAGTTGGGTACTTATTATGCGATGTTTCTCGAAATAGTATTCTAATTTTTACCACGCTTATATTACCTTGTCGCGTTGTTGTTGTATGCGTCACATCTTGTAATTTAAACCACTTCCCAATGAGCTAGAGACTTGAAACTTTAAACATAGCTCAGAACTGGATCACAATGCAATACTAAAAAACAAATTTTTAAAAAAATTTTAATATTAACCGTCACACCTCGTCGCGCGACGCTCGGTAGTACGTCATCGCGTTTAGCGATCCCCACTCCGCGCGCCAGCGCTCCCTACTCCAATACACGTTCCCACTCCGACTCATTCCCACTCCACTGACCCATTTCCCACCGAAGGAGCTCAGTCAGTTCCGTTCATTCAGTTCCATTTCGGACAATTTCGGATTCCATCAAGAGACGTCCTCTCGGAGTCGTCCTCTCATTCTATCTCGCGTTTCTATATCTTACTATTTCATACCAGTCTAACTAGATCTTGCATTCCATTGAAAAAAAGACTAAATTTTTTGTACAAAAAATAAAAAAATACATAAAAAATCTTTTTAAAACCACGCTTATATTAAAATGTACTAAAAAGGAGAAAATAATCTTTTTTAGACATCAGTGACTATAAATAAAAGCGAGGAGCGCCCACGAAGATCACGTCAATATAGTTTAGCACTCAACGCTTTTATTTATAGTCATTAAAAGTTTTTAAAAAGTTTTTTTCATATATTTTTTTATAGTTAGAATATTTAAGGTCACATCAACACCTCAAGTTATCAATGGCCGTCCAATAATTTACTGAATTAATTACTTTATATTGAGTAGCGAGTTGCTGCCTCCATGTTATTGTCGCGTCATTTTTCAGATGGGATCAGCCTAGAAGCGATGAAGAAGCGAAACAATGAGAGCAAGACTGCGAAAGGGCGAGCAAACGAGAACGCCGCTGGGACCGACAAGAAGACCGACAAGAAGGACAACAAGGCAGACACGCAATTGAACGACGAGCTAGAGATAGACAATCAAGGCTTCAGCGACTGGCTACGGTCGAGCGATGGATTCGACATGATGCGACTGTTCGTCATCGCGAATTCGATCTTGGTGTTCGTCACTATGGGATGGCCGAAGGTGCAGGAAGCCATCGCCATGCTCGGAGAGTACTTCTACGACTGAAACGCGTTGCTAGTGCCCCATAAACTCAGGGTGGGAGTAGTACGTTTAACGGTTCAAGGACACTGCTAATTCCTTGGCAATCGTAATCGATCGCTAAACACGTACGAGACAATTCCTGCTTGTGAAGTGGAGGGGTGAACGGATTGCGATCATGTTGGGGATGCTTTTCCGCGGGGTTTTCCTGATAGGGATACTCAGTTGGTACAGCACCAACGTGTGGAAATTGATCGACGGCTACTTCAGGGATCAGTTTCGCAACTACCTGGAGGAGGAGTATCGCAAGCATCCTCGAATGAAGTCCGATCTGCAGGCGGCAGCCACTGTCGGCAAAGGAGATCCCGTTGCAACGGTGAAAGAGGCAGAGCCGACGGTGGCACTGTCGCGGGAGATCCACGAAACCTGCGACTCGATCGGCGACGGCTGTCCCGTCGAAACGGCAGCGAACGATTCAGCGGCGAGCCAGGGACGGGGACGAGAACCGGCCCGGGAGGAGGTGACAGGTGGCACCAGTGAAAACGAGGCCGCGAGTGGTTCCACCGATAAAAATGCATTCCAGGGAACTACCGCGGAATCGAAGCTGGGGAACAGGAAGTCGTCCGACAACGATCAGGAATCCCTGGACGCGATTCATCGGAGCGACGACCATGACCTCCGGCAGACGAGGCTCGAGGATCGGCGATCATCGGCCAAGAAGAGAAAGGGTAAAACGAACGCTAGGTCCGCCACCCCTAGGGACATTCCCCCTAGGGCAGCCGAGACACCGAAAAAACGAACCGTAAAGACGATCACCTTGACGGAGAGGGACTTCATCTCGGCGAGGGACACCTCGAACGACGATTTCTGGGAGTTCGAGGAAGATGCCGACCAGAGAGAGCCGTTGGAAGGCATCTTGGTCTCCCAGTTACCGTTCAGCCCGCGGATAGACGGCATAGGGGATCTAGAGAGAGTCACCGCGGACGAGTACTGTCCGTTGACCTTGGAAGACGAGACTTCTTGCGGGGAAACGGTTAAATGGCCTTGATAGCTCAAATTCGATCGGCCGGATAGGGGACATAGCCTCTGACCAAGACTTTGCACATCCTACGCCTCCTTTTCTCGTTTGTTCGTCAAATTCCGGATTATCTCCCTGTTCCCAGGTTTTGGTCTGGAGATTCAGAGCAAATAAGGGCCAAATCCTCTTCGAAACTTGTCTTGACACCAAAATGACCGCCTTCTGCTCGTAAAGTATAATATAATTGCAAACATTTGGTCTTAATCTCGAATAAATTTTGCTGACTGGATGGGTATGCTAACACGGCTAAGAGATCAATAATACATATATCGGATGATGCTCCGTCGGGTTGTAGAAACGTTTTCGCTTGTAGGCTGGGAAGGTGTAGGTGGCAAATTCCAAGAAGCCGCCTGCGCCCGCATATCCGACAAGGTTTACGACAGTACCTGCCGTTGTCCTAGGTCCTCGAGGATCGGCGCACAGCGTGCTTCGCTTCCGATGATGCAGGACATCCGAAACCTTCCTGAACTTGCACAGCAACGGAAGTAGCTTGTTCCTTCAAGAGATTTCTCATCTCGCAGCAGGCCAACATAGCGCAGCGCACTATCCATGATAATCGGAACAGTGGATTAGGCTAATATCGCAGGAATAAGGCCACGGTTCCGAAGCGGTGCTGCCCTTTGGCCTTGAAAACGAGGTCTCATACGCCGGGAAACTACGACGTTGCCGTGAAAGTACAGAGAAATTGCGATCTATGATTTCTATGCATGTCCACGGGATTGCCAGGGAAATTGAGTCGCCGGAGAGAAGAGGCGCGGGCGCGAAACCTCTCGCGTCTATCCGGCCAGTTAGGCCCGCTGCAGTTCTTGCAGCTGATACGCTATCGTGCTTCCGTACATTAAGATATTTTTGGCCTGTCAACGTCACTGTTATCTTGAACTTCGTCGATGTTTCACTCGCGCTATAATGTACTGGAATTTAGGGATGGCCGAGTAGTAGGAACCCAGAAATTCGGGTTCGGATCGGGACCCAAAAATTCGTGACAAGCGAACATTTTGGGTACCCAAAAATCTATGACATTCGGGTCTTCGAACCAGTGTCGTAACGAGGGCGTGGCGAAAGAGGCGCAACTGAGTTTGGGGCGCAAAACAAAGAATACCGACCCGGTCGAGGGTCGATTTGACGCTTTTCAAATCTTGCAAAAAAATTACGAACTCTCATTACAAAACACGTATCCAAATCTAGACACAG
The DNA here is from genome assembly GCF_051020765.1 of Lasioglossum baleicum. NCBI lineage: Eukaryota > Metazoa > Arthropoda > Insecta > Hymenoptera > Halictidae > Lasioglossum > Lasioglossum baleicum. The sequence goes on from NC_134938.1 coordinate 12,635,850, forward strand.
AATTAAGGATTTTCATAACAATGGCTGTAACAACAGCTTCCTGCAAACGTTCGTTTAGCAAATTAAAAATTGTAAAATCGTACCTTCGTTCTTCTATTGGAGAAGAGCGATTAACAAACATGTCTATAATATCAATTGAAAAAGATGTTACCGAAACATTAAATTATGACGATATAATAGATGTGTTTGCAAATGAAAAAACGAGAAAAATTATGTTTTTATTATATTATTTTAACATATATCTATGTTTTGTATTTCTTTTATTTTTTCGTCATTGAACATGAATAAGAATTTGTTCTTATTTAGGTTATAGATTATTCATACAAATACCTTGACAAATACATTATTGTATATACAGGCAATTTATTTTGATGAGGTTCATAGTATTTAATATATCGCATTTAGTAAAATTTAACTTGTTACAATGAAATTTTTAATCTTTTTGTCATTATTAGGTTACGGGGAGGCGCAAGTTAGACACTTGCCACAGGCGCTTCATACCCTCGTTACGGCACTGCTTCGAACAATAAATTTTCGGGTTTCCGACCCCCGACACAACCTGAGTCATCAAAACCTGAGCCGAGGTTCTCGCGTGCGATCAATTTCACCGTCGCTCGGTTAATAAATAAATGATATTCCTCCATAAAATTTCTTTCCACCGGATTCTCCAACCAGCTATTAAAATAGCAATCAACAAGATGACAAACTGTCATTCATCGCGAACATTGTGAATCGACAAATTACAAACATTGTAAAGCGACACTCGATTTACGCAAGATCGTTCGTTAAAGTATATCGGAATAAATAAACAAGCTGCGCGAACACGTTTACATATATTTCCATAGTAAACATCCTGGGTGGTTGGAAAAAGTTAGTGGTATGCTGAATTTTGTTTGTTGTAATGCTCTTCCTGTTCTATCCTCATTTGCCTTGAATAAACGAGACAGCGTGGAATTCACGGCAGGCGGACGTGCTATTCTATTTTCCCGAGTAAAACTGTTTTCCTAGCCGACGACGCAACTGATGATTTACTAACCGGCAATCGAGCCGCACCGGTTCATGCAAATTAGAGCGCAGATTGCTAGACGGGAACGCAGACGCTTCATCCCCTCCATTCTCGCCAGATGAGGGGAGGGAGCACCAATTGAGGGGGCAAGTTACCCCCTCTCTGCCGGTATTGATTTTAGTCACGTGACATTGCGACACACGCACGATAGAGATGGAACGCGTGACCGGGGCGTCGTGGAAGGGGGACGGTAAAACTTAAAAAAGAATCTTTTTGAAGTTAAAAAAACATGCTCAGCATAGTGACGCAGAGTGTGCAGTGCCATCCTAACAACAGGGCTAAATGGGCTATGGAGAAGACAAGAACATAATTCTTTGGTCTGTTGGAGGTGGATAAGGTCTCAATCTTGAGTCTAGGACTGTTAGGTTTTTTTTTTAGTGGGTATGGGCCCGGGTACATCTGACGGGGGAAGGACCCCAAGTGTCCGACTTCGATCATTTTTTTGTGAGACGATGGTATATGGATTCCTAATGATGTCTGCAAAATATTAAGTGTAGTGACTCAATAGTTTCAAAGATAAACAATTAAAGTTTCATACCTTGTTTGATACGAATAGTATGAAACTTTAATCGTTTATATCTTGAAAACTATTGAGTAACCACACCTAATATTTTGCAGACATCATTAGGGATCCATATACCATCGTCTCACAAAAAAATTATCGAAGTCGGACACTTGGGGTTCTTCCCTTGTGAGAGTGCCGTGTCGAGCCCCACACTTTCCCCTCGACCGTCATCTTCAGAGGGGATGCGAGTGCGTAAGTGCATTTTATCCTAACAGTCCTTAAGCTATAAAAAAGCGCCAGCCTTTTGGCGCAATAAAGCGATAAAAAATATTTCGAAAATATTAATGGAGATGAAGATGACTTTATAAAAATTTCGGCCACTGTATCTAACAATAAGTAATGTTACAAATAAGACAACACGCGTATTTGCAAGTCTCCTCGGTAAATTACACGGGTGTTCGTTTCCAAGTGTCACGACTACCAGCTTCAAGGATGGCCGATAAAAGTAATACATAAATATCTATAAAATATCGCTCTCACGAAGGCCAAATTATTCGGAAATGCAGACTTTTAGGAACGATGCTCACGCACGAACGTTTACAGTCAGTCTGAAATAAAATTGTAGTTGTTCAGTCCATTTCCAAAAAGTCATTCTAATTGAAAGTGTATGTCGTAGAGACTGGCGGTACATTTCAACAACTAATAAGCAATGTTTGGTACCGCAGAGGATTAAACGTTTCGAACAGCTCGAATGAAATAAAGATGGAACAAATACGCGTCTGCTGCGATCGTCGAGTGCAAAGTAGCATAACTACGCGCGAAAAATCGCACCGTCTCGTTCGTCAATTATGCAAGACGACAACCGACGCGCGTTTGTGTGCGCATCGTTTTATGCATCCATGTCCATGGTCAACGTGTTACATATACGACAGGTGCAGGAAATGCATACCTGCTGCATGAAACTGTGTCTTATTGGAATGCGCTTCGAGAACCGAGAAATATATATCCCCGTCCAAGTATAAATAATAAATTCATTATACTTTATAGTTCCTACATAAAACACTAAGAGTGAAGTTTAAAATGAGCAAGCTATAAAATATATATTACAGTTTCAAGTCCCATAAATATTTATACAGAATGGGATACAGTTCTCAACGGGCTATAGCACTTTGCCCACAACTGTCATCTGGTGGATGATTTAATCCTGGCTTCAGGGCAATTATTTGAAGCCGGGTCTATAAGTATACAGGGTGTCTGAAAATTCCTTCAACATCCTTAACTGGGAGGTTCCTGAGATCATTTGAAGCGACATTTTCCTTTGCAGAAATGACGCCCACGGCTTTGTTAAGGAGTTATTGACGAAAAACACGAACCAATCAAAGCGCGACCTAGACGCCTGTTGGCACAGTCATGTTTTTCGTTAATAACTCCTTAACAGAGCCGCGGACGACACTTTTGCAAAGGAAAATATTGCTTCAAATGATCTCAGGAACCTTCCATCTCCGGATGTTGAAGGAATTTTGAGACAAACTGTATACGGTCTGTGGTATTCACTGAAAGTAGCCAGAGGATATCTATGTACGGTGAAGAATAATAAAGACCCGTGCGACGTCTAGGTATCGCGCGAATATGGTTCGGGTCAAGATCCTGTACCCTAATTACAAGATGTCTCGAGTCATCGACGGCACGAACACCGACCGTTTTCACCGAGTGGAAGAGGATCGCGGCCCGATGTCGGTTGTCTCGTCGGGTTTATTATGTAGCGCGCACGACGCGGGAAAACAGGGATAAAAAAACTCGCCGTGAACGGACAAAACCGTTTCCTAGATAACCGAGAAAATACGCCGGCAATGGCCTCGTTACGATAGACTGCGATTTCTCGCGGCCGCTTCCCGCATGCTTCGATTTGGATCGATCTTTTTCTGCTTCTCTTTTGCTGAATAATCGCACGCGTTACGAGGAGGATGCACGCAATCACGGAAATCGGTCCATCGATTAGGCTACCGTACACAATCGTAAAACCTGTACGACACGATCGTTATCGTGACGCGAGAGGACAATGTTATTTCGTAATGCGTTACATAATTACGTTAGGCGGGGCAATAAATGCTTCACCAATTTTTCAAACAAAGAACCTATATACAGATAACCCTCCTATAACACGGTAGATAGGATCCTAGAAAATACACAAAAACGGGGGTTACGTTCCGGAAACCTACTAAAACCTTTTTTTTTTATTCCATATGAGCAACCTAATTTTTATTGAAAATATAAATGTACGTATAACACAAAACGAAAAAAAAACAAGAAATATTATTTTCATTTAATGTATAACCTTAATTCAATAAATTTCTTTCTCATCACTAATCGGTATAATCAAACGAGAACGTTTTTTCAGTTGAACGATGTCACCTTCACTTCCTGAACCTTCTTCTTCATTTAGATTTTTTCGCCCCTTCTATCCTCTTTAAATAAAAAAATATAAATATAAAAAAAAACTTCTTAGAAACCACGCTTATATTAAAATGCACTAAAAAAGAAAAAATAATCTTTTTAGACATTAGTGACTATAAATAAAAGTGTGGAGCGCTAAACTATTATATATTAACGTAATCTTCGTGGGCGCCCCTCGCTTTTATTCACAGTCACTAATGGCTAAAAAAAACTATTTGTGATTAATTATTTGTAATTAACGTGACGTGATTAAGTGACGGTTAATATTAACATTTTTTTTTCTCCTGAACGTACAGTTTTTTAAAAATTTGTTTTTTAATATTGCATTGTCATCCAGTCGTGAGCTATGTTTAAAGTGTCAAGTCTCTAGCTCATCGGGTAGTGGTTTAAAATTCGATTACAAAATTTGACGCATACAACAACGTGGTACAACTTTAAGCGTGGTAAAAATCATGTTATTCAGTGCTGTAGAAGTACAGTATTGTACAAAGGTTCTCGCAATTTTCTTATCGTGTTCGAACGAAACCGTGTTATAGGAGGACTACCAGTACCTACATAATTATTGACATATTTAGCGTAATAAAAAATATGTTGACAAACAAAAAGTGCAGTGATAATTAATAAAAAGTAAACGGAGAGACGAAATGCACCATTAACGCAGGGGGATTTAATAACAACGCGGCGGCTATTAGCGTACACACGAACACACACGTAGATAGTTAAAAGCATCGAACACGCAACTTTCGTTCGTCCATCGAACATGCATCTTCTTAGACTGACTTTCTCAATTTGACAGTTTCGGAATTGAAACGAAGAAAGTAACTTACGATATATTCCCCCCTTCGATTTCAAGGCTGATGGCGCGTGGAAAGCGACTCGCCGCGTTTATGATAATTATGGGAAACACGCAAATGGTCCATGAAACGAGGAACGAGGTAATTAGTCAGGTTGTCGTTGGAGAAAATGTTCTCGCTTTCTTGCCGCCATTCTTTTGTCCGCGGTTTTCTTACTTTCTTGCCGGATCGCGTGAGCTCCGCGATCCTCGAGCAGCTTTGTTCGTACGATGGAGTGATTTTATTGTGTCTAAACGATGAGAAACGCACGGTAAAATCTTATCTTGTTACTATTAGGAACTGAATTAGCGGTAGAATCGTCTGCGACAGTGGCCCTCAAACTGGCTAACTAATTGAGCCGTTTGTTTTGAAACTGGCCTAAGTCCATTTTCGAGAAAAATCAAGTTAGCAATTTTAATATTTACATTTCTACGTTATATTTTCATTCTGAAGCAAATTGTAACTAATATATTTAAAATTACAAATATTTTGTAATAAGAAAATTAGCTGGTTGGGCAAAAATTGTACTTGAATAAAACTTTCGAATACAGTGGGTTTAAAACGTACTTGGAAAAAATCCACTTTGTTCGAAATTTTTATTGAAATAAATATTTTGCCCTACTGGTTAATAGAATGGTACAAATTTTTATTTTTAAAGTGGCCCAAGTCCGTTTGTCAGTTGTTTGAGGTTAAACTTACAGAGATTTTGGCGTCATAGAAATGTCATTAAAGAAGAATAATTTATTGTTTGTCCCCCAAAAGATTATTGTAATGTTATCAAGAAGTGCCGGAAAGGTAATAACTTTATTTTAAATGAAATGAAACAAGAGTTAAAGTTGTTTAAATTAAACAATTTTTAAAAAGGGTAAAGAATTCTAATGGAAAAACAATAAATTGGTTAAAACTATGCTGGATGCGTTTTTTGAGGAATGAACCATATACTATAATGCAGAGTTTAAAATAGTGAATTTATTACCACGTCGGGGTAGACCAAGAAAATTCGAAAATATTGTATTGACACCACTCTATAAAAATATAAGACAAATTACAACAGCGAAATACAAGGATATGATGGACTTACTACGATATACACCGGAGCACCATGACTTCTTCAAATCCCTCCCGCATACACAAAATGTAAATGAGGAGTAAATTGTTATGTAATTTATATAGTTAGAAGATTTCCTGAATTGCATAAATGGTGTTTTTCAAGTTTTGTAATGAACTATAAAATAAATTGATTATTGTTTTTTCAATTTGAAGCATTTTAAATTATATCGAATGGACTTGGGCTGTTTCAAATTTTATGACACATCTGGTTGTTAATTTTTAAAGTGGTTTAAGTCCATTCATGGTAAGAAGACACATATTATGTATGCACTTAATAATTGCTATTATTTTAATGCGTATATTTTTAATTTCATTGAAACGCGCAAACTCTTAAATAACTCAATTTAAACATAAATGGACTTAGGCCGCTTTCAAAATAAACTGCTCAATTATTCGCTACGATTTTGAGGTACCGCAACGCCGCCGGTGTTACGTCATCGTTTACGTAAGCTTCAAACCGAAAACGAATCGGGAACAATAATTTCCGTCCTACATGCGAACTGGCCCCCGGAAAGCCTAGCCGCCAACCCGTCGCGCATATTTACCGAACCAGTTCTTTAATTATTTTATCGATTTCAAGATCCCATCTTATACATTTAATATTATTATTAGTCTTCGTTGCGCGCAGGTGTACACGGCTGTTGTACAGTTAGATACAATAATAAAAATAAAGTGGAAACCAGTGATAAAGGGTAAACTTGTTTCGTCTGCAACGCGATACATACCACGGATGACAAAAAACGCGGCAACTTCGTGTGCAGTAAGCCTAGCTGGTTGAACGCAGAGAGCAATCAGAGTGAAAACAGGACTAGCATGACCTTTCTATTGCTTTCACATGATGGGAGAACATAAACCTTGAACCACCGGGAATGTGCACCTATTTTTCGGTTGTTCTGTCAATTATTCGTACGAGCTGCCACTGGCGGATTTATATCGCTACCCCCTCCCCTAAAGGAACCAACCCCTTCCCTTTATTCAGTTCCTTAGTATACTTTAATTTCTTGCACAATGCTTGTCACTTCATACAACGTTATTCAAACATGTTATTTTTATTTTTCTAAATTGTTTAACATTTTTATTCATTCGTTTCTATTGTTGCGAATTGCGCCATTGATATTTCTCCTAAAATTTGCCGCCCCTGTATTTTGCCTTCCTGGCTCATAGCACCCATCCCTCCGCCCCTAGATCTGCCACTGCGAGGTTACAGCAGTCGCACGCAACAGATCCGTGTGCATACTAAATCGGATCAGCTGCACACTTTCGTAAACATTTGGGTCTTGCCCCGGTTCGAATCTGCACCTTAGCCAGATTTTCTGATGTGTCGAATTCGAAGCACGCGAAGTCTGCTCAGGATCCATGAACGTGTTGAAAATCTCAGAAATTGATACGAAAACAATAATTTAAAAAAGTTGAAGATAGGGGTTATTCATTCTATGACTGATGTCTGAGACATTTGATTTGAGAAAAAATATATATACAATATATATATATATATCCGCTGAATTGTTAGATGATCCGTGGAGGACAACAGAAAATTCTTCTGCATTCGATCGGGCACGATTCCCGAGGTAGGCAGCATTTTTCGCGCGTCGAGTATTCAATTACAAAATCTGTCCACGTTACATAAAACACTGAACGTGCGATGCGGGTCAAATTACGTATCGAAAATCGAGTGCAACGGTACCTCGCGAAATTTGCCAAGCACGTTCCACGCCTAAACATTCGTCATTTGGATTTTCAAGGATTCTCGGTCGACGATTTTTCACCGATAGCGGACAGTTCCAGAGAATTGCATAAAAAAATATAAACTATTATTGTATAATATATTGTATAACATGTTGTTATAATTTATTGTATAATATTCAGTATAAAGACACTATTGAATTATAGGTATCTATTTTTGAAATAGTAATTATTGTGAAGTATACATAGATATTTCTAAAATGGAAATTATCGAGATCAGAGAGAGAGTTAAAATCAATTAAAATTTTAACCATGATTAATGTGTACGATTAAAAAAGGTAATCATCGAAAAAAGGACGATTGATTCAATCGATCGATGAAGTTAATCGTCAATCATTGATTAAATAAAGAAATCATCGAGAAATCGGAGACTGATTTAATCAATTGTTAATCGCCACACGGTCTGTCCATAAATTCTAATTCTAATAAAGAGGGAAAGAGAGACAGAGACCGGAGATGGAGAATTGACAGAAATACATATATCTCAACAAAAACTCTGTTTACATTTTTTTCAGTAAGCATACAGTTTTGATTCCGTATTTCATTTCGAAATTTCAGCAGTTGGTCATTAATCAATTATCCGTTTGACGATTACAATTGAAAAGAATGTAATCGTTAACCGCCATTGACGACTAAAGTAGGAGTTTAGTTGTTAATTGCGATTAACGATTGAAGTAGAAATTAATTCGACAATCGTTGATTAAATTTTCGCACAACTCTGAGATATAAGTAGATATTTATTGAAATATGTAGAAGTCTTAAAATAACATAATTACAGTACTAAAATCCACGACTTTTTAAAAATGGAGGAGAGGATTTCGGAGCAGCCACGAAATAAAATATTGGAAGATCCTGCGATATGGAATCTCGGTTCGAATTTTGGGAATAGATCTGCGAAAGGAAATGAAGCGGGAAAGAACGGTGTAAGAATGCGTAGAGCAGCCGTATCCCATCGCTACCTGTTGCAGTGGGGTTCACAGTGGAAATGCTGTAGGACCCCCGGGTTCGCATTCCTGGAAGGAGGGACAAGAGCCGAAGACAGAGAGATACGTGCGCCAGCATATATCGTTTAGAACTAAAAAGGACCGTTTTGGTTAGTCGGTGGTCCTCGTGAGCTCGGTATGGTTCACGATCGAAAAGCCCGCACAGGCCTGGGGACCGACCGCAAGGGAATGTTGAGGATAGGACCTAACCTAACCTAAAATTGGCGTGCCGTCAGAGGGAAACGAAGCCACTTACCTCGGCGATGTATCCTTCCGCGTTGTTTACAGGGTGTCAAGATGTCTCGTTCATTCATCGAACGGGACGTTTCACAGAAATCACCGCACCACGCTGATGTCAAAACACTCGGCTACACTCGCGTCACCACGGCGCATAATGTGTACACCGTTTGAAAAGCTCGCGGTTCGAACCCGCTGGAATCTCGCGTTCCTCCGGAGGGCGGACCAGCCACGGCACTTTTCACTCGCGAAACCGAACGATCGCGTCTCACGTGGCCCGAATAAACGATCAGATATGCTCGAAACACCACCGACGACAAGTTCGAGCCAACAACCGAACGCGAGATAAATGTGACAGAGACGCTAACCGATGTGTTGCCGTTTGACCTGTCTCCGAACTGACCAATCGCCTTGCAGGTGGTATGCTACGATGTTTCTCGCTGCCTGCTGGGGGTGGGGGGCAACAGGAGGGACAGAACCACCTGACGCGCAACCTTCTGGGGCCTGCTAAAACATCCCGGGGCCCGCAGGGGGCCCTGTCCATCTGTTACTACTTACCGACGCGCGCGACTTTTCGACTGTCGGGAAAGACGCGCGCTTACCATCGGATGGCACTAGCTATCTATGGCACCGACGGTGGCCTTCTGTTTCTCTGGATGGAGCCAGAATATATCCTAGAGGGCGTAAGAAATACCGAAATATTCGTGCGACACGAACTCCCATAAGGCTGGACGTCTCTCCTCGGTGGTCCGAGGAAGCCGGATTTTAAAGCATTGTCAATTTTAAGCACCCGTCAAAGGCACGGACAATTATGTATACACCTCATACAGGCACTTTGTCTTGGAAAGAAATATTAGATCGAGTTGAAAAATCGAAAAGCGCAATCCGCAACGTATGCGAGGAATTTCTGGATCTTAGAATGTTTTCCCGTAGGATTGTTTAAACGTTTGACGACTCGAATTAAAGGTGGTACTTTATCGTAGGGGCACTTTAATTTGAAAGGAGCACAAAATCACATGGGAGAAACAATAGAATCCCATTGTCAGCTCGAACAATATTGACTCGATAAAATCTTTTAACTACGAAATAGAACCATAAGGTCTAAAAGAAAAACTTCGAAATAATGCCGAAAAATAGTTTTATTTCTGCAGCATTAGCTCGATGTGATTTTCGATTTTTAATATTTTATAGAGCAATTAGTGTTATTTCTAAGAAACAAAATATTATAAATCGAGAATAACACCGATTGCCCAGGTCTCACCACGTGGAGGTTGCTGCGAGCGAGACCTACCCACCCACTTAGTATTGGGTTGGAAAGCTCGTAGCGTTATCAAATTAAGAATCGAAGACAAAATTAAGATATTTATTCATATGTTCATTCAATAATACGAGAAGTTTTCTCGAAAATGGCAAAAAAAAAAATAAAACACAATGGAAAATATGTTATTGAATAAATCTACGAATACATATCTGAACTTCAGCTTTCAATTTTAATTTAAAAAAGCTACGAACTTCCCTTACAACCCAATATATCGTTGTCGCCCCACCCGACGGAAAAATATAAAAATACACAATTACAAAAAACAAAAAAAAGGACGTATAAATTTTTGCACTCTTCCTGATATACATTTGACAGTGCTGCACTTTCGGCCACTTTACAAATGAATAGCAAGAAGAGCTTAATTGCTAGCCTACCCGTCCGAACCCCTAAACAGCAGTCTTGTCAGGGTGCAGTGCGGCAATTCATTTATCGCAACTCTAGAAGGCGGGATCTTCTACCATTTCAATATTGGAAAACGTCTACATTAAACCGATTCGATTCTTCGAATTCTGGCAGTACACGCAAGAAAGGGATTATACTTCGCGACCTCGAACACTAATTACAAATTCGGACATTGCAGAAACCAGTTTTACAGGGCGCTTCGAACACTAAATTCATCGACAAAGCTACTGCACTAAACGTAAAGATACCTCGTCTTTTACCTTGCGGGCCGACGAGGCGTTCGATACGCTTTACATACACGTCGTGTATGTCTACTAACGCGATCGAACCACCACGTTGTGGGGGGTTAGCCCAAAAAATATACATGCTGGTGAAACGCAGTGGTACGTTTCCTACATTTAGCGCTCACACACCATTATATGGCTAAAGGCACACGTCGCTACGTTCAGGTAAACTACAGTGATTTCCGCCATCGTAAGTCACGCCCAACACCATGGCTTGCACCGCATTAGATGCTAATACATATATTTATCGTTCGATGTCGCATAGAACAACGAAAAACATTTCCAGAAATACGTGCAGGAGGCGACGCAATTAATTCTGACGCAGTGATTGAACGCCACGGAGTAAATTGTATATTTTGTCGGGAGCACACGGCAACGCGCGCGAAGTTATCAAGGAAATCAGAGTTCTTATCGCTGGTGAAATCCACGATATCGTTTTGTAGAACAAGAGACAAAATATCGCGGGCAGACCTGAAACGGTGCTTCAAGGCTGACCCGGCATAGGTACTTATTGTATCAAGTCTCGTTAAGAGATGTCCATTCACTCGTAGCGGCAGATGACCAGTATGGTTCGCGCAGCTCACCGCGGTCAGATTAGTCCGCGTACTGTGGTGCAGAGGTGCCAGTGAACAACCGGCGAAACTCACCGAAAAATGTGTGCGGCGTATTGGTTCGATGCAGCGGAACGTCGTATCGCTTATGGCCAGGCTTGATCGCAATGGCAGCGCTCGTTCGTCTTAAACGTGGCAGTGTCCAGTTGAGACATGCGGCGCGTGAAATGAAAGGTGAGCGATTATTTTCTCGAAATTCAAAATAGGCTTTGAGATCTGTGCCAATGTTTAACAATCTGTTGCGGTTCGTCGTAGAGCTAGGGGAAAAAATCGCTGAAAATTGTCTTCCATTGCGAAGCGAGCGCGAAAGCATTTGCATCGCGGCGACGGTGAAAATGGATGAAAAATCTTATCGTCTAGTCGTTGTTTCAAGTATCATTATTTGTGTAACGTCTGCGAGAACCAAAGTCGAGGTCGCCCGTGTTGAACGGGCTACGAAAGAGATAATAGGCATAGAATCGAGCGAGAACACTGATAAGAGAGACATGCATTCGTTGGGTTTGCTTCTTTCGTGTTTCGTGAAATGGCAGACTTCGTTAAAAGAGGCAGCGTACAGATAGTGAAGCTTAGCAGTGAACAGATCAAGCAAGCTGCTAAAGAAGTTCGAGGTTCGTTGTATCGATAAATATCGTATTCTTCATAAAATTAATTGTGCTTGGGTGTTATAATATTCTGCAAGGTATGTTAATGTTCCCTTCGACGAAACAAATTATTACGTGACCGAGAGCGATTTGTTAGTTCACGGGTTGAGATCGCAAACATTTTATTTATATATTTATTTTACGAACGGTTTCACAGCTCGAAATTAAACATAGAATCTTGTCCTATTGTTTGAGCAGCTTATCAGAACGATGTTCTATGTGCGTACGACAACAGACATCGGATGTCGCTACCAGTTCACCTGTTTCGAGGAGGCGAATTTCTCGGAATTCCAGTCGCGTATAAAGTTAAAAAAATATAGTTTTATTTACTCCGCAGCCGCTGTGCGAGCGCGACACATTGTTGCTGCGCTGGTTGCAGTGGGATTCGCGCTGTGCGGTGCAGTGGAGGTGAGCTCTTCGGTAGCGTTGCTCGCCAATCAGAAGGACAATCATGCCATCATCGACACGTCGTGGCACTGCGACATGCTGGTCAATGTCAGCCGTCGAAATCGGACGGAGGACTTTGAAGTGATACTCTTGGAGGTAATAGCAATTCAATCTGGTCCTGTATCAACGTATGTAGAGTGTAGAGGCTCGCGTTGGGCGACGTTTATGGCAGGGACATCGCTATTGTGCAGTCGGCCCTGTACGTGACTCTTTATAGTTTGAACATTTTGTAAAACGCCTGGGCGCATAGAGCTACACCGCGTATGTTTTCCAGGTGCCTGGGAAAAGTCAAAGTTCCCATTCAGCCAAATATTATACCTTAGTTTTAGTTCCGCACACTCCCAAATCTCCAAAAGTAGGCAATGAGATCATGAAGAGGTAGAGAGACCGAGGTGTTGAGGTTGCTACGCCACGGTCCTCCAGTTAGACTGCACCTAAATAGCAATTAGAAGTGACTCTGAGCACAAGTTAGACCTAGCACCATCTCGGTCGCTAGGAATCTTGTATATGTATAGTTGAAAATATACTGTCGAATGGTACTCGTCTTTTGTTTCCTCCCGAGTTGGGAAGGTGGTCCTTCGAGACTGAACTTTGAAACACAGTTGCAGTCTGATTAACAACGTAATTGTGATGACGGCGCTTACAGCTACCACCGGAAGAACGCACGGAGTCTATAATGAGGGAGGCATTTCTGTGGGGTCAAGTGGCCGGACCAATTCTAGGGGGATGCTTGGTATGGGGCAGGTCAGGACCATCCATGGTGTTCTCTCGCGCAGTCCTCAGCGCTTGTTTAGCCTCGCTGCTGGTGCCAGCCGCGTGGAGGGGTCCGTCCCATGTGGCACTTCGTCTGTTTCAGGGATTGTGTACCGTAAGAACGACTCGTGCTTATCTCAATTCCTTCCCCACATTGAAATCGAATTTGATTTTCCAGGGTGCTACCATGCCCGCGGCTCACATGCTCGCCATGACCTGGTTTAAGAGCACTCACAGGAGCTGGTATTTCAGCTGTTACGCTGGTATGTCTCGAAAGTAGCTTACAGACTTCAGCCAGTTTTCGATGGTGTTTAAATCAACGATTGTCTTGGTAGCTGTCAGTGTCGGATACTGCCTAACTGGGTGGCTGGGAACAGCAGTGGTCCGAAGTTTCGGCAGAGATTCCCTCTGCTACGGCCTTGTCATCATCGCGCTATGTTGGTACTTCGCCTTCGGCCGGCTCGTTAAAGACACGCCGAAGTCCTACCAGCACGACACGAACGTAAGTACAGATCAATCTCGGAACTGGTCCTCGAATTTGTCTGGAACATTCATGATGAAACAGGCTGCGGTTATTCCATGGGGGAAATTGCTGCGGTCGGTGCCTGTATGGGCGTCCGCAGTGGCCACGATGGGTAACCAATGGGGCGACGCAACCCTTGCTCTTGGGATGACGAAGTACCTGAAACTCATCTACGGATTTTCTACAGCTAACGTAGGCTTACAAACCCTTTACGAGTCACAGCACGAAAGGTTTCGATATCTTTCATACTTTCAGGACTCCGTGTTGACAACGCTACCTCATATCGGCCACTTCATGGCTGCGTTGACATGCGGTCTGCTCGTGGACCACGTTCGCGAGTCGAAGATCGTCTCTACGACCACAGCGAGGAAGTTAGTCGTCTATACAGGTGTGTATTCCGAAGAACAAACGTATAGCATTCGTTAACGTCTGCTAATCGATCGGTAGCTCACTTCATCCCGGCGGCTCTGCTGTTCGTGGCCGGTTACGCTGGTTGCCAAGCGTTGGGGGCAGCGTGGCTGGGAATAGCGGCGCTCCTCGTCTCTGGCACTGCGCCTGCCGGCGCGCTAGCTGCGATCGCGGATCTTGCGCCTGTTGAGTCTCCGGCCTGTGCAGCCGCCGCGTGCGCATTGTGCTCTACTCTAGGGGCAGCCGGATTGCTGGCAGCGAATTACTTTGTTACTCAGGCAATTCACGGTTCTGTAAGTTAATCGTCGCTCCCCGGTGTCACACTTGACACACTTTGCTCCCACGCGATGAACGCAAGCTGGCAATAATCGGTAGACTAGATTCTATGCATTCATAACAAAAATGAGTAGGTGTAATTCAAAACATTAGACGAATCTAAAAACACTGTCGTATTATTTTCAACTCGTTGATCATACTACGAGAGAAAATCAATTGTCACTCCAGTTGGTTGAGAATCAGGTAGACATTTTTTTATTTCGCATAAGGATCCGCTGTCTAATAATCAAGGAACCCGCGACGTGTGGTGTAATACAGGGTCTGACGAATTTTCATTGCAGATCGCAGGCTCGTGGCGATTGGTTTTCGGCGTGGCTTCGGTCGTTTTGCTGACGACCGCGGCGGTCTTCCTGGCTCTTGGCAAAGGCACCCCGCAGCCATGGATCCCTTCGGTCGCTCGACCACGAAGTCACGACGCGATTTACGAACAGGAATCCTCGGAACTCGATTACGAGGACGTGGGTGTGCAGACGGAGCCTTTCAGTCCCTACACGATAGAGGACGACGTCGAGAGTGTGACGAACGTACCTCGTTCCGCGTCGGTCCACTCGAAAATCTCGTTGGCGTCCAATTAACACTCGTACTCCTTTATAGTCGGAGCGGTTCATCGGGAGAGGATACTGCTGGGCTGATAATCGCCCATAGTAATTAATCGGGAGGTTCGGCGTCCACGTTTTTCTTTTTCAATTGTGTGGATAGATTGTTTTTCATAGGTTATAAATATTTGTTAACAGTTAGAGGAATAGGAATAAACGTAAAGGTAACTTATTGATACAAATCGTTCCTCTTTATTTCGAACGGAGGCACATGGTAAATTTGGCAACGCTGTCTCAAATTTGAAGCAATTTAGATATGATGTTCTGTCTGAATGCGGTGTTGCTAGAGTGTTTACAAAGTGTAAAGCGAAATAATTCTTTCCTGCATTTGTATGATCATTACCTGAACTCGGGATCGTTATCAAGACCGCGAATCTGCTTTCTCATATGCCTCTAGGACTGTGCGACTTGTATATTCTGCGAGACAATGAACTCCCTGTCTTTACTTTCCTCGTCAGCGAAGGAAAGTCGTCGAAAATAACGACTGTTCTAATTAGACGAGCGACTCCCGTATCGCATCGGCAGAACGCACGCCATTGGCCCGGCTCACCGGAAGTCGCGGATTGCGTACACACAACAAGTCCAGTTGGCAAACACTTTTCTGTCGGCTAATGACAACCGTTCACGTGTACGTCCGGCTCTCGGCGAAAAATTAAAAGGTCGCTTGTCCCGCGATAATATTGTTTCATCCGGTGCGACTTTTACTTTCGAACAGAGGAAATGATCTTTATCCGAAAGAGTCGAGCACGCTGAATAATTACCAGCCACACCGTTTATCGGGAATTGCTTTTTATTTTTTCGCTGCCATTTACCTTTGAGATTGAACTGTTGGGCGCAGGGTTGCCAACTTTTTCTTATAAGGACTTCTTATAAGGAGTGGACGCGGTCAACGAGTCACGGATTTTCCTGAAACTTGCAGTATTTGAAGATGTCCTCTCAATATGTAATTTTGCAAAGCTATAGCGCGTACTTCTCAAGATTTTTCGAGAAAATTGCATTTGAAAATCGCTCAAGAAGATAAGTGGCCGAGGGCACAGCGTGAAGGTACTCAATAGGTTATTGGTTCGAATCCCGCTATCGACATTCTTTTTTCTTGAAATTGATATCTACCCCAATTTTAATAAACCTAAAATCTATTATTTAAAAGTTATTTTTATTTTTTAAGTAGAAAATACATGTTTTTTATTTGTGGGAAATGGGGAAATAAAATGAATCGAACATAACAATAATACGAAATGTTACTTTATAATAGAACTTACTGTATTATTGCACATGCTCTTTATTAATTACATGCTAGTATGTGCGTGTGACACGAGCCAGGGTGATATTTATCACCCTGTAAAAATATGGAAAACAATAATTTTGGCGGCATCTAGCTCACACTATAAACGCAGCGCTCGTACAAGTGCACGCTTTTTTGAGGACTTCTATCGGAAAACATATATGTATATGTTTCTCAAGTATCACAGCGTTATGTAATTAATAAAGAGCATGTGCTATCAAAGTAACATTTCGTATTATTTTTATGTTCGATTTATTCTATTTCCCCATTTCCCACAAATAAAAAACATATATACTTTCTACTTAAAAAATAAAAATAACAGATTTTAGGTGTATTAAAATTCAGGTAGGTATCAATTTCAAGAAAAAGAAAATGTCGAAAGCGGGTCTCGAACCAGCAACCTACAGATTACTATTACGTATTTCTCGCTACGCCCTCGGCTACTCTCTTAACGCGAACTCCTTAAAAAACAATCCAGTTTTTTAATGTTTCTGAAATATTAATCATGCAAGCCTGGTGGTCCTCTTATGTACATAGTAATAATAATGATTATATTGTTATGATTACTGAAATATTGTATTGTTACGAGCCAGGACGGTTGGAAACCCTAGTTGAACGTCGACGATTCTTCTTCGCTCTAGCCGAACTTTCTCAAGTAGACAGAGCCTCTATCCGGAGAAGATTTGGCAAGAGGCGGCTGGGTACTGAATACGTGGAAATCACGCGGGAAATCCCATAACCTACACATTCTACACCCTCGAAGTTTAGGCTCGCAGCAGCTAACAAACACGAGACACCTAACAAGTCCGTAATATCCGACTGCGAAGTGTCGCAACCCGCGATGCTAATTACTCGCGGTGGATACGTTATTATTCTTTCTCGGCGCGGCTGGCTCTCAGAGGCTTGCGAAATGAATTCTCACATCACGGTTGTCTACCATCTGTCTCGTTTTATTTTCGATACATATACGTTACACTAGTTTTGTTCGCATGAGGTTATATTTACAATGAATCAAAGCCCAAAGGACGACGCTGTGACTTGGCTGGATACATTCAATGCTATCGTTTTTCGATTTCAAAGATAGGAGGACCCTTCAACGACATTGCTGGCTGTCAATGGATCGGTCGAACGAAAATTATCGGCGATAACAGTGAATGCACCACGCCACCTCGACGCTAAAGCTAAAGTACTTTTGCTCAGTGCTCTAGTGGTAACTCTACCGGGTCATCTTTGGAAAGTCTGCGCCAGTGGCCGACTAGGAGTGCTCGTTTCCGCCGATTTTTCGGGGACTCCCGCCGCATATCGACATGTAGAACGACGACATCCTTCCGTTCGACATTTCGGATTTACCGAGCACGTCTAAACGTACGCGAAAATGTCAATGCTCTGAAAAGTGCAGTATAAAATCGGCAATTTTGTGCTTCCGGATTTTTTAAAAATCGATTTTGCGATCAAAAATTGTAAAATAATTCACTATCGTGCGCGCCATTAGGTAGAACGTTCATGCATTTTTTCGTAATTTTTTGTCGGGCAGAACAGTAGAAATAATTCATTAAACCGACTTGAAACTGTCTTTGGTAGCCCTATCGAATGGTCTGACGAAAACGTATTGGTGGGGCACCGGGGCCCTCGAAAATCGGCCTAAACGAGCATTCCTTGTCGACCGTAACGAAACGTGACACGGTGTGACGCAGCTATGTGTATGCAAGATCAACGCACTTGCCTGACCATATACATATACGTCTAGGTATAATTGCTCTCGCGTCGGAACGACTTGAAGGCAGCGACGATCTGTCTTCGACAGCAAAAACCGAGCGTTGCGAGATACTTGAAAGTTGTCGTGCGGAAAATCGTTCCACGGATACATACGTAGGACATTTCCCTTTTCCGAGAAGGCGATTCGTTTCGCCGACGATTCCAGCGGATTTCGTGAAAACTGTGTCGCTGCGATTGTGTATCAACCTTATATCTCCCCTCTTCCCACGATATTCCGTGTGATATTTCCCACTGAATGGATATACAAGACGGTCTCTAGTTTGTACTATCGTCCACCAGCCGTGTGTCTGACTCGTCTACACCGATCGTTCCTTTTCGAGACGGGAGAAAATAGTGCAGAGTACAAATAAATAATTCAGCGGATCGAGAATGCATACACCGGGTGATCCGCGAGAAACAGAACACCCAAATAGCTCGGTTAGACTTGAAGATAGAAGAAAATGGTACACACAGTAGTAAAAATCTCTACCGTTAAAAAAGGCAAATACGACGACATAAAGTATTGAAAATATTAACTTCATAGTGTTCTACCTGATGTCAAGACGAGCTCGACGATGTTATATGCTATGACCTTCAAATGACCTTGGTGTTTGACATCTCGCGAGTCACCCGGTGCAAAACAAGCTACAATAAATAATACGTTTCGATGTTATTCGGTCAAATCCTACGGAACGTGGAATGCCTTCTCTCGTGATTGAACAATGTTGACACGCGTGCCACACAACGCTCTGCATAATACCTACTTTCACTATACGGAGCGGTTCAACTAACGTCCTCTCATTACGGAACAATAGCTCTACAGACACCGCGTAATTCGCATTGTAATTTTACCGCTAGATATCTTGTACTATACTTTTATTGTGCCTGTCTTATCTACGAAGCCGAAGTATAAATATAAATAGTCTCCAGTTACTTCACCGAGTACCGATCTTCGTGAACGAACTCTCGCGATAAAATAGTAACAAATTCATCAGCAAAGAGCCTGACCGTTACATCTTCTTTTTCATGTCGTCCTTGTCCTCGTCGTCGCCGGTGATGATCTGTACGCTCCTGATGGGTCCAGTCTTCCTGTATCTGGAGGCGGGCGTGGTGGTGGCGGCCATGATCGGGGTGGTCATCATGGGAGTGCGCTCGGAGTTGATGGCGAGTTGCAGCATCCTCAGCAGGAGAGCCTCTCTGATAGGAGCCGGCAGGATCTCGTCCCCGTCGTCGGCGACCTCTTGGGTGTAGAACTTCTGCCTGTAAACTCTTTTCGCGTACCTGCCGTCGTTGTACTCCTCGTACTGTTGCGGTTGGTAGACGGGAGTCAGCGCTCTGGCATAAACGGGACGTCGGACGGGTACCCTGTCGCCATACTGAACAGCTAACTGCTGGTCGTAGCCGATGTCTGGTCTGGGAGCGGGTGCTTGATAGCCTGGCTGATAGGAGGGATACGGTTGCTGGTCGTACAGAGCATCTTCTAGGTAAGTCTTCGGATAGGACAGAGCCTGCACGCCGTATTGGCTGACGAGCAATCTTCTCAACAGCATCTGGAAATCGCGACGACTGAGAGGAGGAGCAATTGGATTCGGCGGTTCGGGGGGCAGAGCAATGGTGCTGCCTCTGTACGGGTACTCTGGGGTCGATGGGTACTCTCTGTCGTCCATCGCTGGAGTCACCGGCTGGGGAACTGGTCTCAGAACTGGCCTGGGTCTTTGCTCGGGTTCCGGATAGATCACAGGCCTTGGGAACGGTCTGGGTCGAATGTACCCCGGCGTCACCGGGACCCTTGGGTCCTCCTCCTGCTCCGGCAGGGGATTCTCCGTCAGATAATGGATATTCGCGTCGGTGGTGGTGGAGTAGATTGGCTGTTGATTCGGCAGAGGACGCAGCAGTACTCTGTTGATCGGAATCTGCCTGTAAGCCGGGTCTTCCTCGATGTTTGGCTGAGTCGGCAGAAGGATCCGTCCTCCCGGTAGTTCCCGCAGGAACTGATCGGGTTGCTGCCTTACGAAGACGGGCTCCGTGCTCTGTCGGATGTAGTCTCTGTTCTCGGGCACCCGCACCGGGACGCGAGCATCGTCCCGGGTCGCTTTCGCCTCTGCCTCGTACGCTCGGGAACTGTCGTACTTGACGTTCTCGAATCTCGCTGGGCCGAGGTTCTCTCTATTGATGTACATCTTCGGTCTCTCGATGCGATTAGGCGAGATGCGTTGGAGGACCCTCGGAGGGGTGGTCGTGGTGAACAGAGGCCTCGTCGTGGACAGAGAACCACCGTAGACGTCGGAATGATCGTCGCTGCTGGACTCCACGATGGGATTCGACTTCGTCGTGTCTTCGTGCAGCTGTCTCCTCAAGTTGTTCCCGCTCGTCACTTTAGCCTCTTCCTCCTTCTCCACGAAGTCCTCCGTGATCGGCGGAAGCCTTTGCTCGTTCGTTCGTTTGGCATAGATGATCCTCCTGTAGGTGGAGGTCTTGTCCTCGGTGCTCGGTCGATTGATCTGAGAGTCTTCGTCCTCTGTCCCCTCCTCCTCGATCACCAGAGGTCTTTGCTGGCCGTTGATCACGAACCGTGGCCTGCTCTTACCAGGTACCTTCAAGTAATGATTGAAGATCGATTTCGGTGCCGCGGTCGTGGTAGTGGTCGTCGTCGTGGTCGACGTGGTCGTTGCTTTTCGGTTTCGCGGTATCGACTGTACCACCGATGTCTTCGTGGTCGGCTCCGTGGACGACGAGTACACGATGGTCGGCTTCTTCGTCGTTGTGGTGCGATTGACGCGCGGTATGCTCTGCACGACGGACACGTGTTCCTGCAATGGCGAGACGGTGGTTGCTTTAAAGCCTGTCCCGTTAGAGGAGGAGTACGACACCGTTTTTATTGCGCCCTCAGCGTCGACGAAACCGAATGTACCCTTGATGTTGCCTAGCACGTCGCGACTCTCGACCTGACAATCATTTCTTACGTTCAGAATCAGCTCGCATGCTTGCGCCTACTATTCTAGTATCTTTAACCCCTTGCCGTATTTTAACGAGTCGGGCTCGTTATGTGTTTCTTTTTGGATGAAATCAAATTTGATTCGTTTGTAATCAATATTCAAGCATTAGAATAAACATAGTCATACAAAAAATGTAAATTTTCTTTGTTGATCACTGTAACTGTGAAGAAAATGGTACGGCAAGGGGTTAACGTAGGATCATCGCCAAATATGCATCCTACAAAGAGGTTGCCGGAGTATTCTACAGAGAATTACAGCCGTTCGAGTAATCATGAGAACCAGTGCGTTTAATGGATCTATTTGTCACTGTTCTGGCTAAGCGTTCGAGCTATATTTAGAGGAGGTTACGTAGAATATGAGTCGCTCGTGTTAAGTAACGGTCTACACCCATTTCATGCCTTTTGCATGAAACGGTGCAGCAGCCGCGGAGCGTTACCTTGAATGATCCATCGCCAGCCTCGTAGCCGTACGTGTAAGAGCCGTCTTCATTCACTTTGTTGATCGCTTTCAAGATCGCTACCTGCTGGTCATGATGCGTCTCAGATGTTTGCTGATCCGTGACGTTTGAGCAACCGGCAGTCGCCAGACAGAAAATTGCCATTAGCCATGTCGTCATCTTCGGAGTCCGCGGCGATAATATCTACAGGAAAATTATACAAACATCTGAATAAACAATCCGTTTAATCTTAGGATCTTCCCAAATCTGAAGTGGGAAGAATTTTAACCTAATCTTTTATAGAAGAAGATTTAGGGTTTGGCAAGAATAGAGGAGATTGAATTGACGATCAATTCGAAACTAAGGACACCGGAGATTTTGAATTTATGTGGAGGTAATGTCGTCTACAAAGGCGAGGACGAAGAGTTGGATCACTTCGAATCACTTTGCACTATATTTTACGGGGATTTTTAGAAGATTCACCATCGATCAATAGCACTGTCACAAAGCGTTACACTATAGTAATCACAACTCCGGCACAAGTCCTCCGCGGTTCGCTCAGCGAGTGGAAGTTAGGCGAGGCGGCCCACGGATTTTTAATTAGAGAGAATCAGTATCGCACGGGGCACACGTCGGCGAACTCGTCGAGTCGTGAGAGCTGGAAAGAGTAAGTACCTTGTAACTGGAAACCATGTTACCGCGGATGCGGTGAACGTTCTTAACATCGCGTGGGGTGCTGCTCGCCGTTATATATAGAGTGACAACACTCCACCACCCTCTCCACCAGGTCCTGCGACCACACTCCTGCCCGTCACACATTCAACCGTGATGGCCCCTAAACGTTCATTACGGAAACCTTTATAGGTATAATAGACGGCAAGAAAGTATTCCAGTCCAAGGAAATGGAAACTATATGCAGATCTCCTGGGTTTCGTGAACTAGTTTCTACGCGACCATTCGACTACCGCATTAGGCTCGTTTTGGCACGTGATTTCTTTATTGACACGTGTACAATGGTGTACATGTATCACTGACTAATTTTTATAAATATTGTCTACGTCTGGTTAATACCACTTCCACTGCAATTAGTTCTGGTGTCTGAAGTGTGCGTCAAACATTTTGGCACACATTCGGCCTTGCACTCGTTTCGGCATACAATTGTTTTATTGACGTGTGTCAATATTTATCATTCTACGTGATCAACCAGCAAATTTAATTTGTAAGAATATTGTGTATGTCTGGTTAATATCCAATACCACTTCCACTACAGTTAGTTCTAGTTTGGGTTCTAGTTTGGTTAGTTCACATTGGGCCCTACACTCGTTTTGGCACACAATTTTCTTATTGACGTGTGTCAATATTTATCATTCTACGTGATCAACCAGCACATTTAATTTGTAAGAATATTGTGTACGTCTGGTTAATATCCAATACCACTTCCACTGCAATTAGTTCTAGTGTCTGAAGTTTGCATCAAAGATTTTGGCTACTTGTAGCACACATTCAGCTACCTAATCGCTTTATGGCGTCTACCTTTATCGTTGATTCTACCTGATCAACCAGCAAATTTAATTTGTACTAACATCGTGTACGTCTGGCTAATATCCAATACCACTTCCATTGCAATTAGTTCTAGTGTCTGAAGTGTGCGTCGAAGATTTTTACCATTTTTGGTACAGGAATATGTGCCCACACGACGTAAACAAATGTGGGAATATTTCGTAATAATAAATAGCATAAAAGGTGGGGGTGACTTGGAGAATGTGATTTAAGTCGTACGTGAACGAAATAGAAAGGATTGACATGTTAAAAGTGGTAGTGGTGGATTACGATGAAAGTAAAATGGTCGACGAGAAAGAACGGAAGTCTCCTTGGCAGAGATGAAGAGGAAGTAGCGACGACAGAATGGAACACGAGGTTTTGGACTTTGCGGGGACACAAGTGAAAGCCACGTGGGAGTCCGCGGCCAGGCAAGAACAGTAGTAGACTGTAAAATCTGTAACAATAGTTCCCATAGTGTGCAACACTCTTATTGTAGTATTCGTTCTATTCTAGACACTCCCACAGGACAATTATTACATCATGCAATTTCCTCGGAGTTTCGTACATGGTTTTTTGATGCCACCTTGATACGCCTTCTGTTGGACCTCTATCGGTTGTATATCTTTCGCAGCATACCTCGTTCTCTCGTTTCTCGCAAATGGCCGTTGTGTCGTGTTTTTCTTCGGCGATTCCGACACGTTGCTTATAATTTTGAACGCAGCTGCGTTGCCCAACTGAACAGGCGACCCGCGATGCTAAAACAAATCGTTCCTTTTTAAGAAATTGTGCCATTCGAAATTCCCATTTTTTTTTGTTAATGCAACTCGAATCTGAAGGAAGAGATTATTTTGCAAATTCCAATGTTGGTTTAAAGAATTCATCATTTCTATTTTCCATTCCGATATTGATTTAAGGAATTCATCATTTTTATTTCCCATTCCGATTTTGATTTAAAGAATTCATCATTTTTATTTTCCATTCCGATTTTGATTCAAAGAATTTATAATTTTTATTCTCCATTCCGATTTTGATTTAAAGAATTCATCATTTTTATCTTCCATTCCGATTTTGATTTAAAGAATTCATTATTTTTATCTTCCATTCCGATTTTGATTTAAAGAATTCATCATTTCTATTTTCCATTCCGATTTTGATTCAAAGAATTCACGAGTTTTATCTCCCAATTCGCGGAAGCGGCTCTCAGATCGTCGAGCCCGAAGATGCAACGATTTTAATGGTCTTGCGAAAAAATTCAGTTTCTTGTGCAATTTAATCGATCGGGATAATAGCAGCGTGTTGGCTCGAACCTTCGCGGCGGGAGCGAGATTTGTGTATATTTAAGGATCTACAGCGTGGAATCCTGCTTTCCGGAAGAAATTAGCGAGCACGGTGTTAATTGTAACGCAACAGCAGCGTATATTCGTTCGGCACGCCTACATCATTACCCACGGAACGACTCGCATTCTTCCTCTGAGAATCAAACAATCCCGTTTCATTTCCAACATTTCGAAATCCCGATAAAGTTCTCGAAACATTTGCACGATCTATAAATTAAGCAATTAAACTTTTTAATTTAATTCGAACATCTTTACGTTATTTATGGTTTAAAGGAGCCGTTAAACAGTACACAGAAAATTTTCGGAGTACCGCGGTGTGTTCGGCGACTTTCTGTCGAAAATTTACCAAGTCCCACGAAGATCCCACGAAGTCCCCGAAGTCCTAGAATAGGCATGTCAAACTCTTTTACCACCAAGGGCCTCGTTAAGTATTATAAATTAATTCGAGGGCCGCAATTGTAAAAAGCAGACTCGAAATAAAAAGGAAACACATTTTTTACCACGCTTATATTAGCTTGCCGAGTTGTCGATGTTGCCGTTGTCGTTGTCAAATGCGTCAAATCTTGTAATCGAAATTTAAACCACTTCCCGATGAGCTAGAGACTTGAAACTTTAAACATAGCTCAGAACTGGATGACAATGCAATATTAAAAATCAAAATAAAAAAAAACTGTGCGTTCAGGAGAAAAAAGAATTTTAATATTAACCGTCACACCTCGTCGCGCGATACTCGGTAGTACGTCATCACGTTCAGCGATCCCCACTTCGCGCTCCCAGCGCTCCCTACTCTACTGCGCGGTCCCACTCATCCCATTTCACACCGAAGGAGCTCAGTCAGTGTGGTGTTCCGGTCATTCAGTTCCATTTCGGACAATTTCGGACTGCATCAAGAGACGTCGTCTCTCGGAATCATCCCCTCATTCTATCTCGCGTATTTCCATATCTTGCGTTTCTATATACATACTATTTCATACCAGAAGTACTATATCTTGTGTTCCATTGAAAAAAAGACTAAAAAGTAGAAAATAAAAAATATATAAAAAAACTTTTTAAAAACCACACTTATATTAAAATGCACGAAAAAGGAGAACGCTTTTATTTATAGTCACTAATGTTTAAAAAAATTATTTTCTCCTTTTTAGTGCATTTTAATATAAGCGTGGTTTTTAAAAAGTTTTTTTATATATTTTTTTATTTAATGTTGAAAATATGGTTCGCACTATGTGGAATCACAACATCGAAATATTTTTGTTTCAATATGGAATCATACTGCATTTCGATTAATTCCAGTTGTACAGGTTTTGCACTCCAATTTCACCCTTCTGCAAATTAATTTCACCTGTTTGCAAATCAAATCCAACCTTTTATATGTAAATAAAGTATTTTCAAGTTCCTGCAAAAAAAAGATCAAATGTAAAATTGTTAAGAAATTCAAAATTTTGTTTATTGCAAAGATGAGATACATGAAACACTCATTTGAAAGTAATTACCAATTCATTAATTTTGTAATATGTGAAAACTGTGTGTGGATGTGTACATTCATTGTAGCCATTTTCTGATTAATAAATTTTAGAAATGAAAGTACACATTACACATTTATTGAAGCGTATTGGGTATTGAGTCTTCCCTCGCAGTAATGACACCGTTCACGTGTGTCGAAATAAATATATAATTTAATCGAAATATAAATAAATAATTAATTTTAAATATTCTTAATGGGTGAAATTGATTTGCAAAAGGTTGAATTTGATTTGCAGGAGGGTGAAGTAGATTTGCAAAAGGGTGAAATTGATTTTGAGAACGGTGAAATTGACTTGCAAAGGAATGAATTTGGAGTGTAAAGCTTATAAATTGTCATCAACAGTTCCAAAGTTTTTGGTCGGACCGCAGACTACTTGTCGACGGGTCGCGTGTTTGACATGCCTGTTCTAGACGAAGGTGACAAGTGTAATTCTGCTAGTAACTCCGTTTACGCTGAGCAGTGCGTTTCCCACACTCGATACATATTTTATCATTTCTAATGAAATATCGACCACTTAATGACTCATTGATGGTATAGAACGCCTTGGCTATACCACCGTTCGAACGTCATTGAATGCGTGCAACCGATTACTGTGGGACGCTGGAAACGATACTCGACGAGGGAAAATCAAAGTAACGAAACGATTACTCACGCGAGCTATTCAACAGTTATTTGCGTGCTCACTATCTTATTTTAGAAAGTTGCGTAATTTACTCAATTATTGAATCATTTCACGATACGTTGTATTGGCTTCGCTGCTGTCAATGTCTCAAAACAGAATTACGGATGGCATTGGCATCAGAAAATTATGTCAGCATCCATTCCATCCGTTTGTCAGATGGTTAAAGAGGAAACGAGCGTCGTTATTTTAATCTTTGATTGAGAAGGAGGATGTTGCATGTAACGTCGTGCATAGGGAATCATTGTTAATTAACTCCCTCACTTAAAGAATTCCCAAAGTCTGAATAAAGACGACGTTATCTAAAACAAATTATAAACGACAAATTGACCGAAAATTCCATGTATTGACGATCGGTATAAGTCTCGGGTGAACGTCAATTAAGTATGAAGTTTTTATACAAAGTATATAGAAAGTTTAAATCTTTGAAATATTTTTTTTTGTTTAAATATCAAAATTTTTTGTCAACATCGGCACAGACAGGTCTGTGAGATCGGTAATCGTCGATCGGTAAAACAGCGCACTAGAAAGCGAGTTGCAACTTTCACTACTATGCTGCGTGTAGCATTAACTGTGGGATGATTGAGGTCGCTATAAAAAGCGAACGAAGTTCAAGTTTATGTTAAACAATTTTTTATTTTCTTTTTTTATCGTATAGAAAAGTATATTCTTTATTATTGCGTGCTTTAGATAACTTTTACCATGTTGTATCGATGAAGAAGTGGTCGATGGCATCATATCTCTTCAGGTTTCGTAGACCCCATTGATGAAGTATACATTTTTCTGAACGCACAATACAACAAGACTCGAGGAACATTTATCATTCATGTTGAAATTTTCTTTCACACATAGATCACTCGATTTGCTTTCGCAATTGCGTGTCAAATCGATGCCTAAAAAATGATACCCTGGTTGTCTGTCCGCCTTATACAATATAGTTGGCCTGGTTTGATTCAATACTCTAACTAGAACCTCCCGTTTGCAGCTTTCACCGATGCAGGTGCATTCCGCTTTTACCACAAAAGCGAAATTGTTTATAACGAATTGTACATCCGCTTCCATTCGATATATCCTGATCATTGTTTAATTCTAGACATCTATGAATAAATTTTATATATTTATTTATGAAATTAAAAATTCATGTATTTCAAGATTACAGACAATATAAAAATTTTAGTTGCACACTTATCCGTGGTTCACATAGAAGTGTATCAACATTGTTGCAAATTCTAGACATCTACAAATAATAATTTTTATTTCATGTACAAAATGAAAAATTTATATTTTGAGATTGCAGGAAGTGTAATTTTAAGTATTTCTATGACAAATAGATATAAAAATTTTAGTTGCATACTTATCCGTGTGGTTAATATAGAAGTATATCAACATTTTTGAAAATTCTAGACATCTACAAATAACAAGTTTTATAAATTTATTTGCAAAATTAAAAATTTTTATTTTAAGATTGCAAGAAGAGTAATTTTAAGTATTTCTATGACAAATAGATATAAAAATTTCAGTTTCATATTTATCCGTGGTCCATATAGAAGTATATCAACATGTTTGAAAATTCTAGACATCTACAAATAACAATTTTTATAAATTTCTTTACAAAATTAAAAGTTTATATTGTAAGACTGCAGGAAGAGTAATTAGGGTAGTAGGGTGGTACATAATTATAGTAGCACGTGGTGCGAACCTTGTGCTCAATCTACCAGCGAAACGCAGTTTCTTCTGGAATATTGTTCGTAATTGGGCAAAACGGGTTACATGCATCCACCGATTAGGAAGCGATCAGTGAAAAGCGACTGTATAACGCTGATCTCTGGTGATGTAATCAGGTCTGCACACCAGAGACGTACTTCCTGACTTTTCTAATTTCTTTTTACGGAAACGGCTGTCGTGTGCGCCTAACTACAGTCAGGCACGAACAGAAAATGTAGTGTTGTCAGAAAAAGAACTAGTTAACTCTGTTTCTTCATAATTACGTGTCTGCGAATGTTTGAAGTCAAGTTGCTACGAATTATTCTATTTCAAATTCTTCTCTAAATCCTATTCGGGGTCCGAAAATCAAAAACTTCGAATTTTTTAACCACAAAAATTCTGTACCGACAGAACAATGCCATTGCCCACAAGATGGCAGATCATTCACGGTTGTCTCTGAACAGGTCGGAACGTGTGATGTGGCAACACGGCACGCAGAACATCAGAAAATCACTTTTAGCATGGAACAGAACCTGTACCCACTTTTAGCATCTAATTAATGTAATAAAACCTAGAACCTATACCCATCTTCTGCATTTAGCATCTGCTCCAACTCACTTCAGACCGGACTGAGACAGCGTTGCCGAATTGATACATTATTATACTATACAGCCACAATTAAAACAAACCTTCCGATTCATACTGCAGACAGGTTCTAATCTTTTGTGTTTGATCGTTTTTCAATCAGTCTTTGGAAATGTAAATTCACAGAAACGTTTCACCGCGACAGTTAGGGAGAGAAAGTCCCACGAAATGAACTATTTATCTGAAAATCCTGTTCTCGAGTGATTAGCACACAATTGAATGGTAAAAAAGATCCCGGAAGAGGAGAGCATCGAGCGTCCTCGTTGTACTTACTGTTCCGCTTCTACTTTCCTCGTGTCGCAGCAGAAGCTCCTGAAACCAGGTGACCAGAAACAAAAAGACAACACACCAGCGTTCGTTACGATACATCTTTCTTTGATCACGTTTACAAATAATATAAAAACAACTATGAACGCAAGAAACGTTTTCTTTACCGGCACAGTAATGAACGTTACAGGTTGCTAGGTAGCTAAACAATAATGCTAACGAAGAAGTATTTACAATGTGAGTAGACAAAGTGCGTGTCGACACTTCTGCATGGATACCGGCAACGAAAGGCTACGAATTCGATCTGGATTCGCGATCGTGCCGATTCTTCACAGGTTGGATCGTAGTCGCCAGATTGGGACTTGCGTCCCCACTCTACCTCCCCCCCCCACGCTTCCGACCGGGGCCGGGTCACACGTGACTCATCTGGCGACTTTGGGTTGAATAATTTTTACCTCGAGACACCGACTCTAGATTCGTGGATAAGTTTTGCTCCGGATCCGCAATTATGTTCAGTTCCAAGGTGTGCCGATCGCGAGGCCCTAATTTCTTAAAAAATTTCGCCCGTGTAATTAATCTTTTGTGAAACTTGACAATCACCGGCCGGGTGTGTAACGCAACAAACTTGACAATCGGAGGCCGGCCGTGTAATAGAGAAAACGGCGGTGAACAGTCCCGCGCCGCTGCCAGACCTTTCGGTGCGTGTGAAATCTGTTTCGTGTGATCGGCCGGTCCACGCCTTTCGATTTACGATCGCGCCACGGATCTCCGCGGGCATACGTGCGCGCGGCGGTGCACAGCCCCGCCACGGGATCGAGTCGTAGGATGCATTAGATTCGAATCGATTCTCATACTCGCGACAGGGAATGCAAATAGAAAGTTCCCCGGAGTCGAGTAGAATGTCCCTGCGCGGTGAGAGACCACGCCAATGAAAGTTACAGTCACTTTTCTAAGGACGGCCCGGACACCGCACTTCAGGCGGGCTTGCAAAATTTCCCCCCGCTTGCGACACGCCGATACCGCTCCCGATACCCCCTTCCGCGATCCAAATTCTGATCTCAAATGCTGATCAAGTGTGTCCGGACAAATCTGCGATCCAACCGGAATTACTCGAATCGGTTTTCCAAACTCGTACCTGGATATTCGGTGCAGCAGAAACAAAATGGTAATTTACCCACGAGAAATACTGGAACGCAACTGCGGCACCGGTTGCTCTGCTCGGGCTACCCTGTCTTGCGGACGTCGTTTTATGCATTTGATCGGTTCTGTCACGTTTTAAGATTGTACAAAATTTTATTAAACAAAGATTTGTATAATAACGTCATAATTAGCACGAGTTGTGTGGTCGGCAATACATAGTGCTGCTTCGCTTGTGTATATACATTTTCTAATTAATTTCCCGGGCGAGCGTTAATTACCGGCGTGTCTGGGAAAAGTTATCACCGGCCGATTGAACCGTACCGTCATCGTTACGACAGCAAATGTTTATCCGGTTCGATCCTACGTATTTGTGTTTTGTAATCAAACGAGCCGAGTGTACGTGGGCCGGGATCGTGTCTGAAACGTTGCTCGCGTGTACACGGTGGATATTCCCGGCGGTGGTATGGGTGTGGACTGGCGTGTGTCCGTGCGCGGAATCCGCGCGGTATAGCATGTTACCGTGTGGATCGACGCGATGAGAAATTGCCGTGGTAATGTATCTCGTGTACGCGAGTGTTGCGTCAAGTCATTGACTTTCACTCCCGACGATAATCGTTTTCAACGTAAACAGTGGAAAAATGCTCTAGAAATCGCCCCCCTCCCCCTCGACACTCTCGTTATCCTCGCGAGGCCCCTTCGTCGCTGCGCCGTTGGAATATAAATGAAATTTTCCGTTTCTCTCTGGATCGATCTCCTCCCGAACGTAATCCATAAAAGCGGATCAGAGTCTAGCATGACGTTCGCGAGCTCTGAAAAGAACGGCACCCCCTTCTGCAGCTCCGTGTTACTCGAGTACATATGTATATATATATATATATAAATACTTTATAATTACGTTTTAGATATGCGCTAGAACAGCATGCACGAATACCAAGTACTCTCCGTGCCGCGTAAGAAGCAAACTTAGGCTTTAACGTCACACACTTTAGCTACCAGGAGACTTCTTGCGAGAAGCGCGCAGTGGCTCAGCGGGTAGAGCGCGCGACTGCGCGAACTCCGTGATCTCGGGTTCGAATCCCGCTGTCCCGGCACCTTTCGAAATATTCCATCTGCCAGTTAAAACTATGGTGCCCAAGGTGGTTCGGAACTCCCCCACCTTAAACTGGAGTAGGTCCCGTCGCTTAAAACCATAACAGTTGAAGAACCGACGTAAAAAAAAAACAAACAAACAAAAGCCTTCTCGCGAGGCACGGAGAGTGGACCCATCGTAGAATCCGGCGAACCGTGAAATTCCGATCGTTCTCGAGCGACGTTCAACGAAATGTTCCGGACCTGGCACTCGTTGTTGACGGCACAGTCACGCTAGATATATCGCCAATAGCCGCCAGGGGCCTACCGACGCGACGCGGTTCGAACGGTATAAAAAGGATAGTAGGGTGTCCCTGTGAATTGTATACTGAGAAAAGACTCACGATTGGAACATCGATCAGTAACCAGCGGCGCTGGCTCGAAGGTAGTGATCGATTTGACTTGCGGTAAGGGGTGCACCGTTGGAGGACCTCGCGGGTGCGACATAGTAGAAGGACTGGGGTTGCGTCTGGGATTCGAGCAACTGGAGCCTGTGCGCTTGTGCCGGCTGTTGTTGTTGCTGTTGCTGTTGCTGTTGGCGGCGTTGTTGCTGGGCGTACAGTTGCTGCGATTGCTGCAGTAGCTGTGCCTGCTGTTTCCTGTACAGGACTTCCTGCGGCTGGTTGACAGCAGCAGCAGCGGGAACGGTTTGGGCTGGCTGGGCAACCGGTTGCTTATAAAGCGGAGACTGACGCTGGGGCTGCTGGGGCTGTAGCTGCTGCAACTGCTGCAGTCCAAGGTAGGACTGGGGCTGGGCTACGAATGGTTGGAGTTTGTGACTTAGGGTGAAGTCGCCCACGGTTTGGGGTAGTGTCTGATATAGTTGGGTATTGTACTGACCGGTTGAGGGATCGTACACGAGCTCCGACTGGTAGATGGGATCTGCGGCGGCGACAGGTGCTTTAGCTTTCGATGGTTGGGGCGACGCTTGCGCGTGGTGCTTGGGACTGGCGGGCACGCCGACGGTGTTCACGTAACGCTCGAGCTCGGCGGCAAAGTCAAGGTGAGATGCGCTAGCTAGTGTCGTGGTGCGTAGATTGGGCGATACAGTGACTGCCGAGGGGCGGGTGTACGCTAACGCTGCGCGCTCGGTGCTACTCGGGGAGACATACTGGGCGGCTACCTGGGCGACATGGGGTCGGGGAGTGATAGCAACCGATTGCGGCTTCGGATGACGCGTTACTGGACGCCGGGTGGTTGGTTCCAGGGTGTGATAGGCCGTCGAGGACACCGTAGGCTGGTTGCGAGGAACAGGCGACGCTGTCGTCTGGTATTGTGTCGTCGGGGAGGCCAGTCTGTAGAGGTTGGGGTTGGGCGTGGGCGATGGCTCGTACAGAGCCGTCGACGGTGTCACTTGAACGTAGGCCTGCTGCTGGGGCGTTCGATAGGCGCCGCCTCCTCTCAGTTGCGACGGTTTCACGTAGTCGCCCTCGCCCAATTCTTGGCTAGCGTCGTCGTCCAGTTGATACTCCGTTTGGAAAATCGTGGTTGGCGGTGCACGGGTGGTCGGTTGCTGATAGGTTGGTCGGACCGGTCTCGGTACCGGCCTCACCGACGGATAGTTCGCTGGGGCGTTCACATCCTCTTCCTCTTGCTTGTCGGACAGATCGTCCTCGTCGTCCTTAGGCGCGTTAGGGTCGCAAGGGTTGCCGGAAACGTACGTGAATTCTCTCTTGTTGCCGTCGGGGTCGATGTAGCCGTATTTACCGCGCACCACGCAATCGGTTCCTCGAGTTTCCTCCTTGAACGAACCGTCCGCCGCCTCGTAACCGAATGTGAAGGATCCATCGTCGTTGACCTTGTTGTAATTACGGATGGTCTGGACCGGCGGTGGCTTCGACGGGTGCAGGGCGTCCTTCGATCGCGGCGAAGGAAGCGCACGGGTACGCGGTTGGTACACCGCCGGATTGAAGTCGTCCTCGGCCGCTTGACTGTCATCCTCCTCGTAATAGACCTGCGGTTCCGCTACGCGGGGCCGGATCTCCACTCGCTTCGCCTCTATCAGCAGTAGGAAGCATATCGGGATTACCTGCGGAACAGAAATCGTTAAATCAAAACGTGAGGATATTAATCCGTACAAGTGGGTCCTTATGGTTAGCGGTTAGCTGAGTTAGAGTCGATCTTGCTAGGGTAATTTCAGGATACGTTAAATTTCAGGATACGTTAAATTGAATTTGGAGCTTTCAAGGTTTCTCGTTAACTTTCATATCGCTCGGCGGGAACTTTCCACAAATAAGCGTATGCCGATGTTGTCGTATATAATTTCAATAATCATCGTTGAAATCGCGCGCGTAATAACACGGTTCTCTTTACCGCACGCGTCACGCTATCTTTTCGATAGCCATCGTCGTCGATTCGTATTCCGATTTTCCTTTT
Source organism: Lasioglossum baleicum (assembly GCF_051020765.1). NCBI lineage: Eukaryota > Metazoa > Arthropoda > Insecta > Hymenoptera > Halictidae > Lasioglossum > Lasioglossum baleicum. The sequence continues at coordinate 12,669,912 of NC_134938.1, forward strand.
ACAATTTCCTTTTTCGAGACGTATTTGTAGGGATTGAAAAGTGGATTATTGTTGTGTTTTATGGATGACGACGGAACGATTAGAATTCCGGTACGAGCTACAGAGCTAGTGGAGTGGACCGTCATATGTCAGACGGGTCAGAGGCTCGATCGTGCTGGGAGAGAGGGAATTGCCTTTATCACGTCACACGAGTCGTAATCGAAATAGTCGGATTAGCGATAGAATGCAGGCAGACCAGCCTGTTATTCTAGTTTCCAGGCACGAAACCGGATCTGCATCGGCGCGCAGTTTATAGTCAATAGGAAACAGAAGATGGCGAGGAGAGAGCGAGTTTCGCGGATCGGTGAACTCGGGTACGCGCGAATGGTATGTATGCGCGGCTCGAAATTCCTTATCGCTCGCTCGAACCAGGCCCGACGTTCATAACCGTGCAAATGCACAGCCGCGAGGCGGCCCGAGACGTACCGAGGAAGGAAAGTGTTATGGCGATGTCGGTGAAATGTTCCAGCGATCTTCGGGTTATTACCGACACTTCGGCCGGATCGGTTCCGTTCCACGGAAAAATGGCCGGCGTGAAAATATCGCTTTGTTATGTAAAGCGAGCAGCCCGCACATTTCAGAATGCGGTAGGTCGGGTATTGCATGCGAACGTTGCACCCGACCAGTGTCAATGTTAAGTTTCAATTTTTCCTACGGTCGCCACAGTGTGTCGTCCAATGGAAAAAACACCGAAAATCAAAGCGTAAGATCTGCAAATTTATGTATCCTAGAATGTTCGTAACAAAACGTAGTTTCTTACACCACCTTCAATTTTAACTGAATAAATCAATTTGTTATTAAAATTGAGGCTGAAACTTCACTGTCAAATTCCGTGCATTTTTTTAAACATGCGATTTGGTTTTTTAATTTGATTTTTATAGGGTGTGTTTAGTATTGTAATAATCTTTTTCAATCTCAAAATTTTTTCTGAAATAATCGCAATTTTTCCCAATTTTTTATGTTAACATTTATCAACTTTGATTCAAGTTTTAAGAAAAGTACCCCGAGGTATCACCGTGAATTTTTTTTACAGTAATTGGTGAAATATTAAACTTCAATTTCGCGTTGGTTTTAATCTGCTCAAATTTGGTCAAGTGGAGACACTAATAAAAAACCATATTAAGACGCCTGCGCTCGGCGGCTTTCTGCGTAGTCTTCCGAAGAAATTTGTTGCAATTATTTTTGAACGCATGACATTTGATAAGTATTTATGTATGTATTCAATTTTATTCTTATAAATTATATATTTAGGTTTAAAATTGTTTAAATAATTACAACCTTCCAATTGAGTATTAAAGAAAGTACCACAAGGTTCCTTTGAGATTTTGTATTATATTAATTTAAAGCACATTAGACTTGATATAACAGTCGACCTTAAGTGCATAAATATACACAAATGTTAAAAATAGTAGAAATTTATGTTGACGTTGAGACGCGTGCGTTCGCCGTCCACGCTTTTAACGTAGTTTATCGAGTTCCCACTTGAGTCCGCGCGAAACGATCAGACACTATGTTTACTCATTATGTTATTCTAAATATACAGTCTCTTATTTTCAATTGTTTATACGATATCCGCCCTGGTCAGAAGTATCAGACGTGAAACTGGAGCCGAACATAGTCAATCGCAAACGCGTCCAAGTTATTACATAATAATCTGTAAATTCATTTCCTACAGTATTTATGTTTATTCTACATATTATATTTATAATATTCTGTAATAGTATTTTTGTTATTGTGTGTATGTATATCATTTAGTTTATGCGTATTATTTATATAATATGTTCCGTCGCGGAACAATGACGACTTCAACAAGTCCATCAAAAATAACTCAGTAAAAAAAACATCGATTCGTCATTGCATTTTATTTTAAAAAGTATTAAGGTATCATACTTTACTCGAAAATTATATAGTTTAAGTTAGTTATGACTTTTTTCCCGAACGACCATATACTCGACACACTGTGGGTCATTCGAAACCGTTTATATCCACTCTATCAATTCTGTTCGTCTTTACTTTCCGGGACCAAAAATTTTCCTGAGACTTGCATTTTTGGATTATTCTCGTCGAAATCTACGGGGTTGTACAAAAAAAAAGTGCGGAATGTTTAGTCCCAGAAGGAAAAGGGTATCCATTAATTCGCTTTTACTGACACAACTTATTTATATAAGTTGCTTGTCCGCGAGAACTCGCTGTTCTTTCGCACTCGGTAAAAGTAAAAGAGAAACGAACGTACTTGAAACGAGCACTACACTTGTCGCGTTCAGACGCTAGAGAAGAAAAGTACGTCCTTGTAGCATTAGTTCCGGATATCTTTACGACGCCATCAAACTTGCAGAATGTATCTGTTCCTCCAACTAACCAAACCAATGTAATCTTAGTAAAACCAAATCTAGGTGCACGGTAGTGCACCAGCCAAGTTCTCGCACTGCCTCCTTTTACACGAAACAACTTAGCCGTTTTTCAGAGGATTATAACTCGGCACTGGAGCCAGAATACGGCCAAGTTCGTTAGCTAAGAAATACCTCTTGCAATACTGAAAAAAGCGTTTGTAAAAATTAGTTTAAAAGAACGCTATTTAATTTTTAAAGAGTTACATGGAGGGCTAAATTATACAAACTTAGCCATTACTTTTTAGCGGCCAAGTTTGAATAATTAAACCCTCCATGTAACACTTTACACATTAAATACCGTTATTTTAAACTAATTATTACAAACGCTTTTTTCAGTATTACAAAAGGTATTTCTAAGCTAAGGTTGAACTTGGCCGTATTTTGTTTGATCTCACAACTTTTTACGGCCACAGGAACTTGGCTCCTGTTACCAAGATGTTTATGTTGGGTTAATGGACAATTTTGATCAGCGAATTTAGAGGACATCGAAGGGACTCAAGTAGCTAAGGCAAAACCAATGTTCTTCGTCGATTTACATAACTCCCGGACAATTTTGATCAGCTATTTTAAAGGACATCGAAGGGACTCAACTAGCAAAAGCAGAGTCCATGTTCATTATGCGTCCTCACAACTCCCGGCCAATTTTGATCAACGAACTTAGGGGACGACGAAGGAACTCAGGTAGCTAAGGCAGAGTCAATGTTTATCCTGGGTCCTCACAACTCCCGGACAATTTTGATCAGCGAGTTTATCGAGAACATCGAAGCGAACTTGGCCGTATTTTGTTTGATCTCACAACTTTTTACGGCCATAGAAACTTGGCTCTTGTTACCAGGATATTTTTGTTGTATTAATTCTACAACAGGCCTAGCAACATTGTCGCGGCTGCAGAAATGTCTACGCGCCGTGTCTTCAGCTGCGTTGGATGATGAATAGACGGATCTGAATGCAAAATAAAAATGGTCTGAATCGATAGCAAGAATAGAGGAAAAATATATGTTGACATCTTCAATTGTAAAAATACATCAACAATTTTGAATGTCATCTTCTCAATTTCGCTGTAAATGCATAAATATCTGCAGTGATTAGCATATCAAGCTTCTGCTTTTGCGCGAACGTTTCCTTGTAATACTTATGGTTCGGTTCGATCCATCCTTGAGAGGATTTTCCAATTGGAAGCAGGATTTCCCATGGCCGATAGAGTGGCCGTACGTCCTTATAGCAGGCAAGACGTGCTCCCGACTTCCGGTAGAGCGACTCTTGTCAGTGGGAACCGCCCCGGCGCACACGTGTTACGTAATTTCTACTACTCGGTTGACCCGAATACGGGGCGAGGCAGGATTATGGCTGCACGGCGTGCTTACCGTGAGAGATTCAGATTCAGAGCGTCGTAACTCGCCGCTCTGCGCCGTTTCGCTGCACGGCGAGCCACACCGTCGCTTCTGGATCTCCTTGAACCGAGAGCAAATGCTCGCGCAGAAGACAACTGGCACCACGCCTCGCTTCGCGACGACCCACTGGAAAAAGTTGCCGAGTGTCGCTTTTTGCAGCACGCTAAATGAATCACAAGCTGATCTTCTCGGGTGTATCTTGTTATTTTTATTACATCGTCTAGATATGTCTATTTAAATATCTCTGATGAATTCTGCGTAGCCGACCAGTGCGCCAGGTTCCATTTCATGCACTGAATCACAGCACACTCCCACTGTTCATGGAATTCTGCTTGTTACGGTAATTATAAGCCATGCTTCTCTGAACCCGATTCCTTCGTTAAAATCGCTGCACGTTCCTCGGCCTGCAGGAAACACTGTCATTTCAACTATCACTTTCAATGGTTACGCAGGGGGCCGAAGCACCTATAACGGGATTTCCGTTACTTCTACCTGCCAGGCGATTTATTCAGACTCGCCGAAGAGGTATAAGACCTATACATTCGCCCTGACTAATTTAGACACCCATTGGCTAATCCTTCCGATAGCTTTTTTGCATTATGCTCGAACTGGTAAGATGCTGAAGAGTGACAATTCGATAGAACTCCCACAGAAAACCCTCCGAGACAAGTTTCAAGTCGGTACCCCTACCACGAGGGTAGCTGCAGGGTGAACTTCGTTTTATGAATTATACCCAATATCTCAAGTTCTGCTCAACAAAACATCACGAAAAAATTCGTGAACATTCCACCTAATATGTCACAGATAACAGAATTATTTCAGAATTTTTGGTTGCAAGGTCGATTTTTAAAAAAATAATATGTAAATGGTACTCTGAAAACTTCGACATGAAATCGGCAGTTTTGTGTGCTTGAGGAAAAATTCTGAAATAATTCAGTGTCGCGTGTGCTACTAGGTAGAAGGTTTGTGAATTTTTTCGGAATTTTATGTCGAGCGGAACAGAAGAAATAGGGCATGATTTATAAAACAGTGCTCACCCTATAACTACCCTTGTGGTAGGGGTACCGACTCGAAACTTGTCGCATAGGGTTCTCTTTGGGATCCCTATCGAACGGTTTGACCGAAAATCAATTTGGTTTGCGGGCTACACCCTTTATAGCAGCGCAATAACAGCCGCCGTGCAATTAGTTGACCGGTATCGTAAATTTTCAATCGCTCGGTTCCCACACTTTCGTTGCATTTCACTTTATCCTATCTTTCACCCGGTGTTTCCCCTTCATCGTCACGTAACTGCATTTGATTTTTCCGCGAAGACCAAGTGGTAATCGCACCCGTTTCTTCTTGCACGCCTCTTTCCCAACCCCGTCGATGTTTTGTCCGGCTTTCGAAGTTCCTTAAGTGGAACGGGAGAACCGGCAAAAACGTCGGCGATCATTTTTCACACTTAATGCATGTTCGTATATTATTGAGCATGTAACACGGTTTCTGTTTCCAGAGGAACGTATACGTGTATCGGCGGGTACGATTACACGATGCCTTCTTTCGGAATGCTGCGGTATGTATAATAGAACCAGGCGTAGAACCAGCCGCGGAATACGACGTAAGAGAAAATTCTTGCATAAAGCCGAGGCACACGCCTCGCACAAGCCTACGGAAAGCGACGCCCGATTTAATTATTCCAATTCGGATGCATACCAGGATGGTTACGTTTTCCAGATGATACTAGACGGGAAAGGAAACAGTACAGGGTGTCCCAAAAATGTTGCACTACCTTGAAAGGATTCCTGAGGTGATTTGGAACAACTTTTTCCTTTGCGAAAATCTTTTCCGACGCTTTGTTGAGAAGTTATCATCAAAAAACGTGGACCAATTTGAGCGCGGACGGACTCCGCCCCGGCCATTGCCGAAACCCAATGTTTGGTCAGTGTTTTTCGATGATAACTCCGCAACGGAACCTCGGAGAAGATTTTCGTAAAGGGAAAAGTTATTCTAAATCGCCTCAGGAATCCCTTCGAGGAAATGCAACATGTTTGGTACACCCTGTATATCAAGCCGTGTTTCTTTCTCGCCGCTCCGGTGATTCCTGCTCGTTACGTGTGAATTTCCACCGCGGAGTTAGCGATTTATGCGCCACTTTTACTCGATCCGTAATTTGAAAATTAAATAACCCGGGGCGAAAGAACTTTACGATAGAACGGTTTCGTTCGCGTCCCGCGCTTGGAAATTGAATTGTCGGGACGTTGGGTAACGGTCCACATAATTATAACAATTTAATGGAGCCTCTTTCGCAACTGCTCTCCGTTTCCTTTGGTTTTTCCACTGAGAAATTCAACTAGCAGAGTATGTCACCGGAGTAGATGGCTACACGGTATGGCGCCTTCGATCGGTATCGGATTCCATGATGACGACGATAGTATCGACATCGATGGCCGGGATCGCCGGAGAACGCGAGGCTGTCGGAATATTCGAGACGGCTTTGGCACACAGCTTGTCCTTGAGACAGGGAGGTACACGTCGTCGCGGCACTTTCGAACGATACCGTATGCATCATGCTCCCCGAGCGTGCGCCGATTAATTTCCAGTCGACCCGTGATAAAATGCGGCTATCCTTTCTTCGGGTAACGTGTTCCCCTCCGGCTGACGAAACGTCCAGCATCGACTTCCACATGATTAATGAACGTGTCGTAATCGACCGTCGAAGGTCGTTCCCGAATGATCCGGACAGACAATGGCTACTCGAGAAAGAATGCTCCCTTCCGGCACAGTCGTTGACGTCACTGCTTTCAATTTCCAAACCCTGACAGGTTTGAGGCGCGCGCTCTCTCAATTTAGGACAATGTAGAAAACAGTGCTAGCAATTAGGTTAAGATGAATTGAAGTCCGAGACATCGACAAAAACCTGAATGAGAACGAGTGTTCGCGCTTCGTTTTGCGCTTCACTGAATCCGGTGCACCCCTCAAGCCTCCGAAGAAACAGCTCTTTACTGCAATCAGCTTAGGCTACCCGGGACTAGACAAGAAATCCGAAAGGAAGTTCACGATCGACACACTTGTCGATAGAAACTTCATTATCTCTGTAACCCAGCGCGAGAAAGTATCAGCTGCGAGGGATCTATCCATACAATTCCCCGACAATTTTGATCAGCGAGTTTAGGGGACGTCGAACGGACCCAAGTGGCTAAGGCAAGTTAATGTTCATCATCGATCCTCACAACTCCCGGACAATTTTGATCAGCGAGTTTTGGGGGCATCGGAGGGACCCAAGTAGCTAACGCAAGTTAATGTTCATTATCGGTCCTCACAACCCTCGGACAATTTTGATCAGCGAGTTTTGGGGACGTCGAAGGGCTCAAGTAGAAAAAGCAGAGTCCATGATCCACGTCGGTCCACACAACCCCCGGACAATTTTGATCAGCGAATTTAGAGGACATTGAAGGGACCCAAGTAGCCAAGGCAAAACCAATGTTCTTCGTTATTCACACAACCCCCGGACAATGTCGATCGGCGAATTTAGAGGACATCGAAGGGACTCGAGTAGCAAAAGCAGAGTCCATGTTCCTCGTCGGTCCACACAACTCACCGGACAATTTTGATCAGCGAGCTTAGGAAACGTCGAAGGGACTCAGGTAGCTAACACAGAGTCAATGTTCATCATCGTCCTCACAACCCCCGGACAATTTTAATCACCGAGTTTAGGGAATGTCGAAGAGACTCAAGTAGGTAAGACAAGTCAATGTTCATCATCGATCTTCACAACTCCTAGACAATTTTGATCAGCGAGTTTTGGGGACGTCGAAGGGACTCAAGTAGAAAAAGCAAAGTCCATGTTCCACGTCGGTCCACACAACCCCCGGACAATTTTGATCAGCAAATTTAGAGGACATTGAAGGAACCCAAATAGCTAACACGGAGTCAATGTTCATCATCGGTCCTCACAACCCCCGGACAATTTTGATCAGCGAGTTTATAGGACATCGAAGGGACTCAGGTAGCTAAATCAATGTTTCTCGTTGGTTATCGTCGCTGATCATCGGCCGGGCTCAATTAAAGTCGTACGAAACCGTGGTAGTTCCCTGGTTCGTCATGATTACCGAGAACAGAGCGGGCTGGTTCAATGGAAGCGTGTATAGTCTAATGACTCTCCATCTGGCCGGGAAAATCGTGACGCCTAGGCAGGGCTCCTATAATCAGCGTTAGAGCATGCCAGTCACATACAGTGAGAGGTACGGACACATTCGGTCGATCTAGTTGAAAGCAATCGGCCCCGGCCAGGTTCTACCACGCCTTGTCTAGGCCCTCTAGGTCTGACTTTCCAGAGAAAGGAAGAACAGCGCCGCGGCGTAGACCTGTCCTATCTTAAAATACTTCTCTGAGACTATTTTATCCACCAGCTCCATTCCCCTGTTTCCAGGTGTGTGTAATTGTCTAAATCAATTCCACCTACAATGTCGGATTTATTTCACAATCTTCCGATCAAGAATGCACCAAGCTATTATTTTTGCTATCAAACCTGTAACTGGTTAATTAAATCTTGTTTTTATTTTGAAATGTAACATGGGAAGAGCACTTTCTTCGAGACGCCTGTGGTTATTATTTAAAGCGTTTTCAATTAGCGATCATTTGATCAGTTTTGGTTGTGTAAGAGGAGTGAATTATTGTATTTCGTTCAGATTTTATCGTGGCTCGCCTGACTAAAAAAGATTACGATCTCGAACCTTTTCGGCTGAAACATTATCTTATATAAATACATATTGCACAATAATAGCACGATGCAGGTGAATTTACAACCTTTCGAGTACCGCATTAACATTAATAGAAAGAGAAAGAGGGCAACGTTGCGGTCGGCCTGATCAAGACGTCCTGAACTACTCTTTCGAAAGTAAAAGTAAGACTATTGTTTGGATAAAAGGCGGTAGCCGAGGGCAATGTTCCTATTTGCTGCGATTACTTCGATTTATTTCCGCCATGCAGACTTCTACCGGATCAGGAAAACTATTATCCAAAATACTACACATTCTGTTTACGTTGCCAGCGACCGCCATTTTTGATCGACTCTCTCGACTAGAACGAGCCGGTTAAAAATATTTGTTGGAATTTATTTGGAATGTTGGATTTTTGTTTGATCATCAGCTACAACATTATGAAGTAAAAAATGTATAGTGATTTTTAATAACTCAAGGTGACCTTGATGTTTTGTAAAATACACATTTTTCAAGGAATTTTGTTTGGCTTTGGAAAACCATGTTCAGTTTTCAAATAAACAATGTTCATAAAATGAACTTTAAAAAATAATAATTCCTGAAGAAGGATGAAGGTGAAAATGATTCTTACGACATCAGGAAAACTACACTGAAAATATTCCATTTGGAACTGAAAAGATATTCTATGTCAAAGGGAAATACATTCGACAACTTTCATTAGTCCATTAAGAATTACTTATTTAATAAATGGCGAACTTCAATCTAAATTTTTAATATACGCATTTTTTCAAGGTACAAAAATGCTCTTCATCTCGAAACAAAATTTTTGTAAAAATATTAAACAGGTTCGATATACAAAAGAACGAAAATCCTACTCAGAAAATGTTCAATTTCAAATGCTTGTTCTAATTATAATTTTTATTAAATTGAGTAAGGCATAGATGCATTAAATAGCGACATGAGACAAAATCATGTTTGTATGCATTTTCAAGGAAAAAGAATGCTCTCCATCTCGAAACAAAATTATTTTAGAGATATGAAACAAGTTCGGTTCACAAGAGAACAAAAATCATACTCAGGAAATTTTCAGTTTTAAATGCTTGTTCTAATTACAATTTTTATTAAATTGAGTGAGATATTAAACATTCAATTCATCATACAAAATCATCTTTCACCAAACGGACTGATCGGCCGGACCAGTGCACCGCAATACGATCGGGTGGGCAGCTCCGGCGAGCAACGCGCCAACAAACGGCCGCTTTCACGGTGAAGGTAAACCGTTGCCTTTGAGAGAGACAAAAAAGAATCATGGCACCGGTAACTGGTCACATTTCGCGAATTGCATTCTGGGCTGCAGCACATACTAGGCGTACGCGTAACGCATATCTGATCTAGATACGGCGCGAGGAGAACCATGCGTTTGATTATATCGTGTTTCAAGCGAGGAAGTAGTTAAAATGTCTCGGCTAGACTTTCCTCGCGAGTATTTCCGTAGCGGAAGCTGGGCACGATCGATGACTCGCGTCAGATTAATTTACTCGCCGACGTATTTTAATTAGTCTCACGGCGTAATGAAAGGACGTCCCGTCGTTTCTCCGGCCCGTTTAACGAAGAGCAATCTCTCAATGTGCGTAACAAACGTCCATAGCATACTAAATTATCGGACTTGTTAGCTAACGGGTGAACTCAGAGTCCTGGTGAAACCGGAAATGCTTTATAAAATTGTATCGAACTTCGATACCTATCTCTTTTTTTCCGTTGTTATTTTCTTTCCCAATTGTTCATTAATTATCACGTTCGCTACCAGCATTTGTTTCGTTGCTTATCTTCTTTGTTCGAAAGGTTTATTAAATGCAACGTACCCAATTTTGAATTACCAAAACAGTACAGCAGAAGAAAGTCACAGATTCTCTGAAGATTATGCATTCTACTGTGACTTTAAACAACGAAGTGCATAAAATTAATTTGACTGGTCACGCCAATAACGACAATTTAAAAGATGTGTTTGGTCAACTTGTATATGGTAAATTGTATACGCTCCGAACATTTCATTGAAATTGGTTAAGTGGTTTACGAGTTATGAACGATCAAAAGTGGTAAAAGGCCGAAAATCTTGAAAAATCGCAATTTTTACCAACTTTGATCGTTTACAACTCGTAAACCAATTTCAATGAAATTTTCAGAACGTATACATACAATTCATACGAGTTTACAAAACACATCTTTTAAAGTTTCGTTATTGGTTCTCAATAAAAAAGTAATAAAACTCAATTGTTACTATTTTTTATCGCAATTCCGACCGAATGCATTTTTTCAAAATATTTTTAGACGTCATTTACTAAACTAATTCTTCTAGCCTTACAGAGAAATTCAGGTCGTTTGGTCCATTCATAAAAAAGTTATTCTGATTTAAAGTGTGTTGAATTAGTTATGCTCCTTACTGTATATACATATTAATAATTATAATATAATTATAAATTAACTTGATTTATTTAGTACAGACAAACACTAGAAAATATAGAAAAACAAAATCAGTTAAAAGATAGGTAGGAACATTTGAAGTAGAAGAAGAAAAGTGGAAGAGCAATTAGTTTTGTAATAATCTTCCAAAGACATGGAAGTTAATTTCCCCCATGTAATTAATATTATAACAATTTAGTATAAAATCTCAATAATAATAAATTTTCATATTAATTTAATATTATGTTTAAGTAATATTATTTTTAATTTTTATTATTTTTATTAAAATAATTTATTTTCATATTAAAGTAATGTGTTATCTTTAAATAATATTAAATTATCTATAAAATTATTTTTACAATTCTAACATTATTCCCCTTCAATAATATTTCCATACAAAATTAATTTTTTTCAATTTGTTAACCTCAAAGAAGCTTCCTCATTTTTTTTTTTATTATTTAGTGTTTTTAATGCACCAAATAAGTTATTATTATTACTTTAAAAGATACTGTTTCCCCGAGTTTAAATGCAAGACATACAACAGTACATGGCATATATTTTTGAACGTTTTAAAGATTCATTGTGAACATTAAACAACATTTTTAATAAACGTTCCCCCGTTTGGTCTACCAGAAAGATATGCGAAAGTAGCGCGGCAGGTGAATAACTCGAGGTATATTTCTCAAGATCTCCAGAGGCTAGTCGAGAAAGAGGGTGCTAGAGATGACACACGGTGTCGTCCCGTTTCCCGGCTAAATGTATCCGCCGGAAGCAAAGGAGACGTGAAAGGGTTCGCGAATTCGAATGCGAACGGTATGAGCGAGCGCGGCGATTGTTCGTCGCGTAAGGTCGTAACAAATATTTGAAAGTGTAAAGAGCGAAACGTTCCCGTTGAGAAAACCAGGGCCTGGCCAAACGAACGGAGGGGAAAAACCGTTTAGACTCTAAATATGGCTTCGCGCGGAACAGCGAGAGTGAATGTGATTCATTTCGTATGGGCGTTGAGGACTCGGCCTTAGTATACAGTACACAGTACTATACGAGCTATGCCCTTGTCCGAAGCTATTCCCCTGAATTTTTCCTGCATTCCATCCGGCTGGAAGTCAGAATCCTATACCGTTCATTCTAGAGACGTTTGTTACCACAATGAACTTACATAACCTTTAAGATCACTCAATTATTTACTAAATAATTTTTTTTTCATTATTTATTAAATAACGTAAGGAAAAGCCGTAAGGGGAAAGCGGGTTTTTTAAGGTCCTCATGTTCTCTGTAAATAGAACTGTATTTTACTAGAGTATTGCAACACTAGTGAATCCAGTATTACGAAACGTTAAATTTATTTCTTTTATTTCTGCCTTTTTTTACGGATGTGGGGGAAAATACATTATGTATACCCCAGAAGGGGCTAGTGTGGGACTTTTATTTCTGCTATTGTATGACCCTGAAGACCATAGTATACTACCTGGTTGAACTATCGACATTGTATATGTGTGTTACTATAATATACATATATGAGCCAAGTCCATTTAAGTTTAAATTCAGATATTTAAGAGTTATCGTACTCCTTAAGTGTATGTAAGTGTATCTAAGTGTACAATTCCTATGAAAATAATAGCAATTATTAAGTGAATAATATGTGTCTTCTTACCAAGAATGAACTCTTAAGCCACTTTCAAAATTGACAACTAGATTTGTCAGAAAATTTGAAACAGCCCAAGTCCGTTCGATATACATAATTTGAAATGTTTTGATATTTCATGTGTTTGGTCAACTCGTATAAATTATATACGCTCCGAGAAATTGGTTTACAAGTTATAATCGATCAAAAGTGGTAAAAAGTCCGAGAATCTTGAAAAATTGCAATTTTTACCAATTTTTATCGTTTATAACTCGTAAACCAATTAACCAATTTCAATGAAATTTTCAGAGCATATATAATTAATACAAGTCGATCAAACAGATCTTTTAAATTTTCTTTATTGGCCAAGCTAAAAAAGTTGTAAAAATCAATTTTTTCTATCGTTTTTCACAATTTTAACCGAATGGATTAGTTCAACATATTTTTCAGACGTCATTTACTAAACTAATTCTTCTAGCCTTACGGAGAAATTGAAGTCGTTTGGTTCATTCATAAAAAAAGTTATTCTGATTTGAAGTGTGCGTGATCAGTTTTGCTCCTAAGTGTATGTACAAATGAATGTTCATTGCTAAAAACCTTGAGGTGCCTTATCATTTTGACCACCAGTGTATACTTTAGTTTTGGGTAATATATCCCGGGGAAAAAGTAGGCAACCCTCCTTGTAGCGCTGCAGGTTTCAGAAACTCGGGAGAAATCCGAAGGTTGTCGGATATCGATAATTCGATCGTTTCAGCGGAAACGATACGCGGTTAATCATTGTTCGAGGCGTTTTCGTTATTGCCCGATACCTGCAAGCTTGACAGGGGAAAAAAGGTTGCTATCTAGCATCGATTAAGGAAGCATTGGAAAATTAGATATCGGTTGCACGAGCACACGTTGTATCATGGCGTCGCGTCGCTCGCCGACCAACCGTGACTACGGTTAACCCTTGCCTTGCATTTTCACTCTCGCCGTTTCTTCCACGGTTTCCCACACTCCGTTTTGCGTTTGGTTTCCCACATTTCACCGGTAAACGCGTGTCAAAAATTTCTCGCAGCGCTCCGCGTAGAACGCCCTCGTATCTACTGATGCGTATCTCTACAACGGTGCAAGAATTCGCGGCTGTTTTTTTTTTACCACGAAAGCGAGCTGTCAACCGCTTTCAACAAAGAACTCGCGAATACGCTTATAGCGTCACGGAAAAAGTCGGAAACACGCTCCATCGACTGTACTTTTTATTTTCCCGTGGTTCCCCGCGCGTCGACACTGAAATATAATTCACAGATGTGAAACAGTTAGCATAAAAATTTAGAATGGCTTTCCACCGTTTGTATCAATTATTTAAATACCTGGAAATTGTTCTTGCATGTTATTTACACGGAATTGCATGATTATACGATTGCCGATTTAATTTGCTCGCGATATTATCTCTTTTATTGGTCTCGTTTTTGTTTCAGGGGAACCGTAACTTGTTGTCCCGTGATTAATAATTTCCGATCGAACAACCGCGAGTTGCCAATAAACTTGTGAAAGCCTCGCTCGCAATTAGTTATAGTTCATTTAAAATCTAATTGAGCTACAAGATTATTCCGCGGACCACGGAGGAGTACAGTACGTCGGAAAAGTGCTGGCGCACTCTCGATTTCTACGGTACATTCACCAGCAAAAGGTCGCAAGTTTGTCAACGTCGCACGCAGCGATATTAGCCAGGCACGCACATGATCATGTCCTGTTTCATCGATACGGTTAGGTGAACTAGTATTAGGCTTTTGCCTGTACATATAACTCGACACAATCTAATTTTGCAAAAACTTTAACAGCTTATATTTCGATAACTATTTGGGCTGCTCTTCACTTTAACGGACTCAAAATTTGTGCTTTTCCTTCAGATCGAAGTTTCGATCCTGTAGGATCAATGGTTCAGGAGTTATGCTTGCTTAAAATTGAGCAATCTGCAGTGTTTTTGACAGATAAGGGCGCCGCCATATTGCTTTGTAGTGACGGTCGCGAGCCGCTTACTGAGCAGAATAATTAATTGGTTGGTGATTAGGTCGGGGAGGGAGGCAACGACAGCAAACCAATATGGCGGCGCCGTTATGTGTCAAAAACACTGCAGATTGCTCAACTTTAAGCAAGCATAATTAATATACTATTTGTTTGCGAGGTGTGGTTCCTTTCAAACTTTTTCTCTTCTCGATGAGTAGAAGATATTGACGTAAAATCGAACTTTAACAACAATTGTCTTTGTTACAAACAATGTTGCAAGCTTCTTTCACAAATGTCCACCGATCCACAGATCCATCCCTACGACGGATGACCATTACTTTTTATACACCCTGTACAGATTGTTCCGCCGATATCATTGCTCCACTATCTTTCTTTTTGTTTTGGGCGCTCATGCGCGAGAAAACATGGCTAATATCTCGTCACACACGTTCATAACGAACCGATGACTCGTTGCACAGCCACGGTGCGATAGGTTTCGGTGTCGATCGCGAATCTTCTACATATACTCTCCGCTACATATCTTCGCTCTCACTTTTTCTTCGGTCTGGCTGTCTAATGAGCCTGTTCCTGCGAACCCGTGCTGAAACGGGAAAGCGCGTGAGCTAAAGACGCCGTTTATTGGACGCCATAGTGGTGGACGTACCGTTTCGCGTTACACCGGTTTCCTAAAGCTTCGGCAGAAACACGCCGGACATATTTCAACATTTCCTACTTGTCGAGAAACGAGGACGCGATCACCATAATCACAAAGACCAGCTGTCTCGTTGAAATCGAACCATTTTTCATATTCTTCGTGCAACACTACGTATTTTTACGTCCGATAATAGAATGTTTATTATACGGATTTTATGTATTTATACCAGAAATGGTCAAACATAAAACTATGAAGACTTGGTAAAATTATTAAAATAGAAAATGCATAATTAACTTTTGACTCTTACGATCGACTTGGACCATCTCTGTTTTACACAAAGTATTTGTAATTACTAGCTGCGGACTTTATGCATTTTTGACGAAAATTGTTATATTATTTTCTACAGAAAATATATTTTTATCTAACTCCAGTCCCTCACAATAGTCTTGAGCAATTTTCATATTGCACAAAGTATTTGTGATTACTACCTGCAGATTTTATGCATTTTTGACAGAAATTGTTATATTATTTTCTATGGAAAATATATTTTTATTTAACTTTAGTCCCTTACAATAGTCTTGAGCAATTTTTATATTGCATAAAGTATTTGTAATTACTAGCTGCGGATTTCATGCATTTCTGACAAAAATTGTTATATTATTTTCAGTAGAAAATATATTTTTTATCTAACTTCAGTCCATTTTTTAAAATTTTATTTTGCATAAGAATCCATAGTCTAATAATGATCGTGTGTGCTAAGTTATAATTTTGATGGTTGCTCTATCAAACGAATCGCTGCCCGATAAAGGGATAAATCGCCGTCGGATTGAACGAGCAAAATGATCACCCGACGCTAAATAATCCCGTTAAAATGCCCCATTAATGGCAACATAACCAATTAAGCCGAAGGACTGCTGTGGCAACGGCCGATCTAATTGTTTGAATTTCATTAAGGGACTTTGTGCAACGTTTTCGTTGTGCAATGAGAAAAAACGATCGTAAACCGAGCTTTAACAACGACTAATTTGCAGCTGGGCAGCTCAGGATCATTTTTGCAATTCGCAGGAAACATTGGTGCCCGCGTGGCGCAGGTAGAGAGTGCAGGCAGCGTCGATGCCTGATGGCTGATGGCTGCTTATGCCCGACGAAAGCAACCGTGATTTACCCCCGGAGTCGTACGTATTAGCCGCGCTTTCGCAATTTATCGTCGGACAGTTTCACCGCCATTGGTTTCTAACAAGAGACGAAACTGGGTCTCCACGCGCGACGCGACGACGCGTTCGAAACCCCGACGCGACCACTCGTTATTACGTCCGAGCACGTTCTGTCCGGTTCCAGAGTGATGATCCTCGTGATTCGATCATGTTCCTTCCCAATCACGCTGATTTTTATATATTATTATTGGCACGCGCAATTTAAAGCAGTGGACATGTTAAAAATATTTAAGAACATTAATTAGTTTCAGGTTGATAAGATGATTAAAAAAAGAATACAATTTCTGTTTGGCCGCTGTGTTCTGCAATCAATGCGAACATTTTTTATTTTGCATGAAGATCCGTAGTCTAATAATAATAATTCGCAGAAATTAGTTGGGTGAAATATAAAACAGTTACAGATTAGAAAAATTCATGAATATTGTAACGAAGTCGTTAAGGGATGAAATCAATTTTTATTTTATTCCTACTTCGAGCAATCAATGCGGAATATTTTTATTTTGCATGAAGATCCGCAGTCTAATTATTATTTATCGAATATACAGTAAATTCTCTATCGACGCAAAAAGGCCGTACACGATAAACGCAAAAAATGTCCCCTCCACTATAGTAATCTGATCTCGACTCGGTTATATCGATGTGAACCACTACTAGTGGCACTCTTCTGATTAAAATAAGACCACACACGGTGTAATTTCGACTGTATTTAGTGGTTTAATTGACGATGAGCCTTCCGGGCGCAAGGAAGGATAGCGTATGGGAAAGAAAGAGACGTGGAGAGTCGCGCTGTCCTTCTCTACTTTCGGCTCGGTCTTCGAAGCTCAAACAAAATAGTGTCCGTCTACGAACTTTGCAAACGCACCTCTCGAATTAATATATCATATATCGAATTTAAATATTTCGTAGGCAAATACAGATATAAATACACGTGTCATTAAAATTTTTTAAAATATTACCGGGTGATCAAGGTGCTATATTTCATTCAGAATTTTACTTTATTGGAAACCTCTGGCCAATATAGTCCGGTGTGAATCACATTCGTTTTCATTTTGTCAAATGTTAAATTAAATCAACGGCAAAAGACAGCATTGAAGTTTATTAAAAAATGTACTGGACGTTCCTCGAGTATAGACTTCATTAGAATTAGACGTGCCATTAGAATTGAATACTTTAGACAGCGGATTTTATGCATTGAAAAATGTGTAATTTGAAACAGTAGAAATATTAGAAGAATTTAGAAATACCCTTATATTATTGGGTTGGCAAGAAAGTAATTCCGGTATTTTAAGGTGAAGCCCAATTTTTTTATTCAACCAATGGACTTTAATGAATAAGATATTTTCTCTTTTGTTGGATGATCTTTTACACCAAAATGAATAAATAAGAAAATATTTTATTGATTAAAGTTCATCGCTTGAATAAAGAATTTCAACACATCAAGAAAGAAAATAAATTGCTGTTCCAGAGCGGTGTTACCCGTCTGCCTATGTAACCGTGATAATTGTTTCTAATTTTATGGCTTACAGGTTTCAGTAACGAACACTGTTTTTTGCGCCATTAAACCAGCAGTTCCGTTAATAAAAGAGATCCGCGAGGTTTACGTCAGCATGCAGCTAATTACGGACCTTTCTAGCTTACATTGTAAAATTCCTTTTCTCGTTATTAATGAATTTTTCATTAAAACAGGGCGGAAATTGCGGCGGCGCGCTTGACGTAACGGAAAATCGTCGATCGATTTCGGAATCAATTTCGAACCCTCGAAGGTATTAATCTAATTAATTCCACGATACAATAACCGTCTGTAATAAATAAAGTCTAGTTTATAGACTGCCGGGTAAAAATACTGAATGACGTAACTCTGTACAATAGACAGTATCGTAGAGTGAATGAGAAATAAAACTGCGGTAGTTAAAGGAATATATGCAATATTCATAACAACGTGTAACGGTGTATTGGTTCGGCCGCGTCCATCCACCGTTATTTATGACCGACCGGCCGAAGTAAGACGAAAGTGAAAAGCCTATCGATCAATTTTCACTGTAGAAATCGATCCATAAACTCGATGATGTAACGCGTTTAGTGGGTTCGAAAAATAAAATACATAACTACATACTCGAACAAGGAGAGAATACGAACAGTTGCATTATTTTGCAGATAAATAAATATGAAATGCCGACCGCAATCAATTATGCAAAGTGTTTATTCGATAATAAAATTCTCCATAAAAACGGGTCCGGCCTGGGACAATTATCGAAAGTAGAAAATAACAGCGACGCTCTAGGGCCTCTACACCAATCCACTGATCTAAAATAATCTACAATAATCCAATAATAGAACTTTATTTTCCATTATTTTTCTATGGGACTTTCGTCAACATATCGCACCCCCGGAAGAAAAGTGACACAAGTCAAAAAGTGGCAATTTTGAGGGTGTCATTGAAAGATATATGTATGAAGCAATTTATCCAGCTGAGGGAGAATTTAAAAGAAGCTAAAATTATTTCAATAAAAGTTTTACAGTATTCTTTAAGTTGATTTTTCTCAGATATTGCATTCTTGCAACACCCCCTCAGGAAAAGTGACACAAGTCAAAAAGTGGCAATTTTGAGGTTGTCATTGAAAAATATATGTATGAAGCAATTTATCCAGCTGAGGGAGAATTTAAAAGAAGCTTAAACTATTTCAATAAAAGGTTTATAGTATTTTTTAAGTTGATTTGTCTCAGATGTTGCAATTTTGAGTTGTGTCACTTTTCTCGCGGGAGTGCGATCTTCGTGGCATTTTTCTGATTAAAATCATACGAAATGTGACGCAATTCCGATGATACTTGAGGAATGAATAAGGAAAGTGTCGGACGCGAAGGAGGACAGCGTATGGGAAAGAAAGAGACACCGAGTGTTGCGGCCGCCGGAACAGTTCGAAGGCCTGTTCATACGTCCTTCTTGCGTCCGACACTTTCATCGTTCATTGCACAAGCATCGTCGGAATTATATCACGTTTGGTATCGTTTTAATCTGAAAAATTTAATACTATTTTGAGGGGAGTAATAATGAATCATTATTAAAATAATTAGTTTTATAAAAAATTTAATGAAGACGCAACGTTTCAAATTGTTCCCATAATTCACAAACCAATATCGACACAGCTATTATTGTTTATAACATTCGCGATCGGTATCTAACAGAGCTGTTAAACGCCGCAATTACGGCAGCGGAATTAAACGATGTTTTATCAGCGCGCAAGAACGTCCGAAACAGGAGGTTTCATATACTAAATTGGTGAAAGCAGCTGCAACTCGTTAGTCGCTCTATGTGTCGATCCCTGGACAGTTTCTTGCGTGTCTTCGCCGATAGAACGTTAAACAATTCTGCGCTATTAGATGTTATTAAGTCTAAATTTATGGGCGATTTATCATTACGCGTCGTAATTCCATTCTTCAATGTTTATGGAAATTATTACAACATCGATCGAAGTTAAATTCGCGTAATAAATTGTACTTGTTAAATTTGTTGTTTTTTTGACCAATAATTTCGTATGTTAATTAAACAAACAATGTTGTTGTCCACGATGGAACAGGAAGCGACATCGGAGAGGTAGAATTGAACTTGAATTATGAATGCTTTCCCTCGGGCAAACAAACGTCACAAAAGGAACATGTAGAAATCACAGTTTTACTCACGTTTTTATACATACGTGTTCCCGCACAATTAATTGTTCGATCTCACGCGCGAAGTTCATAAGTGAAACCGGCAGCTGATGAAAGTTCCCACAGGAATTATGGAGGAGAGAACGGCTCTTTGAATATAGGAGGAAAATACCGTATCGTTAATTATGATTAATTTTCTATGAATGACGACGACGACGCGCGTGTACGAAAGGCGACACAAAATTGCGACACGACCCGTTGCTCCATATACATACTTGTTAATTCATAACGAACCTCGGTCGCATCAGCTGGAATGCGTAAATGGAACGGAAATTAACCAACGGTCCTCTGCTTATAAATTCAATTCTATAGCCTCGAATGAAATTTCCTCGTTCCCGTTCATTTTTCAGAAATTTAATCAAAATCATATCTGCGCTTTATTTACTAATGGGCGGGTAACCCGCCTGTTACTAAATAAAACTAAATAAAAATACTATTTAATAAATATTAATTTATAATTACTAATTGAAACTAAATAAAAATACTATTTACTAAACATTAACTTACAATTACTAAATGAAACTAAATAAAAATACTATTTACTAAATATTAATTTATAATTACTAAATAAAACTCAATAAAAATACTATTTACTAAATACCAATTTATAATTACTAAATAAAACTCGATAAAAATACTATTTGCTAAATATTAATTTGTAATTACTAAATAAAACTGAATAAAATTGAAACTCCATAAAATTTTAATTAATCTTTTCAAATGAATGCGAACGAGGAAATTTCATTCGACGCTATGAAACTCAATTTATATAAGCAGAGTTGGTTAATTTTCGTTCGCCCCCAGTTTTATTATCTTCTAAGTTCGAAGAATTTTATTTGCAATTAAGTTATATTTATTCTGAACGAATTAAAATTTCTTCACTGGAGTGAAAGTGAACAAGGAGTAGCAATTTGAAGATGCGTACCAGCTGTTTTCTAATTTTCTCTTTTTTTTTTTAAATATTATGCATTGGAAAATGGTGTTCGCGACTGATTTTATCGTGGAATTCACAAGGAGTTAGAATGCGTACAAAGAGTTCTGATACATCGTTATTTATATGGGAAAAATGGTGATGGAGATTACTCTCTTGTACACAGCTATCTGCGAGAACAATAGATTCATTTTTCATTTAATTAGAATCTAGCTGTTGCTCGTAAGAAGACTTGCCTGACCTACGTTTGTTAATAACAATTTGTATACTAAATTATTCAGGAAGACTTTTCTCGAATATTTATTCGAGTTGGAGAGAAACAATGATTATAATTTGTATAGAGTGGAATATGAACGTTGAATCACTGTACGACGTTGTTTCTAACACACTGTATAATTATTGACACTGTGATACCAGCACAAAGTCGTCGCTAACCCGGCATTCAAATCACCGGCTGGCGTCGTGTTGCTACCAAAAACACGGCGTTTGTAGGCGAAACACAAATTGTACATGAACGTGAATCACTTCAATTTGCCTATCACAATGTGACACTTGTAGCAATTGGAAATTTACAGATTTTATTCAATGTAAAAATTGCGACCACTAAACGAACCACTCCGGTGTCGTCATTGTTTTTCATTGTCCTCAGAGTCCTAACAGGCTTTATGCGAACGAAACTAAATGTAGCTCCGAGTATAATATTAATGAAGAATATATATTTGCAAATCTTCATGCATTAAAATTTGATTCGTATCAAATCTGAGAGGACTCGTGCAGAATCCAAATTACTCAAAATGCGTTTAAATGCTGCAAAAAAAGTATTGTAATTTAAAATTAATTTTAAATTCGAATTGAAAATACCTTCTAAAATTTAAAATTATTTAAATTGATTTAAAAAAAATTATTTAAAACTATTAAAAAAATTATATATTTAAAACTATTTTAAATTAATTTTAAATTTTAATCCTCTGGGATTTGATCGTCTAGATAAAGATAAAAAAATATATGCACCACCATAGAAGCATTTGAAAATCAATACACCCTAAATGGAGTGTTAATAATCAAAAAACGAATAAACTATTTTGTGTAAAAACTGAAGTGAGCTTCTTAAGTAAAAATTTCGCAAGTCTATCAATAGAGTAAACCCTCCCGATTGTTTTACAGTGTTTAAAGATAGAGTGCGTGAGCGTCTAATAGCTGGGTCCGTTGATAACAGGGGACAGAGCGTAGAAGTATGAAAAGAATGGAGCGCGCGACCCACCCTGGCCAGAAGAAAGGGACAGTGAAAGAGTGCGGAGCCGAAGCGGAATAGTAATTGCAATTGAAATTGAAATTGAGAAGACAAAAGGCAGCCTACATACCACAGTTATAATCCTCATGGTGCACGCGTCTTGCAGGCGTGGAGGTAAGGTAACGAGTAGTCGGTGAACGATCCTTCGAGAGTTTCACTGAGAGAGTGCAGCGGTATAGTACGGAGCTCGGTCCTTTATAACCTATACGAACGCTTTAGCTTATAGTGGGGGGTCCCTGCAGATAGTAACGTCGCGTCCTTTTCGATGCCGTATAACACCCGCAAATTAGATTCCACCGAGACCAGACCATGGCATGGCCATTGCCAAATCGTAACGCTTTGGGCCTGACATTGCCAAATTACACGGAACCACACCTCCACGCAACTTGCAACACGCGCATCAACGCGCAACACCTACACATGCCGCGATCGGCGCGAGGCTTATCGTCTTGCTGCAGGCAGGGACCAAAAATAATAGTTATTCCAACATTTTCTACAATAAAAATCATTAATAAAAAGTTGGTTATTATTGAAATTTAAGATAATGTACACAACGTATAAAGAAAAAAATGCGGAGATCAAAATAATTAAACATATCGATTTTTATACCTTTTGGTTACAAATAACAGTTATTAGTGTTCAAAATATTGGATCCTCTTCGATAACTGTTATCGTTGAAGATATCTGTTATCGTTCATTTCGATCGCTCATAATAGTTATCGATGAGAGTTTATTTCCTCCCTTAATAATTTTAACAGATGAGAGATCGTACATTGACATCTGCAATTTTCAAAATTTTCCTACTATTTTGAATTTCGTTTACTAAATCAGAATTATTTAGTTACTTATTATTATTATTTTTCAAATTTGTTGCCAACAGACTTAGTTTACACAATTTTGATTACTAATTATTAGACTGCGGATGTTTTTGCAATTTGACATTTTCGTAGACGAGTTCGATGTGAAACTGGAATCAAATAAAATCTTATCTTCAGTGGTAGTAGACTTCGCAGGTCTGAAATAAGTAAAAATGTTATTAATGTTATTAAATTCTATCAAATTTTATATTCCAGCGTTTTTTCAAAAATTTTTAGAAGCCATAAATGCATAGAGATCCGCAGTCTACTAATTATATTAAATATGGCTCTCAAACTTTGTTGTAATTTATATTTGTTTTTAACTCTAGAAAATATAAATAATGGAAGAACCAAATGGTTAAACTTTTAAAATGGTCGTCCCGTATATTTTGTATGTATATCTGAAATAATGTAATCCAGTTAAGTAGATTTGGCCAGCTTGTTCGTGCAAACACTCCTCCGCGGGACGCGCGACGTCGACATAACGTATAAAACGCGTTCGCCTTTATTCTTGTTCTAGGATATGTAGGTCGAATTCGCACGAGGATTGACAGATGGGTTTTAAAGACCGACTCGATAACGATCGAAAGCGTTCCACGGGAAACACTGTTCGCTCTAGGTCGCGTTTCGGCTTCGGATTGATTCAGCCGTCCGACTAATGAAATACCTTATCCGCGAGCGAGGCATAAACATCCTACAAGCTATTTACATTACAGCAACAATTCAGGAATCGTTGGCTCGTACACTAATCGACATGAAAAAATTAATTATCTACTACATACAGGGTCTCCCATTAAAAGCTGTTACTTTAGAATACAAAAATTACGTTTTTTTTAATTAACAATTTTTCACAATTTTATTAACCACGAGACCAAGCACAACTCTTTTATTATAGCAACAATTCAGGAATTGTTGGCTCGTACACTAATCGACATGAAAAAATTAATTATCTACTACATACAGGGTCTCCCATTAAAAGCTGTTACTTTAGAATATAAAAAACGTTGTTATTTTACAATTAACAATTTTTTACAATTTTATTCACCACATGTTGAAGCACAACTCTAATCTTGAAAAATAAAGAATAGCGGGAAATCTAACATGACACCTAATGAAAGACCCTTTAGAAACGAGTCTGGCTGCACTAGGGAAATGAAAACAATTATTATTCTAAAACAATGGTATGTCTGCTGTCTGCCGACTGGAAAAGTGGAACAAGGGGATTTTCCCAAAACAAGACAAGCATTACCATAAGCATGTTAATGTAATAGATTTATACGCTTTCTAAGCAATATATGTGCATATAGCTTTTACAAATAAATATTATCAATTCACAAGCATTGTTTTCAAATGTATACAGAGTTTAAATATAGGAGCGTATATTTTCACACTTGATTTAGTGAAAGTGTGCATTAAAAAGGCATAAACTTTTCTACATATAAAAGTGCGTACACAATTATTATAATTTCTTGTATAATTTCAGTTAATTCCAAGCTTCTAAGCCAATCACGGTGTGGTTGTTTCATCGTAGACAGTACGACGATTAAATGGAAGGATAATGTCATCAACTCGAAAATGTGAGCAGGGCATCAACAAGTTGATTAGAAAATAGGAAGCTCGATGGTTTGGTTGGGTAGCTCTGATGTCTACAGTAATTCATTGGGTTTTAACCACGAGGAATGTTCTCGCCGTAAATCCACACGTATATTAGAAGAAAGTAACAGTGATATCGCGGGAAGCGATCATCGACGGTATCTGAAGCACCTTGAAAACGCTGCATCTTAATTCGGGAGAGTCGTCGTAATTGACGTTGCCGCATACGGAACGTGCGTAGTCTTTCAATTACGGAAAGGCCCCGGTTCAGACTTTCGCTGATTTGATTAACTCGAGGCGTCGTATCGAGCTTAACGATGTACGAAAAATGATTGATCGTCCTTACAAAACTCAGAGATTCTCTGTCTAACATCAAGAGGTAATAAACTAATGGGCTACTCTTTACTTTACCGGACTCAAAATTTGTGCCTTTCTCCTATAAATTATGATGTGTTTGGTATGTAATCAGGATGTAATGAATTTCGATCCTGTAGGATCAATAGTTCAGGAGTTCTGCTTGCTTAAAGTTGAGCATTTTCAGTGTTTTTGACAGCTAAGGGTGTCGCCATATTGGTTTATATGAATAGAAAATGAATAGAATAATTAATTAGTTGGTTGGTAATTAGGTCGGGGAGGGGGGCAAGGACAACAAACCAATATGGCGGCGCCCTTACCTGTCAAAAACTCTGTAGATTGCTCAACTTTAAGCAGGCATAACTCCTGAACCATTGATCCAACAGGATCGAAACTT
This sequence comes from Lasioglossum baleicum, assembly GCF_051020765.1. Classification (NCBI taxonomy): domain Eukaryota; kingdom Metazoa; phylum Arthropoda; class Insecta; order Hymenoptera; family Halictidae; genus Lasioglossum; species Lasioglossum baleicum. The sequence goes on from NC_134938.1 coordinate 12,695,496, forward strand.
CGATCTGCAGCCGCCCCGGATACAAATCTACTGGATCACATACGAAATACATCATAATTTATAGGAAAGAGGCAGAAATTTTGAGTCCGGTAAAGTAAAGTTTACCCAACTATTGATTTCACAAATATTAGACGATTGCATAAGGTCGTGCCCGATTTGAAAATAAAATTGTATGGTTAAATTTTAAAGATTTGGTTGAACTAAAATTAAAAAATGGTTAAGTTTTGCTACAATTATAAAAGAATGGTGACTATATGTATGTATAATTGATTACTAAAGTTGTATTCTTTAAAATTTAACCATTAAATTTTATTTTCAAATCGGGTACGAAGTTGTGCAATCATCTAATACATTAACTTGAAAAAGGTGATGGATAAGCCACTTTCAAACCCAATGTCACTAATTGTTTAGTTCCAAGCCATTGTTAGCCGAAGTGTGTTAAATTCGAAGTAGAAACATCGTTCGCACGTTCAGTTCCAAATGCGAACTTGTAGAAAAACAACGCCTTCATTGTCTGAAAATTCAAGATCATTGACCGTGGAAAAGTATAATAGTATGTGCCAGTCTCTGCATGCAATTGCAATAAATCATCGTCGAGCAAGTCCACTGATCAATTTACATATAATATTGCGAAGATCATTAGGCGCGCGCGTTCGAACAATATAATTAGCATGCGGTATGAAATTCCATAAATTTACAGATTCCAGACGAAAAAGTAATTGCGAGGAAGCGCAACACACGGTCTACACGGTCAAAAAGAGAAACTGAGAGATGGACTTTCCCCGTCAAGAGATTTGTGGGTGTATACAACAATATACGCCCGGAGATTTATCGAATTCCGAAACAACGGTTGGACTATCCCACCATCGATAATAACGGCAGAACTTCGGGTTTAGAAAGTGTACGTTTGCGAGCTAATTAATCGGCGAGAAGTGCGAGTTTGAAATAAAATGCAGACGTCTTCGTTTTTTCGCGGAAACGTCGAAAGCCAACTGCGTCGAGGGATCGGCGATTTTTATCAGTCGATGATATCGGCCCGACGCGGATCGAAATGAAATCTGTAACGCGGACAGCCTGCTTTATCGGTCATGATTTAATACTGGATCGCGGAGCCGGTTTCTTGGAAGAAAATGCACTTACCTACTTTCATTGCCGCGAGAAGGAGACAACGACCGAGACGTGCTCCCAGCATCATCAATGGTGGAGGAACGAAACGGATGGACGCGCAGGGACCGAGTTCGTTTACATTGTTCTGTGTAACACGATTGCCCTCGCCATTCACAGACTTGTTTTTCTCCGGACAGAAAAAGTCTTCTAAAGTATAGCTGTACAGGAAAAGTGAAATTCTACTCGATACACTTGCCGTTTTCACATCGGAACGAACAATATCCGCAGGATAAATCTGCGAGTGTTAGCATTCGTCGGATAAAGTTTCACTTTCGATCTGTATATATTTTTTTCGTCTGCTCTTTACTTTAGCTGACTCAAAATTTCGTGCCTTTCTCCTACGAATTATGATGTATTTGGTACGCAATCCAGTAGATTTGAACCCGGGGCGGCTGCAGATCGAAGTTTCGAGCCTGTAGGATCAATGGTTCAGGAGTTATGCTTGCTTAAAGTTGAGCAATCTGCAGTGTTTTTGACAGGTAAGGGCGCCGCCATATTGGTTTGTAGTGACGGTCACTTGCCACTTATCGAGCAGAATAATAATTAGTTGGTTGGTGATTAGATAAGCAGCTCGCGGTCGTCACTACAAACCAATATGGCGGCGCCCTTACCTGTCAAAAACACTGCAGATTGCTCAACTTTAAGCAAGCATAACTTCTGAATCATTAATCCTAGAGGATTGAAACTTCGATCTGCATCCGCGCCGGGTACAAATCTACTGGACTACATACCAAGTACATCATAATTCGTAGGAGAAATGTTTTAAATCGATCCGAGTGTTAATCGGTGGATAATACGAACGTGAAATTCGAAACGATCAAAATCAAGATCCTAACGTGTCTAGAGCCGAGTTGGGTCATGGAAGCTTGCATCAACCGATCGACGGTTTCAGCGATGACGATAAATTCCGGTAAAGTAGGCAGGTTCTGTAACTATAGACTGCAATGTCGAAACCTGTCGGCACATTTTGCGTGACTCGATTAGACGATCACAAACGTTGTCAAACTGTTTTCCGTATCACAACAATGGCAGACCGATTGCGTCGTCGCATTCCGAATCGTTTGAACATGGTTTTTATTCATCCGTTATTGTTCTTCGCAGTAATTACTTTTATCTTAGCAATGGCTTAACACTAAACCTACCACCACCGGTCAAATAACCGGTTCCAGATCTTTTAGTGCTGAATTATTGAAATTATAAAGATGCTTTGGTGGTAAATGATTAAATAAATATATTTAATAGCTCAGATATTATAATATGAGCCGCACGAAGTTCAAATACATTTAATCTTGTTATTTTTCTAACGCAACATGTACCGGCTATTTTTAAAGCTCGGTAGGTTTAGTGTTAAGGATGATGCACATCGATGGGCGCGATCAAGCGAAAAAAGATCAACAATCGCGAGGAATGCGGAAGTGCATTAGGATCCTTTCGACAATCACAGCTTTCTACGGAGTCAGTGACTTTGTACACGCGTGGATATTATTATACAGGATTACGCAAGCGACTCTTCTTCATATAACATTACACCTGCACCGCAAACGTGATGGCGGCAGCCTTGTGCTCCGCCGAAGAAGGTCAACGTACATACAATAATGCCTGCCTCGAACAGTCCGAACAGAGCTGCACTATGACGCGATCCCTTGCGCTTTGGAGCGTTGCCAATATTTATTTCTGATTCCTTTGGTAATCTTTAACACCATTTTCATACTAATTTCAGGGTGGAACCACTGTTCGTCGATGATTACTTTACGACGTTCGTTGCATGTGGAAGGAGAAATAAAAATTCGCAGTGCGTCCAACTGCATTCGCAATTAATCAATTCCCTGGTTTGCGAAACGTGTGTGCAGCGGATTAAACATTTAAAAAATGATTCAAATTAATGTCATGGAATTGTCTGTTTGACCTTGCGATGACCTTTTTCTTTTTTTACCACGCTTATATTAGCTTGCCGTGTCGTTGTTGTATGCGTCAAATCTTGTAATCGAATTTTAAACCACTTCCCGATGAGCTAGAGACTTGAAACTTTAAACATAGCTCGGAACTGGATGACAATGCAATATTAAAAAACAAATTTTTAAAAAACTGTGCGTTCAGGAGAAAAAAATTTTAATATTAACCGTTACACCTCGTCGCGTGATACTCGGTAGTACGTAATCGCGTTCAGCGATCCCCACTCCCCCCGCCAGCGCTCCCTACTCCACATTTCGCACCGAAGGAGCTCAGTCAGTGCGGTATTCCGTTCATTCAGTTCCACTTCGGACAATTTCGGACTCCATCAAGAGACGTCGTCTCTCGGAGTCATCCCCTCATTCTATCTCGCGTATTTCCATATCTTGCGTTTCTATATCTTACTATTTGATACCCGTATTACTATATCTTGAATTCCATTTAAAAAAGACTAAAAAGTAGACAATAAAAAGATGTTAAAAAACTATTTAAAAACCACGCTTATATTAAAATGCACTAAAAAGGAGAAAATAATATTTTTCCTGGTCCTCCCAAAAATTTAATATAAATTTAAATAAAATCATGACATTAGTGATTATAAAAATAAAAGCGTGAAGTGTGCTAAACTGTATTGACGTAATCTTCGTGGGCACTCCACGCTTTTATTTTTATAATCACTAATGTCATGATTTTATTTAATATATTAAATTTTTGGGAGGACAAGGAAAAAATTATTTTCTCCTTTTTAGTGCATTTTAATACAAGCGTGGTTTTTAAAAAGTATTTTCGTATAAATTTTTTTTGTTTAAGGGCCTTAAATAAAAGTTTGGGGGTAGTATGGGTCTCAGCCCACGAAGATTACGTCAATATAGTTTAGCGCTCCACGCTTTTATTCTTAAAGTCTTCAATGTCACGATTTCATTTAAATTTATATTAAATTTTTCTGTCTATTCCGACACTAATTTTATAACAGAAGAAAGCTTGAATTAATTAAATATTTATTAATACTTAAATATTATTAATAATTTAACTAGATTCGGTATTTTATGGAGAACCAGGAAAAAGATGATTTTCTCGTTTTTAGTGCATTTTGATATAAGCGTGGTTTTTAAAAAGTTTTTTTTATATGTATATTTTATTTAATCGTACACATCAATCAATCAATCTTGCTTAAAACGTTTGCCCAACTCTGACAGAGTCCCACTTCTCGTATTGCGCCTGAAAGCACTATTAGATTCTTGGCGACTCCACGCATATTCTTATTTATTCTTATCTAATATGACCTCGCGACGACCTTGAGACGTCCTGCCAAGGGCGAATTGCGATTTTCAGCGGAGAACCTGTATTTTTTATTACTGGATGTTGCGACTGACTCCGAGATGGATCAGATTGTTAAATCCGCCCATTGTGTTGACTGTCACGTGTTTCCAAAAGCCGCGAACGATGTCCGCGATTTCGTCAGGATCTCGCGTGTTGTATCTGTTATGTGCTCAGTTAAACCGAAATATATTTCAGCTGGCCCGAAGAATGGTCGTCGTGACGACATCGAAGGAAGCGTCGCGCGTCGTCGCGGCGCTAGAGAACCAGCGAAGTTGCAACAAAGGGTCGTGCCTGGGAACAATACGAATTTCGGCGGCCGAGATCTTGCTGAGATTAAATGGACGTTCGCTTTTGAGTTTGTTCGCCATGTGAAAGAGCCGAGTGCAAATTCTATTCTTTCGTTCGGGCGCGCACGCGTGCCGGTGTTTCACCATTTTACAATTCAGGAAGGCGCTGGCTGCTATCTGTAATATTTTGTAAACGTCCTGGAGGATACGTTCGAAAGAAAGGAACAGGATACATACTGTCCTCCACCTTGCTTCAGCGGGATTAGGTAATTTTTTCTGCCGATTTCGTGCGCGACGTGCGAAACGTTGCGTGCCCAGGGGTGGACGGTAAGCTGATTAAGCGGCCGCGTAGGGCCCCGGATGGTTCTGGGGGCCCCGCGCTTGAAGCAGAAAATGTTTAGCTCGTAAAATTGTGTCACAGCCCTGGCTACCGTTAGCAGATATTTTTCTTGAAACAGGAAAAGGTTTCATTCATTGTAGGGCCTATAGGCATACAGGGTGAGTCACCTAACGTTGCCACGTCAAATATCTTTGGTATTCTGAAAGATATGTCAAATGTCTGGAGGACAAAGTTGAATGGTTCAGTGGGGCTCACATGATTTTATGTGATTCTTTTTAGAGATATCAAGGTCACCTTCATTTTTTAGAATGGAAGCACCCTTTTTTAAACACCTACAATGATAGTCCCTTTTATTAGGAATTCAGTGACTATAATTACCCATGCACGTATAAACTTTCTAAGTAGCTCCTAGTCCATATAACAAACACAGAACATTATTATTTTGCATTAACCATTAAAAAATCGCAGTCTAATCGTTAATCTTCGAAGCCCCTTATTTGTAGACTTTATGCTTTAAAAACAACAAATATATATATATATATATATATTTGTGGTGACAACGTTAGGTGACTCACCATGTATAGTAAAACAGTCGAACAAATCTGTAAACAAAATGTTGCACTGTGTGGAACTTTTGATTTCTTTTCTTTCGTGTGTATGACTTCATGAGAGTATTCTTGAAACTTTTTTTTTTGGAGCGAGGGGCCGAAATTTTGACCGCTTAGGAGTCCGTCTGTTTTGATCGGCCCCTGTGCGTGCGTTAGGTTAAGTCCGCCAGATAAGTATAAATCGTGTCACAGACACTCGGAGAGACAGCTTGAGCAATAGTGCGTAATTACACGGTTGTGTCTACGTTATTAATTTGTATTACCGCACAAATATCTTTCGAGTAGTTATTAGCCTGAATATCATAAGCGGCTCTTTGAAAGGAGGCATTAACTTGTTACCTTAAGAGGTACCTGCACATGTTCGTGCTGGAAGAATAGATGGAAAATTTGTATATCTGTACAATAAACTTTGGTGAATTAACAGAAATTCAGTGAACTTGCCTTTGGTTGGTAACATGCCTGATGCAACTCCCTGCATTTACCACTTGCACTGTCCTCCTTGCACGAGTGCAGCCGCGGTTGCCTGCATAGGAGACTGCCCCGGATGCCTGCCCACTACAAGATCGTATTGTAATAACGTATACGTACAGATTACGTTGCGAGGTGAAAACATAAAACAATATACTTAATTGTTAAATGTCTCTGGCAAACGTTACAGCGAACGACTGTAGTACATAACTATTCATCCGGATCTTTATGCAAAATAAAAATGTTTTGCGTTGATTGTGTGAAGCAGAAATAACATAAAAAATATATAAAAAAACTTTATAAAAACCACGCTTATATTAAAATGTACTTATACACGCTTATATTGAAAAGTAGAAAATAATTTTTTTAGACATTAGTGACAATAAATAAAAGCGTCAAGCGTTAAACTATATTGACGTAATCTTCGTGGGCGTTCCACGCTTTTATTTATAGTCACTAAAACTAGTACCTAGTATCTAATATAGTCACTTAAAATTAGTACCCTCTCCGTTCAACTGGAATTGAGGGGAATACAGTTACCCTCTCTCTGCCGGCGCCGTATCAGTCACGTGACGCATGCACGACAGACAGTGCCGGATTAAGCCAGCGCGGGGCCCGTAGCATGTTATCACAGGGCCCTAGGCTTTGTATGAGGGTCGCTTGTGTGCAAATGTAGCGCACGCTTCTTAGACAAATACAATGAATGACCTTTTTTTTTTAGCAAAAATATCTGTGCCCCCTAGCATCGCTGTTGCCCGTTCATGTTTCAGCGCCTCTTCGATGAAGCGCCCGTGTGTGGGGCACAACCTGCCCAACCGCACGCGGTGGCCCTGTTTCGTATGGCGCGGGGCCCGTAGCATTTGCCACTTCTGCTATGGGGCTCAATCCGGCACTGACGACAGAGACGGAACGCGTCACGTGATCACGGCGGAAGCGTGGGGGGAATAGCGGGGCCACGAGTCTCGATCTGGCGACTCCAGTTGAACAGGCTAGCCGTGAAGGTCGGCGCTAAAATTTCGCAACGAAAATTCCAGCGGCCGTAGTTCCGGAACAGCTTGATACAATTAAAGCGGTCTCGTTACCTTCTCTAACTTTTTTGCCGGCGTAGAAATAATTCGAAAGGTCGTTCGCCGGGCGTGGTTACGTAAGTCGGTGACCAGCTCAAAAACAGGAACAGTTAGAAAGTTGTAGAAGCCGTTTTCGTTCGTTGCTATCAAATTGGGCTATCGGTTAATATTTAATTCGTTCACGAATTTGATCTTTCAATAGAACCGGCCGCGCGACATCGTACTCATAAAATTTCTGTCATTTTTGGTTTTTTAGTCGGGGAGCAGGGTTGGGGGAACGAGATCGGTAGATTCTTTTCAATTTTATTTGTTTCGTATTGCGTCTTTGTAAGTTGTTCAGAATCGAGAAATCGACCGGTCAACAGGTTGAGGACTGAGATTTACGTGAGCGTATCCGGCGCGTGGTCTAATGATTTTTCACTGCAGTGTGGTGGTGTATTGTGTGTGGTCTTATATTATCTCAGTTTAATTACCTTACAATAATCTAGTTACAACAGTAAGCGTGCTGAATTGATTATGCAGTCCCGCGAGACGCGAACCCGAAGACGCGGCCGAATAACACGAGGAGGTTCTCCTTGAAACGATACGCTAACGACACAACCCTGCAACGGCGCGTGCGAACTGCATCTCCTACGATTAAAGCCGGCACGTGCGACAACCGTGGTTCGTACAATTTTATTTACATCGTTTTTACAATACTCCTCGCCGCGATACAGATTTCACGCGTGATCATTTTAACCCTGCGGAGATTGCAGGCCCGAACACACATAATTACACACATATCATATATATAATAATTAAACAATCTTCGAGACTTTCGACAACATATTTGCAAGAGCCATATGATGAACCAATAAAAAGAGCGCAACCTCCGCATGGTTAAAGAAGTGCCAGTACCAACCCTCCCCGAGTATGAATGTTTAACATAACGTGTATTTAAAGTTGTACAGGATAAACAGAAGGTGTTCGCGTCGGGAGAAATGACGTCGTTCGAAAGTGGCCGGACAAACGTAAAATTACGAGTTTCAACATTTTCCCAACACGCGGTTCCAATGGCAAGAATACGGAAGCTCCTCAGAGAAGCGGTGACGGAATCGACTCGCTGATCCGCCGAAACAGACATCAGAAATTTCGTTGCCCGGCTCGCCGCTGCTTTACGAGAGAATCAGTGGATAAATCAAGGGACCACGAGACGATAAAAAGACGATTGAACGTTTACATACGTAAAACGCCAGCGTACATTATCAAATCTTTCCGATTCGTTCTCCGGGCGCTGGATCCATGACACTTATCCTCGAATGGGTAAGGTGAAACGCGAGGACCGTACGAAAAGACCAAACCGAACGAGGGGACCGCCCTGAAGAAGAAGACAGGAGGGACTAGAAGACTTAGTAATAACCGAAGCTGATGTCGTGTAACGGCGGTGCGACGCCCTGTGGCAGAGCATAGTCTCTGGCTAGCTGGTCGAGGATGCCTCCGCTCTGGCTGCGAGGTTGCGGTTGGGATCGGTGTTCCTGGATGGGTGCTGGACCGAACTGAGCGGGTCCTTGGTTGTACAATTGGGACGGTGGGGAGGGTTCGTCGCTTTGCTGGAGGATGGGGGATTGCCTGGGAGCCTCGGATCTGGGAAGACCAGCGCCTGGGCTGAAAATTGGCGGCTTGGGGAGGGGCTGTTGCTGTCTTGCCGCGGGGTAGACGGCCTGCGTGTGACTTTGGGCGGGTTGATAAGCTGGCTGATCGTATTGGAGGTGTGCGGGTTGAGGCGCAGGCGCTCGTAGAGGCACACCCCTGCCGGCTTGTTGGTTGGCTTGCTGCTGATAGGCCTGAGCTTCGACAGCTTCCGGATTGAGGGTCTCGTCCACTAGGGTCGGCGGAGCCACGGTGATACCCTCCCCGGCCGGTTGGAAGCCGTACTGATTAGCTCCGTACTCGACCACCCGGACTTTACCGGTGTCGTCGACGAATCCGTATTTACCCTTCACGTCCCCGGTCGGCAGTTTCGTCTCGATCTTGAACGAGCCGTCCGCGCCCTCGAACCCGTAGGTGTACGAGCCGTCCTCGTTGTGCCTGTTGATTTGCTTCAGAATCGCCACGGGAGTTGGCTTCGGGGTTGTCGGCGCGGCTGCTTGCCGATTCGGCGCCGCGTCCGACGCGTAACTCCTCGGAGTCGGGTGAGCAGGTCTCGCGGACTCGTACGCCGAATAGTCGTCGACATAGTTGCCACCCGGTTGCTGGTACTGCTGGGCCGATACTGCTAGTATGGCAGCTACCATTAGCGTAACCTGCAGAAGAAGAAGAAGGCAAAGCGTTATTCACGGCTAAACGATGCGCCTGTAATTGCTCGCGAAAATGCCCGGGAGCGGCGGCGGTGCATGACCTTTCCGCGACACCGGAGCCTTAACCGCCAGACGTGACTTCATTACACGGGGCGACGACGAGCTGACCGCACTCGAAGGATACCGGATTCTTGATCCGCGGGAAAAATCGCCGACACACGCCGCAAGAACCATCGGATAAGCGAGAGAACGCGCCTCGGTCGTTGGATTCCTCGGGAATCGGTCGCCCGTGCGACATCGATACCGAAAAGATCGAGCGATTCCGTCTGCGCAACACGTCCCCCCCCCCCCCCCCCCCCGTAGTTCCGCGCGAACGGTCACGAGCGAGAAAACGGTTTCTACCGCTACGCATTCTGACCGACATAATTCCCGAGCGTGTTCCTGTTTGCCGTAACTCATTATATAATTTTCTTTCTTCGAGCGAGTGGGCGGCGGAGAAAACGGGGCGGCTCGCCACGCGCAGAAAACCGCTTTCATAACATTTTTTTCGGCGCGCGCGGACCAGAAAGACGGAATGAGTGCCCCGCAACTGGCGGTTAGCTAACAGGTCGCCCGTCGAACCGCGCTCGCGCGATCGTAATCGTAATTTAGCTGGTGGGTTTTCATGGGCAGATAACGATCGAGAGGCGGGTACACGACCGCATGGATTTGTTCGTGGTATCGATCCGCGTCGCGTATCGACACCGTCGTCGAGACGTGTCGTTTCACTCCAGCTGGCGCGGGGAACCTCTATCTCTAGGCTTGCACCGATCGCCGAATTACTCTGTCTAAACCGTTCCGTGACTGCCGACGGCGATACTTTCGCAGCGAGACTTTCAATCTGTCTCTCTCTCTCTCTCTGGATGTACCAGTAAATGCACAAGTCACAAGCACAATGTCTGTCACGACGAGAAACGATCACATCACACGCGAGACCCCGAGCTCCAGGCCGGGTCGACCGATCGATCATCGGCGACAATTAGGGCGACGATCACTATCGCGCCGCCGGCTCTGCGAGTGATAGACGAACGGGTTTCGGTCGCTGACGAAAATTTACAAAAAGGACGCAATAACGACGACGACGTTGACGATGGCTCACTTGTATACGTACCGTCGAGACGGTGTGCATTGTGTTCCAGGTGGTGGGTTGTGTTAGTGTGTGTGAATGTAAGTAGGCAGCGAGGCTAGAGTACCAGCGGTTGCTCGAACTGAGGCCCTCATATACCTTACTGGGGTCCCCCGTTCCTACCCTGCCCCCCTCTCGCCCTCTACGCTCCTGTTAGCTCTGGGGGACTTTCACTATCTATTCGACTCCTGTATATACAGCCGCCTTGTCTTGTTACAGCACCTTATATCCCCTAAATATTCCCCACCAGACTGTCCCGGCTTCTCGGGAATCTGGAAAATCGATCGCGACCGTTCTGGACCCACCGGCGACTTTGACGGCGAGGCCCCGTGCACGAGTTTCAACGGCGAAATCGGACCTCGCATTCCTCCGTGTTCGAGCGCCATCGTTGTACTTATACGAAGAAACACTTAAATTTGCCCGCTCCTTTGTTTGCTCTTCTCTCGATCGATCCTTGGATTCGTCTCCATCATCCTTTCTTCTGGCTTGTCCCCGATTTATGAAGTGTTTCCAATTGAAGTGGTGTTGAGGTGTCTCGCCGACACCTTTTCACGCGAGAGGACACCTTGCTTGGAGGACACGATCGACACCGAGTCTTCGTACGGAAGAATGGTTCTAATTTGTCGCCGTGTCCTCTTGTATTACCGTTGCAGTAACACGGTAGGCGCATATAGAACGTGTTGCCTGGTCGCCTGGCAGGTTGTTCCAGTTTCTCGTGACTCTTGAAAATCATTCTTGTGCTCTCGATTCTACTGCTGATCCGGAGCCGATCAATTTTTATTGTCCCGGTTGAACCTTTCACTGTGTGCTCTCGGTCCAATCCCCATGCACTCCGGGTCACCGTATACGTCTCATTAGCACACGTATCGCGCCATACGTTACGAATTCGCCATTTTCGTAAGATATCGGCCGATAAGTTGCCACCTGCGCCAATAACTTATGGACTGCTGTGCATTTAGAGGGACGCAATCAAGTAAATGCAAATTAAAAAAAACTTTTTAAAAACCACGCTCATATTAAAATGCACTAAAAAGGAGAAAATAATTTTTTGGACATTAGTGACTATAAACTATTAATAGAAGCGTGAATATATAAAAAGAAACTTTTTAAAAACCACGCTTATATTACAATGCACTTTTTTTTTGTTTCAGGGCGGTGGGGAAATACCTTTACGTACACCCCCCTACGATAATGTTTGGGGGGTAGTGTGGGGCTTCTATATTTTAAAAAATCCACTAATAAGGAGAAAATAATTTTTTTCCTGGTCCTTCCAAAAATTTAATATAAATTTAAATAACCATGACATTAGTGACTATAAAAATAAAAGCGTGGAGCGCCCACGAAGATTACGTCAATACAGTTTTTATTTTCCACACTTTTATTTTTATAGTCACTAATGTCATGATTTTATTTAAATTTATATTAAACTTTCGGGAGGACCAGGAAAAAATTATTTTCTCCTTTTTAGTGCATTTTAATATAAGCGTGGTTTTTAAAAAGTGTTTTTTGTATATTCTTTTATTTCCTACTTTTTAGTCTTTTTTAAATGGAACGCAATAGTAGGTATGAAATAGTAAGATATAGAAACGCAAGATATGGAAATACGCGAGATAGAATGAGGGGATGACTCCGAGAGACGACGTCTCTTGATGCAGTCCGAAATTGTCCGAAATGGAACTGAATGACCGGAACACCACACTGACTGAGCTCCTTCGGTGCGAAATGGGTCAGTGGAGTGGGGATGAGTCGAAGGTGGAACGCGTAGTGGAGTAGGGAGCGCTGGCGCGTGGAGGGGGGATCGCTGAACGCGATGACGTACTACCGAGTGTCGCGCAACGAGGTGTGACAATCAATATTAAATCTTTTTTTTCTCCTGAACGCACAGTTTTCTTTTCAATTTGTTTTTTAATATTGCATTGTCATCCAGTCCTGAGCTATGTTTAAAGTTTCAAGTCTCTAGCTCATCGGGAAGTGGTTTAAAATTCGATTACAAGATTTGACGCGTACAATAACAACAATTATTTTATTTTGACCATTTATCTGTGCCATTTATGCGTGATATCACTCAAATGTTCACCACAACTGGTTTTACAAAGGTGGATACGATGGTCGAAATTTTCAACATGGTCCACTTGACTGCATCTCTATTGGCGGACCCTTTATTATGTACAATTATTACGCAAGTTTTCAGTGTACACGCCGAACGAAATAATTCGACAACTATGTTTTCTATACAGGAGCAAAAGTTATTCCACTGGAATTCCACCGAAAAATCGTACCTCGCGATGCGGGACCGTCGATCCAACGGGTTCTGCAACTTTCGTCACAGCTATGCACATTCGAGGAATTAATTTTTCCGAACGGCAGTCAGAGGTTTCAACGCGTTTACGATCGTCCACACCGAGCGACGTGTTGCTTCCGAGAGCGACGTGTTCCTTCGGTCGTAATAATTATTTGTCCTTCGGCATGGTGTCGGTAAAAAAAGCTGCAAAGTTCAAATGTCAGACTCGAACTACCGTTAGAAATACTGTTGGCCGTGCTGCTTATCACCTTGCAGTTAACGGATGACTATCCTTTCCGCGGAGAAACTCCTGCGCCGGATGAATAATGACTTCCATAGAAATCTGGCAGCCTATTAACGTGCTCCGATCGATGAATGGAAAGACTTTGCTCGCGCGAAAAATTCACTCGCGAATATTAAATCACGTATGCGGTGCCGGGGTCGTTCGCGACCTGTCGAGGTAGCGGTGGCGGTAAGCTCGTAGAACTGGACCGGGCCTGGCCAACCCAAATGGTTTCACGGGCCACTTTGATGAAGCTTTGATATGATTAATATATAAAATATGTAAACATGCTTATAATAATCATACTATAATTCAATATAATTAACTCTCGACAGTCTTAATTAATAAGATATTTGTTTATCCTTACTTTCATTTAATTTTTGCAAATCTAAAATGTCTCAACTATCTCAAAAGTCCTTCAACATCCGGAAATAGGAGGTTCCTCAGATCATTTGAAGCAACATTTTCCTTTGCAGAAATGGCGTCCGCGGCTTTGTTAAGGAGTTATTAACGAAAAACACGGACCAATCAGAGCGCGACCTAGACGCGTGTTGGCACGGTCGTGTTTTTCGTTAATAACTCCTTAACAAAGCCGCGGACAGCATTTTCGCAAAGGAAAATATTGCTTCATATGATCTCAGGAATATATTACTGTTCAACGTTGCACATCTTTTGTTAGCTCGTTTTCTAAATTGGCATCAGTTAATGAAGCAGGTAATGAACTCTTAGTAAATTTCATCTTCGAAAGAAATGTTTCACAAACATATACGGTCCAAAAGCACTCACAACTCGTTGTGCAAAATATCTTAAGTTAGAATATCTCTCGAATGTAATATAAGTATTGTATTTTCATTTATTTAATATTTTTTTTAAACAAAAGTTTCAATAGAAATGTGTTAGGTTGACAACTAAATCGTTAATTATAACCTCATTCAGTGACCTTTCCTTTTGAACTGTATATCATCGGGAAGCTCTGAATTTTGCGATTAATTTGATAGAAAATACTCGTGCTTAAAAAATATATATAAATTACTTTGTTTGATAAAATCGCCCGGCGAGCCGCGTGTTGGCCAGGCCTGAACTAGACGCATGATCCCGAGTATTAATTGTCCATTTTGTCCTGTCGTTGGCAGGTGATTAAATCCATAGAATCTGTCCACCTGTTCGACGCCAACGACGCAATCGATAAGACGAATTTGACTGAAAACGGATAAGGAAACAACATCGGTTCAGACGACTGACTGGTCATGCGTTTATGGAGTAGAATGAGACCGAACGAGCCAGCCAGCACGCGCTCAAACTCTAATTATAGCACTGTCTGCGATTTTACTTTCGGTGACGTAAGAATAATCGCGTCAATTAACTAACGTTTATATAATTAACTTAACAGATGAGGTCTCCTCCAACCGAACGGAACACGCGCATTGTCGGCGAACCTCTCGAGATAATGTAGTTACATAATGATAAAAAGTTGCTTCACAGAACGTGAAACCGTAATGATGACGTCAACGTCAATTACCGACGACGCTTTGTTCGATGAGAAATAAATTTGAAGACTTCATTCAACCTTCGGACTCCTGCTCCTAATATTATAGTAGAATATTTCCATTCCCTGTGACTCTCTTCGAATTTCACGGATACGAAATTGGTATAATACGTTCATGCAATTTTCAATTTTTGTAGACGAGTTTTAAGAAATTGGAATAAAATACAATTTTATTTCCCGTGCAAATTTAATTTCAAATAAAGTCATAAAAAATCATATAACTCAATTTTTTGCCGAGTTATCGTTGTTGTATGCGTCAAATCTTGTAATCGAATTTTAGATCACTTCCCGATGAGCTAGAGACTTGAGACTTTAAACATAGCTCAGGACTGGATGACAATGCAATATTAAAAAACAAATTGAAAAGAAAACTGTGCGTTCAGGAGAAAAAAATTTTAATATTAACCGTCACACCTCGTCGCGCGATACTCGGTAGTATGTCATCGCGTTCAGCGATCCCCACTCCGCGCGCCAGCGCTCCCTACTCCACTACGCGTTCCCACTCCGACTCATCCCCACTCCACTGACCCATTTCGCACCGAAGGAGCTCAGTCAGTGCGGTGTTCCGTTCATTCAGTTCCATTTCGGACAATTTCGGATTCCATCAAGAGACGTCGTCTCTCGAAGTCATCCCCTCATTCTATCTCGCTTATTTCCATATCTTGCGTTTCTATATCTTACTATTTCATACCAGTATTACTATATGTTGCATTCCATTTAAAGAAGACTAAAAAGTAGAAAATAATTTTTTTAGACATGAGTAACTACAAATAAAAGCGTGGAGCGCTCACGAAGATTACGGCAATATAGTTTAGCGCTCCACGTTTTTATTTGTAGTCGCTAATGTATAAAAAAATTATTTTCTCCTCTTTAGTGCATTTTAATGTAAGCGTGGTCTCAAAAAAATTTTTTTAGATCTGAAATCAATTAAAATCGTAGTAAATTCTGTCATATTTTATACCCTAGCATTTATTGAAAATTTTCAAAAGCCGTGATTGCACAAAAATCCACAGTTTACTGATTAGATACCGATATATTTAATAATGTAAACAATATTTTGAATAATGGTAGAACAATTTTGAATGAAGACTCTCTGAGTGCTGAGGGTTAATATTTCTGTTGAACGCTTCGTTTGGTAATGCGAATGTTTGCAAGCAACCCTGACTTTTCGAGTGAACCGTGAAAATGAACATTGTGTGTGTAACGAAGAGCGTATCGACTCCTTTGCTTGTTACCTTGAAACTGACCGAGCGCAAGGCTGAACCGAGATTCGGTGAAACAGATCTCGACCTGCGGAGGCACAGCGAGCGGTCAGCGTTTTCACTCGGCTTTTGCGAAACGCTCGAACAACTGCCACCGTTTCTGCCGTAAAACCAGCGGTCGATCGACATTTTGTAACTTTCTATTGGCATATTAGTCGGCCAACTTTTAGCGGATCGGATATTTCCTACGCCCGGGCCCAGTTTCTCTAACTTTCTTCCAATCCGACGTTGTTTTGCGCGACTATCTACTTCCGTCGTTAATATTTCATTGTCGTAGGATTAATCGAGCAGGTTGTGTCTGTAGAAAGTAGCCTTATCCCACTCGACCGGTGCAACTGAGGATCAACGAATAGTGCTCCAAATTGTAATCTAATTTTCAGGGTAAAAATCGAGGATCGGACGATAGCGATCGGTTGCCGGCAGGGTTGCCACCTCCTCGGTTTTCGTCGGGAGACCAGGGTAGCCACTAGAACACGTTCGTTCCCAACAGAGTTGGGCAAAAATTTCATTTCAATACAAATTTCGAATAAAGTGGGCTTTTTTCCAAGTGGGTTTCAAACCCACTAATTCGAAATTTTTATTTACATAAAATTTTTGCCCAACTCTGGTTCCCAATCACGATGATTTTTCACAGTGATTCGTGATTTTCGTAATCACTTCTGATTGGCGGAGAGCATAGCTGTCCTTCGCGCAGGTCACAGAGCCATACCCTAACAAAATTGCGAGTTACATCGCATTTTTATCAAATTCATTAGTGGATTGCGGATTTTATGCATTTATGACAAAAAGGGGTATGCACAATTGAAAACAGCGGACATACTAAAAAGATTTGAGGTCGCCAGTGTATTAGTTTCACCTTAATAAGATAATTAAAAGAAGAAAGACATTTTTCCTTGGCTTGTATCTTACTTGCTGTATCTTGTAAATCAATGCAAACATCTTTTATTTTCTGCTATATTAAAAACATTTATTATTAGATTTGTGTTTTCTATAGTTGTTAAGCAATATCTTGTAAACCTTTGATATTTTGTAAACCTTTATACATAGCATACACACATACATATATGTATAAACATAAAGGAAATTATCTGCACTTTCATATTACGATTTGGAAATCGAGAATTAATTTAATCAATTTTTTTTTAAATACTAAACTAAGGTACGGAAAAGGAAATAGAATATTTTTTAGTTTTTATCATTAAATGAAGTAAATTTTAAATAGCCACCCCTTCGGGCTTTGAATCGAATCTTCGGGTTGTAGAAACAAATGAGACGATAATAAACATTGTCAAATGTGCGACACACCGGCATTCACATGGCGATAAGATGGCAACCCTGGTCGCCGTTCGGAAAACGCATTCGCGAGGAAAACCGGATACCTAAGTAAGCCAGACTCGATCGCACAATTATTACGGCAACGAGTGTGCCATTCAAAGTCTGATGATCGTCGTGCAACAAAGATCGGCCTCCACCGAAATTCCCACGTGAACATCATACGCGACCCATTTCGATCCCTTCGTGGCTCTCATATTAATTATAACAACGATTCTATTGCGTGGATGCAACAGACGTGGACGTAGACGTAATTGCAGCGGTATAACAAATGATCGCCTCGTCCACGGCCGTCTATAGTGCAGGCCGGAACATGTGGCAACACCGTGTACAGACAGGACATCAGTCCGATCAGCTGGTTCGTTCAACTAGACCATTATTATAATCTTAGAACATATGTACTTGTACAGCGTGTCTCAAAATTCCTTCAACATCCGGAAATGGGAGGTTCCCGAGATCATTTGAAGCAACATTTTCCTTTGCAGAAATGACGTCCGCGGCTTTGTTAAGGAGTTATTAACGAAAAGAAACGGACCAATCAGAGTTCGACGTAGACGCGTGTTGGCACAGTCGTGTTTTTCGTTAATAACTCCTTAACAAAGCCACGGACGCCATTTTCGCAAAGGAAAATGTTGCTTCAAATGATCTCAGGAATATATTTATGTTCGCTGTTGCACATCTTTGGTTAAATTAACATTATACGACCATTCCTTTTGAACTGTATATCACTGGAAAGTTCTGAAGTTTGCGATTACTTTTGTGTCTCAAAATTCCTTCAACATCCGGGAAGGGGAGGTTCCTGAGATCCGTGGCTTTGTTAAGGAGTTATTAACGAAAAACCACGATTGTGCCAACACGCGTCTAGATCGCGCTCTGATTGGTCCGTGTTTTTCGTTAATAACTCCTAAACAAAGCCGTGGATAACATTTTTGCTAAGGAAAATGTCGCTTCAACTGACGTCAGGTACCTCCCATTTCCGGCTGTTGAAGGAATTTTGGGACACTCTGTATTATTAGCTTCATCTCGAGGTAGTATTAATTATTGTAATTTTGAATTTTTTGAAGCTAAAAAAAATATAGTTTCCGTCTACAAACTTTGGAAACGAACCTCCCCGAGGCTTTTGCGACTACAGAGGATTTACTGTATATGATCTAACAATAAGATATACGACTGCATGTCATTTCAAATCGGACTGAGGCAGCGTTGCCAAATCTACGGAAGATGTCATTGAGCGAAATCTTCCACGAAGCGAGAGGCGTGTCCGTTGCAATTGAGGACCGCGGTAATTGGCCGGCGAACACCGAAATTACGCCTCCGACCAGCTTCATTTCGCCGATAATCCGTCCCCGCCGTGCTGTTTCAATGCCAGCCGGTGAAAGGGAGATCGACTGGTCAATTTCGTGCGTCCATCAAGATATCCCTTAGCCATTCTTAAGGAGCCGTAATCCGAAACATACAGCTTCGACTGTATCAAGTATAAAGTGTTGCAGGCCGAAGCCTACCAGCTGTCGACCTAGTTCTTTTTCGCTGTTTTACCGAACCACCCGATGCTTTGTATCGTAATGGAACAGGGTCATGGAACGGTTTTACTCTTGGCGCTTGTATCGACACGTTTGTACCATCGCTTCCGGTAGAATCCGAAGGATTGGACAGTTTCGTAGCGTCTGTAGAACGATATGACTTGGTGGAAGGTATGCAAGGTCAACTCGAACTGCAAACTCTTGCCTTTCACGTGTCACTCTCTTTAGGAATATAGAACGCCGTGTCGCGCCGTTACGCTTAATTCGAAGCTTCCTGCACGCATAAATAGTTCGGTATTTTATAATCTTTTTTCTTATTATTTTTCTTGGACGTTTGTGCAAGGTGTCCTACAAATATTCCTCCTTCAAGGTGGTGATTCCTAAGGGCAAACGCAGTAACTTTTTCCTTTGCAAGAATCTTCTCCGAGGTTTTGTTGAGGAATTATCGACGAGAAAAGACGGGCCAATCGCAGCGCGGCTACGACGGCTCGCGCTGAGTCGAGCGTTGGCATTGGCCGAGCCGGAACCCGTCCGTGCTCTGATTGGTTCGCGTTTTTCGTTAATAAGTCTGTAACGGAGCCGCGGAGAATATTTTCGCAAAGGAGGAACTTTATTCAAGTGACCTCGAAAACCCCTTTCGAGACGGTACAACATTTTTCGGACACCCTATATGTTCAGGTACATTTCAGAGGTTCTTATAAATGATTGAAAGAATTTACCTCCGCACGCCAGCGATAAAGCAACGTTGCGTGTCGCACTTGCATTACCATTTCTCATTTCTTTTCGACGGGATAAAAACTCGTTTGTTCGGACCTCAATGAGATTGTACGCTGCATTATCTTACCGTACGAATTCTCTGCTATTTTTTCGATTGTCCACCGTGTCGGTTTTCGCTTGCATTCTTCTTGGCGGGCAGCATTCTTTAATTGACCCCGCTTTCTATTTCTATGTAACAATCCGAAACGTTGTTACATCTAATTCGCAACTAACAGCGGGATCGCCGGTGACCTGGCCCAAATCGGGAGTATTATTGCAAAGACGTGATTAAACTATACCTGCACCCATGATTGAGAAATTCTTTTCCCGGCTTGACCAACTTTTTCTTCGCGCGTCACAATATCAGCTCTACATACATAGCATGCACCTATCGGGTTTAACGAGTTCGCTATATCCATTGCTCCGAAAAGGCTGATCTTATATAGCTCCCCGGCACGAACAGTGATATAAAAAATAACGATCTTGAAGTTGTATACAGTGATCGATGCGTTTAGTTAATCTCCACGTGCTGGAAAAACGTATTATCTCCAACTCCTAATTGAACGGTTAGTCCTGAATTAAATTTGGGTAAACTTTACTTTACCGGACTCAAAATTTGTGCCTTTCTCCTTTAAATTATGATGTATTTGGTATGTAATCCAGTCGATCTGTGCCTGGGGCGGCTGCAGATCGAAGTTTCGATCCTGTAGGATCAATGGTTCAGAAGTTATGATTGCATAAAGTTGAGCAATCTGCAGTGTTTTTGACAGGTAAGGGCGCCGCCATATTGGTTTGTAGTGACGACCGCGAGCCTCTTACCTAGCAGAACCGCTAGGTGATAGTTGGTTGGTTGGTGATAGGTACAAACCAATATGGCGGCGCTCTTACCTGTCAAAAACACTGAAAAATGCTCAACTTTAAGCAAGCATAACTCCTGAACCACTGATCCTACAGGATCGAAACTTCGATCTGCAGCTGCCCGGGTACAGATCTACTGAATTACATAACAAATACTTCATATTTTACAGGAGAAAGGCACAAATTTTGAGTCCGGTGAAGTGAAGAGCAGCCCAAATTTGTACAATTCAACGAGAATGTATTCAATACATTGAGGCAAACAAAATTGTCGATTATTCTCATATTTTTATAATCTCAGGATCTGAGAAAAAAGATTCTTCATAAATGGTAAAAATAAGAGCAATTCTCTTATATAAAATTTTCCAAATTATTTACTTTTGAAGTGGTATTCAAATCATAGAAATTCCCCGATAGATGTCGCTGTACGAGACACTCTTAAACATGTGAAAAACAATACAATAATTATTATTTCATTTTTTCTGGAAGCTGAAGAGGTGGCAACCCCGCGCGCAAACGACATCTTCGACTGCAACGTCGTCCATGAAGGTATTATCCGACCCAGCGATCGCTATCCATGATTTATGGAAGGCCGCGGTATGCGAATTCTTAATCACGCGAATAGTTCACCGGTGATCCTCTTATGACAATACAAACGGTACACTGGTTTCCATTTTTTAGTCTCTCACGTCCCGGGTTTCACGGACATCTTGATGCGCGGCCAGCTTCGCGAAGACATTTGCGTAATTAAACGAGGAATACGTGCGAAACTTTGATACGCATCAATCCGTTGAAGCACGCGAACCCACGCAACATTGTTCCGACTCTGAAAATTCTGCAAGCGGCGACACGAGCAACGCGCATTATCGGAACGAATTTGTTTCGTCGTCGGTTCGCAGATACGTAATCGACGTCTGCTGTAATTGCGAATGTTATAGTCACGCAGCCATCGTAGATGAAAGTCGAGTACCTACGCGCGCGTGTATTGTGCGCGCAAAGGAAAGCAAGTTTTATCTGGCTCGACAAACTGTCGCACCACGCCTTGCATCAGAATGTCCCGAGAGCCAACGCGGAATCACGAGATTGCGTCCGTTCGTATCGACGCTCCGCGTCTCGATATTTCGAGAATAAGTCGACAAACTTCGTCGATATACAGAATGTCCCAAAAGTGTTATAATTCCTTGTATAAAATGATTCCTAAGGTCATTTGAAATCACTTTTTCCTTTACGAAAATCTTCTCCGAGGCTCCGTTAAGGAGTTATGAACGAAAAAGAATGGGCCAATTGGATAGCGGCAACAATCCCGGCTCGGCCGTGATTCGCCCGAATTTTTTTCGTTAATAACTCTTGAACAAAGCCGCAGAGAAGATTTCCGCAAAGGAAAAAGTTACTTCAAATCACTTGAAGAATCACTGGGATTTGGGATATATCAATGGAATTTACGTTTGTTACACCGGCGACACAGGGCGAATACCATTCCATATTCAGCTTCGCGATAAGCGTAACCGAAACCTCCCGTAAGAATCCACGATAACGTAACCAATTAAAGAAACCGTTACACGAGACAAGATCAACGTACTTTCCTTTTCGGGTTGCATAACGCGCGCCCGCAAAAAGGAGTTTCAAATATTACATAAAATTACGTATATCGATCTCGTAATTTACCGCAATTCCGATCGAAACAGACTGTGAAACCAACACGCCCATAATAAGGATGATCTGAATCTCGGCGGTTCCCGTTACCAATTTGCACTGTCGCACTTCGAGAATTTTGTAAAATTCTGGAAAATTGTGTGTTCCAATAATAACATTTTTTAAAAAATTTATTGAACATATATGAGTACAAACCTTTAAAATTCTTCGAAGTAGGACCATTGGGCGTCGACACATTTTTTCCAGCGCGATTTCCTTGCTTCGTATGCTCTCTGAAAGGCGTTTTCTGGAACCTCTCGTAGTACCCTCGTCGTAGCCTCTTTGACGCGTTCTACGCTTTCAAAATGGCATCCGTTTAGCACATTTTTAATTTTTGGAAACATGAATAAGTCGGCGCGAGACGAGTCAGGGCTGTACGGGGGTTGAGCAAGTGTTGTGATGTCTTTTCTAACGCGGTTGACCCTTTGTTTGGGTCTTCTGAGCACTTCCAACTAAAAAGTACCGTTTACTGTTTTCCCCGTAGCCTATGGAATAGTTTTAGTGGGAAGTCCTCAACAAGGCTGCGACGAGGGTACTACGAGAGGTGTACAATCCTTGCGCATTCGTAATAACGTTTATTTAATAATCCAGCCCATTTTGGTTCTAATTGAACGGTTGGGGTTAGGGGCCCCGAAATTCTAATTTGCCCAAGGCCCCAACTAGTTATAACGCGCTACTGACAGTGGCGCATTACCCTATGGATAGGGATTACAATTCCGCGATGCGGGATCCCGCGTCATTAGTCCAGTCAACGAAAAATCGTAGAGGAAAATGGAAGGAACACAATTTTCAACTTTGGGACTTTGTTTGGACTAGTTAGGAGGTAAACATACTAAAAGTCCCCACTCCTAGGAGGTGAGCGGGTGCAGGGGGCACGTAGAAGATCCCTTTTTCGGTTTTCCGCTTATATTTCGGAAACTATGTGCCCCCTGCATCCCGCTCACCTCCTAGGAGTGGGGACTTTTAGTATGTTTACCTCCTAACTAGTCCAAACAAAGTCCCACAATTAAAAATTGTGTTCCTTCCATTTTCCTCTACGATTTTTCGTTGACTGGACTAATGACGCGGGATTCCGCATCGCGGGATTGCAATCCCTACCTATGGGCAACTTGGGCAAATGCCCGGGGCCCCAAGCAAAAGGGGAAGAAACCAAGATCCAAGATCCAAATTCTACGTTTTTCTCATCAAGTTATTTAGTTGGGGTCAGGGGCCCCGAAATTCTACTTTGCCCAAGGCACCAACTAGTTATAACGCGCTACTGGTGTAGAAGCTAAAGGGCATAAGGACGCGGGACCAGCCAACTGGATCGGAGGATGATCTGAATCTCGGCGGTTCGCGTTACCAATTTGCACTGTGGCGCTTCGAGAATTTTGTAAATCTCTGGAAAATTGTGTGGTTCAACAATACCGCGTAGTATCTTTTTTGTCTAGAAGCTAAAGGGTATAAGGACGCGGTTTTAGCCAGCAGGGGACCGATCGAGAAACGGATCAACTGGATCGAGGAGCCTAAAGCCTGAAGCCTGAAGCCTGAAGCCCGAAGCGAGGGCACGTATACGTGCACGCGTATTGTGAAAGGTGGGCATGGGCGGTGGTCCGTGGCAGTCTCCACGTATCAGGCATGCGTAACGTGCAATTCCACATGGGACAGTTCGCGATTAGAACAAGAGGTTGGTGAAAGATGCCAGCGAACGGTTCCTGTTATACCTACGTCTCCACATCCGGAATAATCTCGATTGTCCGTTTCTGACGTCAGCTCGGCTCACTAGAATCGCGTTTTCGCGGGGAACAAAGAAAGCCAACGTGTCCCAAGGCCGACTTAAATATAGAAACTTGAGCCGCGCGAACGATTGCGTTATACGCATTGACTGATTATCTCGAACGCTTTTGTATTCAATAACGTCGATCGATCTTGAATAGGATATTTCAACGATACGCGTCCAGTTTCTTTTTCTTTTTCTTCTTGTCACGGTGACTGTGCGGGTTCTTTCTGTTCTTCGATAGTTATGCGCGATCTTATGTAAAAACGCGTATCCAGGAAGTGACTCGTGATCATCTTTTAGCGTACAGGAAACTGTAATTTCGAGAAGACTCGAGGCGTTCCATTTTGCATCGCTGACGGAGACCGTCGCGTGACTCCCCGATTTACACAACTATGATATATTACTTTCTCTTTCCGCGCGCTTTGATTCGGCCCCGCGCGTTCGAACAATTGATTCCAGCGGTAGCTAGGAGGGCTAGTGAGCCCGGTTGAACTTTTCAGATACGGAGTGTACAATAATTACACCCGGTGACATTACCAGATATAATTACCAGGGTGAGTCTCGTAACATGACGACTTTAAATGATTCTTGAGTTATCTTTTGTGACTAATCCGGGTACTGGCAGAGGCCGTCCCTTCATCCGGCGACTCTGGGTAAGGACACTGGAAGAAAAAGAAAGTTAGGTGGCTACGAATTTCACGGTTCAAACGGTGCTCTTTAGGGTTTCATAACTCCCATGATCGTTTCCCGTGATTACAGGTCAACGTCGACTACAGAAGCGCGTTACAACGGCGGCAAGCAATTTTTCCGCGAGCAACAACGACGACGAAACGACTCGTCTACAGCTAGCAACGCGGCCTCGGAAATTCTGCTAACGCCGGGTCAATCTCTTGCGTTCGAACGTCGGTTTAAGGTTGGTTTATCGTAGCCAGTCCGAGCTAGTCCGGCAGCACTATACTACATACCCTGCTTTTGTATCCAGTATTTTCCAAAACGCTAAAATACTGGATACAAAACCAGGGTAATAATATAGTATCCACACTGGTGCGTTACCCCATGGGTAACTTGGGAAAATGCCCGAGGCCCCAAGCAGAAGGGGTCCCCGAACCCAAACCAAGATCCAAGATCCAAATTCTACGTTTATTTTTAGTTAGGGTTAGGGGCCCCGAAATTATACTTTGCCCAAGGCCCCAACTAGTTATAACGCGCTACTGACAGTGGCGCATTACCCTACGGGCAACTTGGGCAAATACCCAAGGCCCTAAGCAAAAGGGGGCCCTGAACACAAGCCACGATCCACGATGCAAATTCTACGTTTTTCTCATAAATTTATTTAGTTGGGGTTAGGGGCCCCGAAATTCTACTTTGCGCAAGGCCCCAATTAGTTATCCCGCGCTACTGAGTATCCAGTATTTTCCAAAACAATAAAATACTGGACACAAAACCAGGGTAGTAAGGTTCTGTCCGACTGGCCCGAATTGGCTACGATAAACCGAGCTTTATCCGCCGCGAAGATACAAGCACGTCCAGAAACGCTGCGAGGAAGTTTCACCTACAGGTGCCCCAGATAATTGCACAATGCATCCGATGGTCAAAGAGCGCGGATGAAATTCCTGGGTGTGGCGGCAACCACTGCGAAAACTTCCACGGTATGGTATATATGTATGTAGGTGTGTATTATGTATGGAATATGTATATATGTGTGCCCCCTATATGTTTGCAGTGGTACGGCATCCGTAGCGTCCGAGGCTTTCGTTTATGCGGACAAGGCCGTTCATTTCGGTGAGCAGAACGGTGTATTAAAAACTCTGGACTACTTTTACTTTCGCCATGGGAATCGAACGCGGGCGCGTCGTTACACCGAACGGTGAAAAAGTTACGGTTATGCTGCAGCGAGGATTATTGCATCATGGGGGAGCTTCATTCCCCTCGGGGATGTCATAAGGTGGGAGGGGGCCGGGTGGCGTTCGGTTTGAGATCTTGACGCACTCCCCAATTAACTTTTTTTTTTGTTAAGGGTGTGGTGGAAAAAATACATTTGCGTACACCTCAGAAGAGGGTAGTGTGGGAGTCAGGGAGACGGATGGTCGGTGTACCTTACTACCCACTGAAAA
The DNA here is from genome assembly GCF_051020765.1 of Lasioglossum baleicum. Taxonomy (NCBI): domain Eukaryota; kingdom Metazoa; phylum Arthropoda; class Insecta; order Hymenoptera; family Halictidae; genus Lasioglossum; species Lasioglossum baleicum. The sequence goes on from NC_134938.1 coordinate 12,721,544, forward strand.
ACAGTCCACGCCCAGGACGGTCAATTGACCGGCCCTCTACAACGACTACACTTGGTTCGAGATGTGATGAACACTATGGGCCCCACCAGTAATGCCAGAATCGTGGTACCGTGGAACTAACCCCCACTATGACCTACTGTTACCCCTACTTTCCTTTTCCAACGCGTTCACGCGCTAGGAAAGTAAAGTAGAGGCAACAGTAGGTCATAGTGGGGCCTGGTGGGGCGATGGTTTAATACCACGGAACCACGATTCTGGCATCAGTGGGCCCCACTGCATTGGTGCCAGATGAGGGGAATCACGGTGAGATGATGTACCCCCTCTTTGATGACCAGAGTAATATGTGACACGTTGCGACGGGCATTGAGTTTGTGCGCATGGTGCTGGAAGGGGATAGTGGAAGGGGAAAGGAGGAGAGTACATACGCTCACTATGGTGCAGTTAGTGGGTATACCCCGCCATCAGGCGCCCGGGGGGGGGGAGGCCCCGCATGTCGTCGGCCTCGTATGAAAACTGAGTTTGAGGGTAATGGTTCAGCGATAAGTTGTTAGGTGGTAGCGCTACAATATCAGAATTTGAAAACTGCGCTGTAAAGCAAAATAGTTTCGCTTTAAGGGTCTGTTCATACTGGAATATTTCCGACCGGATATATCCGACCAGACAGATATTTTTCAATACTTTTTAATGGAAGTATGTAGACCTACCGTAGGTCTACATCCGGTCGGAAATATCCCAGTATGAACAGACCCTAAAATGTTTTCTTCCCCTCCTGAAAATTTACTTTATCGGACTTTGCAATTTTCCCCGTCTCTCCCCCATGAAATGGAAACAACAGATCGGATGAGTTTTTTTCGCAAACACTTTATTACAGTCTATATTAAACAATCGTCGAATAACGAGGACAGCGCGTAAAATCGTGTTAATACCACCACACAGACACAAGTGCAATATTCATACCACGATCTCTCCTCCGACCTCAGAGTTTTACAATGATCATGCCAGAACAAATTGCATCGCCCAGCTTCCGATCGCTACACCCTGGTCGGCCGTGTGTGCAATCCTGAAAATATTCAGACGCGGAAAGTATTTACAATTCTAATCGACTCGTCGCGATATTATGCAGACTGGTTGACGTTTCTGGGGTCGAACGCGTCGGGTGTCGGGACGGGTCGTTTACTTGCATCATTCGATCGATATCTCGCGAAGGCCGCCAGATGTTATTCCAACATCGCGAGATTTTTTACGATCCAGTCAAGTTCACCCATGACTGCATTCGTAATTGCCAGCGACGCGATGATTAACGCTATCGGCATTCCACTTCTCGCGCGCATACTGCGCAAATTGTTCACCCCGTCGATGCCGGCCACGCGGAAGAATTTATGCGCGGCTCAACCCTTCCGCGATCGAACGGTCTCTTTTTCGAAATTCATTTCTGTTACCAGGTGTGTCAAGTTGACTGCGGACATTCATGCAAAATCAAGATTGTAGCCAATTACAATGAATTTTTTATCAACAATTTTAAAAGATTAATTAATTTTTGTACTGCTTTAAATTTCGCCTACTTGAAACGAGTTCCGCAATCGACTGATAGCCTAGTGCTTAATTGAGCCCACAATTATGAACGTGGCCTAAGTCAAAATTTAAAAAGGTTTGAATTATCACTTATTTCACATCGAATTATTTTAAGCTAAATTAATTCTTGATATTGTCAAAATTGATCCGTTTTGAGTGCTTACTTTTAATATGTACTTTAAATTTTAAATATATCCTTTCCCTTTAAATATCTCGAAATAAGAAATATATGACTCGGACCACTTTCATAATTATGGGCACAATTATCGTTTGAGATCAATGATTAATTTAACAATGATAATTATTTTCTGAAGCTACGCGTGCTTTACACCGTTCGACCTTCAATTCAGGCCTGGCCAACTTGCGGCTCGCGAGCTGCAGACTCCTCATCCCACTCCTGTGTCAAAGATCCGGAATAGAAGGAGGTTGGACATCGAGGTAGGGGAAACATGAAATAGTTGACAGTGGGAGAACCGCTACACTGGCAGTGGGATTTGTGAAGCAACAGCAGGGAAGAAGTTAGCCGGGCCCGTTGCTAGTCGATCCGTTTAAAATTTCAGCATGCGAAAGGCGATAAGATACAAACTAGTATCTTCCACCGCAGAGAAGTAACCGGAGACGCAACGTTTTGAGCATTAAGTCAGAGAATGCTAGAAGAGCTCGCGCTAGAGACACGTACAAGCGAGTGATGAAAGCTTAAGAGGTAGAGAAACAGGTAAAAAAGAGCGAAAGAGAGGTAGAGTTTCACGGAGGAACTACGTTTAAAGATATAACCAGTGCAAGATAAGAGCCACGATAACTGTACCACGGTTGTACGAGTGCGTATCGAGCATGCGAAATGCGAGATGACTTGGTGTCACCTTCTGATGGTTAAATATTTGCGCATTCGATGATGTAACAAAATCCATGTTGAGGTATTGAACAGCTTCCGAACGGTCAGGCTAGCTTGCGGCTATAGATGGCCCGATTAGCGCGAGCAGCACGAGAGATCCTTTGACGATAACGACAGAGCTCGCTGACGAGTCCTGAACGTGCGAGCGTGTGTCGATGAGTTTTAAAGAATTGAACGAAGACGCTCAACTGGCCCTAGCTGAAGATCTACAGAAGAAAGGTGCGCCGTGATTTGGCGCGAACAACGCATTATTTACACGTGGTTACGCTAGATCGACCGAGAGAGGAAGATGTCTATCGCCTGTAGTTAACCGTGTAAGAGGCTAACCCGGCATTGGGATCAGCATTGGGTGCCGGGCGACCTTGAAGTCCACTTTGCAGCGGAGCAGCTGGGTAAATAGATCGCTGCTGTTGGCCCTGATATTGCGGTTGGTACTGAGATCGGTAATGCGGTTCGTATTCCGGTTGGTACTGCGGCTTCGGCTGGTACTGCCGCTGAGGCTGAGGCTGAGGTTGTGGCTGCGGCTGCGGCTGCGGCTGCGGCTGCGGCTGATACTGCAGTCGAGGGGGATACCTGAAGCACCGGCAAACAGACCCTGTCTGTTAATTCCGCTGATTATTTCCCGCGAGTTAAAGAGTAACCGGAGAAGTTGAGCAAGTCACGTTCTTCCTTGCACTTTCCAATGAGATTCACTTGACATTTGCGCGGCTCACCGCTACGCTCTTGCTGTTCGGAGAGTTCCCTCGAGGGAACATTCTAGTCTAGAACACCGGAGGTACGTTCTTTTTCATTCACGCCCGTTTCAAAATCGAAATAGACAATCAACAGCAACTACAGGGTGTTCCATCTGGCCCAAGTATAGTTCTCGGGCGGTACTAACTATTCTCGACAAAACGGGGAGGCTACCGGGGTCAGTGGAAGGAAGAGTCTTAGAGGGTTCTCTCAATTTGGGGAGCCCCTCACTTGGTGTTACGATAACCTGGAAGACCTCCCTTCACATGACTCGATAAGAAAAAAGGTCCCCCATTACGAGGTGGCATCTTAAAGGTCCTTGCTCACTAGCCCGTACCGCCGCATGACCGTCGTGGCGAGTGAAATACAAAGAAGAAACCCAAAACGGCGTAGGCGGTCAGGCGGCGGTGCGTTTTAGTGAGCGACGACCCCTAGAGTTAAACGTTCAAGACAACCCACCTGGGAGGAGTGTAGATCGGTGCTGGAAGCGGTCGTGGTGTCTGCTGCTGAATGGGTTGCCGAGGGACAGGCGCGTAGCGTTCCCCGTTGGTGAATCGAGGATCGGTGTAGTAAACCGAGGGATCCTCTCTGTATTGTCCGTCGTCTTCCGGTTCGTTGGGGTTGGCGATGCTGTTCCCGGTTAGGGTCGGCGGGGGGACGTTTATACCAGCCCCGGCCGGCTCGAAACCGCGTCTGGACGCTCCGTATTCGACCTCGCGGATGCTTCCGGTGTCGTCAACAAATCCGTACTTGCCGTAGACCTCACCGGTCGCGTATTTCGACTCGATCTTGTAGGAGCCGTCCGCTGCCTCGTAGCCGTAGCTGTAGCTCCCATCTTCGTTGTGTCTGGAAATATACGGAATGAATAGCAACAAAATTGGTTAACGAGACCCCACTCGCTAGGTTCTCCCCACCAAACTAGGTAGGTCAGTGTCCCCAGTGTCCCCACTCGCGTTGGCAGAGAGGGGGTGACTGTGTTCCCCTCAATTCGAGTCAATTCCCCTGATGTGGCGACACTGTTGCAGGAGAAGGTTGGGGAAATTGGTGCACTCTGGTACCAGGGGCGGGAAACAAGTGGCCCAGGCCTACTGTACAGAATGCTACGCCTCGATGTTGCGTCACAGGTTTCCGAGAAATTACAAAAACGCGTGAAAACCGACTATAATGATGGACTGCCTATCGCACACCCGAGGTAAAGCATGTGTTTGGCCTTGATATTGCGGACAAATGAATCCCCTTGCGAAACGACACGCCCATTCGAGGGTTGAACGCGGCGTCCGCAGTCGCAGATTGCTCAACCGCCACTTTCCATAAATTACGCCACCTGGCGCGCTTCCACGCAGCCAACTAATTTTCACAATTTCCTTAGCGATCGTAGACACCGGAGTCGAATAAAATGTAAGAATGAAGCGAGATGGTAAACCGCACTTACTTGTTGATTTGTTTCAAAATGGGCACCGGTGTGGTCACTTCGTACTGATTGTGCTGAGCGAGCGCAAGGCCACCGCAAAACAAGAGAGACAGTACCTGGCGACAGAAGTTTGCATAAAACGGATTGGCACTCGAATCACTTTCCAATAACCTCGTACGTGATGCAAAAATTCGCAGCGCCACGGTTGCGCGTTTGACATTTCCACCTTCGCGGAGGCTTGATCGAAGGAGAAGACATTTTAGTAAACAAAGATTTAGTAAACAAAGACGGCTCAAGCACATCCGAAATTATTCCGACCTCTCCGCGTCCTGTCGATTGTGTTTATTTATGTCACGAGTCACTGTGCGCGTGTCGCTGGCGTAAGGTTGCGCGTGTATACATGTAGCTCGAGAAAACTCAAATGCCACTTCCGCTGAACCGTGTCGCCGAGCAACCCAGCCCGTTTATCCGGCACTGATCTTAACTCTATAACGTTGCGTTTTCACTTTGTTTAACAATCTAGGCGCGCGGTGAACAATGTATTAATAATATAAATCTCGGAAAAAGTCTAGTCACTCCAGGCTTAATGATGCAAAGTGTTTAACCTAGCTGGTTAACGGTTCAAAGTGTCAGTAAACAATGCTAGGTTTTGGGGACTGTGATTGTTCTTTAGCGCGGTTGATGGATGCCACTAGTTTATGGAGATTGGTGCAACGTCTGGTCCCGAAATATGAACTTGGTTCGACGGTGTAAGAACGAGAAAAAAGTCGAGGAGTACTCACGGGAAGTCGCATGTCTGGTGGCTGATGAGGCAGACGCGATTGTATTATAGGATCACGTTACACCGGCCGCGACTCAACTTATATAGGTCCCCTTCGGGAGCGGTGGCGGCGGCGGGGCCCGCCCATGGGCCCGACCATGGGCCCGACCACCGCCTCAACCTCGCGGCAATCCAACTGCGCGAGTTCACCGCACCGAACCGCAACTTTGAACATTTCTACCGCACCAATTTTCAGTCGCCGCGGAGCATGACCTGTCTCCGGTTTTCAGTTTTCGATTTTTCGTATGCGCTCTCAAACGTAAACAGCTTATTTACTTTACTTGGCAGGGAATAATTAAACATTAGTAGTAAAACCGTCATTTTACGCAGGGCTGTTCTAAGATATTTGGCACCCATGGGATACCAACAGTAATGCGCCCCTCTTTATAAGAAAGTAGACGGGAGGGGAACCGGGAGCGGGGTGACCGATAAAATTTTACAAAAAATCAGAACTATATAGAAACAGTTAATATATTCAATTTAAATTGCTGTTTCGGAGTTATAGCTGATTTTGCCCTGTGGTTAGGGCGGCCCTGATTTTAGGCAGAACCTCTCCAAAAAAAAGCAAACAGTTCCAAGATTTGCAAATATTTGATTGTACTTATACAGATGGCCAACGGAACGGGATACTTCTTGATAATACAAGAGAACTTCTTGACATTTATAGCGAGCATTAAGGGCATTATAACGTTCAGCAGAGTGAAATATACGCTCCTTTGGCAATCTTGCAACTCGAGCGGTCGATTCGTGAGAATCAATTTCTGCAGAAACAGCTTTCACGTTTAGACACATCTTTTGAGACTATACTTTCGTGTTGCGCAACATGCCATTTTCCTTTTCTTCGGCAGCAGTGCCTAGTACAAAAATGTTCTTCGTATTCATTAATTATCTATTAACCTTCAATTACTCGCAATCCACTTTCTACATAACTGGAGACCTTTACATCACTCCAACATAAATAAATTTTTATTCAATGAAATAATTACTTTAATGCAAAATAGATATTTGCTAGTGTTGTCGATACCTTTGTTTATACTTGAAACACTAAATTTAAAGCTTTGAGATTGTAATTACTATATGCGAGTAATTAAAAGTTAATTACATTTTAGATATTGTACCTACTACCTGGAAGTATATTTATTTACACATATTAAAACGGACATTCTTATCTAATAATTACATTCCTTAAAAATTAAATAAAATTTTAAAACGGGAAAATTTATCATCGACCCCCAATACATCCCTGGAATACTGTAGACCAGTGATGAGCAACCCGCGGCTCGCGGCCCGGATCAACTACAAGCGAATTTAAATTTAAAGCCATCAAACCGAAAATCCGATGACACTTTCTACCTGGATCTTAAAGCGATAAATTCGCTGGAGGGACCGCAGCATAAACACAAATTGAAGCTGACCACGCAACAAAATATTTAATATTGGATTTCCACTTTTGGTTCACTACAGTCCGCGGGTTGCTCATCACTGCTATAGACTCTTTTCAAACTTCTATCGACCCCAAGGTGCCCACCTCGACCCCGTTGGAAACCTCTGGTTTACATTAGGTCCGCTCGTGGTGCGACCGACCTGCCCTCTGCATGAGGGCAAGGTTTGGCCTCGATTTGGCGTAGGAGTCCGCCTGCAAAGTTTGCACTCAAATATGCTAATGCGGAAAAAGATGGGTGGGAATTGAACAAGTTTTGATGTAAAATGCATAGCAAATCCATAGTAGATTGCTTGCGAGTATTCGACGGGTGGAGTTCACGACTTGTAAAACCGAGGAGCGATTTCCGAGCGGTCGTGATTGAAATGCGTTTGTCGCGAAGGTGCCCAGTTGCAGTGAAAGTAAGAAAGGACGGTGCTCCGGAATTTGTATTCACGGAATGATAAACGGGTCGATCGAGGAGAGCGATGTTTTCGTTACGATGCATTCGGAAGAGCCCCGGTGTGTTCGTCCGTCGAAGGGACACGGGCTTATTTCGCTTACGCAACCCCGTTACGTGGGACACGATCGGATATTAGCGTCAACGTTCCCTGCTACTGTAACGCGTGCGTTCACTTTCGTTGTTTTCGCCTGTAAACATCCTTCGCTCGTACTTGCCAGTCGACAGGACTGACATTGTTCGGCCGGCTTGCTACGGCGCGTCACACATTTCTAACGTTCCAATTCCTGTGTCAGACTTCCCCGTTATATGCATACAGGGTGACCCGCGAATCGCGTCATCGGCCATAAGAAAGCGAATTTATCGAACTGTGGCGGGTTTAACGGTAAGCGGACTAAGCGGCCGCGTGAGGCCCCGGGGTAACATAGGGCCCCGAATGCCATAGGGCCTCACATACCATAATCAATATCATAAGCGCCGAATGCCATAGGGCTCCGAAAACCATAAGGCCTCGAATATTATAAGGCCCCGAGTACCAAAGGGGCCCCGAATACCATAGGGCCCCGAATACTATAGGACCCCGAATGTCATAGGGCCCCGAATACTATAGGACCTCTAATGTCATAGAGCCCCGAATACTATAGGGTCCCGAATACTATAGGGTCCCGAATACTATAGGGCCCCGAATACCATAGGGCTCCATATACCATAAGGCCCCGAATTTCGCAGCTTTCATTTTTTTACAAGTTTATTAGAGTTTTCTTGCAACTTTTAGTTCTAACTTGAGTTCGAGGCCCCAAAATTTTTACCGCTTCGGGCCTCAACTTGACTCGAGCCGCCACTGGAACAGAAGTATTCGATAAAATTGCTCCAGGATTTCTTCGTAGCAAAAACATACAAATGATAGTTTATTGCAACAGCCCGCTGTACTATCTGATCATTCGCACTCGAGACTATTAACTCGTGACGTACGCGGCCGTTAGTTAAGATCGGAATACCTAACAAATGAAGACAAATAGCGTACCAGTGTTTGGAAAGTCTCGATAAAGGATCGAGGAACATTAAAGGTAATCGCCGTGTATTAGTTTCCCAGAGGCAATAAATAATTGTATCAATTCAGAAGTACAAGGTGTCTCAAAAATGCACTTCCTTGAAGAGGGTAATTCCTCAGGTTATTTACAGTCACTTTACGGAAATGTTCTCCGAGGCTTTGTTGAAATGATCTTAGGCAAATGACCTTGGGACCCACTATTTTCAAGGAAATACTTTTTTAAGACACCCTGTACACTGTCCGACTAATTTAAAGAAATGAGTAGATTCCAGGGCTAGTGCATCTTCTTATAGAACAATTTTTTTTTAAATTGCATGCAATGCATTTTTCTGTTTGCGGTTCTGCATTATCGACTTTGTGGGAAATGTTCCGATACTAGATCCAGAGGTAACGTTGTCGCATTCGGTTAAGTCAACGATTAAGCTCGACTTTTGTGTCTTGTTTTTGGCAATTACGCGTTGATCAAAGCCGGAAATCGTGCCGCGAAAGTGCACGGCATATTAAGTTTATTATGTTATGAATCGTTATCGTTCGGGACTCGGTCGGTTACTCTGAAATCAGTTCAGTTCGCGTACCGTAAGGTAACGACACTCTGCTGCACTGGAACGATGATGGCTTTCACCGGAGACGAGGACAAGGTACGCTTACACAAAATAATGCAATAGAATACAACTGCAGTTCCATTTTATAGTCATTTTATGTACTGCAATACGTATAAGAATAAGAAGATACATGTGTGGTTATAAGAGTTAGAAGTAAGATAGTTTTTAAGGTAGAAATATACAGTTATGAGCAAAACTAATCACACACACTTTAAATCAGAATAACTTTTTTATGATTGGACCAAATGACTTCAATTTCTCTGTAAGGCTAGAAGAATTAGTTTAGTAAATGGCGTCTAAAAAATCTGTTGAAAAGATTCATTTGGTCGGAATTGTGAAAAACAATGGTAAAAATTTATTCTTAAAAGACATGTTTGGTCAACTTGCATAAATTATACATATACGCTTCGAAAATTTCATTGAGATTGGTTTACGAGTTATAAACGATCAAAATTTATGATCGTTCATAACTCGTAAACTAATTAACCAATTTCAATGAAATCTTCGGAGCGTGTATGTATAATTTATACATGTTGTCCAAACACATCTTTTAAAAATCAATTTATACCATTGTTTTTCACAATTCCGACCAAATGCATTTTTTCGACATATTTTTTAGACGTCATTTACTAAACTAATTCTTCTAGCCTTACAGAGACATTGAACACATTAAATACGAATATGTATTGTGTCCCATTTGCAAATGGATATCGCCCGAACAATGAGATGATTAACGAACCATAATCGGTTAATTAGTTATTGTTTCAGAATTAATGTGAAAACCGAAATTGGGTTAAAATCCCGGATAGTTCTTTTGTAGTGTATATTAATTTACAGTCTGACTAAAGAGTACTTATTCTACTGCAGTGGGTGTGCTAAATATTTATAGAGGGGGCGCCACTAATTAGGTCGAAATTAATTTAATATCTATTTACACAAATAGTCTCTCTATTTGAATAACAAAATAGTTGTTGCGATACTAGTTGTACCGGTTGTCGGTCGTGTACTCGCCCCTGATGCATGTTTACACGTTTGCATCGGTGCTGCGTTACAGCAGATGTAGCCTATACTCAGGGGCAAAGGAAATTAATTGTGCGGTCCCTAATTAATCACCAGGACATTATTTAATCGAGGATACGCGTGCAATAAGAGCGTGGGATTTGCCAAGTCCTTTTTTGAAAATAGATTAATGGTCAAGTAAGGATAAAACAAGATAAACAATGGGATATTTTAATACGGGGTTTTCACGTTGCAGATCTTCGTCGAGAGACTGGGATGCCGGAGTTCTCGTGACCGTAGACAATCAATCCAGCCATTTGTTGGGTTAATTCACAAATCTCGATTAGCGGAGGCATTCATGGTCTCGACGAGTATTCTTCGCGGCAGTGGCGCGGCCGCTCTCGGACCCACTGCATGATATACGAAATTGAAACGTCACATAAAACAGATTAAACCGACGTATAATGAAAGGGCAATTATGGCGGAGGCGCGCGCGCTCGCGCGTTTCGCTTGCATTATCGTTGCGCACTCGAATGCGCATTTCTTTCGGCTGGACCGCGACGGCCAGGCAGTAAATGTCAATGCGTCGTCGTACTAAAAAGTTAAGCGGTCGTGGTATGCGGTTAGGGACCCATTTTTGGAGTGGGTGTCGTTAGGGGAAGAGAAAAAGGACCGGCTGATCGAAATTTTTTACGACTCCACTCCCTTTCGACCGTTTCTTTTCGTCGACGGAAACCAGTCGAAGGTTTAACCTTCTGCCCAGGCAATTACAGGGCTTGATAAAGTAGGCACACCTCCGGGCCAAAAATATCACATCAGATTTTAACACGCGGTAGAGAGACTCGACTATTCGAACCTCGTTTATCCGAATATCCGCCGTGTCGTTTCGCTTTAACAGCCTCGATTAGTCGAGTCTTCTCGCGCTTTCACGCAGTTTCGCAATCCGTAAAGATCATTAACTCCGTAGAAAGTATTCAAACGATGGCGAAACAATTACATCTTTAGTTTCAAGGTCAAGGTCAATTTTGCGGCAACTTCTTTTTACAGATGCGATTTTTTACACATGGGTGCCGAGACCGAAACTTTCTTTACACCCTGTACCATTCTTCATCAATTAAAATGAAATTATAATTTACAAGGTTACATGCAAAAATAATAAAAGGCATTTTTTTAAACTTTTTTATTTGGGCCCTTAATGGAAATTTAAAATATATATATATATATATATATATATATATATATATATATATATATTGTAGATCTATGTTAGTTATACACATACTGAAGATTTCATCGAAATCGATTGAGACACACGCGAGATACAAGCGTTTAAAAATGGTGAAAATCGTAGTTTTTGCATAAAGTCCACAGAATCCTTCATCTTCCGATGCTTGTCGTTTCTGTCTGCGACGACCGATTTCGATGAAATTTTCAGTATGCGTATAACTAACATAGATCTACAAAACATATATTTCAAATTTTCTTTTTATGTAACTTTTTATGTAACTTTGTAAATTACAATTTTTGGAAATTTCTTTTTGCACATCATTCAGTAAATCAATGCTTCTAATCGCTTACAATACATCAGGTCGTTCGGTTCAATTACAAACTGTTATTCTGTTTTAAAGGTTGTACGAACACTTTTGTGGGCCACTGTAAATAAGTAAATTTCGCCGAGAGGACGTTGTTCGCAAGAGTTCACTACTCGTTGATGATAGCACTAACCGGAGCTTCAATGATTGTGGTGGTTAGCTTTCGAATCAAGGATGAATCATGGCATTGGAGCGAGCTGGCCGATCGGCTCAATTTCGCTCGAATTATTTTGTCCCGTATATCATAATCGAAAGCCAATTATTGTTCGCGCCAGTATATTCAGATTGCGATCAAATTGCACCTGCAATTGAATGCGGTCGGGCTTTGGAGCAAATAAAGGCGTAGCTTTGTTCGGCTGATGCGGTGGCGTGCATAAATCAGCCCCCCCCCCACTTAATGATTTAAACGCGTAAGGTACCACGGCAATTAGCGGTTCCTTGTGTGCTGAAGAAGGTGTCATTATTAAGCACACGCAGAAGAGCACAAGAGTACCGGTAGATTTTAAGCGAGAAGAATGTGTGGAATTTTCGATGCTGGGCGAGTGACTTAGGAGAGTGGGAGTGGGCCTTAGCGAAGTGGGGCAAGTGACATTACTTTATACTTTATAACTATACAGTTTGGGGTAAAACTGATCACACACACTTTAAATCAGAATAACTTTTTTTATGAATGCACCAAACGACTTGAATTTCTCTGTAAGGCTAGAAGATTTAGTTTAGTAAATAACGTCTAAAAAATATATTGAAAAAATGCATCTGGTCGGAATTGTGAAAAACCATAGTAAAAATTGATTTTACGACTTTTTTAGTGGTTCGATAACGACAGTTTATAAGATGCGTTTGGGCAAATTGTATGGATTATACACGCTCCGAAAATTTCATTGGAATTGGTTAATTGGTTTACGAGTTATAAATGATCAAAAGTGGTAGAAATTGCAAGTTTTCAAGATTTTCGAACTTTTTGCCACTTTTGGTCGTTTATAACTTGTAAACCAGTTAACCAATTTTAATGAAATTTTCGGATCGTATATGTATAATTTATACAAGTTGACCAAACACATCTTTTAGAAATTAATTTTTACCATTGTTTTTTCACAATTCCGACCAAATTCATTTTTCAAACATATTTTTTAAACGTCATTTACTAAACTAATTCTTCTGGCCTTACAGATAAATTGTTGTCGTTTGTTCCATTCCTAAAAAAGTTATTCTGATTTAAAGGGTGTGTGATCAGTTTTGCTCCTAACTGTATATTGGGTTGGCAAGAAAATAATTTCGGCATTTTAAGGTGAAACGGAGCCCAATTATTTTATTCAAGCAACGAACTTTAATGAATAAGATATTTTCCCTTTTGTTCGACGATCTTTTGCCAAAAAGAATAAATAAGAAAATATTTTAATTAAATTTTTATTCAGGTTCATCGCTTGAATAAAGAAGTTCGGTTTCACTTCACATTAAAATACCGAAACTACTTTCTTGCCAACCCAATAGATAACTAACTTCTAAACTAATCATTTTGCCACATACATAGGCTAATGCCTTTTTTTGGAGAATAAGAAGCTGCGTTGATTGGTGCACAGGAAAATATACGGTCCCGTTTAGAGAATTGAAGTTGACCATCAAAAGTCCTTGAGGCGTCCACTATCCTTTAACCAAGCGAAATAAATTGATTTTTATTTAGTAATAAATTTGGTCTTTCCAGTTTATAACTTCCAGAGCAACCAGTTAATAAATTTGGTCATTCCAGTTTCGGTTTCATTCATTAAATTCTCTCGACTTTTTGGAAAATTATTCGGAACGGCACTCAGCCTGTTGATAGAATATGTATCGAAATAAAGATTCGATATTTTCTCGCAAAAAGCACCTTGATAACGTCGATAATGGCGAAATAAAACGACGTGGAACCAGTTGTTTTGACTGGTTTGGTAGTTCCAGCGTTGAGAAACGAGTTGATAAAGCGAGAATCATCAGCCCGATGGTGAACCGAATCCTCGTGAGACGACGTCGCATAGTTCGGCCGACTATTTACACGCGATACGCCCACAAACGAGACGAACATCGACCCGAGCGATAGAGAAAAATGCCGATTTTTCTCGATGAGTGGACCCAAACAAATGAATTTCCGCACCGAACTGTTAATGCCTCTTAATCTGATGGGCCTCTGTCGCAGTAAACACGCATGTCGATTCGTTATTCGTTTCGAGATCGAGCATTTGCATCGAAATTATATTACAAGTGAACGCGAATCTCTCCCAGACATCGGACGGGAACAAGTAATCGATTCAAATGAATTTCCATCGGGCGTATAAACAATACTATAAGCATGTGAATACGTACTTACAGTACGAGCGTCGATTATCCGAACCAGTGAATGAGACATCTCGAAAGGACAGCCTCCGATGGTTGAAAAAAGGTTAAAATTTTAGAGTGCTATAAATATATAAAATTCCTTCAACATCCAGAAATGGGAGGTTCCTGAGATCATTTGAAGCAACATTTTCCTTTGCAAAAATCGCGTCCGCGGCTTCGTTAAGGATTTATTAACGAAAGAACACGGACCAATCAGAGCGCGACCTACACGCGTGTTGGCACAATTGTGTTTTTCGTTAATAACTCCTTAACAAAGCCGCGGACGCCATTTTCGCAAAGGAAAATGTTGCTTCAAATGTTCTCAGGAACGCATGCCCGGATGTCGAAGGAATTTTGAGACAACCTGTATATTGATAATAAAGGAGGTATTTTTCACGATCGTACTTTTTTGAAAATAGTAATTATTTTTCACGGCGCACAGTTTCGATATAACCTGTATATTTTTTGACTCCAGTATACAGGGTGCCCATCTCAGGGTGTTACACGGGATATCTTTTTATCCATCGTATTTAGAAAAAAATACTTCCAATGAAATTTGTATGGTTTTCAAAACTCTATCGAAAGGTGCTTTTCTTTAATATTTTATTTTACGCGTTGAAGGTTATTTTAAGGTCAAGTTCACTTTTTTTAAAATGGAAACATAATGGTTTCATTACACCAACTTATTCTATGAGAAAAAACAAGTAAGTTTCATTTGAAACGTTTTTTCATTCGACAACAACTTTTCAACTTATTCAATGGTAAAGACACCCCAGAAGAAGTCCTGATGTGACGCCATTAGACTATGCCTGAAACCAGAATAAAATTTTATTTCGGTTTAAAGGAAGCGCTACAACACACATTTTTATCAGAATGAGTTCAGAATCGCACGTGTCGAACACGAAATTGTAAAGCAAGGGTACTGACAGAGAGGGGGTAACTTTTCTCTCTCTCTCCTTGATTCGTGCCCCCTCCCCTCATCTCGTTACAATCTTTAAAATTTTTCAAAATGTGTACGCATTTGCGAATATGGTCAAATTCTAGTGAAAGCACGGCCCAAGAGAAATATCTAGGACAGACGGTGGTCGTGCGAGCGACTGAACCCGAAAACAAAATTCCTGGCACTTTTTCCCGGGGATAGGGCGTCGCTGTTTGTCGCACGAAAATTAACATGTCGTTCCCGGGAGCGAAGGATACAATCTAGAGGGAAACCAACGATCCAGTTTCTTGACGCCGGTGTCTCGTATAATTTGAATCGTCCTTTACGGCCGGGAAGAGACACTCGGGGATTTGCATTTTTCGCAAGGTCAACCGGTGCTTACACCACCAAGACGTCGCTCGGCACGCACGAATTCTCCCCTCCATCGGTCCGTCCCCGGTCCCCTATTCGACACCCCCGTACCCCCGCCGCGGGTCGAATTTCTGATGTACACAGTCACGGATGATTTTTCAAAGTCATGCTCGCCGGAACAACACGCCGCGCGCCGCTGATTTGCATAATGCGCCCGAGCATGGTCCACATTTCTGCTCCGGTGCCCTTTTTTCTGCGCCGGTTTTTCGGAATTCCGCGGCCCGCGTCCCGTAACAGGGTGGTTCGCCGTGATGTGACACGGTTGTTCACCACCGCCTGTCCTACTGACAACCATAAACCCCGCTGCCGGAATTCCAGCTGCTTCTCAGTACTCGAACCATCACCGCGAAATGGATCGAAAATTTATCGCCAGGAAGGTTTCTTCCGTCGCGATAGGCCGAATGAAAACACGGAAATAATACACTGCGAGACTGCAGGTAATGGCGGGTATACAACGAGCCTCGTTAGAGATAGTTGCATCGCAAAAGCGAACTCGTAAACGTCCCCCTAAATAAACTCGCCGTTTACGGGAAACCAACGCATTCCTTGTTTAAATCGGACAAGCACGTTCGGATATTCATAAACCCCATCTCTTTCGATGTCCAACATGCATTCCTACGTTAACGATCAATTATGCTAGCGGAAAAAAACGACGAGTGACGGTAATTTTTCACGCGCGACACGTCGTGTATCCACCTCGAACTTGTTACCTTGTCCGGTGAACATACAGGCTCGCTCAGTTAGCGCAGCTCGAGTATCCGAATCATTATTTCAAAACCCTGAGAACATATAATTTTACTTATCGTATGTTTTATACAGCCGGCCGTCGATTATCCGAAGCGATCGAGGTGAACAGTTCTGAAATTACTTCTTAAATACAAGACTCCTCCTGCAATTAGAAATGTGATATATGTATATTACTCAAAAGCGTGACTCTACACCCTCGGTTTGGTGGAAATCGGTGCAAAATTAATTTCAAGGTGAATTTTATTCTACTAGTCGCTAGTATAAGAAGTGCAGAAGAAACCATGGGTTAAAACTCAACCGTACTCTTACAAAATTATGTTAAAGTTTTTCTATTGTACTGATTGTATTCTGATAAATTATGATGTATTTGGTATGTAATCCCGGGGCGCCTGCAGATCGAAGTTTCGATCTTGTAGGATCAATGGTTCAGGAGTTATGCTTGCTTAAAGTTGTGCATTTTTCAGTGTTTTTGACAGAACGCCGCCATACTGGTTTGTACCCCCGTACTAATCACCAACCAACTACTAACGCCTTTTAAAAAAACGTTTTAAAAAACTAAAAAACTCGCGGTCGTCACTACAAACCAATATGGCGCGCCCTTACCTGTCAAAAATACTGTAGATTGCTCAACTTTAAGCAAGCATAACTCCTGAAACCATTGATCTTACAGGATCGAGACTTCAAATCTACTGTATTACCTACCAAATACATCATAATATATAGGAGAAAGGCACAAATTTTGAGTTTACCCCAATATTCTCCTGTTTTAAGAAATTACGATCCAACAAAAATGTTCTGGTCACTAAAACCGTAAAATAAATCGTAAGGGGTTAATCTGACGACTGTGCAAGCGATGCCAATGATTTCGGGTAGCAATTCGTTCATATCGGAGTGAATTTTTTAAATTTCCGTTTCACTCGGACTAGCTCGACAATAAGATGCAGCGCGAGTGGATTTCTTTTGTTTGATGGGGACCATTATGTTTTGATTTTATTCTGGACCTTGCGGAGAATTAATTGGCCGAGCGAGACGGTGTCTCGGGGCAGGATTGCCGGTTAGTCCTCCGATCAGTTTTCGTCGTTCTCGGCCGAGCGAGCACGTAAGACGGTAGCCCGCTTGAACCGGAGATTGACATTAAGATTGGGCGGCTGATATTTATAATGAAACAAGCCGGGCCCAGGCTGTGTCCCTTGGTCCCGCGTATTATGGGCATCGTTTCGGGTAAAATATGATCGGATGATTATCGTGCCATTGAAATTTGATATTTTGCCCAACCAGCGACCGTCGTCGCGAAAAACCAACGAGAGTCGTCGAACACGATACGATCTGACGACAAGTCGTTCAACAGCTCTCTATATCGCGACGCTATCGACGCAACGAAATCAACACTTTGTTGTACAATAATTGTACGCTCTTAATGAACGCTCGCCACCCATATATCACCTCTTAAAAATCCTCCGATCTCCTCTTGTATCGCGTCAGCAACGTGTCTCATTAATAATTCCTCGGAACCTGCTGAAATAATGACCACGGCATCCATCCGCTCTTTGATCGAATGATTTACAAGGCGAGCGACCAGGATTTCACGGTGCCTCGCGAAACAGTTCCTCGCGTCGACATTTTTCTGGAAATAAATCACAACCGCGACGATCGTGGAATGAATAACTCGACGACATACGTTCGACGATCTGATACGGTTAAATGAAACACGGTTTTATCATCGACCGCAAAAAAAAAAATGAGAACGACGTCAATTTATTTATGCCACGCGAATAAATTATAACGTCCGGTTATAATACGACAAGATACATCGTCGGGACAAACTTCTCAAACTTTCAATCGGATATCTGAAATACTTTGTGCGATCGTTCAGAATCCGGATCCACGGGACGTCGAACGACGTACAATGAAGCGTTAATTGTTGATCCGAAGCAGCACGGTGCGGGAAGTTCAATTGAGAAATGGTCGAGGAAAGTACACGTGGACAGGCCGGGTGGCCTATAAAGGGGGGCCATTTCTTTGCCCCCAGCGTTCGCATGATCGACGGGACACGATGTTCCAGCGTGCGGTCGATAAACGTCGACACATCGACCGAGATAATAAATGCAACCGGCACAGCATTCCGGCAGCCTGATTAATTATGTCCGGGCGGAATCGTCAGCGAGCTGGTTTGTCGACAGGCGTCGATCAGCGATCACGAATATTCACGCTTCTTGTGGAGTGCCTCCCCACTTTTCGTAAACCAAAATTGATTTTTGGTCACACCGTTCGATAATGTTCCCAAAGAACACCTTCTATGACAAGTTTCAATTCGATACCCCCACCACAAGGGTAGTTACAGGGTCAGTACGGTTTTATGAATCATGCCCTGTTTCTTCTGTTCTGCTCGACAAAAAATTACGAAAAAATTTATGAACATTCTACCTGATGGAACGCACGACTGTGAATTATTTCAGAATTTTTGGTCGCGGAATCGATTCTTAAAAAAATCGTACTTAATCACGAGTACGTGATTAAGGCTACACACATCCGTTCTTCTAAAGTGCGGCGCCGGAATTGCGGTCTAAAGTACAACGTCGAGCCATCGTTTGGAAAATGAACGTCTTAATTCTGTAGATCATTGGGCAAACCTATTTTTAGATCTGATCCGTTGCGGTAACAAGCTGTGAAATCGGAAGAAGCGTCCTTGGATTAGTTCCTGTTACCACAACGTGTATCGCAATCATCGGTGTTAATGAATCGAAAGTTCGAAAGGATTAAAAACATTAACTATTGTCCCGTAACTCAAGCGCAAGTAACCTGCTCTCGAAGCTTTCACGTGGCGCTGAAGTGCTCGCGATTGCAACGTCGTCCGCGCGGAAATATCATTTTTCAAGGAACGATCCCATTCCCGCGGATTTTCGCCAATTTTTTCCCCGTTCGTGCGTCCTTGTGACGTCAGCTTCCCACGACCTGAAGCGGAATTTCGTACGTCACTCGCGCAACGTTTAACGCAATCGGTGTTACAGTCCGATGAAATCTTGATCTCCAGCCGCAATCGGAAGAGGTAAGATCGAACTACCTCTCTCGATTAACCGACATTTTCATGGTCAACGATCATTATTGAGAAAGCACGTATAGTTACGTTCGACGAAAAGGCTGTAGCCGGATGAGATGGTCAAAAGTGCCTCCAACGCATTTCCTTCCCCTTTTTAAAATTTTTTTGTTTAAAGACGTGCGGAAAAAATACATTTTACATTTATGTACCCCCAGGAGGGGGTGGTGGGGGGACTCGGAGAACCAGGTCTTCGATTTCCCCAATACCCACTAAAAAAAACCGCACGTCTAGGACCTTGGCTCTTTCTTAGGGCAGGCATGCACAACCGGACGATTTGGGAGCTGCCTGGAACACGTAGGGTAAGAAGAACTGCAGCAGGAGCCGCTGTTGGAGCTACGAGTTGTGCATGCCTGCTTTAGGGCCCCGCTTTTTGCACATCTCCTAAACTATGTTATAATCCGGGCTATAGTGCCGCTCCTGTTCTTTGCCTTTCACTTATTTTCTTCCCCTACCACAAAGTTAATCGTAATGCTTTATTTCTTCTGTTCTGCTCAACAAAAGCTTACGAAAAAATTCATGAGCATTCTACCTAATAGCACACACGACAGTGAATTATTTCAGAATTTTTGGTTCCGAGATCGATTTTTAAAAAAAATCCACAAGCATAAAGTGAATAGCGTGACTAAAACTCAATTTGTTTTTGGAGCGGTTTTGAGTATCTGATCCGGCTGTACAATTTGCATTCTCTCTACTTGTCCGCGGCGACCGGTAGCACGCGTGCCAGATTACTATTATAAAAATCGTCAGTTCCGTGAATATTTATTCCCGTCAGCCGTTTTAATACTATACGTTTCTATGACATCATTATTCGCTTCAGTAGTCGTGCAAAGTTGACAATAATAATAGATTCGACACGGTTTGTGTAATAACGGCCACCGGTTCTGCGGACATGATTAATTATCCCGATTGACGCATGCTAACGAAATAGGTTCTATCCGGAACGAATCTGAATTACAGAAACGTTTTCGTTTATTGACCAAGAAAATTCACAGTCGATTATATTGCGAGAGGGTTCTCCTTTCGTATTGGATCAGAGTTTCAGAGTAGAATCGTCGAGATCCCACGCTGCTGCGTCAGATTAAAACTTATAATCCTTATTTAGAACCTGCGTTCGTGTGTCCCAACTCTACCTTCCCCTTCCACGACGCTAGTCCACCCCGTCTCTGTTGCGCATGCGCAACAATGTCACGTGACTGATCCGGTATGGGACTGTTACTTTCCTTCGAAGGTCGAATTTCAGAAACTTCGAATCTTCGGTATGGGCACTGTTAGGCGTGAATTCAATTCAATTCCCCTCAACTGGCCACTTTGATTCCACGCTGCAGCGTCAGATTAAAACTTGTGTCCCAGCTCTACCTTCCCCATCCACGATGCTATTCCTCCACGTTTCCGCGGTCACGTGTCGCGTTCCGTTTCTGTTGTGCATGCGTGACAATGTCACGTGGTATTGGCACAGAAGGGGTAAGTTTTTCCCCTGAATTCAATTCAATTCCCCTCATCTAGCTACGCTGACCCTCAACATCCCCCTCGCTGCTGCGTCAGATTAAAACTTGTGTCCCAGCTCTACCTTCCTCTTCCACGACGCTATTCGCCCCCCCCCCTTTCCGCGGTCACGT
Organism: Lasioglossum baleicum; assembly: GCF_051020765.1. Taxonomy (NCBI): domain Eukaryota; kingdom Metazoa; phylum Arthropoda; class Insecta; order Hymenoptera; family Halictidae; genus Lasioglossum; species Lasioglossum baleicum. Next base: position 12,742,255 of record NC_134938.1, read on the forward strand.
GACGCGTTCCGTCTTCGTTGCGCATGCGCTAAAATGTAACGTGATCCGGTATAGGGCTGTTACTTAAGCTTCGAATTCCGAAGCTTCGATTTAAGAAACTGAACTTCGGTATTGGCACTGAAGGGGTAACTTTTTCCCCTCAAATCATTTCGATTCCCCTCATCTGGCCACTTTGATCCCACACAGATGCGTCAGAAATAACCTTTCCCAGTGAAGAGACTTGTGCAACAGTTACGCATAGAAATTCCCGAAGTTACTAATCGTGAGACTAAATTCTGCTTGGTAATGTTAATGATCGTCTCGGGAGAATCGTGAATGAAATCACGAGAATTCTTGGGTCTTCCTACGATAGTCGATGGATCGAGTCAATGACGTTTTCGCTCGGCCGAGGATGGAGTCTCTGTCCAAGGTTCAAACGTTGCGGTAGGCAATGGTTCGATGATTAAGACGATGAGTCTGCGAGTGACATCTGTACGGGACTTTCCACGTATTTCTAGATTTTAACGTGTCCTCTCGTATCGGATGGGAACACCCTGTACATCGATGAATCCAACGCTATTAAAAATTGCCCACGTTCGAAGTGTCGTAACTTCATGAAGAAAACGTCATGGGTTAGTCAATCTGTGTTAGGCTCGTTCGGAAAAAAGTATTAGATGATTGCATAAGTTCGATTTGAAAATAAAATTCAATGGTTAAATTTTGAAGAATATAACTTTATCAATCAATTATACTTATAGTCACCACATTCTTTTCTAATTGTAGAAAATTTAACCATTTTTTAATTTTTATTCAACCATTTTTTAAGTTTAATTTGACCATTTTTTAATTTTAATTTAACCCATCTTTAACCAGTATTTATTTAACCATTGAATTTTATTTTCAAATCTGGCACGAACTTATGCAATCATCTAATATGTTCACTCCCAGACCCGTTAAATACTGAAAAAAATGTTGTCGAGAAAAACGAATAGCAGGTTTCGAAAGTAGAATGTTTGAGCTTCAAAATGAGCCCAGAACGAATATCCTACGATGTTTTCTCGAGAAGATACGACACAATGAATTTTGACAATTTCCGAACTTTAATTTTGCACGTGGATGTTTTATCATATTCGATGGCGTGCAATTTTTCCGTGTCACCCGAACAAAGTTTCGACTACAAATGTTGCAGTTGTACACAGATTTTTTCGGATGTGGCAATTAATTTCTCTGCTATGTGTGTCTACAAAGTTGTGTCTATTGGAGAGTTATAAATTAGTTTTCCAAAACTGGTCTTTGTGCTAGTGTTCTTCTGTGTTATTCATTTATAAAGCTACCCAGTTCTTTGTGTGGGAGCCATAAATGGTACAAGCTACGGTTGGAAAAGATCGATAGGGGTTTCGGGATGAATTCAATGACCTATATTACGGAGAAGGTAGCTCAAGGTCGTCCAAGGTCGCTCAAGGTCGTTCAAGGTCGTCAAGGTTGTTCGAGATCCAACTGAACGATACTTTTATGCGATCATTTCCCAATCTTGGGATAGCTGACGACACTACTCGGTGTAGAGAACACGTCACGGATGTTGAACAAGGACGGCGGAAGGAGCATCATCGAGAATCCATTAGAAGGATTCCCAGCAGGTAGCCGTAATGTTGCCCGCCCGCGATTCAGCCTCGAACCCGAGAGTCGCCGAGCGGAGAGGAAAAAAAAGGAGAATCACGGGATCACGTTCCACGGTGGAATCCGGTAGCCGATTCAAATAAAAATCGTGCGAAATGTTGGAAAAAAATGCTGGGATCCATATTTACGTTCGCTTAAATCAAGCCCCTGACGATGTCCAGTGTCCGATAGCTTAGGGTGAGAGGCGCCGTTTCTTTCCGCGCGAAAATATTTCGGCAGTTTCGAATGGGCCTAAACCTCTTAACCGACGATTAAATCATACTTGAATCGGTTGAGGTCGGAATTTTTGAATGCGCGCGGACAAAGCTACTTCTCTTTGGCGTATCACCTTTTCTTCGATCTGAATTTTTCTTCAAAAAATGAACGAGTAATATGATAAAATATATAGACAGAGATAGATCATGCCCACTTTTAGCTTGGAATAGAACCGTGGAACAATGTAGGTGTAGGTCCTGTTCAATTCTGAAAGTGTAACTCACTTCAGATCAAACCAGTGGCGGGCTAAGCGGCCGCGTGGGGCCTCAGGATACCATAGGCCCCGAATACCATAGGGCCCCGAATTTCGCAGCATTTATTTTTTTACAAGTTTATTATAGTTTTCTTGCAACTTTTATTTCTAACTTGAGTTTCAGGGCCCCAAAATTTTTACCGCTTGGGGCCTTCACTGGACTTGAGCCGCCACTGAATCGAACAGAGATAGCGTTGCGAAATTTCCCATGTGGCAGGCCTGTACAGGGTGTAAAGAAATTATATTTATATCGCGGCTACCATAGGATGATTCTACACCCTCGATTTGGTTGGAATTGAACTAAGAAAGGTGCTGCAAAAGTGACCTTGACCTTGAATTTTAAGGTCGACAGGTCAACAATTTTTTTTAAATTGGTTCCTTTTGCACCTTTGACCCTCGCGACGAGTAAAATACGATGCAAGTAAAAAAATCATTGATTCCGCCGTTGCGGAAGCGTGAGGGGATGGCGTCGTAGAGGGGGAAGCTAGAGTGGGGATTCTGGCGACTCTGTCACCCGGAAGCTGCTCCGAGCAGCAACAAAATAAAACCAGAGGTTCCGCAATTGAGTTGATTATGCGGCTGTCACACGTCGGAAACTGCATACGCGAGACGGTAATTGACCAGCGCGGGGCTCGATAATCGGAACCGCGAATGCGGGAATGCTCTCCTGGTTTAAAAACGGAAATCATGTTGCACTATCGCCGCGCGACGATTAAAATTGTGGCAACACGAAAGGGCAGAAAGCCCGCAGCGATACCGGGTACCTCTTCTGCACTTAATCGAAAATTTATAATGTCGTTTCGCGGAACAATTAACGGAAATACGATGACTTCGTGGTCTGGTAGAGGTTTATCGGGATTTCGGTTAAGTGGTGCTCGACGAGTATCGCGCAACATTGCGGCTAATATCGATCGCAGCGGTGGATTCGACGGTGTCTAAAAATCGGCGATGCGCGCCGTGATTTTTCGATTGGTCAGAGGCGGATCGAAGGGCCGGTCGATCGCGGCGCTGAATTTTCCTTTTATCTGCATTACTGGGATGCCTGGGTAGCGGCTCCTCTGGTCCGCGCGGCGCATTTGCCCGCGCGGTCGCACGCTGGAATTTCTCGCGGCGCATCGGTTCGGTCGGTTGCGCGCGGACGACGACGACGACGCTCGAAGTCTGCTTATATTGGAAGGCCAGCCGCGACCTAGGCATATCTCCGGCTGCATTGTTCCGCCGGCCGCGGCATTGTTTCGTCGCCGGTCAAGAGGTCAGCGTCAGCACACGGTCGATGCTCGGATGCGTATCTCCCCGAGGATTTGCTGCCTGGTGTCCACCGGGTAAAAACAAACGAACACCCTTCCCCTCCCTCAACGCTTTATGGATAACATCGGTGACTTTTGTCCACCCTGTTCGCTCACTCCCCGATATAATGAATGCATTACGCTCGCCAGTATCAGCCGGCAATAAATCCTGGCGGCGCGGCGGCTGTTCGGCCGCGAAGACGAACACCGACACGTCGCGCGTTGGACCGGTACACCGCGCCGCGCCGCGCAACGCGTCGCGAATATTACGGGTCCTCGTCGCTGCGCGCACAGTATTCCAGATAAAGGTTTGACGAAGGACATGAGTGCACCGTGGGCGTTTGCTGCCTTCCCTTTTCCTTCTTTTCTTCTCGTTTCTTTCCCCGGGCCGTTTATCGCGAGTATTAATCTGTCAAGCGAGTAATCGCTCGATCGAATCGACTTAATCTCCGTCGGCCGAGGAAGGACGCCCGATGAAACGAGCGCGTTTGTCCGACGGGGAATCGGCGCGGATTTCGGACGCGAAGTTCGCGGATGTTTATTGATGTAGAAGTCGCGCGAAGGACGACTTCGTTTTCTCAAATGGAATGCGCGAGTACTTTTTACAACGATATCGAGCACCGCTCGAGAGATCTCCTCGGGAATTCACCTATCGCGTGCACGCCTCTCCTTGTAATTCCCTCTGCTCGCGCGCATGTACATTACCGCTCGTTTATTTCGCGGTTGCAACCTGACATCCCAATTTGCAGATTCTATTGAAAAGAATCCCGGGGGCTTCTTTATTTTGTACGAACCCCCGCGCGACACACACACACGCACAACGGAGAAGTGCATTCCCGTATAAATCTGCCGGCTGTATTTCTTCCAATTTGCCAAAGTGCATTCCGATGTCATGGCGGGAGATATAACAGCTCGCGTAACATAAGTTTTTTCCCGTCGTCGCGACTGTCCGCTCGATTTTGTCGTGGCAGTTTTTGCGATCGTTATAAAAGAGCAGATAAGCGTTTTTTACTTTTAATGGAGCCACCGCGCCTTTGTTCCTCGCCGAAATATCGCTTTATCGAGACGTCCGTCTTCTCTAATTTACCAGATTCCGGAGCATCGCGTGCGGTACGATCAAGTTCTTCGGGCACTCGGGGCTTTCTGGCTATTGTTTTACGCCGGTAGGAACGTTATGGTTGTTGATTTTAGCTGAGTTTCGTTCGAAAATGTACTATGGAGAAGTTTACTCATGTTGAAGGCTACTCGTGTGGTCGAAGGTTCCTCTGGCAAATTGTTTCCATCTTCCGTTTTTACCACGCTTATATTAGCCTGCCGAGTTGTCGTTGTTGTTGTTGTTGTTGTTGTATGCGTCAAATCTTGTAATCGAATTGTAACCCACTTCCCGATGAGCTAGAGACTTGAAACTTTAAACATAGCTCAGAACTGGACGATAATGCAATATTAAAAAACAAATTTTAAAAAAGAACTGTGCGTGCAGGAGAAAAAAAATGTTAATATTAACCGTCACACATCGTTGCGCGACGCTCGGTAGTACGTAATCGCGTTCAGCGATCCCCACTCCTCGCGCCAGCGATCCCTACTCCACTACGCGTTCCCACTCCGACCCATCCCCACTCCACTGACCCATCTCGCACCGAAGGAGCTCAGTCAGTGTGGTGTTCCGTTCATTCAGTTCCATTTCGGACAATTTCGGACTCCTTCAAGAGACGTCGTCTCTCGGAGTCATCCTCTCATTCTATCTCGCGTATTTCCATGTCTTGCGTTTCTTCCATATCTTACGATTTCATACCAGTGTTACTATGTCTTGCGTTCCATTTAAAAAAAAGACTAAAAAGTAGAAAATAAAAAAATATATAAAAAAACTTTTTAAAAACCAGGCTGATATTGAAATGCACTAAAAAGGAGAAAATAATTTTTTTAGACACTAATGTCACTAATGACTATAAATAAAAAAGCGTGGAGCGAAGATTACGTCAATATAGTTCAGCGCTTCACGCTTTTATTTATAGACACTAATGTCTGAAAAAATTATTTTCTCCTTTTTAGTGCATTTTAATATAAGCGTGGTTTTTAAAAAGTTTTTAATATATATTTTTTTTAGTTTGAGGACGTGTGGAAAAAACACCTTTACGTACACCGCCGACGTAGGGGGGTAAACAGGTCTTCGGTTTCCCGAATACCTACTAAAAAATCTGCACGTGTAGGACAGAGCCCTTTTCTCGCTTTCTAATGTCCTTGAGGACAGTCGGGGCTCCGCTTTTTGCATTTCTCCAGACTGCCTCTTTTCCCGGACTCACTCCACTCCTGTTCTTTGCTAAATGCTATCAGAACCACCTGGTAGAGGCCGCTGCTTCGACGCCGACCACTAAAATTCTTGATGTCGATAAACACGCCATTAATGGGATACATCACAAATCCGCCTACAGCTCTTTCGAAGTCTCAGCGTGACGACGGTCACCGTGGACGCTCGAACACTGTTACATTTCCTAAAGCTGGGTGTTGTGTGGTTGTAGGGGACCCCATTATTAATAGCACAGGCCCCAGGACGTGTTGGACGAATTTTATATGGTCGCTGTTCGAACAGTAGCCGAGAAATAAAATGCCCGGGCATAAATTCCGGGATGGCGGCGCAGCGTACGAGGTTCGTTCAAAAAATACGCGGAATTTGTAAATTTCCCTGGCTGTACAAGTCCAATTGCTGCAATGTTTTCTTTGTTGTATCGGTACAATTGTTCTTAACGTATGTTGTCATAGGTGGCTATATTGGATGCGTAGTATGTTGTTGGTTGTCGAGAAAGGTTACACGTGTTTAGGTGTGGTTCTCACTGCTTGTTCGTGAATTTTCGGCCAAAAACAATACCGTTATGATGCCTCAGCCTCCGTATTCACTGGACCCTGAGACTTCTTATATCCGAAAATGAAAAGAACCATGAAAAGACGACGCTTTGCCAACATTGAAGAGCTAAAGACAGAATCGCTAATGGATCTAAACACAATAGGGCGTTACCCTATGGGCAACTTGGGCAAATGCCCGGGGACCCAAAACAAAAAGGGGGCCCGAAAATTCTACTTTGCCCAAGGCCCCAACTAGTTATAACGCACTACTGGCTGAACACCATACCGAAAATTGCGTTCGAGGAGTGCTTCGGATCAGAATGTATTCTATCTGAAGGGGAGTACTTTGAAGGCGACAAAATTAATATCGATGAATACCTAACGATTTCGGAAAAATGCACTAAGTGTGAAATAATTTCCATTTAATTTATGCGAATACACACGAACTTAAATACAATCTTTTCGGAGGCGGCGCAAGATTGAAAATTTCCGACACTGGAAATTACGAAAATCCTTCAATTCTTCTACATGCTTTCACATATTAATGTATCTTCCCTTCCCACCTACCGATTTCCAAGTTAACGTCTGTCATTTGGAAAATTTTCAATTTTGCACCGCCTGCGAAAAGATTGTATTTAAGTTCGTGTGTATCCACATAAATTAAATGGAAATTATTTCATACCTTTTAGTGCGTTTTTTTCGAAGTCGGTTTAATTTTTCTTTACGAAATTTTTTTATTTCACACTTTTTAGTGGAACAAGAGCAGAATTTGTAGAGCACCGTTGGATGGTTTTTCGGTCTTATTGGTTATTTGCAATAAAAACCGCAAAGATTAAAAAAATGCAAAATTTGCTTTCACGGGACATACTCTACAAGATGCAAAAGGTTTCGTTCCGATTGGTCCATCCATCTCGGCGTAATCGGTGAACACACATAGAAAAAAAGGCACATACAGATCGAATTGAGTAACCTCCTCCTTTTTCGAAGTCGGTTATAAACTAAAATTCCATGTATTTTTTTGTGAAGCTTCGTGGACGCTGTCGGAGCGAGTCTCTTTCGCCGGCATTCCCGGAGATTTCGATGCCTGGTTGCGAGCGAATTCGAGCCGGAGCCGGAGCCAGAGGACACTGGCAGCGACGGGGCTCCCCTCGTCACGTGAAAAACTGGCAGGATCCTTAACGCTCTTAACTTAACGAAGGTCGCGCCGCTTATATACGCAAGGCCGGTTATTCATCCGAGCTTATTGCACAAGGATCTCGTTAAATCGCTTTGTATTCCCCAATAGTCAGCCGCGCGGCGCGGCGGCCTATCGTGACGCCCGTAGAAATACCAGAACGGTTCCGTGGCCCGATTCGGTGACTCGCTCGTATTACACGATGATCGTGCAACCTGCAACGAGTAGCCTGATGAGACGCAACGCCTTCGCTCTCTTGCGTCGTACAGAGGGACAGTCTACGAGCATCGGCATTGTTGTCACTACGATTGAAGTTAATTTAGGGCTGTAACAAAAGCATGGAGCATGTCCGAGGGAACTGAACTCCCAAATAGCTCCAGTCGACACTTCGTAGATGTCCTTGGGTAAAAAAAAACCGTTTGCTTTAACTTTTCTTTGTTTTTTCTTTTGAAGTGAAACTTCTTTGATGAGAGGCTACAATTTTCTAGCGTTACGGAAGTGACGAAATTTCGCGAATAACCTCGAATAGTTTGACAAGTAACATTTTCTTAATTAATTTACTAACTTTAAAGACTTCATTGGTGAACTTTTAAGATTGTAGATTTTCAAATGAAGCCTTGGCTACATTTCCATTTCAGTTTTATGCAGGTTTGATGCTTAAATTGTTAGTTATTAACAAATTTTGGAGAAGTGGTATGCTATGTATGTCTGTCCTTGTCGCACAGTTCGATCCTCCTTGTCTTACGCATTATGGGAACTTCCGAAACAATCAGCCCGCGCAATAATTGCTAATAACTAATTAATCAGTGTTAATTTGTGAACATTTGCAATTGGATAACATAGAATCAACCTCCAGCTACTTTCACATGCAATTTCTCATCGGATTTTGTTCCGACTGAAAGATTTATAAAAAATTATCCAAACCCTTGTTCTAAACTAACCTGAAAAATTTGGACAGGTGTCAGGTAAGTAAAAAAACATACGCGTGGAAAACCACGCGCGGCAGAAGTGAAACTCAAAGAAGGATTCTTTGCGTCGCCAATTTTGATCGTTCATTATTTTTCTATGATTTTCTACGATTCTATCATTGAAACAATTGGCTTGTGATAGCTAAAATAAGATATAAATATTCTTGATTCAATTTTGTCTAAATGTCTTGCAAATACTGTTTAATCTCGACTGTTTCTACCTTTCTTTTAACTGCTCCTTGTTTTTCTATATTTTCAATGTTTTCTATAATATAAATAATTAAGTCCTACCAGTACGATTTGAGAATCCCATGTGGGTACGACCTCAGACACAGCAAAAGTTACATTTCAAATGAACACAAACTTCATTTGAAACAGCTTTGAACTAAAGATAAAAAATATTACTCAAATATTTGTTGAAAGAATGTATTTTTTTCAAATTTCATTATTTATGTGTTCTTATTAGACTGCGGATCTTTATGTAAAATAAAAAATATTTGCATTGATTGCAAGACACAGGAGCGAAATAAAAATTTCTTTCTCCTTTTAATTGTCCGATCAAGCTGAAGCCGATACGCTGATATGTCTTCAAATCTCTTTAATATGCCCACTGCTTTAAATTGTGCTTACCCATTTTTGTCATAAATGCATAAAATCAGCAGACTAGTTATTATACTACGGCGTGAAAATTGACAAAAGGTGTGTTTATTTAAAATGTAATAAATAGACAGCGGATCTTTATGCAAAATAAAAACGTTTTGCATTGATTGTGGAAAGCAGTAATAACATACAAATTGATTCCATCCCTTCACGACTTTGTTACATTAAAAGCAATATTACAACACTCCCGAATTTTTTAAATCTTTTACTATTTTATACTTCACCCAACCAATTTCTTCCGTAAATGGATAAAGATCCGCAGTCTAGTAATAAATAAAAAATGTAGCTACATCTAGATACGTGGTTTGTCCTCCCCTCATCTGGCGACTCTGTGGTTGCACGTCTACGTTAGCTTATCCGCGGGCGAATTAATTTAATGGCAGGATCAATCGATCACCGGCCGCCGTTTAACAAGACCGATTAATAACGCGGGTCGGTGCGCGCGGCAGCAATTTTTCCGGGCTGCCTTGTGAAAAGGATCCCATTAAGTTCAGCTGCTTTTAAGTAGCGAATCTCCGCGCGTAATATATTCAGCGGAATTAATTGCCCTCGATCAGCCATAATGGAGCCGTGCACACGGAAAAAATGAGACCCGTGATCAAAACTTTTGGTATGACTGATCCGCGAGCGATCTTGCGGAACTGTGAAAGGTACTACGGAAAGGACGGACATTAAGGGCACGTGGGCAGTATATCCCGGAGGCGGAGACGCAGCACTTTTATACATGTAGTAGAACATGGTCGACCTGGCCAGTTCACTCGTGACCTTCGAATCACGGGTAACCAGCGTTATCCACCTAATTAGCGGACGAATATCTTTTTGCAAGCTCGTAAAACCGCTGTACGGAACACGTGAATGTGGAACGCAGTGCGTAACGAACTGCCCCCCTCCCTCCATTAATATTTATGAATAATACGCCTGGTATTAATTGTTGCGGCTCACGTACGCGACCTCGTGACGGACGATCACGCTCGCGACGTTCAGTCGATGAAAAAACTCGGGACCTTCGACCGTCTTGCCATAGTTCAATGTCAGCGAATAGTGTTAGAGCACTGATTAACCCGGCCCAGTAATTACCAGATGGCACAAAGACGTCTTTAAGATGTCTGCAGTTGGATATCCAGACGTCTTAATCAGGATCAGGAGAACGTCTCCTGAACGTCTTGTGTTAGAAAACGGAGACAGTAGACGTTCGAGGTTCGAGGACAATTGGGAGGTCTTTAAGATGTCCCTAAGAAGTTTTAAAGGTTCATAAATGTTAATGGAATTAAAAGAAGGGAAGAGTAAAACCAGTTTTCGACAAAAACGAGTTCAAAGTTAAACCAATTAAATCGTTTTATTAGAAGAACGCATGTGGAATTGCTAAAAAGTGTAATAAAAATGACAATTGCAATTAAAATTGCAATAAGAAATAATACAAATTACAATTATAATAAAAACGGAAGTTGAAAGTAAAGCTGAAATTGAAATTGAAGTTGAAGTGGAAATTGAAATTGAAGTTGAAAATTTGAAATTTAAGTTGAACTTCAAGTTGCAGTTGAAATTCAAGTTGGAGTTGAAGTTATAATTGAAGAGTTGAAATTGAAGTTGAAGCAGGAATAGTAATTAAGGTTGAAATTGAAGTTGAAATTCAAGTTAAAATTGGAGTCAAGTTGAGATTGCAGAATTGAAATTGAAGTTGAAAAATTGAAATTGAAGTTGCAATCGAAATTCAAGTTGAAGCTGAAGTTGAAATTGCAGAATTGAAGTCGAAAAATTGAAATTGAAGTTGAAGTTGAGAAACTGAAATTGAAACTGAAATTGAAGCAAAAACACTAACTCGAAAAAATGATACCAATGCTAATAATTACTGCTAGATTATTGGTATATGAGAACCACACTTTGATGGTCTTCTAGACGTCTTTTTAGGACGTAAGACTCTCTGACCTAGCAGAGATGTAAAATGGACATCTTTAAGACGTCGTGTGCTATATGAGTTAGAAGACGTGTTATGGTTTATATCTTGTATCGACAGTAAAGGTGTGCGAGAACCCGAAAATATTGGAAACGATTAGGCCGGCAGAATCCGAACGTATTGCCGGTCTCGAGAATATCGGGTTCCCCAGAGACATTCGGGCCTAGGTATTTAGGTTTGTTAAATATGACTGTGGCATAAGCAACGACGCGACATAGTAGCCATCACAGCTATTCCCGAAACGTAATTCGACTTACCGAAGTTTCAGGGAATTTCTATATTCTCGAGACCCGCCTGAGCCCGAAAAATTTTCGAGTTCCCGCACTCCTCTAATTAACACGTTAGAAACGCCAACAATCTGGCCGGTAATATCTTCGGGATGGTAATTCATCAACGTCAAATCTGCCTTTCTATGGTGATCAGAAGTTGATAAATTAACGCCGTTGACGCGATTCGATCATTACAGTTAAAACTACGCTACAACGTGTAATACAACGTTTCGCAATACTTTCTCTCACAACGTGCTACGGTAACAAAAACTTCGACTTGAATATCACGGTCATAACATTAGCGCACAAACGAGGTGAACTAGTGCCCCGGAGAAAAAAAAGCGCCGCGCGCCGATCAGATCGTTACTATGCTCGATTTGTCGTTAAAGGAGCGACTGAAAGGAGCAACGCTGTATAAAGAAACTGCAACGATATCGGAACCAATTTTTTCCATCGATTATGAGACAATTATATAAGAGCCCGGGATGGGTTTTAGTTGCGCGAGGATCTCCGGTTTTTTCGTAAAAACTCTCACTCGAAATTTGTGTATTCGGATCGCGTGTGCCGAACGTGCTGTTCCGAGCACAAGTACAGTTTAAACTCGGATTTTTTAACACTATTAAATTCGCCTGACGAAACGATCTTACTTTCGAGGAATTTGCGCAATCGCGATGCTCAATTTACCGTACAAACAATTCGGATGATAGGGCACGTGCACAAATTTTGTGCCCGAATCGATGTGCCGGAATTAGCGTAGCTGAACACGCGTGCGGACATTAGGGTCCTAAAACGGAGGGGACTCTGCAGTGCCAATTTATGCGAACAAAGAACAGATACCTCGAAAAGGTGGCCAGTACACGAAGACAAAGCTGACCCTTCCCCACCGGAAGTACCCGTCGATTTCCAAGGTCCTGCGTCTGGATCTCTTTGCTACCTGTCTGTCCAGCAGGACCGAACGGGATGAAAAACCGTGGAAGGACCGAAATCCCACGATCGGGATCGAAGGTAATGATCCAAAAATATGTCCCAGTAGTCATAGGGTCCAATCAAGAACGTAGGCAGACACGAATCGATCGGAGAAGTAGTGTTCCGGTTGGCATCGGTAGATCGTAGGGAGTCGAACAGTGGCGAAGGTTGAGAATCGCGTGTTAGAGAGAGGGTAGAGAGGGTGGAGAGGGTAGCGGGGGTAGAGAGGGTAGAGAGGCGAGTAGAGGCGATCGGCTCTCTCGGATCAGCTGTGAGAGCGGCGTGGCGCCGTGTGCCGCGGCTCTGACCCGCTGTCAGTTGCCCGAGCCCTGTGCTACGGTTAGGACCGCGCAATCATCACCTATAAACCACGAGGAGAGAGAAACTCGAAGGATTGTCTTGTCCTCGAGCGACCGAGAGCTGTGTTGCCTGCCGCATATCAGCTGCGTCGTCTAGTCCTCGCCACGTCTTTGACCGATCAGCCGACACGGAGGAATCGCGCGGCTCATTATCGATTCCCGAGCAACGGTATCCGTTGACCAGTCGACCCGAAGAGGTTACCTAGCTGACAGTGGTCAGAGGAGAGACAGGGGACCTGGGAAGAAGTGATTATTCGATCTCCTTCGAAATGAGGAGCTGAATAGATCTCCCATCCAGAAGCATACGTGGCTGGCTGCATCGACATCCATCCCCTGAAGGATCACCGAGAATTTGGACGCCCTTCATCCACCGGTTCCGCCGACCTCCGGGGTAGAAGCAGAGGGTTCGACTATCGTGGTGGTTTTCATGGTGGCAAAGTGATTCGAGTTTAGCCGAGCAGAAGCGCGACGAAGCCGGGAGCCGCATGCCTCGCTGACGAGTCTCAGGATGGTCTGGTAGAGGAGGAGCAGCCTGGTGGATCGATCGCGAGACATGGCGTGCGGAATATCGTTCGAAGCGACCGCCACGAGCACAGTATTTTTCCTCCTGGTGAGTAACATCGATCCTCTCTATGTTCCAGCGACGCGTGTGCCTGATTTTGCACATCAATTGCTCCGATCAAACGATACACCGGGGTAGGGGGGACCTGGGACTTTCACTTTTTACGCGATGTCCTACAAGAAAAGGCGCGCGGTTCAAGCCCGCCAGCTTTTCTCGCTACCGATCGCGAAATAGGTTAGCACCCCAAGCTAGCTAGAAAGCGTCTTAGCAGGTTCTTCCCCAGGACTATGCATCCCTTCAAAGATCTAGCCCCTTCATGCTCCACTTGTGACCACTTCGATGGTGCCCCGTCTCTTTGAGTAGATTGATCCGAAGGACAAGCTCTCAGGTGTGAGTCTCGTCGCCTATGCTAATGCGGACGTTAGCTACCACGATCGGCGTGTAATTGCGCGGCCAGGAACGCTTTTACAGTTTCGTGAGTCACCGTTTTTCGGCCCCGGGAGCAACTGACCTACGGCATGCGCGCCGAACAAAGGCCATGCGACACTGCTTGCTGTTCGAGTAGTCTGACAGGATGTTGATCGGCGAGCTGTTGCGTCACCCTCTAATCGCTTGTAATCCACTTGTTGCTCTCCACATATTGTGTTTTGCTCCACGAATCAGTGCGATCTCTGGCATCAAACAAAAGATGCAAGAGTACCCTGATGCTGGCGCGCTATTTCCTCATTCCGAAGGCACCGAGACCGAGCATCTGTATACGAAATAACTCTAAATTACGTCATAAGCATAAATGTCACGAATTCGCTGACTTCAACCTTTGTTGCGTCCACGGTGCGAGCCGTCATACACTTTCAGGAACACCACCCTTTGTGCACATAGAAACCGTGACATTTTCCGCCAGCGATTTCATCAATGTTCTCGCACCGTGCTCGATCGTGGCTCCTCTCGGTTTCAAAAGTGGTTTCTCCACCCGAGACGGGACGATGATAAAGCCGCATTTCGAACGCGACCGTTAAAAATCTTGGATCGATCAAATGATCCCGTGTATTATCCCCATGCAAAAACAGAAGACACGAGAGCCGCAGTGAACCATGATATTTTCCTCGTGTCGGTTTCGTCATACATAACCTCATCGCGCTGGGAGGTTCGCGTTGAGGATTCGGTGGCGCGTCACGACCATCATCGTCATCAGATCAGGGGAATACAGTTACCCTCTCTCTCAGCCAGTACCGGATTAGTCACGTGACATTGTGACATCGTCAGATACGGAACGTGTCACGTGACCGAACCGTGAAGGAATAGCGTCGTGCAGATGAGGGGAGGGAATATGAATGGAGGGGAATACACAGCGTGGGGAATAGCATCGTAGAGGGGGAAGCAGAGTGGGGAGACGAGTCTTAATCTGGCGACACATCGGTCGGAGCCCATCTCTGTTCCGGTTGTTCGCAATTCGCACACCACAGTAAATCCTCTATGAATGCAATAAAAATATCCCCTCCACTGTAGTAATCTGTTCTCGGCTCGGGTATATCGGTGTGAACTAATGTGACGCGGAAAGTCGCAGTCAAAGACCCGCGCGTCCTTACAATGTAACACCAATATAAAAATTTTGTTATTATTGCTCATTTTTTTATGAAACTTTCACCAATATATTTGTGGCGTTATTCTGATTAAGATAAGACTAAACACGATGTAATTTCAACTGTACTTAGTGGTTTAATTGACGATGAAAGTTTCGGGCGCAAGGAACGACAGCTTATGGGAAAGAAAGAGACGCGGAGAATCGCGGTCTCTGTTTACACAGCTGTCCTTTTCTACATTCGGCTCGGTTTTTGAAGCTGAAAAAAATAGTGTCCGTCAACGAACTTTGCAAACGAACCTTCCCGAGGCTTTTGTGACTATTGAGGATTTACTGTACTTGACTCGCGTGACGTGGTACGGCGTGTCGTGTCGCGGCGCAGCGCGTGGGGTGCACGCAGCGGTACGCGCGCTCGCGCGCCTAGAGTCAAGGATACAGGCGTTATCTTGCCCGTGATTGCTATACTTATACTTAACGGCGGGACACACACTGGTCGAACGTTCGTTCCCGTTCACGCTCGAAACCGCGTACGCGCGGCGCAAACGGTGCACGCGGTCGCCGATCCTACCTTCCTTATGCAAGCGTAGAATGTTAAGTCCTCGCGATTCCTTCGGAAGTTTATGCCCCCGAACCTTTTTGCCTTATGCAACGCGGCGACGATTTTAGATACGGCGATCTCTCGAAAATCGAGGAAAGGTCTGATCCGTGATCAGTTGACTGCGAATGTTTATGCGAAATAAAATTTTTCTGCGTCAATTTTAAACAACACAGGCCGAGGAGAAAGTTCTTTCCTTCTTTAATAATTTTAGTAAGTCGTAATTAGTACACTGGTGTTTTCTAAATTGTGTAATCTTTTTTAAATTCGACTTACCCATTTTTAAATGCATAAAATCCGCTGTTTAGTTATCAGACAGTATCTCCCGGGACTAATGAAGCACTGGGGCAAGGATTTCGAAAAATTAAAATCTTGCATTTCCTGAATGATTGATTGCGTTGCAGTGTTTATGCTTGCCTCTAATAGATAGGTACCCTCATCCGAAATACGACGAAACCGGGGTCCAATCCATTATCTTATACCGGAATAAAACTGTATTAGTTGTGGTCAAAATGATAAGGCACCTGAAGGTTTTCGACAATGAACATTCATTTGCACATATACTGTTAGGAGCAAAACTGATCACACACATTTTAAATCAGAATAACTTCTTTATGAATGTACCAAACGGCTTCAGTTTCTCTGTAAGGCTACAAGAATTAGTTTAATAAATGATGTCTAAAAAATGTGTTAAAAAAATGTATTTGGTCGGAATTGTGAAAAACAATAGTAAAAATTGATTTTTACCACTTTTTTAGCTGGGCCAGTAACGAAAATTTAAAAGATGTATTTGGTCAGCTTGTATGTGGTAAATAATATACGCTCAGAAAATTTCATTGAAATTGGTTAATTGGTTTACGAGTTATAAACGAATAAAACTGGTGAAAGGCAGAAAATCTGAAAAAATTGCCATTTTTACCACTTTTGATCGTTTATAACTCGTAAACCAATCAAGCAATTTCAATGAAATTTTCGAAGCGTATATATAATTTATACAAGTTGACCAAACACATCTTTTGCCCAGCTAAAAAGATGGTAAAAAAAATTGATTTTTTCAACATATTTTTTAGACGTCATTTACTAAACTAATTCTTGTAGCCTTACAGAGAAATTCTTGTCGTTTGTCGAATCATAACAAAGTTATTCTGATTTAAAATGTATGTGATCAGTGTACATATGAAATTTCGTGTGTGTACAACGGTGCCTTATCATTTTGTCCACCAGCGTAGGCGTAGAACTCGCAGGGTTCCGTGGGTTAATAGGAGAATGATTAATCGCTCATGATCGTACATTAATCTTCGAAATTCCTGTAACCACGAGCAGTGTCGCGAGTCGTTCCGCAGCCGCTAATTACGCACCGGCCCGTGTATGATTATGCGGCGAATGTTGGGAACAGAGTTGGCCCCTACGTAGCTCTCGGCACGTGCACGCATTCGTCTCGATGCACGTTCTTCGCCGCCACACCGCGCCGCGCCGTCGGTGATCTCCCCGGTTGGTATCCCGCCTCGAATTCCGTCGATTTTTCTCCGGGTCCCGACACGGTAATCCTGACTTTCGATTGTGCCTATTCGATCCCAGGATACGGGCAGCCATTGTGTCAGGAATTCGAATGAACGCAAGCAAATATCGTCGAACACGCTCCTTGTCGAAACTTGTAAGGGACGATCGAACCCAGAGAATTTTAAACGAATCGGAGAAACTCCGCCTCAGAGATCAACTTCTAAACACGTTTTGCAAATAAATCGAACTCCTCTGCTCGTTTGTTCCGATCAAACGAACAAGTGCGTGAAAAAAGTAGGAAAAATGAGTAAAATCAACAATAAAAGAGGTTTTTTCAAATATTTAAATTTTAGCTTTTTAAATTTTATAATTTAATTTCACCCAAATTTCAAATGTGCAAATTTTAGTGGACAGAATTCAGATTCTTCTCTTGTCGAATGGTCAATCTAGAAGGTTGTTGCAAACGAAATGGCCGTTTTGAATCTTTAACATGAACATCAACGTCGATGCACGTCTTCCATCGTGATACAAGTGCCTCGATACCTTTCTGGCCCAAATCTAATAAACGTGAGTCTTTATAGCACGTTCTTCTTTGAATATTTTTCCATTCAAAAAGCCATCTAGGTGCTTGAAAGAATGGTAATCAGTAGGTGACAAATCAGACGAATAAGGAGGGTGAGGAGGAACATCACACTTCGACTCAGCTAATTTTTTTACTGTTTGTTTCGCAATATGTGGCCGAGCGTTATCATGAAGCGATACAGTAAATCCTCTATTTTTTTTTTGAGATTCTCAGGACAGCGCGACTCTCCGAGTCTCTTTCCTTTCTATGTATACGCTTTCCATATTAAGCGCGAAACATATGGTGTCATTTAAAAAAGTCAAGGTGACCTTTACTTTTTTACGTAAAAAGCATTTTTTCAGATTTAAGGAAATGTCTAAAAAACGGGTACACCCTGTATAGGATCTGCTGTACTTTTCAAATTGTACAACTTCAACGCCATCAGTCGTGGAAAAACTACAAAGGCGGGAAGTTTAAAACGTGGAAAACGGTCATTTTTAACCGACTTCGAAAAAGGAGGAGGTTATTAACCGACTTCGAAAAAGGAGGTTACTCAATTCGATCTGTATGTGCCTTTTTTTCTATGTATGTTCACCGATTACGCCGAGATGGATGGACCAATCGGAACGAAACCGTTTGCATCTTGTAGAGTATGTTCCCGGGATGATCTCGTGCAAAAAAAATTTACATTTTTTTATTAATTACGATTTTATTTGCGAAAATGTAGGGTGGTGATGCCGTTGTGAACTCCGCTGAATGTTAGATATTAGAAACAGTAACGACGCGCGACGTCGTTACCGCTATCGATTGCGGCTTTCAGATATTTATAAATTACGATTTGGAATGTGCCGGGGGCGGCTGACAGAGATAAAAAGTGTGAAATAAAAAAAATGTTATAAAAAAAATTAAACCGACTTCGAAAAAACGCACTAAAAAGTATAAAATAATTTCCATTTAATTTATGTGAATACACACAAACTTAAATACAATACAATCTTTTCGGAGGCGGCGCAAAAATGAAAAATTTTCCAAATGGCAGATGTTGCTGATTATGATTTCATTGGAATATGGTGGGCTTGGAAATCAGTAGGTGGGAAGAGAAGATACATCAATATGTGAAAGCATGTAGAAGAATTTAAGAATTTTCGTAATTCCCGGCGTCGAAAATTTTCAATTTTGCGCCGCCTCCGGAAAGATTGTATTGTATGTAAGTTTGTGTGTATTCACATAAATTAAATGGAAATTATTTTATTGTTTTTGATGTGTTTTTTCGAAGTCGGTTTAACTTTTTTTTTATAAAATTTTTTAATTGCAACAACACAATAGAAGCTTCGCTGTTTCGATAGTCGGAGGATCCGGAAGCGGCAGGGCCTAATAAAAAGCAAACGCGGTGAAGTGATAACGCAATGGGCCCATTAAGTAGAACACCTGGGCGCATCGGAATGGTTTCTTAATTCGTTCAAGTTCGCGAAACCTCGGAGAGCGTGTAGCCACGATGGTTAATTAGCAGAGGCAGCAGCGTGCGCAGCAGTGGTCCGGCGAAGAGACCCAGATAATTGGATAATGGGGCCGGTTTAACGGACGATACGCGGGGTTCGCAATCTCAATGGAGGCTGGCGACAACGTGGAAGCGACGTCGGACGATATAGAGCGCGCGATGCCGTCCCGGTTAATTAAATTGTGAAGCATCTGGAACAACTGGCTCCCGCGCGAAAATTGATACTCGCCGTTGATACACCCTGCTGCTTTAACGAGGGACGAGCGTTGTCTCGTCGGTGGCAAAACGTGCGGTGCAATCGATGCTCGCGATAAATCGTTTGAACAAGTTGAAAGAAGGCCCGCTCGACGAGCCGCTGATAAAAACAGTCTCGAATAAAAATCCGCGCGTCCTGTTTCGTAATGTCCGTTGTACGGATGATGTTGTCGAGCTTTATCGAGCGTGTTGGTACATCGATTTATTTTTTAGCGTGCGTGAATACTCGTCGAAATCTCGACGAATGCATGTTCGCGACTCGTAAAGTTTAATTAAAATTCAGTCGCCTCGATCTGTGTTGTTGGCTTATATGGAGGACTTTGTTCCTGTGCACGTTTCCCTAATGATGTTAATTAACATCCTCGGCGAGCAATTGCAATGTAATTGACAATTCGGTGGTAAAAATTTTCTGGCGGGGGGGGTTAATTAATTTGTCTGAATAGGAGGGGAGGACGTTCATAAAACGCCTGAAACTGGTGGCAAAATTTCTGCTAGACTCGGAAAATAATTTTCTGGCGGGGGGTTAATTAATTTGTCTGGATAAGAGGGGGGAATGTTCATAAAACTCCTGAAACCGGTGGAAAAATTTCTGCTAGACGCAGAAAATAATTTTCTAGCGGGGCGGGGGGTTAATTAATTTGTCTGGATAAGAGGGGAGAATGTTCATAAAACTCTTGAAACCGGTGGAAAAATTTCTGCTAGACGCAGAAAATAATTTTCTGACGTGGGGCTTAGTTCATTTCTCTGGATAGGAGGGGGGAATGTTCATAAAACTCCTGAAACCGGTGGAAAAATTTCTGCTAGAGTCAAAAAATAATTTTCTGGCAGGAGGTATCATTAATTTGTCTCGATTAACACTGAGACTATCGAGCACTGAAAACTAGAACGTTTTAGCTGATAAAATTGACACAAGGCTCTAATTATTTAGATTTCGTGCAGTTTTTATCGCAATTTGTGCTTGGACAAAGAAATTCATCGAATCAATTTCCATGCAGGCAACGTGATAATTTTAATATTTACAAAATTAAAAACGTAAGGTGGTAGGTTTAGTGTTAAGAGTCGTCTCCCCACTCTACCTATTCTTGTACTGGCAAAGAGAGGGTACGTCATTCGCTTCAATCGGTGGTCCCTTCTTCCTGACCGTGGTGGAAGGTCATCCGAAGGTTAACCGAAGGTCAATCGAAGGTCACGGTCAAAGGGAACACTCTGGTCGTCAGCCTGGCAAGCGATCGACGCGGGGGCAAGCGGAATTTATTTTCTCCTCGGATTCCGTTGAATTGTTATTAATCGTGGGTGCTATAGATTGTACCGGGTGGGTAATTAATGTCGGAATTCCAGAGATATATTGTCTCTATTCCGGTGTTAGCCAGCAGTTCATAAATTACTTGGCTGTGTACGGAATCGATGGTTCCGTCGCATCGCTCGTGTCGTCTCGGTGCTCGAGACACTTTTATCTGGGCGTGGATTCATAAATCTCGCGGGGAGAGCGATCATTTCGAATACGGTTGCAAAGCATTACGTTTTCACGGATTTTTGTGAGCTCGAAGAGACTTTTTCGCAATCGACGTTTATAAATCATCGGCGGTTCGTTTAAACAACGAAGCCCGGCACTAGGGTCAACGTTTCGTTGGAACAATCGCAATCACGGGGGATCCATCCGTGCTAGCGTGTAAGCATGTAGCGCGCGCGCGCGTTCCAGAGGTTGCGAGAATTTCACGCATAAATCACTGCGCTCCTTATCAGGCTCCCCACTGTCTTCTGTGCGGTATCCGAAGGTGCACCTGCGTGAAACACGAACGCGCGCCGATCGGCATTGAAAGATCGCGTGGAACTTCTGTTACGGATTTTTCTCCAGTCGATTTTTCTCAATCCCTCACGATGATAATTAAACCCGGCCTTTTTCGCCGACCGCTGTTGTACGGATACCCGCGCTTAATTGCAATCCCCACTTAAAAGCGACCGCGCAAACGTTGTCGACGTTCGCGATAAAATATACAGGTGATCCCAAAAATGTTGTGCTTCACAGGGCAGATTCCTCAGGTCATTTGAACCAACTTTTCCCTTTGCGAAAATCTTCTGCGAGGCTTCGTTACGAAGATATCAACATCAGAATCAAAAACGCGGTGGACACGCCTACCGTGGACACGCCCACCGTGGAGCCGCTAGTAGGCCCGCTGCGATTGGTCCGCGTTTTTCGTTGATAACTCCTTAACCAAGCCTCGGAGAAGAATTTCGCAAAGAGAAAAGTTGCTTCGAATGACCTTAGGAGTCACCCTTTTCAAGGAGATACATTTTTGGGATACGAACCCGAAATAAAAGAAGCTAAAAAATGATGTACTTCCTTGAAACGCGTAATTATTATATCGAAAGAATTTCCTTTTTGTAATCGATGCTTGCAATACAATTGTAAAGATAGACGAAGCAGGTGTCGGCGTATCTCAACCGAGAATCGGCAGGCGTTTCGCGAAACGGTCACTGATAGAAAAAGGTCCACGAGAATGGGTCGATTGTGCCGGAAACGATAGTTCAGTTTCACGCGATGCACTTTTCGCTCGATGGCGAAACGTGGCGGACTTACACGCCGTTTCTATGAAACGTTCGGTGAAAACCGGTCAACCGATATTACGAGGGAATTTATCGTAGCCGCCTTGTCATCGGAGCTCTATATTCCCGCGGAACGGTTCAACCAATACCCTAGAAAATAAATACGGATCTCTCGCTGCTACCGGATTCACCGATGAGCCTCAGGGACGAGCCAAGTAAAAGTATTCCCGAGACGTATTTCGGGTTCTCAAAATATTCGGGAATCTCAAAAAAAAATTCTCGGCTCAACCCGGCCCTACATTTTCGGGTTACAGCTCTAAGCATTACTCTAAACGGTACTTGTGAATCGAAAACGCACGACCTCCACAAAAGAAACGTTCGGAGAACTCGAAATTCTCTTTCGTAATTGCGCCGTTCCGATTTCAATATAATTTCTTCAGTGTTAATACGATTCAGGCGTCCAGCGGGGAAGAAAAAGTGTTGCAAGTACAAACGTAAGACTCGATGAAAGATCGATAGAAGCATTGCCGGAACTCGAACGTTACGAAAGTTTCTGTCACAACGTAACACAGAGCACGGTTACACAGAATGATGTAGGACACAGCAGGCATTCAAAGTTGACCAAAAAGTTCTGTTCGATTTGCATGTAGAAAGCGTCGTCGACTGTCTCGGATCTTTTTCTCTACAAAGGGCAATGTCCAATATCGAATTCTAGGTTGAAAGTCGTGCGATCCAACGAGTCGTTTGTTCTAAAACCTGTATACGTACAGGGTTTACCAAAAATGTTGCACTTCCTTCACAGAGCTGACGTCATTTGCAGTAACTTTTTCCTTTGCGAAATTGTTCCCCGCGGCTCCGTTAAGAAGTTATCATAAAAAAAATTACGGACCAATTAGAGCTTCGGTTGGCACCGAGCCGGGCGTGGTATTTTCGACGATAACTCCTGGACAAAGCCTCGGAGAACATTTTCGTAAAGGACAAAGCTGCTTCAAATAACCTGAAGAATCATCCTGTTCAAGTACAACAGTTTTGTGACACCGTGTATATTTCAGGCCACGAGGCATCTCGCGAACTAAGAGAAGCGAGGAACGGTTGGTTGTTAGCGTCCGCGAGTACCGTTGACATTAAACGCACGCAATCGGCAGATTTTCGATAATACAGCGGAAGAACGAGGAAGATAGGTCTGTAGGTTCGAGGTACCGTTAAAGAGAGGCATTATGGACGCGCGGAATTCACGATGTGCATTGTAGCAAAAGGCACACGTAAGGTCGTCTCGTGGTTTGGTAACGGTACACCGTAACGGGGAGAACGATGCCCATTTCTCCTGTACCGCTGTTCAGGTCCGAAAAAATGATAGCGCTCGCCGGAGATTACGTTCGACCGGAGGAGGTTGCGTTTTCAAGAGGTCGCGGATTATCTGCGGTCCGGGGAATGCAGAATGCAACGGCACTGGAGAACGGGGCTCCGAGAGCTCTCCGACGTTTAGTATACGGGCCACAGAATTTCAACAATAGATCCGGCATTTCACGTTGAAACTACTATTAATATCAACGGGCTCCTGCGACTTCTACGCCTATGTGTCGTTTCTGACCAACACCAATGTCTCGCTAACGCATTTTAGTAAAAAATCTAAAAAAAATTAGAGTCGTGACGTTTTTCTTCAAATATATAATTGATACTTTGATTCCACGAGGCAGTGGCGCACCCAGGATTTAATCTGGGGGGGGGGGGCGAGTTGAAGCCAGCCCTAGGTTTTGCGTGATGACCTTTTTTTTAGCCAAAATATCTGTGTGTAAACATTTTTATCTTGGGGAAGGACTTGGCCCCCTGGCCCCCTGCCTGGGTGCGCCACTGCCACGAGGTACGAAACAAAAAAATTGGAAACAGGATTTGTGACGTTTTTGTTTTGCGTGAGCGACATGCTTTGACGGAAGGATCACCGACCCGAAAATGTGAAATCGCTGAAAAAAGCTAACGAACACGACGAGCGTTGACAGTCGTGTTTTTCTGTGAGCATTTGCCCCGCGAACGACGGGGAATAACAATGACTCGGATTTTTCTCAGAGCAAGGTCATCGCCGCCTGTCGACTCTCGAATTAGAGACACATTATTAAGAAGCTGGCACGTAGTAAGCGGGTCGCGCGATACGTCGCCGCTCGGTTCTTGTCGCATGAGAACGGATCACCGCAGATGATCCCCATTTCCTCTGTCGGCAACGAGGCACATCCGACATCGCTGCATAACAAGAACAAAGTGCTTTTATTTACCATTAGTCCCGCTTGGCGTATTGTCAAGTTCCTGTCGTTGTCACAGCCGAATGTTCGTCGCGATCAATTGATCCAATGTAACTTCCTCGATGAATATTTCCTGCTTGAGAACGCGCCGTGATCTTCCCGATATCTCATCTCGCCGACACTGTTGTCATCGACGTGATATCACCGACGTCAACTTTCGTCGAGGCTCTGTTTACATCGACAAGGCCAAATCGTCGACGACTGTTTTCATCGACATGACTTGACAGACACTGTGTTTACATCGACGCGACGACGGTCCGTGTTTACCAACAGGTCTGAGTTCGTTCGTTTCCACGATCTAGTAGCTGCATCAGAAATTATTGTTATTATATTATACATCGTACCAGGGTTCTAAAAGAAGGGATTCTAGCGTATTAGGTTACCTAAACTAGGATACCCCAGGGTACTAGGGTACCTCACGCAGTGATTCTAGGGTATTTGGTACCTAAACTAGGGATCCTTGGGTACTAGGATACCTAAACTAGGGATCCTACGGTACTAGAATACCTAAACTAGAGATCCTAG
Organism: Lasioglossum baleicum; assembly: GCF_051020765.1. Classification (NCBI taxonomy): domain Eukaryota; kingdom Metazoa; phylum Arthropoda; class Insecta; order Hymenoptera; family Halictidae; genus Lasioglossum; species Lasioglossum baleicum. Next base: position 12,766,807 of record NC_134938.1, read on the forward strand.
GGTCCTAGAATTCATAAACCAGGGGGCCTAGGGTACTAGGATATCTAAACCATAGCAGTTGGAAGAAGCAACATAAAACAATGAAACAGAAGGGTTCCTAAACCAGCGAGCGTAAGGTACTAGGGTACATAAACCAAGGATCCTAGAGTACTAGTACCGGGTACTGGGTACCTAACCCAGGGATCGTGGGGCACTAGATTTTGTCGGCGCGAAAATATTTACCCTGTCCAATATCGGGAGACGTACTCCGCCCCTTTCACGCCTGAAATGACGTTATGCATATTAAAAACTCCCGAGGAAAATATCCTCGAGAAGAAATGGCAAAAAGAAGCAAGACGATCGCTAGGGCGATCCCGGCTATCTCGGTCGAAGGCGGTGGCTAAAAAGAAACCACAACCGGAGGGGGATCGATGGAATTTCGGCGAAATCGGAAACACGTATGTTTTGGTAGGGCGCTAGGGCATTTCTGGAAATAACTCGCGGCGCAACGCGTCGCACTCACACCTCTCCTCGGACATCCAGATGCGCTCGTGCCAGCACGGCGAAAACGGATGGCGCCAGGTATTTTTAAACCCGAACGATAAGAACGACCGACTGGATTCCAGGCGAATAACTGTCCCCGCCGAGCGAACCACCTTACGAAATCCCGTGCAGCCGCATGTCGCATGTCGCCCCGGGATCGTCACGCGGCGTCGCGTCGCCTCGCCTGCAGTCGCCACCCCCGCGTCTCGCTTCTGTAGACACTTTGATCTCTCCCAGCATCAACTGCGGGAAAAAGCCAGCCTACACGCTCCGGTATTGCGATAACTCACGCGGTACGTTTCTATTCCACGTGACTCACAATTAGATTCGCTTTCGTTCGTGCGTCCAATTCTTTAATCAAACCGGCCGCACAATTCGCTCCCTAGGGGCGAGCAGGGTGTCTTCTCGAGGATTTGTGTCCTCGCTCTACCTTCCCCCTCTACGACGCTATTCCTCCACGCTTCCGTCCGGGCACATGATGCGTTGCGCCCTCTGTCATTCATGTGTCCCCATGTTATTAATCCAGTACTGGCAGAGAGAGGGTAACGTTTCCCCCTTGAAACATGCTCCCTCCCCTCATCTGGCGACCCTGGTTCCTGGCCTTGGTCGGAAGGTCAGCCGAAGGTCACGGTCAAAGGGAGCAATCTCGTTGTCAGCCTGGCAGGCCATCGACACGGACAAGCGAAATTTATATTCTCGAACCTTTTCCCCTGAACTCGTGCTCCCTTCCCTCATCTGGCGACTCCGTGTCCTTGCCATTCTAATAACCGCCGCGATCGATCCCCGACAGCTATATTATTTGCACAAACGTATATATCAACGGCGGACTAAAAACTGCCGCCTATCATTAGGCAATTTATCGGCTAGATCGCAGTGACACGTTCAAATTGATAGGCGGCATTGTTCGTTGCACGCGCGATCCCAGCACTCCCGAGGTCTTTGATCTTCGGCGTAGATAGGTCGGAATTATTTCGAGCCTCGTTGCAGACTGTCGATACAGCGAACCGATGTTCTCCGCGAATGACAGCAGTTTTTCTATGCTGACGATAGACCTGAGGAGGGGGTGTGCCAGCAAAGGGCAGGTCCGCGCGATCCACGCTGGATCGCAGACCACTCGGTCATGAAAGGAGACGTGGGTGGCTGCGAGGAGGACAGAGGATCCCCACTTCTATTAATAGAACTGAGGTTATCTCTCCGGCTTCTACATATAGTCGGATGCCAGCGTAGGGTGGAGTTGGTGGAGTTTCGCGGAGGGTGTCATGCAGGCAGATTACTCGTACCGGTTTTCTGGAATGGTGTGTGTCAATCGTCCTGTGAGCGTCCGCTGCGACAATGCGCGCGCGTGCATGTACAGGGTGGTCATCGCGAAGTGGCCGGGCCAAATAGGCTACCCCATTGCTCCGCCCAGATCAGGGGAATTTACTTGAATCGAGGGTGAGTAGTTACCTTCCCTCTCTGCCTGTACCGGACACATGCACATGCCGGGCCCTGGAGGAATCGTGGGGGACTAGCGCGGTAGAAGCGGAAACTAGAGTGGGGACACAACTCTTCCAGCGACTCTAGATCCGCCATTATTTTCCTCGAGAAAGCGTTTACCCGCGAGAGGATTCCCGTCGACCGTCTCCACCAGGATCGCGAGATGGAAGGCGCTGATACAGCCGCGAATTAACATAATGCAACATCATTTCGGTCCGGCCTGCCCGTCGCGACCCAGAGGACCCCGAAGAATTCTCCACTTGAGACGCGTGACCCGGCCATTTTTTGACTGACTAATTTATACCAAGGACCAAGTCGCGCCGCGCCACGCCGGGCGCTAAAGTATTCACAAGTTTATTGAGAGAGGAGATAAGGCGAGCCATGAATCCGTTGAACGTCGACGACCCGCCCGAGACTGCTGAGAGGCGTTGGAACCGAGATAAGCGGTTCGGCGGCGTCTTTTGACTCGCGCGCGCGCGCGCTCCCGTCGCATCTAGGAGCCTCTAACTTAGGGTATTGAGATTTTAGGAAGCGATAGATTGCAGAGATTGCACAGAATTAATGGCTGGGAATAAAACGATGAAGAAGAGAGGAAGGGTTCGCTAGCAAAACACTTTGTACTCCTGCGTTGCTACCACTGCTTTGTGATTGCAGAGACAACGATTAGGTACCTTAGTACACTAGGATCCCTGTGTGAGGTATCCTAGTTCCCTGGGACCCTAGGATTTTATAGGATCCCTAGGCTAGGTACCCTCATCCCCTAGGACCCTGGACTCTAGGAGTCTAGGATCCCTGGATTAGATACCTTAGTCCCCTAAGACCCTAGCATTCCAAGATCCCTGGGTTAGGTACCCTAGGATTCTAGCATCCCTGGATTATGTAACCAAGTCCCCTGGGACCTTGGACTCTAGGATCCCTGGATGAGATAGTCTAGTCCCCTAAGACCCTAGCATTCTAAGATCCCTGGGTTAGGTACCCTAGGATTCTAGCATCCCTGGATTATGTAACCGAGTCCCCTAGGACCCAGGATTCTAGGATCCCTGGATTAGGTACCCTTTTGTTTGATTGTTTCACGTCGCTTCTTCAATTGCTATGGTTATAGCGTTAGTGTATCTTAAAGAAAAGGTGGTGAGACGCGATGGCAAGTTCGTAAACCTCGTCTGCCGCGGTCCGTCAATAAAATCTTCAGATTATAGTTAATTATTCAGCATCGGAACGAGCCGACGTTGTAAACATTATTGCGCTGACACACGGCCGCGCGCGCGGAAGATATAAAAACGTGTTGCCGGTTATGACATCGGGCCGGCCGTCGGCAAGGTTGTAATTTCTCATGGAGTCGACGACGTTGTCCGGGTTCGTCGCCTCGTTCGATTTGAAATTATCCATTTTAGGCGGGGTTCAATTTAGCCGCGCGCCGTTCCCTCGGACGGGGAGAATTTTTTCGATCGGTGGCAGGTTATTAATGAAACGACGAATCCTGTGAACGCCAGGATTAATTAAAACGGATGGCAGAGATAGTTCCGATAGTTTATTCCGCGCGGCGCGGAACTCTCTAATTTAGATTCGCATCTGATACATTGCTTAATAAAGAAAACTCGCTCTGTCATGGTTCCAATCGGGCATTTGCATCTACCACTGTTGCAATCCCAGAATAACATTTTGTACCTGCTTTTGGACGATCGCCGCGACGGGTGTACCGGGTGCCGGTGGATAATAATTTATATCTATTATAGCTATATATATAATATATTTTTAAGTGTATATTGTACATAAACAATATATATATATCACTTTTGTTCTCGTATACAATAGGGTGGGAGCAATAACTATGCCCACCTTGAATATCTCCGTTATTTGTAATGATATGGAAAAATGTTATCAGCATAATTTGCACGGTACGGAGGGGGTCACGTTGTGACACAAACATTTTCTGCGTGGGTGGGGGCATAGAGGAGATTTCAAGGTTACCTTGATTTTTTTTAATAGAATGTCCTATTCTTATACCATACATCGATAGAGTATCAAATTTTGAGTATAAAAGTGTTGACCTTCATATATCTTAAACCTAATAGGTAACGAGATATTATCCAAAGAAGAACGAGAATTATTTCGATAATATCTCGTTAACTATTACCTTTAGGACATGTGGAGGTCAATACATTTTTACTCAGAATTCGATAGTCTATCGATTTATGATACAGAAAGTAGGTCTTTCCATTGAAAAAGTCAAAGTGACCTTGAAATCTCCTCTATGCTTCCAGTCACGCAGAACATGTTTGTGTCACAATATGCCCCGCTCCATACCGTGTAAGTTTTGTAGATAATATTTTTCTATATTATTACTAATAACGGCAATATTCAAAGTGGGCATAGTTATTGCCCCACCCTGTATATGTATTTCAGTTGTGGGCAATGTGTCCCATAACTGTCTCAGAAAAGCTTGGCAACCCTGCTGTAGAGACAGAATGGCGCTAAACTTATCGACACCAGGGCCGTTGCTCGCTCCACGGGAAGGTCGTGAAAAAATCTGGTGTTAATCTGCGAACTCTCGGTGCAGGTATCGTGTCGTACCACCGCGTAGGAGTACACTCTGTAAATCCTCTTGTCGGCTGAAAAGTAGATCGAAGATTGTGTCACATTCGCGTTTGAACCGGGCGCGTTGCGCGGCTGCTCCCATTTCGACTTTTAATCCAATTATTTTAATCGAGCGGTATCGGCCGTGTAATTTCTTTCATTCGGCTGGCTATCGTTCCCTTTAATCGTTGGGAACTTTTCTGCGGCCGGAGCCGCCGCCGTAGCCACCACACCGCCTCAACAAATTTCGAGGAAACGTGTGCAGCGTAAAGAGATTTTTCGAACTCTTTCACGTCACATTTGACCGCCATTAGAATCGACGAGCGCGGACACCCGTTTGATTGACGAGACGCGGTCGGCTTCCACCAGGAACGTATCAAAGATCGTTTAGAGATACAGGGTGTACAGAAATTTGCTGGAAATTGATTAAATATCGCAAAATTAATTTCAAGGTCAAAAGGTCAACAATTTTTTTTTATTGCATCGTATTCTACACGTCGCAGGGATGAAAAGTGCAGAAGGAATCATCGGTCAAAACTCAACCGTTTTCTTAAAAAGTTGCAGTAAGGTTATAAACATTACCAAACTGAATTTAATTTGTACATTTTCAGCCCTTGGGAATTATTTCTTGAAATATGTGGAAAACAGAATGCAAACAAAATCAGTTTTATAATTAAACTTTATTATAGTTTTTTGAATGAACGGTTCAGTTTTGACCAATGGTTTCTTTCGCACTTTTTATCCTTGTGACGAGTAGAATAAGACGCGATGAAAAAAAAGTGGTTGACCTTTTAACCTTGAACCTTTGATTAATTTCGTGCGAGATGGATATTGATTTTCAGATTCCCCGCATGAAACCCAGTCGAATCTCACACTTTGCGCGCGGCGAGTGTTTCCCAAGAGCCCGTTCGCCGCCTTCGATTCCCTGAAGCAATCTTATTTACCGCGCGCAGAACGATGGCGGATTTGATAAAAAGAGCAATTGTCGAGAGTTTTCCCTGCGCCGCGTTAGCTAAAATCCACGCCGTGGAATTTCACGGTAGACTAAACCCGCGTAGAATAGATGCACCTTTCCAGTTTAGTCATATTTTCTGACTGCCATACGCCAGCTCGTTTATCATTCGAATTCTAAACTGTATATTGCGCCAATGGTGGTTTCGCTGGTTTTTTAGAAATGTCAGTTCCGAAACTATAACAAGTATCTACAAAAAAGTTCTAGTCACTAAAACCGTAAAATAAATCGTAAGGCAAGCGGTTCATCACGTACTCCAAAAACTTCAATACAAAATCGGCAACTTTATGCTCCCAGATTTAAAAAAAAATCGATTCTGCGACCAAAAATTCTGAAATAATTCACAGTGCCGCCTGTCATCAGGTAGAATCATCATGAATTTTTTGGGGATGTTCTGTTGACCAGAACTTGAGATATTATGTATAATTCAAAAAACCAAATTCACCCTGTAGCTACCCTTATGGCAAGGCTACCAACTTGAAACTTGTCACAGAGGCCTCCTTTGGCAACCCTTTCGAAGCTATAAGAAGTATCTACAAAAAAAACCATCTACAAAAAAGTTCTAGTCACTAAAACCGTAAAATAAATCGTAAGGCAAGCGGTTCATCACGTACTGCAAAAACTTCAATACAAAATCGGCAACTTTATGCTCCCGGATTTTTTTTAAAATCGATTCTGCGACCAAAAATTCTGAAATAATTCACAGTGCCGCCTGTCATTAGGTAGAATGATCACGAATTTTTTCGTGATGTTTCCTTGACCAGAACTTGAGATATTGGGTATAATTCAAAAAAACAAGTTCACTCTGTAGCTACCCTTATGGCAAGGCTACCAACTTGAAACTTGTCACAGAGGCTTTCCTTTGGCAGCCCTATCGAATGGTGTGACTCAAAATAGATTTGGTTCAGGGCCACTTTTAACAATTGACGGATTATCGCTACAATTTGTGTCGCGTCGAGTCTTGTGGCGTACGCGCGCCGATTTCAAGAATTTGGAAAGGATCGGTTGTCCTTATCTCGGCTGGGCTATACCTTGCGTCATATATTTGGGCCGTTGACGCCACCCATGGCCCGGGTTGGAGGACCTCCGCAAGGACGCACGAACCCAGCAGCTCGATAAACAGCCACGCGTCCTGGCCCATCCCGCGCCACCTCTGTTTTCCCGTTGTCCTTTTGCGTTCTGTGTTTTGTGTACGCGACGATCCCCTCGCGCCCGACCACCAGCCGCAGGGATTCCTGCGCGCTGTTTGCCGGTTTGCTGTTCGCTTTCTGTTTACCTCGGCAATTTAAATTTTTGGCGGCCGATGGTCAGGCCGGACCCATCCCGGCCTGGCGGTCACCGCCATGGAATTTTTCCTTATCACGACGATGACACAGGAGCGTGAACCATCCTATTCGACAAATTCCGCTTCTCGCCTGGAAGACGGACCCCGGGGCCTTTGTGCGCATCCACAAACGGCGTGCCCCTGTGGGTGGCAATTCCGCGAACGAACGCGTCACAGGTGCCTTGATTGTCGGAGGATTTAGCACGTGCTGGATCTGCAATTCAAACACCGTAATCACCCTTTTCAATTCTCGATTAACCCCTTCGTTAAAAATGACAGAGCGATTAACTCGCGAACTTACGCGCGCTTGACACCGCCGCGAATCTGGCTTTATCCCGGAACAAAGAGCGTCCCGAGAAGGAGGCGGAACCGCGCAAATCGAACAAGCAAGGGCGACAACGAAAATGGTTTTATTATTTTTCTTGAAGCAAGAAGTTAAATCGATCCCATCCCCAAGGTGAGCTTGCGAGACTCCGTTTAAACCGGATGGATAACTCACGGACGAGAGGAGCGGGAAAGTCCTTACGAGCAATTAAGCGGTCTTTATGAGCACACAATGTGACGTATCCACCGCGTAATTTCACGGGGCCGAGGCGGGAACGAAGTGTGCACGACAAAACGATAAAACGGCTGCGTACGTCAGCAGAACTTTTATTCCGCTCGGCCGCACGGAATTCTTTGCGGTTTCACGCAAATCTCCTTCCAAGCAATTTCTTGAAATCGAAGATTACGATACCGGATCCGTGGTCTCCGAGAGCTCGCGGGCGACGCGTTCCCTCGTGTCAAGGGGACTTACTCTATGCAACGAATTCAGGAGATTGCTGCTAGCCTTGGCAAAAAATATCGATTCCTCGAAAATGACAGAAAAACCCAACGAAAATATACGATCTCTACCGTCTGAAAAATTAAAATTAAAGAGGGTAAATCGATCGATGCGTGTTCGTGCTAGCAAGACGTCGTATCCCTAGCTCCTAATTCAGGCCTGGCCAACCCAAATGGTTTCGCGAGCCACTTCGATGACGTGTGAAGTTACAGCGGGCCGCACTTTAGGTAAACATGCTTTAAAAAAATGTTATACAAATACAAAAGTTTCAATAGAAATATAAAATCGCCCGGCGGGCCGCACGATTTAACGTGGCGCGCCGCATGCGGTCCGCGAGCCGCGTGTTGGCCAGGCCTGTCCTAATCGAACCGCCAGAGGGCAGTTAGGGTAAATGTACCTATTACTGCGGTGTGTACGTTTCAGTTACACATTCCAACTGAACACAAGAAACATATCGTAGAATGAAGCTAACACAGATTTGTTTCTACCGAACAATTATTTAAATACTACAGAATCACTGCGTAACAGGGAACAGGATTTTACCGATAAATTAAGTGCTTACTAAACGACCCAACGTGTATAAAAAATTATATGTAAAACAGCAATAATATTATTGTTAGACTGCGATCTTCATGCAAATCCACCAAATCGGATGTTATTTCTTCCCTTAATGATTTTAATAGAGGGGAAATCATATATTGACATATTGGATGTTTAAAATTTTCCAACAATTTTGAATTTCATCTACTCGATTTTCGTATAAATGCATAAAGATCCTGCACAAAGAACATGCATATTATTATTTCATGATAAATCGGGAATAATATTAAAAGCATGACACCCGCAGTAATCGGTACAATTGCCATACATCAGTTTTCGGACAAAGGAGCGACCGAATCGAATTCCACGGTGTGGTCCGGTCGTGAGTCGACACGCGAAAAGAAACGAGACAAAGGTTAATAACACCTCGATATAAAAAAGGTTCCGCGTCAGAGCCGAGGCATAAAAAGCGGCGAAAAAACCGTAGCGACACGTCCACCGTAAAGGGATAAAATGTCCACTTATCCGTGGCGTCAATGACCACTTGGAATATCACTTAGAACCATAAAATTCCCCTCTCGCGCGGTTTTTACACTGACCCGCTAATAAATCCGGGGGAAGGAGGAGCCGTTTTCTCGGGCGGTTCACCCTAACAAAAAAAAAAAAAAGTAAATCGTTAGAGCCACCCGTAGACGGGATACCAGCCGGAATTATTTAGAGGCATTGGACCCGGACGGCATTGAACGACCTTCACGAATTCGAGTCCACATACTCGCCGCACACATTCGCGTTCACACACTGGCCAACACACTCCGGGGACCATTTTTACGTTCCCCGCGAGCCTCCTCGTAACTGGATACCTGCTATCTACTGGGACCCTGCTACCGCGTACGCTGCAGCATTTTTGCCGAGCCGTAGGGGCATAACTCAATCCGGGAAATACCTGTCGCGTGTAGAGAGGGTTGAATTGTTTCCAAAATGTTTATAGTCGGTCGCAAAAGTGAAGGAAGCCTTTTTTATAGTTATAGGACACTCACATTCCCTCTGAAGAGGACGGTCGAGGGGAACATGTGGGGCTCGACACAGTACTCTCAGTGGTGGTCTCTCGCGTGGTGAATGACCCGAACCTAGGACATACAAGTGTAATGTGGATAACGGGTCCATGTATGTCTAAATAGGTCGGGCACTTAGATTTGTAGAGGGGCAGTCCATTGACTGTCCCGGGTGTCATTAGGTTTTTAGTGGGTATGCCTACTCCGACCAACTGAGAGGTGAGCCCCACATCTAGGGGGGTGTACGTAATTGTATTTTCCCCCACATCCGTAAAAAAATGTTAAAAAAAGGACTCAAGATGGAGACCTTATCCACCTCCAACTGGACCAAAGAATGATGAACACTGCGACCTGCTATTAGCATTGCTCCAGTGCTCATGTCTTCGGATCTCTTCCACTCCTGTTCTTGTCTTCTGGGGTCTCATAAGATCCGCACTCCAATCGTCTAGACGCCCACGCATGGCTGAAGTGTAGTCTTGGCCTATGTATAGTCTTATTGTTAGCCCAAGTATAGTCTCCCGGCGGAGGCTACCGGAGGAGCCAAGGGAGGCATGAGTTCTAGAGGGTAGTCCCAATTTGTGGAGTCCCTCATTTCTGGGATTGAATGACCCTTTTTTTGTTAAGGATGCGGGAGAAATATCATTACGCACACGCCAGAAGGGGGGGGGGGTAGTATGGAGCTCGGGCTGCGGTTAGTCGGCGTAGCCATACCAGAGTTGGGCAAAATGTAATTTCAATTACAATTACAATTACTTGCCAATTACTGTAATTTGGAATTGCAGAAATACAATTACAATTACATGTAATTGTAATTGAAGATGTAATTAATTACTCATGTAATTAATTCCTGCCCAACTCTGAGCCATACCCACTAAAAACCTCAACCTCACCAGGGACAGCCAATGGACTGCCCCTCTGGTATCTACTTGACCCGAAATATGGCTTCTCCAGGGACCTACTGTCCGCATTAACTCCTGGAGAAGCTAGCTTCAGGCCCGACTCCACACCTGTTCTTTTCATAGTTGGGGTTGGACGACCCTAGGAAGCTGTGCGTAGATGCGTTAAACCCCCATCCACCTAAAACAATAAAAAAAGACGCAGGCGATCATTTCTGATGAAGTTGGACGACTGGGGTACAGGAGGTCCTAGGGCCTAGGGTCGCAAGACGCTGCGTCCAGCCGCGCTTAGGGGGTCCCACCCTAACTCCTGCTAAACCGCAAGCGCTCAAATAATGCGTAATCTTCGGACGGTTGAAAGTGAAGTGTTCATACACAAAAACTTGAATGACCATAAGCCTTTTTCTTGATGTCCGGTGAAACGGGTCCCCGGATAAAAGTGGATCGCTACAGAGGGACGCTGCAGCTTCGAGAGCGAGGAAACCGAAGCCATTGTCCATTAAACGATCAGTCGGATATTGTTTAGCAATTGGGTATATGTTCATAAGAAAACGAGCGATACAATTACCGGGCGCGGGCAGCCAACGTCGCCGCACAAAAGGATGAATAAGCTTGCTGCCATAAATCTCTCGTCGGGTTTCTAGCGAGAGGTAATTAAAGGGTGCGGAGAAGGTGTCGGACGGAGTTCCTCGCGATCCAGCGGTTTCGAGACCGATGTATACGAGGACGGGAAGCAATATGTTGCCGATAAGTTTTGACCTCGTAAAACGTGGATGTGAAACGAGCCGGCCAGTTCCATTCAGCGAGTCGCAATCACGGTATCTCCGCGAGTTAACCAGAAGCGTGGCCGAATAACATGTGTTGCGGCCGCGTTGTTAATTAACGCTGTATCACGTGAAAGATCACGACTCCGCACCACCGATCAGTGCTGCCTGCCGTCGAAGGTAGGATTAGTCCTATCGGGATTGCACCGGGATCACGGTTCGCGTCCAGGGTTTCGCTATACCCGTGGAAAAAAAAAGAATCGATCGGTGAATAAAAGCAACCGGTCAGACGAATCGATACGCTCCGGACAAGATAAAGAAGTGATTGATCGAATCCTGGTTTCGATACAGCGCCGAGGTCTAATGGTATATACTGGCCTATTCTGTGGAGTGCAGGGTGCAGTGATTAGCAAGTGTATAGCTATTTCGACTGGCAGTGGTCGATATAGATACAGGCTGTCTCAAAAGGACATGATTCCTCAGCTCATTCCAAGCAACTTTGTCCTTTGCGAAATTCTTCTCGGAGGCTTGGTTATGAAGTTATCAACGAAAAACACGGGCCAATCACAGCGCGCCTACTAGCGGCTCGCGCTGAGCCGGGCGCTGGCATTGGTCGAGCCGCTACCCATCAGCCGTAGGCGCGCCGTGATTGGTCGGTGTTTTTCGTCGATAACTCCTAATCAAAGCCTCGGAGAAGAATTTCGCAAAGGAAGAAGTTGCTTCAAATGACCTCAGGAATCGCCTGTTTGAAGTACAACATTTTTGTAGTAACAGTGTATGTAGTTTATGAACGAAATCGTAGAGACCTTCGTACACGGATGTGTGTCTCTGGCTCGCATAAGTTAAAGTAGCTAAGTGCCCTCTTTGTATACATGTCAAAACCGAACGTCTTCGGGAACAGTAACGAATGTGCACGAACGAGTCGGTGTCAGAGTTGAACCATATCTTAGGCCGGCCCGAAGCAAATAGGCGTAAAGCCGTATTTAAAATGTCAACGATAAATATACCGGGACCACGGCGTAATATCTCGAACACCTGAGGAATATAAACAAGGTCGTTTTATCCCTCGCGCTGGCTGATATTTTATTTCGTGTTTCTCTTGGCTAGGTGATCTTTACAGGCCGCTTCTAATAAGTTACGCGAGGGCTTTACGCGTGTCCCAAGCCGATAATCACCGCGTTGAACGGTGGGATAAATTGAAAAGCGTATTCGAGAAAAATAAATAAAACAAGGCTGAGTCGAATGAACTTGCCGCTCTTGCAACTTGTATATGACCCATTAGGGGTCGAGCACCAGTGTGAAATCACCTTAAATTTGATAATTTCAGCAGAGAACTGCCGGTTAAGCTGTTCGAGATATTTGTATTACCGAAAGTGAATAACAGGATTATTTTTCGCACGCAGGCCCGGCACAGGCCCGAATAGGCCCGGATAATTATTCCGATGCTGAAATATCGTTCGACACCTGGACAAGTCCTCCGCACAATGGCGCAGGCTTAAATCTGCTTCGTAAATCGCGCGCTCAAGTGTGCGAATAATTTCAGATGGGTTATGTTACAAATTGCCGTCGAACGCGCGTAACGATAATTAACGAGACAGAACGTTGTCATATTTTGCAACCGACCGCATCCGACTTTATTGGGCCCCCGGTTTCCTTGCTGTTGCGCGCGAACAACGACGCGGCCCGGAATACCGTTCGCGCGTGCATTCGAGTTTCATAAAATTCCGCGTATCAGCTAGCACGATAAATTCTGCCCGTTTCCTTAATAAACTTAACGCGGCGATGAAGCGTTTCATTACTCGTAAACGCAGTACTGTTACTCGCCGGTACAAGCGCTACCGTAATCCGAGCGGAGTATTGCGAAATTTTACCGATCTGTTTTTTTTTTTTTGCAGCATTTCAGCTTCCTCCGTTTGATATTTTCGGACGTAAACCCAGAAAGCTACGGAATTCGTGGAAATCGATGTAAGAAAGCTGTCGCGAAATTAAATTTGACCTCGACCTTTCAAAGTTTTCCATTTGTCAAACTGATTTATATTATTTTTCTCATTTCTCAGTCAGATGGAGTATTGATAAAGACGTTGAAAATTATTTCTTTGCCTGTGAAATATATGGAAAATAAAATATAAATAAAATCAGTTAGTGTGAAAGACTTTATCGTCATTTTCTAAGAGAACGATTGAGTTTTGATCGATGGTTTCCTCTGCACTTTTTATCCTTCTGACAAGTAGATTAAGATGCAATGAAAAAAAAGGTTTGACCTTTTTGACCTTGAAATTATTTCTGCATCAGTTTCCACGAAACGTCGTATAATTTCTATACACCCTGTACGTGTGTTCCGACCACTGTTTCGATTCGCGTTCAGGTTCATTTACAAGGTCGCCGATCGCCGTCGTTTTATTTATACGCTCGAAAAGCCGGAGATCGAGAGGGCGATCGCCGCGCCGGTAGCGCGACGCAATTTTGAAACGAGATTTTTCGTGGGACGGATGATATCTCGGGCCGCATAAATCACGATGTTTCACGTAATTCGCGACGACCGGGCTCGCCTCGACGTGTTTAATACTTTCAACGCTTCGGCAGTCCGGCGAATTGCATTTCTTTTCTCTCCGGGCCAAAACGACAGCAAAATAAGCGGTGCACTTCGACAGAGGATAAAAATCGCAACAGGCATTAAAGTCTTCTCGTATTTCCCGTGATTTATGGCGGCACCGTGTGCACAAAGCTCGGTTGCCCCGTTATACGCCTTCTCCTCTGCGCCGTGCTGCTGAACCAATACACCAGTGCACCAATGCAATTTCCACGCGTGCACGTTGCGTGCGCGCTCGCGCGTTTACGATTTTCTGATTTAGTTTACTGGTATACGTGGAACTGGGTCACTGCTTGAAACGAGACGGACCCGTCCACGGACCTAGTGAACCTCCGGACGAGAGCGTTTTATTTTTTGTTACTATAAATATGCAAAGAATTAAAAAATCCTGTTATATTATTTCCAACCTATTGAACGTATTAAGGGAGGAAATAAATTTATATTGCACTTGAGTTTGTTACAATTCAGGTCGAAAATGTTTCATTTTGCACTTCAATTTGTTACAATTCTGGTCGCAAATTTTTATTTTGCAAATGTGTACATACTTCCTTGAAAGCTGTGGTTCTGCATGTTATTTGAAACAACTTTTTCCTTTGCGAAAATATTCTCCGAGGCTTTGTTACGGAGATATCAACGAAAAACACGGTGGACACGCCTACCGCCGACACGCCTACCGCGGAGCCGCTAGTAAGCCCGGTGTGATTGGACCGTGTTTTTCGTCGATAACTCCTGAACGAAGCCACGGAGAAGAATTTCGCAACGGGAAAAGTTGCTTGAAATCGCCTCAGGATTTCACCATTTCAAGTACAACATTTTTGGGAGAGCCTGCATTTGTAAATTGTTGCTCGATGCTTCGAGAACTGGTGTGTATTTCATTGTTTGAAGAGTATCGGTACGCTCGACGGTAACTTCGTGATCGGTTTCCTTCAAAAGCCGTTTCAGGTTTGCAGACTATTTACAGAACAATTGGCACAGAAATGTTCCGGAACGTCATTTGAAACAACTTTTTCCTTCGCGAAAATATTCTCCGAGGCGTTGTTACGGAGATATCAACGAAAAACACGGTGGACACGCCTACCGTGGAGCCGCTAGTAGGCCCGCTGTGATTGGACCGTGTTTTTCGTCGATAACTCCTGAACGAAGCCACGGAGAAGAATTTCGCAAAGGGAAAAGTTGCTTGAAATCACCACAGGAATCCACCGTTTCAAGTACAACATTTTTGAGACGCCCTGTAGAGCGTTGTTTCGTCCAGCGAGTCGCTATCTCGTGCAACAGCGTGGCCCGTCGGGCTCGGAGGCCGTCTGCGACAGAGTGTACTGCGGCGCGGCGGGTCGGTTCCACAATAATTCACGTCACGAGCTAACGAACTCGCGTGACAGAGTGCCAGACGGATTCGTTCGGGTGCATTGTTTTTCGCCATTTCACAAGCGGATTGCGAGGCGAATCCGTGAGACGGTGTCATGGTCAGGCGGAGATGGAACAGCATCCATTACGCGGCAGATAGCGGGAGCGGTTGTCATCAGTCACCGGCGAATCTAGCCCAGTCATCGAAAAATTCGGCAGCAGGGGCAATCGTCTGATCATCCGCCGGTCGTCGATCAGGTGATTCGTTGTTCCGGCCTTCGAGCCGGATCTTATCGCCGTGACAGTCGTTGTTTCGTTCCCAATGCCCGGTATTAAACAGATTTGCATCTCACGCAATTTGTCACGGTCGGGTCGGGGCCGGGCCGGGCCCCGGGAAGGCCGACACAGAAGCGATTCGTAACGCGACGCGGCGATTTATAATCGGACGTAAAAATGATATAATGGAAATAAATGATGGCCTAATGAATTGTAAATTATACGGGCGGACCGCGGGGGGAAAAGAAATCACCGCCACGGAATCGCTCTATCATCGCGAGAGATATTCGTGGAATTCGCTCGGCCGGCTCGCACTCATGCTACCGGAATTTGAAAATTCTAGCGGGCCGGTCGTTAACGAAATAACGCCAATTAAGTAGCATTTTATAGTTTACGCGAGACACACGACGATTATTTTACAACGATTTCTTGCCCGGCCTGCTCCATTAGTTGCTCACCTCGTGTACAGGGTGTACAAAAATCTACACCTCTCGGTCGGTGGACAGTTGCAAAAGGAAACTTCCCGCAAAATTGTTTATACCAAAGAGAATTGTCGCTGAAGTTTGTTTTTACATCAACACGTTCTACTCGTCGAGAAGAGAAAACGTTTGATAGGATACATATAAAGATTGGGTGCTCTTTACTTTACCGGATTGAAAATTTATTATTATTAATATAAGATAATTTATTATTTATTATTATTTGGTACGCAAACCAGTCGATTTGTAGCTGGGGCGACTGCAGATCGAAGTTTCAATCCTGTAGCATCAATGGTTCAGGAGTTATGCTTGCTCAAAGTTGAGCAATCTGTACTGTTTTTGACAGGCAAGGGCGCCGCCATATTGATTTGTAGTGACGGTCGCGCGCCGCTTACCGAACAGAATAATTAATTAGTTGCGGTTCTGCTCGGTAAGCGGCTCGCGGTCGTCACTACAAACCAATATGGCGGCACCTTCACCTGACAAAAACACTGCAGATTGTTCAACTTTAAGCAAGCATAACTTCTGAACCATTGATCCTACAGGATCGAAACTTTGATCAGCATACGAAATGCATCATAATTTAAAGGAGAAAGGCACAAATTTTGAGTTCGGTAGAGTAAAGTTTACCCTAAAGATTTTCTAAAAATGATGGTTCACCTCTCCGCGAAGAGAAAAGGTTCGAAATGAACAATATGGAGATTTTCTAAAAATGATGATTTGATGAAATTGTTTAAAAGCACGGGAGAGCATGAAGTTTCTCGAGGAAAACATCCTCGGCGTTCGCGGCTCGACGAGGGAACGGGAATGAATAGAAGATGTGCGATGCATTGCTCCGGTGTGTTGGTTAGGTCTCGACCCGCCGCAACTTCGTGCATTCGATCGCAGCTATTCCACCTTCGGCCCACTTAAACTTACTACCTGTAATCATCATAACGTTCGATCTGTAGTGTTTAATTGCGATCCAACCTACGGTGAAATAATCGGCGTACTCGGCTGCCGAGCACCGGCGCTGCGGACAAAGTGCAACAAGCAACGTGAACTTATAATTCTGACGGGCATAAATTAAGAGGAGGATGCATCGATTAGAATTGGAATGATTCGCAATTAATATTTCGACTCGGCGATAGACGATCGACATCTGCGATCGGTAATTAATCCCATCGATCGATCGTTATTGCGACAAGGAAATTCGAACGTGAACCCCTATTATTTATGTTGTGGTCGTAGTGATTAGCAGACTGCGAATCTTTACGCATTTATGAAGAAATTGGTGGGGTGAAATATAAAACAATAACAAATTGGAAAAATTTAAGAATGTTGTAACGTTGTTTTTATTGAAACAAAATCATTAGGGGATGAAATCAATTTTTATTTTACTCCTGCTACCCACAATCAAGGCGGAACATTTTTATTTTGATTAAAGATCCGCAGTCTAGGGATTAGAAATTTTTCATAGCTCAGAGTTTCACAGAAAAAAACTGGTTTAACGTTTTATAAAAATGACAAGATTGACTTTATTTAGACTTTGTGCAACCCCTATTGTAATACGTACTCTACTAAAGATATCTATACAATCATTTCTTATGAAATCATTTTTATTACTTCAATAATAGTAAAATGAAAAATCTGGAACCGGTCATTTTGACCGGTAATGATAGGTTTAGTATTAAAAATGTCGGATCTCCTTGCAAGGGATAATTCCTGAGGTTATTATTCTCATTTCGGTTCAAATGAACTAATTAATAACTAGATTGCGGATTTTATGCATTTATGGGGAACATGAGTAGGTCTACTCGTCGGGAAGAGAAAAAGTTTGATATGGTCCATATAAAGATTGCATGCTCTTTACTTTACCGGACTGAAAATTTGTGCCTTTCTCCTATAAATTTTGATGTATTTCGTATGTAATCCAGTAGATTTGTACCCGGGGTGGCTGCAGATCGAAGTTTCGTTCCAGCAGGATCAATGGTTCAGGAGTTATGCTTGCTTAAAGTTGAGCAGCTGCAGTGTTTTTGACAAGGGCGCCGCCATATTGGTTTGTAGTGACGACCGCGAGCCGCTTACCTAATCACCAACAAACTAATTATTATTCTGTTCGATAAGCAGAGCGCGAGCGTGACTACAAGCCAATATAGCGGCACCCTTACCTGTCAAAAACACTGCAGAATGCTCAACTTTAAGCAAGCATAACTCTTGAACCATTGATCCTACAGGATCGAAACTTCGATTTACAGTCGCACCGGGTACAAATCTACTGGATTACATACCAAATACATCATAATTTATAATAGAGAGAGGCACACATTTTGAGTCCGGTGAAGTTGTCAAAATGATTAATGTAAGAATTTTAATTAAATTAATAATTTATACCATATAATAATTTAATTAAATTAAATTTAAAAAAAACGTTTACGTTTATCTGGCTCCAGTCTCTTGCGAATGGTGCAGACAATTTGAATTCTCCGTAAAAATCCGCAGTCTATTAATAACACATTTATTAGCCTCTGTTCAATACTTTCAAGAGCCTGACTCGATATCGTCGGGTAAGTGGTTAAGTAATAAGTACTTGGTTAAAACTATTGTTAGTATTTCCCCGTGTGCTCGTAGCCGACGCACGCATACCAATCGAGCAGGATCAGGTAGAACCAGTTAAATCGAATCGAGAAGTAATTATTATGCCAAGGTCTGAAGGCTGCGTACGATCGTAACGGTTCCCAATTCGCGTCTACGCTCGTCTACAATGTCGCTGCTAATTAATAGCCAATCTGTGCGTCCGCGGAATCCGCAGCTTCGAAATGCCAGGCTCCGTAAATCAGTCGAGCGTCGGAGCCGCTCTTTCCTTTTTCCGTTCGATCAGGAACACGACTGGTTCTCTTGGCGGAGATCTATCCGTAACTCATAACCAGGCTGCGGGTTTTATATCGGACATTTAAAGTGCAACTTTAAACAGCAAAGAAATCATTTATACATTTCATTAGAAATTATTTCAAGAAAGAAATTTATTCATGTCACTAACAAAAACGAATTCACAATTAATGAATTGCAATCAATCGAAACAATTTTTATTTTGCATAAACACCCGCGGACCGTTTATAACGAGTCGCTCGACCGGCTCGATTGAGTTACAACGAACGATTAACGAGAAACATTACACCGATTATCGCGATTACGTTTCGCACACGCCGCTACACGTGCACGTACAGCTGCAACGATTCCGGCCGTATCCAGCGGACCGATAATTACTCTATCGCCGCGAATTAGCAAAATTCTAATTACTTTTGATTTTTTGTGGTTTCTTTTTATCTCCTTGCAAAATAAAAATTTCCTATCAGAGTCACGACAAACTCAAGTGGAATATAAATTTATTTTCTTTATCAATGTGTTTAATTCTTCTTATTTTTTAATGTTATTTTAATGTTATTATTCGTGCATTTATAACAAAAATGAGTAGAGGTAATTTAAAACAGTAAAAACATTGGAACATTATTTCTATTTCACTCCGGTTTGTTGCAATGCAGATAGATAATTTTTATTTTGCATAAAGGCCAGCTGTTTGTTTATAAATTGGACTATCCATTTTTGTGATAAATGCATAAAATCCTGGAACAAACACTGGGACAAATCGAAGATCGTCGAATGCATTTCGACGGTTAATACCATTCGCGTTGGTCCGAGAGTCTCGGGGGCCATTTCACAAGTGTTTTCTCTTAATCGGGCGGCGTCATTAGTTTTTCCATAGAAGCCGAAGTATGCCATTGTACGGCCAGACAGCGGGATAAAGAGATATCCCGGATCGAAAAGAAAAATGCCCGGCAAATGGGGATACCTTTTGGTTAATCATAGTTTCTCTACCCTGGACAATTATTCTGCCGTCCTGCCGACGGTCGGACTCAATAACGCCGGTGCAAAAAGTATTGTGCAAGTATGTAGGAGTACCTTGGTACGGCCGATATGCCTTTCACATAACTGTGAGTAAATGCCAGGCCGCGGCTCTCCGTACCCCACCTCCTAGATGAGATCTATCCTATCTATTCCAGCCGAGCAATCGAAGTAATAACTTCGTGCCAGGACGGCCCACGTTTTCGCGAAAAATCATCCACCGTACGCGACACGGTGTCGCGTTTCAAGGTCGAGCTACTAATGCGTCCGTGCCCGCACGATCGACGATTCAGTGTCGCCAGAATCGACCAAATCTGGTCGATTTCTCCTCTCCTCCTTTTTCCCTACCACTGTCCCATTCCACCACCATGAGCTTACTCCAACATCCCCCACCAGTGTCGCCAGAATCGACCAAAACTGATCGATCTTTCCTCTTCCCCTTTTCCCCTACTAGTATCCCCTTCCAGCACCATGAACATACTCCAACATCCCCTACCAGTGTCTCCAGAATCGACCAAAACTGGTTAATTTTTCCTCTTTTTTCTTTTCCCCTTCCACTATCCCATTTCAGTACCATGAGCATACTCCGACATCCCCCACCAGTGTCTCCAGAATCGATAAAAAACGGTCGATTCTCCCACTCCGCCTTCTCCCCTTCCACTATCCCATTCCACCACCATGAGCATACTCCAACATCCCCCACCAGTGTCGCCAGAATCGACCAAAACAAAATTTCTCCTCTTCTCCTTTTCCCCTTCCACTATCCCACTCCACCACCATAAGCACACTCCAACATCCCCCACTAAGTCCGTAGACTGGTCACGCATTAATCTGGTCATCAGAGAAAGGGTAAACTATATTCCCCTCGATTTCCCCGATCTGGCGACACTGTGCCCCACTAACACTAAGACCGTAGCCTGGTCACGTGACGTCATTCGCCCCACTCAATTCGTGTTGCGTCCCCGTCGCGTATTAATCAGGTTGTCAGACAGGGGGTAAACTGTATTCCCCTCGATTTCCCCTATCTGGCGACACTGTATGGGCGTTTTCGTTCCTCTCCGAGCCTTCATCTTCTCATAACCTAAAACAGAATTTTTTCAAAGTACAGCGTCGTTATAATTGGACTGCGGATTTTAAGCATTTATGACAAAAATAGAAACGTACAGTTTAAAGCAGTGGACATATTAAAAAGATTTAAGGACATCGGTGTGTTAGTCTCAGCTTGATAAGATAATTTTTTATTCGTTTCCTTTGGCATCCAAGGTTCCAAGATTACATCGTCTACCACACAGATGACGGTTGTGGGCAAGTGCTATAGTCTGTTGAGAAGTCGCAGTACCACGCAGCTAAAGTATACCTAGACGGGAAAGGGGAATAGTTATCGTATCTCATTCTGTATAAATATTTATGGGAACTGTAACTGTAATATATATTTTATTTTATTACTCGTTTATTTTTACTTCACTCTTACTACTTTGAACAGTGCTTTACAGTATTTTAAATAATTCCCCCCCCCCCCCACCCCGCCCAATTATAATTTATAAACTTGCTTTATTTTGAAAAAAGAATATTATGAACAATAGAACAGAATTCTTTACTATTTTTGTTCAAAGTACAGCATCGTTTAATTTTCTTGGGTAGATGAAAAATGGCGACGAGAAGTTCTATCTAAGTCTCGAAGAAATCTCGGGGAGCCGGTTATCGATACCGATTGAAATTCCGTCTCGGGTTATCGATTATGCAATCGATGACGGGCAGTGGAAGAAGACAGATCGCAGTTACAGAACACGTAGACACGCCGCGCCGCAGCCATGGTCAGCTCGTGAATGGGAACAAGCCGATTTTAGATTATATAAGGTGAACTTTGTAGAATTGTCAGAAACTAATCGTATGCAGCGGCGCGGTGCTCGTTCAATATTATAACGTATCAAATAATGTGCGTGTGTGTGTATAGGTAGGTCGACCGAGAGCGGTGTAACTTTGCGAACGATAATGTACGTTCGACCGGAGCGATTGGACGATTAGTCGAACGATAGTCGAACGCTCGAAGCGCGTGTACGGCAGCGCGACTTTCTCCGATTTAATTTAGGTATCGATCGAGCGCAATTAATAATTCGATGGATTCTGCTGGTACGATCGAATGTGTACACGTTATATTTACCGCTCTCCTGCGATCATTTGTAATCGTTTATAAGTAGCGGATTTTAAACATTCAAAAACATTAGAACAATTTAAATGTACTATATTATTTCCAACCTATTAAACATATTAAGAGAGAAAATTATTTTGCAGAAATGTACTTCCTTGAAAGGAGTGATTCCTCACGTCATTTGAAACAACGTTTTCCTTTACGAAAATTTTCTCCGATGCTTTGTTACGGAGATATCAACGAAAAACACGGTGGACACGCCTACCGTGGTCACGCCTACTGTGGACACGCCTACCGTATTAATTGGACCGTGTTTTTCGTTGATAACTCCCGAACGAAGCCACGGAGAAGAATTTCGTAAAGGAACAGGTTGCTTGAAATCACCTCAGGAATCCACCATTTCAAGTACAACATTTTTGAGAGAGCCCGCATTTGTAAATATTTGCTTGATGCTTCGAGAACCGGTGTGTATTTCATTGTTTGAAGAGTATCGGTACGCTCGACGGTAACTTCGTGATCGGTTTCCTTCGAAATCCGTTCCAGCATCCGCGACAGTACTTCTCCGTGACACGCGTTGCTCGTTGCAAATGCCAAGATCAAATGAGCGCCGATGACGTTGACCCGTTTTCGAGGATAAATCACTGACCACCGCGAGCGTCGTTTTCCGCGGCTCCGGCGGCTCGTGATTTCCTAACAGCTAAGGATGCGATCAAGTTCACTACGTATTAGGTAACAAGACAAGTTGCTAAATATTTATTTTCAATTACTACCGTCGTTTTTGCAGACTATCTCCAGGACAATCGGCACAGAAATGTTCCGGAACGATTAATCGCACTGTTATGGATATTTCCAATATCCGACGCGATTCTAACGAGATGAGGTATTCCTGAAATTACCATAAATAGATACGAATTCCAGACTAACCGTTTCCGTTCCCTATTAGACGAGGCAGTTGAACGGTAGCGATATCTGACAGCGAAACGGATACAGCGCAACGAAACTGCTGACCTGGACGGTTCGATCGGAAATTATACGGGGTGTTTCGTTTTAACCTTGCACTATGATTCATTTTTCAGTGATTAAAACTTTTTTGTGGATCGCAATTTCCTAAAAAGAAAGTGAAAAATTTATTGTGTGCATGTACCAATTGGTGTACATTAACAGACTGATTAAGAAAGTTAATATTTCTCTAGAATTTTCTCCAGGCGTATTAGTTATCCGGGCGTATTAGTTATCCCGTGTCGCATATTCAATTCGTGAAGACGTCGATTACAATTGAACGGCTCTGTTTTGTCGGTGCTCAATGTAAAAGCGACGTTGAGCGCTCGTTCCTGTAATCCTCAGGGCCCCCTTATGTTTGTGGACTGGCGCAAATGAAACTTTATGTCGGACAATAAAAGATCTCCCTGTCGCGACGCGTATAGTTTCGCGTTCGGACCACGCGTATGATACACGAGATAGGATTCGCGACAGGGAGAGAAATTAGTCGAATGTGCAACGCGGGGTGCCATATGTCCAGTAACGAGACTTCTCCCCGTTCGACGGAAGCCCCCGCGGACGTCGATCGGTGACCTTGCTTGTGCGGAGCCTTCACGTCTCAATTAAATCCCTCTCGGAAACGAAAATGCCGGACGTTCGAATTACTTTGCAGCTCGTGGACGAAGGAAATAAAGAGGAGGTTATTCTCCTGCACGTGCTCCCGCCGCGGATCGTGTCGCTCCTTTCACGAGAGTGGACGAAGTGAGCGACGTGGACGAAGTGGACGAGTTTGTTCGGGCTCGCTCAGACACACACAGATGGTTCGCGATTAATTTCGATGGCCTTGACGAATAAACCGCTCCGGAGCGAGCGACTTTTACAAAGGAATGCCCTTCTTCCTGCCCCAACGATCCTCTTTGTCTGTATCCTCCTTGTCATCGTGGAAACTATCTCCACTCTTCGTCTAGACGGTGGCTACCTTGGGATCTGTAATAATTGCGCAAAAACGCTGACCGATAAACGCAATAAACAGTGCCAAGTGTGATATTACAGTAGTTGAACTCGGAAAGCCACGACACCTCGTGTCGGCAGGCTAACGGTGTCTGCTCGCTGCCTATCTCCAATAAGCCTTTCACGATCACACACGATCAAAGACCAAGCGCTAGAGCTGACACGGGGCACGCGGTTCACGTTTCTCATTCTAGACCCGCTATCCGTGGATAAAGCTGCTCTCCTGCTCTGCTCCGTTCTGTCTGTGCTCTACTCTGCTCTGCTTTCCTGACGTAATATCGCAAGGCCGCGCTAAGAAGCTGTTACACGCGAACGGTTTGTCGTCAGGACGCTCGGAACAATTGATTTCATAATAATCAGCCACAAAGGTACGCGTTAGCGCAGGCATATCCAGCCGTGGAAATGCCCTGCAATTGGTCGCGATTCAGATACGGATCGTGCGCAAGATTTTAGCAATCCTGCATGAATTTTTGGATAATTCCATCATTTTTGGATGGAGACCCATCATAGCCCAACAACTCATCCTCAATGATGTGATCTAATTATGTTATTCTGTGAAAGAGTTTTCAGCTCCCAGTTGGTACACCACAATTGAAGAAGCATATTGATAGACTCCAGTAGCTAAAGTATTAACTTGTCCACCAGCAAGAGCGACCCTAGAAAATAGACCCCGGTAGTTAAAATGTTAACTTGTCCACCAGGAAGAACGACCCTAGGAAATAGACCCCGGTAGCTAAAGTGTAGACTTGTTCATCAGCAAGAGTGACCCTAGGAAATAGACCCCGGTAGCTAAGTTATTAACTTGTCCACCAGGAGGAACGACCTCAAGAAATAGACCTCGGTAGCTCAGGTGTTATCTTGACCATCAGCAAGAGTGACCCTAGGAAATAGACCCCGGTAGCTAAGTTATTAACTTGTCCACCAGGAGGAACGACCTCAAGAAATAGACCTCGGTAGCTCAGGTGTTATCTTGACCATCAGCAAGAGTGACCCTAGGAAATAGACCCCGCTAGCTAAAGTGTTGACTTGTTCATCAGCAAGGGCCCCCTAGGAAATAGACCCCGGTAGCTAAGTTATTAACTTTTCCACCAGGAGGAACGACCTCAAGAAATAGACCTCGGTAGCTCAGGTGTTATCTTGACCACCAGCAAGAGCGACCCTGGGAGATAGACCCCAGTAGCTAAAGTGTCAACTTATCCACCAGCAGGAACGACCCTAGGAAATAGACTCCGGTAGCTAAAGTGTTAATTTGTTCATCAGTAAGTGCGACCCTAGGAAATGGACCGCGGTAGTTAAAGTGTTAACGTGTCCATCAGCAAGAGCAACCCTAGGAAATGGATCCCCATTTACGGAACCGCTCTCGAGCGTAAACGCAGCGTCGAATTCTTATGCAAAAGCATATCTGGCTAATTATCGTATAAATTGGCAATAATGTGTTTGCATAAAGCTGAGCCGCACTTATTGTCGTAATCAATATCCGATCGAAAACCGAGGGGACATGCGCGATGATTATCCGGCATTATAACAGGACAGCGACCGCTTCGTATAATTATCAGAGAAGTTACCTGATTAAATCGCCGGACCGTCAATAATAACTGGAATTTGCATACATTCACCATCATTTTCGACGTGAGCCGATCAGTTTCTTTTTACTGCGGGCCCTCGGTCGCGGCGCGCACCGCTGACCACCCGGTACATTTCCCGTCTGCAATTTATCAGACGAGTATTTATCGCGGACGATTATTCCGTATTAAACTACACGGCCCAGAGTTTTCTCAACTTTTTCGCCCGCGTAATCGTTGCCGATTATATACCTGTATGCGAAACATTACGTTCGTGTAAATATTTCGCTTGCTTTAACGATAGACATTCGAGCCGGCGCTGTGTCTAGCCTCTAGCGGAATCATTACGAACGATCAGATGCGCGACAGAGACGGAACGCGTCACGTGACCTGGCGGGAACGTGGGGGAGTAGCGTCGTGGAAGGGGAAGCTGGAGTGGGGACACACGAACAACGCAGGTTCTAAACGAGGATTACCGCTAATAATGACCTCCGCGGCAATCATATTTCGTGCTGGCAACGGAGTCATGCCGCGGCGTATACACACGGCCACGTGCATCGAGGCTGGACGATTTATTAACCGGCTGTTCGGCTGGTGTAACGCGAAACCGTATCGCGAGAAATTACTCGATGAGTCTACGTATAATGCCTTGTAATCAAGCCGTCGCGGGTTTCCGTTCTCCCGCGAGATTAATTGCGGCGATATCTTCATTATCGAATCGGCGTGCAAATGGTGACGTCTGTCGTTCCGCGCCCGACTCTCCGTGATTTACCGTTCACTCGAGAAACACCTCGGCTAGATTGCTTTCGTCCAACGCGCGAACGCTTCAATTTCATCTAATATACTATTGGGTTGGAAAGAAAGTTCGCTGCGTTTTCGAATTAAGGGTGCCGGCGCGTCCGTGTAAGGGTGGATTTATAGTGGAGCTGCGAGCATCGATGCTAGCGGCGCGGTGAAAAGAAACCAACATTCGTGACAACATTTCGACACATACTAATGAAAAAGTACATATGTATTTTCTTTGTTTTTCTTTTTTTTTCACCGCACAGCTCACCTCGCTGCTCCACTATAAATCCACCCTTAGAGCGTGGTGGCACACGCACACATCGCTAGATTCGCATATACGTATATGAAATTACAAGGTTTACAAGAATACAAAATGACGCTTCAACATCGCGATGAGGAGTTCAGAAGCGGTCGATTGTGATTCCTAAAAGTCAAATCTATGTCCGTTCGGTGCCCAAAATGCATATTTTTACGTTACCGAGGAATAATTGGTAATATTCGGCAGATACCGCCTGTCACGAGGCATCCGAAGCAAGCATGACATCACAAGATGGCCGCCACTGACAGATTTTCGTAAATATTGAGAGATTGATCGTTCGAATAAAATAAAAATCGCTCTGCACCGACATAGCCAGGACATGTACAAAGGCGGTGGTGTGTATTTCTAGTTGATTTAGTTCATTGGGAAGCACTAAATTTTGCGATTACTTTTGTGTCTCAAAATTCCTTCAACATCCGGGAAGGGGAGGTTCCTGAGATCATTCGAAGCAACATTTTCCTTTGAAAAAATCGCGTCCGCGGCTTCGTTAAGGAGTTATCAACGAAAAACACGATTATGCCAACACGCGTCTAGGTCGCGCTCTGATTGGTCCGTGGTTTTTCGTTAATAACTCCTAAACAAAGCCGCGGACGCGATTTTTGCAAAGGAAAATGTTGCTTCGACTGATCTCAGGAATTTCCGGATGCTGAAGGAAAATTTCGAGACACCCTGTAAGTATAGTACTGGCAAAAGTGGAGGCAGAAAAATGCTGGGCGCTATTGCATCCTCTCCGATACCGGTGAGCGCATCGCGTTCGAGAGCTGGATTCGGAGTTGTCCCGGTGTCGAAAGTCGAAGACAAATCGCGTCCCGTGGCGCCAGGCGTCGAAAACGTCGCGGCGGTCGTTAGCCATGGCCGTCGGGAACCGCGTCGAAGAATGCAAACACTCGCCCACGCACGAGGAAGTCATTAAGATGATGTATCCGATACGAGATGCCTCTCGACCGCTCGATGACCTGAATACTTATCGCTCGTCCATCCGTTACTTTCTTACAGAAATACGAAACGTATTTGTCTCTCTCTGTCTCTCTTTCTCTCTCTCTGGAGCAGCAGCAGCCCGGCCCTGCTGGTTGGCTGGATGACCTCACGATTATCCAATACCGAACAAAGAATGTACGTAAACGTTTTCACCTCTGTCCTTAATGCGTTTGTAGCGGAAGATCGTATCTGTCGTACCGGTTGCTTTAAAATAGGCCCTGAAACAGGACGAAAGAAAACCGTCTCGTCGCTGCGACGATATTCGCGTTCGTCGTCGACACACTTCGCGCGACCTTTTCCCGCTCGAGCGAAAGGTCCCGCGACCCCGTGTGCGTGATTCAGTGACGTTGTTCGTTTTCGATTTGATCGATGGCTTCGAGGAACGTAGTAGGTGTTCGTCGCGGCGCCATGCCATGCTCGCCGTTGCCCTAGGCGAGATTGGTCGCGGGATAATGTTCCTTCGACAGCCAAATGCGGTCGAATCACGATTATCTGGAGTAATTAGGATTCGTGATGTATAAACTCTTCGAAGTTTTTTACCACGGTCGTATTAGCTTGCCGAGTTGTCGTTGTTGTATGCGTTTAATCTTGTAATCGAGTTTTAAACCTCGATTTAAACTTCCTGATGAGCTAGAGACTTGAAACTTTAAACATAGCTCAGAACTGGATGACAATGCAATATTAAAAAACAAATTAAAGAAAAAGCTGTTCGTTCAGGAGAAAAAAATTTTAATATTAACCGTCGCACCTCGTTGCGCGGCGCTCGGTAGTACATCATCGCGTTCAGCTATCCCCACTCCGCGCGCCAACGCTCCCTACTCCACTACGCGTTCCCACTCCGACTCATCCCCACTCCACTGATCCATGTCGCACCGAAGGAACTCAGTCAGTGTGGTGTTCCGTTCATTCAGTTCCATTTCGGACAATTTCGGACTCCTCCAAGAGACGTCGTCTCTGAGAGTCATCCCCTCATTTTAGCTCGCGTATTTCCATATCTTGCGTTTCTATATATATATATATATATATCTTACTATTTCATACCAGTATTACTAAAAAGGAGAAAATAATTTTTTTAGACATTAGTGACTGTAAATAAAAGCGTGGAGCGCCCACGAAGATTACGTCAATATAGTTTAGCGCTCCACTAATGTCTAAACAAATTATTTTCTCCTTTTTAGTGCATTTTAATATAAGCGTGGTTTTTAAACAGTTTTTTTTATATATATTTTTTGAGATTGCGAACAGCTACATCCAAAGTTACGTTGTAACGCATTTTAGAAAATGAGCGTCTTCATTCGCGCAGATTCAACCTTTCTCGCCTCTTATCCATTAACTGACAAACTCGAAGCTTCGAAACTTCGATTCACATCACTAGCAATGGCGGCTCAAGTCAAGTGGAGGCCCCAAGCGGTAAAAATGTAGGGACCCTGAAACTCAAGTTAGAAATAGAAGTTACAGGAAAACTCTCGTTAACTTATTAACAAAAAAGAAAAGTAATGAAAAATCTCATACCGTTACAGACATTAAATTTTATATAAAAATTGATAAAATTTAAAATTCGGGGCCCTGTGGTACCCCGGGGCCCCACGCGGCCGCATAGTCCGCTTACCGTTAGATCCGCCACTGATCACTAGACAGTGGATCTTTATGCAAAATAAAAATTTTTTATGTGAATCACAAGAAATTAGAATAAAATAGAGATTGATTTCCTTTCTTAATATGTTCGATAGGTTGAAAATAATCAATAACAGTATCTTGAAACTTTTATAATATGTTTACTGTTTTAAATGACGCCTACTAATTTGTGCCATAAATGCATAAAATTCTGAAATTGAAGCTTCGGAATCTTTGACCTTCGAAGGGAAGTAACAGCCCTAGTATACCCTATAAAAGAACGATGATAAATCGGACAAATTATTCGGGAACATGTCCGATAGATAGCGATAGCGAAATTCATATATTCGAGAATAATCGTTGAATAAAAAATAAAATTACCGCCTAACGATTCCCTTCCTGTTCGGCTATATGTGTACGCCTGCACACCTTACGTAAATTATATAGAACTGGAGTGTGGGAGGACTGAAACATTTATTACAGTGTCCCCGGGTACGAAATTACGCCACTGTGCATTGTGTAAGCATTGCCCGGCACACGCATGCTTAGTTAAACTTTCGCTGGCGAGACATTGAAAACTGACCCTTACTTTTATCGATGACAAACCTCGTTCCAGCCTGCACGGATACGCAAACGATCAGAGAAGCTCGCAGAAAGAAATACGCAGACGCTGTGGTACACTTACATGTGTACACCCACGAGATTTTACGAAAACTGTGCAACCACATTATTAATTAACACTGAACATACCGTGCACTAAAAGCGATTAAGATGTTTTAGCTTATAGAAATGACAAGGTTCTATTTATTTAGATTTTGTGCAAATTTTATTCCAATATGTGGTTGGATAAACAAAATTTATCGAATCAATTTCCATGTGAACAACTGCATTGCAGTTGTAGGTTTAGTGGTAAACACGATATCATTTCAATTGTACAGTTAGGAGCATAACTGATCACACACACTTTAAATCAGAATAACTTTTTTATGAATATACGAAACGACTTCAATTTCTCTGTAAGGCTACAAGAATCAGTTTAGTAAATGACGTCTAAAAAATATGTTGCAAAGATACATTTGGTCGGAATTGTGAAAAACAATAGTAAAAATTGATTTTTACAAGTTTTTAGCTGAGCCAATAACGAAAATTTCAAAGATGCGTTTGGTCAATTCGTATAAATTATATAAGTTTTGAAAATTTCATTGAAATTGATTAATTGGTTTACAAGTTATAAACGATCAAAACTGGTAAAAATTGCAATTTTTCATGATTTTCGGCCTTTCACCATTTTTGATTGATTATAACTCGTAAACCAATTAACCAATTTCGATGAAATTTTCGGAATAATTTTTTTAGACATTAATGACTATAAATGCATAAAATCCGCAGTCTAATTATAACTAATGCACACAACAATTAGCCCAGTCTCCAAATAACAGCAATTCTTTTATGAGTTACGAGCTATAATTATCTTAACACTAACTATCACATGCGCGGTGTTCAGGATGCCAACTTCTTCCGAAACAATTCAGGAACATGTTTCCCAAAACTGACATGCACACACAGACATGTTCCTCAGACGTCGGATCTTCCACAAAAAAAGAAGATAAATCGAGTTTCGAAATCTCTCCACCGTGTTTTCGCAACAACAATTTCGTTGTTGCTCAATAACGCACCACATTGCTACATAATAATTTACTAGGGCGCCCGTACTAGCGGTGTACATACGCCGCGGAGCAGATACAGCTGTATCAAGGTATTCATTTGCAGGAACGCGATTAGATTAGCTCGATGATCATTCCGCGAAGTTTTTTCCGAAAGAGGCGTGGGAATAATCGAGAGAGTTCCGCGCGGCTTGCTCGGCGGATCAATGAAATGCCCGTTGCTGCCAACTACGTCTTGTTTTATTAATCGATATTTTTAATCGTCTCAAGGGTGATCGATAAGGTAACTAACCTAACCTAACAAAATTCTGAATATACAGAACATATACAGAGTACCTCAAAAATGTCAAAAAGGTCATTTAATGCAACTTTTTCCTTTGCGAAAATGTTCTCCGAGGCTTCGGTAAGGAGTTATGGACAAAAATAAATTCAGCCAATGCCAGCGCCGCGCTTAACAGTAGCGCGCTGTAATTGCCCAATGTTCTTCGTCAAAATCTTTTCAACCAAGCGACGGAGAAAAATTTCGCAAAGGAAAAAGTTGCTCCAAATGACCTTCGGAATCGCGCTGCTCACGGAAGTGCGCTTTTCGGACACCCTGTATTTCCGGTTGGTGTACGGACTGGGACTGTTACTTTCCCTCGAATCGTCGAAGAGTCGAAGCTTCGGAACAGCCCTAGTACGGAGAACGCGGTGTTCACGGGTGCAAAGAATGCGCAGCTCCTCGATCCCGGCACGAATTTTTCCACGATTGGAGAGAGACCAGATACAGCGTTGACCTTGAGCGTGCGAGGTGCACCGTCACCGATACCGCACCGTAAGAGAGAAACGACCGGAATGAAATCCGCTGGATCCGTTCGGCGAGCTGTCGGAACAAAAGCGCTTGTTGACGGACAGCGCGCGTCACAAAGGAAACAATTAGTCGAAAAAGACTGGCTTACATTGGGCCGAACGGGTTGGACAGGCTGCGAGAGAGGAAGACATATCGAGTATAGTCTGGATGTGCGTTAAACACCACGCCCATTCGCAACCTTGATTGGCCTCTTTTGTAGATCCCTTGGAACCAGATACACGCTCGTGTCACTTCGTCTGCTCTAGCTCCCGACGATTCCCGGATCTCTTTGCTTCTCCAAGGACTTTGTCAAACTTTACAACCACGTCCTCTTTATCGTGGATAAGATGCACAGTCCTCGGTCCTTTTTTTATTGTTTAACGTGGAGGGGGTTTAAATGTTATTACGCACGAAATCCCGGGATCATCGCAACCCCGGGAAAGTGTGGGACTCCCTGGTGGACACCCCTGTTTATAAGGGGCGTCGTGCAATTCCCAGCTTTACCCACTAAGTACTCCCCCTCTACTTACCTCCTCCGATTTAGGGGAAACAGGACGGGATTATCCAGGAACTTAACTTCAACCACAGTCCTCGGTCTGGGTTAAGCACCATATATTTTTAACTTTATAGTGCTCTAGCTGACGTCAAGACGAGTTCAATGATGTGGTGCACTA
The DNA here is from genome assembly GCF_051020765.1 of Lasioglossum baleicum. Taxonomy (NCBI): domain Eukaryota; kingdom Metazoa; phylum Arthropoda; class Insecta; order Hymenoptera; family Halictidae; genus Lasioglossum; species Lasioglossum baleicum. The sequence continues at coordinate 12,798,925 of NC_134938.1, forward strand.
TGACCTCCAAATGACCAGCGTCGAATGTATATTGCATATCCTGCACCTTTTTTTTTGTTTGTTTAATGACGTGCGGAGAAAATACATTCATGTACACCCCAGAGGGGGGTAGTGTGGGACTCGAGGGAAACAGGTCTTCGGTTTCCCCAATACTCACTAAAAAAAACCGCACATCTAGGACCTTGGCCCTTTCCTCTCTATCCTTAATGTGCCCGAGAGAGCATAGTTTAGGGCCCCGCTTTTTGCACATCTCCTAAACTGTGTCATAATCCGGGCTAGTGCCATTCCTGTTCTTGGCCTTTCATGCACATCCTGCACCTATGCCAGGTCTAAAAGTAGCCCTGACGATTCTCGGATCTCTTTGCTTCTCCAGGACTTTGCCAAACCATACAGCCACGTCGTCTTCATCGTGGACGATGTGCACAAACTTCCGACTGGATTAGGCACCATATATTTTTAACTTCATAGTGTCTCCTAGCTGATGTCAAGACGAGTTCAATGATGTGGTATACTATGACCTCCAAATGACCAGCGTCGTATGTACGTCCTGCATCTATGCCTGGTCTAAAAGTAGCCAGGACTTTGCCAAACTTTACAGCCACGTCCTCGTCATCGCGGACGAGGTGCACAGGCTGTGGGTCGCGCAAGTGGGTCAGCCGACTGCGCGTTGAAAAAGACACTGGGAACGGGGGCGACAGCATTAACTCGAGTTGCGCCCACTTACATCTTCTTAAATCCGTGATTCCTCCGCGATGAGTTTACCTTTAAAACGGCCGCACCTGCGAGTCGTCATTCGTATCGCCGCGCGTGCATCCTATCGTATTTTAATTACATTATTGCGCTCGCCGATTGCGTCAACGTCAACGCCAGCCTACAATGGCTGAGAGCAATCGAAATCGTTGGATGAGAGTCCTCCGTGTTGATTAATCTTCAGACACACAACGGCCGCCTGTGCTACAGAGCGACGCGTCGCACGCATAAGTTGTAGCGCATTAGTTAGTGCCGCGTTCGTCGGGAGCCTAATAACTCTTTTAAGACTAGTTTGTCGAATCAGATGTTGCGCAACGTGTTTGGACACTAAACATCAGGCGCTTGTGGTTTGGATGCTTTCTCGGCCCAACGTTGGGAAAGGCGTCTAACTATAGCAATCATCAATCGACCAGCAGCCTTATCACCTAATCTAATTTCAGCAGCGGAGCCTGGTCGGACTAGTGAGCTCATTCACGACCTAGGAAAAAGCACAATTCCTTTCCGGTGACGGGGCTATCTCTCTGAAACTGTCACACCTGCGCACACTCATTGACATAAACGCTGCCGATCCACCGAACGTGATACTCCCTAACCCACGCGAATTCCTCCATTCCCGTTGAACAGTACGAACGTGTGCGCGCGCGGTGCCGTTATTACCATCGATCTCGGCCAATCGTGATCCAGATCGTTGACGAATCGATCGGGAACCCGTACCAAACTTGGCGCGTGTCTCGCCGGTTGATTTATCTCGGCGAGCGATCGAGCGTACGTTCACCCTGAGCACCCATCGGTCGCGTGATTTTAATTAGATCGGACGGAGATCGCGCGAAGGCTCCGCTGACAGGATGAGATGATCGGAGGGAAGGTCACTGACAAGGACTCGCCGGTTGGACGGCTGTAAAATCCCAGCCGGAGTCGGATCGAATCGGATACGTACGGCTCGAATAAAACTTAAACGACCCGGCAAAATTCAGAAAAACAACAGACACGCTTGAAGTATATTTCATCCCACCTTGAGAGAAGCGGCTCGGAAAAATCTGCCGGTCCGCCCGGTGTCGAAGCAATAATACCCGGCAGAAATCCAAGCCATCCGCGAGAGTAATAAGTGGGTGCACCGAATGACCTCATCCGAGGTGTCCGCGCGACGATACGCGTTCTCCTTTCAACAGGAAACCGTTCTAGGGGCCTGTTCGCTTGAAACACTGGCGACTGTACGCGATTTATAGAGCGCGCGCGAGCGCGCGTTGCAATTATTAAGGGGGCCGGCGCGGTCGTGCAAGAGTGTGCGAGCACAAGCACACATCGCTAAATTCGCATATACGTATGTGCAATTACAAGGTTTACGAAATTACAAAATTACGCTTCAGCATTGCAATGAGGAGTTCAGAAATGGTCAATTGTGATTCCTAAAAGTCAGATATATGGTGCTACGGTGCCCAAAATGCATATTTTTACGTTATAGAGGAATAATTTGTAATATTCGGCAGACACCGCCTGTCACAAATAATAATACAGAACCTCGAGGTTTCGAAATTTTGCACTAGTTTACACCACTGTCTCGTTCCTAAGCTGCACGTTACAAATGTTCCAATAGAATATGGCTGATAATGCAGGTCGTACGTTCCCACTCCGCCTTCTCCCCTTGCACTATGCCATTCCACCACCATGAGCATACTCCAACATCCCTCACCAGTGTCGCCAGAATCCACCAAAGCTGCTCGATTTTTCCTCCCCTCCTTTTCCCCTTCCACTGTCCCGTTCCAGCACCATGAGCATAATCCAATATCCCACCAGCGATGTTATCGTGCCCAACTTTTCTCGCTCGTGCGTGAGAAAACAGTGACGTATCTACTATTGGGATGATGTGGTAGCAGAGCGGCCGGAGCCCTGAGGCAGTTATATTGGCGGGAATGTACCGAAACAATCTGTACCGGACAAAGAAACTCCAGGTCGTGTCGTACGAGTTACAAAATATACACAAATACTCTTGTTATACATTTATTTTCCAGAATCAAATCATATAAATTTCTTTTAATTCAGCGGGGTGCTCAAGGTACCCCATCTTATCGAGAAGCTTACATACTGAGGCTGAAATAGCCGCCATCGCGCGAGAAAAGTTGAGCTCAATAACGTCACTGCATCCCACACTAAGACCGTAGACTGGTCACGAATTTATCTGATCATCAGAGAAGGGGTAAAATTGTATTCCCCTCGATTTCCCCGAACTGGCGGCACTGGTTTCGGCGGACCACGGTGTACACACTAGCGAAGGGCTCCTGCGAGTTAGAGCGTAGGCTGTTCAGCGTCTGCCCGTACAGGCGGCGATTTACTTGCGGGCTCGAAGCCACGCCCCTGCGGGCGAGACTGTCCGGAGTCGCCTGTGCGATCACTGTCCAGTGCTTACCCACTCCACTGCCGACCAACATCCGGAAATGGGAGGTTCCTGAGATCATTCGAAGCAACATTTTCTTGTACAAAAATGGCCGCCGCGGCTTTGTTAAGGAGTTATTAACGAAACGCGTCAGCGTTAGTGAGAATAGTGGGAGAAGCAAAGGCGGCCTGAGCTGCGCAGCTGGGCGAGGGGCGGAAGGGTAAGGGGCTTTGCGAGACTAGAATATGGCAACCCTGGTGCGGAGACAAGCATTGCAATTAATCTGGTGACTCCAGTGTAGAGAGTCGTAAATATTAGATATTATTATTGGAATTCTTACAATTTTATTATTGGGAGAAGAAACGACTTTTTTCATTGTTGCGCGCTTTCTACGAAGCGTAGGAGCTTAATTTATGCTATTATGTGATCCCTGAAGCGATGGGGCCCGGCGCGGCGCGGCAGTCGGAAGACAACGCGCAGGAGAAAGGAGACGTAGCTCGGAGAAAAAGCGTAAAAATGTTTCACCCGCGATACGAGATCGCAAAGTGTCACGCCGTTAATAATTTAAAGCGGAGCCTCTCGTACCTTCCGAGCCGGGGTTTTACTGCCGATTTTTCAGTGTGTCATCCGGCTGTTCGGCCGCCCGTAAAACGCTCTGAATCGGATTTTTGCAATCTTGCGGAAGGTCGCCGACGCTGATTACGTCAGCCCGAACAAACGATCCCGCCGACTTTTACGCTCGAGCGCCGCGCTTGTAATACAATTTCTTATCTTTATTCCCCCAGGGAATAAAATACAACTGTCTCTTTAAGAAACATCATCGCGATCGAATCGGCCGTACCAGTAATTCCTTGATAGATGCACGGTGGCTCGCGAAAGTAATCGAACCAGTACACCGGTAGCGTACATGGTACAGCAGATCTACAAAGTATTCGTACACCATTTAAAAATTAATCACTTTTTTATAATCGCACCAAACGACCTGGTTTGTTCTAATCAATTAGAAGCACTGGTTTACGAAATGATATGCGGAAAAGATTTTCCAAAATTTATAATTTACAAGATTACATGCAAAAAAAATGGCATTTTTTAAACCTTTTTTATTTGGGTCCTTAATGAAAATTTAAAATACATGTTTTATAGATCTATGTTAGTTATACACATGCTGAGAATTTCATTGAAATCGGTTGACGCAGGAAGAAACGACACGCATCGCAAGATGTACGACTTTGTGGATTTAGTAAAACTACGATTGTCACCATTTTTAACCGCTTGTAACTCGTGTGCATATTAATTGGTTTCAATGAAATTTTCAGCACGTGTATAACTAACATAGATCTACGAAACATATATCTTAAATTTTCACGAAAAGCCCAAATAAAAATGTTTTAAAAATGCCTTTTTTATTTTCGCATGTAGCCTTGTAAATTATAATTTTTGGAAAATCTTTTCTGCATATCATTTCGTAGTTATACACATGCTGAAAATTTCATTGGAGGAAATCGGTAACACGACCAATGCACCGTATAATCAAATTGTTGAAATAGCAATGTGGACAATTAGTAACATTCCAGGGAAGACAAAACTTAGAAATAATTTCAACTATGTTGCCTGGGGCTGCCAATTAAAATATCGCGAACACCGGGGCATTGTTAACCCATCAACGAAATAAAAGAAAATCGCTAACTCGTTAAATACCGGTCGCGGCGAGGCTCTGGGCGAGAATTTCATTTCACGACGTTAAGCGACTGTTAGGCACAAAAAATTGGAAGCTGTTCCGTTTAAACGCCCGTAAATGTTGTCATCGCAAAAATACACGTAAACAAGAACAGCGAGAGCACAGACACAAAGGAATGCTATGATGCATTTTCCAAATTCTTTCCTTATACGACCACACGGTCTTTAACACTTATCGGCAAGATCGACAACGTTCCTTTTAATAACAACGTTATTTACAGCTCCTCTTTCTGCAACGACCACAGAAAAATCCTTTCGCACGATCGCAATTAAGATATCGACAAGTTATTTGAAAATAACTAAAACGCTAAATTTAGTTAATTGTTTACGGTTCGATAATATGCTCTCTCGGTCGTAAAGTTTTGATAACCGCGTGTCGTAAATATTTTAATAAAGACAACCATTTTTATAGTTCTTTGATATGGTATCGATTAATGTAGTGCAGGCTTTTGACCTCCGGAAAGCGAAATGGACAGTGAAAGAATGAAAATTAATACAAAGCCTTAATCTAAGAAAAATCCTCGGGTCCGTGCTGTTTCTTAGATCGTACAGTTCTACTATTCTCTTGTGACCTGTCATTTTACTCAGAAAAATTCCACAAATAAGTTGGCGAAGGTCCTATCAGTGCAGGGAACTTTCTTAGATCAATGCTTTACTGTATTTTCGGAGAAACGGTACGCGCAAGGTCGCTTCCGCTTGCAAACTCGAAAATTTCATGGCCAATGTCACGCTGACGAGGTTGTTCTCTGTACGTAATTTACAACACGAATACATGAATATTGATTAAAACGCTGACTATTTTATGTCTTTCGCACCTGCTAGTCCCGCTAGCACGGCGGCAATGATTCTCACTTTTTCGACTACCGCACCAGGAAACGGTGTCCCGTCGACCATTGTTTGCTAATTCGAGGCGGGCCGCAACGATTTTCAATATTAACCCGTCTTCCTGATTGAACACGAATAGCTTGCATATCTATGTATATACAGGGTGTGCAGAAATTATAAACACCCTCGGTTTGGTGGAAATCGGTGTAACAAAGCCTACATTAATTTCAAGGTCAAAAAGGTCAACGCGTTATTTTTAATGACATCTTGATCTACTCGTCACAAGGATAAAAAGTGCAGGAGAAAGCAGGGGTCAAAACTAAACCGTTCTCTTAAAAAACTACAATAAAGTTTTTTCATTATCAAACTGATTTTACTTGTATTATATCATTGATATATTTCAAGACATGATGCCCAAGGGCTCCGTGAACAGCACATTATTCATCTGACTGAGGAATGGAAATTAATAAATGAAATTAGTTTGATAATAAAAACTTTATCATACATTTTTAAGGGAGTTTCGACCGATGGTTCCTTCTGCACTTTTTATGCAACTTTTATGCAACTTTTCTATGCAGCCAAAAAGAAAGGTTTGAACTTTTTTGACCTTGAAATTCAACATTGTATATTTAGACGGTGGTTTCGCTGACACAATTTGTACAGGCTACACGCCCACGTGGCATCGCGTGTGCATAGTCACCGATTGCATTTGCATAAGATTTTATCAAAGGTGTCGACCATTTACCATTTTTTATGAGAAGTCCCTCTCTACGGCTAGGAAATAAAATGTCCGGCAAGACAACGAGGCAACAATGCCGAGACGCGAGGCTGCCGCGACGCGATAAGCTGCACCCGTTCGAAAACTTTCGAGCGGCTATAGCGTAATTTATAAATCGCGTGGATGCACCTGACGCGACCTTCGTGCGTCCAGAATGGTCGGACGTTTTATCGTTCGCGCGGGGATTGAAAAATAAACCTGGTCTGACATGTTCCGTGTGTCCTCGCAACGCGAAGCACTTACGAACTTGTTCACGGTTCTCATGCCGGCTTCAACGGGCCCAGAAACACTTTGTTAATATTTTATATCAACGTCGAGGGACCAGCCGTTCGAACACGGTGCGCGCCGCTGACATGTTTTCCATACGCTCGTTTGACACATCCATCCTCATTATTTCACCGACCCATAGAATCGGACGCTTAATAAATTTCAACCATCATCGGTTAATTGGCTGCTCGCGGAATGAGCCGGTTCGATCGGGCCCGCATTGTTGACAGTTCGATGCAGCCCAATTATCATATCTCCGAAACGATTCACTTGGCGTGCGGCTACCGGTACACGGAGTACTGTACCGATTACTGCGGTATCATGTTTCGATCGTACTTTGTTTAAAACAATTGGTAGACCTCAAAACTAATACAACATTCTGCACGTATTACTGCGGACGATGTGCCAATTACTGCGGACAATGTACCAATTACTGGGTACCCATTACTGCGGATTAGAATTCGAAATATACGAGCGTACGGAAACAAACTACGTGTCTAGGCATTCACTTAAATAATTCCCGAGTATATTAACACAAATAATTTTTTTATTTATTACATTTCTCAAATGAATAAACCACTTTTTAATTTTGACACCGTAGTATAATATCACATAAATGACTGAATACATTATTTTAACAAATATCTGATTTATTTAGATATTTTATTATTTATTATTTTTAGCTTCAGGCTATTTTTCACTTCCATTTAGCTTTTCTCAATCTTTATGCAAAATAAACGATTTTGACCCGAACTGCAACATCCTGGAGTGAAATGGAGATTTATATTTTCTCTTAATAAGTTTAGTGGGTTGAGAATAATATAACAATATATTTAAATTTTTCGAATTTGTTTACCGTTTTAAATTACACACTGTCTACTTATAATTATTATTCATCAGCACGAACCCCACGTCAACAGAGTTACACGATCGACTGGCTCATAGCGGGGACATTACTGATAATGGGGACGTCTACCTTACATTTACCCTACGCTCATTACAGTCCATTAGCGGTCGAACCAATACGTATCGATTCCCGTATGCTTTGACGTCGACAAACAACCTGTCATTTTTATGAACTCACGATCGAACCGTAGACCACCTGCGTACTCAATGTCAGTCCGGGAAACATTTTCAAAATAATCATCAGAAATTAGCAAACACGGTGTATAATTTGGCTGTCGGAAGAGACAAGGTTGGGCTTCGAAGAGCCACGCGAATCGTTCAAAGTATACGAAACTCTAAAGGAAATCGAAGAGACTTGCTCGGAGGTACGCCCTCTCGGGTCCACCAACTTGAGAGTTCGAAACAGAATTCATGGACGGTACGCGGTGATTGATGTACCACGGAACCGCCGGAGAGCGAGATATTACTTTAAGAACATGTTTGCATTACCCTCGACCGTTTCATTTCATATCGCAAATTGCTTCTGCATTCCACTGAACGACCGAACATATTCCAGGTACTGCTGCAGGCGGCATTGGTGTGGGACGAGGTGGCCGCAGCCCCGGCGAAGAGGAACGATATACTCGCGGGCACGGAATTCTTATCAGTCTTCATAAACGGCGCCATGGCAACGCCGCCCCAGCGTCGCAGAAGCTTCAGGCGCGGAGGACACGGAGCATCGTTGTCGTCCTCCTCGTCCTCCTCCTCCTCATCCTCCTCTTCATCCTCGTCGTCGGCCGCGGCAGGAGATAGCGCGACAGCGGAATCGCATCAGCACGAGGCGTCGATCTACCGAATATCGCGGAACCCTGGCAACAGGCAGACGGTCCCTAGAGGACGCAACACGAACGGCCGCGAGGAGGTCGTCCGGTTTTATCCGATAAGTCACAAGACGCTGGAGAACCGGCAACAGAACCTGGCATCGTTGATCGACGAACTGAGTACCAACAGCGAGATATCCTCAACAAGGTTGACGTCGCAGAGCTCCTCGACCACGGTGACGTCGATGGGTCCGCAAGAAGTATCTCTGACGAAGCTGAACGCGACCAGCGCCGGCAACTCGTCGAAAGGGGTCAGCAGGCAGAAGGTGATCGGCGTCAGCGTGACGTCCACCGTCGAGGCGACGCCGTACAAAGTTCGAGTGGAGCACTACGACGATGCTGCGGCGGTCAGTCGGCTACCGAGCCCAGCCAACAGTTCCTCCAGAGACTCGAGCAACGCAACCGCCAGGTCGCACACCACGAAGATCTTGACACCCACGTCGACGACCAGAACGACCTTGACCGTGACCACGGCTGCGCCGAAGACGACGTTGACGATGACGCCGCGATCGTCGTCCAGCCTGGTCACCGAGGACATCAGCAACATCGTGTCCGAGTCGAACAGAAGCGAGTTCTCGGTGGACGAGGGATCGCCCAGCACCAGCTGGCAGAGTTCGGTGACCCCGAGGCCGCTGAACAGGCACGCGGACAGGGATCACCGTGGAGAGACGAACACCAGCTCGCATAATCCCCCGGAGGATATGATCACTCTCCCGACGGAGGAGAACTACGAGCTACCGGAGGAGAACTCGGAGCCGAAGGAGTACAACGAGGAACCGATGGAGGGCCAGTCGGAACGGTTCCAGGCTCAGGGAAGGAAGGCGGGTAGGCATTACGATGGTTCCCATTACAATCGCCCGGGGAGCAAAGTGTACACCCAGTCGCCGAAGAGTTACAAGCAGGGTCGGCCGTACAGCGAGCCGGTGAAGCTGTACAGCGAACCGGCGAAGGTGTACGGGGAGCCGGAGAAGGTGTATGGGGAGCCTGCTAAGGTGTACAGCGAGCCTGCCAAGGTGTACAGCGAGCCCGCGAAGGTCTACAGCGAGCCGGCCAAGGTGTACAGCGAACCCGCCAGGGTCTACAGCGAACCGGAGAAGGTGTACTCGGAGCCTTCCAAGGTCTACTCGGAACCGGCCAAGGTCTATTCCGAGCCTGCCAAGGTCTATTCCCAACCGGCCAAAGTGTACGGCGAGCCCAGCAAGCTGTACGACTCGGAGGGTCAACCGTTGAGCCGCGAACGGGGCGAGGAGCCCAAAGAACAGAACTACGAGGTCGATGAATCCGTCAGCGTGAGCAGCAACGGGAACGTCCACGGGCCCCAGCTGATGCTCACGGAGCCTTCGAACGCGTCCGAGGTCGAGGACGGCCACAAGGTCGGCTACGTTGAAGAGGGCAGGAACTACAGAAAGTACAGGGTCGAGGAGAGGACTCCGGACGGCTTCATTGTCGGGGAATACGGAGTTGTTAGTCACGACGACGGTTCCTTAAGAGGTGTCCGGTACACCGCCGACGGCACCATCAGTCCCCGGCTCATCTACGACGCGTTGATGAAGTTCCTTGCTCTATGAGGGAACCATGGGGACGGTGATAAAAAGAATACCGCGGGGTATACGCGGTCCCTCGACTTTGCTACAAGTTGACGGGACGAACCTAGATGCCGACATGACTGATCCTTTCGCTCTCTTTCTCTTTCTCTTCCTGTCTCTCCTTCTCTGTATCTTTCTCTCTCTCCAACTCAACTGCCTCAGAAAGTAATTTTAAGGACCGACCATTTAGGATCTAAGACACCTCTCGTGAGGCCGCGTCCAGGTTCCAGAAACTCGATGGGCGATCGAGCTTTCCTTATTCTGATAAATTCAAAAGCTGCTCGACGCGGTCGCCGAGTTCAATGGCTCACCCTGTACTTAGGGTATGTGTGACGTGTTCGACTCGGTGTCGAGAGATCCCGAGCCCACGGTACGCCTAAGTTCCACAGGTCGGTCGAGCTCTCGTTAATGCCGACGCTAATCTTCGGTTAGTCGTCACTCCGTCGTTTCTAAGGTCTGGAAAAGGTCACGGCGATCCTCCTCGCGGGCGGCTTCGCGATCGAGTCTTTCATTAGAGAGGTTGGTGTTATATAAAGAAATTAAGGATTGCTCGTCGACGGCAGACTCAACGGGACAGAATCGTCCGAAACGGGACCGACTGAACGACTCTTGCCGCACACGCGGAACTGCCTCAACGATTAATTTTAAGGACGGCCCTGAGGGCTAGGGCCGTGCGGTGTCGAAGTGCGTGTCCATCCGAAGACGGAAAGGTCGCCGGACGATCCGATTGCGCGAAACTCGTAGAACCGATTGCCCCGTTGCGAAACTTGACTAATGAAAGTTGTTCCCCCGGGTAGCGAAACGTACGGACTTTTGTGTGCTACTCGATGACCTTTGAGGATCAGAGGACACCTGCACTCGCGCCCGGACCGTTTGTGTTGTTGTCTATCGATCGCTCTGCCCCCGAATAAGATCTTCGATCTCGCGGCGCAGCGTGATGTTTGTGATTCCGTTGATTCGCGTGCGTGCGATCAACGGAGATTCCCGTCGTCCACCATTTTTCATTTCGTCTCGCAGAGTTCGAATTGTCGACGAGACGAATCACTCCAGATATCTGCTTTTACAATTTTAACATCGGACTCCTGCGAGTCCTCGGCCGATGCCGGGGTCATTTCTGACCCACGCCGAAACGAGGATACCGACGTACTGAAATGAAAAATGGTGGATCGTTGTATGTATAAGCGAGCAACCGTGTACGAGACACGACGAAGTCTTGTGGTTCAGTCAGTTCTAAGATGACGATAATTATTATTATTATTATATTATTATGATTATTAATACCGTAATTGTACGCTTCCTCGTTCTCTTATTTAATTATCTCTCGGAAATTTTGCATCTTCCTTTTGTATCGATTTTTATTTATGTATCGTCGAATGCGTTGTTGGTCTCTCGCGAGTCGAATTTTGCATCCTATAGTTTCACAAAATTTGCCTGTCGAGAATCGTGGTGGGGGGAGGGGGTTAGTATACGAATGATCCAAGCTCACGAAAGACATTGACTCGAGAATTCCTCGTGATCCTACCGTACCGACGAACCAATGGTGACGAAGGAGGCAACACGAGATCCATAAGAATTGACTGAGCACCGTGTGTGTCGCGTGCTTTCGTCGCGTCGACGCTTCTGTGACGAAAAAGCGTGTCGGGAAGTCGCAGCTGCCTGGGCCTAATTCACCGGGACAGACTAATTTAACACCAGAGTTGCCAGATTGAGTCCCCCACTCTACGTTCCCCTTCTACGATGCTATCCCCTCCCGCTTCCGCCGGTCATGTGACTAATCCGGTACCAGCAGAGAGGGGGTAACTCCTTCCCCTCATCTGGCGACTCTGTCGACACACGAAGTCCATTGAACGAACAGGCGATTGCTGCCCGAAGGCTCCGCCGCTGCGATGCGATCGACACGCTGACTTGTCACGGCAGCATCCCCTAACTGTTAAGTCCCCTAGCGTTCTAAGATGTCCTCCGCGTCAGAGAAGTATCTAATTCGACGACAATCCGCGGCCACGCGTCCGTGGCCGAACATTTCTAGGTACTAAGACGATAACGCTATTTTATTTACTGTTGAATAGCTCATTCTTCCTCATTACCTCAATCTTTGAGATAGTTCCTCCTGCCATTTAAATAACGTATCACGCACGTACTCGCTTTCAAATTACACGGTCGACGTGTCCGCTCGAGACTTTCTTCCGCTAGGTGGCTCCACCGCCAGAATCGCCAGATTAATACTCGTCCCCCCACTCCATCTTTCCCTTCTATAACGCTGTCTCCTCACGCGTCACAGTGTCACGGAACTGGTCCGGCACTGGCAGAGAGAGAGGGGGTAACTCCTTCCCCTCATCTGGCGACTCTGGCCACTAATCGCCGCGCCCGGGAAAAACGATTCCGATCGGACGCGTTCGTTTAAATGTTGCTCATCCTCCTAGGCTAAGTGCGCGTCTCATTGTCCCTATTTTTAAAGTATTCCGATATGTTACAAGTGATATCGTTTGCTATAAGGACTCTAATTACGTTTAGGCGTACACCGTAGCTAATGTCTGGTATGAAATATTATGCGTGGCGCTGTGCAACCATTTGTCACCATTTTCGAAAGCAACATTGTAATAAATTCCATTGTCATAATTTCAGATATTAGCCTGTTTGTCATCCTGGATAGAAGAATTCCGTCTCTGTTCCTTTGCACCGTCTTGTTCATTTAATTTAATGAAAATTAAACATTACGTTCGACCTAGAATAATTCCATTGCATATGATTCCTTTCGTTTTATGGATATGAAAGTGATAGAATAGCTCGTTCAATGCTTTAATCAATTGCCACACATTTATGTAATGCACATTCGAGTAAACACGAGCATATTTAATAATGTAAACAATATCGTGAATAATGGTACAGCAATTTGTAGTGGTGACTGTGCGTCAGCCCTCGACTGCTGAGGTTTAATTTAGGACGGGTCTAGTACGTCATCGTTTTCTAAAAGGACGATGGAATCATCTTCGAAAGAGCCCGTGGGTCCCATTTCTGCCGCACCACCCGGTAGGGGGACTCTCGTCGCGAATTTGTTAGCAGGACAGACTCTCCTGTTTATGCTAGGACAGGTATTCCCGAATGCGTGCCGTATTTGTCAAATTCTTTGTACTTGTTTTATCCCCCCTCCTCGCAGGGGAGGGGGAGGTGACCGACTGTCGCGTCGGTGAGAACCGGTGGCCATGGTGGTCGATATCAGCCAGACTCCAGGACACGGTCGTTGAGTAGCCGAGTACCGATACCACCTCCGTTTTTAAGACGTCACCGGGCCCATAAACTGATCTTGATTCGGCCGGTGTCCGTTAACTTCGAGCGCGGTCTATAAAAACAGTACTCCGGACAAATTTGAATATCATCCGGCTCGATCGAGATCTAACTTCCCCCGTGGCTAATCGTAGCCGGCTCGGTCTTAGCCGGCTGCTTCATTATCCTGGCGCCAGGCAGGACCATCGGGGTCCATCGGGGACCAGCGGGGCCCGCTACATATTTTCGTCGCGGGGCAGTGAACGTCCTTGGTGTGTTCTCGGATCATTCCTCCTCGGGATACGTTCACCGCTGCTGCCTCGATACTTTAAACGCCCACTTCGCCGATGCGAATCGTTGATGAACGCATATGTCGATTTCCATACCCGATATGGAAAGTTTAAACGCGAATCGATGCTTCCACGTCGCCGTAACGTTTTATTATACTCGCGATCGGACGATATTTTTTTCGATCGATGATCCTTGGCGAGAAAACTTTCTTCTTATTTCGTGTTTTCTTAAAAACGTTAAGCACAATAATGGGACCTGTACTGGTCGTGCCACACAAGTTGTCTCTCGAGACGGCATAGGAGCGAATAGGGCCCTCGCTCGCAGCCAATGGTTAGGCCGTGACGTCACTTTAGCTAATAATTCGGCTAGTGTACCGAAAGTGCGAGTGAAATGGCCGAATCGGATGTCTTGCTGCCAGGAGAGAAAACATACTTCAGTATTCATACTTTAATATTGTTTAGGTTGAGACAAGAACATAAGTCATACAAGTCCCGTTAAAATTTTATCAAAAAGTGGCAAACAATAGAATAAAATTCCTCCGGGTTAAGTCGATAATAAAATCATGCTCGTCAACCAATTTCTTCTGCGATTTAAAATTCCCGACGCCTGTAAGTACCGCAACCCGGCACGCGCCCGTGCAAGCAGTCGGTAAAGTAGGAGGACCGCCGTACCATGATGCGGTACGGTAGAGAAAGAGAGCAGTCGGCACGATCAAAAGCTCTCGAGTAGTTTGAATCGTCGGTGAGTAAACACCGCCACGTGGCGTGGCGATGCCCCAGCATTCGTCGGTCGGTGACAGAGAGATCGGTGTAGGCGACACGAGACGGTGCGCAGAGGACGGAAAGAGATCAGGACAACTCGTCTCGTTGAGTAAATAATCGAAATACTAATCCCCATTCGAGAGGCAGTGACAGCTTTCTTAATCGAGACGTATGAACTACGTTTAGCGAGGCGTGCTCGAGAGGGTGTGACCCCGGAACGATGCGCACGATGCACGCCGCAAAAAGCGGAAAGCAAACACGACACGCGCGCCAGGCCTGCGGCTGCGGCTGCACATGCACGTGACTCCGCATGCGAATGCTCTTGGCTTTCTCACGTAATCGCACGAGTACCGAGGCGTGTCGGCAACGGGACAATATTGTTTAAAAATATCGGGTGGATTGAACGGACCTCTCGCACCGCTTGTTACGGATTCGTGGCGAATGGCGACTCAACCCTTATAGCTTGGAAAGACTAGTTCAACGACTACCATGTTCTGAAGTGTTCTGAAGGGAGTTTTGTAGGACAATCTTTATATTTCCTTCGACATTCTTGTAGAGCTTAGAAAGACTAGTTGAACGACTACCATGAACGTACCATTACGATCATTCAGTCTCGAGATATCCATGTCTGAAAGATGTTCTGAGGTGTTCTGAAGGGAGTTTTGTAGGACAATCTTTATATTTCCTTCGACATTCTTGTAGAGCTTGGTAAGACTAGTTCGACGACTACCATGCACATACCATTGCGGTCATTCAATCTCGAGATATCCATGTCTGAAAGGTGTTCTGAAGGCTGTTTTGTAGGACACCTTATATATTTTCTTTGACATTTTCTTTTAGAGCTTGGAAGACTAGTTCATCGACTACCATGAACATACCATTACGATCATTCAGTCTCGAGATATCCATGTCTGAAAGGTGTTCTGAGGTGTTCTGAAGGGTGTTTTGTAGGACACCCTTTATATTTCCTTCGACATGCTTGTAGAGCTTGGAAAGACTAGTTCAACGACTATCATTAACATACCATTGCGATCATTCAATCTCGAGATATTCTTGCCTTAAACAGTTATGGCTTTTAAAAATTTTCGACAAATACTGGAACATAAAATATGATAGAATTCAGGACGACTCTAATTTATTTCACATCTAAAAATGTGGGGATATTGTTGGTCGCATCTATCGTGTAGAAATTGTTGCGTCTATAGATGATTTACCGTCCCACGGCAAATAAGATTTCATTTGGATCGATCCATAAAATTCGTCTACAAAAATTGCAAATTGCCTAAACATCCGCCGTCTAGTGACAACATTTGTATTTACCGATTACTTTTCTTGTTAAAATTGTTTATCAAATGTAACGGACTCACTGAATATCATTAAACACAAAATAAAATGTTTATGCATAATTTTCAGGGAAATGGAACTACATAAAACTTTATTTCTTATGTAGATCGTTTTAATTGTTTGAAAATAATCTCTCCATGTTTCTCTATTTTTCTGATTCTTTTATTGTTTTATGTTTCACCGACCTGATTTTTATCATGAATGCATAAAATCCGCTGTCAAACTATCTAACTTTGAGCGACAAAGCTAGATAAAATTAATGTAAGTATGTGTAAGTAAACTGCGGGGTTGTGGCCGTCACTTATCCGTGACACCGGTAGCGCGCGTGTTAAGGGGCGAGGGAGGCGCGAGGGTAGGGGCACTGTAGCCAACAATGGATAGGTAAATGTGGAGGAAGAAGTTCGGAACCTCGAATGACCGGCCGCGGAAGATTACGAGGAGGAAATTAGTGGTGCGTAAAGGTACGAAGAGATCACCTGTGCCTTATCCTTCTGCGACGGAACGCTTAGGGTCCCGTAGAAAGAGGCACTTCGTATACATACATATACTCCCCGGAGCCCTCCTAGTCGTCACTCCTCCCACGCCCTTATTTTTCAGAAAGGACTCACCTCGTAACGCGAACAGGCACAAAGGTACTCCACGGAGGCATTCAGCCGTCATAGATCCTTGATTAAACGATGAATGCTTCGGCCATTCATGTCGTGTATCGCCGTCCTTCGTCTCCTCTCTTCCGTGGCCCTTCAACGGCAATAGCGGGACCTAGAAAACACGTTGGAAACGACATTTCATCTTCATCCAACGAGGTGCACGGGCACGCATGACCCTGCTGTCTGCCAGCCGGACTGTCAGTGAATTTCGATCACGAATCTTTCTTCATCCACTTTTTCTTTTTTTTCCTCGAGAAACACCGTCGTTTCGACAACTGCTGCTGCTTCTCGTGTTCTTCCTCGTCGGAAGTCTCACGTCGGGTTCAAAATATGTACAGGCTGCAAAGAAATGGTTACTCTTGGCTGCCACGGGCGTATTTTACGTCTTCGGATCGATGGAGACTTGCAAAAAAAAGTTTCAGCAAAATTAACCTGATGACCTTCAATTTCAACGTCAAAATTTTTTTTCAAATACTTTTATTTTTCTTCACTTATAATCAAACACTTACATTTTTTCAAAATACAAGATAAAACATAAGGTGCAATGCTTTAATAAATTTGACCTTGAAATTCACGGTCGAAGACAATTTTATTTATTGCGTCGTGTTTTATTCTGTATTCTTCAAAACGTGGTAGAATACAATGACGTAAACAAACAAATTTGACCTTGAAAGTCAAGGTCGACGACATCTTTTGGATTCCATTGTATTCTACGCGTCATGGAGAATACAAGGTAAAATACAAGATAAAACATAAGGTGCAATGCTTTAACAAAATTTGACCTTGAAATTCACGGTTGAAGACAATTTTGTTTATTGCGTCGTATTCTGTTCCGTATTCATCAAAACATGGTAGAATACAATGACATAAGCGAACAAGTTTGACCTTGAAATTGAAGTTCAACGATAATTTTTTGGATTCCATGATATTCTATGCATCACGGAGAATATAAGGTAGAATACAAGGTTAATTAAATGCTTTAAGAAAAATTTCACCGTGAAATTCAAGGTCAAGGACACATTCTTTTTCAATTGCATTGTGTTCAATGCATCATGGAGGATACAAGGTGAACTAATATGCAAGAGCAAGCTTTTATTTGCACCCTGTACGTCGCCAGTTCGCGTCTCATTCCGTCAGATTCGGTTAATTAAATACGTCTCCGCGGAACGGCAGCCGCCATATTTTACGCGCGATCGTGGCCGTCATCGACGCGACGGTAATGGAAAATAATTTGTCACCCCGCGAAGCACGAGCGAAGAGCAACGAGCAAGCAGCCAGATCGCGTTAAGCGATTTGTCCTTGCCATCCGAGGGAGGTGGCATTATCCTGCGCAGCGAATGTAGATGTCCGATTCCTGCGAAGGGCGAGGGCGGCTGTTAGTCCCGTCTGGATGAGCCAACGTCACGATATTAGTGTCAAACGGAACACTCCTAACCGGGGAGGCGAATCAATCATGCCGCTTTAGAAATATTTCGTGAACCGAAAGGAAGTGAAACTTTTTAATAATCTCAGAAATTATTGATCAGGGTGGCTCCTAGTTATACTCTTCTCAAAACTAATTTACATTTAATAAATTCACTAATATATATTTTAATTTAAAATTTATACTCAATTTTTAATGTTATATAAATCACAATAAATTTACTAATTTACATTTAATAAATTCACCAATTTACATTTTGATTTAAAATTTATACTCAATTTTTAATTTGATATGAATCACAATAAATTTACTAATTTAGATTTAATAAATCCACTAATTCATATTTTAATTTAAAATTTTTATTCAATTTTTCATTTTATATAAATCACAATTTTATTAATTTACATGTAATAATTCACTAATTTATATTTTAATTTAAAATTTTCACTGAATTTTTAGCTTTATACAAATCACAATAAATGGTAAACGATTTTTGGAGTTTGGTCTGACGTTTTCTCAATTTTTTCGAAAACCGTTTGGTTTACGAAAAAAAGTAATAGAACAAAAACCACGCAGTCTGTCCAGATTTACAGGTTTTGTCTAACATATTTTTCGACACGATGAATAGTTTTCGAGAAAAATGAGTAAATGAATTATTTTAACCGAGGGCGCTCAAACGTTGCACAGATTTTTTGATTACGACAAATTCAAAAGTCGAAAATAGGGACCACCCTATTGTCGATACAATTTCAAAAAAATGACGTCGAGATCTCGATGTTGCGTTCGAGATCTTCGATTACCGGGCGGCCGTCGAACAATGAGGGGATCCTCGAGGTTTGACATTTCATATTCCCTGGAAACTTTCCCACAAAACGTTTGACAGGCGAAGACATGCGGGCCGATCTCCACGGAGCGAAGGTAGTTTTTTGTCTTTCGAGTGGCGAAGGGCTTTCCTCCAGCTCCGCAACGAAAACCAACTCCTCGCGAACACAGGACCGGAGAGGCATTACGCATTCACGCACGAACGGGCGCGCGTTTCAACGCACACACCTTGCCGCGTTACCATTATTTCGGACCCTTGTGGCGCGTCACCCCGCTCGGGCTCTCGCGCTGCCTCACGCCCCGAGATTCTTGCCGAGTGCTGGGCCTCTTCGAAGACAAATATTTATATCGCGAACGCCCGCTGCGCCATTGTGAAATTCGCGGCAACTCTTGCTTCTATCAAGGTGTGGAGCACCTTCTCATCGTTCACCA
Organism: Lasioglossum baleicum; assembly: GCF_051020765.1. Taxonomy (NCBI): domain Eukaryota; kingdom Metazoa; phylum Arthropoda; class Insecta; order Hymenoptera; family Halictidae; genus Lasioglossum; species Lasioglossum baleicum. Next base: position 12,817,986 of record NC_134938.1, read on the forward strand.
TTTAACACCCCACGGGCTTGCTCCGGGGGGAGCTAATGGCAGAAAGAGGAGGAGAGTAGCTATAGAATTTCTAGAGGCACTCCGAGCCAGCGAATGGTGCATGCGAAACGGGAAATTTACGAAATTGCACCGACATTTTTCATTTTTAAGGGATTATGCCATCCTGTGGCGGCCGAAGTGACATCAAAGTTTACGAATTTTTTTCTCCAAAAGTATGAATGTGACAATTTTTTTATTATGATATATGGTTAGGGCATACATTGAAGGTTATTCTTTAAAAATTTCACAAAAAAATATTAAAAAATGGCCGAGTCATCCGTTTTCTTGCATAGCTCCTCCGTCAAAACACGAGTAGACGGTGTTACAGATTGTGATGCCCAGGGTTATCTGAAATTAAAAAACTCATGATCTTCTTGATCCTAGATAAATTCGCTATCGTTCATCGCTAACTATAATTCAATCTGAGTAAAGAAATAATTAATTTGAAATATTCTTAATGGGTGGAATTGATTTACGAAAGGGTGTAATTGATTTGCAAAGAGGTGAATTCGGAGTGCAATGCCATAAATTAATTCCACTTTATATGCCGTGGACAGTTTGAAAAAGCGAGAATTAGTTCTCTCGGGTTGTCTCTTACGTGGAAGGATCAGGAAGGCTCCATTTTTACTCGGGCGGAGGGACGAGCATAAATCGTGGCCATGATAATGGAATTCTCACCGGGGGTCGCATTGACACGGCTGCGAAGTGTCGTCGTGCCGTAGGGGTAAATAGATCGACGTCGCGGCGATGCCAACGGGGATGTATCGGGAGGGCGGTAACCTCCTACGTGTAATGTATGTACCTAGAAACATCTACGGCGTATCGGTTTCAAGTCCAACAAATACACAAGGTGTCCGAAAATGTTGTACTTAAAAGGGATGATTCCTGGCATCATTTCAAACAACATTCTCCTATGCGAAATTCCAGTTCTCCGTTCAGGAGTTATCAACGAAAAACATGAACCAATCAGAGCGCGTCTACTTGCGAGCCAGTTCCGGCTCAGCCAATGCTGACGCCGCGCTCAACGGGGACCGCGCTGTGATTGGTCAGTTTCTTTCGTTGATAACTCCTGAACAAATCGTCGGAGAAAAATTTCGCAAAGGAGAAAGTTGCTTCAAATGACCCTGGCAATCATTCACGTGAAGGAACTGCAACATTTTTGGGTCTTAATTCGAATATTTCATTAGTTTCCTGTCGTTTTGGGGAACAAGACCGTCTAGTTTACAGTGATTATTTAAAAATCCGCATGATCTATTAAAAATCCTTTCGCACTCGCAGAATTGTGCTCCCACCCGCAGCCGTGCCGGTGCGGTCCGTGCAGGCGGCGTATCCTACGGACAAATGATTAGATTAGATGACAAGAAATGGTCCCCGTGTGAACTCTTCCATAGAAGGAACACGTGCTCGATTTTCCCTCCTTTTCCTTGCAGGGGCCAGCGTTCCCTCTCGATCTTTTTCTCCTATCGCGTCAGACGTCGTGCGTTGTTCGCATGAATCACGTCCCATCGTGCGGATCTCACCCTCGTTCGACCTCCGTTTATCTCGTAATACAACGTTGACCGGATCGGAGGATCTTCCCCCTGTCCCCACTGTAATCATTTCTCCCGAACCTACCTGTCAAATTGCCGATTCCATTACTGTGATCATTAGACTGGGGATGCTTATGGAATTTTCAACTTTTTGTAGACTTTGAAGAAAATGGTACCAAATAAAATTCAATTTTCATTGGTAATAGACAGCGGATTATATGCATTTAACACAAAACTGAGTAGGTGTAATTTAAAACAGTAAAAATCTTCGAAGAATTTAGAAACACTCTGTTATATTATTTCCAACCTATTAAACATATTGAGAGAGAAAATAAATTTCTATTTCACTCCAGTTTGCTAGAATTCGTTAAGAAAATTTTTATTTCGCATGAAAATCCTAGTAATAGGGTTTGTAGATCCGTAATAAATAATAATCGTACTAGATTCTGTTGAATTTAACTCTTTGCACTCGGAGCTATTTTAACTGGAAAATTTTCATTGGTAGTAGACAGCGGATTATATGCATTTATCTCAAAAATATAGTAGGTGTAATTTAAAACAGTAAAATCTTCGAAGAATTTAGAAACACTGTTATATCATTTCCAACCTATTAAACATATTAAGAGAGAAAATAAATTTCTATTTCACTCCAGTTTGCTGGAATTAGTTAAGAAAATTTTTATTTCGCATGAAAATCCTAGTAATAGGGTTTGTAGATCCGTAATAAATAATAATCGTACTAGATTCTGTTGAATTTAAGCACTTGGAGCTATTTTAACTGGAGAATTAAACATTTCTACCGATCCATTAGGTCGTTCGGAAAGTCATTTCGTTTCTCAAGGGAAATTTGAATAAGTTATTTGAATAACTAATTTTAGAATAAGTTCTGTAACATTTTGTTCTATGATCTTTTGCAATTTTTCAGGCAACTTAAAAATCCCATGCTCGAAAAATTTCTGTTTTTTATTAGCAAAAAATTGAGTTATATGATTTTCTATGACTTTATTTGAAATTTAATTTACACTGGAAATAGGATTGTAGTTTATTCCAATTTCTTAAAATTCGTTACAAAAATTGAGAATTCCATAAACATCCGCAGTCTAGTAATAACAAATCGAATCAATCCATCATTATACGAAAAGCGAAATGACTTTCCGAACGAACTAATAGAATATTTCCATTCCCTACGGTTTTTTTGAAATTTGATGGATCCGAAATTGTTATAATACCTCACAAACAGTACCTAAATCTTTAGTAATTAATTAGACACCAATATATTTAATAATAGAAACACTATTTTGAATAATGGTGCAATAATTTTTAGTGGTGCCTCAAAGGGGACAACCGAGTGCAAAGGATTATTACTCCAGCATTTTTTAAAAATTTTTATCAGCCGTAAATGCATAAAGCAGGCCTGGACAACGCTGGCTCGCGGAACAGATGTTGCAGGAGAAGGAGCAGGAGAAGGCTCCGAGCAAGAGAAGGAGAGAAGCAGCCACATCTGTTCCGCGAGCCAGCGTCGCCCAGGTCTGGCATAAAGTACAAAGATCTGCAGTCTAGTGATCTGAATGTTTCGACGATCAACGTATCCCGGAGTACGCATCAACCTGTGTCTCGATATCATAAAACAAGAACGTTCATGATACCATCGGGACACTGTGGAACCTATTGTAATCTTCCCAGTAATTACCAGCAACACCTCCATACACGTTTATGGTCATGGTCCTCCACGGCGCCGATTTTTATGGCGAATCGTTAGGTAGTTAATCCTACGGTGTGCAACGACCATCGTTAATACCTCCGCAGGAACTGCTTCTTTATTACTTTAAGCCAGCTCTGTCCCACTATCTCTGGCCCACCGCAGATGAGCAACGGTGAGGTGCTACGTAACCCATGGTTATTTTACGCGGCGCACAACAAACACCGGGAGTTGAAACATAGTTTCTTACCGTAAGAGAGAACAAATTCTCGATCCTTTCCCCCGGATCTCGACAATGCGCCGGGATGCGATAAGCTGCAAGGATTAACAAGCCTATCGTAGCGGTTCGCGTTCGTAACGTTCCGGTAAATATGCGTAAAAGGGATTCCTGTAAAATATTCGAGACGTTGGGTACGCCGATAATTGGCTGTGCCGATTATTGCGGTACCTTCGATCGTACTTTATTCTAATATTACGTTGATATAGGTTCTGCACGCCTTTTGCAAGTAAAATTCAACCCTATGCAAATCAATTTCACTTTCAGTATTTTCTCTGCAATTCCGACAACTTGCAGTTTTTTTTCAAAAATTTTGGTCACGTTGTGTAGCAAACCAATTGTTCTAACTTCTCCAAACATTTCAAATCGTATATTCCAATATTAAAGAAGCTATTGTGTTTTCAAGAGTGTCCGAATATTAGTGGGAGTCACTGTATCTACACACAGTTTTCATGCATTACAAAGTCAACGAATATGGTACCTATAAATAATAGGTACGTTTGCCGTATGAGAATCTTCGAAATTCTAGGATTCGGATTCGTGTCCTAGGTCCTAGGACAGCAGTGTCCTGGTGAGTTGCAGCAATGAGTACTTGCGGGCGCGTGCCGGCATCAAAAGGAAAATGAGATACGACGCGCTATAGTTTAGTAGACGTTTTACGGAATTCGGGTGATTCATAAATTACGCCAGTCAAAGCAAGAAGGAATGGACCGCCGATGGAAATTATGACTCGTTCTAACCCAGCCAACGGGGAATCGGACAAGGGGTCCCGAAAAAGGAAAAACCCACCTCGCCTTCACTTGTTACGATTTTGAACTGCTCCTTGGCTAAAATCATACTCGGAGACCGTCATAAAACTGCAACCATCATCGCAGGGCTATTTACCTCGGAGGGTTGTATACCCGGTCCGTCGACAATGGGGTGCGATTAAGGGGCACCACGAGCGAACAATATCGTAGCACCTTGCAAAGATAATTACCCAAGGAGTATATAAACTGTACTTCTTCTTAGTTTTTCTCCAACCCTTTCTCCATTTTAGTAGGATCCTGACATATTATCCACCGTGGCGATTATTTTTTTTTTAAGTCAACTGTCCATGGTTGAGGACTTTTTTAATAGCTCTGTCAACAGCGATTGCGAACCAACGAATATTTTCGTTTACGATTATTTACAGCACAATTGTGCAAAATTCTATTGAGCCTTAACCTATTGTGTTGGCAAGAAAGCAATTTCTTTTATTCAACCAACGAACCATTTTGTTCGATGATCTTTGGCTATCTTTCCTTATGAAGTTTACAAAAACTCTTTCAATGGTAAAACCGGAGTTGGGCAAAATTTGTATTTAAATACAAATATTTAAATACAAATACAAATTTTGCCGAACTCTGGGTAAAACATTCACTAACGACGATGACTTGAAGTCGCACTTGGGTCAGTTTTCTGCCGATAAGAACCAGGAGTTTCATGAGCGCGGAATTATCAAGCTACCAGGAAGATGGCAAGAGATCACATCGAACAAAAAAAATTCGGTTTTATTTCACCTTAAAATATCGAGATTACTTTCTTGCTAACCCAATGCAATATTGAGCGCGACTCGTGGTAAGAAACTCGGGTAAAAAATTTTTAGACAAAAATTAACCGCAAAATTCAAAGCTTTCCAATGATATACAGTTCAAAAGGAATGGTCACTGAATAAGGTAATAATGATACAATAAAATAATTACGAAACAAAATGTCGCGAATTTAGTTGCCAACCTAATACGTTGATTGTTGTCGATGCATTAACGCTGCTAGATGATCGATTAGAAACCGTGATTCTAACTCGAGGAATCAGCGGGCATGATCTACCTGCGTCGCGCAATGCAGTTAAATCTCATGGCGCTTCCGGAAACGCTTTGTTCAGCGCGGGCGGGTATTGAATGACGCGCATTTCAAACTAAAGAAGCAGTTCGTCAAAAGGCGAATCGACCTGCGAGAACAAGCATCAAAAGGAGGAGGCGAACGGCAAAACGGCGCGTCGACGTAATTCGAGACCACGGGCGAGGCGAAATGACAGCAGCGCGGGCCGCTCCCGACAAAAACGGCCCGAGAGAATAATAAGGACGCCGCACCGCTCAGAAACGGGGAGAGAGAGCATTCTATTGATCTCTCTTTGAAAAATATGTACATACATATGGTCGTTACCAGTTTTATTCCAGTGACGCAACGCGTTGCATCTTCGACATGTAATGTTCTAGTGATACCTGTACACATTTCTTGTATAATGCTTGTACAGGGTGTTCCGAAAATGTACCACCTTCAAAGGGATGTCTAGGGTCATTTGAAATAATTTTTTCCTTTACGAAAATGTTCTCCTTGGTTTTGTTCAGGAGTTATTAATAAGAATTTGTTTCAATGCTTATACAGGAAAACGTTAACAGGTTCCAATCCGAATCGAAACGTTTTATGCCTTACAAACATAGCTATATTCAGTGTAGAATTTGACCGAAACCGTTGCGCCGCGAAAAATATTACTTCTCAAACTTAAAATTGCGATCGATAACAATCCCTCCCTTATACAGGATGTTCCAAAAATGTGCTTCCTTAAGAGGGATGATGTCTAGGGGCATTTAAATAATTTTTTCCTTTACGAGAATGTTCTCATTGGTTCTGTTCAGGAGTTATTAGTCAGCATTTTCGCACTCACGCAATAAAAGTGACACAATTCAAAAAATGGCAATTTTGAGGTTATGTCATTATACATTTCAGTATAAGGTTTACAGTATTCTTTAAGTTGATTTTTCTTAAATGCTGCATTTTTCAGTTTTGTCACTTTTTTGCGATTTGTTTCAATGCTTATACAGGGTGTCCCGAAAATGTACTTCCTTAAAAGGGATGATGCCTAGGGTGATTTGAAATAATTTGTTCCTTTGCGAAAATGTTCTCCTTGGTTTTGTTCAGGACTTATTGCTCAGCATCTTTGTACTTCATTATGAGGGATGATATCTAGAGTCATTGAAATAATTTTTTCCTTTACGAAAATGTTCTCCTGGGTTTTGTTCAGGAGTTTTTAGTCAGCATTTGTTTTAATGCTTGTACAGGGTGTCCCGAAAATGTACTTCCTTAAGAGGGATGATGCCTAGGGTCATTTAAAGTAATTTTCTCCTTTGCGAAAAGAGTTACCAACGAAAACCGTGGACCAGCACAGCGCGTCTATAGTGGAAAAAGTGACTTCAAATGACCTTGAGAATTAAACCTTTGGAGTACAACATTTTTGGCGCACCCTGTATTCCTTACCACAAACATTATTCTTGTTCTATGACCCCACGATTTACTACGAGATTGTGGCCGTCACACTGGACGTTCACTGCCGAACCAAGAAGATCGAGAATTGATTCTCCGATGTTTTCGAATCCTCATGGGTCCGGAAATCTATTCGACGAGGAACGATTCGTATCGCCCAGTTCCCATCATCGGGATGCGCCACGATAAACGTGACGGAAACACACACACAGAGAGAGAAAGAGAGAAAACGACCAAATAGGGGATGTTTCCTGAAAGATCGAGAGAGAGAGGGGGATGGAGAAAAAGCAGCAGGGAGGAAGGAGCTAATGGCGATCGGGAGAATCGGAGAGAAAAGGAAGCCGAAGTAGGTGAGGCCAGCAAGTAGGCTGACAAAGAGCCGGCCGTCAGCACTGTCAGCACTGTCAGCACTGACAGCGGGCTCGAGTTACGTCACTGGTTGTGCTCGGCTATTGTGCTTTTTCAGGGCGGCCATTGAAAAGTTTGCTCACAGTCAGTGCGGGTAGGAGAGAGCGCCAGCTATAGCCGAAGCCAAGAACGCCGGGGGATCCTTTTCCAGAGACAAGAAGACGTCTTTGCCCTTTCATGGGTGAGGTGGGAGTGGCCGCTACCCGAAATTTGGCCCGCCATCGTGAATACGTTCTTCGCGTATGATGGAAAACGCTGGGAAGGCTTGAATAGGACATCTTATGGTTCCACGTGATCGGATGTGCCAACGGAAAATGTATATTAACCTGGATGCCCCATTATTCAATGCTTTCAAGACTTGTTCCGATCTATTGGCGTCTTCTCGATCGTCTCGGCAGCTATCACAGAAGATCAGAGTCCAGATTAAGACTTGGTCCCCACTGGTGACCCGTTCCGTCTCAGTCCTACATGTGAGGATTTACAGGATCTTCGCAGAGTCCCAGATCAGGGCAAGTGACTCGAATTGAGGAGAATACGGTTACCCCCTCCCTCAGCCAGTACTTACAAGGGAAGGACCCCAAGTGTCCGACTTCGATTTTGATAATTTTTTGTGAGACGATGGTATATGGATCCCTAATGATGTCTGCAAAATATTAGGTGTAGTTACTCAATAGTTTGAAAGATATAAACAATTAAACTTTCATACCTTGTTGATATACCACGATTTGCAGCTCAAGTTTTCAAAGCCGTGAAAGTTCAATTGTTCATATCTTTAAAACTATTGAGTAACTACACCTAATATTTTGCAGACATCATTAGGGATCCATATACCATCGCCTCACAAAAGATGATCAAAATCTAAGTCGAACACTTGGGGTGCTTTTCTTGTCAGTCACGTGATATTGCAACAGCCCTACATGCGTCACAATGGCAGAGAGAGAGGGGGTAACTGAATTCTCCTGAATTCGAGTCAATGCCCCCGGATCTGGAGACTCTGCGAAGGGTGCTGCAAATTCGGATACGCGTTTAATTTGTAAAGAAAAAACAGTAGATCGATAAACAAGGTTTCAGTGGGGTTTCATCCTCGAAGCAGAGCTGGGTCCGTTGAAGAATCAGAACGTCTTGGCATTCAATTTGAGAAATAAAAGAAGGGGCACCAACGGAATCGATCCGAAAGATTCCCACTGATCGTCCTGGTTCTCGAGCAGGCAATAACGCGGAGCGGTGCGTAGCTCGGAGGACAGTTGAATGCGTAACCAGAGGCTCTAGGCCGGATGTTCCCGCCCAGGATGGATCCGCGTCGTTGCAAGGTACCTCTCGAGGAGTTTCTCCGTCTCGTTTCCGAACCCCTCGAGGTGGTAGCGTCTCTGATTTCTGATCTGCTAGCCGGTGCAGCTACTTGTCACGCCGGTGTGCACGCCCACTTTCCATCCGAAGAAACGAGTAACGAGAACGTTCGGTGAGAAGTTCGTTAGGCTGCTCTCTCCTCGGAGGAGCTAACCTAACCGACCACTGATTTTCATAACAGTGCACTTCCGGCCGACTAACGGACATCAACGTCGCCGGGCCAGACGCGTTCGGCGGCGCGTCGCTTTTCAATTTCATGACTTGTTTTCAGGATCCTCGTGGAGGACGGCGCAAGATCACGCGATAAAATGGACGCCTGGGCAAACAAGCCATTCGTGAATCCTTGCTGTTGATCGGGACCCTCTCTTCGAGTCGCGAAACGTTAAAAGAGAATGGCTACCTTCTAGAATTTTTTGGTAAACCTTCGACCTAGTGTATCAGTTTGGTAGTTTCCACAATGGAGGTACTTGAAAATCATCGACGAGTAATACATTTCGGCGAGGGTGGGATCATTTCCCATGTCAAATTGCATTTAACAGGAGAGGCTCGCCGGTTCTCATGAGACCATAACTCCGCATATGGTAGATTTTACCGCGTTTCATCGGACAGCCACTTTCCACCCTCGTCGTGCAGGTAAAACCCCGGGGTATCGACGATGCCCGCGCTCGTACACGGTATCGATCCGACCATATGTTTCGCGTTTCCCATAACGCTGCCGCCAGAGCGATTCTCGCGTGTGCGCCACGATGCTCCACTTATTGTTAGTCGGAGGAGCAACAGGTTGCTCCGCCAGGCCACACGTCGTGTTTGTAATCGCGGCGGAGATAAAACGATTTCTAACACGCGACCGAAGTATGTACAGCGTGTAAGGACGCGTGATTCTACATCCCCGGTTCGGCGGACGTTTATAAGCAAACTGCCGCGAAAATTACTTTGGAGGTCAAACTTGTTAACACGTTTTGTTTACTGCGTCTTATTCTAGTGGGTTGTAGTCCAGTCAATGAATGCTCATAACGGGGGGTATTGTACAATTTTTAACTTTGAGATTTTGTTTGCACTTGTTAGGAAGTAAACATACGAAAATTCCTACTCCTAGGAGATGAGCGGGGTACAGGGGGACATGATATAATGATATTTTCGAAAAGTTTTTCATTAGAGAGGTAAGGGTTATTCCTGACCTAACCCTTGGTCGAGATACAGAGCGTTCCAAAAGTGAGGGGAAAAATATTTTTTTTCCACTTTTGGAACATTATAAAAGACGAGAGGAGGGGGGAATTTAAAAAAATTTTCCTTCATCTTAGATAGCAGAGTTGGGCATTAATCGATTAAAATTTTAATTGTGATTGATTGATTAATGTGTACGATTAAAAAAAGATATCATCGAAAAATCGACGATTGGTTCAATCGATTGATGAAGTTAATCGTTAATTAAAAGGAGAAATCATCGAAAAATCGACGATTGGATCAATCGATTGATGAAATTAATTGTCAATCGTTGATTAAAAATAGAAGCGGAATATTCTTTAGTGGAAATTTGCACTAACAAGCGAGATAAGCAGAGTTTCAGAGAACGGAAGCGCCCGGAAGCGCCTTCTAGGCGGTCCGCCAAACGAAAACGAGTTTAGAGCACATTATTTTAATAAGCGATAGTGACGAAGAACTTACTAGATGTAAAAACGTGAGAGAGCGTAGTTTGATGAGTGTCGTAGAATTGTAAGAGACCAAACTCGGAATTTGGACAGCCTCAGGCTACAATAAAAGGAAATTTTCCCGGAAAAAAGGGGGGCACGTAGAAGATCCCCTTTTTGGATTTTCCGCTTATATCTCGAAAACTATGTGTCCTAGCGATAAGACCATACTGTACGAAATTAATGCTGACAAAATGTGCCATAAGATTGATTGCATTCAGTTTTTCGCTATCTCGCATAGTTTTCGAGATATCCGCGCTCAAAGTTCACAAAATTGTGAAAAAGATATTTTTGCCCCACATTTTTTGCCTTCTTTGACTAGCTAACTCTTCAACACAATTAGTGACCTTTCAGCGCGGATATCTCGAAAACTATGCGAGATCGCGAAAAACTGAATCCAATCAATCTTGTGGCACATTTTGTCAGCTTTAATTTTGCGTAGAATGATCTTATCGCTAGAACGCATATTTTCCGAGATATAAGCGGAAAACCGAAAAAGAGGACTTTCTACGTGCCCGCCTGCACCTCGCTCATCTCCTAGGAGTGGGGACTTTTAAAGATTGTGTTCCTTCCATGTCCCTCTACAACTTTTCGTTGACTGGACTGGTTAACGTTGCTACAAATTATTCGAGTTCTTCGTGTTTCTATCGAATATTATATTCTGGCATTTTTTGAAAATTTCCATAAGCCATAAATGCAAAAAGATCCGCAGTCTGATCATAGGGATTGGAAATATTCTAGATCGAAAGAAATGTTTAATTTTCCATTTAAAATAGCTCCAAGTGCAAAGGGTTAAAATAGTGGAGCTGCCTTTGATCGCGGATATCTCAAATCCGAACGGTTGAGAACGATTGAGTTTCGACCGATGGTTCCTTCGGCGCTTTTTATCCTCGCAATGAATAGAATACAATGCAATGAACAAAAAATTGTTGTCTCTATTGACTCTTCTTACACGTTGCACCCTGTAGAACCATCCTCGAAGTTAACAATTTATTTTTAAAATAGTGGAGCTTCTTTTGATCGCGGATATCTCAAATCCGAACGGTTGAGAACGATTGAGTTTCGACCGATGGTTCCTTCCGCACTTTTTATCCTCGCACAATGAATAGAATACGATGCAATGAACAATAAATTGTTGTCTCTATTGACTCTTCTTACACGTTACACCCTGTAGAACCATCCTCGAAGTTAACAATTTATTTTTTAATATAAAATACCGTCGGGGAACTCATCTCCCAAGGATCCTTGTAACAAGTGAATGATTGGCCCTTCAAAAAGAATGGTTGACCCTTTCACCTTGAAATTCTTACATCAATTTCTACCGAACCGAGGGCGTAGACTCTCTCTGTATAATTTCTATACACCCAGTACAAGAAGTATTTAAAGATTTTTGGGGAACAGGGGGCGGCATTGAACTCGGAGAAGCGGCAGGTGAACTCTTGTAAAAGGCAGCTTCCCCGGGGGTATCCGAGGAACAGAAACAGAGTCAGTCCAGAAGCACGAGCTTATCCTCCATTAACGCGGTCCCGGGCCGCTCACGGGCCTACCTTCCGTCTTACTTTCGATTCTAGGGCCGTTCGAAATTTTCACCAAATCTACGACGCTCTATAATGTCTGACAAGTCGACCGTATGATTGCTACAGGATTACCGCTTGCTCCAACGATCCCGAACGAAAAGGCGCGCTTCGACTAGGAAAATGTCAACCTAATTTTGCAAAATCTCTCTTCCCGGATCTCGAGGACGACTTAAGAGGGTCATTTTTTTCATTCAACAGGAGAGAGAGGCCGCTTTTGATCCTCGACGGACGGGATCGTGGGCGGTTTTGTTACGAGATTACACGGGTGTCCCAATTTTTCAACGAGTCTCGAGCAATTACGAGTCTGTCGTGGCGAGGCTTTATCTTAACGTAAACTAGGTTCTGCATTGTGAGTAAAATATTCTGCATTGATTGTGAGAAGCAGGGGTAAAATAAAAATTGATTTCATCCCTTAATTACAATATTCTTCAATTTTTCTAACCGCTTGCTGTTTCATGTTTCATCCAGCCAATCTCTTCAGGAATGCATAAAAATCCGCAGTCTAGTAATTACGATATTACTTTAAATATTTATTTTTACGTAGAGTGGTACGTCGGTATACAGTGAGTGTAAAAAGTATTCGTACGCCCTTTAAAACCGAATAACTTTTTTATAATTGTACCAAGCGACCTGATTTTTTATAATCAGTTAGAAGCAGTGGTTTACGGAATGATATGAAAAAAAGATAAAGCTTACATGCGAAAATGGAAAAGGCAGATCCATGTTCGTTATACACGTGCTGAAAATTTCATTGAAATCAATTAACATGCACACGAGTTACAAGCGGTTAAAAATGGTGAAAATCGTAGTTTTACTAAATCCACAGAGTCGTGCATCTTGCGATGCGTGTCGTTTCTTCCTGCGTCAACCGATTTCGATGTGTATGACTAACATAGATCTACAAAACCTATATTTTAAATTTTCTTTAAGGGCCCAAATAAAAAAGTTTTAAAAAATGCCTTTTCTATTCCTGCATGTAAGCTTGTAAATTATAATATTTGGGAAATCTTTTTCCATATCATTTCGTAAACCAATGCTTCCAATTGATTATAACAAAATCAGGTCGTTTGGTATGATTATAAAAAAGTTATTAGTTTTTAAATGGTATACGAATACTTTGTACACCCACTGTACCATGTACGCTACCGGTGTACTGGTTCGATTACGAGTAAAGAAAAAGCATGAATCGATGCTTATCTTATAATGATATCGGCTGCTCTAATCGCGCAATTGCTAAGAACATTAATCGGTCATACACTGTGATTAATAATTATATCAATTAACGTAAAAATTACGAAAAAAATCATGTCAAAGGTGGTAATAAAAAATTGTCCAAGAAACAACATTCATTATTAAATCAGGTCTGCGGTTAAGGAAAGGAAAATGGAGCTTCCAGTAACAACTGGACGTGGGCGCAGTAGCGCGTTATAACTAGTTGGGGCCTTGGGCAAAGTAGAATTTCGGAGCCCCTTCCCCCAACCGAATAACTTTACGAGAAAAACGTAGAATTTGGATCTTGGATCTTGGTTTCTTCCCCTTTTGCTTGGGGCCCCGAGCATTTTCCCAAGTTGTCCATAGGGTAACGCACCACTGCGTTTGCGACAACTTCTAAATTCTTCTGAACAAAAATGCAACGTAAACCAGGCCTGCAATAAAATTCTTCATTTCGCACAAAAAACACAGTGACTTTATAGAAATTTCCCTGGGTAAAGGCCGCGTGTTGTTGGCAAAAGGTGGTTCGGCACCCACCGTAACAAACAGTAGGTTCCGCTGAAAATCAGACTGAAACAGGCTGAAATAGTGAGAGTGGAGAAGGAGAGAAGTGGTGAATATAGATTTGAAACCCTGAGGGGACCGAACAACATTAAAAAAAAAAAAAAAATAACTAAATATCGCAGTACCGTTGGTTCCTGGAGCTTCGCCCAGGGTGAAGGGATGTTCCTTCTGCTCTTAGCTGGACGGAGAGATAGGGCGCCGATAATAGGGTCAGTTCATAAGCAACACAAAGCCAGTTTAGTACAAGCTCCGGGGCTAATTCACCAATATTGTCGTTAATTCGGTCGACCATCGATCCGGACAAAGAGTTATATAAGTAACGAAGTCGACGGGTGGTCTGGTTTGTGGTCGTCGCTTGAAAAAGACAGAGGGATGCACGACGTTGAAGAAGGAAACACGGGAAGAGCTGTCTGGGGAAACGAGAGGAACAAGGAGACAGGGGAGATGCGGCGGTTGTAAGCAGGGCCTGGAAATGGACTTGTGCTTAGCGGTCTAAATCCAAAAACTTGCGAGGCCAGGTATACTATAGGGAGGTCTCTGCGTCTCTCTGTCTTATATCGCCGCTATCTCTGCCGGCATCTACGGTAGCGGCTCGACGAAACCGTCGGGGAAACGATAATCCGCCGGCGAGGCTATTCACTGTTTGCGCCTTGTTTTACTGGTATTGCATTTAACGAGGTTCCGAGGGGCTCCTCCAGCAAAAGCAGAGCGTAAGCCGCAAAACAGAGGAACGACGACGCCTCCTTTTCACGGTGATCCGTGCTGAATGTTTCATTTCCATCATATCGACCGTTTCACTGACCAGTATTTCTTTCCAATGAGATTAAAACACAGTGGTACATACCTCGGTATACGACCTTAATCCGTTCCGGATGTTCGGACTTATACCGAATAGGTCGTATACCAAACCAATCTTTCCCAGAAGAAGTAATGTGAAAATGATTGATCCGTTCGCATGTAAAAAAGCTAATATTAATATTATACCTACATTAATGGGCTTGTAAAATAATTGAAACATCGTTTAAACACGTACAGTTGGTGTAGAGAGTATTCGTACACCCTTTAAAACAGGAATCACTTTTTTATAATTGTAGTAAACGACCTGGATTTCTTATAATCGATTTGGAAACATTGGTTCACGAATTGATATGCAAAACAAGATTTTCCAAAAATTATAATTTACAAGGTTACATGCAAAAATAAATAAGGAATTTTGTAAAACTTTTTTATTTGGGCCCTACATGAAAATTTAAAATATATGTTTTGTGAATCTATGTTAGTTATATACACATGCTGATAATTTCATTGAAATCGGTTGACGTAGGAAAAAACGACACGCGTCGAAAGATGGACGATTCTGTGGATTTTAAGCAGAAATTGATCAAAATTCGTGTAAAACTACGATTTTCAGCATTTTTCACCGCTTGCAGCTCGTGTGTATATTAATCGATTTCGATGAGATTTTCAGCATGTGTATAACTAACATATATTTTAAACTTTCATTGAGGGCTCAGATAAAAGAGTTTTAAAAAGTTCCTTTTTTTATCTTTGCATGTAACCTTGTAAATCATAATTTTTGGAAAATCTGTTTTGCATATCATTTCGTAAACCAATGCTGTAATTGATTATAAAAAAATCAGGTCGTTTGGTGCAATTACCAAAAAGTTATTAGTTTTTAAAAGGTGTACGAACACTTTGTACACCCACTGTATGAAAATGAAGATGACATTATACATAGAAAGGCGGTCACCAACGCTCTTCAACTTCGGTGATCGAACAAAAACCGGTTTTTCCAGCGCGACAATGGTCGTCGACGTATTTTATCTTAGTTATCTTTTAATAATAAGAATCGTAGTGCAAAATATTCAGAAACACGATGGCTGCTTTTCGCTACTTTTGGAGCAGGTCGCGAAGTCCCTGCGAAGTCGAATAGAAATAGAAAACTCCGGGCAGGGATATTCTGGCATTGTAAACGTTTTCCCGGTCTCCGCGAGACAACTGTATTTTGATTCCGGTCCTATTACGGCTCGTTTAGCTGCATTTGCCTTTTTGACAAAGCGACTCGAGGCCTATTATGCCCCTCTATCTTCTTGCGCGCACCAATGCAATATACAATGGAGCGCGTTTTTGTATGCCCGCTGCGGAACAGACGCGGATAATCTTCTCTTTCGACATATTGCGGCGAAGCCAGAGACGGGGTTCGGTCCACTGAACATTTGGCGAAGCTGGGTCCTTCGGACCACAAGCAACCCGGGGATGTAGATGTAGATGTAGAGTGTAGACTAGAGATGTGTCTACTCTCCACAACATCTTTATGTTCGCGCAACGTTGTCTCAGCCTGTAGGCTCGAAGCTAATTGAACTCCAGAAACTGTTTCTTCCAAAGACATTTCTTCAGATCTAGAATATCTCCATTCTTTTCTCCAGTCTTTTCTTCAAGAGAATTCAAATTCACTGGTCAAAATGACCGGTTCCAGATTTTTTTATTTTACAATTATTGACATAATGAAAATAATTTCATAAGAAATGACTGTATAGATATCTTCAGTGGAGCACATATTACAATGGGAATTGCAAAAAGTCTGAACAAAATGAATCTTGTCATTTTTATAAGGGAACATGTACCAGTTACTTTTAAGGCTCGATAGGTTTAGTGTTATGATTTCATCCCTTAACGACTTTGTTATATTACAAACAACATTGCAACATTCTTGAATATTTTCAATCTCTTACTGTTTTATATTTCACTCAATCAATTTCTTCATAAATGCATAAAGATCCGCAGTTTAATCATAACAAATACTTATACCTCAAGAAGATTCGTTTAATTTGGTTTTGATAAGAAAGTTAACCTACTTATGTATGCGAAAAAATCATTTATTTAAGATGACATATGATATGAATGATGCGACCTTGAACCACTCGTGTTTCTTAAATAAATGATTTTTTCGCATAATATAAATTAAGATATACAGAGCGGTATCAAGAAGAAGGGCACATTCTGACGTCATTAATGTTTTTATGGGATATGAGATATTAACATCATAATTAGACTACGGATCTTCATGCAAAATAAAAATATTCTGCATCGATTGTGCGCGAAGCAGGAGTAAAATAAAAATTGATTTCATCCCTTAACGACTGTGTTACATTAAAAACAACATTACAATATTCTTGAATTTTTCTAATCTATTACTGATCTATATTTCACCCAACTAACTTCTTCATAAATGCACAAAGAGATCCGCAGTCTAATCATAATAAATGCTTGTGTATTACCGTCTCGATTTACTTCGTTATTATTCGTAGCGTAAAATGGTTCGCGTAGAACACTGCCGTTAAAAATGAAAAAATATAGTATTTTTTCTGCCACTGTGTTTTGCGGAAATATTTAGATAAAGAGAAAATGCAGGGTGGAAAAGTATGGAAAAACTGTGCAAAGATCATCCCCGTTCCGAGGGATGAATGGGGGATGCGGAGGCGGTTGAGCAGAACATGGAACGCAGACCGCGGAATAATACTAGTGCAGGCAGATGCGCTGCTTCCTGACTCCCTGACTCCATCTTGAATTATCTCATGGCCGCTCTCCCCTCCTGGCAAGCGCTCCCCTCGAGCGGAAACCCAGTTTAGGGTGCATGATACGCGCCTAGGTACTCGCCAGCCGAGTGCACGAATTACGCGAGGAATCCGTCATAACCGATGTAATATCGTCAGAGATTGGATCTTTCGATCCAGCTCTATATCGCTGCACCCTGGTTTCAAGGGTCTCCTCGATGATATCGCTCGATGCGCACAGGAAACGAGTCTTCTTTCGGGTGCGTGCGCTATACGAAGATCGGCACGATAATATCTCGCTCGAGGGAGGGGGAGATTCGAGTTAATCGAATGTTTAATTGGACCTCGAAAATCCGAAAGTCGGAATTATGCATTTGAGGCGTATGAAAATTTTCAAGAAATGTTACTGGGAGTACAAATAAAGTCTCCGCCGTTTGAAATCAGATAGCGCAACCAGTGTCAGATGTAAGACGACATGTCGAAAGGTTGCAGATCTGTCAACAACATAACCTCGAAATATTAGCGATCGTGTTAATCGTGTATCAGCGTCGTATATTTTTTTCGTGCGAAAATGTCGAGTTCTGAGCCGAATAAACGTCATTTGCGGGCAGTTCTGATTTACTTCTTTAATTTGAAGAAATCTGCAGCTGAGGCGCATCGATTGCTTGTAGAAGCATATTGTGAGGCTGCATCAAGCGAGAGAAGTTGTCGTGAGTGGTTTGAAAAGTTTAAGAACGGTGAATTGGATGTCGAAGACAAAGAACGTAGTGGAAGGCCGTAAGTGTACGAAGACGCGAAATTGGAAGCATTATTGATGAAAGATGGAAAAAAGTAGTGGCCAGCGATGGACAATACTTTGAATAAAACACAAGGTACCGTTCTTTCGCAATAAACGCCAAATTCAAGATGAAAAACGGCGGAGACTTATTTGTACTCCCAATAGAATACAATAAAGGTCGATAGAATTTTGTAGAATTTCTACTCATTTTGGATCCGCAATGGCTGTTACCACTAAAAATAGGATTTTATTTGATCCCAGTTGCTTCACATTTCTGCCAAGTCAGAATAAATACACGCGAATGATATTTATAATAAAATTGCTGTCCAATAAACCGCATTCTCAATCGGTGGATTAACCCTGTTCAGTAATTCCTCTGGGGCACTGATAGAAATCACACAAAATATATTTTCAATTTAACTGAAATCAATATTGTTAGAATTATTTTCGAACAACGTTTTCCTCTCCAGAAATGTTGTTCGTGGCTTGGTTAAAGAGTTATGAGTAGACTGCGGATCTTTATGCAAAATAAAAAATGTTTGTATCGATTGCAGGACACGGGAGCCAAATAAAAATTGTATTCTCCTTTTAATTATCCTATTAAGCTGAAACTAATACATTTTGATGTCCTCGAATATTTATAACACGTCCACTTCTTTAAAATGTACGTGCCCATTTCTGTTATGAAAGCATAAAATCTGCAGCCTAGTTATCAGCGAGCTGGAATCCGTCTGCTGTACCGTTCCTCACGAAATCATTTCTATTATTTCAATAAGTGTAAAATAAAAAATCTGGAGCCGATCATTTGGACCGGTGGTTTTGTGTTAAAATTAGCTGCGACACTGCAGAGGGTTAACAAAAACTAGAAAAATGAACATTGATGATCGCGTTGACTGCCGCGTCAGCGCGGCACGGAATTAGGAGGGGGATGATGAGGATCGGGCGATGAAAGAAGCGCGCGGCGTGCGGATACGGCAAAGGGGTGGAAGTGCCTCCGTTTTCACCTCGTCGCTGGATGAATAGAAGAGGATAGTGGCTGGTGGGGGATATGTGACGTCCCCGTACCCTGTAAAGTTCGCCACCTCTCCCCGCCGGTGTCGCGGCTGACGTTCAACCCCCGGATAGCCAGGGACGAACCAGCTCCCGTAGGAAGGACCGCCCTTTTTCGAGGGTAGGGACCCTGTTGGCCAATGAAGCGACTCGACGCCGTCGCTCGGCCTGTTTGAAACCGATCAGGAGCCGTGCTTACCATCAAGAAGTCCCGACCACGATGACTGTCAGTTACATTTCGCCGCGAAGTTAGCCCTCGTCCCGAGCATCACCGAGGCAGGGAGACGTTTCGAGTAGTCCTTCGGCGTCGAGGTGCGGAAGTCCTTCGTTGTCGCATACCGGTTGTTCGCGATCACGTCGAGAACCACCCTGTGTTTCATCTGTGATACACATCAGTGTACACCACGTTGTCGTTGGAAGTTCCTTGGCTGTCCAGCCGCGATTCATCAGTTATTGAGCAGTGGTGGTGTGTTGTGCAGTGAAGATGCAAAACCCGGAAGCACAGATCAACCACATGCCCGTGCCGCAGCCCAAGATGCCAGCCTCCTCGAGTAAGTCCACGATCTTCACATATTACCCGTGATTGTTGCATAATTTTGGAAATCCATGGCTGAACGCTTTTTAATCGAACCTTCAACACAAAACACTTCGACAGCAATTTTCATTGTGAACTAACAAGGTCCACGATCTTAACACATTACTGACCGGTGATTGTTGCATAATTTTGAAAAATCCGCGGCTGAACGCTTTTTAATCGAACCTTCAACACAAAACACTTCGACAGCAATTTTCATTGTGAACTAACAAGGTCCACGATCTTAACACATTACTGACCGGTGATTGTTGCATAATTTTGAAAAATCCGTGGCTGAACACTTTTTAATCGAACCTTCAACGCAAAACATTCCGACAGCAATTTTCAGCGTGAACTAACAAGGTCCACGATCTTCACATATTACCCGTGATTGTTGCATAATTTTGAGAAATCCATGGCTGAACACTTTTTAATCGAACCTTCAACGCAAAACACTCCGACAGCAATTTTCAGCGTGAACTAACACCTCACTCTCGATAACGTCATCGAATACTTTCATTTGAGATTGTAATGTAGAAAAAAATTTCTAGGCTATCTTTTGGTGCAGGAATTTTCTTGAAAATCCTATCAATTGGCTTTAGGTGGGCAAAGTGTTGACATACGATACAGTAGACTTCCATATAACGCAAAGAAGCAGTTGTTTAAAAAATTATTTACTTTGTGTCTGGCTTCTGTGGCTGTAAGTTAGTCGTCTTGCGCAATGTTTCGTATTGTACATTTACTGCAACTTGGTTTCTGGTCACGTTACACGCGAGTCTAGTGTATCGAGTCGGAAGAGAATTTCGGGTCAAACATATACACACGGCGCTAACACATACTCACACTCGTAGTATTCCAAAAACGTAAACAACGAGCTCGACTCCGTGTGACTTCGATCGGAACGAACGCGAAGTCAGGATCGTAGTTCAACTGTTCTTGCCGATTGTAGCCCGCGCCACCTTGACTTTTAGGTTAGAGTGGAACCTGTCGGGCAGGGTTGGGCAAAAATTTTTATTTAACAAATCAAAATCAATCTGTTTAAGCTAATTAAATTAGTTCATTTAAATTAATCAAATTAAATCAAATTAAACAACATATTAAATCAATCAATTTAAGTTAAATTAGTTAATTTAAATTAATAAAACTTTATATATGTATATATTTATCACTAAACCTACCGAGCCTTAAAAGTAACTGGCAGATGTTCCCTTATGAAAATGACAAGATTAATTTTATTTAGTTTCTTATGAAACCAGTTTTGTTATTTTTTTAATTGTAAAATAAAAAACCTGGAACCGGTGCTTTTGACCGGTGTCGGTAGGTGTAGTGTTGAATAAAATTTTTGCCCAACTCTGCTACCGGGACGCTAAAGGTAGCTGATACGCGTTGTTCTACAAAAATGAGAGAATCGAACTTATTTACATTTCTGGGCTGAGGTTATTTGATCATGGTACATATGTAGGTTCGGTGTGAAAATATTCTGTGCTTTCCGGTACAGTGTACAAATGTTTGGGACCATAGTAAATTGATCAATGGAATTGTATGAAAGAGACTGTATGGTATGTATACGTATTTTAGGTAGCAGTAAATGTGCAGTACGTGTACAATAAGTTGTACAGACATTCATTTAAAAATACTGTACACTCACTGCCACAGAAGATACATACACAGTCTTTTTCCACTGTATAATATGTATATGTATAGTCCACTGTACAATATAGTCTATTATAATATTGGGTATACAAGAAAGTAATTTCGGTATTTTAAGGTGAAATAAAAAAGCTAATTTTGCTATTCTAGCAATGAACTTTAATAAATAGAATATGTTCCATTTTTGTTCGATGATCTTTCGCCATCTTTCTGGTAGCTTCATTCAAAATTTTCCCAAAATTCTTGCCAACCCAATAGCTACTAGACAACAATAATTTTCCAGAACAATTATTTTCGAGTCGCTGTCCATACAATTTTAAGCCAAGTCCTGGAGAAATGATTTTTCCCAGTTAACAGTGCGAATCATATAAATACGGGTCCCATGGAAATCACCGACACGGTTTTCGCCGACAACATTTCTCCGACTCCAGATTTGTCCGACAATAGCTTTGGCCGACAACGCCTTTAACCGACAACGAATTTGATCCACAACAATTTAAGACGACCACACTATGTATTATCATACAGTGTTATCATATGTATTATCATACAATATTATCATACTGTGTCTCAAGTCGTTGTGGATCAAATTCGTTGTCGGTTAAAGGCGTTGTCGGCCAAAGCTATTGTCGGACAAATCTGGAGTCGGAGAAATGTTGTCGGCGAAAACCGTGTCGGAGATATCTGTGTCGGTGATTTCCATGGGACCCTATAAATACATTATCCTAAAACTGTACTGCCTTGAAAAAGTGATTCCCAAGACCATTTCAATAAACTTTTTCCTTTGCGAAAATCTTCTCTCCCGCTTCATTAACGAGATATGCCAACGCCACGCTTAACGAGAGGCACGCTGTGATTGGTCCGTGTTTTTCGTTAATAACTCGTGAAAAAAGCGGCAGAGAAAAATGTCGCAAAGGAAAAAGTTGCTCGAGATAGTCTCAGGAATCACCACATTCAATTAACCCTTTAGCTATTGGTATACATTCACAAATGTGTCTGTCTAAACGCACAAGAGAAATAAAAAGAAAAGTTGTACAAATGCTGAGAGGAAGACAATGTAAACAAATACATCCGGCATACAAAGCGGTGTTTATTATGCGCCTGATACGCAACGAACGAAACGTAAACACTCTACGCACTTGTTTTCATCAACGCAATCTCGATAAAATAAATAAAAGTCAATACAAGAGACCCTCGTTCCCGGCATAATTCATCAAATCGATAATTGACGACGGCCGTGTTTCACGAAAGTTTCGTACCGTCGTCTATTGAAGTCAATCGTAGTTAAAGAGTCAAATACAACATTTTCGAGAAACCCTGTATAATTGAAGCCTCGAATCTCTTGGAGTTATACTGTCCGGGATTCGTGTCTCTCCGCGTTCGACGAAACTCGAATGTTTCCACTTGCAGCGCAGCGTGCTATAGCGTACGCCAGGCCTGGCCAACACGCGGCCCGCGTGCCGATTTTATATTTCTATCGAAACTTCTGTTTTTCGTTGTATGTATACAAAAAATTTGCATGCGTCATTGTTATAATGCGCAAGTGCGACGTATAACGGTAAAGTTTTATTCATGTTTGTATTTGTATTACATTTTTCAAAAGCATTTTACATGCTGCAACGTTACGCGTCGTCAAAGTGTCCCGTGAAACCATTTGAGTTGGCCAGGCCTGGTGTACTCAATTCTGCCCGTTGTGTTATATATTTTTTCCAGTACGGGCAAAGTTTCCCAAAGCAAGGGATTGACTTTAATTTTCATCACGGTCCCCGAGGGTCCCAGGTATCCCCTTTTCCGAGAGATTAACGCTCAGTTCTATTGTTTCCGGAGGACAGAGGGTATGTTTATTTTTCGACTTCGTGCATAACGGTAGCCATTCATCGACGGGCGACAATAAAACAGGATCCGCGTTTATGGTACTCGTTAGCTCTGAAACCACAGTTGTAAAGGTTTTTGTCCAGCCGCGGAGCCTGGTGTCCTAGCTGATAGCAGTGTATTTTTTATTTTTATTATCCAGCTCGTCGTACCTGGACAGCAGTCTACGAAACTACCTTTGTGCCTCTCGCACAGGTGATCGCACGTTCACGTAAAAACCATAAAAAGAACCTTCGGTCCCATAAAAGAAAGAACCATAAAAAAACCCCGGCTTTCCTTCGGCCAACAAGGCGAATTTGACTTTTGATGTTCGGGAAGAATTCGGGAAAGTGTACGTCGCGCTGTGAAAAACGAGGAAAGTCACTAGCTTCCGACTGTAACCCAGTGATGCCAGAAATGCGCAACATTTCACGCGCATGCGCGACAAACAGTAACGTATCTATGATGAGGTAGCAGAGCCCTGAAGCAGTTATATTGGCTGGAATGTACCGAAACAATCTCTGCCGGACAAAAAGACTCCAGGACGTGTCCTACGAGTTACAAAATATACACAAATACACTTGTTATGCATTCATTCTTCAGAATCAAATTATATACATTTTTTAGAATTCTGCTGTGTGTTCAAGGTACGCCATTTCATCGAGAATCATACTATACTGAGTCTAATCGTCGCGCATGCGCGTGAAATGTTGTACATTTCCGGCATCACTGCTGTAACCTCAAAATTGGAGGCGGGGGACGCGTGGAGACCCCCACGAAAGAAATTGGTGAAAACACAACAATGTACACCGTCTTCCGCGTTATCAATTAGGTGGCGAACAGGGTCGCGTAGCTAATTAGCAGGTTAGGGGAAGGGTGCGCCTGATCACGCGGCTCATCTCGTGTGAAATAAATAGCATATGCGACATTTAAAGGGGTAGGAGGCCAGAGTGCGTTTAAATGACTCGTCCCTCGTGGCACTCGTCCATGAGAAAATGAGAACAGATGGCCCGGACATAGCACGGTTACTACGAATCTCCATGCCGCACTAACAGGTTGTCGTGGGTGGTTCAGTTCCGGGCCATTCGTCGAGAAATCAACGCCCCCGTTTCTCATCTGGTCCCGATAATTTGGGGATTGTTGCGAGGCCCACCTGGACTGCCTACCTCGCATCATCGGTTGCCCTAAACGGAGGTAACTTAGCACTTTACAGCTAATCGGGACGTCTGCCGTGAAGTTAGCCACATACTCTTGAAAAGACGAGAACTTTTTTAATATTGAACAACGGGACTTGGATTTTTTGGAGATGTTGGAACAATTAGTATGCCACGTCACGCGGGGAAGAAATTTTGGAAAATTTTGAGAAAAAGTTGTTGTTTAAAACATTTTTCTGTGGACCTGCGTCGGTTGTGTATACGGTGAAAATTTCATCGAAACCGGTTGATCCGGAAAAAACTACAGGCATTGAACGATGCAAGAATCCTTAGATTTGTTACAGTTTTAGTATTTCATTCGTAATTCCAAGTAATTGCAATTTTTTCCAAATTTCTTGTCACGTCATGCAGTAAACTAATTGTTCTAACTTGAAAAAAAAATCCAAGGCGCATATTCCAATATTTAAAAAGTTCTCGTCTTTTTTAAGAGTGCCCGAATATTAACTCGGGCCATTATACAGAGTGTCTAAAAATTCCTTCAATTCCTTGGAACGAAAGTTCTAAGCGTTTGTAAATTAAAATTGGAAGCTAAAATTCAGATATTTATTCATAGATTTATTCAATAACATATTTTCCATTCTGTTCTATCACGTTTCGCCATTTTCGAGGTAACTTCTTGTGTTATTGAATAAACATACGAATAAATACGTTACTTTAATCTTCGATTCTTAATTTGAAAACGCTACGAACTTCCTTTCCGACGCAATAATTTTTCATAGCTCATTTGATAAACTACTTTTTACTTGGACTTTTGCATCGACTTGACTCACAATGTGGTACAAGTTAGGTTTCCAGAAGGTACACAGAGAAGCCTCCCGGTTGTTTTCAATTAATTTGAAGCAAAGTTTGCGTGCGATTATCGAGAGCATGGTAATAATAGAATGCGATGGACAGAGGGGCGGGTGGAAAGGTAAAAAAGCAGAGAGAAGAATCGCGCGCGCGCGAGCGTATCACCCGCCGGAGGGCGGATCACAACCCCCCGAACGGCAGCCCGCGATGCACGATGCGCGACCCACGCCGCGCTACGGGGCAAACAGATGACGGATGAATGCACGTACTATACCCACGCACGCATTACGCGAACTATGATGTAGCTTCTGGTCGTCGACACATGCCGCGAAATTCCCATGCTAACGATCAGCGTACCACCTGATGGATGATGACTAGACTTCGGATCTTTATTCATTTATGAAGAAATTGATTGGGTGAAATATTAAACAATAACAGATTAGAAAAGTTTAAGAACGTTGTAGCTTTTAGTGTTGTAGTTTTTAATGAAACAAAATCATTGAGGGATGAAATCAATTTTTATTTTACTCCTGCTGTCCATAATCAATGCAGAACATTTTTATTTTGCATCAAGATCCGCAGTCGAATGATGACGTACCAATGATGATATCGTCTACATTAAATCGTCAATTTTTGTTTTGTCAAAAGTGTGTCGTAACTTCACGAAAAAACATCGTAGAATATCCGTTCTGGGCTCATTTCGAAGCTTGAACCTTCCACTGTCGAAACCTCTGGTATTCGTTTTCCTCGTCAGAAAAGAACAAAAAGAGAAAATGAGAAAAAGTTTAAATGACTCGTCATCAATAACTCGGCTTAAAAAAATCGTACAGCGATCACCGAATGCTCATTTTAAAGCTGAGAGTCCAATCTTTAAATCTGTGATAGGCTCGTTCGTGGAGAAAAATTTTCACGGTCTGCACGAAGGCTTGAATTTGCGAAATTCTCGGGAGAAAAGTATGTTCATTCTCTTACCCGTTACGTACTGTGGAAAAATTTTACCGAGAAGAACGACTAAAGGGATTCGAAAGTAGAAAGATGAAGCTTCAAAATGAGCCCGGATCGAATCTTCTACGACGTTTTTTCATGAAGTTATAACACAATGAATATCAGCAATTTTCGAAGTTTTACTGCAGCCCAAGCTGATAAAATCGGAATAAAAAAAATAACAAATGGAAAATTTCCATAGTTTTTCTAGGAATGCTATCCGCGATACGTTTAAATTTTTTAAGTATTGTATTTATACTTGTCTTTAAAAAATCAACTGAATTTTTCACAAACACCTATGGAGGCATATTTTTCTTAACATTTTGCTCGAAAAATGTATATGATACAATTGCTATAGCAGTGCACAGAGAGAAGGTTAATTTCGCAGGCTAGTGCATAATCTTTTCAAAGTGCAAGGAGAGAGAAACTTTCACCTTTATGTCGCCAGCAGCAGAGGCCGTTTAATCCCGAGATTCCTCAGGTATTTTTGTCGCGGGTAGTTTTAAGGAAGATTATCCCAGGCCTGTTTAAACACTGCTTATCTCCTCCACATAAAGTTTCATTGTGCGTCCCCTCGGAATTAGCGTGACGAAAAAATCGACCCGAGAGGCAGGGAATTTTTAAATATTTCTTATTTAGGGATTTGGACGAGTTTTACCTGTTAGGATATATATATATATATATATATTTTAATTGTTTGATTACACAGATTTGCTGCTCAGCCACTTTCACTGTCTCTCACTCGCTAAACTCTCCACTCTCAACTCTCTCTCTCTCTATGAAACTCTCGACTCGCAATGCTCGCTGTTTTTTCTCTATCTCGCGGCCGCGACCTATCTTGCATATGTAGGCCGATCGTCAAAACACATACGTGCGAATCGGCTTACGTATGGAGTTCGCGGTTGTCGCACTTCGTCGCTTTCTCTCTCTCTCACACACATTCACGCACTCACTCTTTCGCACACGCTCGCTAGGGCATTCACCTGTCAGATGTTATTATTTCGGCGATCCGCAATTGTCCTTCTTGGCAAAAACGCGATGCGTTTCTCTCAGGACATCATAACCGTCGATCGCGTTTAACGGTTTTGCATCCCTACACTTATTTATCGTTGCCAACGCAAGTTCCAGCTGATTCGACGCGCGAGAAATCGTTCGGTGAAGTGGGCTAGGTTAAGAATTACTGTGCAGACCGAGACAATAGGAGACGTCAAGGGGTTGTGTCGATTCAATAAATTAAAACGACGATTGCACGCGAGAAGTTGCCCCCCGACTATTGGGGAGAACTTTCGCAGACTGAAAGTTACGCTGGAACTTTCTATCCGTCGACAAACGCGCGCGCTCACCCTTTTTCACCCTTGCGGCATCTGTAATTGCGTCGAACTTTTTTGTCCGTCTATTTTATCGTGGCGGACCTGTGTCATCAAAATTACACGGCTAATAAGATTTTCATGAAAAGATGCGCCGAATACAACTGTCCGTTCAGCAGGAGTGAATCACATCCGGTCGAATTCACGCCGAAATCAACCCTCCTGCCGTCGTAATTCCAGGGTGCCGACCACCGATAGCCTGTAATCCCAACATGTCAAAAGAACAACCGAAAATATCCCGTATCGCATTTCTATAATTTCGCGATCATCTTTCCGACGCGGGTATACTTTCAACTTTATACAGGGTGTCCGGGAAGTGTTGTGCGTAAAGGGGCTGTTCTAGGGCTGTAACTTTTCCGAAGCTTCGAAGTCTTCCAAGTGCTCGAAATTTCAAAGTCTTCGAAACGTATGAAGTTGTAACTTATGAGTACCATACCATGTCACGATTTTTGATAAATAAAAATATTAACTTTCAGTCACCGGTGACTGACACTGAACTTTCCGTTTTGATTTTTCGTACTTAAATTAAATTTAAAAGAGTGCATTCTATTAATAAATTTCCGGATCATATCACGAATGTACTTAAAAAATAATACTTTGCAAACAAAATTTTAATGAGTTTTATTAAATTCGGTGAAATCGGATATCGCGGATTAAATGAAAAGAAAGGCAAGACAGGCTTGGCGCTTGACAAAACTCACGTATTCAGTAGGACTGTAACTTTCCTTCGAAATCTTCGACTTTCGAAGGAAAGTTACAGCCCTAGGCTGTTCTCCTTTCTATTGCAAGAGCACTAGACAAAAGATCGTTTAAAAACGCAGAGTTGGACAAAAATTGTATTCAAATAAAAATTTTTGCCCAACTCTGACAAGGGAAGGACCCCAATTGTCTGTCTTCGATTTTGATAATTTTTTGTGAGACGATGGTATACAGATCCCTAATGATGTCTGCAAAATATTAGGTGTAGTTACTCAATAGTTTCAAAGATATAAACAATTAAATTTCCATACCTTGTTGATATACCATGATTTGCTCAAGTTTTCGAAGGATTCAATTGTTCATATCTTTAAAACTATTGAGTAACTACACCTAATATTTTGCAGACCTCATTACGAATGCATATACCATCGTCTCACAAAAGATGATCAAAATCGAAGTGGGACTGGTCCCCCTCGAAAGTCGTACTTTTACGTTTACGTAATTTGCATTATTCTGGAAAGGAGAATTCCCCCTTTAACAGGGACGATAGCTGACGTTATTTGAAGCAACTTTTTTCCTTTGCGAGAATCTTCTCCGCGGCTTTGTTCAGGAGTTATTACCTAAAATCACGGTCCAATAACAGCGCGGCTCCCATTAAGCGCAGCGTGGGCATTGGCCGAGCCGCAGTCCGTCGGCTCAGAGCCGCGCAGTGATTGGTCCGCGTTTTTCGTTGATAAGTCCTGAATGAAGTCACCGGGAACATTTTCGTAAAGACAACAATTGTTTCAAATGACTTTGAGAGTCGCCCCTCCCAAGGTAGTACATTTTCGGGACAATGTACGATTCGCAAGGTCGTTTTAAATTCTCGATGACCAATTAACGTGAATCAATTTGAACGGGACAGCTAGCTCGATTGAAAGAACCCGGGGAAAGCAACGAATCGAACAGGGAAAAAGAAAGTACAGAGGAAGCGAGTCCGTTTTGCAGAGCCCCTTTCACCGAGTTCAAGTTCGAGCACGCGACATGCGTGTGACTAATCGCAAGCAAGCGTGCACTTGCGCGCATTTATCAATTTTCTATTCCTCCCTCTGACTTTCTCCGTTTCTTTTTTTTTGTTCCGGCCGAGGGGACAAGTTCGATCACTGTAAAACTTCCGTTGAATGATTGACAAGCCGTCGGAAAGGAAAACGGCAGGAAAACGATGACTCGCGAGCCACGCCGCTCGAATGCAACATTATTCGCTCGCAGAAATCGCATCGCGTGATTCGCCTCCGGGAACCCCGCGTTCCTACGTCTACGCCTCTTTCCTGGCCGGCGATCTTCGCTTTCGCATTATTATATCCGAAGTGGTCGAACCTTCTCTAAAGTTCTTGCTTCGGGGCGGAGAAAATTAGAGGTCATGGGTTCACAGACAGATCTTCATGCAAAATAAAAATTTTCTACTTGCTACATCCTGGAGTGCAATAGACATTTATTTTTTCTTCGTGGTTTTTTTATGTTCAATCAAAATACAAATTTCCTACCTGAATTACAACCGGACTTGGGCAAATATTTTATTTAAATAAAAATGTCGAACAAAGTGGCTTTTTTCCAAGTCGGTTTTAAACCCACTTTATTCGAAATTTTTATTTGAATAAAATTTTTGCCCAACTATGATTACAACAAACCGAAGTGGAATAGAAATTTATTTTTACTCTGAATATGTTTATTAGTATTAATATTTAGAATTCGCTGAATATTTATAGCGGATCAGAGGCAAAAAATTTTATGTAAAATTTTTTTATACACAGTGCCGCCAGATTCAGACTTGTCTCCCCACTCTATCCGGTCACGTGACGCGTCACGTGGCGACACTGCTTAAGGGTGTGGGTCCGGCTTGAGCGAGAGTGTGGTGGCACCCTAACACACCGCTAGACACTGTATATGTACACGAGGATTGCAAGGGTTTCGTACTTTACAAAGTACGTCTCGCTAATGCACATTTGGAGCCTCTACGTAGTCACAATCGATAGATAAAAGACCCACCAATTGCCGTTGCTGTCTAAAATGGCCTACTTTTGCGTTTTCGAGGCGTAATTTTCATTATTCGGCAGCATGTAGCGGAGTTCGACAAAAATTGGGCGGCGCGACAGTGCTGCCACTGTCGAGACACATACATTTTCTTAAATATCGAGAAATTTAGGGTTCTTATAGAAAAATCAAACAGCAACAGAAGTTTTGAGGTCACATACAATGCCAATGCAACGTTTATTATGTTAAACCATACGTGTTTAAACACACACTTTGTAAAGTACGGAAACATACCCCTAAACGGAGGTTTAGGATCCAAGTATAGGTCCGGCATTTTTCGTTACGGGGCGCTAACATCTGATTCTGCTGTATCGGTAAAACAGTGGACGAGAAAAAGCATGTTCCCGGTAAGTTGGGCTTCATACGTAAACGTGACGTCACTATACGGCTCACGATGATGCAGCGTCAGTGTGTAACTGACAAACCATTTCTCTATTATACACATTTGGAACCACTACGTAGTCTCAATCGCTAGATAAAAGATCAATCTAATGCGTATGGTGTCTAAGATGGCCAACTTTTGCGTTTCCGAGGCATAATTTTAATTATTCGGCATCAAGATGTCTGTACCGCGCGGCGCACTCACACACTCGTCACTCGGGCAGCGTGTACGTGTGCCTAGGCGGATCGCAAGGGTCCGGTTCTAGTAAAAGTACGTCTCGCTAATGCACATTTGGAGCCCCTACGTAGTCTCAATCGCTAGATAAAAGATCAATCTATTGCACATGGTGTCTAAGTTGGACTAATTTTGCGTTTTCGAAGCGTAATTTTCAATCTTCGGCAGCAAGATGTCTGTACCGCGCGGCGCACTTACACACTCGCCGCTCGGGCAGCGTGTACGTGTGCCTAGCCGGATCGCAAGGGTTCGGTAACTGACAAACCATTTCTCTATTATACACATTTGGAACCACTACGTAGTCTCAATCGCTAGATAAAAGATCAATCTATTGCGCACGGTGTCTAAGATGGTCTACTTTTGCGTTTTCGAGGCATAATTTTAATTATTCGGCAGCAAGATGTCTGTTCGGGAGGCTCTGCAAGCAGGCTTGACTTTGACCAGCCATACCGCGCGGCGCACTCACACAGTAACCGCTCGGGCAGCGTGTACGTGTGTCTAGGCGGATCGCCAGGTTTCGGGAAGCTTCAAATCATTTTTCGTTCTTCGCCGCCTCCTGCACTAGGTATACTATATCTATATCTATGCCATGTAATACCTTCCTATACCTGGTATATCATAGAGCACTATAAGGGTCGTTACGGGGAGCGAGACGCGCGGGAAGCACGAACACTGGTTGAACAATGCTGGCGTTGCCGACAACTGCTGCAAACCATTTCTCGTCCTCCGCTGCATCCTCCGCCGTATCTTCCGCCGCATTATAAATTGTTATTATTATTCTATACATTATAAAAATTCAAGCAATTATTTTAACAATTAATTATTAGATTGGAACGAAAGTTCGTAGCGTTTTTAAATAAAAATTCAAAGATGAAATTAAGATATTTATGTATTCATAGGATCATTGAATAACAAATACATTATAAAAATTGATTTATTTATTAATAGTATATTTAAATATATATATATGGTTTGTACGCGCGCCGGTGAATCTCCGGGGAATGCAAAGTGCACATTTTATAATTTATAATTTATTATAATTTATTGTAAAAGTAAAAATTATACGGGCCGCCTCTTCGGCCTCCGTCGCGCCGCGCGCTGCCCCGCGTCCTATCAACCCTTTGAAGACTTCCTTCAGTGCCTGTCTCCTTAGTATTTTCTGCAACATATAATAAAAATTAATGATAATGAAAATAACATAGGATACCTAGTTGGGACCTGGGATTGAACACTGTTATGATATCGGTTCCGGTTCTCGAAACAGTTATGAAGAATCTAAATGGTGTTGTAACTGTTACGAGTATATCGGTTCTGGCTTACATATGTAAATATCGATTACGGTAATGGTTTTGGAGAACCGATATTATTTCGGTTTTATAATTGTTAAATTTCGGTTCTGGATGTCGGTTCCTGGTTTCCGGTCTGTATTATGTATTGTGTTCGGCCTTATATATTCATTATTCAAGTAGTTCTTTATTGTTATTCATAATTTAAACAATTTTTAAATGAATAAATTTTTATAATTTGTCTCTACATGCATTAATTGAATTATTATTCCAATAATAATTTGTTGTTAAAACAATTGTTTAAATAAACATTATTATGTAAATGGTAATTTAAACAATGAATATAGAAACAAACTATACATTATGAAAATTGATTTCTTTAAACTATTGTTTCAACAATAAATTGTTATTCAGATGATAATTCAAATAATGCATGTAGAGACAAATTATAAAAATTTACTAATTTAAAAATTATTAAATTATGAATAACAATAAAGAACTACTTGAATAATGAATATACATATGTATAAGGCCGAACACAATACAGAATACAGAACCGAAATCGGGAATCGACATCCAGAACCGAAAATTAACAATTATAAAACCGAAATAATATCGGTTCTCCAAAACCGTTACCTTATCCGATTTTTACATATGTAAGCCAGAACCGATATTCTCGTGGTGTAACAGTTACAACACCATTTCGATTCTTCATAACTGTTTCGAGAATCGGAACCGATATCATAACAGTTTTCAATCCCTGGTCCCAACTAGGCCTCTTATGTTATTTTTAGTATCATTAATTTTCTTTTAAATGTTGCAGTAAATACTAAGGGTGCGCCTACAGTGCATCCTACGACCGACAGACATGGTGACGTCAGAGCCGTCTGGCAGACATTTCAAATGTGTGGGTAGGCCCAGGTAGGCCCGTCTGTGAGAGGCCCTTCTAGTTTCGTCCTGCATCAACCGACAGGACGGCCCTTGCACCATACAATATTTCGGTGCAGCGTTCACTTCAAATAATTTTCATGTCGCCAATTTTGAAGTATCCGTATTTTTAAAAACGGGGCCGTAAAGAGGACACTTGGGGCTATATTATCATTATTTTTATTTTTTTTATTTTCTGGTGCTTTCATAGCAATGCACCTGTTTAAAACAATTGCAAAATAAACTATGAAAACAAATATTTTCTGAACTGAAATAATTTTTATTAAATACTCTGATGGTTTCACTATGAGTAACCAAAACTAAGTTTCATCAATTTGCTAGTTTAGCCGTTATAATTTAATGAAAAACTTGTGACACACAACTCATATTACATGTCCGTAAAACCAACAGTTTTCAAGATTTCAAAGAATTCTTCGAGATACGTCTATATTTTGCTAAAGACTGCAACATATTCAAATTTGAACAAAATTCGAAACAGTAGTCTTATCTCGCATGGAAAGATTCATGTGCACTAATTGTATATGTATATGTATGTAGATTAACTCTCATGGAAGTATGGATACTCGAAAATAATTAAAAATTAAAACAATTAGAAGAAACTGCGATTTACATAGATCAATCGTAAACAAAAAAATTCAAATTGCAATTTTTGAGAGAAAACCTCTCTTAAATCCATTTACTTCGTTATTACTTTATTGTCGGAGCTACGAAGAAAAACTCGGACATCTCCCTATACCTCAATAGCAATTATGTGCTATAAACCTTGCAGACCTCCACGGTCAGTTATGGGCTGCAGCTAATCATCTTGGGGTTTCCCGTCAAACCCGCACACCATGTGCAGTGACTCTTTTATCTGTCTTCCACTTGGAAGACACTTTTGGCCAAGTAGAGATGGGACACCTTCCATGTAGTGAAAAAACATTTTCAATTTGTTTATGTCCAACAAGTAGTCCAATACAATGCCCGAATTACTATATAATTGAAATACAATGTAATTCAATTCTGTAATTGAATTAGCAAAACTCTGAGTGGGTTAAGATATTACACCGTTACCGCCCACTACTACGCGATTGTCGGGGTGGCAAGGCGCCATCTCGTATGGGTCCGAACTGGTGACATTGTATTGATGCGAGCGTGAGAAGAAGCGTCCCAGGCAGGACTACGGTGACGTGTCTCTAGGAACGAATGAGCGGCCGATTGGATCAGAGCGGAGGAGGCAGACCTCGTTTCACACGCATTTTCGGCTGTCGACGAAATATTGGCTACAGCGGCCACACATACCATGTAGCGTGCAGCGTCGAAGTCAAAACATTGGGACTACGGGCGCGGCTGTGGTGGCAGATAGGCAGACCTAGCAATGATAGGCTCGATTTGTTTATGTGCCGTTCCCGAGGCTGTTCTCTATGGAGAGGTTTATGACAGGTCATTACTATTGAGCTGGAAGTCGACACTTTATCGGACATGACGTGTTGACTTGTTTTAAATTAAAAAGTACTTTACAGTAAAACATTATGAGTAGGACGCGTTAAAAACAGCTTTCTGGAAAATAGCTTCGCTGTCGATCGCCCAATAATGACCCGACCATTTGCATGCCCAATGTTTTACAGCCGCTACGCTATCGTACGTCGTACAGTGGTGCAAAATCCCCAAAACATGGCAATAATTCGTTTATTATGTCATTTTTAAAAATCTATGTGTATTGAAATACATTACAGTATTAATGCATCGATCATAGATTGTAATAGAACCTAACCCAAACACTGACATTGGAAAGAACTGTGACATACATTTGAAGGAAAAAATTTTGTCTCATTTCTTTGTTGTTTTTGCGTATATGCACTCCTTGATTTTCGAAAGTTTCATAGTGTAGATATTACTCAGTGCGGTGAGTACATTACTTTAAATTATAAAAAATGCAAAGCTAATCATTAATTTTTTTTGTATACATATTATTAAGACCCTATGGTGCCACCGATTTTTATTTGGTTATAATCCAAAAATTTGCGACTTTATGTTACTTTTCCACAAATAAGGTCACAATGGTTTTAGAAAGTGCGAGATAAACGATTATTTCGAATCCACATTTATTAATATTAAGATTTTTAAAACTAAGAAAATATGAAAAAACTATCCGAATACCCAAAGTCACAAGTTTTTCATTAAATTATATCATAGTGTAACCATAAGAGTATTTAATAAAAATGATTTCAGTTGAAAAAATATTTGTTTTCATAGTTTATTTTGCAATTGTTTTTTAAACAGGCGCATTGCTATCATACCGCCAGAAAATTGAAAAAAAAAATTATGATAATATAGCCCCAAGTGTCCTCTTTACGGCCCCGTTTTTAAAAATACGGATACTTCAAAATTGGCGACATGACAATTATTTGAAGTGAACGCTGTTTCGTCCTACGCCGGACGAAAATTGAAATTATTTGATTTTCCTCCTACGTCGTCAGACGGCGAGGCCCCATGATACCCCAAGATACGGCGGAGGATGCAGCGGAGGACGAGAAATGGTTTGCAGTAGTTGTCGGCAATGCCAGCATTGTTCCCCATAGCTCCCCGTAACGACCCTAGTGCTCTATGCTATACAAGGTATAGGAAGGTATTGCATGGTATAGATATAGATATAGTATAGGTACCTAGTGCAGGAGGCGGCGAAGGACGAAAAATGATTTGAAGCTTCCCGAAACCTTGCGATCCGCCTAGACACACGTACACGCTGCCCGAGCGGTTACTGTGTGAGTGCGCCGCGCGGTACGGCTGGTCAAAGTCAAGCCTGCTTGCAGAGCCTCCCGAATAGACATATTGCTGCCGAATAATGAAAACTACGCTTCGAAAACGCAAAAGTAGACCATCTTAGACACCGTGCGCAATAGATTGATCTTTTATCTAGCGATTGAGACTACGTAGTGGTTCCAAATGTGTATAATAGAGAAATGGTTTGTCAGTTACCGAACCCTTGCGATCCGGCTAGGCACACGTACACGCTGCCCGAGCGGCGAGTGTGTAAGTGCGCCGCGCGGTACAGACATCTTGCTGCCGAAGATTGAAAATTACGCTTCGAAAACGCAAAATTAGGCCAACTTAGACACCATGTGCAATAGATTGATCTTTTATCTAGCGATTGAGACTACGTAGGGGCTCCAAATGTGCATTAGCGAGACGTACTTTTACTAGAACCGGACCCTTGCGATCCGCCTAGGCACACGTACACGCTGCCCGAGCGGTGAGTGTGTAAGTGCGCCGCGCGGTACAGACATCTTGCTGCCGAATAATTAAAATTATGCCTCGAAAACGCAAAAGTTGGCCATCTTAGACACCATACGCATTAGATTGATCTTTTATCTAGCGATTGAGACTACGTAGTGGTTCCAAATGTATATAATAGAGAAATGGTTTGTCAGCTACCGAACCCTTGCGATCCGTACTACTCTTATACTACACTATACAGTGTATGCGCTTGAAGCGTGAAACGGAACGCACCCTTACTGATGCAGTGACGGCAGACAATGTACCCAGCTCCCCTACTGGACGAAAATGTTATTACTTAGGTTCTACTAGCGGCCGCTCTTTCGTTTTTGGCGTGACCATCGAAAAGTCGTCAAGGTCAACTGGGGATCCACACCCTTAAGCAACTTGCTCAAAATATTATCCATAGTCACATTTTTCTCTCTTATCGAAATGAATTATATAATTCTTATTCAATTCAAAATAAGTCGCTGAACCCTTAACTGCGGATGTGGTTTATAAACAACATGCTAATTTCTGCTAATATAAAATAAGTAACTAAAATAAAATACTAAAAAACACTAGAATAAAAATAAAATAAATATTAGGTTGGCAACTAAGTTCGGGACCTCCACATTTTCTCAAACAAGTCATTTATATTTAAGCAGGAGTATTTTATATCAAATTAATCGCAAAATTCGATTAATGGTCACTGAATGAGGCTATAATGATACAATAAAAGAATTACGAAACAAAAGGTCGCGAATTTAGTTGCCAACCTAATACAACAAAAAAAAATCTTTCAAAATAGAATATCATTTCAGTAATACAATTTAAAATTAGAATGTATATACTTATGCTAAAAGTACCCACATTTAAAGGGTTAAAAACATGCAACGGGCTCTGTTAATTTCCAAAATTCCAGTCCAATTCTTCCAGGACGTATTCTCGTGATGTTAAGCTGTTTATATGAACAGAAAGAATTTTTCATTTTTTGAAAATCCCTTTAAAATCGTGTGTAGCGTCGGCCGATGTGATCTCATCTCGGCCTAAAAAATGTAAACAGAAGACGAACGTGAGAGTCCAAGGCATGCTGGGAGTCCGTGTTTACACGTGTTGTCCTTTTCTACGCTCTTCAAGGTCGATGACGTCACAAAAAAAAGATTGAAAAACAGATCTAGCACATTTTTGTTTCACTGTACATTTATTTTCATTGTTTGTTTGTTAACACTAAACCTACAGAGCACTAAAAGCGATTAACATGTTTGCAAAACTGACGAGGCTCTATTTATTTAGATTTCCTGCAATTTTTACAACAATATGTGCTTGAATACAGAACTTTATCGAATCAATTTCCACGTAAGCAACTTCATAATTTCAATCATTATGAAATGGAAAATATAAAACTGTCGATTTGGCCGGCAGTGGTAGGTTAATCAAACAGGATCCACGAAATAGAATTGATGCTCGACGTCAATATTGAACGCCATCTTCATTACGTCATCGTCAAACGAAGTTACCGTATAATTTCGATGATTCCGTGAAAAAGTTGTTGTCAGTGTATTCTGCGCACTTGTAGTCTCTCGTAGTCTCCCTTCATGCTCGCAGCGAAGGGTCCCCCGACTCTATACAAGGGCGCAACCCTGTTATTGCTGCCCGTTGCAATAGTAAGCATACGCTGCGATTCGCATTTTGCGCACGCTTTCGCTGGTATTGCACCGAAAACTTCCCGCTGCCTCTTGAGGTCTGCTTCGTTAGGATTTCGATCTCTTCGAGAGTACCGAATACAAATTATCAACAGAATCAATCCGAATGTAGCGCGCAATCAACAGGTTGTCTCTATTCATTTCAATATCCGACTCCACGGTGATGGGACCAAGTCGAACTCGCGTCTGACCCGAAAGTATTAGGTTGTTGCATATGAAATGTTCGATTTTTAAACAATTTATGAAAATTGTAGATCATGGAATTTAAATGGCCCATCACATACTTGCTTTGTATACTTGCTTTGTTTGTGGCGTCCCGAAGATGTCAAGGAGACCTTCATTATTTTTAACGGAATCACATTTGTATCTTAAGCCAACAGAGCATCCGAGTAAAAATATTGTATTGACCTTCATACGTCCTAAATAGTCGACGAGCTATTATCGAAATAATATGGAAAATGATTTACACAAATGCCTTAGGGAGTAAAAGTCTCCCTAACAGTTAACTCACTTAACATTAACATTAAACAAATTCAACTGCTATTCTAAACGAACTTACTCATCAAAGTAAACACCAATGTGATCAAAATATTCTGTAAACAACACCCCTCTACCACTTAACTAACAAGGGTGGTCCCCCAAGTGTGCGACTCCCGATTTTGATAATTTTTTGTGGGACGATGGTATATGGATCCCTAATGACGTCTGCAAAATATTAGGTGTAGTTACTCAATAGTTTCAAAGATATGAACAATTGAACTTTCACGGCTTTGAAAACTTGAGCTGCAAATCGTGGTATATCAACAAGGTATGAAAGTTTAATTGTTTATATCTTTCAAACTATTGAGTAACTACACCTAATATTTTGCAGACATCATTAGGGATCCATGTACCATCGTCTCGCAAAAGATTATCAAAAAATCGAAGTCGGGCACTTGGGGTACTTCGCTTGTAAGTAGCAAGCGAACAGTTTGCGAACAGGAAGATCCCGAGGCAACTGTGGCTAATCGTGTGCACCACGTGTGCTCGAAACGTCGTCGCTAAGCAATGCGGCGCAAACAAGAGGAGCCGGCGGACGAAAGCGGCCGCCAGAAAGCAACTGAACGCCAGATCGTCCAAACAGAATCTGTTCTTATCTCTCGGCAAATATTCCCAGAAACTGTTTCCCCGATCACCGCGGCGGATAAACTCCTTTTTTTCCATGTGGGTCGTGTTCGTGGGTGAAAAGAAACAAGCAACCGTGGGGGCAGTTCGAAAACGTTTAATCTCCTCTCATAATAAGATCCACGTTAAGTAAGATAAAGGGAGCCGAGGGAACCGATCAAGAGAGATCAGGCGATACGAGACGCAAAGTGTCGTGTTTCGGGCTGCTCACTTAAGGGCTGGTGAATGCAGCAGCCACATCCGGTCCATTCAATCCCATTCACCAGCCTCGACGGGTTCAATGGCGTAGGCGGAGCTCGCGACAACGAGTTCGTACCCCCATTATACATAGATGCACCACACCCTTGCCGTGTCCCACGTAGGGCCACGCAGACCATCGGGAAACAGGTATACATAGAAGGCGCGTACGTCTAGGAGGTCCTTCGAAACTTGGCGACAAATCGATCCATTCATTCAGCCCCGGTCATTCATGGGACCCGTGTTTTCGCTGGTAAACGGGTTCCCGATCCAAAATACCGGCATTCTTCGGATTAAACGACGTTTTCTTCGCGATTTCACGCCGGCTCGTCGACTCGCAGACCAACAATGCGGCGCGCACAGTTCGAGATATTCGCGCGGCCCAACTTTGCTCCCCGGAGTCTTTGTCCGGAGGAAAAAGGGTATCCGAACGGGCCGGAACACATCAGCAGAGATCAACTCGTGAACTGTCAAACGTCCCACCCCAGTTCGAATGAAAATATCCACGAAAAGACGAACCCATTGCCCCTAATTTGCTCGGCTAACCTATGTTCCCCTTCTCTGTTTCAGGTCGTATTCTCTACGACATACCCTGCAAGGTATGCCGGGACCATTCCTCGGGGAAGCACTACGGTATATTCGCGTGTGACGGATGTGCCGGCTTCTTCAAGAGATCGATACGAAAAAATCGTCATTACGTCTGCAAAGCGAAGTCCGAGGGGGGATGCATGGTCGACAAGACGCATCGGAATCAATGTCGAGCGTGTCGCCTGGCCAAGTGCATTCAGGCTGGAATGAACAAGGATGGTGAGTCCGAGA
Source organism: Lasioglossum baleicum (assembly GCF_051020765.1). NCBI lineage: Eukaryota > Metazoa > Arthropoda > Insecta > Hymenoptera > Halictidae > Lasioglossum > Lasioglossum baleicum. The sequence goes on from NC_134938.1 coordinate 12,858,198, forward strand.
ACACAATCCAAGATAACTCAATCCGACGATATTACGTTGGTGATGTTTCTAACGCGAATTTTCGCTGATTTTCCACAGCTGTGCAACACGAGCGCGGTCCACGGAACTCGACTCTGCGCAGGCAGATGGCTTTGTACTTTAAGGAGCCCGAGATGATGAGCAACATGGTGCCCCCATCGACAGCGGCGGCTTTGGATCTGGCTTTACCTAAACCGCCGACCGACACAAGAGTTACCGTCGCAGCGCCGGCTCCTCATCATCCCCTTCCGCACCCCATCTATTGCAACAGCATCGCCATGTCGAAGGTACGCACCTCCCATACTCCTATTCAACGTGTTGCTACGACACCCAATTAGCCAGCAGTCTCCTGGGGTCTCTCTAATGTTTGTTAACTAGACTGCGGATTTTTACGCGAAATAAAAATCGTCTGCACCATTGCGAAGCACAGTGGGTAAAACCGATGAATTCTGTGTCAAAATAAAAGAACTTCCGATAGAAATGAGATAGAGCGATGAAATTTTTTTAAAATGAAAGCTGAAACTTTGCAGAATATGAAATAATTATGGAGATTGTGATACGAACGTTTTTTAACCTTGAGAAAATTCGTTAAACTTGCACAATTTGAAGAAAGTTGTGGATTTTCCAATACCACGCGCGGAAGAAATTTTTTTTAAACATGCCATACATCATTTCCCGTAGAATCCTGAGGTCGTAGACAAATTTTGAGACCAGATTTGAAGTCAGCGTGAAAAAATCTACGGGAAATGATATACATATAGCATGTTAAAAAAGAATTTTTTCCGCGCGTGGTAACGGAGAAACTACATTTTCTTGAAATTATGAAAGTTTAACGAGTTTTCTCAAAGTTAAAAACCGTTCGTACCATAATCTCGCTATTTTTCCCATAATCTGCCAAGTTTCAGCTTTGATCTAAAAAAAATTTCATCGCTCTACCTCATTGTTATCGAAAGTTTTTTTGATTTTGAATCGAGTTTGGTCGAAAGTGCCCACTGTGCGGCGCGACGGTCGGGGGGTAGTGTGGGGCACACCTTGCCTGAGAAAAACAAGAGGCAAAGGCATACCCACTAAAACCCCACCGCCCAGGGGCCCCTGTTGAGGTCCCTTGTCCTCCATTACTCGAGCCGGAGACTATGTACAACTATCGTTGACCTGCTATTCGCATCTCTTCGCGATAGTTTGTCCTCCGGCTCCGGGGTGCCACTCCAGTTCTTGTCTCTTATAATAACCACCAGTGTCTAATGTTTAATCATCCCGCAGATTCCGGGTAGCGTTGCTGGTCTGCCGTCCGTGCCATTGATCCCGGCAATAACCGCGGAGTCCATCTGCGAGCAGGCAGCCAGGCTGCTCTTCCTAAACGTTCATTGGGCCCGAGATCTGGCTGCCGGGACGAACCTGGCCATGGAAGATCAATTGACCCTTTTGGAGTCTTCGTGGAGGGAATTGTTCCTGCTGGCTGCCGCGCAGATTCTGCCAACGCTGGACCCCACTGCCCTCCTTCCGCCGGGTCCCCAAGGCTTGAGCCTATCCGTTGAGGTGAATCGGTTCAGAGAGACCCTGGCCGGTTTCCACGGGATGAATCTCGACCAACACGAATTCGCCTGCATCCGGGCTATCGTGCTCTTCAAGGCTGGCTTGGACAGCGAGCCCCTACCCAGCAGCAGGAGCAGCAACGGATCTACGTCACCCAGCACCGGCAGTAGGCTCCGGGACGCTGCCGCTATCGCTAGATTAAGGGACGGGGCTCAACTGGCACTTGGCCAGAGACTGAGCAGAGCTTCTTTCGGAGCCCTGAGGTTCGGGAAATTGTTGTTGCTGCTGCCGTCGCTTCGCTCGGTGTCCGCCAACGCCATCGAGGAGCTGTTCTTCAGAAGGACCATCGGCGTGATCCCCATCGAGAGGATCATCTGCGACATGTACAAAGCGGCCTGAACCACCAAGCTCTCGATGCTAACTGGACGCATCGAGGTGTCCCAATTGAAACGTTCAGGAACGTGGGAGGATGACGAAGATTGATGGTAACGCTTGGGCGTCTCGCGCGAGATGTTCATTGATTCGTCGGGTGGGGTCGGTAGAATACAAATTTTAGAAGAGCCTTTTAATTTTTATAATCGATGCATAGTTCACTGTTGGAGATCGTGCTCGCAACACAGTGTGTACATAGTCGGGATTATTCGCGTGGAAATTGTTTAGAGAGGTTATCGAGTACGTCGTCGCAGTTCGTGGGGTCCTGTGAAACGGGATATTTCACTGTCCCATCTCGAACTGGTGCGTGCTCGCAATTTTAGGGTATCGGCGGAGACTCGAGGTATCGAAACGGGGTTGTATAATCATGTGCAAAAGTGATAGTTATCTGTAAGTTTAAGCTCGCGTAGTGGACGAAATAGATTGAGAGGGGGGGGGAAGAGAGGAAGCGTATGATCCAATCGATCTGGGCTGGAATGGATAACACATGATTGGAGAGGGGAGTACACCAAAATCGCCGGACTTCTTCCCCCACTCCACCTTCCCTCTCTACTACGGTACGCTCCACGCGTATCACACGTGTCACAGTGTCACGTGACTGATCCCTCCCCTCATCTAGCGACTCTGAGTGAGTAACAGTAGGAAAATGGTGGGAAGTAGCTATACGAAGTTTTAGTGGTTTCGAGCCGAAACTTATTATGAATAAGTTATTGATATTATTAATTCCAGTCTCGGTTGGATGTACGCTACGTAAGACTTAACTGTGATGGAAACATATCACAAAAAAGATGGTAGATTATATGTATATCGAAGCGACAAGAAAGTCACACGTCCATTACTTTTGTACGATCGTGTAATGTCGTACGAGGTACGACGAATCGCAATAATTAAATAGGTGGCTAATTAAACATTCCAACAGTTTTCCGTTGTACTCGAGGAAAAGATTGTTGTACTTAAACAAATAAAACAGGTGTCGCGAAGAACAGATTGATTTTAGAGGTTAGGGTATGAATAGTTGTATCGTTTACTCAAAGTACTTTCTTTTTAGTCGCATTCGTGGCAATATAAAACTATACGAGATATGAAATTCCGATGTCCGTGAAGTAGAAGTAATTAGGCGTGTCTGATTAGAGTGTACGGTGATCGAGTAAGGTGTTTAAAGAAACTGGGAGACGATTGAGGGAGATCGCCGCTTGTACAAATTGGAAATACGACTCCACGATGTTTAGTTTGACTATGCGTGAACGATATTATCGTGGCGACAACGCGTGTCGGATTGTACATAGAAAAACTTCAAAAGTATGTAAATAAAATGTTACGGTTCGTAAATGGAAATGCGAACTTGGCAATCATTACCTTATCCTTTTCGACTGCATGCGACAAAATTTCGTAAAACCAAAGTATATCGTTTCAAAAACTAACTTCTGAATAGCTCAAATCAGTGGCGGCTTAAGTTAAGCGGAGGCTCCAAGCGGTAAAAATGTTGGGGCCCTCAAACTCAAGTTAGAAATAGAAGTTGCAAGAAAACTCTGATAAACTTATCAACAAAAATGAAAAGTAATGAAAAATTTTGTAAAAAAAATGCATGTAGCGAAATTCGGGGCCCTATGATATCCCGGGACCCCACGCTTACTGTTAAACCCGCCACTGGCTAAAATGGTGGTGGAGGTGATTTCAAGCAACTTTTCCGTTTGCGAAATTTTTCTCCACGGTCTAGTTCAGAAATTATCAGCGAAAAACACGGACCAATCACAGCGCGGCTGTCAGCTGACGCGCACCGCTAGTAGTCGCGCTGTGATTGGTCCGTGATTTTCGTTTAATAACTCGGTAACGAAGCCGCGGAGAAAAATTTCGCAAAGGAAAAAGTTGCTTCAAATTGTCAAGGAACTGCAAAATTTTTGACACGCCCCATTTTAATAATTAATTTTTAAAGATGGAAACAAATTACGTCACTCATATACCAGTCCACGTGTTAAAAATCTTCCTTAAAAATACTAACAGGAAATTAGCGCAGTGGATCTCGGTCAAAAAAAAAAGGAAACGACTAAACAGCGAAGCCCATTCACGAAGTGGGTCTCGGTCCGTTTTAGCCCGGCCCGGCCCGGCGGGAAGAGGAAAGTTTCTCGGGTAACAAGAACATCTAAATTTTACCTGCAGTTTCGCGGCACAATGAAACGCATTTCACGGGAATTTCACGGTGATTTGAGTGGTAATCGCAGTATAAAGGCTGCCCGTGTCGGAATTCTTCGGGGCCTGTCAGTTTATTTAGAGGTTTCCCGGCCGCAGCAGACCAAGGTGTAATCACTAAGACGGGTAAATAATCATCTTGGTTGACCGGTGAGAAAGCATCGGGGAAACATCGAATGGAAGTCGGCTGGCAAAGTCTGCATCGAGCTCTTTGTCAGCGAATGTCATGTACCCCGGAGACCCAATACGCTGTGTTATTTCAACCGATGATCCTGGATCAATGATCCACGACGCAAGATGGAACTTCTCGTCCAAAGATATTTATTTATCCAGACTTCGCCCGGTGTAATTGAATTTATTTAGTCGACAAATTCAGGAACTATTTGAGGATCAATGATCCACGGCGCAAGATGAAACTTTCTCGTCCAAAGATAATTATTTATCCAGACTTTGCCCGGTGTAATTGAATTTATTTAGTCGAGAAATTCAGGAACTACTTGAGGATCAATGATCCACGACGCAAGATAGTACTTCTCGTCCAAAGATATTTACTTATCCAGACTTCGCCCGGTGTAATTGAATTTATTTAGTCGACAAATTCAGGAACTATTTGAGGATCAATGATCCACGGCGCGAGATGGAACTTTCTCGTCCAAAGATATTTATTTATCCAGACTTCGCCCGGTGTAATTGAATTTATTTAGTCGACAAATTCAGGAAGTATTTGAGGATCAATGATCCACGGTGCGAGATGAAACTTTCTCGTCCAAAGATAATTATTTATCCACACTTTGCCCGGTGTAATTGAATTTATTTAGTCGGGAAATTCAGGAACTATTTGAGAGGATCAATGATCCACGGCGCGAGATAGAACTTCTCGTCCAAAGATATTTACTTATCCAGACTTTGCCCGGTGTAATTGAATTTATTTAGTCGAAGAAATTCCGGAACTATTTGAGGACGTGGTGGGGGCTACTGTCGCGTGAAGCGGTGTTGGTTACTTAACAAATATAATGCGCGCTCAGGAGAAACGTTCTCACGCAAACACTTCCGTCGCGATGGGACAAATGAAAGAGCGATGCGGGATGGAAAATGTGTCGGTGCCAACACCTAGCGCGCTCAAGTGACTCTCCTTTCGCATGACCGCGTCCTGAAATGTTGCCACTTAACAGTCGCGGCCTTTCTCCGTTGAAAAATTGTTTACATCGATAGCTGCCAGTTTAGTCTCTCGGACACTTCAGGCACAATGGAGTAAAATTCGTTGGAACGTTTTCTTGTCGCACAGCGTAGGACATCGGAGCACGTTATACATTATGTACCTTGATTACCCCGAACAACTATTAAACGATTTATGAAAATGGTGAGTCATGGAATTTAACACTGAACCTATCGAGCCTTAAAAGTGGTACATGTTCCCTTATAACAATGACAAGATTGATTTTATTTAAAGGTTGTGCGTTATTATTTCAATAATTGTAAAATATAAAATCTGGAATCGGTCATTTTGACCGGTGCTGATAGGTTTAGTGTCAAATGACCCATCTCATGCTTGCTTTGTTTGTGGCGTCCCGGAGATTTTAGGGTGACCTTCATTACTATTTTTAACGGAATCACCTACTTAGTAATATTTTTCGGCGCTCAGGTTCGATCAAATTTTACACTAAATATAGCTACATATGTTGTAGGGCTCCAGCGGGTCTAGGACGATACACACCACCTTTGTTTTCCTCCAATAGAATAGCACTTGGCATTTTTACGTATTCAAATCCGAATCGAAAAACGTTAACTGGTTCATATCCGAATCGAAGTGTTTTATGCCCTACAACATAGCTATATTTAGTGTAAAATTTGATCGAACCTGAGCGCCGAAAAATATTACTAAGTTTGTTTCAAACAAAAATTGCGATCGATAAAAAATCCCTCCTTTGGAATCACCTACTGTTTGTATCCTAAGTCGATAGAGCATCCGAGTAAAAATATATTGACCATCATACGCCTTAAATAGTATAATATGGAAAATGATTTACACAAAAGCCGGCTATTTGAAAACGTGAAACATGGGGCCCGACTATCGGAGGCTGGGGAGGCGAGGTACGTCCATTCGTCTCGCCTCAAAGCACGGATAAAAGATGACCGCTGAAGCCCCAGGGGATCAGGACTCGAGGATTTCGGATTCGAACATTGTACGCTGACAAATTGCTCAGGTAAACAGTCCGCCCAAAAGTATCGTTGAACGGTCCACGTGAGGGAGCCAGCCATGCCGCCGTGGACGTTTCGCAGAATTTTTCGTGGGCATGTTTCTACCAGTTCTTTCTCGATGCTAGCTAGAAACGTCCAAAGAGTATCGTAACACGATGGGATATTCACGCCCACCAAGGAAAGAGCCAAACACATGCGCGAGGATACCTCACGAAAAGACAAATCCAACCTTGAAATCTGAATCCCATTTCGTTAGAGGAACATATAAATCGTGGTTCAATAGGCGTAGAGACAAAGGCGGAAAGATCAGCGAAAAAAATGGGAGTGGCCGGAATCAAAGCCCATCGTGCGGCTCACAATTAACATCTCGATTTAATGAAACCCTCGAGGGAGCACCGTATGTTACAATTTCCTGGGCGCAGTGTCCGCGCGGCGACCACTCTCGAGGAGTGGTGCTCCTGTTCGAGGAGGCAGCGCGCTTTTCAGCATGTAATACTGTAACGTTTCCGGCCGAGCGAATAATAATCCCCCGATCTCGATGGTGAGACCCAGGCTCTCTCGCTCGAATAGAAATTACAACGGGGTTCGCGGCGGGCAGCGGTGGCGATCACAACGAAAACAACGGGCAACAGTGACGACAGAGCTCGAGAGAGACCCGGCACTCGGCACTCTTTTGCATTCGGGCCACCGTGCGCCCCGCACTCCGGACGATTGGGACGTCACCGGTAAGCAATTTCGTCCCCGTATAGAGGAGGATGAATTCCTACGCTCGAGCTATAAAGGGACCTCCCCAGTCGGCATTCTAGTCAGTCGCAACGATATGACGGCGTAATTGCGCCCCGGGCAAGCATGCGTGGCTCGTCCGAGTAGTCGACAAGTGGTTCCCACCGGTCGAGCACATCAGCACCTTGCCACGAGCACGGCCAATGGGATTCGTAACACTCGGGTCATTTCGCGAAACAATCGCGGCTACAATGCCATTCGTCTCCGCTGCCTCGTAATCCTTTGTTTCTACTCGCTGTTACGCTATCCCCTTTTCTTGTCTTACTGCTTTCTCGTTCTGATTTAATTGCCGGGGGTCGTTTTGCCTGCGCTGCACACGGTGGTTGGAAAATTGATTCTACGACTCTCGATCAGCACGCCTTTGTTCCCGACTAATCGAACGCACCGTAGACTCACAACGAAACTGATAAGACATTTTCTGGTCTAGGTTAAATCGGTAGACTTGCAATCTAGAGTCTAGAACATCCTGTCATGTCAACACGTCGCACCCCCACAAGAAAAGTGACACGAGTCAAAGAATGGCAATTTTGAGGTTATGTCATTAAAAAATGTGTATGAAGTGTCCCAACATGCACGAAAAGCGTCACATCTCTATCTCGCAATTTATCATACTTACCTGAAATTTAAAAGAAGCTTAAACTATTTCAATATAAATTTTATGGTATTCTCTTTAAGTTGATTTTTTCAAATGCTGCATTTTTGAATTGTGTCACTTTTCTTGCGCGGGTGCGACCAGGTGCGACGCACAGTGAGACCTTTCGTCCAAATCGGAGACAAAATTAAAGAACTTTCGCTAGAAATGAGGTAGACCGATGAAATTTTTTTAAAATTAAAGCTGAAACTTTGCAGAATATGGGAAAAATAGGGAGATTATGGTAAGAACGTTTTTTAATGTTGAGAAAATTCGTTAAACCTGCACAATTTCAAGAAAATTGTGGTTTTTCCAATACCACGCGCGGAAAAAATTTTTTTTGAACATGCTGTATTTCATTTCCTGTAGATTTTCTCACGCTGATTTCAAATCTGGTCTCAAAATTTGTCTACAACCTTAGGATATTGCAAAATCGATTTCTTGAAATTCTACATGTTTAACGAATTTTCTCAAGGATAAAAAACGTTCGTACCATAATCTCCCTATTTTCCCATATTCTACAAAGTTTCAGCTTTAATTTTTAAAACATTTCATCGCTCTACCTCATTTCTATCGAAAGTTCTTTGATTTTGTCTCCGATTTGGACGAAAGGTCCCACTGTGCGACGTGCCTACCTATTACATATAATAAAGCGGTGCAACGTGCAATAAACACTGTGCATAGACTATATAAAATTCGAAAGAACTCTTATCAGTAGACTGCAAATCTTTATGCATAATAAAAATTATCTGCATCAATTGCGAGAAATAAAAACTATACTGATTGTTACTTTTTCCCTTAATGATTTGAATAGGGGAGGGAAAACGTATTTTTTAAATTTTCAATATAGGCCCACGTAAAAAAGTTAAACATTCAACTTTTAGTATTTTTTTTCTGCAATTCCGATCAATTGCAATTTTTAAAAAAATTTCATTTCGCTTCCTGTAGCAAACTAATTGCTGCAGCCTCCCAAAAAGTTCAAATCGTATAGTACAATATTAAAATACATAGTTATCGTCTTTTTTGGTTCTCAGTTCATGGGACTCCCAAAACATGCATAATTAGTAGACTTGGGGATCTTAATGCAAAATAAAAATTGTCTGCATCGATTCCAAGAAGTAGAAATGAAATTGAATGTTATTTCTTCCCTTAATAATTTTAATAGGGAAGAAATCATATTAAAATTTTCCAACAATTTTGAATATCATTTACTCAATTTTCCTATAAATGCATAAAGATCCGCAGTCTAATAATTAGACTATGAATTAGCAGGGGAAATGGGAGGTTCCTGAGATCATTTGAAGCAACATTTTCCTTTGCAAAAATGGCATCCACGGCTTTATTAACGAAAAACACGGACCAATCAGAACGCGACCTAGACGCGTGTTGGCATAGTCGTGATTTTTCGTTAATAACTCCTTAGCGAAGCCACGGACGTCATTTCTGCAAAGGAAAATATTGCTTCAAATGATCTCGGGAACCTCCGAATGTTAAAGGAACTTTAAGACACCCTTATGGACAATTCGATCTTGTAATTTTCGTGAACGGCGGTTATAATTCTCGGTACTTGCATTCCCATAGCATGCATAATTATTCTTCGGGGAAATTGCGACCAGTCTTTGCGAAGTTCTAAAGTCCACACACAACGCGTGAGGCGTCCTTCCCTTTCCCTCTCCCCCTCTCTCTCTCTCGCTCTTGCTCTCTGCATCTCGGACCCCCTTAGGCTGTCGCTCGGAACAAGGTAACCGGACGAAACAGTAACAAAAAGCTGTCGAGGCACAATGGGGGCGAGGATGTAATTGCGCTCTCCGTCGGTGGGTTAACAAAGGGCACTCGACTATATGTTACAATCTCGATTTCGTGGCTCGATCCTCGAGCGACTTGTCGTCCTCCAGGTCCCGTCGAAGGCTTCGACGCGACGGGAAAAATCGCCGGACGGGAGCGACAAGGAGCGACGGGAACGGCCGGGAAGGGGACGAAGAGGAAAGGGTGCGACGGTGGTCGAGTGGCCACTCACGGATCAGCCGCATTGTCGGCTTTGTTTTGAGGTAACAAAACAGAAAATGCGCTCCATACGCGACCGGCATTGTAGTCAATTAGCGGAGCAACCGGAGGGCCGGCCTGCTGCACCGGGATCTAGACCGCTGCACTTCACCGATCTAGATTTTGGTAACTTCTTTGCGCACAGGGAGATTTGTTACATCACGGTGTTGGGGGAAGGACCACCGACCAAATAATGGACCCGCCACTTCAACTTCAACCCCATTGTTTCCGCCGTGTCGCCGGCCTAGAAAAATTGAAAATCGAAACTGAACGGGAAATGACTCCGTCGAGACTCGTCGGATCTCTCGAGCGGGTTCTTCCGTCGTTTTGGATTTTTGGAAAATAATTTGTGGAAGAAACGAAGAGAAATGTATGGAAAACAGTTCTGGAATGGAAACTCAGGATCCATGAATGCTGTTACAAGGTAACAAATAGTATTAGACCCATTAGAGCACCGTTTGTTTTGAGAACTGTCTTCGAGGCTACCTTAATTTGTAATTGGTTTATCGAATTTTTACAGTTCGCGACCTTCAGATTTACAACGTGTCATTAGGGCGCCGTCATCCAATTGGTTTATCGAATTTTCATAGTTCCTGACCTTGATCGACACATTACAACATTTCACAAAATGTTTTACATTTTACAAGAATGAAAAACAACTGTGATACAAAAACAAGATTGATTTCATTTAGACTTTGTGCAGCTCCTGTTTCAATACGTACTCTACAAAAAAAAATTAAACCGACTTCGAAAAAACGCACTAAAAAGTATGAAATAATTTCCATTTATTTTATGTGAATATACACACGAACTTAAATACAATACAATCTTTTCGGAGGCGGCGCAAATATATTATTTAAATATAAATATATTAGTATTTAGAAGAATTTAAGGTTTCTCGTAATTTCCAGTGTCGAAAATTTTCAATTTTGCGCCGCCTCCGAAAAGATTGTATTGTATTTAAGTTCGTGTGTATTCACATAAAATAAACGGAAATTATTACATACTTTTTAGTGCGTTTTTTCGAAGTCGGTTTAATTTTTAAAAAAAATTTTTTTTTATTATAATTTCACACTTTTTTTTATCTCTGTCAGCCGTCACATTCGAAATCGTAATTTATAAATATCTGACAGCCGCAGTCGATAACGGTCTAACTAAGTTATCTACCGATAACTAATGTCTAACATTCAGCGGAGTTCACAACGGTATCACCACCCTACATTTTCGCAAATAAAATCGTAATTAATAAAAAAAATGTAAAATTTTTTTGCACGGGACCATCCCGGGAACATACTTTACAAGATGCAAAAGGTTTCGTTCCGATTGGTCCATCCATCTCGGCGTAATCGGTGAACATACATAGAAAAAAAAAGCGAAAAATAAAAAAGGCACATACAGATCGAGTTGAGTAACCTCCTCCTTTTTCGAAGTCGGTTAAAAAGACATTTATACAATCAATTCTTACAAAATCATTTTTATTATTTCAATAATTGTAAAATGAAATATGTATGTGGGGCCGGTCATTTTGACCTGGTGGTGGTAGGTTTAGTGTTAAGATTTACAACGCGTCCCACGACAGCGACATCGAGAATCGGTGCGCTGCTGCGTAAGATTACAGAAGTAACGCGACGCGAAGGACACGGCACGTGACGGCGAGAGGAGCGCGATCTCGAAAATAATGGAACGAAATCACTCGACAGCGGATACCCTATTTTTCGATCGGTGACATTTCACTCGGGCAACGGGGTAAGAGTAGTCAACGCGGGACACGATCCGGCGTCCGATATAATTTATTCGGACAATAAGCGTGCGCCCCTTCACCCCTGGTTTTCTGCCTTGTGGCTCCAGTGCCCTGTGCCGTGCCCGGCCCTACCCAGGCGTTCACGGCATCAGTGTCATGGCGGTGATGAGCCCCTCAATGACAACGACCAACATAATCTGTTCCCATCGGCAAGTAGACATAATGGACGCGTCGACCGGGGGCTAACAATGGGACGGCATTTTACAGGAGAGCGCCGCTGGATCTCGAAAAACCCCCCCGCGCGCGCGCGCTCAGCTACGACCAGTGGAAAAAGTAGAACGAAACTGAAAGGAGAAAGGGGAGCGAACGCGAGCACTCTATTATGACGGACAAAATTGCTGTCTAAGCTGCGATCTTTTGGTTTACCGTTGGTGCTAATTCCACTTTCCCCCCCCCCCCCCCTCCCGTTCCCGTTCGCATAATCCATGCAAATCTTCGCCCGAAGCGTTCCCATTAGACCTATTACAGCTTCCGCGAAGGAATGGTGTAACTGTAATTTCTCAACAACAACTGAATCGATCGAGGTTGTGCTCGAACGCGTGGAAATTTAAAGAATGTCGCTGCGAGAGGAGGAATTAGAAAAAAGCACGTTAGCCAGGTAAAATGAAGGACATTGCGAAGGGTAGGAGGGCGCCCATCTGGCATCCCCGAGCGGAAAAGTGGCTGCGACGTTCGCCTGCGATTCTCTCGGAAACGGTCGTGAAACGTACGTGCAGGCCGACCTCGGCATTACTTTATTAAATTCCTGACACGAGGCGGACGGGAGCACGTGCAAATATTCATTCACGACGAAAAACTAGGGTGTCTCAGGGCTTCGAGACGAGGCGCGCTTCGACGCTACATTCAAGGCGTGCCGACGCGTGTGATTTAGCCGCGTCGCGCTCCCTGTCGATTTTAATACACCCCTTGCCTCCGCCGTTTTCTTGCCCGGAGAAAGTTGAAATACCGCGCGGAACCGGAATTTTAATCGTCCTCGAGGGAGGAGTGTTAAGGGATATGGACGAAGTGGAATCAAACATGCTCTCAGGGAAATAGGTAACTGGAAAAAGTTTATTACAAAACGACTAATCGAAAGCTGTACCAGGTATGTCCTGCATATGGCGACTCTTCATCACTTCGAGGACGCATATCACCATACACTATTCTAATCGTAAGGTCGTTCAAGGTCAGGAACTATGAAAATTCGATAAACCAATTGGATGAACCGGAAAGGCACTATTCAAAACAAACAGCGCTCTGATGGGACGTTGTAAATCTGAGGGTAGTTCAAGGTCGGGAACTGTAAACATTCGATAAACCAATTAGATAACCTCGGAGATAGTTCTCTGAACAAACGCCGCTCAAATGGGTCTAATCATAAGGTCGTTCAAGGTCAGGAACAATGAAAATTCGATAAACCAGCAGTTGGAGGCAATATTCAAAACAAACAGCGCTCTAGTCGGGAACTGTAAACATTCGATAAACCAATTAGATAACCTCGAAGATACTTCTTAAAACAAATGGCGCTCCAATGAATCTAATCATAAGGTCGTTCAAGATCGGAAACAATGAAAACTCGATAAACCATTTGGATGAACTGGAAAGGCAGTTTTCAAAGCAAACAGCGCTCTGATGGGACGTTGTAAATCTGAGGGTAGTTCAAGGTCGGGAACTGTAAACATTCGATAAACCAATTAGGTAACCTCGGAGATAGTTCTCTGAACAAACGGCGCTCAAATGGGTCTAATCATAAGATCGTTCAAGGTCAGGAACAATGAAAATTCGATAAACCAGCAGTTGGAGGCAATATTCAAAACAAACAGCGCTCTAGTCGGGAACTGTAAACATTCGATAAACCAATTAGATAACCTCGAAGATACTTCTTAAAACAAATGGCGCTCCAATGAATCTAATCATAAGGTCGTTCAAGATCGGAAACAATGAAAACTCGATAAACCATTTGGATGAACTGGAAAGGCAGTTTTCAAAGCAAACAGCGCTCTGATGGGACGTTGTAAATCTGAGGGTAGTTCAAGGTCAGGAACTGTAAACATTCGATAAACCAATTAGGTAACCTCGGAGATAGTTCTCTGAACAAACGCCGCTCAAATGGGTCTAATCATAAGGTCGTTCAAGGTCAGGAACAATGAAAATTCGATAAACCAGCAGTTGGAGGCAATATTCAAAACAAACAGCGCTGTAGTCGGGAACTGTAAACATTCGATAAACCAATTAGATAACCTCGAAGATAGTTCTCAAAACAAACGGCGCTCCAATGAATCTAATCATTTGGTCGTTCAAGGTCGATAACAATGAAAACTCGATAAACCAATTGGATGAACCGGAATGGCAGTTTTCAAAACAAACAGCGCTCTAATGGGACGCTCTAAATCTCAATTGGATGAACCACGAAGGAAGTTTCGAAAACAAACAGCGCTTTAATGGATTATACAATGGTTCGATTATAATGATCGCCTACAAGTATACGCGTCGAATTACGATAACGAGTTCGCCATACGCCCTGGAAAAGATGATCCCCGGGAATCGTCTTAGTTTAATCTGAAGCCTGGTTGAGCACGACCGGAAATGTCATTACGTTAATACAACGGCTCACCGACCTACCGGTAATTTCTTGTTAATTATCGGGGACAGAGTGTGCCGGTCGACTTAGCGAACCCGTTTAATCGGTTAACAGGTTTCGCGTTAACTATTCCGGTGTCAGTGGACGTGCGCGAAGACGACCACGGAACACGGAACACGCTAGCCTCGTGAAAGTGCATTAAGAGGGTACCGCAGGGGGTCGGTCCTTCGGCTCCACCTGACGCTGTTGTTGCTTAAACCATCTAAGTACACCCCTTTCCGGCATTATCCGAGAAGCATCCTTGGCCGGAAATATCTCGGTCACAGGTGTCGATCATTATAGATTTTGCGGTCTTACCTCGTTGCTGGATTAAGAGGGCCCTCTGAGAGTAAGGCAGATCACGCCGGACTACCGGAGGCTACCGAAGAAAGGGACAGTGGGCCCTTCACAGAGCCGAGGATCATCACCCTGCTTGTAATCTGTTTCCCGATATTATTGACTTTAATTGTTGAAATTGGCAGGACGAGCCTGGCGAGACTAAGGAGCAGGCGTGGCAGGTGTACTGACCCAGAGACACTGGCTACTTAAACGTATCGACCCCTTTGTTGCGGAGATTGTGAGAAACCGAACGACACGAATTCTCTTCGACTTGATCCCAGCTAGGAATTCTGTTTATCAGTGCATCCGCCATCGAACGAGGGTCTTATCGATCCATCTTTTTCGTCCAGAGTAAGCTACGCAGTACCTAGCCTGTAACAACGTCCGAAGACAACGTGGCTGCGTTTTAAAGACAGGATCAGGAGGACAAAAAGCTCGTGTGCAGCGGCAGACAATCGCGGCAACGCAACTCGACGTCCCTCATGTCGGCTTAAGACCACACGAAGACTGCTCTCCACGGCCGATGTTCAAGGGAACCGGGTCCCTTCACAATGGCTGACTTCGTAAGGCAAAAATCAGAAAGCTAGGGCGTCTCGGAGGCGGAGAAGGGATACCAGCCGAAATCTTGATCGCCCAGGGATGCGCAGCTGTCGCGGGACACACAACGATTGGTCCCCGGTCCTCCGTCGGCCATGCTGGATTTTTCCGGTCTAGCTTCTTTTCACAATGGTATCGCGGCGCCCGGAAAAAGGGTCGGAACATCATCGAATCCGGCATTGTCTAGCTTCTACGGCTTCCCCTCTGTATTCCTAGCGTGCTCGTCTTTTCTTTTTGCGCGCGTCTTCTCTTTGTACCGAACGATCGAAATATAACGCTGCGAAGGTAAACACCCTGCGAGCTTCGCGTCGTCCCGATGCGGAACCGCTGACAGGTCCGGGAACAGAACAGGTATGCAACCGAGTCGTGCATGGATACGTCGAAGAAATATTCTGTTTCAGGATGTTCTTGTGTTGCAATGAAATTATGAATGAAGCACGTTTGGGTGCTGTTCGAACTTCAACGTCGATTTTCAAGAGAACGGGTCATTCCTAACCCATGGCTCCTTCGAAAGTTTGTCCTCCTCGATCAACAGAACACGATACAATCGTTAAAACAGTTTGACCTTGAGAAAGTCGGTCAGGGTCATTCCTGCAAAATACTTTTTTCAACATCTCCACGCCAATCCTAAGGTGTACGATCACGCGGTGACACCAGTACACAAGAAAGATTGGAGCGAGAGAGGGTTAACTGGGATTTGTCAACGATTGCTGGCCGCGTGCCGCCACCCTAAGGATTAAGCACAATTATCGGGAGTCTCTGGCGAACCGCAGCCCGTTTCACACGCTCGCTTCATATCTTGTTATGAAAGTTATCGACTCGGCTCCTCAACGGACGAATCGAACAACAATATTGTCCCGCCGAGTCCGGTAGGGTTCCGTGGACTCGATCCGGACGTCGATCCATCGGGAACTTGTTTCTCCAGAGTAATATCAGGGGATGTATTACATTTCTTTCCAGCGTTTCCGCCCCGTGGACGAGCCACTCGAATTTATACCCGTGTGAGCAACCTCCTTATAACGTTGCGAACACGTGACATTCAGACTGCGGCAGGTCACGTGCTTACGAAACTGAAGGCGTAGTCTTAACCCTTGTGTAGTCTACCAAAATGTGTAGATTGTTTAAAAACTTTCTGTATTTAACATGTTTAACAAACCTGAATGTCTACCCAGATGTTGTCCGGGCCCCGGATCTAGGCCCGAAATGCTTTCGGGTAACGCCAGGCCCGACGCGGCCCGATCTGTTCCCGACTCGTTTCCTACATTGGGTACTTACACCTCTACTATTTTGTTGACATACGAGGGTAGTCCCAGAAGTACCCGACCTTGACATATAGCTGGCCGTACCCAAAAGTACAATCTTTATAAAGCTGAAGTTTGAAGTTTGAAGACGCTACGTTGTTTAGTTTTTGTTTGACAGCCACCAATAGCATTTAGCGAGAAAGAAAGTGTTGTTCCATCAGGACAATGCACCAGTTCACACATCCGGTATCGCGGTAGCCAAAATCAATAAGTTAAAGTTCGAATTGCCTCCTCACGCATCCTATTCGCCACATTTAGCCCCCTCAGACTATTCTTTCTCTTTCCAAACTTGAGAAAATAGCTCGGTGGTAAAAGATTTGCCAACAATGAAGAGGTGGAGTCCGCGGTTGATGGCTATTTTGAGGAGCTCGACGAATCTCACTATAAACAGGGTATCGAAGCTATTGAACATCACTGGGAGAAGCGTATCGAGCTAAAAGGAGACTACGTTGAGGAATAAAGTTATTTTTCCCAAATTTTTTGTGTTTTCTTTGTCAGGTCGGGTACTTCTGGGACTATCCTCGTATTTTCATCCACGATATCGAAATTTCGAGTAGGTGTCTCAATTTTGCAAATAGGTCGGTTGGCAAGTGACGGGAACTTGCAGTCGGGTCACAGTTTGCACGCGGTATCAACTCGTAGCCGGGCGTCACATGCGCCCCCTTCAGATGCGGATTGGGTTTTGGCTTGCTATAACTCCGATAATTATGTTACAAATGCGTCGAAGGACAAAGGGCTCTCGAGCGACGTGGATGGCTCGCGAGCGAGACCCAGAAAAGAGATGGTTGCCTGGTAGCCCAGCTGCCGGTAATCCTCCCTTTGTAATTTGCCTCCGTGACCCCTCTCCCCTCGCCGTTCGCCTATCGCCCCACCACCCAGACAGTGGCGTCGATTTTTCGAAAAGAATTACCAGTACGGCGAAAGTCGCGTCTGCGAATCTTCGTCGTATACCCTGAGCATACCCTGCGGCGAGCATCCGCTAACCATCGAAATCAATTGTACGAAGGCACTGTCTAGCCACTGTTCCGGGAAAGTGATCCGAAGGTAAATAGTTGCTCTGAGTTAGGCTTACGTAATGCTCGACTTTTGTACTCGAGGAGCATGTCGATTTCACTTTGATAAAGTCTAACGGTTGCACCATGACGTAGCTTGCGCGACGTAGACCATGCTGAGAAATTTATCTCTTTAATAGCCTGCACTATGTTCACCTAGTTATTTCAAGTGTTGGTACATTATCTACATGGCTAATTGCGTCGACCAGTTTCGTTGCTAGACCATGTCCTCTCTTACAAGCGAAGGACCCCAAGTGTCCAACTCCGATTTTGATAATTTCTTGTGAGACGATGGTACATGGATCCCAAATGATGTCTGCGAAATATTAGCTGTAGTTACTCAATAGTTTTAAAGATATGAACATTTAAACTTTGTCGATACACCATGATTTGCCGTGTAAGCAAGTTGCGTGAAAGTTCAATCGTTCATATCTTGAAAACTATCGAGTAACTACAGCTAATATTTTGCAGACATCATTAGGAATGCATGTACCATCGTCTCACAAAAGATTATCAAAATCGGAGTCGGACACTTGGGGTCCTTCCCTTGTTGGCTATTTAGCACCTTCGTCATTTGTGTCTCGTGATCCTAGTTGCGTGGCGAAAGGATCAATTGGATCTAATTGGACCTTAGCACTCGAGAGTCACCAGTAAAAGTTGTACCATTATTCGAAATATTGTTTACATTATTAAATATATTGGGACCTAGGCATTACATCAAATTTCGTGTCCACAAAATGAAAAAATCATGTATCATTCTGGGTCGGAAGAAATGTTTAAGTTTCGGGATGAAAAATTCTTGATGCTTGTTGAGCATCGATAAACAATTGTTATATTTCAGGGGGAGGGGCTACAGGAGAGTGTCTACGCCAGTGGCAAGCGGTTGATGTCACCATGGCCGTGTCCTCTGGATAATAGAGTCCGCGACTTTAATGGACTCGCTAATCCTCTTCCCTGTTTGTCGGTGAGTCCATCCGGGACAAGGGGGACGTATTCAGGGCAGGCACAGAGGTAAAACTCGGGGGCACAGGGTGGTGTGACTGCGGTACGAGCACAGTTTAGGGCCAGAGAACAGCCCTAAACTGGAGACTGGAGACTGCAACGCGTGGATTGTCGTTCGCAGGGTGGGCGACAATGGAAGGGGGACCCCGATCACTACCCCGTACCATCCACACGAGAAACGAGGAACGGTAGAAACGCCCCTTGTGCGGATTCATCGGTGCGATGATACCTTGATTTCTCGAGTGACGAATTCAATGCACTTAATGCGCCACGCCGCGTTTAACGACGTAATTTGACGTAATACCGGGCTGCCCCGAACCCCTTCGTGGCGGATGGATCGATCCGCTATCTGTGCAGTTATCGCGGGCCGTGTCCGTAAATTGTTTTCGTTTTTACTGGAGCTGTGCGTGAACCTGAAAATGTCGGGCCAAGAATTCTTTCGGGATCGGGCGGGTTCCGAATCTGGAAATACGCGTTTCGGATCTCGAAAATTTGGAAATTGCTGATGAAGCGAAATACTTTCGGGTCCTGGTCGGTCCGACTCGTCCCGAAGAAAATTTTTAACTTCTTTTTACTTAATTCTTGACGAGAATATTCTAAAAATGCTATAAAGAGATGTTAAAACTTGGTGGGTCCCTACAGTAAAGTTTAACATTGCAAACGGCTTACGAAAAATTACAAATCGCGGCTAAATTTCGCCCACAAATTTTTAAAAATTCTATTTGAAAAAGCTGAAAATTTTTGCGATAAATAAAGATCAATCGACTCCATTCGAAACACCGTATGACCTTCTGATGATCTGACACCATATGACACCGGATAAACAGCTAATAAAAATTTTCTACCGAATTTGCAACCAACTGGAGCGAAATAGAAATTAATTTTCTTTCTTAATATGTTTAACAGGTTGAAGATAATAAAACAGTATTTCTAAATTCTAATGTTTTCACTATTCACAAAATTGAAAGAACGCGAGAGGGGCGAGAAAAAACAATAAACTAATTTTTGTAATAAATGTATAAAATCCATTTCACCGAAAAATTTTTAAAAATTCTATTTGAAAAAGCTGAAAATTTTTGCGATAAATAAAGATCAATCGATTCCATTTGAAACACCGTATGACCTTCTGATGATCTCCATAATGACGTCTGATAAACAGCTTAGAATAATTTTCTATCTGATTTGCAACCAACTGGAGCGAAATAGAAATTAATTTTCTGTCTTAATTTGTTTAACAGGTCGAAGATAATAAAACAGTATTTTCAAATTCTAATGTTTTCACCGTTCCATTAATAACGTCTACGAAAAGCAGTTAATATGGTTGGACGTTTATATTCGCAAAGTATTTAATAAAGTACAATAATATCGACATACAAGGGTACACGTTTAAAACCGTACACGCCTACGATCAACTATCGGCTAATAAATAATACTATAAATAACACCCTTAGATTATTCGATATACATACACCTATACGATATCCCAGCTATAATAAATTTCTAAAGCAAAAGGGTCTTCCATTAAGAGGTGTCATTTTCGATTTGTGAAGATTGAAGTTGTCACTCTTCGACAGGTGGTTAGTAAAATCGTAAAAAATCGTTAAAAAATTGTTAATAGTAAAACTACAGCGTTCTTTATCAATTAAAGCAGCACTTCTTAATGGAAGACCCTGTACAATGGTAAAATAAATGAATTTCGCTACTGCCAATATCGCTCATTCGAATCGAACGCGGTTCTGTGTGAAATATCATGACTAAACTGCGGATTTTAAATAAAAAGGAATAATAAACTGCGGATCTTTATGCAAAATACAATTTTTATACGTCAACTGCAAGCTATATATACGATCTAAGTAAAAATTGATTTTCCTCATTAACCCCTTGCCCTGTGATTTATTTTACGGTCTCAGTGATTAGAAATTTTCTTGTAATTCGCAATTTCCTAAAAAAGGAGAAAATTTTAGAATTTAAAGTTTAATTTTAAAATTAATTCTAAATTAATTTTAATTTAAATTCAAAGTAAAATTTTAAAATTAATAACATACATATTTACTGGAATATTCTGAATCTTCATCACGAGTCTGACACGATATTAGGGCAAGGGTTTCATGATTTTAATATGTTAAAAATAGTGTATCAGCATTGTTAAACTCTTTTAATGTTTTTCCTGTTTTGAATTACACCTACTCATTTCTGTCATAAATGCATCAAATCTGCGGTCTAGTCATGACCATATGGATGACAATGGGAAAATCTACGTTCCGCTATGTAAAATCGAGATTAATTGGTCAAGCTTTTCTGGTACTGCAACAGTTGTTGCACGTGGGGCGGCAACTTGGAGGAGTACTGCGGTTGTTGCGGTGCATTGTAGTTAGGTCTTATGGGTTGCTGGGGATAATTAACGGGTTGCTGGGGATAATTAACGGGTTGGGGGGGACGGTATTGTGGCTGCTGGGGGATGATCGGTTTCTTGTAGTTCGCCTGCTGGCCGGCATTCCCGTGCGTGACTTGCGGCCGGTACTGGGAGACCTGCGCCTGATTTACATACTGCGGCTTAATTGGCTGAGACGGTCCCAACTTCGGGATTGGCTGGGGCGGGATATTGACCAGAGAAGGACGCGCGTGTTGAGCTTGCAGCAGTTGCTGGATGTGACCCGTGCCCTGATTCAACGGGGCGTAGTTCTGATGCTGCCTTTTCTCCCGAAGGTGAGCTACAAATTACAGAATTTTCATACTGGGAAACGTTGCACAGAGTGTATCGAAATTATATGTACACTGGTGGATAAAATGGTAAAGTATACATATACAGGGTGTCCCAGACCACCCGTACCATCCATTTATAATCTGGAAAATAGGTTATTTTCAAAAATTCAAAGTGTTTCTTTTATAAATCAGATTCGCTCTATCAAATGGTGATATTTTTAATTTTCTGTTTCGGCCGGAAATAGGTGATTGAGACCGGAAGTTACATTTTTCAAATAGAACATGGTATTTTTTTATTACGGATTCGGATTCTATGCGAAAAAACAAGAAACTTTTGTCTGAAACATTTTTTCAGAAAATGTCATTTTATGTTTTTCAAAATGAGTCTTTGCACAATAATGTTTTCACTATCTGCTCTTGGCATAACCCAGAAAGATGACAGAAAGATGGCAAAAGTTCATCGAACAAAGTGGAAAATATTTTATTGATTAAAGCTCATTGGTTGAATAAAAAAATTGGGCTATATGACACAGATAATGAAAACATTATTTCGCCAAGACTCATTTGGAAGGTTACATAAAGGACATAAAATGAAATTTCTTGAAAAAATGTTTCAGACAAAAGTTTCTTGTTTTATTGCATAGAATCCGAATCCGTAATAAAAAATACCATGTTCTATTTGAAAAATGTAACTTCCGGTCTCAGTCACCTATTTCCGGCCGAAGCCGGAAGCTAAAAATATCACCATTTGATAGAGCGCATCTGATTTATAAAAGAAACACTTTGAATTTTTGAAAATAATCTATTTTCGAGATTATAAATGGGTGGTACGGGTGGTCTGGGACACCCTGTATTTTAAATTTTCATTGAGAACCCAAATAAAAAAGTTTTAAAAGACACCTTTTTTATTTTTGCATGCAACCTTGTAAATTATACTTTTTGAAAAATCTTCTTTTGCACATCAGTTTGTAAACTAATGCTTCTAATTGATTATAAAAGATCAGATAGTTTAGTACAATTATAAAAAAGTTATTTATTAAGTTATTTACAAATGAATGTTCATTGCTGAAAACCTTGAGGTGCCTTATCATTTTGACCACCAGTTAGATTCTACACCCTCAGTTTGGTGCAAATCGATCCAAGAAAGACGCCGCAAAAAGAAAGAAGACGTAATAAAAAAAACTTGTCGACGTTTTGACCTTGAAATCAATTTTGCCGCAGCTTGCTTACTTCGATCTCCACCAAACTGAGGGTGTAGAAAGGAGTCTATTCTTTCACTTTACATCGTGTAGAACCATCCTCGAAGTTAACAAATTATTTCTTAATATAAAATGCAGTTTACCAAGACTCGCGTGTCGTGGATCTTCTCCTAAGGGATCGCCAGCCGCGAAAACAGGTAACACAGCCAATATTAAGATCTAGAATTGAAAACAGTTGATTAATAAAAAGTATTGAGCAGCCGTTACAAAATATTGGGTTGAAAAGAAAGTAATTTCGGTATTTTAAGGTGGAATAAAAGCAAATTTTTCTACTCAAGCAATAAACTTCAACCAGCAAAATATTTTCCATCTTTTTCGAGGATCTTTTGCCATTCTTCTGGTAGCTTTATAATTCCGTACTCATGAAACTCAAAATTTTCCCAAAATTGGGTTCTATTTCGCCTTAAAATTTTGAAATTACTTTCTTATAACCCAATAGTGAGGGGCATCTCGAAGATCCGGGAACATTTCACGTATTCCATTTCCCTACATCCAACCGATGCAACGCGACCCACTTTATTCTCATTTCACCTTTCCTCGGCGGCGCGATTCGTGCATCGTTTATGTAGAATTGTGTGTCACGAATGAACGCGCGTTGGGCTCTCCGGACATTTTTATACGTTGTTAAAATCGACTCGGATCGAGAAAGTCGGACAACGTTTGTGTATTAGCGATCTCTTTACTATGCACGTTCGTGCATTCGCACGCGTTTAGTTCCCGCGAAGCGAATGGATGAAAGCACTCGAACACCTTTCAAATGCCAAAGCGATTTTACACTGCTGATAAGAGGTAGAAATTTTCCGCGTAACGATGTAGGCCAAAACTAGTCGATTCCTGTCGATTCCGGTCACTATGTTACTGGTTTTTCGTTGGTGGATTCGTCGAGGACTTTTGAAGGTCAACTTTGGTTTCTTTAATAGAAACGTATATTTTTTTTATGCACCAATCGATGCAGTCAATCGACATACCTATTTATGACGAAAAATTGTTAGTTTAGCAGTTATTTTAATTTACAGAAAAAATCAATGATTATAATTCTGAATTCTCGAAACTATTTCTTATGTTGTATCCACACTTTATTTTATGATAGTGCAAACAGCTTACAAAAATTTACAGAAATCACGACTTCGCTTTAGAGAAAATATAAATAGATGTTAAAACTTGTTGGGTCCCTACAGTAAAGTTTAACATTGCAAACGGCTTACGAAAATTCACAAATCACAGATAAATTTCACCGAACAATTTTTTTAAATCCTATTAGATAAAGTTAAAAATTTTTGCGATAGATAAAAATCAATCGATTCCATTTGAAACACCTTGTGACCTCCTGATGACCTGACACCATATGACGCCTGATAAAAACAGCTAATAAAATTTTCTACCGGATTTGCAACTAACTGGAGCGAAATAGAAATTAATTTTATGCCATAATTTGTTTAACCGGTCCAAGATACTAAAACAGTATTTTTATATTCTAATGTTTTCACTATTCACAAAATTAGAAGAACGGAAAAGGGGCGAGAAAAAACAATAGATCCATTTTTATGATAAAAGTATAAAATCAATTTCACACAAAAATTTTTAAAATTCTATTAGAAGAAGCTAAAACTATTTCGCGATAAGTTCTAATGTTTTCACCGTTCCATTAATAATGTGTGCCTACTGCGCGAGTCAAAATTGGAAGGACAAGAAAGGGGCGAGAAAGAACAATAGACTCATTTTTGTGATAAATGTATAAAATCAATTTCACCCAAAAATTTTTAAAAATTCTATTAAAAAAGCTGAAAATTTTTGCGATAAATAAAGATCAAAGGATTCCATTTGAAGCACCGTATGACCTTCTGATGACCTGACACTATATGACGCTTAATAAACAGCTAATAAAAATTTTCTACCAAATTTGCAACCAACTGGAGCGAAATAGAAATGAATTTTTTCTCTTAATCTGTTTAACAGGTTGACGATAATAAAACAGTATTTTTAAATTCTAATGTTTTCACTGTTCCATTAATAATGTGTACCTACTGTGCGCGAATCAAAATTGGAAGGACGAGAAGCAACAATAGACTCATTTTTGTGATAAATGTACAAAATCAATCAAAATTGGAAGGACGAGATACAATAGACTCATTTTTGTAATAAATGTATAAAATCAATCAAAATTGGAAGGACGATAAAGGGGCGAGAGAAAACAATAGAGCCATTTTTGTAACAAATGTACAAAATCAGTCTAATGTTTACCTACTGCGCGAGTCAAAATTGGAAGGACGAGAAGAAACAAATAGACTCATTTTTGTGATAAATGTATAAAATGAGTCAAAATTGGAAGGACGAGAAAGGGGCGAGAAAAAACAATAGACTCATTTTTGTGATAAATGTATAAAATGAGTCAAAATTGGAAGGACGAGAAAGGGGCGAGAAAAAACAATAGACTCATTTTTGTGATAAATGTATAAAATCAGTCTAATAATGTCTACCTACTGCGCGAGTCAAAATTGGAAGGACGAGAAAGGGGCGAGTAGAAACAATAGATCGGTAAGTACTCACGAGGAACTGCATGGCGAAGGTGTAGGTGATTTCTAGATGGTAGCTGGACGAAACTGGCGGCCGCGTCGCGACGCACTTCTATATGGACGAGCGTATGTAGGGTAAATGGTCCGGCCAACCACTAACTTTCACGGTTGGTCGATTTCGACTGATCTTTTTTCCTTCGATCGTACAGGTACCCCGTTCGATCGTCACGTAACGCACTTGCCCCGTATGCACGGAATGCAATGTTTCAATTTCTATTAGCCAGGAAGTGTTTCGGCTGGTTGTGCTAGAAAATCGGAGGCCGCGACGACTCCACTCGATACCACGGCTAACTTAACATAGCAATTATCGGTCAACGGGTTTCGGCGGCAGCACCCAGGTGCTGTTGGCTTTGGGTCCGCTCGTATCGCAAATATTTCAACCCTGTTGAGGCTATTAGGTTGTTGCATATGAAATGTCCGATCTTTAGCAATGACATTAAAGAAACGCAATTTTGTACCCAATGTATTCTATCTACAAAAGTTTTTTATTTCTATTTTGGTAAAAATACGATATTATGGTCATTCGCGTTTTTCATTTACAAGATTGTCATCTTGATTTTGTAGTTCCTTTTTACCATCAACGACTAGTGAGTTAATTAATCGCCACATTTTCACCAAAAATCGCATAAAAATTCATTTTTCCAGACATATACAAGGAATGCGCGACAGTCGCGTCGGTTCACGTCGAAATAAACTTTATTTAAAAGTAAAATTATACAATAAATATAAAACTATAAAAATAACAGGCACTTGGTTGCCTTATAAAAATGACAAGAATTAATTTATAATTTAATAAAGATATTTGTTAAATCATTTCTTATGAAAGCGTCATTATAATTTCATTAATTGTGAAATAAAAAGAATCTAGAACCGGTCGTTGTACGATTTAATGTCAAGAATTAGCTTTGTACCTTAATGTTTTATACATAATAAACCTATTGACTGTAACAGCATTTCTTGATCGAAACGTTTTGGAAGAGTCGAATTCTAAAATCGGACATTTCATATGCAACAACCTAATATTTACCTAATATTATTCAATTTCTCAACAACTGAATTTCATCTACTCAATTTTTCTATAAACGCATAAAGATCCGCAATCTAATTATGAGACTGGCTGTATTTCATATTCCGTGACACGATCGTGCAGGTTATCATAATCTAGATATGGGCGAGAAAGTTGCAAGTAAAATGTAAAAGACAGTTTTTTACCGATTGCTCTTGACACGTGGACTGGAGGACATAATTATACGTTCGCGGTTCACGTGTTTTATATTACTTCTTGCGGTGCATTACGAAATCCATATTATGCCATAACGGACTATAGTCAAAACCCTTCCCCCACTACATGTCCATGGCAGAGTTGGGTAAACATTTAATTAACGATTGACGAATAAATTTCTACTTGAATCGTTAATCGCGCAAATTTAGTCGTTCATTGCGGTTAACGACTTAATCGAATAATTGATTAATAGACTGCGGATCTTTATGCACAATAAAAAATGTTTGCATTGATTGCAGAACACAGGAGTGAAATAAATAAAAATTGTATTCTCCTTTTAATTATCCTATTAAGCTGAAACTAATACGTTGATATCCTTAAATATTTTTAAGATGTCCGTTGCTTTAAATTGTACGTGTCCATTTTTGTAATAAATGCATAAAATCCGCAGTCTATTGATTAATGATTAACTGCTGAAATTTCGAAATGAAATACGGAATCAAAACTGTATGCATACTGAAAAAAATGTAAACTGAGTTTTTGTCGAGATATATTTCTGTCAATTCTACAGCTCCGCTCTCTGTCTCTCTATCTCCCTCTTTATTACAATTTATGGATAAACCGTGTGGCGATTAACTTCAACAATCGATTAAATCAGTCTCCGATTTTTCGACGATTTCTTTTTTTAATCAACGATTGACGATTAACTTCATCAATCGATTGAATCAATCGTCCATTTCCCAATGATTACCTTTTTTGATCGTACACATTAGTCAATCAATCTTGGTTAAAATTTTAATTGATAGATGCCCAACTCCGATCCACGGGTAGTGCGTTTACAAAAATGTGTTACTCGGCAGACGTTCCGACAAGCGTAATTTTGTTCAGCACGTTTCAGACTATTAATTTAAATGATTCGATGCAGTAAATTTGTAACCGTTCAACGAACTCTCCTAACGAAGTCGTTGTTACGCAGCGCGGCGTGCAAAAACCAGAACGGCTTTTCCCGACCGCGTATTATATCAGAGGCCGATTCCAGTTACGTGAAAATGAACTTTTCCATTTAAGAGCACTGCCTGTGACGACTAATTAAAATAATAGATGATAATTGGACTGAGGACCTTAATAATGAAGCTGGAACTGTTACACTGACGTCTTTAAATAGTTTCAATCTATGCCCGCTACTTTAAATTGTACGTAGAAATTTTTGTCAGAAATCATTATCATTAACTTCAAAACGATTCGAATGTTTAAAACATAATTGTAAACCATGAGCATTATTACATTCGAAAAAAAACGAATGATACACGGACACCGTAGGATCTGCGAAGAACGATTATCTTCATCCAGAGTTGGGCATTAATCAATTAAGATTTTAACCAAGATCATTGATTAATGTGTACGATTAAAAAAGACAATCATTGAAAAATGAACGATTGATCCAATCGATTGATGAAGTTAATCGTCAATCGTTGATTAAAAAAAGAAATCATCGAGAAATCGGAGACTGACTTAATCGATTGTTGAAGTTAGTAAATTGGGCGAATTGTCTGTTTGTTTTCTGCGTTTTCGTTATATAGACTGAATTTAATGGGCGGCGGATGTACAATCGTTGGGATTGAATGCACCAATATTCCATTGTTGTTGGTAACTGTTCATACAACCGCAACATCAGATCTTCGTAAATGTCGGACACGAGAACTCAACTTGCTTACAATTACTCGGATACAACATATACGCGCGTAACACAATTACCGGATATAATTACCAAACTATCGACTTTACGGAGTTATTGCATCCCGTAGTTCAAAGTGTCATTTTAATCATGATAATGTCACAAAAAATTTATTAAGAATAAGTAAAAATAAAGAATTTCCGTTCCCTGCGATTCTTCAAATTTTGTGGATACGAAATTGGTATATGATACCATTATGATAAATATTTAGTATGTATTAGAAAGAAATGCAGGATTTTTGTTTGTTTGTTTTAATTGCAATATTATACCAATAAATATTTAGCTTAATTTAATGAGTTATATAATTATACTTTTTGTGATATTTATATAATTATATAATTTTTGATATTTCGTTTTATTCAAATTTTTATTAAATTATTTGGGTTTTATATCAGGATGTCAAGCGGCTCGAAATATCAACGAGGTATGGGGCGACGAAAGTGTCAACGAATGCACAGCTTTATAATTTTAAATAATATTAAATTCTCTGTAAAATATTAATTTTAATACTATTCCCCTCAATAATGTTAAAATCAATTCTCATAATAATTTAATGTTACTATTAAACAATATTAAATTTTCTATAAAAATAATTTTCATATTGTTGTTTTTATTAAAACAATTTTAATAAAATTTTAATAATAAAAAAAATTTTAAAACAATTTTAGTAAAATTGTTTTTTATGTGAGTTATAACACTTTAAAAATTTTCTTTACAACCTAATAATTGATTCGATACCAACCAGAGTTGGTCAAAAATTGTATTTAAATAAAAATTTCGAATAAAGTGGGTTTAAAACCCACTTGGAAAAATCCACTTCATACGAAATTTTTATTCAAATACAATTTTTGCCCAACTCTGATACCAACACATTTAATAATGTAAACAATATTTTGAATAATAGTACAGCAATTTTCAGTGGCGCCTCTCAGAGTCACAATTCGAGTGATAAGGGTTAAAAAATTGATGGGAAGAAAAAGTTGAAAATTCGACTGTAAGCGGTCGCGAAGGAAAGGACGGTGTCTCGAGTAACTCGATAAGGAAAATCCAGTCGATCGTGGCGAAAATCGATATCGATAAATATAAATCACGAGTCAATGCCTATACGCGGCTGAACACGTATTTCCAGTCACGTAACGGTACGGCCGATCGTTTCAGGAAGCATATAATGCGAGTGCGGTCACTTCCGTATTCCTAACCAGATGGCATTAGTACTTTGCTCGAACAGCACCGTTTTAATCGAACCAGTTCATACATAGTCTATGAGTAACGCTCCATGACGTGTGCATATACACGCATCTCGTTCGTAAATTGTTAATCGATCGCGATCGACTCCGTAATTTTGCACAACCGTTTAATTAACCGAAAAGTAATTCTATGCATTAATTAATATAGGCTTACAATGTCGGCGAAACGGTCATACTTTTCATAACATTTTTTAACGGTACGGTCGTTCGAACAATTAAGCCAGCTTTCCGAACTATTAAATCGTCTCGACGATTAACTCGTCGTTACGTGGGAGAAAAGTTGATTAGGGAAAAAGTGGACCGAGTCTGTAATTGGACGAATGATGCGCAACGAAGCGCGACCGAGCGCAGTTTCTTTAATGGTCCGAGGTCACGCGCGCTACTCAAGCTATCCGCATGATCACATTAATCGCGTTTAGTAGTTCTTAATAATCTGCCAACTCGTTCGCATTTCACTCGAAGAAAGGCAACGGTATGAAATCCACATACTTGCCACATTTCCAGCGGCGGATGTAGGCGTGGGTCTTGTGGGCCTTGGGCCCCGTTCAGTCAATGGGCCCATTTCGGGGTCAAAGAAATAATAACCATTTAAATTAAAAACTTACGAAGAATAAATAGTACAAAAACTTTTGTTATTGTGTGTGTATGGAATGTAGGTTAATTGGATAGGGCCCCGAACAGTATTAGTCTAGGGCCCGTTCAGTCAATGGGCCCACTTCGCGGTCAAAGAAACAATAACAATTTCAATTAAAAACTTACGAAAAATAAATAGTACAAATATTTTTGGTATTTGAATGTAGGTTAATTGGATAGGGCCCCGAACAGTATTAGCCTAGGGCACCGTTCAATCAGTGGGCCCCTTCGCGGTCAAAAACATAATAACAATTTAAATGAAAAACCTGCGAAAAATAAATTGTACAAAAATTTTTGCTGTTTGAATGTAGGTTAATTTAGTAGGCCCCCAAACATTGTTAGCCCAGGGCCCCTTAGAATCTGAAGAAAAAATAAATTATACAACATTTTTTGATATTTGACTGAGGTCGAGTTAATTGGGTAAACGTGTTAGTCCAAGGCCCCAAAATTAACAGCCTGCCGCTGCTCTCCTCCGCTGACTTTTCATCGACGTTCGTTTCCCTTAAATGAATAACATTTGTTGGAAATGCGTAAATATAAAACTTGTGAAACAGTGTATATTTTGATACATACAAGTCTAGAAAACTCTACTAAGACACAGACGAAACAAACGCTACCGACACGCGTCGACATAATACTCAACGAACGATATTTACTTGAATCGCGTACATCTCGATCTCCGATGCAATGCCAATAATTTCGAACGAACCACACCTTACAAAAAACATTGTCGTAACATAGAAATCACATTTACCGGGGGAGATTATAAGCGAACTTTTATACTCAAAGCTTACAGATTAAGTATTGTTATTACCGAACTATCACATGTAGTAAAAATTATCGAGAATTCTTATCTCTATTAAATTATTTAATATCCGCCGCGATGTTTCTTTTAAAACATCGATTCTACAGGGTGTTCCAAAAATGTTGTACTGCTTGAAGTGAGTGAATCCTGAGGTTATTTCCAATAACTTTTTCCTTTACGAAAATGTTCTCCGTGGCTTCGTTACGGAGATATCAACGAAAAACAGTTGGGCCTACAAGAGGGCCCACAACGCGGCGCTGTGATTGGTCCGCGTTTTTCGTTGATATCTCCTGAACCAAGCGGCGGAGAAGATTTTCGCAAAGGGAAAAGTTGCTTGAAATGGTCTCAGGAATCACATCTGTCGAGTACAACATTTTTCGGGACAACCTGTACATCTTACCAAACTGTTTGCACTCGTATCGCAGCAATACGTACTCGCAATCATTTACTCCTCGCTATACTACCGATCTACGCGATTAGATGAACATACATAACGATTAATGCGCGAACCGTCGCGTCGGTTTCAATATTGATTCTCGGTGACTGGACGTACACCACCCTGGCCGGGTTGTCCTTGTTGCGAATACTTGAGCTCGCTCTGGAACACTTGATTGTAGGCGTTCTGCTGAGGTTGATACGCGTCCGCTTGATTTTTGTAGATGTTCGGCTGACCTTGGTACGCGTTCCCTTGGTCCTGATAGGCGCCAGGTTGGTTTTGGTACGAGCCAATTTGATTTTGATATGGATTGGCAGCCTGGGTGCCTTGGTATGGGGCGTTCGGTTGACCTTGATACTGTGGCTGACCCTGGTAGGCGTGTCCTTGATACTGAGGCTGAGCAGCAGGAAGAGCCGCTGGGACTGGCGCTGGTGTCGGACTCTGGACAGGCTGAGGCACGTACGGCTTCTCAGGGCGCGTCACACCGATCAGATTCGGCAAGATGGTGTAAGGAATCTGAGCCTGGTAGTTCAACAGATCCTTCACGTAGCCTGGCAGGTTGGTCGAGTACTGCAGTCTAGGTTCTGCCGGTGGTTGCTGAGGCTGTTGTTGTCGGTGATTATACTGCGCCTGTCTTCTCTGTCTGGATTTCGGCGCGTATCGTTCCGGAGGAGTGTTCGCCACTTCCTGGAGGTGAGCACGCACCGCGTCCAACTGCTCCTTCACTGCTGCATCCGTGTTGAACCTTTAATCATCGTTTCTTGTGTTGCAGATTCGATGCTGGCCTGATAGGAGCGATAGGGATTCAGAGTGTTCTAGCTAGACCGCGGACCTTTATGCATTTGTGGGTTCTAAAAATGTTTTAAAAATGCTGGAATATAAAATTCCATAGAATTCATCACGATTTTTACCTATTACAGAACTACGAACACCGCTACCACTCGAAATAAGATTTTACGTCAGGCATGCCCAACTCGTCGCTCCAAGAGCAGCTCGTGAGCTGGTGAGCGGCGAGACCCAGCTCGGACGTATGGAAGGGAAACCCACTAAGCATGCGAGTGCAGCACAAGTCACACGCACACTGTTACGGTTCTCCTCACCCTACGGCTCACGAGCCGAGTCGAGAGCTCCCGCTTCCAAATCGTCCAGTTGTGCATGCCTGTTTTACGTGGTTCCACTTTCTTGAACCCTTTGCACTCAGAGCTACTTTAACTCGAAAATTAAACATTAGCATATTTCCATACCCAAAAATGATGTGAACATTATTTTGAATAATTATACCGCAATTTTTAGCGATGACACTGAGTGCTAAGAGTTAAAATTTGCCTACAAACATTGAAAATTGCGTGAACATCCGCAGTCTAGTTCTAACTAAGGATCACCTGGGCACTCTAGTCGAGCAAGAAAACGTCCTTGCCAATCCCTGTCAAGGTCGTGGTTACCGGAGAGATGACTCCCTCCAAAGAGGACACAATTTCGCTCGACAGAGACACTGACGTATCGTGGTGGTATTGATAAGGGGCTAACGAAGCAAAACAGAATTCACCTAAATTGCTCGGGAATTCCGTTGATGTATGGCGTCTGCTGCTGGAATTTTAGTATCTGTCGAATCTCAGGAGGCAGATTAGTGGAGTACTGAAGATGCTGTTCGGGTGGTGGCTGCCGTTGCGCCCGTCGCTTCTGCCTGGACGGAACACGTGCCTTTCCACGGGAAGGAGGACGTCTTGATTCCGGAATGTACCGTGGCTGATCGTCGGCTTGATACTGAGCCTGAGGTTGTTGTTGTTGTTGCGCCGATATGATGTTGTCGTATCTAGAAATGTTCGTACGCGTAACCGTAAATAGGTATACATATTATTTTTCTAGGAAGATCAGCGCTTCTGTCTTCCGAGTATCAACATTGAGGTTTACCTGAACGGCTCGGGGATGATGTTCAAGTAAGGCAACATCTTCTGGAAGTGAAGAAGCTGTTTGATCTCGGCTGGTGCGCTCTCGTACGGCTGCACCGGTGGCAACACAGGCTCGTGCGATTGTGCCCGCTGCCGCGGCTGTGGCTGTGGTTGCGGTTGCGCGTGTTGTTGCGGGCGAGCTCGTGCTCGTTGCCGTTGAGGAGCCCGCGGTAAGCTGGCCTGCACTTCCTCCGTATACTGGGCTTCCGGTTGCGACTGTGGTCGCACTGCTCGATCGTACGATCTCCAGTTCACTCGGTAACCTTTTCGAGGAAATTATGATGTATTGGGTAGTGCTACTCCCTAGTATGAGCCAAGAACAGGAGTGGACAGAGCCCGAGAAGTAGGACGGTGAAGAGAAATACGGATAGTGGGGCTTTGGCGGCTCATATGAGGGAAAGGAAAGGACTAAAGGAGTTCTAGACCTGTGACTTTTTTTAGTGGGTATTGGGGGCACACCGCCCAACTGGGCCTACACCGCCCAACTAGGCCCACACCGCCCAACTGGGCCCGCCGAGTACCACACAACTCTCCTGTTTTGTTTGATTGTTTTACGTCGCTTCTTCAACTGCTCTGGTTATTAAGCGACGGGACCTACAGTTTAAGGTGGGTTCCGAACCACCATCTTGGGCCCCACAGTTTAATAAATGGCACATGGAATATTTCCAGAGGTGCCGGCACGGCGCACAGTGGTCTGGAGACCCTGTTTTCGTGGCCAAAATTCAATTTTTCAACTTTAATACATTGAAAAAATTTTTTTCCTGTAAAGTAACAACCCTTTAAAAAGCTCCCAAATCCAAAATATTATTCATTTTAGATAATTCTAT
This sequence comes from Lasioglossum baleicum, assembly GCF_051020765.1. Taxonomy (NCBI): domain Eukaryota; kingdom Metazoa; phylum Arthropoda; class Insecta; order Hymenoptera; family Halictidae; genus Lasioglossum; species Lasioglossum baleicum. The sequence goes on from NC_134938.1 coordinate 12,892,104, forward strand.
GATGAGATACCGCGTTCTAAAGACAAAGTCAGAAAATTCAAAGTAAAATAAGACGTTTTAGATTTCAATCATCGAATATCAGAAAATAGATTTTAATGATGGTTTTATATATGTTAGTAAGCGCATTTCAAATATTTAATCCATTTTTAAGCATTGTTCAGTCCATATACGAATAGCGTAAATTAATAGCATTTCAAACTTTGAAAAGAATTATACAAAAACGCTTTAGACCGCTAAGCATCGGATTTGTTTCATATGAAAGCTTGAACATTTACTAAGAAGATCATGTAAATTTTAATTGCAATCTCCCGCAATCTTGAACTATAAACGGATTTTAACTAATACGGGCCCGCGGTTATTCGACGCCTAGATAAGCAGTTCCATTTGAATCTTGCATAGCAGCTTGGAATTACAATGTATGTATATGTTTTCTCTGCGTTAGTCAGAGACCCCGAAAACTTCTCTCATTACTAGATTTCGTATAATTTCTATGAAGAATTCAATCTTAGCTACTTTTCCGCGATTTCTAGACAATAGTATGCATTGTGAGAATTGTTAACAAGATTTTTCAAATATTTCCGATAATCTGACAAAAAAATGTTTCCAACGAAAGTTAATCAGTATTTACTTTTCTACAAACTTCAATACAAAAAGTTAAAGAAAAATCTCTTTTTTTGATAAAAAATGAAGGTTACCTCAATGTTTTAAATGGTATGGACATGATATTTGGTCCCCTCAGGGTTTCAAATTCATTTACCAATCCTCTCCTTTTTCCACTCTCACCATCGCCTTTTCAGCGGGACCTACTGTTTATGGTGGGTTCCGAACCACCTTTTGCCAACAACACGTGAAAAACACCCCGGGTGGGTCACTTTCCGGTTTTTGACCAGACGGTCACCCATCCTAGTGCCGGTCACGTTCCACGTTGTTTAACTTCGGTGATCTAACGAGAACCGGTGCTTTCAACGGGACTACGGTTGTTGGCCCTCAATGTTTTAAATATTAACATATATTTTTTTACTTTATAATATTGTAACTGGTATCAAGACGAATCCAACGACCTATAATAATGTAACATTAAACCTTGAAATAATGCTACAATAGTTTTGGCCATAAAAAGCGAGCTACCGGACCACAGTGCGGCGGGATTCGAACCCGAGACCACGGAGTCCGCAGTCGCGCGCTCTACGCGCTCTGGAGTGTATGTAACCGTGTTTTTTCCGCACGTCTTTAAAAAACAAAAGAAAAGTTCTACCCCCTAATACACAGGTCGGCAAGAAGTGCTCTTTTCAGCTGATTTAGAACGGTGATTGCAGGACACGGGAGCCAGATAAAAATTGTACTCCTCTTTCAATTATCCTGTCAAGCTGAAACTAACACATTGATGTCCTTAAATATTTCTAGCATGTCCACTGCTTTATATTGTACGTGCCCATTTTTGTCATAAACGCATCAAATCCGCAGTCTAACTACGACCACCACAAGCAGCAAGATTCGCGGGAGAAGAGGGGTCTACGCCCTCGAAAATCAGCAAGAACGAGCACTTGTTGCCGACCTCTGACACAGAACAGAGATTCTATGGACATTTACCACTGGGATCGTCGTATTGCAGAGATTTCGCGGAATCGGACCCATCATAGGACCCCTGGATCTGACTATGTCCGTCCGAAGCTCCCTGAATGCTGAAGGCCGGAGTAGGAGGAGGTGCTGCATGGAGGTATCTGTTCGCGCCAGCATTAAAGGCGGCCTGAAGCTGGAAATTCGAGTGACCATCGCTGCCGTCGTGGACATTCGAGTGACCATCGCTGGCGCCTTGTACATTCGAGTGACCATCGGAGGCGCCCTGAATGCTGAAGCCCCCTGACGATGGGGCTGCAAAATGAGTACCGTGAAATAGCTTATCTGTCGAACTATCGACCGAGTAATTGCGGACTATATCCTCTCGTTACCTCTGTGTCCACTGTACTCGACTTTGCCACCGTCGTCCACCGATAAGCTCTCGGCAGCTCGGTTCCCATCGCTGGGTCCTTGTATTCGGAATTGTGCCACGCAGATGGGAAGCGCCACTAGCAATAGAAACTGTAAAAAAAGAATTATTTAGATAATTTGACCAGAAACTTGAGCATTCCTGTTCGGACACCATTGGTATGGTCCTCCGTAGAGTCCTGATCTAGCTCCTTGTGACTTCTGGATGTTCCCCAAAATGAAGAAAACCTCTCGGAGGACAGCGATTGCGGACGTAGAAGCAATAAAACAGAATACTTGAGCAAATGCCCGGGACCACAAGCAAAAGGGGGCCCCGAACACAAACCAAAAGATCCAAATACTACGTTTTTCTCGTCAAGTTATTTAGTTGGGGTTAGGGGCCCCGAAATTCTACTTTGCCCAAGGTCCCAACTAGTTGTAACGCGCTACTGGCTGTTCGCTATTCCTGAAGATGATGTGGCTTCTAATGGACAATACGTTGATGGGGACACCATTGATATCAACCAGGAATGGTATACTTCCACCCGCTGCAGCACAAGGTCGCATACTTTCCGGACAGACCACGTATACACGTAAAATATATCTATGTAGATCTCTAGTAGGACTCTCGATCAGGCGTTAGCATTGGGCGGAGCTATTGTGTAACCAAATAGTTACTGAAACGGTGTGCAAATATGAAATAACCCCTATCTCGAGCACTGGTAATACTGGATTTTGGTCATACCGTTACCCAACACGGTAAAACTCGATTCCCGTGCCAGCACAATTACGTACGCACATACCCTACGCTAGAATCCGATTTTGTGAAGGTATGTAGCCGTAGGGGAAAGTTGCGGCTTGAGTCTACGTATCGATTGAGTTCCTCGTATCGCGCGGTGGTAGTAGACGATTGAGAACCATGCTCGACTAGTTCACCATTATTTAAAACATTTGGAAGTCGCATGTCGGCGTGGCGCGGTCCTCGGAAGCCGGCTAACAGCTCGTTAGGTTCGACCAGTTCGACCGCGCGCGGTTAAAAATCCGATGGAAAAAGGGATGGCAGCGGGTTTCGCAACCAAGGAAACGCGAACACTTTTAATTGGGCCTGACGTTGATGGAATTCTACGTGGAGGGAGGGGCGCACCGCGACCGGCAAAAGCGGTTTCCGTAATCGGGAAAAGGTGACGCGAAGGTGCCTCCACCGTCGAGCAGGCCGGCGCATTCCAGCATCGCGGCAAGAAAAAGGAACGAGACCTATCTGGAAACCGGGACTAAGTTACCGCGGTGCAACGATCTAGCACACCGCGTCGCACGAATTACACGCTCGCTCACCGGTAGAAAGTGAAATATAAATTAGCCCGCGAGACACGCCTGCTTCGATTAGAGGGAGAAAGACATACCCACAGCGGGTACCTACAGCCTGTCTGGTAGAGGCAGCCTCACGAGAAAGAAATTCGGACACGGAGTATTAGCGCCTCGGAAATACGATTAAGAAATATAGAAGACTGCAATTTCTCTCCAACTCGCTTTGCATAGAATCGAAAGTGCCAGTCCAAGTTATTGAACCATCCGCGCTACCACTCTATCGAGGCTGCAGCTATCCTGGCGCGTCTATTCGTGTTCCCAATCTGAATTAGCTGAGACACGATAGGGTCTACGAGTTTTCTTTGTTCCTTTCGGCACAATGTTTAAATTCTCACAATGTGCTTATTTGGGTTCCTAATCAGAGCCAGCTCCCATCGCGCAATAAGATCGAACCAAAAGTGCCAGCCCAAGTTATTGAACCACCGTTGCTACCACTCTATCGAGGCTGCAGCTATCCTGGCGTGTTTATTCGTGTTCCCAATCTGAATTAACTGAGACTCAATAGGATCTACGAGTTCTCTTTGTCCCTTTCGGCACAATGTATAAATTCTACCGCGCTCATTCGAGTTCCTAATCAGAATTAGCTCCCATCGTACAATAAGATCAAAGAAAGTATCAGCCCTATCGAGACTGCAGCTATCCTGGCGTGTTTATTCGTGTTCCCAATCTTAATTAGCTGAGACACAATAGGATCTACGAGTTCTCTTTGTCCTTTTCGGCACAGTATGTAAATTCTACCGCGCTGATTCTGGTTCCTAATCAGAGTTAGCTCCCATCGCGCAATAAGCTCGAACCGAAAGTGCCAGTCCAAGTTAGCTGCAGTTCGATCCACATTAGCTGAGGCACAATAAGATCTATGAATTTTCTTTGTCCTTGCACAACCTTCCCACAATGTTTAAATCCTACCGTGCTCATTCGTGTTCCTAATCCAAGTTATCACTAACAAGGAGAAGGCACGGTCGTGGGGTCACAGATTTTCTTGAAACTTTACACACTGGTAGATTTCGTTCTCCTGTTTATGAAAATATAGCATTATAGGGTCAGATACTCAATAACTCTTGAGATATTTACAATTGAAATTTCACTACAGTTTCATATAGTTAAGTACAGTTTTGGTTGAGGATTTTGCGAATTGCCACAAACGGCGTGGTGGTAACATACTAGGTTGCCATTAGGAAGAGCCAGGGTCCGAATCCCTTGTCCTCTATTTCCTTTTTTTTCTTTTCAGTTTATCTATTAATAATATAATGCATGGTTTTCGTTATTCTTCTTTCCTTTTCAGGCACGGTTGACAAAGTTAATGTTTATTTACATATTATATTGCTTTTCAATAAAATTTTAATATTATGTTTCCTATAGATATTATGAGTGCATTTTTCATGTGTAACATCCAATCAATTAAAATAGATAAACTGAAAAAAAGGAAAACGAGGACAAGGGATTTGAACCCTAGCACTTCCTAGTAGTAACCTAATACGGTACCAATTGTAAATATTTCAATAGTTATTGAGTGTCGGATCCTATAATGCTATATTTTCATAAACAGAAGGACGAAATCTATCAGTATGTAAAGTTTCCAGAAAATCTGGGACCCGATGAGAACTCTCTTTGTCCTCTCAGCACAAGCCTCCCCAGAATGTGTTACACAATCGATCGGCGAACAAAAAGGTACAGAACAGTTCCACTCGATTATTCCGAGCACAATCGACTGTGACGTTGTGTTACATTGTCTTATCTTCGATCACAACGCATATCAATTAGCCCGAGCGTGAATAGAGTTATGCTCGTGTCGGAGCACATGTATACCGATTTCCGGAATTCGTTGCCTAAATTCTAGTGAAATAATTATTTACGGACTAATCGTAAGTTACGTAGCTCCGTTTACGTAACGCAACAATGTCACGATCAATTTACTTCCGTCGCACGTAACTCCGAGCACAGTGCCATTCAAAATCTAAGTTTTCTCTTGGGCGCATGCCTTTCCCTAATTAATTAATCCACGAAGCATCGCTAATTATCCGGTGCCGGTGAAATCCAAGAGCATACGTCACGTCTCCCGGCAATTAAGCGCACGCGATTCGTCCAGCTACCGTGATACGCTTTCGATAACCAAAACCGAGCGGTGAATCCGATACGTATCTGGGAAAATGTTCCACGAGACGAGAGATCGAACGAGAAGAAGCAGATCATGCATATTCGGTGTATCGAATGCGGAAAATTTACTTACGAGCAAATTCATGGCGAGAAAGCAGGCTGCTCTATGCGTTCAAGGGTGGAGCGTTTCTGAGGCGGCCGCGCCGTCACCGAAACAATTTTATAGCCGGCCACGTAAAAGGCGTAAAAGGCGCCGTTCGGCGACGGGGATGTGATGTGACTTCTCATGCCACCTCCACAGCCCTCCATTTTATCGGCTCGCCGGCACTGTGCCGCGGCACTGCTTCGCCAGAATCCGGCACACGGAATTTCTTCGGCTCCAGACAATTTTCGTTCTTCAAGGTCGGGGGTGTGCCAAATAAAATCCTGTCCCCTTTTGGCGAAGGGTCGTCCAGTTTCTTCCTAAAATTTTTATTTAAAAGACAGTTTTGTGCTTCATCGAATATGAATTAATTATGAAAAATTATTCCATTTTAATGGCTGCCATCACTGGCTTGGTGCTAGCCTATCCTGTCAACCTAATTTTTCAATACATTTTTGTGGATTGTTAGAGTAACAAAAAAAACTAAACATTTCTTCTACCCTAGAATGTTTTCATTCTATATAACTTTTTTATTGTATGTCCTATATGCCAGACTCCAGCACACGGAATTTCTTCGTCTCCAGACAATTTTCATTCTTCAAGGTCGGGGGTGTGCCAACTAAAATCCTGTCCCCCTCTGGCAGTGTCCACCAGTTTCTTTCTAAAATTTTTATTTAAAAAACAGTTTTGTGCTTAGAACAGTAATGAAAAATTTCCTACCGTTACACATTAAATAAATTTATTTAAAATCCGGGGCCCTATGGTATCCCGGGGCACCATGCGGCCGCTTACAAGGGAAGGACCCCAAGTGACCGACTTCGATTTTGATAACTTTTCGCGAGATCAGACTCAATAGCTTTAAAGATATAAACAATTAAAGTTTCATACCTTGTTTCATACGAATAGTATGAAACTTTAATCGTTTATATCTTTAAAACTATTGAGTAAGTACACCTCATATTTTGCATACATAATTAGGGACGCATATACCATCATCTCACAAAAAATTATCATAATCGAAGTCGGACACTTGGGGTCCTTCCCTTGTTAGTCCGTTTGCCGTTAGATCCGCGACTGTATGGCGAACTGTATAAGTGATATGTGGGTCAGAAATGACTCCGGCACAGGCCTCTTTTTAGGGTATTGGGCAAGAACATGAGTGGTGCCAGCTCGCATAATAAACTAGACGGGAGAAATGCGAAAAGCGGGGCCCCGTCTGGCCCTCCAGCGAGCCAGAAGTTGAGGGAGGAAAGGGTACAAGTCCTGGACGTGTAGTTTTTTTTAGTGGTTATTGGGAAAACCGAAGACCTGTTCCCCCGAGCAGAGTTGGGCAAAAATTTTATCCAGATAAAAATTTCGAATAAAGTGGGTTTTTTCCAAGTGCATTTTAAACCGACTTTATTCGAAATATTTATTTGTATAAAATTTTTGTCCAACTCTGCCTCTGAGTCCCACACTACCCCCCCCCCCGGAGGGGTGCGCAAACGTATTTTTTCCATACATCCTTAAATTAAAGAAAGGCCTTTTTTAGAGTGGGGGGGGATGCAGTAAGCACCCCTCCCCCTCCCGATGAAAAAAAGACCAAAAAATAAGTCCGAACCTCGATAAACAATTTGGTTCGACGGGCAATTTAAATTTTGCATGGAGATCCGCATTCTAGCGATAACAATGCAGACGGGAAAAAATGGTCGAAGAAAGATTTCCCCCTTTTAAATTGCACCTTCTTTCTTACGGGCCGGGCAGTTTCTACCGGCGCGGCGCGGCGCGCGGCGTGTCGGTACGATCGCTGTATCGAAAAAGCGACAGTACTTTTCCGAGAAATATATCATTCCGCGCCGGGGATATCGAACGAATACAGAATCCTTTTTATCCAAGCGAACAGCACGGTATTAGCGCATGGTTAAATACATGTCAGAAGGTAATTGGTACGGCACAAAGTATAACTCGATGCCAGCAGCCGTTTATCTACCTCGGTTTCTCCACTGTACGGAGCCGTGTACGATTGCATCCTCGGAAAATGTTGAAGGTATCCGCGAGGAATGCGATTCGGAGATACATACATAGGTTTCCCAAGAGAATACTATTCAAAGGTTACCGTGCGAGGGCCGCGCGCATCAGTTAATGCACCCATGCGCGTGGAACTCAAAAGAAAATAATAGAACTCGTGTGGATGACCGTAGAAAGCGTAGTTCGGACAGCGAACTACTTTCGAGAACAATAATAAAGGTTTGCAAAAATGAGGAACTTGAACTCCATGTCCCACTTTCGCGAATCGTTAGATTGTCAAATGACAAATAATGTGTTTTCTCTCGGTTACGTAACTTGTTGTTGCGGCAGGTATACAGGGTGTCCCGAAAATGTACTTCCTTGGAAAAGTTGATCGCTGGGATCATTTCAAGCAACTTTTCCCTTTGCGAAAATGTTCTCCGTGGCTCCGTTGCGAAGATATTCACGAAAATAGACGCACCAATCATAACGCGCCCATAGCAATGCCAACGCCGCGCTCTGATTGGTCCGTGCGTTTTCGTCAATAACTCTTCAAGGAAGCCACGCAGAACATTTTCGCAAAGGAAAAACTTGCTTCAAATGGCCTTGGGAATCGATTTCGAGGATGCACCACGTTTTTGGGACGCCCTGTATTATTAAATTACAGCATTTCCTAATCGTATCCAATTTATTTCTTTGCACAACGTCGTTTCTTTCGAACTATTTCATATAAAATGTTCAAGATCCAAAAAGAAAGCGCAGCGAACCCTTATGTAAGTTGGCAGGAAACAATTCATCTCGGAGAATACGCTTCTCTGTGCGATAGCGCAACCTCATTTACACGCAAACGTATATATTATATACTTGTATACGGGGAAAGAGAAGGACGAAGAGAGCGAAAGAGTTACGTTTCGCAATAGGCGGCACGATCTTCGGTTTTCTCGGCGAAGAGAGACAGCGAGCGCACGCCTAGGAATAAAGATTTTTATCTATCCACATACCACGGGTTTTCAATGGCAGTTCGGTGAACTCCGCGAAGTCTCGGTGAATTATTCGCGCGAACGAGCCACGAAGAAACGAAAGTTACATTGCGGCGCATAATCCCGATCGCCGAGAGTAACGCGAATCGATGCGGAATGCGTGAAGGCCGACAGACTAACGCGCACGTTCTTCCTTGTTCGGGGAAACGTCGCTTCCGCCAACGGGAGACCTTCGAAAATGTTCTATTTTTTCTTTTTAATCTATAACGTGAGAACTGACTTTTTGTTTAAATTTTTCCCGCCGAGAAATCGGACAGGTTACAAGCTAGAACGTTTCCTGTTTTAATTATCGCCGCCATTTTGCCAGCTGGTTCCGAATTTATACCGACCTGTAGACCTGGCCGTGTTCCCGACAAGCTATCATTAACTTTCCCAATGAATATTGCGACCGAGAAGAAATAAACGAACGCGCGATGCCACATCCACTTCCGTTCGAACGGAGCACGTGTCCTTATTAGAAAGGTGGAAGCCATCTTACTTTCTAACGAAGTTTAATAAGAAGAGCGTCTATTAAACGGCGCTGCCTGGCCAAGGGAAAAGTAATTCACTCGAAATGTTCCTCCTCGGGTTGCATTCGAAATGTATGCAGCTCGGAAGTCGCGTTCGACAGATCGATGACCATTTCGTAACCGCAACCGAGTTACTTTTACGCCGGAAGTTCCGTTCACGCCGCTTCCACTCGCTCCCCCGCCGCGCGAAAGGCTCGGACCACGGCCGTCCCAGTGCATGCCGGGACGCATGTCCGGATGCATTTATGATAAAAATGGCGACGCACAATTTAAAGCAACAGTGATATTAAACGAATCTAAGGACATCGGTGCATTCATTTCAGTTTAATAAGATAATTAAATGATGAAAAATTTTGTTATTTTTCACCTGTGTCCGCAGTCTAGTTATGTCACTGCGCATGTAGCTTGATCAGCTGATCGGACGCGGTGTTGCCACATCGCGAGCCCGTGGAAATGGAAAATGCACCTCGCTGCACGGCACGTTTCAGTCATTTATTTGACGATATTTCACATAGAATATTTATTAACAGTTCGATGTCTCGTGTGAACAAATATAATAATAGCCAAAGGTGGTGCACGATACACGCTCTACCGGTATAACATTAGGGTACCTAGAGTTTTTCCTTGGACATCCACGGTCAGAATATACAATAATACTTAGGTATACACAATTTCAATGCAACAATTACTGTTAAATGCAACAATATTTAGTAACGACTGCGGATTTTTATGCAAAATAAAAACTGTCTGCGCCATTCGCAAGAGACTGGAGCCAGATAGACGTTTAGTTCTTACTTTAATCATTTGAACAAGTTGAAAAGATTAGATCGGCATCGTTAGATTTTTTTCGCTGTTTTAAATGGCACCTACTAGTTTGTCCCATAAATGCATCAAATCCGCAGTCTAGTAGTGTAACTATAACGTCAACCGAAAGGTATAACAATATGCCCATTTAAAGCTGCAGGGTTGGTCAGAGAGAGAGAGAGAGAGAGCTTAAGCTAACAATACGATCTTTGAAGCGAGCGAGTCACTTTTCATCAATTTCTCAATTGACTTGAAACTCTGGAAATAAGGACGAACTACCGCCGCTATCCTGTGTATAAAAATCTACGGAGTGTCTCAAAAATGTACTTCCTTGAATCGGGTGATCCCCAAGGTCGTTCGAAGCAGCTTTGACCTTTGCGAGAATGCTCTCCGCCGCTTTGTCACCGAGTTATCAACGAAAATACACGGCCGGAATTCTGTTTGGTCTGTGTGTTACTTTCAGCGAGGAATCGGCCCTTCAAGTACACCATTTTTGGGACAGCCTGTATAACAATCGCCTACTGGTTACCTATGCTACAAATGTGCCGAGCAATGTTGCACTAGGGCAGGCGTGGGCATGTTTGTCTCAATCGAGATAAGACCGTCCCCACCGTAGCGCCCACTGTCCCCACCAGCATGCGTCGTTACTGTGAAGGAAGGACGCGCTTTGTCCATCGCAAGCAGTGCGCAGGCATCGGAGCCGCGAGGAGCGCCACCGACAGGAAGCTTGGAGGGGTAAGCAGGCGTTTGAGGGGCTCCACCCCAGTGATGCCAGGTGAGGGGAATCACGGTGAGATGATGTACCCCCTCTCTGATGACCAGACCAGCTGGCGCCCTGGTCTACGGTCTCAGTGGGGGGCGCTGGAGTGTGCGCATGGTGCTGGAATGGGATAGTGGAAGGGGAAAAGGAGGAGAGTATTTGGCACCAGTGTTGGTGCTAATCACTGCTCCACCCGTGTCCGCGCCTGCACTAGGGTCTGTCGGTTGCTAGCAACTAGGTTTAAAAGCCGCAGTTGAATACTAGATAGAAAAAAGATCCGCTTCCACATTGACAGTACACAGTCCCTGTTCCTCAATGCCTCTGCTCCTCTTGAACAGGCTTGGCTGTCTCGAATTCGGGTTCCTGTTCGTATCGGTCGTCGTTCATGTAATAGACTTTGCTGCGATAATGATAGGACCCACTGGCGTCGGGCGGAAGTGGTTTGGGGATGAAGAGGGTCTTCGGTTTGTAGGTGATGCTGTTGGCGATCACGTCGTACGGTAGCTGGGCCTGGAATTGCAGGAGTTGCCTGATCTCGGGGGGCATGTTCTTGTCGAAGACGAGGCTTGGCGGCGACGGAGTGGGGATCTTCTCGATCGGGACTTGGAGGTATTGAACCTGCGGCGATTGCTGCTGTTCCTGTTGCTTGTAATCGTCTTTGTAGACGATCCTACCCTGGAGTCCTCTGTCCGAGTACTCTCGTCTGGTCTTCAGTTGTTCCGGTTGCTCGTAGCTCTCCGAGGTTTGTTCGTAGTGGGACAATTCGGCGTTGGCCGGTTGCTGGTCGTGCTGCTGGGGTACAGGGAAGTTGGTGGTGTAGATGAACGCTGATGGGTCCGCGTAAGGACGTTGAGGCTTGAAGTTCTCCAGCAGCAATTGCTTCACGTAGGCTGGCCCCTCGGATAGCGGCCTGTACTGCTGCCCCTGCGGCGCTTCTATCGGAGCCTGAGCTTGCGAGTAAGCTTTTTGCTGGATCTGATTCTGCTCCGATTGCGCTTCCGTTTGGGTTTGAGCTTGCTGGTACGTTTTGTACTGTATCTGATCGGGTTGAGCGTCTACTCGCGACTGGGGCGGCGCGTACGCTTTGTAGTGGACCTGGATAGGGGCTGGTTGTGCGTCCACTGGATGACGCGGCGCCTGGGGTTGCGCGTACGCCTTATATTGGACTTGAATAGGAGCTGGTTGGGCATCCACCGGAGCCTGTGGTTGCGGATACGGTCTGTACTCCACCTGGACAGGTTGTTCTTGATGTGCTTGAGGTTGGGCTTGAGCCTGCGAGTATCCTCTGTACTGGGCTGGACCTGCCTGAGTCAACTGATTCTGCGAATACCCTTTGTACCGACTCGGGTCCACCTGCGTCGCCTGTACTTGCTGATATGCTACTTTATACTGAGACGGGTCCAGGTCGTGTTGCAGCTGGACCAGTTGCGATTGGTGAGGAGCTCTCTGCACCGATTGCTGCGGATGAACGTACTCCGTCTGACCGCGCTGTCTGCGTTGCGAGCTCTCCAGGTGAGCGCGCCATTGGTTCTGCGGGGCGAATAGCTTCCAATCCACCTTCGAACCTGAAAGGATATTCGAAGAGTCACTTACTGGCTGGATGAGAACGATAAATATGATACCGGAAAGTGTCCGGGACTTACCGTTCGGGTCATTGTATTTGATCTGCGCCTGAGATGTCCGCGCGGGTCTGCGCGGCTGCTCTTGTTGAGCGAGCGTCGTCGAAATCAGAGCGATAAAGAGGATCTGCGGATAGATAGATTCGATCGTGAATAAATTATACGGCCTGGGAACCCCCTCGTCAATGAATGCAACGATGCTGTGTAATGGTAATGGGATACGTTCGAAAGCGAAGTCTTGCTAGACCGTAGACCGTGGACGGAGCAGTCTTTCTTTCTCCCCGGACCAATACCCTGGAAACCGAACCGGAGGACGTCGCACGCGGAAGCGAATTCGCGTACGATCGTATCGTTCGATAAAACATTTGACTGGCGTGCCGGTGTTTCCGCCTTGGTACCGTTACTCCGTACTTTGTTTGTATGTACAAAGGAGTTACGTTTACAAATAACAACCCGGTCTCTAATAGCCTCTAACGTTTCACTTCCTTCTACGGAACCGATATTATCATAAAATTAAACCCGTCCATACTCGAAAACCATAAAATAGAGCAAATCGCTTCTTAAGTAACGCTTCACAGTGGGAAACGCTGAACGAACAATGGAAACGGTCTCATAACCGCTCTGGATGTTGGGAATTCTTCCAGAAGGAATCGGATACTCTCGACGCCCGCAAATTAGAAATGGATCGTTCGTTTTAGTCGGAACAATGTAAATCGCGACTCAGCTTATCTCGCGTAACTCGGGTCTCACGGCTGCGTGTGAAACCCGAGATGCGATTAACCGAGCGATCGATCAGTGTTACGCGTTAAGCCTTTGACGTATTGAGATCTTCCGGTAGGAGGTGTCGTTTTAACCAGGGACCATAACTGTTATAACCGAAAAGAGAAAAGTTAGAGAATAATAAGTATTTCATCGACTAAAATCGTATTGGTTACCGAAAATGTTTTGTCTTATTGGTAAATGTTATCGTTGAGAGACATTCACTTGGATAACTTATAACTAGACTGCGGATCTTTATGCAAAAGAGAAAATTTTATAAAAAAAATTGAACCGACTTCGAACACACGCATTAAAAGGTATGAAATAATTTCCATTTAATTTATGTGAATACACACGAACTTAAATACAATACAATCTTTTCGGAGGCGACGCAAAAATTAAAAATTTCCCAAATGACAGATGTTGCTGATTATGATTTTATTGGAATATGACGGACTTGGAAATCAGTAGATGGGAAGAGAAGATACATTAATATGCGAAAGCATATAGAAGAATTGAAGGATTTTCGTAATTTCCAGTGTCGAAAATTTCCAATTTTGCGAAAAGATTGTATTGTATTTAAGTTCGTGCGTGTATTCACATAAATTAAATGGAAATTATTTCATACTTTTTAGTGCGTTTTTTCGAAGTCCGTTTAATTTTTTTTATAACATTTTTTTTATTTCACACTTTTTGGTGGAACGAGCAGAATTTGTAGAACATCGTAGGATGGCTTTTCGGTCTTATTGGTTATTTGCAATAAAAACCGCAAAGAATGGAAAAATGCAAAATTTGTTTTCACGGGACCACCCCGGGGACATACTCTACAAGATGCAAAAGGTTTCGTTCCGATTGGTCCATCCATCTCGCCGTAATCGGTGAACAATAGTGAACATACATGGAAAAAAAGCGAAAAAAAGGGGCACATACGGATCGAATTGAGTAACCTCCTCCTTTTTCGAAGTCGGTTAATAAAAAATGTTTGCATTGATTGCAAGACACAGGAGCCAAATAACAAATACATTCTTCTTTTAAATATCTTATTAAGGTGAAACTAATACACTGGTGACCTTAAATCTTTTTAATACCTCCACTATTTTAAATTGTACGTAGCCATTTTTGTCATAAATGCATACAATCAGCAGTCTACTTCTAACAGTTATCAATGACAGAAATTTATTTTGATCGTTCATAACAGTTATCGATGAGAGAAGTATATCTCGGTCGCTCATAACAGTTATTCATGAAGGAAACTCTTGTAATAGTTATTATTAAATAGTACAACTTTCAAATGGTAGACAATCAATTATTTCATGAATTTTTTATTCGTAAAATTTATTGCTACAATCAAAATTTAATGTGACAAACAAACAGATTTTGTGTTGTACTTATGGTCTGTTGATTCGTCTTGTTTTACGAAACCTTCTCAATGAATTTCACGGACTTTTGCTTCATCCGGAAAAAAGTAAACAACTCAATAATGAAATAAGCAACCAAAATGAATTTTCTCATTAATAATTGTAATGAACAAGTGAAAAGAAATTCGATCATCGATAACTGTTATGAGCGATCGAAATAAATTTCTCTCATTGATAACTGTTATGAGCGATCGAAATGAACTTCTCTCATCGATGGCTGCTTTGAGCAATCGAAACAGTTTTTCTTCATCGATAACAGTTATTCAGGAAAATCCAATTTTTTGAACACTAATAATTGTTATTCGTAACCAAAGAGTATGAAAATTAATATTTTAAAAATTTTTAAATCTTTTCTTCATATTTTGTGTACATTATCTTAAATTTCAATAATAATAATCAACTTTTTATTAATGATTTTTAACGTAGAAAATGTTAGAGTAACTGTTATTTTTGGTCCTCGGTTTTAACACTACACCTACTTACCGTGCACTAAAAGCAATTAAAATGTTCTAACTTATAAAAATGACGTGGTTCTATTTATTTAGATTTTGTGTGCAATTTTTATCCCAATGTGTGGTTGGATAAACAAAATTTGTCGAATCAATTTTCATGTGAACAACTTCGTAATTTTAAAAATTCTAGAAGGAAAAATATTAGTTTTAAATTTCGCGCCATTTTTCGTGCTGCTTAATGTAATCACTCCTCGATACGTGGTTAGTGACATTGTAAAAGATTGTCGATTGCAAAGAAATTATACGTAGTAAAAGATTGTTGATGGTAAAAAAATTGTAAAAAATTGTCGATTGTAAAGAAATTGTACGTAGTAAAAAATTGTTGATGGTAAAAAATTTGTAAAAAATTGTCGATGGTAACGAAATTGTACGCAGTAAATAATTCTTGATGGTAAAAAATTGTCAATTGTAACGAAATTGTACGCAGTAAAAAATTGTTGATGGTAAAAAAATTGTAAAAAAAACAGCGTGTTTTTATTGAATTACGGTCCGAATTACCGTTTGCTATTGTTAAACGTAATATTTCGAACAAAATCACTAGACTTACAAATCCGAGCAAGACTAATAATAAAACGAATAATTCCTGTCTCAATAAAATCAATTTTAAATCTAATCTCTGCTCTGAAGTCCGCGGCAATTAAAAGCAAAGGCAGCGTAGTGAAGTTAATCCTGACCGCACTCAACAACTCAACACTTGAACCGGGGAAGTCCCGATTTCAGTCGTCTAACGAAACACGGATTCACTCGTTTATCTAAACGACGCGTCACTCGCGAGATTTTGTTAATCGGAAATTAACCGATTCGGGAATACAATAATAATAAATATTTTGTAGAGCGTCCGGGATGGCGAAATCCGTCGCGTCGAGACGTTTGGAAGTTCGAGGATCGAATGCACTCACACGAAGCCGCATGGCTGCCGGAGACGAGAAGAGTAGTTGAGGCGATGAACGTGGATGCTCTATTCGCGGGTCTGTGCGTGGAAATCAGCCGACGGAGCTGCGCTGGCTCTTCTATATAGTCGGAGTTGCCCCCGTGTAATTGGCTAGCCAAGCAGACGGCCGGTGGCTACCTACTTTTAAAGTAATTCTGCCTCCGGTAATGACAGAACACCGAACCCGCCGAGCACACCGAACCGAAGGGGCCCGCGGGATATTATCGCAGTCGATTGCAAGAAAACATCGCTGGCGCAACACGTTGCAAACCCGATCTAGGAAGCCAGGACATCTAGGCTAGGTACCCTGTCCAACGTGATGAGGCACTAAAGTATCCATGCCGTCCTTCTTTGCCTACCTAAGAGGGGACGGAAGTGTCCGACTTCGATTTTGATAATTTTTTGTGAGACGTTGGTATATGGATCCCTTATCATGTATGCAAAATATTAGCTGTAGTTACTCAATAGTTTTTAAGATATGTACGATTAAAGTTTCATAATATTCGTATCAAACAAGGTATGAAGCTTTAATTGTTCATATCTTGGAAACTATTGAGTAACTACACCTAATATTTTGCATACATAATTAGGGATCCATATACCATCATCGCACAAAAAATTATCAAAATCGAAGTCGGACACTTGGGGTCCTTCCCTTGTAAGAGGGGTAACATCAACGCTGTCGCGCTGCTCGTCTCGGAGAACAAAGTATACAGTGTCTGTCCGGAAAGTAATGCGACCACATTTTTAAAAAGAAGTCTATTGAACATATATAAGTACAAGCCTTTAAAATTCTTCAAAGTAGGACCCTATATTTTGTGCGATTTTTACTATAATATACAGAGTTTCCCAAAATTTTTGTTACATGGGATATCTCTTTATCCATCGTATTCAGAAAAAAATACTTCCAATGAAAGGTGTATGGTTTTCAAAGCTCTATAGAAAGGTGCTTTTTCAAATATTTTATTTGACGTGTTGAAGGTCATTTTAAGGTCAAGTTCACTTTTTCAAATGGAAACATAATTTTTTCATTATGCCAATTTATTCTGCGAGAAAAAACAAGTGAGTTTTATTCGAAACGTTGTTTAATTCGACAACAGATTTTTAAGTTATGGCGGCTTTTAAGACGGCGGATTTCTGCGTAGTCTTTCGAAGAAATTTGTTGCAATTATTTTTAAACAAAAGGGATTCTTAAGGACTCCAAAGTTTTAATTCCTCCTTGTGAAGATGTAGATAAACGTCTTCTTCAAAAGAATTATATAAAAAACAAGGTCATCACAATTTAAGAAAAGAATATTAAAAAAAATTGTTTTGCATTTTATTCGAGAAAGTATTGAGGCACTTTACTCGAAAATGACTTACTTTAAGACACGCTGTACGACGTCACGAGTTTCGAGTCCATTGTTTGTTAACATTCGCACGATCAGACGCTTTGTACATTTTATTCTAGTCGTCTTTCCAACGCTTCCTCTCCCAGCAGCCGGAAACAGAAAACAGAAGATGGCCACTTGGCTATTTAACGACCACTCGAACATGCTCTGTTTCACAGTTTCACGCGTTGGAAGTTCGAATGGTACTTTAAACGGTGGGTGTGTAGCGCCGCGTGTCGCGAAATTCAGAGAATGTGCATTTCTGCATTAGCGCGAGTTTAGAAATCGAAACGTTCGAATTTGTTGGTACAGTGAAATTTCGATTCTAATTCGACGTTCCAGGCGATGAAAGTAAAAGTTGACCACTGGAGAAATGAAGTATCGTGATCCATGCGGGGCAGGAGAAATCTGTCGAGGGATGAGATCGGCAACAGTTTGGATCGCCTGCAAACGATAAGAAATTAGAAAAGTATATAGCGTACGTGCCAACTGATTGTCAGTTCGGATGAATTATTTATAACGTGTGTAAAAGCGGGAATATTTGAATTCCAGTTGCCGCGAAGTGGAGGCACGATGAATGAAACTGAAGTAACCCGTTGCATACCGCACTTCCATTAGCACGAAATTCAGCCAACCCGGTTACTCGGTCGGTTCTTTATAAGTCAAAGAAATCTGGAAGCCAATGAAACCTGTTCCGTGCATCAAATAGTTCGACCGCGTGTTCTATTATAACATAACACGAGTGAAACTGTGTCCCTCTTTCCACCAGAAGTTACTCTGACATCTAGAAATAGTGTACGGACTGTGCACGAATCGAAAATGAAAAATCCATTATTATTAAACGTACCACGAGGGTTCAAATGACATATTTTAGATTTTTTATTTGACAATTATTGAAATTGTAAAGATGTTTTCATCAAAATTCCTTCAGCATCCGGAAATGGGAGGTTCCTCAGATCATTTGAAGCAACATTTTCCTTTGCAAAAATGGCGTCCGCGGCTTCGTTAAGGAGTTATTAGCGAAAAACACGGACCAATCAGAGCGCGACCTAGACGCGTGTTGGTACAGTCGTGTTTTTCGTTAATAACTCCTTAACGAAGCCGCGGACGCCATTTTTGCAAAGGAATATGTTGTTTCAGATGATCTCAGGAACCTCCCATCCCATTTCCGGATGTTGAAGGAATTTTGAGACACCCTATATGTACATATATTTTTTGACTCCAGTGTCCCATCCCAGGATGTTACACGGGGTATCTCTTTATCCATCGTATTTATAAAAAAATACGTCCAATGAAATTTGCATGGTTTTCAAAACTCTATAGAAAGGTGCTTTTCTTTAATATTTTATTTGATGTTTTGAAGGTCATTTTAAGGTCAAGTTCACTTTCTTAAATGGAAACATACTTTTTTTATTACACTAACTTATTCCATGAGAAAAAATAAGTAAGTTTTATTGGAAACGTTTTTTAATTCGACGACAGCTTTTTAAGTTATTCAATGATAAAGACACCAGAAGAAGTCCTGGTTTGACGCCATTAGAGTATGCACATCTTCGTGTAATAAAATCGTGTAATAAAAAAATTATGTTTCCATTTAAAAAAGTGAACTCGACCTTCAAATGTCACCTTCAACACGTCAAATAAAATATTTGAAAAAGCACCTTTCTATAGAGCTTTGAAAACCATACAAATTTCATTCGAAGTATTTTTTTCTAAATACGATGACTAAAAAGATATCCCGTGTAACAGAAATTTTGTGACACTGTATACATTTTAGTAAAAATCGCACAAAATATAAATAAATTTAATCTTATTATTTTTATAATACTATTTCATATATGATACAGTTCCTGAATTCTCAACTGGGCAGAGTTGGGCAAAAATTTTATGTAAATAAAAATGTCGAATAATGTGGGTTTAAAACCCAGTTGGAAAAATCCACTTTATTCGAAATTTTTATTTAAATATAATTTTTGCCCAACTCTGCAACTGGGTAAAAACGCAGTCGAACTGATCATAATTTATAGAATATACAGACTGTCCTAAAAGTGTTGCACTACCTTGAAAGGTAATTTTTCTTTGTTAAGTTTCGATTAAATTTCGATTAAATTGGTATTGTGAAAAATTGAATATTGTAATAGTGCAGTCTATGTATACTCAGATTCCCGGAATTCGTTGCCGAAACGAGATAAGAGCGAAATAACATCATGTCGAAGCTACAGAGTATCGCAGAAGGGTGCAGTAATCGTTCTAAACGAAGTATGAAAACCTCATAAACCAGTCTTTTTATCGCCTAAAAAATCACAGCAATTTTCGAAATTACCGAATTCTTGTTACCCTCATTACGACACACGCTTCGCCGGAGAAAAATTCACAAGCAGGAAGTTTTACAAGCATACAGCAGAAGAAAGTGGGTACATAATTTTTACTTTATGCATCCGCTTCTGTTTAAGTCGCTAATTAATTTACATGTCCATATATACAAATAAACAAATAATGTAGTAGTTTATGCGACATAAATCTATAAATAAACAAAAACTTGTTGACTGTTTTTGTTTTTACGTAATTTTGCAAGAACATTTCACATCAATTTCAACTGATTCCTGTACGAATAAATTTTTATCCAGATAAATTTGTATTATTTAATGAATTAATAATAAATTTTTGTTATATAAATTATATAAAATTATATATAAATTAATACATTATACAATATATTAATTATATATAATAAAATAAATTATATGATAATATATTATATATAAATTATATAAGTTCTATAAATTTTTATAATATAAATTTTTATTGTTGGTGTCGAATAAAATATTTTATTCGGATAAACTTTTACCTAAATAAATTTTTACTCGATTGGATATTTATTCGGATGAATCTTTCTGTACATAAATTTTTATTCGACAGTGTCGAACAGAATGTGATCCGTTTCCTGAAGGAAAAGATACGAATAAATATTTCCACTCTGTACAGAATTAATTGGCAACGCGAGTCGTGTAGCACCGTCTAAGCCCGTGTAGACTGAACGAACAAAAACGCTGAGACTTCGGCAAGAAAAGTTCCACGATGATATTCGAAAGGCACGACGAGAGAAAAAAAGGATACGTTCTGCGGAAACAGACGGAGAAAGTACATCGCGAGGAAGACTGTATGTTTCCTCGGAACAGTTGAAAAAATTGGAACGTGTGGCTCGGCTGAGGCACGGTTGAAATCGGATCGACGATCTTGAACCAGGAGCCATTATCGATCGGTGTTCGTTACGATTTATCTCTCCTAAGACTACCTATCAAAACAGCAATTTTTCTCTGCATGTAATTCAATACAATTACTTCCTCGCAATTAAATGCCACGCCGCCATTCTATCTGTACCGGAAGCGCGATTTTTAATCGACCTAGGAATCCGATATGTTAAACGACTGATTAAAAAACAGCGAAACAAAATCTCGCTGAAAGGTGCATTCGATGGTATTGAGAAGTAAAAGTAACAAGCTGAGTCATGTTATATGAGAAAATGAGAACAGAAGATAGGCAGGTAACGGCTTGCCGGTGAGAGGAATGTTAATCATAATCGTTACAAAAATGAACAACTATCGCGCTATCTACTTACAGCGAAATGAAAGAAACTATTCAAGATCAAATGAGAATACTCGTGTAGTCGTATTTCCTTCTCTTTTATTAATTATACACAGATAGCACAAAGACGTCTTACAGACGTTTTTAAGACGTCTGTTTAGCGTCTAAAAGACGTTCAGGAGACGTTCGTAGGACATTCGGGAAATCATTAAGACGTCGCTAAGAAAGTCCATAAATGTTTATTACAATAAAAGAAGGAAAGAGTAAAAATAGATTTCGACAAGAACGAGTTTATAGTTAAACGAAGAAGAACGCATGTGGAATTGACATAAAAAATGTAATGAAAATAACAATTGCAATCAAAATCACAATAAAAATAATAACAATTAATATATCACAATAAGAATTGAAATTGAAATTGAACAGTGAAATTGAAAAGTGAAATTTAAAAGTGAAATTGAAAAGTGCAATTGAAATTGAAATTGAAAAGTGAAATTGAAATTGAAAAGTGAAATTGAAGTTGAAAAGTGAAATTGTGAAATTCAAACTGAAAAGTAAAATTGGAATTGAAATTGAAATTGGAATTGGAATTGAAATTTAAATTAAATTGAAGTTGACATTGAAAAGTGAAAGTGAAAGTGAAATTGAAATTGAAAAGTGAAAGTGGAATTGAAATTAAAATTGAAAAGTGAAATTGAAATTGAAATTGAAAATGAAATTGAAATTGTAATTTCAATTGAAATTGAAATTGAAATTGAAAATGAAATTGAAATTGAAATTGAAATTGAAAATGAAATTGAAATTGAAATTGCAATTTTTTTAAATCGATGTCGTGATGACGTCATGTGCTATCTGGGTACAAGGTGTCCCAAAAATGTTGTACCTCCTTCAAACAGGTGATTCCCGAGTTCATTTGAAGTAACTTGTTCCTTTGCGAAATTTTTCTCCGCGGCTTCGTTGAGCAGTAATAATCAACGCAAAACGTACCAATCAAATTACGGCTACAACGTCTCGCGCTGAGCCGGGCGTTGGCATTGGCCGAGCCGAAATCCGTCCGCGCTCTAATTGGTCCACGTTTTTCGTTAATATCTCCGTAACGAAGCCGCGTAGAACATTTTTGCAAAAGGAAAAGTTACTTGAAATGACGTCAGGAACCTGTTGTAATATTCCTATATGTTCACATTCCAAAAACAATAAAATATCGAAGTTCTGTTGCAACAATTGCCGATAGGAATCATAAAACAGTAAATATACGCGATAGTATTGTAATAAACGCGTTCTATCTTTCCAGGAAAAACGCTCGCGAAGCATATGTCGAACTCGAACGAGCAATAATAGGATAATTACAATTAACGGCGTGACGTCGAGTCGGCGATGTCGAAATTTCTTCTTGCCAGTACCAACTCGAAACTGCAAGAAATATTTTCCCGGTTCTCGGTAATGGTGGGTTACTATCCGAGTTAATTACACCTCTGCTACGTGAAATCTTGAAAATACGTTTGTCCAATTTGATATAGATCATCATTAACGAACTCTATTACTCTATTAAAAGATTTGTTGAAGGGATGCTGACGTTAACACGTGAACCACTTCCCCCTGTTCTCCAATTACTTAAATTCATGGCTGTCGCAATATCCTGGTTTCCACAAGTATAATATTATCGCATTCCCGTGTACACGTCGTGGTAATAATCGCATAATTTATAAACGAACGACCCGATGAGATCATTGGAGAAAGAATACAACGAGATTTACAATTGCGGATAATGCCTGGGAAAGTCTACGGTTTTATAAGAGAATCATAATTACTTGGCGTCTCACTTGTAAAACTATACCACCAGTTACATAAATATTTCAGTTTTATCGTTGGAGTGATGTAACATTCTCCATTTCCTTTTTCAAATGAGAATCAGTTATTTTCCTTAGCCGATCATTATGCAGCCACAAAAAGGAAGAATTGATCTACCTTGACCCAGCCTTGAGTGGTCCAAGTTTGTTTTGAATGTAATTATTGGACCGTTTATTTTGAAAGTGTTGTAATCCATTTTTTTTAAATGAGATATCACATAATTTGTGATTAATTTAGTGTAAACTTTTTATTTGTAAGTAGCTAATATTTAATATCTTAGAAAATGCCAATGCTTTGTTCAATTTGAAATTGACCAATAAAAGAAATTTACAGCCCGTAAATATATATTATTTTCGTTAAATTCGCCTGAAAGAAATTTATATAATTAAATTACATATTGATAAATTAGTAGAAACATTTCCAGACTTGACATAATTTACATTTTTGAATCGACTAATATGCTAACCTTCCCAGATAGCACAAAGATGTCTGCAGTTGGACATCCAAAAAAAGTTATTTTTTCTGTATCTTTGAAAACAACAAAGATATATTTGAGGTGACAACGTTAGGTGACTCACCCTGTACAGTACATACGCATCTACATGTTTGGTAAATAATAATATGTATATAATATATGGCAATGTACAAACAGATGTACCGAGATCGCAAAATGAAAATGTTTGAAAAATAGAAATAAACAATTGTTCCATTACCGCGTTTATTCAAATACGGGAAGTGTTGTTAGAACTGTAGACAGTATTTAAATAGGAAGGTTCCGTTGGACGTTTCGTGGACGGTTACGCACTCATTTGCAAGTACTATACATAAACGTATAATCACTAGCGGCACGCACAGTGTTCTACTGAACCGAACAGAGCAGAGTAAAATACGAGAAAGACGAGCTGAACATCTGAAAGAAAAATGTTTGTCAGATGTGGTCAGATGTGGTGAAGAGAACATAAATAATACTCCCTCTGTCCCATAATAATGTGAGGTTATGTCTATTGTATGTGTGAGGTTGTAACGGTTGTATGAAGTTTGGCGCAAGAGGGCGCAGAGCGCGGAGACGGCGAGCTACGAGCGTTGGACGTGAGTGATTCTACAGTTATATTACAAATATTCTTAGTATTTTATCTGGACTTCTCTCTCTCTCTCTCTTATCCGACTCCCGTCTCTTTTATCCAACCCACAAATAATAGTAGCAGTGGATGAATTTAATTTGCAATAATGCTAATAATAGTAGCAAAAGCAAAAGAAAATGGATATGAAACGAAACATTTATTATCAAGAAACTAGATTACATTAAACAATAAATTAAAAATATTACTCCTAATGTGTTTATTTCGAGTGTCCAGATAATTTCGTTACTGCATTTTAAACTTGTAGCAAGGGTCCCTTGGCTGCGAATTTGCTTTCCCTATGTGCGTGAGCTTAAAATTATTGGAGCCATCGTTCTTCATTGCTTCCAGCATAACTTGTTTCATTTTTATCTTACTTTTACAATGGGTTGATATTCAATTGAAATACAACAATTGATTTCGATCAGCGGATGAAATTAGAAAAATAGTTTTAATTCGTAATAATTAGGTTAACCTAAAAATCGAAACATTGATTTTGATCGAAGGCTTCGCAATTTTGCGCTGCAACATAACCTACAGCTGCATTCGCTAATAACTCCCGTTTAAATATTCGCTTGCTACCATTATTATATGGGACAGAGGGAGTAGAATATAAATAATGTTTACCATTGCTAATCCTTCTAAACACAGAATGAACAAGCCGGCCAGATTGAACGCTACTAAACTCTGACATTTCATGAACGTGAATAGTACCACTTTCTGCATCTTTGTGGGTATACGGTACCATAACGAATTGTATCTGGTTCATTCAATAACGTCGGTGCATTATTTTCTTATAATAAACAATGTAATAAACATTTCATTTAATATGTTCACTGTTTTAAATTGCACTTGCTCATCTTTGTTATAGTTGCATGAAATCTAGTCTAGTTGTCAACGATTAAAAATCTGCCTGAAATGCGGCAACCCGATCGACAGAGGTGTATGTACAGTCGTTAAGACTTGATACACTTCTGTCGGTCGGGTTGCCGCATTTCAGGCGGATTTTAAATCGTCGATAACTGAAAGACCAAACCGAAATCGTAATTTTCTTATTCTTCATTTTCATTTTATATTGTTATGGAGCAAGCAACTTACATTTCCTCGAAAACCTTAGTGCTATTGTCGATCACAATCTGTCCGCTGTAATTATTACCAAATATGAATGCCGTGTACGCAAAAACGAATTGCAGAGAAAGAATCACTGCATCGATTTCTTGCGCCTCTGTAATACTTATATAAAGCTGCGGCATACGAAAAAACAGTCTGATTACATTTCGTTTTCGAGAGAATGATTAAAATTTGTCGCGATCGATTCTCGAGTTCTGTTTATTTCATTTTTATGATACTCACTCGGTATATATTTACACCGAACGATGAAACAACCACTAATATCATCACCACTGACGTCATCATCATGTCGTCCGCGTATTTTTTACTATACCTTCGTTCGAGAATTCATAATCATAATTATCATAATTTTCGTATACTAATAATATAATTAGACTGCGGATCTTTATGTAAAATAAAAAATGTTTACGTTGTTTACAAGATACAGGTGTCATATAACAAATTTTTTCATCTTTTAATTATCTTATTAAGCTGAAACTAATACACTGATGTCCTTAAATCTAATTAATATGACCACTGCTTTAAATTGTGCGTAGCCATTTTTATCATAAATGCATAAAATCCGCAGTCTACTAATAATATACTAACTCAATAGCTTTACGATGTAAATCCACAGCTGGTTGTATATCTATCCTTCTCACTGTAGCTGAAGTGGCAACTTTGTCGATTGCGTTTCGCAGTCGATAGCTAGGGGAAACAAACAGTATACAATTTCTAAGAATGGTTTATTGTTCATTTTTTAGTGTATCGTTTAAATAAATAGTCGAAGGACTACACTCAATATGGTATATGTATAAGGTGGAGTGGGGTAAGTCCGTCTACGGGGCAAGTCCGTTAATTGGTTATTTTTATTATAATATGAACGAAATTTCTCTAGCTTGTATTTATTAATGTTGTATAAGTCGGTATGAACTATTGTACATAGATGTCGGCCAAGAATAAAGGTGTTTTCCTCGCTTAAATAAACAATGACAAACAGTCACGTGCGAGGTATTTACACGTACAACTTTGAGGTTACCCTGATCGTGCAATAGTTCACAAGTTATTAATATATTCTGTGTTGTTATTTTAGGTAACAACAAATATTGATGTAGGTTTACATTTAATAAACCGTTTGTATTGTATTTTTTAAAACTTATTGAGAAAAACACTAAGATGATCTTGCCCCGTAAATATTACTACACGGGGCAAGTCCGTACTATCACGGTGGGGTAAGTCCGTACTATATGGGTAACTATAAAACTAAACAATATATTTAATGCAATAAAAAGCATTTTGTAGCAGGCTTGATAATAATTCTTTTCCTGCCCCGTAGCACTTGAAACAAGGTTCGAAAGCATTTTTAACTCTCAAAGACGGACTTGCCCCATTTTCTGGGCAAGTGCGTCCTAGTTGACACTTTGTACAATATCCTATCAAAATGATAATTTTCCAGCAAAATTAGAATCCTACATAATACTAATTGATCAGTAATAACTGTGGCAAGAGTTTGATACCAAGAACGTTAAGTTTTTACATACCAGACTGAAAATACATCAGTTTAAAGTCCAACTTTGCAAAAACTAGGGCGGACTTACCCCACTCCACCTTAACTAGACTGCGAATTCGTCAATAAAGATACTATTAAAAATAAATAGCAAGATATTGGAACCAAATAAATATCCGTTTCGTCGTGAATAAAAATTGAATTAAAAATAATTAGGTTGTAAAGAAAGAAATGCAGGATTTAAATCCATGTTTTTAAAGTGTTATAACTCACATAAAAAACAATTTTATTGTTAAATTAAGGTACATATTTATTGGTATAAAATTGCAATTAAAACAAAGGAACAAAAATCCTGAATTTCTTTCTTTACAACCTAACATCAAGATACTGGAAGCAAATAAATATTCGTAATTTGAATAAGTTGATGAACAATGCACGAAATCCGCAGTCTACACATGTGGCAATGAAGTTGTTAAACATTAGAGCTAGTCAGAGTCGTCAGTTGAGGGGAGGGAGCACGAATCGAGGGGGGGAAAGTTACCCTCTCTCTGCCTCCACCGTCTACGGTCACGTGGGAGTAGCGTCGTGGAAGGGGAAGGTAGAGTGGGGACACAAGTCTGAATCTGGGGACTCAGAAATAAAAATGACAAAGATCAAATAAATAATTACACCGTCGGGTGGTCAGTTTCGCGAAATGATTTTACCTAGTTACTTGTAACAATCCACTCAAATGACTACCCAAAACAGTGATGGTTCCTTCCGAGCAAACCATCGTTAACAATCCGTGCATCGTTGAAATAATGATATGCCAACAAGTAAGATTAGTCCGCATATTTTTCTCGTCGTAGAAATATCCCAGAAGATACAGGAATCGAATCTGAATATCCGATTCCAGGAATGTGGATATTCCTAATGTTCCGATGATACACAACGATCCTGTACACGTCAGACCTAAAGTTCGGTATGAAGTAGTTGAAAAAATTAAAAATGTCTCACGTGAATGAAATCGGTCTGTCCATGGAACTTCTAATGCAAAATACACACAAATTCAATACAAATCGGTAACTTATTGCATAATTTGTTAAGTTGGAGAATTCAATCGGTTTCCTACCAAGAGGCAATCATTCCATTTTTATACAAATGCGATCAACCTATATTTTTAGACTGTGTTGCAGAAAATGTTTTATTGTTTATCAAAACGTTTTATATTTCGTTCATTCATTTCAAGCTTCAGTGAAAGATTGAATTATATTTCAGGCGGGAGAAAATTGAAGGGGTGGTTCTGCACGACGATATAACACGAAAATAACATATAAAAAAATTGCGATTTGAGCTTCGTTTTTTAGTTACTAACATTTTAAAATCCGCCTGAAATGCAGAGGTTGGAAGCCGTACACCTCTGTTGATCGGGTTGCCGCATTTCAGGCGAATGTTAAACTGTCAATAATTAAAAAATAAAGCTGAAATCGAAATTTTCTGTTCTTTATTTAATTATTTATTGTCGTGGAGAACCACCTCGGAATTTTTCTCCCAGCTGTAGTCGAACACCCGATTGTTTTATTGATGCGAGAAATATTTCTATGAAGGAACTGACTATCGAATGTCTTTACCGATGTATAGCATCAGGATACGTTTCGCTAAAACTGAATCTTTTAACAACATCTCCGCTTCGACAGGATCTTTCAGCATATTGAAATCGTTTTGCATATTGTCAAGCACGTATTTCGTCTGAAGTCATACGAAAAGAATTAGATAATCATGGTTATTCAAAACATTCTCGGAAACTCACCGTTGAAAAGGTCAGGATGGTCGTCGAGTATCGTATAAAATATAATAACAATTGAGCACCGAAAGATATCATTCCGATCGTTTCGTTCAGCGACATTTTCACATTTTTTATCGTGATCACCTGAAAATTATTTCGTACACTTTAAACGAAACCATGCAGCATCTAATTCCTTGAAAATGGAAATTAATTCGACGGGTAGATGGAGAAGTACGTCCCGATAAGATCAAACTGATTCTGAATGAACACGTCCTATTGTGAGTTGAATCTCATCACCTGGACCACCATGCATCCCAATAAGAACAGAGTATAAGCGATTCTATGGATCCATGTCAAAATAGAATTATCGTAGGGCCACAGTCCAGAGAGACACATCACAGACTGATAGATTTTATAGTTCCCTTGGAATACTTCCATTTCAACCGATGCTAAACCACGTCTGCTCTAAGATTCTGGTGTATCATCTAACTACACCTCGGTGGCATATTTTATTCACGCTTGTCAGCCTTTCGAAATTGGCCATAATTTAAGGAAATACACAGCTCCGTTCCCGGAGTCGATCGATTTGATTAGTGAACCGAAGAAAATATCAGAAAAACATGAAACACTATGAATACCCAACCCACGCCATACCTCGAGCGTTTCTCTGTTCAGAAAAAATACTCGAAATTTTTCTACAAATTCGAATTTATTTTTTTGTTACGTTGCTCCAAGTTCAACAAATTACAATAGAAATATTCGTGTAACTCGGTAACTCGATTTATTGTTATCCCCTTTCCGACAACTAATTCTTCGTCGCAATTGTTCAATGCTCCGTTCGTCAAAATAAAATGATTCAACAATCATTTTGACAGCTAATACATTCATAACTCGCGACAGTGACAGCGACGATTTACGCATAAATTGGGATTGAAATTATTGATGTGTGATAAGTGCAGTATTGATTCAGTGAATCAAATATTTATCAGACAATATGACAAGCATATAATGACTTTAATACTGTGCAACACTGGATATTCTCATAGTTATGTTTCAGTCAGAAGTGGAGGGCCTGTGGCTACCAGAACCTCTATCACAAGAAAGTCTTGACAAGTTTCTGAGAAATTCAATCTCGAAGAGAAATCCAGTTTTCACCGTGCAGTTAAACAAATATGGATACGAAACTTGTTTCAAAATGAAATTCCTTCAACATCCGGAAATGGGAGGTTCCTGAGATCATTTGAAGCAACATTTTCCTTTGCAAAAATGGCGTCTGCGGCCGGGAGTCTTTTCCAACAGGCGACGCTCGCGCGTGAACACTCACACACCGCTAGACCACGTATACGTACGCGAGGATTGCATGGGTCCGGGATTCCACTTCTGATTTCTCGACAATGCAAAGACGGGGTTTTTTAGTAGTCAAAATCGCTAGATGAAAGATCAATCTAGGGCGCTGTTTGCCTTAAAAGTTTTTCTTTTACATTTCCGAGCAATGGTTTTGCAATATTCGGATGCATGTTGACCGTCGGAGAGGCTAGTACGCCGACGTGACTGCAACGTCATCTGACGGGCAATATGCGACGGGGAACATGCATCCAAATATTGCAAAACCATTGCTCGGAAACGTAAAAGAAGGACTTTTAAGGCAAACAGCGCCCTAGATTGATCTTTCATCTAGCGATTTTGACTACTAAAAAACCTCGTATTTGCATTATCGAGAAATCAGAAGTGGAATCCCGGACCCATGCAATCCTCGCGTACGTATACGTGGTCTAGCGGTGTGTGAGTGTACCTTAGTGATGTGTGAGTGTTCACGCAAAAAACACGGACCAATCAGAGCGCGACCTAGAAGCGTGTTGGCACGGTCGTGTTTTGCAAAGGAAAATGTTGCTTCAAATGATCTCAGGAACCTCCCATTTCCAGATGTCGGAGGAATTTTGAGACACCCTGTATACAACTAGACACGTGACACGATAACAATAATTTCTGCAATAAATATAATGTTGAAAAACATTCTTCTGTCTGCGGTTCTGAATCACCTAGCAGGTTGCAACTTGCAACATAAAAGGTATGTGTTTGAGGAAGTCACATTTTAAATTTTAAACCTTGTTAGTAAAAATGAAATATACGGAATATTCAGTTCTTCATATAACTCATTTCTCGATATTACAAAAATGGGGGTTTTCAGTAGTCAAAAACGCTAGATGAAGGATTGATCTAGGCCGCTATCGCCCTCAAAAGTCTTATTTTTTCGTTAAAATAATTTTAAAAAACTAAATATAGTAAATATAGTAAACATAGGACTTTTGACGGTGACCGCGACCTAGATTGATCTTTTATCTAACGCCTTTGACTAGTGAAAAATCCCATCTTTGTATTTTCGAGAAATGAGAACGCGCATCCCGCACCCTTACAATTCTGGAAACTAGTGGTCTCACATCTTCCCTCTCCACGACGCTGTTGCATCACGCTTGCCTCGGGCCGCGTTTCGGCTCTTCGCACGTGCGTCGCAATGTCCCGAGACGATTTCGGTATTGCCAAATACATAGAGCTATTGCGCGTGGCCATTTCACGTTTTTTCTACATTGGAAAAATGCATTCCCCGTACCCACGCGTAAGAATCCACCCATTCAGGAGGGGTCGAAACTTATCAGAGGGCGGGGCGGGCGAGGAAAGCAATAACGCGTTGGCTGGCTGGGCTGCAGCGGTAAACAACGCGTTATCGCATTGCTTGCCTCGCCCGTCCGATTCAGACCACGAATTTGCTCATATTTATTTAACGGTTCATTTTACAGGAGTTTTCTAAACGCAGTTCTTTTTACAAGACCTCAAAAATTGTTAAGACTTTAAAAAACAAATATATGGAAAATAATCCTGCAAAATAATCTTGGTCTAATATTGTGTGTTCAACTATGTTAACCTATGCACGTGGATTCGATTTAACAGAGACACCGTCGTAAATTGCAGTAAACCATATTTATTTGAATAATTATTATTTGAATAGTAAATAGATACAATAGAGAACGCTTTTAGCAGGCCAACTTCCCAGTAACGGTGATGTGAACTATCAATTATCGTTTCGTCGTTCGTTTTCTAAGACATGCGCCATCAAGGCATACACAGCAGCATCGATTGTTTCAAAACACCTTCGAATAATAATTAGGAATAATAATATTAGGTAATCCTCAATTACCTTTAAAAGTTTAAAAACAATTAAAAGGTATTTTTTTTATACCGTACAAGATAAATATTGCTAAACGTGGGAAACAGTTAAAATTTCTCGTTTAAATCGTAATAGTCATTACTGGCATTATAATATCACTCCGTGGCCTAAAATAACAAAATACTATGTGTAATAAGAGATTGCGTTGCGACTCTTTGTATCATCTGCGAAACGATCGGTTTTCAATCATCGGTTTTATCGGACACATGTTCATTTCCCAGCATCTTCTCTATAATATTATATAATATTCCCCCACATGTCCGACTATTGAACATGTTTGTATCTTTAAATGGCATCGATATCAAAATCATCTTCGTCGTTCGAATCTTCATTGACTGCGACAGGCTTCTGCGCAGGCGGTGACTGTTGCGGTTTAAGCGACTGTTTGGCTCTATCATCGTATTCAATCTAAAAAAGAAAATAGATACAATTAGAACTGATTACCTTCCGATTAAATGAATTCCAAGAAAAAAGATCTATTTATACTGACTTCTAAGTCGTCGTCTTCCTCCTCCGATTCTGAATCCTCTTCCTCGGCTTCTTTCAACCATGTTATGAACGGCGCAGCTTTGTCATGAATTTCTTGAGATAAATCTTTCGATACATACTTTTTAGTTACTTTGCTCGCCCACTCGAATAAAGCTTTCTCCTCCAAAATATCTGCGTCGTAAAAGAGCTGCAAGCGAACAATAATTATTAACACCCTTAACCTGTGGGTTAACTCCTCATTTTTATTGGATTTCACTCGTCGTAACTGCTCTTTGCATTCAACTGTGCTATAATGATCTGTATTACTACAAACTGCAGTTTATTCGTATTCCTTATAGCAAAATTGAATGATTTTTCTACAGACAATCGTGTGATTTAACTCTTCGCAGATGGAGACTTTTCAGAGTACCATTTACGATGTCCCTTTAAAGGGGACAGTCAAGTGCAAAGGGTTAAAATGTTAAAAAAGGTCGTCGATCTAGAAGATAAAGACTCAGCTACACCGTTTACCTTCAAAATGCCGGGTACTTTGGGCATTAAAGAATCCTTGTGGAGGGCTATCACTTGCTCGATTCCCCTGATTAAATACTTCTGTGCCTTGGTGTCATCGTGGGTGAAACGGAGTAGCAATACTCGGTACTTTTTGGC
The DNA here is from genome assembly GCF_051020765.1 of Lasioglossum baleicum. Classification (NCBI taxonomy): domain Eukaryota; kingdom Metazoa; phylum Arthropoda; class Insecta; order Hymenoptera; family Halictidae; genus Lasioglossum; species Lasioglossum baleicum. The sequence continues at coordinate 12,924,671 of NC_134938.1, forward strand.
TTGAGCAGCAATGTTCTGATCGAAGAGCAATTCGGCCAAGATCAGCGGCGCTTTCATCTTAATCTCTAGCCGTTCAGCCTCGGCGACTAGCTCTTTATGGTTGTCCAGTTGGCCGGCGTCCCGACGACATTTCAACAGCTTATAGAACATGTCCATTCTCTCTTTCTCAGTCTTATCGAGATCATCGCTGATAGTCATCCCCTTCGCTCCCTCAGTCAGATCTTGAAGACGGGCTCTTACTGCTTCCTCCGACACGTCGACTGCCCAATTAACATCATCCCCATCTTCGTCGGGAATCTTCTCGGGTACCTCGACCACGATGTCTTTCGCGCTGGTGTCGTTTTCCGGTGACCCGGATCGATCACCGTTCGCAGTGGCGGTGGTGGTGGTGGTGGTATCGCCGTTAGCGCGTTTCGAACGTTTTCCCCGTTTCCCTTCCGTCAAAGAGCTGCCCTGGACCGCGGGATTCAGACTCGGTGGATTCTTTAGGATGTAGGTATTCAATTTATGGTTGCTTTCCAATAATCCGTGATGGCCGCACGCCTTGCACCCCTGCGAGATTGTTGATTTCTTCGCGCTGACTACCAGCTCGGTTTCCGGATTGTCGCAGGCCGGGCATAGGACGTACTTCCGGATAAATCCGTCGAGGAGATCTTGCAATTTGATGGCGTCGTGTGAACCGTTCACAATGAATCTTTCGTTCTTGAAGTCGAATTGTGTCTGCGCACCCAGCTCACAACCGAAGTATTTGGTAGGATAGGTGGCCGGTCTGCCGATGGCTTTCGCCACGTCGACCATGTTCACGATGACCGTCTTGATCCCGTTACCTTTCCCTTCGACCTTCGCCTGGATCCGCGGCATCTTATACCGGTAAAACGCATCGCTCACGTTGCGATTCACGTTCACGCTCCCCATGGTGACCGATCTTTTTTCTCTCTGTTCCTACTCGGTGATTGAATCCCTCCCTTCTTCGGATACGACTGCGACCACAGATTAGACGTCGTTGCGAACGCTGTTCGACGAGCCACAAGCGGCGAGAGCGACGGCTTCGAGCCGTGATATTCCGTTGTTGTTGCTGATGTTCTTTCTCGTTTAACTTTCTCTCTCTCTCTCTCTCTCTCTCTCTCTCTCTCTCTCTCTCTCTCTCGTTCTCTGGTCCCTTTGACCCCCTATCGTTGGCTTGGTTCAAGTAGGTAACGTCTTCGTCCTCGTCCTTCTGGTTCTACTTTCCACGCTTCCCAGCGGCAGTTTGATTACTGTACAGCGACGTTGCCAGGCAATGGCTACCCGATGGTAGCTCGTTACGTGTCGAGTCAGGGTGATTCTCGTTGTCTGCGGTAAGGTAAGCCGCACTACCCACCGACGTCAGTCACGTTTCTCTGAATGACTGTAGCTTCCGATGCCTATTACTGCAACAGATCATGTGTTCCATCAGTCACCGAATTTCACGTAAATAATACAGCCTAACAGAACAATTCTGAACATTCGCCAGTCTGTTCTAGGTGGATGACAGAGTACAAGTTTGAAGGAATCATATTTTGAACTGGCGAAGGAAACCCGGCGAACGGTTCCACAAAGGAATAATTGAAAGCGAACAAGTTTTTCCATTAAATTAGCAACGTGGTTGGTTAGCCAGAAACTTTCTTATAAAGATCGTGGAAAATTTTATTCAGGACGTTACTGTGTAAATTTGATTTTACAGTAATGCTAGAGTGAAATAAGGAGATCAACCTGGAAAATTTTGAGGTCCTGTGCTTAGGCAGGACCAGGTGGTTCAGAAATCGTTGGGTGGTATCTTGATGCAGATATTGCCTCGGTTTGGTGAGCAGAGGGGGGTGGTTTTCAATGATCATACACGCTGCCTGTCCGTTGCTTGTGCCACTAAGAATGCCTGGGTACCAGGTTGGAGTGGTTAACTCGCAGGTTGCTCGCAATAAACGATTATACCGTGCGAAAGTGATGGTGTTGCCGTTTATGAATCGCTTGGACAATGTCCTACTACCGCCACCTTTGCTGTACACCGATCTTTTCCCTCTGGATGATATCCTGGATGTTTCTGCAACAAAAGAAACCTCGATCACTATCCATCCTCTATAACTATGATTTAATTTTAGAAATCGAAATAGCTTGTACGCGAAAATGTTCCTTTTTGCCATCTGTGGACCTAAGAATTAGCATGGAGGATCATCTAGAATAATTGTTTTTAGACTTTTTGGGGGTCTAACTTTGAGGGATGATGCTATTGATGATTTTAATGAAATTTTGGTATGATATAGAGCTCAAAAAATATTTAACACGTATTTTTTTATAGCTGTCGACATCCACGTTAAGAAAAGTCCATTTTATTGAATATCTCCGAAACTACATATTAGACCTAGACGAAAATGTCAGATTCCAATTTTTGCGTCTTTGAATGACGAATCTCTTAGTGTAAGCTGATTTTTTCAAAAATAATTTGTTTGAAAAGTATGTTAAAAATGAACTCTTTCTCCTGGGTGTCTAACTTTAGAGGATGCTGCTCTTATTAGTATGAATCTCTTCCGCAATTTGAGATATCGGTTCGCCGGTGGACAAACCTATCTTCAGTGAGCCAAATCATCTCAAGAGCCTTGCGCAGTCATCAGGATCGGTTCAGAAGAGTGTTTGTGACACGAATTCACCGCGTTTCTCGTCCATTCGCAGAAATAGAGCAGAGTTAGGTTTGCGAGCGGCCTGTTAAAAACGTTCAGTGTGCCGGACCATCGGTGATGATTTTTCCCAGGATGCACACGCGTAAACGTACAGCGTACATTTGTGTATCGGTCGTATCTTTCCCGTATTGTGACAGTCGGTCAGAAAATTTTGCGCGCGGTCCGCGTTTCATCCACTCATTTGATCACTAACGCTCGTCCGGGCGACTTTTTCGTGGGGCCAACCATGCCAAAGTCATGATAGCAAAGAGTTACACGCGGACGTGTCTGCGACTCGGGGAATTATGCGAACCGATGATATCGACGCTTTGGAGATTGTCAATGAACCTCATTCTCTTATGCGATGTCGGACAAACGAAAGGTAAGACAAATGACGATGACCAGCGACGGGTCGATCGGATCATCCTTGGTTGCTGATCGGTAGACAGCATAAAACAGTACAAGATTTAAAAAATTTGAAAATATACTGTCGTTTTTAAAGTAAACACCATTTTTATTTTATTCCTGCTTCCCACAATTGATGCGGAACACTTTCATTTTGCATAAATTTTTATTTCAAACACAACAACTAATAAACACGCGGATCATTCCAAATAATGAATTATTATCTCAAATAATGAATTAATTATTTCGAATACTTCATCAATTTTATTCGTTGAATAACATTTAAAACGTATTTTCCATGGAACTTTCAAAAATACTTTGCGCAATTACGTTAGACAATTATTATCGCGTTGGATGACAATCTTTTCAGTATTTTTTATTTTGACGAATCGCAAAAATCTCGTGTTATATCTATGTTATCTAACAATAATCTATCCGGATAAGAACGAAGAGGAAAACAAATAATCAATGTGCAACAATCACGGTTGCGTATTAGCGTAATGTCACCACGGTAATTCCCAACACGAAGCCAGAGAGGCTTCGTAATGCTGCGAGCACACTTCCGGCAACGTATGTCGGACGTTAACGGTGAAAAAGAATAGCAATAATGTTGATCATTAATGTTGAAAAAAAATTGATCCTCTATACCGCAGGATGTGGTCCTTGTTTAAACATTTTTGTTTCTAATTTTTACCAAATTATTGGTGACATTCTCCTGATTAAAACGAGCCTACCTGTTTAATCCAGGATACAACAGAACCTCGACTATCCGAACCGATGGTTTCAAAAGTAGTTATATCCATTGTAATACAATCGTGACACTTTTCTGACTGAAACGATACCAGACACGGCATAATTCGCATTATATTTACTCCCGTAAAAATATGTACACGATATAAGTAACATTTCGGACCCCATATTTATAATGAATGGCTTCAGCTGAGAATGGCATCGTTGGCGACATAATACAGAAATATTTAAGCATATTCTTCCGTGGGATTTGACCGACTCACGAGACAACCCCATTGGTTTTGTTAGGTCGATGAAATCCTATTATATAAAAACACAGCGTAATCCGCTTTCGAGCGATACGGTAACAAGGCGTCGCGCTCGTGCTGTAATCATCGGATGCAGCTGAATCACGTAAATCGTCCGAACAGATAAGAGTTGATTGTTAATCACTCGGTCGTGACGTGTGAACCCTATCGCCGCGGAAGAACTTCTTCCATCTTTCAGCTCTCCGCTGTAACACCCTTTTTTCAACCCGCTGCCTCCATGTCCATAACTGTGGACACTATCCTTAATGAGTTTTATAAAACAAGAATTACAGTTTCAAAAAAAAATCAAGGACTTAGCTCTTCCGGAGGATGATGTTATCCTCTAAACTAGACTCCGGATTTGTGAAATTTAAAATGTGGAGGTCTTCATTTTGACAGCGGATGATTCACTCGCGGTTCACCGACGCCCCATAAAATATTCGCGTTGTCACGTGTGCAATGGGGTTCCCTCCCTCTGGCGCCGATCACGCGGAGCGAAATAACAGCCTAGAATTCCAATCGCGGTGTCGTACCGATAACCACGTTTATCAACGTGGCGACGAGCAACGTAGGTGCACTCTCCCACCATCCTCTATCGATCCATTTCTAATGGAAACAGAATTTCATATCGGGAACCGGAGCGGCTCGGATTCCAGAATACACGACTCGCTGGGACACCTCTATGAAACTAAGGGCGAGCAAGAACTTGCAAATAATACAACATCCCCACTCTATCATGTTCAGCAGTCAGCCCCAGTTCAGGTGAAAATGTGATGTTCTCGGAATTTTTTTTAAGGTTAATTGACGAGTGAAAAATTCCGTTTTTTACGGTGATATTAACATAACTCTCGACCTTATTCTCCATTTTTCCCCCGACAAAATATTAGACAATGGCGGAATAATCGGTCGTTTTCGAAACCCAGCCCAGACCAGCTGGACTACCTAGAAGTGTGCTGTTTTCTAGATTTTTTCAAGATTAGTTGACGAGTAAAAAATTTCGTTTTTTACAGTGATATTGACGTAACTCTTAACTTTTTTCTTTCCAGAACTTTGGACCTCCAAAACTTTGGACTTCCATTAGAATATATTGTCTAATCTACAGCTAGAGGCAAGACAGAGAGGACCGCGTTAATGGAGTCCGTACGCCATTAAATCCCTATTTGCTAGGCGATTATACGGTGCAATGGCCTTATCATGATCAAACAATGCGACGAAACATTGGCGAGCAAACACAGATCCCGGGATATTCTCGATCGAGAGTATTTCGAGGGATCATCCTCTTATCTCTCGGATCGTTTATTCCCCGAACGAGAGGTAGCCAGAGCGACCTAACAATCTCCTCTTTCGAAGAGCATCGCGATGAACCGGTTCCCCAGTTTAAATCGTGGATATCGGACGGAACTGTTGAAGAGACTTCCCGAAGAACAATAAAAAAAGCCATCCGTGGAAAAGCGAATCAAGCCAGCAGGGATAAATCGATGCGCCGGGAAGGAGGAGGAGACCGAGAGAGAAACTGAGACTATAGAGGCACGCGTAGCACTGTGCAAGAATAAATGGGACCACAGTCAGCTAGATAGGATTGAGCACACAAGGTAGCAAAGTAGAGATAGCCCTAGGTCACAAAAGATGCAAGAAAGACTCGAAAGATCGGTGGACTCCCATCCCAAGCCGGCTAGGCTAGTAACCACTCCCAGTCTAGATCCAGCAACCAAGTCTAGCTCGAAATCCGCAATCTTTCAGCAGAAAGTGAACAGTCACCGATGGAGGACGTGTCACTGCGATTCTGAGGGAAAACTCGATGTACCGTATCACAATGCGCAAAGAGGACACGTCGATGCGCGTCACACAGCTCGTGGAACCCGGGGGGTAGCAAAGCTGACATATCAGCGAGGACTCTAAAGAGACCCCAGATCTACCAATAAAAGGCTTGGCTACTTTGATCAGCTAGGTACGTCTAGCTTGGAACCAAAGGCGACCAATGATGGGGTATCCCCTAACCGATTGATCATCCTCCTTTCGAATCCTCCCACAGGAAGAGGTCTAGAGGATCGTTACCTGCTCGGTACAGACGCATAAGTCGTGATTTGCCAGCGTGGCCGCAGCTGCCGATGCTCTTGGTGTCTTCCCCGGGACTCTCAGGCGAACAGGATGTGCTAGATCGAGGAAAGAAATCCGCGTGGTTCCGGTGCCGGATTCGCCCCGGTTGTCCGCGGGGTTGTCGGCTCGCAGTCGTGTTCACAGTTGGGACACACGCGTCACGACCCGTCCGGGTATGTCGAACGTTTGCGAACGTTCTCGTTCTTGTTCTCGGTCTTGTGGTCGACGTCTCCGTCGCCGTGGTGGTCGTCCTCGTGGTGGCCGGGATGACGGTTGTTGCCGACTTCGTCGTTGTTACCGTGCAGCGGACGTTGACGATGATCTGACCAGTGGCGGAGGAGGATGATGTTCTGCCCGGCTACCGTAACTCGAGTCCTCGACGTCGTGTGTGCGTCGCGGCACTCTCTTTCTCCGGTTTCCCGGATCGACCTACTCCAACGGGTCCGGTGTGGCGCAGGCGTCCTCGCCGCACCGGGATACACCGTATATTGATCTCGACGTAGCCCGATCCGGACGTAACGAACAACGAGCCGGAATTTCTAGTATGCTGCCCCGCCGTGCGCCGGACGCAAGGTCAGATTTCACCGATCCAACACGCCACGAGGACCCGGCGACTAGCCTCGTGTCCTCTTCGGGGCCCTGCCAGTGCAGTACATAGCTTTTGGTGACGTTGGTGGATTCTTCGAACAGGCTCTAGCTAGCTCGATAGACTAATACAGGGTCTTTCAATGAGAAGCACTCGCTTTATTTTAAAGCATTAAGTCGTCCCATAAGTTCATGCCGCTTATTGCGTATCAAAGTTTACGAGAATAGGCGATCACCTTCTCGTTCTACAACCTCTTCCCATCTTTTAGGTAAAGACATTGTAAAATTTTGTTGGTTTATCGTTAAAATATTGTCCAATCTCTGTCTTTAGGGCTTCGACGTTATCAAATCTTTTTAAGATGCTAAAGAATAAAATGCTAAAAGATGTTGCATTGCCCGGAATAGGTGAAAATCCGATCGAGCAATGTCTGTAGAATATCTCCCCACCAGTGACCGAGCCGGCTCGGTGTCGAGTAGCGGTGAAACACACACTAATGTAAGCGGATCGAAAGATTGCGACTTTCCTAACTTTTGATTTGTTTCCATAGAACTTTGTATAGAAGGAGCAGAGTGCAAAGAATAAGTGGAGGCAACAGTAGGCTTGCTATAATATTGTATAATAACGCTCGGAAAAGTGGTTTTTATATCGTCGGAATTTTTATTGGCTTCTGAACTCGCCGGTGATCCAATTAAAGGATTTACCTGTTGATTATTTTTAAATAACTGTCTCGTTTATGTGTGGACAAGTATGTCACGTTCAGTGAAAGAGGAGAGGCTACTCCGCACCTATTGAAGCAGCTTCCCAAGTGATGTAAATCCCGTAGGAGATTTTGCATTGTCAAGTGACAATTTATTAACCAATTAGAAGAGACTGGATGAAGATTGGAAAAGTCAGAAATATCGTTGAACGGAATTGAGCTGCTGATATATTCGATGGGTTATCAGGAAGATGCGTTCTGTGCCAAGTTTCCTCGTGGTAGAAAGGGTATGGGGATAGGGTATGCGTCCACTGCAGTGGAGTTTAGGCGATGCGTGACATAGTGCGCGCAACAGATCACGGTTCTGTATTTTCGAGCGGGTTATTATCCGTCCCGTCCGTTCCGTTTACATGCATTATGCATTTTCTGGAGACAATCAATCATCTCTGACAAGCATATAGGTTTGGGACAAGGCCAGATCCGCCGCGTCGCTTCACGAAAAGACGTATCGCGCCTGAGACAGATCCGACGCGATAATACCGCATGCAACTCCTTTATGCAAATGCACGTTGCACCCGCTTCGACCCAAACTGGCGAGGTGAAGGTTGCGTTACTGGCTGCGTAAACGGACTCGAACGTGCTGCGATTTATCGCGTGGGTCGGGCAACTCTTTTTTGGAATGCAGCAATGCCTCGATATTTGAAACAATAATTAATTCGATGACCAAAATTTTTTGTTTATAATTATTTTTTTGTGACGCTCTTATTGGCGCATTCGTGGCATTTTTCTGATTAAAACGAACCCAAACACGACGCAATTCGGAGCATATTTGCTCGTTTAATCCTCGATACAGTAAAACCTCGATTATGCGAATCGATCATCTGAATTCTGTATCGTGGATTACACGAGTAAACGGGCACCGAATTGCATCGTGTTTGGACTCGTTTCAATCGAGAAAACGTCACGAACACGCTGGTAAAAGTTTCGTTCGAAAAGTTAGGTGACTATTCTATTATTTACATGTATCGAGGCGTTACTGTAGCGGCTCGACTATAATATGAAGAGACTGTATATTTTTATGGAAAAACATCAGGCAATATGACCAGGTCAGAATTGTTTTTTACGATTGAAGAATTCTAAAAATACAATTTTTATACATGTGATACATACGCTTTGCATATTCATTTTAAAAAGCGCGTGTACGAATATATTACGTATGTTCTTTGCATATGCATGTACTGTCGCTTATGTAGAATACCCATCTTTTATTTTATTTATGCGAAATAAAAATTTTAAAAGAGTAAAAATAATGATTCACACGTTTGTCACAAATATCCACGAACCAGTGACAATAATCTTTTTAACGGCTGTTGAAATTTTTTCAGAATTCAATTTCAACACAATTCTGCCATCACGGAACGAATTTCACGGACCCAAAATTAGCATACCCGGACATCCATTCCGAACAGGTGTTAGGAGCATTATTTATGCGAATTTTTTTACTGTCTCCACGATTTTCAGACACTTTAAACTTTCTAAAAATATCCGAAATGTTCAAACTACACCGAGTGTATTTATACGCGAGCTCGCATTATAAAAATTTATTTAAAAAAGGTCTGGTCAGGTATAATTTACAAAGGGTGTCGAACCGAAATTGTTTTTAACAGCGCTTTTTCTCTGTTCCGAAAGAGAACTTTGAAAATGAATGTACACTCCGTCGGAAAAGTACGTTCTTCAAAATAGAGTAACTTTTTTCAAGAATTAGTTGCATGCATGTGTGAAAGAATTTATATTAACAATAAGAAAGTAGTGAATATCGATTTTACAGATATTTATTAAAGATCTTTATTAAAACTTGTCTACCTCAAGAAACGGGAGCAAAATTGATTTCCTTTCTTAATGGACTTAATAGGCTGAAAGTAATGTGACAATACTTTTATTATGGTATGAGAATTATTTATTATAGTATATAATATGAGAATTATTTATTATAATATATAATATGACTCGTGACTCATAGGTGGCGCATAGGTGTCTTTATCCGTAATAGGGCGAAAGCCCTAGTAAAACTGTAAGTCGGAAATTACTCCGGCATAGGCGTAGAACTCGCTGGAGTTCGAGAAAATAAATTTCCATTTCACTCCAGTTTGTCGCAAATCAGAAAATTTTTATTTTGCATTAAAGGGTGTGCATGAACTAAAGGGTATAAAATGCATGGAAGCCACGATCTCGAGCAGCAACCTTTTTGCATGGTAGCGGAGTTAATAGAAAGGGGGCAAGAAAATTATTGGAATCCGAGGCGCGAGAAGGCGGCACAGAATTGATAACGCTGCTGCCCGGGGCGGAGGGGGATGCGTCGCAGGAGATAATTGTGCGTTGACCGAACTTGACACAGAGAAACGACCGGTGGCAGCGTTCTCTCTTTCTCCGTGGAAGGGAATCGATCGGGTCAGCCTAGCAAATTGTTTACTAGAGCAAGTTTAAAATGCAACGCTACCTAGCAACTTTCACTCCGCGGAGCACGCGTTACGTAAAGCTGCGTGCCCGCCACGAAAACGAAGTGATCTTTCGAGAAAGCCGTGGGCGAATGCTATCGTGGTATATGGGCTGTGCTTGCGTGGCCGTAAGTACCGAACCATGTACAGAACCGAGGGAAAGAAGTGCCAGCACAGCGATAACTTATGCTTTCTGGCGCTATGTGTGTATGTAGTATGCCGTTCTCAACACCAGCTCGAAATCACGCTGGGTGCTCAAATTATTGGGTCGAAACGAAAGATCGTAAAGTTCTTCAATTAAAGTTCAAAATTAAAATGTTTATTCGTAGGTTAGTTCAATAACGTAACCTCAAAAATGGCAAAATATTCATAACAAAATGCGCATGGTTGATTGAATTTTTTTTAGGAGATGAGCATGAACAGCACGAGTGCCATCCGATCAACCTAATAATAAAATCGGTGCCGCTTCGACGCCGGCGGAAGTGTTCGCTCACGCCTTTTGTTCTCCGAAGATGGCGCAGCTAGAACCAATTTCCGGTCTGCAGCATTGCCGGTTGAGAGCCACTGATGGACTGATTAAGAGGTATTTATTATTTTGCATCGCTATCGTGCCGGCTATGCATACTTAAGGGTCAAAGCAGGCCATCTTAAGCCGCAGATAAACGGAAAAAATAAGGCAAGCGTGTATACGAAGGGAGCAGAAGGTCCGATTACACGCGAGAACGTTCGGAGAATCGGTTTCAAAACCGGACGAAGCCTCGAGATGATCGAAGTCCACGTGAACCCTCGTTGATCTTGCTTGGCGTGCGAAATAATATATTACAGTAAATAAATAGCCCGGCTTCCTTAAAAACTATCTTGTTTGTTACGATAAGAGTCAAAAATAATATTGAAGAGTTTCATTTAAACAATATCTTTGGCGGTGTATTTAGTTCGTTCTACCTAAATGGTCGTAATTAAACTTAAGATTAATACTATTGTATTCAAACTGCATAGAATATATTTAATATTTCACATATTTTCCGAAATATCTTCTTCAAAAAATTGTATGTTGGTCGCCTTTAAATATCCAATCATGGTCGCCATTTTGAAATTATTTTGCCGTAACAAAGTATTCGAAATGTAGTAATAATATATTTTCTCCGGCTGGAAAAATACTACAAGAAAATTCGCTTGCAAAGAGACTATTCATTCTAGCGGACGTTAATCGGTTGTTTATTAAACAATTTCGGCCCGATTTAGGTCAACGGATCAAAACATTGCACGATTGCTAGAAGAGTTTGCATCGAATTAAGAGTTAACCTCTCGCGATCTAATATGTACCGAGTCAATCGGCGTTGTACTCGAGTCGATTTCGAAATTGCGATATTTCGAGATATCGATCGTTTCTCGAAACGTAAACAAATACTTTCAACGAAACACCGACTCGTGATGAATCAAACTAATCATTATTATTATTATTATTATCCTCCTGATAAGTTCCTCGAGTGTCGTCGTTCGAGATTGATGAAAAAAATTCCGAGCTCTGATAAATATTAACGATTATAGTTGGACGGGAAAAATATTCCGAGCACATGAACGATTATAAACAAAGGCGCGTGATCCAGATTATGTTAGCAGTACGGTTGGGACAAACATTTTCAAACTCTTTGCAAACATCTCATTCCCCTAATAAAAATTGCTACATATGTCGTAACAATTCCGCTTTTTGCGTAAGCATCCAGAGCCAATAGCAATCAAACGGAAAATATTGTTCGCACAATTATCGAAAAATCCGAACTCGAGGAATCGATTTCTCTTAATGAAACAACTATCGTAATTGCTAGTCGTAGGATGACGATATCCTTTGGCCACGCAATAATAAATATTGATACGATATGTAAAATCTCGTGATAGATTATCGATTCCTCGACGAATAGAACGAGCGTTAGGCATCGATTATTGTTGGGCAATGTTTCGTTTCATTTGTTCCCGATTAACCTGAAACGAGGAACGTGAGTCAGCGTGTAGCATTATCGGTATTAAATCGTTTCGGTATCACTATCACAGGAGATTCCAAATTATTTCGGCTCACTCAGTACAGTCAGGTACAAAAATGATAGGACACCCTATTAATTGGTTAATTTTTATTTTTTCCACATACATCGTTTTACACTGTTTTTGTTTGCTTGGCTCAGTTGGTAAAAACAACGGGACAAAACGACAGGACGTGCGTTCGAAACATGAAATGTACAAAAAGAATTCATCGGTTTGTTGTGTTTACTAATATTTTTTAGCCCAGAAATTGTTCAATAATGTTAAGATCTGGAGATCTTGCTAGCCAGTCCAGAAGTTTAATTTTTCTCAGTTGCAAGAAAATGTTTTAACAGAGTTGTTGAACAGAGGAATTACTATGTTGAAACATGAAATTAGTACCAGCAATTCTCGTGGCATGTTTATTTACTTGCTTCATGGTAGCCTACACCATCTCAAATAATACCTCCGCTAACGCCCATTTGAAGACGACTTACAATTGAGTTTCTATTCATAAATGATAATAGTAGTTAAAACTGTCCCTATCAAATTAAAATTGTTCGCATCAGTAAATATTCTTTATCACCGTTCTCTGTTCAACTAAATATGTCTCTCTGCGAATAGCAACAGCGAACACTTCTGTTCCTGCGGAATTTTGTTCGCTCTAAATCCTTACGCTTCCATAAAATCTAGTTACTCAAGTTTTACGTGTAGTTCAACACCAGCATCTTTCCTTGTGACTTAACGTTAACAGAGAAGGACCAGAACTCTGTTTTGTGGGGTAAATACCTGGATTTTTATCAAACTTAAGACAGTTCGACAACTTCTCTTGTAACAGTTTTACAGCGATATCCATTCCAGTAGGAGTGGATGTTTTCCCATGAACCATTTCATGCTTCGAACAAACTGAACTAATCTCTATTAGATACCGTGTCCCTGAGACTTCTCGGGACATGTAGTATTCTGTCCAATGTTTACGTCTTTCATCATAACAGTCTCTCAGAAACTGAAAATACTTACAGAGCTACAATGTAATCGATTTACCGAAAGTGTATAACATTCCCTTCCTATGTTGAACACAAAGGAACATCGGGTGTCCTATCTTTTCGTCAGTGGCCGCATAAAATTTGATCGGGGCGATATTGATCCATCGTAACACGGTGTAAATGTCAAGAAAGTGAGGAGAGAGAAAGAGAGAGAGAGAAAAAAAAAGAAGAATATAGATCTTGTCGAAGGAGGACAGAGAGCATGCGAGAGAGATGGAGCGAAACGTTTCATTTCCGTAGAAACACGGACGGCACAGATCGGCGCACACGTTCCTCGTGTTCAAAATGGCTGGTCGCTAAAATTAGCGTCGGGAAGTAAAGAGCCCCCGGTATACCGTATAAAAAAGAGCCCACCATGCCCTAATTCAACTCACCTTGACGTCGAAGAAAAGTCATATAAAATGGTATCGCCCTGCTGGACGGCCGCCTTCTAGCGTGAAAATTGAACGGGTGTCCGTGGGTGTATCGAGACAGATGGATCGCCCTGTCGGGTGCACCCCAGTGTCTCGTTTTTGCGTTCTCGCAACGATATCGCTCGGCGAAAAGTTTCCTCGGCGGAATATCGGTCGGTCGCCTCTTCGACGTGACACCGTCTCGACACGATGCCTTCCGGTTCTTCTCGAAGATCTGCCCGATTCGCAAAAATCAATTCCTGTCCGGCGGATTGCTGGTTCCGAATCCGATCCTCGAGGTTTCTCTCTCTCTTAGATTCAGCGTGTGCTCTGCGTACCTTTTTACACGACGTGTACACTCGATACGTTCTGATACGTTCCGGCTTCTGAGACGGCTACTGCCTGAATACAACTGCAAACGCTCGACGAAACCAGGCCCGTAACATGACTTGCGGATCCCCGTTCATGATACCGATCCCCTACCTTCGACCATGTTTTTTTTCACCCGGCGATCACGTGACACGTATCCAGTGACGCAACATTTCGTGGGTTCCTGCCAAGTCATAACTCGAAAAGTAATTTTCGAGTAAAGCAGCTTTTCAAATTAAATGCGAAGATGATTCGATTGGTAAATGAGAAATTTTTCTTTAAATTGCGACGACCTTGTTTTTTAATGCATTTTTATTAAGTAAAAACTGGTTTACAATTTTAACGAAAATTGAAAAGAAAATAGTATATACCCAGCTAACCAGGCGTGCCTTGGGCAAGCCGTGCCTAGGGCACAGATCGGCAAATCATTGTCCAATCTACGCTCGGAGGTGCTCAAGTCCCGATTGGCTTAATTTTGGACGACCGTAGGACCAGGGTTTGGACATGGGCATGAGGTCGGCATCAGGTCGGCACGAATCGACCGAATGTGCCTTTGTGGCAGCACTGTCGCACTGATGTACCGCATGCCGAATATCGTTTTACAGGTGAAACAAACAATTCCAATGCCGCTTTTGCAAAATTCACATGTTTTTCTATAAGCGAGGGTGAAACTAATATCCTAATCGCGATATGGAGCAACAAAAAATGAGTATACACATTCGGAGCTAATATCCCGTACATTACTACCGGGCCGGTATATAAGAGAAATTGGCGAAAAAAAAAATACAAATTTTATTTATTTCTCACATTTGTTATTTTTCCTAGACTGCGGATCTTTATGCGAAATAAAAATTGTCTGCATCGATTGCAAGAGACATAATCTAAAATTTGCATTGCCGTACAATTTTCTTTACAGTTCAATTTCAACTAATTGAATACACTTATATTTTAAAGATGATAAATAAAAATGATTTTATCATCTCCGCGCGAATGGCAGTACTCGATAAGTACTGTCCATCTGATTTTTCTAGACGCCCGAGGCCAATAGAAGAATATTCAACTTTTAAAGCGACCGAGTTTCGCCAATTTCTCTTATATACCGGCCCGGTAGTAATGTACGGGATATTAGCTCCGAATGTGTATACTCATTTTTTGTTGCTCCATATCGCGATTAGGATATTAGTTTCACCCTCGCTTATAGAAAAACATGTGAATTTTGCAAAAGCGACATTGGAATTGTTTGTTTCACCTGTAAAACGATATTCGGCATGCGGTACATCAGTGCGACAGTGCTGCCACAAAGGCACATTCGGCCGATTCGTGCCGACCTGATGCCGACCTCATGCCCATGTCCAAACTCTGGTCCTACGGTCGACACTAGCTCGGCATATGCGCGCACAGGAGGTCGACCAAATTTAGATTTTTGGTTGGCTGGGTATATACTACATATACTGTATACATTGTTCATCTACATCTGCATATGCTCTAAATTAATATAATATGAAATCTCAAAAGGTACATTTTGAAAGAATATGTAAATGTTTAAACAATTTACAAAATTCGCGGGAATACTTTTTTGGTACTTTTTTCAAACTTGTTTTTTAAAACATAAAAAATTATGTAAATTATGTATTACATTGGGACGTAAGAATAAATGGAAGAATAAATGGAATAAATTTCAAACGATCTAATTAGCTCGCGTATCAAAAAAGAGAAAATCTAGTAACATGGCGGCCTAATCGAAGATCGTAGTCTATGTTTAAATAACAGTGATAAAAAATAAGAGGCAAAAGCTTTCTTGCTTGCTGATAACTGCCAAGTTAATAAAACTACCCAATAAATGTCACATCATTACGATTACTCATGCAATCCTGTAATTATGCGTGCACCGTTCGTCATCAATCTCCAATACATGTAGATGGACCATGAATTTCTTCAAGTTGCCGCTAATTGAATACATACACAAGTCCTGATGATCCAGAAAAAATGAGTTGTACTTCTCAACTATCAAGAGACTAATATTACACGTTTTTAGTGGCTCTGGTGCAAGATCAGACAGCACCATTGTGATATTTGTAACGGTATTGCGAAGACGTTAGTATAACCGCAATGTCAGCGTAGAAAGTAAATGCGCACGTGCTTCGTGTTTAAGTGTACATATATCGACATTAAACGTAATTGTTAGTAAATCCCGATATTATTTCCGTTTGTTTCCAGTATGACGAGATCTTACCGTACGCTCTATAAATAATTGTATCGATTGTTATCGCGCGCGAGAAGCGAATCCTCTGTTGATGTTCATTGTTAAGTTGTATTTATAAAAACAAAAAAACTATCGGTGAACGTTGAAAATGACTTCACCGTTCACCTGCATTACGTGTCGTGTGGCTTTCCGAGATTTGGAGGTGCAACGGCAGCATTACAAATCGGACTGGCACAGGTACAATTTGAAAAGGAAAGTGGCGGAGCTGCCTCCGGTCACCGTAGAAGAATTCCAGAAAAGAGTGATCGCGCAGAGGAACAAGGATGACCAAGAGAGGAGCGAAGAGTCGATGAACTGTAAGGTATGCAGGAAAAACTTTAACACAAAGAACCAGTATGAGAATCATCTGTTGTCGAAGAAGCACAAGGAGAAGTACGCAAAACAGAGCAGCATAGAAGCTTTGGACGAAGATACGGACGATACAACTTCTCCTGATCCTACATTGAAGAAGGATGTTCAGAAAGAAGGTTCCAGCCGTAGCGGCAAGCGACCAGCGGAGGAAATGGAAATAGATTCTGATATAGAATCTGTAGACTCGGACGAATGGCTGGAAGATACGGAGAATCCGATACAAAATAACGATTGCTTGTTCTGTGATCATCATAGTAGATCTTTGGTAAAGAATTTGAAACACATGACCGTTGTGCATTCGTTCTTCATACCGGATCCCGAGTATTGCGTAGATATTAAAGGGTTGCTTACCTATCTTGGGGAAAAGATATTTGCCGGGTTCATGTGCATTTGGTGCAACGAGACTGGTGAGAAACTTGGAGCTTTTATTTCTTTAATAGTTTTATTCCGTATCATATTATTAATATGCTTGCAAAATTTACAGGAAAAAACTTCCAAAGCGTGGAAGCTGTTAGAGCACACATGGTGGACAAAGGACACTGCAGAGTGCTACACGAGGGGGACGCGCTCGCTGAATACGCAGAGTTTTACGACTACTCGTCCAGTTACCCGGATGCAGAAAACGGCGATACGGATGCAGAAGTTGAAATACCGGAGTTAGATGACAGTGATTACCAATTGGTCTTGCCATCTGGAAATGTTATCGGCCATAGATCCCTAATGAGATATTATAAGCAAAACTTAAACCCGAACAGAGCGGTCGCAGTGCCGAAGAAAGAGAAATTACGGAAAGTACTGTTACAATATAGAGCACTCGGGTGGACAGAGACACAGAAAGATATTGCTATTAAGAAAGCCAGGGATATAAAATACATGCAAAGAATACAGGCTAAGTACTCCACACAGTTGCAGTTTAAGGCGAACAAATTGCAAAGATACTTTAGACCCCAAGTAAACTTCTAGATATCCTTAGAATATGTATAAATATTGTTGCAAGACTGCATTCCTCTTGAACATTAGAATTTTTATGCAGAACAAATTGTTAGGCGTGCTTATTGCGTTGCATATTTATACATTTATCGCTGAAATAAACTTGTACTTATTTAATTGAAATCTGCACTTTAATATTTGTTAGTTATGTGACCACGCTGCGGATTTTTGCATACAAAAGAAGAGAATAAGATCAAAGCTTTCAGGAAATTTAAAAATTGGTTTGTACTTCAATTCTACAATTCTCGGTCAGTAAAATCGAAGTCCGCAGTTCGGTTACGATTATTGGGCTGAGTCACAAGTTCAAGAGAATTTACTATTAAAATCATCGCCATTACACTGAGCAATAGCTATTATATCTTTCCGTGACTCATCCCAGTATTGTTGCACCGTCTAGAGTCAAAAGGATATACACGTTACAAGCCGTCAGTCATTATAAACTGTAATATTTATTTGGCGGATATTCTTACAAAATAACTTGTAATATATTTTCGTAACACGTGATATCAACAAAAATATTCCTTGTCATTTTTTTTAGTTTATACTCATAATGGACCCGTTATCCATAATTCCTGAAACCATGAGCTAAATCGCTTGATTTTCGATAAATGGTCACACACGGATCCAAAAACCATTGGATCCCACGATGACTGTAAAAAAATTCGTACACGAACATCCGAGAATCTTCGTGGGCTCGTGTACTGCGTACGTATACAATATACTTTCAATTTTTCCATCGGCAAACTTGTAGGATGTACTTTGGAGACTCAACAAATCGTCAAACTATAACATTTGACACGCACGATTTTCGTTTTCCATCGCGTTCGACGACTATATAGAAACACAGAAACGTTGATTTCGATATTATCTTGTGAACCAGAGCAGCCGGCACCGCACAGTCCGTTTCGAACGAACAGAATGCGGAAGAAAAGTTCAGCGAACGATACTCTAAACATAGATCCTCTTACTGTTTCGTTTCAATATATTTTTTTTGTCTTGTCGTCAGTTTTCTTGCTTTTCCATTTGCAACACATCGTTGGGAAATATAGAGAGGGGGCAGATACCAGTGCCTCGAATTTTTAATACTCTCTACGCAAGACACGCGGTCCCACCTCCCGTTGTTAAATATACAATTACGTCGGAAAACTTTAGACGTCTTTCAAACGAACATATACACATTAGAGAGCTGTTATTGTCGTGTAACGATACATATAGTTTTACTCTACGGTTTTGTAAGATTTTTCTGGTTAGCGAAGATCTGTCGAATAATGTCGAACATTCTCGTTTAATCTGCTTTCTCCTTTATCGTTTAATTCAACACTTTTACCATCAGCTTCAGAGCTTGATGGGGCGGAGCCGGTCTCATGGACTCGTCCATCTCTGTGTACGGGATATCAGCCTCCACCTGAAATCCGTGTTTCAAGCATACCTTCTGAGAAAACATCCCGGTGGCGTCCGCTTTGAACACCTGCAAAACACATCGACAGACTGTGAGGACCTTAGCCCAAAAAATTCGCCGGTTTCTGAACATTTACATACACTTGGAATTACACCACGTGCAAAAGTACCTCCCGAGAAAGGAACGAGTGCATTGCATATAATTACATCTTGGTAAACGAACATTCATCCCATGCAATTACAATCGAAGAACATGCTGAAACAAAAACAGAATGTGAATTCGAGCATTCGTTTCCCTCGGGGTACTGGATCTTCACTTTCGCTTCGGAGTATAGAATTGCATTGTTAGTTTAAGAGATTGTGCTGTGTGAAAACACCACATCAATTTTATTGGAAATCGTAGTCGCGAGGATGTGTGACGTAAAATTAGAACATGATGGCGATAGATTGTTCGTAAAGGTCGTCGAGCACCGTTTTAGGGTGGGCAAAGTGATTGTCCACTGAACTTAAACACATGCATCTGACATTTAGACATTAACTTCGACATATCATCGAGGCTCTCGCGTCAATCAATGGCTACCGTTACCTTGAATCCAGCGTTTCTCGCGGTCTTTATACTGTCCCCCATCAGAACGTTCGCCAGACCCCTACCACGGAATTTCTCGTCTACGCTGAGGATGCGGCATTCGAACAATTCGTCGACATTGTACTTGGCAAATAGGTCAACCTTCTCGTTCACCTTGTAGAGCAGCCCGAATATTATTTTGAACTTCTCGTCGTTCAATTCGGCGAGCCGACGCTCGGCCTCCTCGCGCTCCCCCTTCTTCAAGATACCGTTCAAGGCCATGCCTGCTATCTAATTAGGTGATGGGAATGTTCAGTAATAACAGGAACCATATTTGTTGGAAGTTAAAAGTGGGGTAGAGTCCTACCCCAAATTATTTTTGAACAACCCCTTCGAGAAGTAGTGAAGAACACTTGTTGCATCAAAATATGTTTGGAGCAAAAGTTGTTGGATATTAATCGGTACATACAATGTTATAATTAGACCGCGGATTTTATGCACTTATGACAAAAATAGGCACGTACAATTTAAAACAGATGAGGTATTGAAAAGGTTTAAGGCCACCAGTGTATTAGTTTCACCTTAATAAGATAATTAAAAGAAGAATGAAATTTTTATTTGACTCCTGTATCTTGCAATCAATGCAAACATTTTTTCATTTGATAAAGATCCGCAGTCTAGTTATAATTGTTGAATTCCGAGTATATAAAAACAGTATTAAAGGTATAGTATGTGGGGTGAAAAAGTGATAATTGCCGAGGCGATAAACTCAAGGTCAAATTCTAGTAATTATAATAACGTAAATGAAAGAATTCGATGACAGTCCGAGCTATTACGAAATGAAGTTCGAGGTGGATATCTACCCCACGTGTAGCTTATTGTTAGTACCAAGAGGGTGTAGTACAAAGCGCGTATCTTCAAGGTCAAGGAAAGTGTTTACTTTTGTTGACGAGGAGGTTACACAGGAACTATAAGATCGACAAAAAGAGTACACGGGGAAAAAGTAGGAGAATTACAGTGTTTAACATATAAGACGGTTCTGGCTGGTTCGATTCGACTCACCGTTCCGTTCTGGTCCACCAGCATCCTCGAGTATCCCTGCTTTAAAGTAAGCAGACAGTGTCTCTCGAGCTCAAACTGGCTCTCACCCTTATCGCAGAGTCCCACCGCGTGGTTCAGTGGTTCGTCAGCGAAAAAGTTCCATTTCAAATGATTGATCGCCTCCTCGAAGCGATTTTCCGGGACTTCGACGACCGTTAAATGATCCGATGACATCTTTGGGGTGGACACGGCACGAATTTTCCGCGCACTGAAAGGATTTTCCACGCGCGCACCACCCTTAGTAGGGAGAGCTCATATGGGAAAAGGTCCATATATTGATTGACCCAGTTCAAGAAATTTACTGGCTACAATGATTATGCATCGTCCTTAATTATTCTTAACGCGAAACGCGCGTGTCAGAAAGCGTCTATAGCCGTCGGCAGGAACCTGACAGACCGACGGCCGTCCAATCGACCAATTAATATCTAATTGTTTAATAGTACAATATAGTACAACAGGAACAGGGAAGAATAAGAAAGCTGAACGTGAATGTATATGTACATGTTTATTATTCGTAAATTCTTACTAAATTAACTGATTCTATAACCGTCTATAATATCTGCCAGAAATGGTACTCATTCCACGATTTCCTTATCAATATATCAACAATGCGAATAGTTTGAATGTGTTTAGACACAATGGGAGTTTTAACAAGCCAGTGACGCGTGATCCACAGCAAATGTTAACATCTCTCAATTGTTGCACAGTAATAGAGTCTAGGATACATTACATTGTAATCGATAAATGTTAACGATGCTGTATAGGACCATCGCATTGTCCGTTACAGTTCGACAACGTAAATCTTGCTTACGAAAGGTTAATCACGATTTTGTGTTTGTGTAATACAGCACTGTATTCTGAAATTAGTATCGTCTGGGAATCTTCGCAAAGGGGGATAAATTGCATTATCATGCTTCACTCGATTCACGCTTCGCGCATTCATTCAGAGTCGAATCATACCTTTCTCTTAATACTTCAGTGTGTCAAAACAAGCTATGTACAGTGTTTAGAATAAAATATCATCGTCTCCCTCGTCAAGCATGTTGGGAGTTTCTGTGTCTATCTCGTATTGCTTCCTCTCTGCTCTAACGCTCTCAAACTGGAAGAGAATTTAATTAATGTAATCGATTTCGCGTCGAGAATTGAGAATCTCTGTTTACAGAAATCAGACGTTACCTTGGCTTTCGCTATTTTCTTCTTGTCTTGGATCTTCTTTAACCGGTAGAACTCTTCTCTCTCCAATTCGTCCAGCTCGGAGATGATGTAGGCAAGAGTTCTTTCGATTCTCGGAATGATAACATGCTCGATAGCGTTAACACGACGGTTCGTGATTTTAATCACCTCGTCCAAGGTGACGAAACTTGTCTGCAGAGACGCTAGTTCCACTAGCAGCTTCACCGCTCTTTGATAATTCTTTTTCAACTTGGCTAGTTGCTGACCACCTCGGGCCAAACCTGCCAACTCGTAAGTATCCGTGCCGTCCTGATACGATTCAAATACTGGAAGATTAACACCGGCCACGTTATCTTTCTTAGAACGAATTTTGATTTGTGCTTTTGTCACATTCTGTAGAACTACTTGATTAAAGTCTCCAGTTGTGAATTTCGCTTCGGCCAGCGAGAATGCAGCCTCTTTCATTACTTCTCCCATAAGAGTTTTGGTCTGAACAGAATAACCAAACATTATAATCTCAAACATTACAGTCAAAAAGAATTAGAAGCAGAAGTTGTACCTCAATGATTTTGCCCAAAATCATCCTGAAACGCATTTGCAATGCGTCTGCTTTCTTCTTTAGTAGACCATGTCCCTTTGTTGCTCCCTGGAGTCGGGCTTTCATTAACATTTGCGCTCTGAAAGAAACATATATCGATGAAAATGTAGTTCTAACTTATTACTGCTTATGTTGTAATAAATTAGGTGGTAGCAATTTAAAACAGTGCAAAGATTAGAAGGCTTTAGGAGTGTTAATATATTATTTTCATTAAATAAAAATTACGAGTGAAAAATATAAGTTTAAATATATTTAGCTTCTGTGTATTGCGATTGATGTAGAAACTTTTTATTTTGCATACAGATCCGGAGTTTATATATGTGTATAAGGAACTCCGAAATTTTAATTAGGCAACGGTAAGCCGATGTCACGATTTATAACAATGTGATATCGACGATGATAGAGTGGCGGGCTCAAACATGATGTCGGAATGTTTAAAACTCAGTGACATAGGGTTACACCCATCTAGCGACGGATGAGGAGTCACGAGTGATCGAACGAAAAATAAAAATCCATGCGAAATAAATGAACAGTACGATAGGTAAAAGAAAGAGGAGGGTCTCGGTAATGTTTAAGTGAAATACTTACCCCCGGGAAGGGAAAATCGGAAGTTTATCCTTTCCAGACATAGCTACGAGATCTATCAAGCAGACAGGAATGAGATTGATCAGCTGACTCGCGGGACCGGAAGTTTCAGGCTAAACGCAGTTTATGCGAAACGAAGCGCGCGATTTGAACAACGGAAATTACACGCGGCCATTTAAAATTATTCATGACTGACAGTCGTTTTTTTAGTGCGATAAACATAATTTTTTGTTGTTTTTTATACGGAGGAGATCGATTTACAGAGTGTCCGAATTAATTAGACGACAAAATGTATCAAAATTAACGTTACTCGATCAATATTCTAGCGTCTAAATTCGAAATATACAGTACATATTTATGTATTGAACACAGAATAATGTACGATGAGCGTGAAAATCGTCCGACCGGCAATGGTAGAAAACATAGAAACTATTATTCGTTCGAGGAAATGATAGAATCTTTCGTGCAAAGATTAAAAAAAGAGGATCGTTGTTTCTTCATTAGCGACAACAAATCGGCAGACACGATTAGGATTGATGTGTGCGCTGTCAATCCACATAATTCGCGTAGAAGTTGCTTGCGTGCAGGAATATTAACGAGAGCTTGCGAAGATATTCTTATGAGAATGAATATTAATATCCTGTAACGCGATTGGTTTGTATACATATTATTCGTTATGCAATACGGAACTACGTAGACAGAAGTGCAAAGATAATAAAAATTTTCTTATAGGTAGATACATTTTGAATAAACCATGTCTAATTTGAAAGGAAATATGATTCATATACCAGACATTTCGAAGGATTTTATTCTTAACAAGGCAGTCCGAGATGCTACCAATATTTTACTTAAGCCGTACATGCCTATGCTCTTAGAACTGAATTCGTCTTCGATTCATTCTGAGAATAAGTATCAAGCTGTACACGATTTCGCTCAGAAATGTGTACTGAATTCGCAAGACTTTTTATTGAAAATGGCAGCGATTGCATGGAACTTTTTAAACGTTCTCTCGGAAGACGATAAACTCTGGACCATGAAACGTACCAACAGTGAAATCTAAAGTTTTATTAAACTATTATTAATAGAGAAGTATATATATATATATATATATTGTATTTTTGATAGTGCAGCTTCTACTGCCCATGTGAATTGACAGTTCATATGCTGGAAGAAATGAATATTTAAGGTCAATGTAATTAATATAAGTATTTTTAATAAAACTGTACAAGGAAATCTCGAATGTTTAGACTACTGTACAAGGAAATATTGTACATTTCGCCTGTTTTCTCGATAAATGTCCCAAATATCTGGTCTTTCATTATGCCGATATCACATCCGATAACAAAACATCTTTATTTTTCATTATTTTTATGGGACTTTGACCAACATATTCGTCGCATTTTCCTAATGAAAATGATACCGAATATGATATAATTCCGATGATATTTACTTATGTAATGAGCGATGAAAGTTTATATAATTGGAATTATATCATATTTGGTATCATTTTCATTAAAAAAATGCCACGAATGTGATGGTCAAAGTCTCATAAAAAAAATAATGAAAAATAAAGAAGTTTTGTTATTGGATTAGTTACGTTTACGTCCTACGTTTGGCAGTAGTCGAAGAATAGTATCCCCTGGCCGGACTCTTGTTTTGAACAATTATCAAGAAAATACTGTACAAGGAAATGTTGAATTCACGGCAAAGTTGATTGTCCAGGCGTCAACACCTGTCTTACATTCATATTTATTCTAGCCTCGGAAATGTAAGCTTTCGCGTACTTCCAATCACTGGGGAGCCATTTACAACATTGTTCCCTATTGTCGTTTATTTCCTCTTGGTCCCACGGTGTAGAAATTTCCGGTAAAATTTTTGGTACTCCGTGGTACCTCAAACGCGATTCTCCAGACATGATTACTATGTCTCCGCTCCTTAAAAGTATAGAGTGAGCTGCGTCCTCTTCTCTGAGTCCTCCGATTAAAAATATTGCCGTTTGACCAAAACTGATAGAAAACAAGGGCGCGCCGACGTTAACTTCAGAATGATCTGTATGGCCCGCCAGAGTCGAATTCATTCTATAGTAATTGATAATCGCTGCTTCTGCCTTGAAGTCCATAAAATTCAAAGTTTTCGCTAAAAACGAGGTCAACGACGATAACTCGCTAGGCATTTCTGTTTTTGACGTTTCAGAGTATAATTTAGTGTCCCAATTATGGTGATAGCCCAATGTTGCCCAACGTAATCTCGGTAACAAGTCTCTAGACCTGTTGCTGGCGAGACACACGTCCCACCAGGCATCATTGTCACCCAGAACATCGTGCGCGTCTAAATTTAATTTATTCGGTCTCCTCGAGTAATCTTTCAAGCATTTTATGATCCAATATCGTTGACCATCGGGGGTAAACGGATTCTTTATAAAGACGAGTCCTGATAACATAAACAAAATATAGAATGATCAATACTTTCCTGCGATATCGACATACATACCTGGAATATTAAAAAATTCATAGACTTGCCAGTCGTTCACCGGTCTCAGTCCTAACTCGTGTCCAGATTGTTCATTGAAGAACTTCCCTTTAAGGATAACCTAGAAAATCGAGAGAATTTAGAAATTCGGAATACGTTCAAATATTATAATTTATGACATACTTTGTTGTTATTGCGATCGTTTAAATCGATCACATCTTTCAGATCGGGCGGCGGGTTCCGACTTTTGTAATATTTAAAGCTATCTCGGAACATTGCTGTGCGCGATGGGCGCCGCCATCTTGTCGTCTAGTTTGCTCGAGCGATCCCAGACGTCACTGGGATCTCTGTCAAACGATTCAGGATTCAGGAAGGTAATTCGAAAGTAGATTTTAACTGAGATCAACTGAGATTCCTATGCGAGATATGTACGACTAAATGCCTCGGATGTTTGGAGAAGAATGTCATTTCAACCGGGTTGCAGACGATCGTAAGTATCGATCCCGATGTCATTAACCACGACCAGCATCGTCTGGCCTTTGCCGTACATGCAGAGAAAAATCGAAGAAACATATCACAGTAGTGCGTCGGGCGTCGATCGCTCAAGCCGATACACACTAATTCAGTAAGCAATCGAAGATGAATCTACAATGCGACATAGTGACTAAGAACGAGGAGAAATATTCGAGCGGACACGTGTGTACGTCGCACCGTGCCATTACGATTATTCGATTCGCTTACGATTAGCATAAATATCATCATCGTCGTCCGCGAACATTAATACCGAGATACGTATCGAAAAAGTACGGGGATTCAATTAGCTTCTTTCTACAGGCTGGCTGGCCCGTACGCACACGGTAATGGACTGTGACTAATTTTAGAGCGTAATTTTCGCATAATAACACTGCCGGGAAATCTATGATTTCATAGAGCCGAAGAGAGGCACGCCGGCCGACTTCAAGGCTTTTCGAAAGCTCCGAGCGAATTAATAGCGCGCACCGCGTTAATAATCGTCCATTACCATCGCTTCTATTCTCCATAAATTCCATCCATCCACCCACCCACCCTGCGGCGCGATTTACTGTTCACCTGTAGTAAGAATACGGACCAGCCTCGATCCAGTTCTTGGATCTCGCATGAAATGTCATGTTCGGCGCCCCTTTTACTTAGAGCATACAATCGCGTTCGTAACCTTCGTATGCCCAGATAAACTCCCTCGCGCCTAATCAGTCTTAGCTCCCCTTCGGGGACTGCGTAAACAGCCTCCATATTCAGTTCTGAGGGCTCGCGTGTTAGGTTCGTTAGCGTCTCCTTCCCCTAAAATCGTTCAAATCTGTCGAATAGAATCCCTCAATTGTTTAGTTTAAAGATTCGGGAAACAATTGCCGTCAGTGAAAGACATGGAGACATAACCTTGATATTTTCAAATCTGAGAATCCCTCGATTTGGATTAACTTTAAACGTTCGTGAAACAGTCCTCGCAAGATGATAGACGAGAGCGAACGCAAGAATGTTCAAATGTGCGAAGCTCGGGTTGTTATTTGAAGCACGAGACATCTTTCACCGTATCGTCACGACCCAGCAATGCTGCAAGAGAGGGAAAGGTACAGAAATCGAGCCGTAGGTAGCAAGCATAGAGAGCATGCTGCAGAATGCCGGTAAATACATTAACCCTCACCATGCTAGGTTACTTTCGGGACATCCCCTATATTTACAGTATCAGGCGAGTGACCGTTTCAAAATTTATTAATTCGTTCTACTACATTGTGTTCTGTACCATTTGCATTTTATTTATGAATTTTTTAAAACACACTTTTGAAGGTATTTCTTGTATGTAGATTGTAGTAGTTCAAGAAATTGTAGGCTTCCGGTAGGAAAATGTTAAATCATATGTTCGCAACTTCAAGAATTGAATGTACTTATACGAAGCTTGTAGATATTGTCAACAAGAATGAACAACTACAATTTGGAAATGTCCATCTGGCCATCTACAGGGTGTACAAATTAATTAGTGACCTTGTGCTGATAAATTTATTATCCACTTACAAACAACCGAAACATGCCGAAACCTCGAAAATAATTTCCATCAATTTATCTCGCAAATGGCTGACGAGCCGAAAAGTTAGAATTTTAAACAAACTCGCTATTGGCCAATTGCGGGGGTCACGAATTAATTCGTACACCTAAACGCATCATCACGTGTTAACTTCACCAGCTGTAATGATTCTAACACACGGAGCAGAAACCGCGTTGACAGCGATGTTTAGAGCACCGAGGCATGCTTGCAGCGATAAAGTTAAAGATTTTCCGAGTGGGTGAAGTGATTGAAGCATTTCGTTCAATAATCGTAGGATGGGTCTGTGTGGACCCGGCGTCGTTCTACCATGTCGTTAGACAGTGTTAAACAGTGCTGTCGAGGATAGAACGTATTCTTTCTGACAGTTTCATGTCAACAAATGTCGTGCCCGCCGAGTCGCGCCCAGCCGCGAGCCAGACCTGCATCGGAGGCACTCGCATCGTATTCGCGAGATCGGCCAATCGCGTGGCTCGGTCACGACACGGTTGGCCAATCAGTGAACGGCTCGGTGACGACCGTTGCTAAAAATAGTCTGTATATATCTAGGCCGGTCGCGACCGCGAATTATCCACAGTCGTGCGCCGGCAGCCGACGGGGAAGGACGGTGTGATCCGTATCCGGGAGAGACACGCTGTGTTGTTGTTCGCACTGGAAAAGGTAGGAACACGCAACGAAAACAACCATCGTGCCTCTTCTCTACGCACGTGATAAAACTCCTTTTGTAGGTCGGCAAAGCACTACTATTCTCGTAATGTAGGGTGTTGTTCTGTGTCTCGTGGCTGGCGTATAGTTTCGGGATTCCCGCGGCGAATTATCGTAGTGACATTTGGTTCCTCAGATCGATTTTCGTAGATGTGGTGACCTTCAGCCGTGCTTCCAGGATCAAAATTCGCTATGAAGTGAGCCGCTTCACCTTGCGCCTCATTTTCTATCCTGGATAATTACGGTGAGCTAGACTTTATGTGATTCGAACTAGTTAAAACAAAAATCAACCACCTTGTACAAACGTTACGTTTCATTTTCTATCGAGGAGTTTGTATTCGTTCAGTGGCCTGTAGTAACATTAGTGGAAGTTTAAATGCACATGGTTGCGGTTGTTATTGAGCTGGTGATCTTGAACGTAGATTAATTAACTCTTCGGGACATGACTGGGAAATAAATAGTGAAAACCTTCAAACTTAAGAATATCATAATAACATTGCCGTCTTGTTAAAATGGCCAGCAGTCGAAATCAATTTTTATGTAATTTCTGTTCCTCGCAATCGATGCACGAGATTTTTATTTTCGTTTGATTTTGATCCGCAGTTTAATGTATAAAGAACCAGTACACATTGGTAAATATTTTGTACCGGTACAGTTCGTAGAACAGAAGTAGCATAAACCAGGGCACACGAATTAAACTCTCTTTTGTTCAGGCTAATTTCACAGTAATTTATCCGCCGACGTTGAATATAGATCACGTGTGTTTATCGGTTTCCTCAAAACTTGTCCCTCCTCGTGCGTAACGATATTGTTTATCGTAGTCGGTTTACAGGTCCCGTTGATTTTCATAATAAATCGGCTCGTCGCGATTCGAAAGTGGTGTTTTAATGATCGAAAGTTAATGGGACGCACGGGTACAGGTGTCGAAGTAATTGTCAGGCAATCATCTAACGTTAAACACCGCGAAGATCGAGTTCGCAACAATTCAAGGTCGCGCGTCCACCGAGCGAAGCTTTATTACGAACATGTTGCATTATTACGGCAAGAGTCGAGAGAAGAATATGTTAAATGCGACGTTTACTCCGCGACGTGGATACGTTATCGTCGCCTCTCGATTTTTACCTATTTCTCTTTCTTCTTTTTTTCCCCCCTTTTTCCGCGATTTTTTGTTCAGTCGCTCATTAACACACGGCTGTTTTCTTCGACGCACTAACAGAACGGTAATAATCGGCGACCGTTTCTTTACGTACGATCGTGCAGATATCGTGGCGAAACATGTGTTTCCATGAAGTTGATCGTAATGTTTACTATCGGCTCGCGCGATACCGGAGCCACACCAAAAGCGCCGGGGAATATTTGTGTTTATGGTCGGCGCGGCTAGGGAAATTGCAGTTTCCCTTTCGCTGTGCTCGAAACGGGGCTGGCTTCATTTGAAGTAAAATGTGGACTGTGGATGGAAATGTGGGATATTTCTAAATTCACCCTTGTAGTATATTAATAATAGTATTTTAAATATAAATTACAACAAACTTTGAGAGAGCTATATTTAATATAATCAGTAAACAAAATTGTTTAAAACAAGTAGCAGTCAAGGAACTGACCCCTCTGAAGTACATTTCTAGTAAAACACTTAAAATAATAGGAAGTTGTTGGAAATAAAGTTGAGAATTAATTCGAAGTGGAAAGGGTTAAATTACACCAGCTTCTGTCGCGATCTAGTAAGATATATTGGAACTAGTAACAGAAATACTTTTTTATCTAAATAACATAGCATTTATTTCTTATTTATTTTAATGATATTTTTAATATTTGTAATTATTCGAAGCAGTTCTTTTCTTATTTTGAATAGATACCATTTTTCCCAGCACTGGTTGGAAGATTTTCCGTCGAATATTCCAGGCTATTTTTAATTGGTAGAAACACTTTTCAGACCTTGATCGAGACGCACATTTTCTAATTTCACGGGAAAAAAATGTCACTCGAGACCGTCAGTATATGCATCGGGCATTTGTCAACGACTGATGACACCTGAGGATGCACTCGTAATAATGTGCGATTAGTGTCACGGAGAATATCCGAGGTGTGTAGTAGGGAACCTTAAATATAGCAAAACAGAACATTGGCAACATTGTCACGATTCTAGCGAGGACTATATAGCATCCTCACACGGTACCAATGCTCCTCATTGCACAATGCCTCGGTTTAACTGAACATTTGAATCGGATTCTCGGTGCTGTTTCGACTCCTCTAGCTTATTATTAACTACTTTTCTGTCTGAAACAGATTTTACACAATCATGCAAACAATTTTTATCATTGTTCATATGGGTGTCTATCGTATTTGCAATCTTCTAATCTAAGATATTTCAATTCAATCTTTGCGTGATTCTTCATTTTTCTAATTAATTGTGTACTACTCAATTAATTTTACATTTTTACATGCATAATTCTACAGTTTTACATTCTTTGCACAAGTTACATCAATTTGAAAAATAAATATGTAATTGAAACATTTCAGTCTCAGCCATAGTCGCCAGATTAAGTATCCCCACTCTACCTTCCCCTTCCACGACGCTATTCTCCACGCTTCCAGTCACGTGATGATAACTTTTCCCCTCAACTCGTGCTCCTTCCCCTCATCTGGCGAATCTGGTCTTACTCCTGCTGTAAGTAACTTCATTTTCATCTAAATTTTAAAATACATATTATGGAAGAGTTAAAAAATGGTTAGATTATAACAAGACTGCAGATTTCAATGCAAAATAAAAATTGTCTGAATAAGTGAATAAATTCTCGTTTAATCTGTTCACTTGTTTGAAATTGCACTTATCTTTGTCATAAGTGCACGAAGGTCCGCAGTTTCATTATAACAAATCGTTGCCCGGAGAAAAGTCAAAGTTGCAAACTAACTCATACATTTCAATTGCCCGCCGACGAGTAAAAACGTATAATTACGTAGGACTAATTACCGTATTCGATAGCAACAAATATGCACTGCAGTAGTTCCCATGAATGCAATCGGCACGATGAATATTTTAAGCCGGCACAAGGAAAAATGATTTTCTCAGTATGTAATATCTTTCTCGCGTCTACTCGAACGAAAGTATAATGTTTACATTGGCATGTAAAGTGGAGTTAAGTAGGATCACGAATAACCGTAATCATAAAACCGCATATTACGGCGGTTTAAACGCAGCGTTGCGTTTATTATGGACGACTCTGTGTTTATACTGGAAATGCGTGCCCGTACGCGAGCATGTTTGCATGGTGGAAACAAATTTGCCGGGATACATTGTTCGACGATACATCATTTTTATCCGGACGCGCGAGATTATAAAAGAAAACACGAAATAATCCGATGCGAATCGCGACAACGTGTAACCGCTGCGGATTTTCTGCATTTATGTAAAACCGACATAACATTTTTCGAATTTTAAGATATTATTTTCTGCTTGTTGCACTTATTAAGATACACAAAGCTGAAGGAGTCTTTTTTTGTAATTATGATCTCTCGTTAGCTTCTGCAGTAATGAGCTGTACAGGCTGTCTCAAAATTCCTTCAACATCCGGAAATGGGTTCCTAAGATCATTTGAAGCAACATTTTCCTTTGCAAAAATGGCGTCCGCGGCTTCGTTAAGGAGTTATTAACGAAAAACACGGACCAATCACCGAGCGACCTAGACGCGTGTTGGCACAGTCCTGGTTTTTCGTTATTAACTGCTTAACAAAGCCGCGGACGCCATTCTTGCAAAGGAAAATGTCCTTTTAAATGATCTCAAGAACCTCCCTATAATGAATACAAATAAAAATGTGCAATCATAATTTTCATTGCGATTTTATTCGATGTACAAATTAGTTGATGGCTCTCCGTAAATTTGTTGTGTTCACCTCACAATTAACTCCACCAACAAATTTAAATATAAAAGCATCGCGAATGAATTTGTACAGTTAACATACAGTTTGTTTTGTTAAGTAGTCTTTTGTGAATTAGAATCTTCCAAGACGATGAGCTCTATAATGATTTAATACAAATCAAAATGTGTAATCATAATTTTCATTGCGATTTTATTCGATGTACAAATTAGTTGATGGCTCTCCTGTTGTGTTCACCTCACAATTAACTCCACCAACAAATTTAAATATAAAAGCATCGCGAATGAATTTGTACGCTTAACATGAAGTTTGTTTTGTTAAGTAGTCTTTTGTTAATTAGAATCTTTTAAGACGATGAGCTCCGTAATGAATCTGTAAACCGAGCGGCGCGGGTCTCACCACCGAAGATTTAAATGTTTACTTTCGTTGGTAAACTTCCTCCACTTACATAACAATAATCTTATCTTTGCCATTCGCTATTCATACCAGAGCTGATCCAGCCGAGGTGCAACAGGCTGGACGTGATAATTAGTTGCATAGTCGGCGCGCCGTTTCATAGATCAGAATTTTTCGAGAATATCGAGGCCACGTTTTCTTTTCAATTTGCACTTTGATGCAATTTCCAATCTTTTTGCCACATTCAAGGCCCCAGCAATTCACCTACGGTCGATGAAATTTATGCGAGAACATTGTGCTGTTTAATGAAGAATATAGTGAGTAAAGAAAACATCGATCACAGTGAACCATTTATAAAACTTGATTGTTTTTAATAAGCTTTTAGTCTAACTTGTGAACTTGTCGATTATAGGGTCCTCCCTCCAAATTTCAATGACCTTGAAACATGCTGTCAAGGTCACCGTTCTGAACAACATTTTCCTTTAAAGCTATTGTCAAAAAACTACAACTTGTAAATTCATAGATTTTTAATCCAAACCCAGTTTGTATCACACCTTATATGTATAGAACCTTAGATAAAAATTAATCCATATGGATGGACCAAACGACTTCAATTTCCCTGTAAAGCTAGAAGAATTAGTTTAAAAAATGACGTCTAATAAATATGTTGAAAAAATGCATTTGGTCGGAATTGTGTAAAACAATAGTAAAAATTGATTTTTACGACTTTTCTAGCTGGGCCAATAACGTTTTCGTTATTTAAAAGATTTGTTTGGTCAACTCGTATAAATTATATACGCTCTGAAAATTTTAGTGAAATCGGTTAATTGGTTTCCGAGTTATAAACGATCAAAAATGGTAAAAATTGCAATTTTTCAAGATTTTCGGCCTTTTACCACTCTTGATCGATCATAACTCGTAAACCAATTAATCAATTTCAATAAAATTTTCAGAGCATACACATATATAATATATACGAATTGACCAAACGCATCTTTCAAATTTTCGTTTCACGTGTGATCGGTTTTGCTCCTAACTGTATACACATAACATATAAATTAACGCTAAATTAAGTTGTGCGTTAACGGTACTTCGAAACAATCTTTCCGTGGAATTGATAAAGAAAAAATAGTCGACGAGGACGATAATTGGCTACAGTTTGTGTGCGCAAACATTGAGGTTCAGGCGCGAGGGAGGAAGAGAGGTGTTCGATGAAAGCGAGATACAAAGGTGGAGAGGCGAAAGGTGTATTTCCTCTAGTTGCAATATTTGGCGACCTTCGGAGTTATGGAAATGTGCACGCTATCTGACACACGTGTGCAGATCCTGTATGGGCGAGTTTCGAAGCTGTCGACGATCTAAGAATTAAATGTCAGTAAGGTCATGGTCGCGAAGGAGCAAAGGAATCTCTCTGCCGCGAATTCAGTCTGCGTCGACGTTAACTAATGGGAGCCATTACGATAATGTACGCGGATGCCTTCGGAAATATATTAATCCCTTCATCGGCTCTGTGGATCAGAAATCGTTCGGTTGCCGTCGAATTCTTCGGCAGAATCAATTTCCAATTTTTCATATCTTTTTGCTGTTTTCACCTGGTTCAATCTTATAAAAAAATAATCGTCAAGATAATATGTTATCTTATTTGGCTATATCCCTCTTGAAGTAATTACATGTCGGTTTATTTGAACAGTCAATTAATTTTCCTTTTTAAATTATTTGATCTTTCATTTGATCAAATAATTACTATTCGCCAAAATTTCTTTCGTAGAAAAACAATTTTAAAATGCAGCTAAACTTGAATAATTGATTGGTATAACCTCTCCTTGAGGTGAAGTTATTTATTATTTTATTTGAGCAGTGCGATTGAAACAAAATAGTATTCGAAAATAATTCATTTGATTTAAACAATCAAATGAAAACAAATGCTGCATGTTATTTGTAGAATTCAAATGATCCATTATTTCAAATGATTATTTCTTACCTTATTTCAAATGGAATGTGCTCAATGACATTATTTCCCATAAAATGTTCTTCGACTGTTTTTTACCGAATAACGCTAACAAAAGAGTTGGTCGTAATTAAATTTACCGCGGTCAAGGAAAAACGCGTCGCATATAAAAGCTCTCGCGGGTGATTTATTGCCGAGGGGGGCTCATGCTCGCCCGTGCTCGTTCATGGCTCGCTGTTTCGCTCGCTCGTTCGCACGTCCATACGGCTCGCCTTCTTCCACACAACTGATTACAAAGTCGAGAGATGATATAACTGGATTTGCAAGTTGTCACGGTGAAAGAGTGAGAGGTAGCTGGGAAAAAAGGGAGCTAGTGGGGGAGGCCATTATTGTTCAAGGGCGGCAATGTATGTACCGATTGAATTTAAAATGCTAATAATTTAACGCAAAGAAATGGCGAATAGGAGAGAGAGGGAATCGGTTCGCCTCGCAGAATAGCATCAATGGATCACAATGGACCCGTTGGAGGGTTAATAAAAAAAAATGCAAATTATGAAAAATGGAAACGTAAATTTAATCAACTTAGGAACTCATTACCAGACTGCAGATTTTAGAAGGTTAAATTTAAAATTGGGGGAGAATAATATTCAAAATATATTCAAGGGAGAAAATACACATTATTTTTGATTTATTAAAATTATTTAAGGAAGAAATAACACTATTGGACTTTTATTTCTTGCAATATGAAATAGTTGGTAGTGGGGATTGTGCTTGTAGAGAATTTAATGTTATTACTAAATTTTCTATAAAATTAATTCTTTCTAAACAATTTATAGATTATTTATTGTCAAGGAAAATACTGTACTCCCGACTCTTTTAAATTTTATTAATATTTCTTACTATAATATTCATTGCCAATATTAATATTTCTTATTATAATATACATTGCCAATATTAATATTCCTTATTACCAGACTGTGGATCTTTATGCATTGAAGGCTTATGAAAATCTTCAAAAAAGAATAGAATATCAAATTCGACAGACTATTGTAGAATGTTTATTTGTTTTGGATCTACAAAAGCTGTTTCAATTAAAAATAGAATTTTATTTGATTCCACTTTCTTAAAATTTGTCTATAAAAATTGGAAAATGCATAAACATCCGCAGTCTACTAATTACAATATTAATTTCTAAAAAAATTAATGAAAACTGAACTGCATGAATTCTGAAATACATAAGAAAATGATTCATCTCATCCTCCCAAGATATTTTCGGGGTTCATTTCTCCTAAAAAGATTCCACAAATTGAAACGATTGTTCAAAAGATTACTCGCAGTCACGAAACAGTTTCGGTGCGTGCGGTGCTCGCATTTCCCCGAACGATCGGCGTCTTCGTTTTCGAGCTGAAACGATTACCCACTTAACCAGTTAAAGATCGAAAACGCGTCCGTCGCGATCTATCGACGCGTGGATCGTTCGTTCAGCCCCGGTTGTCTCGCGTTTCGCACGCGATTTGCGAATCTCCGTGGGACACGACACGCGTGCTTCTCGGATGTCGGGCCGGGTCGGGTGTCCCAGCTCGATCTGTGTTTGGTCGGAGACCCAAATCGCAGAGAAATTTCGCGGAACCATCGAGTAAATCCGCGGGACGAGCCAACACACGAAAGTTTCGGATCGCCGCTCCGTGCCGGGCACGTGCGCGATCGACGCGTCGGAACTACACGTGTTGCGTAACTAACACGTCGTCGGGGATTGCACGAATTTTCGATACTCGCCGCGATAGCATGGTCAAGATGCAGCTCTAGAGACTTGAGTGGATATGGGGTTAGATAATGTTATACCACTTCGTCATTCTGTAATTTACGTGCTAAAAAAATAGGAAAATTTAGAAGTATAGAGCAACGACATTTTTTAGCTGGGCCAATAACGAAAATTTAAAAGATGTGTTTGGTCAACTTGTATAAATTATGTACGCTCCGAAAAAATAATTGAAATTGGTTCATTGGTTTACGAGTTATAATCGATCAAAGGTAGTAAACGGCCAAAAATTTTGAAAAATTGCAATTTTTACCACTTTCGATCGATTATAACTCGTAAACCAATTAACCAATTTCAATGAAATTTTCGGAGCGTATATAATTTATACGAATTGACCAAACACATCTTTTAAATTTTCATTATTGTCAATTACACCAATTTAGAATGGAAATATTCTAGACCGGAAGAAATGTTTAATTTTCAAGTTAAAATATCTCGGAGCGCAAAGGGTTAACTTTAACAAAATTTATATTTTTGATAGAGAAAGAATTGTTTTTTTTAGAGATTGATGGTATAGATATTGGATAAACTGCATATGTTGGAAGACCCACAGTTTATTTATCATTCTTGCTTCTATTATAAAAACCACCGTTGTCTTCCTCTACAAGATCACTTGAAGCAACTGTTTCCTTTGCGAAACTGTTCTCCGGGGCTTCGTTCGCAATTTATCAATGAAAAACACGGACCAATCAACCGAGGGGCGGGACCTGCCACCGAGGCGGAGCTCGTAAGTAGTACGCCCGCTCTGATTGGTCCGCGTTTTTCTAAAATTTATCTAAAATGTTACTTAGTATCCCCTAAGAAAATCCTTTGTTTTCACAGCATTCTTACATGCGAGAAAACATGTTAGGTTCAATTGATTAGGCGTACAGGGTTGCACAGCCCCTAATTTTCTTCTCGACTGTACCGAACATAAGTGTCGTGAACATGGTCGATCGTATAAACTGCGTTAAAGCTGTCAGTGCTGTATCGTTCACGAGAACCATAACCAAGGGCGAAGTAGGTTTCCCCGAAAATCAAGATGGTCGTCGAAAGACCCGATTAACGCCTGTTTTACGATTACGGGCCGACTCCGCAAATTCTCGCCCCTCCCCCCCCTCCTCCCGCAGACACAGTGGGGTAACTAATAATTCCCTGAACCAGCCTGAAATTATTATTAGAGATATCAGAACTATGCCAACGGTATTCGCGATCTAGTCGCTGTCACGATGGCAATTTAAAGAAGCTGTACACACGGTTCTACGGCCGTTCTTAGCTCGTGGCGAACACTTCGACTTCCCTTTGATCTTCTAAAGTGACACAGATTTGTTGCTGCCCGTCCGCGATAAGTTACGAGCACAATATTGTGCATCGTTGGCCTCAGCTGATTCCCGCTTGAATTTATGCCTTTTAACGGACGAGTGCTTCCATGTTCCAATCGAACCCGAGATTCGTAAAAATCGCCTAGGATTTAAGGGATGGCCTTGTAATTTTGTTCAAGGTCAGTCCAGCAACTCGTTGCAACTAGCTATGTATTTGCTGTACGAAAAAAATGTTCAAACAAATGTTGCTGCCATCTACATTCCGTTAGGTTGTTTTTTCACCGAGGTATGAAGGTCACCTTCAGGTTTTTTTAACGGAACGACCCGTACTTTTTCCCGAATTCGGACGAAGCGCGAAATTCCGCGTGGAAAAGTGTTGTAACAAGTGGGGGTTAAAAATTAATAATTCCCAGGATATTAATTAAAATAAAATATATATAAAAAAAACTTTAAAAACCACGCCTACGTTAAAATGCACTGAAAAGGAGAAAATAATCTTTTTCCTGGTTCTCCCAAAAATTTATATTATAAATGTAAATCAAATCATGACATTAGTGACTATGAAAATAAAAGCGTGGAGCGCCCACGAAGATTACGTCAATATAGTTGAGTGCTCCACGCTCTTTTATTCTTATAGTCACTCATGATTTTATTTAAATTTATGTCAAATTTTTTGGAGAGAACCAGGAAAAGAATTATTTTCTCCTTTTCAGTGCATTTTAATATAAGCGTGGTTTTCAAGAAGTTTTTTTTTATATATATTTTATTTTCTACTTTTTTTTTGCATATCTTGTAATCGATTTTAATTACCACTTCAACCAAGATCTTTCGTAAAAGGGAAAATATTGTGTCATGACTAGATAATTTATTATCCCGTTTTTATAGCCAATAAATAAATATCCTATTCAATTTGGATATTACAATGGGAAGAGGTTAGGTTAGGTTAGTTAGGTTAGATTACGCTCCGAAAATTTCATTGAAATTGGTTAATTGGTTTGCGAGTTATAATCGATCAAAAGAGGTGAAAGGCCAGAAATCTTGAAAAATTGTAATTTTTACCACTTTCAATGAAATTTTCGGAGTGTATATGTATAATGTATACAAATTGACCAAACACACGTTTTAAATCTTGTATGGCGTGAAATATTGTCATCGGAAGAGGTTTGCAATTCGATTACAAGATTTGACGCGTGCAACAACAACAACACGGCAAGCTAACGTGGTAAAAAATTGGATATGTTGTCAATATTATTTTGAAAATGTGCCAGACACTCGGTCACCCGGCAGACGTTCAATCAAGTTTGCGGAATGCAGCGACGGTGACAACGCGGAGAAACTCTCGCGGAGAATCATTCTGACGCGAGACACCGAGCGAAAGGAATTTTTCTGTTCGCCAGTGATTCGAAGAATCTCTGTCGATCTTTCTACGCGTAGAAGATCCTGAACAAAGAGGTGTTCGAGTGTCGTACAAATAAAGACATATATGTATATTCGTCTATATTATCCGGCCGAAAACACCTCCGGGTTTCGATATCTCACTTGTTCCGAGGCCTCGCGGGCTCTCCGGCAATTTCGTATTCGAAAGTTACCATTCTGCTCGCCTACGTTCGTTTCTCAGGACACGAATTTGCGCCCGTATGCCGCGACCGATTCCCCAAGAAGGGAGAACACCATGCGGGTTCGGGAGACATCAATCTCCATTAATTGTTCTTTCCTAACTGCTTCTTCGAAAGACTGTCGCTGGGGCAGTCTAGAAACGGCCTGCTCGAGGATACTCGGCTGTTCCAGCGATCTGCGTCGTCTAAACAGTGGAAAAGATCTGTGCATAATATTTGTCACTCTATTATTGCAAGGTGTACTTACGCCCCAAGGTGTAAATTATAATAATTCGGTGACAATATATACTTTATTTAATTTAGTTATCTCTTAGTGAAACTTACACTGGTGTATTCGTGGAATTTTTCTGATTAAAACGAGCCCAAACACGACCCAATTCGGAGCATATAATTCATGATAGCGTAGAATCTCGATTATTCGAACCGATTAGGCGAGCTGTACTGTATCGTGGATGAAACGGGTAAATATGAACGGAATTGGGTCGTGTTTGGACTCGTTTTAATCAGAAAAATGCCACGAATATCCCAGTAAAGGTATAATTGATAAATAATTCGATACGAAAAAATTCTGTCATTGTTTATCCGTTTGTACGTTCGACATTTGTACATAGTTTGAGTGACAGGGGCGTAGTTGTAGCATATATCGCGGCAGTATTCTCCTTTCTTGAAGATTGTTCCTCGAAGAATATTCGGAGTGGGCGGAATTCCAGGTCATAGTTCAATTCCCGGTTGCATCGAGCCTCGGGAACGCGAGGACTCCGAGCGGCGATCGACTTTGTGATAAAGCCTAATTGCCCGGAAAGTTACTGTCGATGTCGGTGCATAGAGAAGCAGTGAAACGTTCTATAAACACCGATTCAGAGGTTCGCGGAATAAAGATTGATAAACTGTTAGAAACTGTTCGGAATACCGAGGCTATTTATCTTCCGATAACGAAGCTGGCGACGTCGTTGCTTTCGCAGGAAAGTCTGAAACGCTGGAAACTTTTGAAAGGGACTGTCAACTCGCTGAAATATATAATCATTATCAATTCATTTATTCAAAATAAAAATGGCAGCCAAATAGAAAATTTTTTTTCTTTAATTATAAAAATTAAAATTATAAAATATTATAAAAATAATTATTTGTGGATTTAGATGGAATTTAATTCGCTATAATAAACGTTAATAACACTTTATAGGATAAAGCAATACTCTACGTTTCATACGTGGTCCGCGCGCGTCGTGCATCGCGCCACAACCATAACCTCACGCCCCGGTCTCTCACTCTCTACTTTAATCAAATTAGATATTAAATACAATTTTATTTCTTCCCTGAATGATTTGAATACAGGAGAGATCACATATTGACATCTTCAATTTTTAAAATTTTCCAACAATTTTGAATTTCATTTGCTAAATTTTGCTATAAATGCATAAAGATCCGCAGTCTACTTATTTTCTCGTCATTCTATTCTTCTCTACAGTTCCTGACCTACACCACCACTATCGAGCAGCAAAACCTTGCCAAATGGATCTGCACAGAACCTTGGCACTCGTTCCACGGGAAAACTCAGAAAATCCTCAACACCCTTCCATTCTCACAGACACCTAAAGCCACGTCCACACTGAAGCAACATCGACTTTTCGTCGGCCTCGGTTCTCCTTCTGTCATTTCGGTTCTCCTTCGGTAAAATCGTCGACCTTTTCCAAGATGCAACATCAAAAGTAGCGTCCAGTGTGGACGTAGCTTAAAGCCTGCCTCGATCGATCCGAATCGGTCTTTATTTCTCGCTGAAACGAAATGGTAGTCGACAATGCTAGAAAGAGGAGGTCCTGGCGGTTTCCTACGCTTGTTCTTCCCGCACTATGTTTGGCGCTTGTAACGAAATTTATGCTTCCTGTCTGCTGGTAACGCGACCACACGCTCCTCGTCGCCGCCGGCCATGTAATTTACATACGGTGCCGGTTTGTGTGCGTTTTGTCTATGACTGTCGCGCAGGAAAGAGGAAATCGACGAAACGAGCCTGCGTCCCACAGCCACGCGCTGTGCGTGCACGCATACTCTCGTAAAAATCTACAATATAGCGGTCGCTTCAGTTACCGCAAAGTTTGGCACCCGGAAGTCGAATTCTAGCGTTCCGAGGAGTCGACTCGAGCTCGACGTAGCAGAATATTAGATATAGCGATCAAAAGCGAAATAAACTGCAGTAACAAAAATTTACAATTCAGTAATTTTTGTCTTATCTTTTGGAACATGGTACCAGTGGACTGCTGGAATTCTCCTGATTAAAACGAGTCCAAACACGATGTGGATCGGTCCACTTTTATAGACTTCGTACATAGTAATTAATTGTTATTGTTTATACGAAGTCTGTAAAACTAGTCCGATACACGCCGTGTTTGTACTCGTTTTAATCGGGCGAATCTCGGCAGTCCATAGGTACTACATTTGGAAAGGTAAGACGAAAATGAGTGAATTTGAAAATTTATAAGTATTGATCACGAATTTTTTCAGATTTTTTGATGATAAAAAAATCGCCTTTTTCGACGTTTTTCCGAACATAGAAGGTGGCGAAAGTTATTGCACCACCCTGTACATGAATTTAGTCGTCTCATTTTCAATGTGTATTTCGAAGGTCGGTTAGGTCGAACCGATTAATCCACGAATCCTCCCGTGACCCACTTCGAGAACGTCGACGAGCCGTTTTAATCTGTTTTTTGCGCACAATGGGATTGCGTTGAACACACTGGAATCCTTCTCCGCGAACGCCCACGCGTTTTAGAGTCGATTTTCCAAGGTTCCGAGCGATGTTCACGAGAATGGCTGGCCGTAAAACACGTCCAGACGAGAGTGACTCGTTCCCGTCACGCTCCGAGGCACCGGTAAAGTAATTTGCCGTAATTAAAGTCTCATAATTGGGACGGCTAGCGCCATAATATCCTCTCGCTCCCCCGGCGTATTGTTTCGGCTTCGATCTCTACGTCCCACCACCGCGCGCACACCGCTCCGTGGCTTTTCAATAGACTCCTTTTAATCTTGATCGTATCCTCTCGCGCTCGCCTTGCTTCGATTACTAACTTAATTACGTTACAAATAGATCCTTTGTGACACTGAGTAATGAAGTCGCTGTCCGAGATCTTGCGATACTTTCTCTCCGATCCTTCTGCCGCTTGTTTCTGTTTTTAACTGGTTTTCGTTGATGTCAAAATTTGTTGGAGTGAGCTCAATTCGCGCGCCATGCTCTATGTTGGCAATCCTGCGTGTTTCTGTACTTGTATAACTACGTGTAAAAAATATATATTTATTTTAATATATTAACTTTAACAAAATTTATATTTTGGATAGAGATCAAGTTTTTTTTTTGTAGATCTTTGACAAACTATGTTGGAAGACAGTTTATTTATCATTCTTGCTTTTATTATAAAAACGGCCGTTGCCTTCCTCTACAGGGCGTCCTAAAAATGCCATACTTGAGTAGGGCGATTCCCGAGATCATATGAAGTAATTTTTTCCGTTGCGAAAATGTTCTCCGGGACTTCGTTCGGAAGTTATCAATGAAAAACATGGACCAATTGGCCGAGGGGCGGGCCCTGCTATCGAGGCGTCCAAAAAACCAGGCGTTTTTCGTTAATAACTTCGTAACAAAGCCACGGAGAACATTTTCGTAAAGGAAAAAGTTACTTCAAGTGATCTTAGGAATCCGGACACCCTGTATATAGGAGCTCACCACAGCTCCCCACAAAATACTATTGTTTAATTAATGCTAACCCGGTGAATAGCCAAGCTAGTGAAACTAGCGTGTCGAACGCAGGGTTAGGAATGACATGACGTTTCACGTGAGGAAGAAATGACTGATTTTAGAAAGCGATGGCAAGATTTGACGAGCACGTGTACAAAGGCGTTGACTCCACGGACTCTTTTCTCTCGCGTCGACCTCTCACCTTCGCCGCTTTAAAGCGTTACGCTCAAAGCGGAGTCTCTCTCTTTGGCCGGCGCATATTGTTTTCCTGCAGGTTCGTGCTTTATCGTCGTTCCCCCTCGTTCATTTTTTACGACGTCCTTGCCTCGCATTTCTGTCCTCGCGTTTCCCGCCGACGCACTGTGCGGCGAGCTTCGACGAAAATCGAAAAGGTTTAGCATAAAAACCCGGTATCGATCCCATAACATGCTTGAATTATGTTCTAATGTCTGAATAATCAGATTTGCCGACGTGGATTCAATCGACTGTGGATTTTTATGCGAAGTAAACATTGTCTCGCTTAACAATTTTAACGAGTTAGGGATTATACAACAGTATTTTTTAAATCTCTAAATGTCCTTGCTGTTTTGCAAAATTTGACTCATACATTCAAGAGAAAATTTTTATTAGCAAAATTTGTAATTTGCTTAATAATAAACCTACCGACCACGAAAAGTGTGTGTATTGTATTATGAAAATAACAAGATCAATTTCGTGTTCAATTAATTCCCATGGAAACACCTTATAAATTTAATTCATAATTAATTAATAAATTAAATTTAATTATAAATTTCAATAATTCTGAAATGAACAATCTAAAACCGGACATTAGACCGGCGGTGGTAGGTTTAGTGTTAAAAATCCACTGTCCGAATATTATAAACTAACCGACTTAGAGTTTCGGGGCAACGCTGTGCGAGAATATTTTTATTTTTCCGTCAAACACCATTTTACCCAACACCGGTTCTTCGTGACGCCTGTTAGCATACGGTCTCGCCAAGCGTGTTTATAAAAATCCAGCTATAAATCCGCGAAATCGCCTTTGAACGGCGCCCCAGAAGCTTATCGTGACCTTGGTCGTTGCCGTGGGATCGAGTTTTAGTTGTTTTCTATCTCCAGAAAAATGGAAGACCGAGAGACCGAGGGGGATCGATACGTAGCTGGTGAGGTGTTAACAACAATAGAAAATGAATCCTGAAATGAACCGTTGAAGGCCAATTTTTCTCTTGCGAGAAGAGCTACCAACCCCCAAAATTGGACGTATTAAAAACAGTTAGCACCATGGCGGAACAACAAACGAACCGTTAAAATCCAATTTTTCTCTTGCGAGAGGAGCTACCAACCCCCAAAATTAGACCAATCAAAAACAGTTAGCACCGTGGCGGAACAACAGCGGCGAAGCTCTCAAACTCTGGTCTGTCGCGTGAACAGTCCTTCCATTCACAATCCGGAGAATCCCGTCTATGCAACAATAGACAGCAACCTGTCGAACAACAATGTGTCCCAGAGTCGCCTGTTGATTCTCGGTCCAAACAGCTCGTTGTCAGTTTCCGGTTTGGAACAGGCGCGGTGTGTTGGTCCGGTTTCGTTCTTTCTGTCGAAATTCCAGTCCTCTTACGCGAATCGTGTTGCTTCGAGGACGCGAGCCTCGTAAAATGGCGGTCCACGGTGTTTCGTAGGAGTTTTGATGGGATTTCGATAGACGACGGTGAGGCGAGGGATGGAGGGAGGGAGGGGGGCGGCTGTTTCTCTGTTGGCGATCGGACGCGTACGTTGCAGAAACGACAGCCGCAGGAATTAGGCCGCCCACGCTTATGTCGACGACCGTACCGAAAAAGCACGATAAAAGCTTTCTGGCCAGATGGGCACCGGTTGCGCAAGCTTCTCCTCCCCCTCCTCTCCTCCTCTTCTTCGTTCTCCTTCTGTACGCGTCGCGTCGTCCTTCCTTCTCCTTCTTCTTCTTCTTCTTCTTCTTTTCCTCAACCGGCCATCTTCCGTTAACCGGCGATTTCTCGTATTCTACTGTCACTCGAACTGTCACGCGTGACACGTATTCTGACAACTCGTCATACCCAGTAAAAACGAGTCCATTTTGTTCTATTCGGTGCCACGGTTCGCCTAACTTTGCGGGCGACATGCACGGGAGCTTTGACACATTATCTGCCGGCGATTCTTTGATACCGGGTTGGCGTGAAGTTAATTGGTTC
Source organism: Lasioglossum baleicum (assembly GCF_051020765.1). Classification (NCBI taxonomy): domain Eukaryota; kingdom Metazoa; phylum Arthropoda; class Insecta; order Hymenoptera; family Halictidae; genus Lasioglossum; species Lasioglossum baleicum. The sequence goes on from NC_134938.1 coordinate 12,969,630, forward strand.
ATTATTATTAGATTCTTTAGGCAAAATACGTATTTTGATGCACAGTTAGGAGCAAAACTGATTACACACACTTTAGATCAGAATAACTTTTTTATGAATGGACCAAACGACTTCAATTTCTCTGTGAGGCTAGAAGAATTAGGTTAGTAAATGACGTTTGAAAAATATGTTGGAAAAATGCATTTGGTCGTAATTGTGAATAACAATAGTAAAAATTGATTTTTACGCCTTTTTTTGCTGGGCCAGTAACGAAAATTTAAAAGATGTGTTTGGTCAACTTGTATAAATTATATATGCTCTGAAAATTTCATTGAAATTGGTTCATTGGTTTACGAATTATGATCGATCAAAAGTGGTAAAAGGCCAAAAATCTTGAAAAATTGCAATTTTTACCACTTTTGATCGTTTATAACTCGTAAACCAATTAACCAATTTCAATGAAATTTTCGGAGCGTATATAATTAATACAAGTTGATGAAACACAACTTTTAAATTTTCGTTATATGTAAAAATCAATTTTTACTATTGTTTTTCACAATTCCGACCAAAGGCAAATTTCAACATATTTTTTAGATGACATTTAGTAATTCTTCTAGCCTTACAGAGAAATTCAAGTCGTTAAGTCCACATTCATGAAAAAGTTGTTCTGGTTTAAAGTGTGTGTGATCAGTTCTGCTCCTAACTGTATTCCTGTTTGTTATTAAGTCGACTGCGGATTTTATGCACTTATGATAAAAATGGCTACGCACAATTTAAAGCAGTAGTCATATTAAAAAGATTTAAGGACATCAGAGTATCAGTTTCAATTTAATAAAATGATTAAACGATGAAACAATTTTTTATTTGGCACCTGTGCCTTGCAAATAATGTAAACATTTTTTATTTTGCATAAAGATCTGCAGTCTAGTTATTAGAATGTCTGAAACGTAGATTTGTCTCTCCGAAAAATCTTCCTTAGTTTCTACAGCGATTTCAATCTCCAGTTTTATCTCATTCAAAGTTTAATAACTTGTCCAAAAAAAATCGCACTTCAATTTTTAAGGGTTCGTTGTAAAGGGGAAGCTCCAATCTTCAAATCTGCGGTAGATCCATTTCACCAAAAAATTTTCCAAAGTTTCTACAGCGGTTCCAATATTCATCATTCTTGGATCAAAACGTCGCTTCAGTTTCATTTCATTCGAAGCTTAATAACTTGACCAAAAAAAATCGTGCTTCAATTTTTAAGGGTTCGTTGTAAAGCGGAGGCTTCAACCTTTAAATCCGTCGATGATTCATTCGCAAAAAAAATTTTGTTAACGTTTCGCGCAAAGGTTTCAATTTGTATTTTTGAGGAAAAGTGGGTTTCTCAACGGTATAAAATTATCGTTAGCGTAAAATGAATAATGGTGTGTAAACAATCCCTGTACGAAACAATAGAATTCTAAGCTTCGCCGTGATCGTCGCTCTGAGATGTTTTATCGCAGCTCTCCAATATAAACGTAGCCTACACGTCGCTGTTCCTGTCTGAAAGCCGGTCGAACTCGCGTTCCGTATCGAAGCGAACCGAGGCGAACGCCAGCAAGCACACGGTGTCAAGCGCGAGTCATAAATACACCAGGAACGATATATATCGAAGGTGTCTGCCCCCCTTTTCCGAAAAGCATCGAGACGCTCCGAAAAGCGTCGGGACGCTCCGAAAATCTCAGCCACGCGATCGTCTTTCGCCCGAGCGCCGCGCAAGATTAATCTTTCCGCGATCCTACAGTCTTTCTCCTTGGAGGACGCGAAGTTGTAGTAATGGGTTCGAGATCTATAGAGTAGAATCATATATAAAGTCAAAAATATGTTCCACATTGATTAAGAGAAGCAAAAGTAAAAGAAAAATTGATTCGTTACATTAAAAACAATATTACAACCTTCTGAAATTTTTCTAATCTTTTACTATTTTATAATCAGACAGAGCGGATCTTTATGCGTTTATAACAAAAACTAGTAACTGTAACTTAAAACAGTGAAAACATTTAAAAAATTTAAAAATTCTGTTAAATTATTTTCAATCTTCTTTATTCATATTGACGAAGAAAATATTTCACTCCGGTTTGTTATAATTCAGGTAAAACATTTTTATTTCGCATAAAGATCCGCTGTCTATTGTATTCATAATTTTTGCCCTACCAATTTTTTCATAAATGCATTCTAGTCATGACTGTACAAAAGTTTCATTAAGAAATTGCAGGTCAAAATGTTAGATAACTGTTCAACCGTCTATAGGACAAATTGTTATGAAAACATTTATGTCGACACACTCGAGGGTGTCGGAATTATTTGGGCGTGATCGGACACCACTTCGAGACAGCTTGGCCAAACGAATGAAAATTGGGTCCAGTTCGAGGAACACGAAAGTTAGGGTGTCCACTCGAAGGGCTATAAACATAAACACTTCTGTCGCGCGATCTCCGATGGTGAAAAGGCGGCAGAAAAGTTCCCCTGGCTGTCCGCTGCGTGTAAAGTTACCTTGAGAACGTAAACAGACCTCCGAAAGGCCAACAAGGGCCCCTCTGTTCGGCCCGGAGCGTCGCCGGCTATGTTTCTATGTGGCGATAACGTCGATAAAGTTTCCGGCGGGGATTCCGCAGCGCTCGTAGACGGATCCGAGCCCTCGAGCGATCCCGAATCGCAACACAATATCCTCGAACAGAACGGTCCCTACGGATCGGAAGTGTGATTATTATTAGGCGGCCACACTCTACGAATAGCTGCGTTGCACCTTGACGAAAAATAAACTGTGCGGTGTTTATAATTTTCGAAGCCCTCCCCACCCTAGCGCTAGATTCCACGACGGTTGATCGATCCGATTTGATCCGAGATCCTTGGAAGCATCGATTTATTGGTTCAAATTTCGATTTCAAACCCTGCCGCTTAGTCGCCATTTTTGCTCTATAAAACAATGTTACACTTGGCTCCTGTTTTTCGTGCAATTTTTATCTTGATAGACTTGGTCGCCATTTTTGTTCTATAAAACAATGTTATTTAATACAATTTTTATATTGCAGTCTAGTATGAATACACATAAGACGATCTGAAATGATCTTTCGGATTCGCTGTAGAAGTTTTTCGACGCGGAATTTCCGCGACGGATTTAAATCGTTGATAAGCCCGTCTATTCTCGAGCACGATTTGTCTTTTTCACGGTCGTTGCTCATATATTGTACGCGTAAATCTGGATTACGTGTCGGAACATAAACAAATTTCAACATTTTCCTGGTCGAAGTTTTCTGATCGTCTCGGAGTTAATCGGTCCGTTTTGTCTTGGTCCACTTTGTGTCGTGTTCCTGTCGCTTCGAACCCTCGTGCGGCAGGATTTAAGGAAGTAGCGATGGGTTCGAGCGTGTTCGAGTCATAGAAAATGTGTTCCACGAACTTTTGCAATCGTTCGTTATATTTTAGAATTACCATCTTGATTATATTTATAGTGAGCATCGGAAACAGTAGAAACATTTGAAGTATCTGAATTTTTCAGCTGCTTGAGATTACACAATGCAATTTTATTTTCTCAGTCACCGCACAATGTTTCAATATTTTTAGAAATGTTTCAATCCGTATCAGACAGCAGTAATTGCACTCTCGCGGAGTGTACTAAATGGTACAAATTGAAACGTCTCTGAAAACGACATTGTGTAACTCGAAAATCTGAGTGCTAGAAGCGCGTTAGGAGCCTGACTTATGTCACCCTGGACTGCAGAAAGAGAAGGCGAAACACTTGAGCGACCATAAACGAAGCCCTGTCTCTGTGTTGCGTGAGGGTTCTGGAGCTCAATTGCTATGCGACTGCTGTGGAGGGCATTTTTGATCATTCTCTATATGTACACAGTCGTCAGCCTAGACGCTCAGAGACTTCCTTAGTAGTGTCAATCTGGAAATCATTGTTGTTATTTTAATTCATTTTATTCTTGCAATTGGAAGATTTATTTTATGATTAAATCAAAACGTGGATTTTTATGGTATAAAAACGAGGAACAAGTTTTAATTATTAACTTCTCAATTTTTGTTAAATAAATTGATTCGAGTTTATCTAATTCTTGTGATTGTTGTAATAAAAAGTTGTATGTATAGAAATATCAAAAACAAAACATTCTGTCGAACAATAACTATTTGTTTGAAAGCAAATATGGGCAATAGAATTTGTGAAAAAATAAATTCACAATAATTAAAAAATTAAACTAAATTACAACAATGAAATATAGTTTAAAAATACTGTTCCATTGTTTTCAAAGTGTGGAACAAGAAAGCATCTGTCTCACCCCAATTTGTTATAATTCAGTTCGAATATTTGTATTTCATATATCGTAGCTGAGTCGCTGAAAGTGGCGGAAAGTTTTGAGAAAATAATTCGCCGGACTTCGAACGCCACGGTTCGAGGATCTTTCAACGAGAGATCCCGGCGAATACCGAAACGTTCGTGGCATACATCAAAATCAAACGGTTTCTATTTATACGTTTAACAGCGTGCAGCGGCGACGGGTTCGATCGGACACCTGTTCCCATTCAAACAAACTCGATCCGCCGATTATTATTTCAATCTGTTGCATCGCTCCCTACGGCTTTACATAATCCACGAATTACATGATGCCACGCCGCGCCGGTGTATTGCTCGATGCCGCTGCGGTGTATTGCTCCCGTCAATGGCACGCCGATTATTTCTCCTAGTCGCGAACTGTATGATTTTCTGCGATTTTTCGACCCAGTTTCCGCGTTCTGATTCGGCTCTGCAAGCTCTTATATTTTTACAAAATGTTCTATTTTCGATCCATTATCTCCTTCAATTTTACAACGAACAATTCAGTTCGACTAAAAATAATATACTGCGGACTTTTATGCAGAATAAAAAATACAACATTTTTATTTTTTATTTTTATTTTTATTTTCATTTTCATTTTTTATTATTTTTATCTTTATTTTTATTTTGCATACGGATATATTAATCTTTCGATTAATAATTCTGATAGACTAAAAATAATATGTTGTGGAGTTTATGCAAGTATATTAGACATAAAATTCTCTTATCGTTAGACATGGAAATAACAAATTCATATCATTGCAAAATATTTTATTTTCGATCCATTTGTTGTCTCCTTCAATGTTACAACAAACATGACATAGAATTAATAACTCAAAATAAAAATTGTCTTATCGTGAGACCTAGAAAGCAATAATTCTTATCTGTGGATAATTTTTTTTTTTTTATGATATCGATTCTATAGTAATCATCTCTGGGAGTTCCCATAGCGCAGAAAAGTTTTCGACTTTCAGGCTCGTGGATGGTCAATGAATCATTCGTCCCGCGTGATTATCGACACGAAACAAATGCGAATGGAGATAACGGCCCGATAATTCTTCATTGAGCTACGAGCGCGCGAGCGAGATAATTTTTCTCTAGAAACTAAATTCGATTTCTCAGCGAAAATCCGACCTCGGTGGTCCCGTCGGACGGTTCGTATATTTTTTGGGATTGAAGTCGACCGAAAGAGCAACAAACAAGACGATCGACAGTTTGATACGGTATTGCAGAGTCAACAGAAAATCAGAATAAACGCGTGGAGACACGTTCCCGCCGGCGAACAAACAAATTCTCGCCTCTCATTTCCTTCTGTCATTGTCTTGCTCGTGTTTATTCCCGCTGATTAAACGGGAAGATGACCGAGAGGATAGCTGGAGGAGTCTAACGAATCGAGGTCGCCGGGCGGAAGGAGGAACAGCGTTTAGATTTTGAAATTGAGCTAGGAAAATAGCCACTGACTGTACTCGCGAAACGAGAGAAAAACATTCTTTGTTCCTACGCCTATGCTTCTTTTATCTAATTTATTCCTCGTGTACAACTTACACAAAACGTCTTGGTTAAATGAAATTACCTGAATAAAAATCATATTTCCTCTCTTAACAATTAATGACGTATGAACATTGTAGGCAGGAAACTGCTCAAAACAAAGTTGTACTGTCTCAAGACCTGCGTGTAACCGTGGCGACCCATTCAGGAGATTTCAAGTTCACTATTATCTTTTTCACGGGACCCTATGTCTTTTCTTAGATATTATTGCAGAACACGAAAAGACGAGTGCAACGAGTACCATGAACACAGTTACGATCATCGGATCTTGAGATATTTGGTTCTGAAAAGTGATATGTTCGATTCTTTCAGACCCAAATATCTCAAGATCCAATGATCGCAATTGTACGTTCATGGTACTCATTGGACTTGTCTTTTCGTGCTCTACAATAACATCATAAGGTGTCACTTATTTTTTGTAAAGCGTAATACCGATGATACAGATGATTGAAACAGATAGCGATAAATATCCCAACATTTTGTAGAGAAATGATTTCAGACGAGAAATTGTTGAATTCGTTTTAACAATCGCGCGAACGTACGAAAGTGAAGAAATTCATTACATTAAACGATTGTACGGTCGCGTGTTATCTACGATCGACGATAGATCGCCGCGCGTCTCGGCGAAGATAAATAAATACTTTGCCCGCGGAATGTGACGTTACGTGTGCTCGACGTCGCGGAGCGGTTATGCGAATCGGACAACTAATTACTTTCGCGATAAGGTTTCCCGTTAAGTAGGAAAGCGATGTACATGTAAACAGTTGATCCGGGATAGAAAACGAAGTTCGCCGTGGTGTTCCGGTTCGTCGGAGGAATACGCTCGATCCCATCACGTAATAAATTAGGCAAATCGTGGCCGCCATGGGGGGTCGTATCTCCCTTTCGAAAATTTGAATATCAATGGCCAATAATCGATTCTGTGATCAGAGGTCTTATTGCTCGGTTCGATAATTCTTTCCAACGGCGTCGTGTTACTTTGAAAAATAAATTCGGCTGGTATTTTTACCGAGATTAGGGTCACCGGTTCGGAATATCGAAGATTAGAAAATTCAAGATCTCCTTGCTCCGGCGTGAGTCTTGCTTGGATTCCGTTGGCTGCAGCACAAGATAGATATGTAGAAGCTTTTTTTAGATTTAATCGGGTCAATATTGAAGAAATATTAGTGTATAAAACCCCCGGCATATCCTTCGGTGCCAGAATAAAATGATTGAAGTTAGATAAAGGTAAATATTCAGTCCCGAGCGATGGCATAAAACGGTTTTTATGTATGCACAATTATTTATTGGACTGCGGATTTTTATGCAAAATTTTGTGTATATAAAAAATAAGTTCAGATAGTTTCACTCGTCTGTGTTCCGCTTATTGTTTCAACAATAAATCTTGTCAGTCTTAACCCTTTGCACTCGCAGCTATTTTAATTTTTAACTCGAAAATTAGGCATTTCTTCCGACCTAGAATATTTCCATTCTATACGATTTTTTTCATTTTATGCAGTATTTTAGTAATTTATTCGATATGATATCATTTAATAACGTAACAATTTTTTAAAAATTACCGATGTAGCAATTCGTTTGGTGCCTCAGAGTCGCCACTCGAGTACTAAGGGTTAATAATGTAAGCAATATTTTGAATAATGGTGCTAAGGGTTGATGTGCACAGGGGGCATATAAATGCTGCTAAAAAGCTGTTTAGACCCGAACGTTTTAAATAAACGCACCCGTTTTATTATGAAAGTGACTTGTACCGATGAAAAAATTGCTAATTCCCGTTTTGGGTGCACTGATGGTGGGAGGGCCCGCTAAAAGCTTGTCAATTCTCGTCAAAAATACATTTCGGCGTCTGGCCCGTCCTCTAAAAAGAAACCGTGCGCGTGTCCTCCAACAGGCTAGAGCCGGCCGGCTTGTTTTCGGCCGTCAAATTCTTCTTGTTACCCAACCGCCTCGGAGAGGCTCTCTTTCTCTCTTTCTCTTCCCGAGCGTCCGCCACTTCTCGATGCACGACCGTGTTCAGTGTACACAAGTCAAAACAGCGTGAAGAAATGCGTGACAATTATCTGCATCGCGTAAAGAAAGTCAAATTAATTTCATGAAATTAATAACAATCATTTATATTTACTATTTAAATCCGATACCGTCGGTCCCCAGAATTTTGAATTAAAATATAAATTAGTAAATTTATTGTGATTTATACAAATTAAAATTGAGGGAAAATTTTAAATAAAAATATAGGTTAGTAAATTTATTATGATATATATAAAATTTAAAATTGAGGGAAAATTTTAAATTAACATATAAATTAGTAGATTTATTGTGATTTATATAAATTAAAATTGAGGGAAAATTTTATTATAAATTCCATACCGTTACATATTAAATTTTATTTTAAAAAATTCATAGTTTAAAATTCGGGGCCCCACGCGGCCACTTAGTCCGCTTACCGTTAGATCCGCCACTGATTATTTAAAACCTTTCTGTATTTAACACGTTTGCCGAAATTCTCATTGTAAGACTATAAATTCATATATTAGCGAGTAAAGAAACTCAGAGAAATGTTGTAATACTTTCAGAGGATACATTAACAAATTGTTGAAAGAAATACAGTAAATGGGTACCCGGTTGACTACAGAAAGGTTAAAGATCAGCTTTGTAGTAAAAATGGGACCTAAAATGGGACCAGAGTTGGGCAAAAATTTTATTTAAATAAAAATGTTTGCCAAACTCTGAATGGGATAGACCAATTAGGGGAACCACTATAGCCGGAATCTGATGTGGCTAGAGTGGACAATGTAGATCCTGGGAGTATGGCAGAAGCGCAGAGAGGCATCTTCCCGGCATATAGGTCAGTGGGTACGGATTCGGAGGGGCCCCTGTCGCGGTCCCCGTCGAGATCCGGTCTTCGGAAGTTGATTTTATTTTTTTCTTTCACCATCTCTTCCCTCTCCCTCCGATGGTAAATGTAACCGGCCTGCGGGCCCCCGGAGAGGAGATCCGCGCGGTGAAAGAGGCGGCGGAGGTGGAGGAACACGGCAGAAGGAGGAACCATAGAAGGCTACGAAGGAGGAGTTGCAAGGGCATTAGGCTCCGAATACGGAACGATAAAATTCTTACGAAACGCGAGGCTCCCATGTGCACGTACCAGGCTCTCACACCCATACAGTAGATCAAACAAGTATTTGTACGGCCAGTTTCGAGAATACACAGTGGCCAGAAAAATTGAATCAAATTTTTCGATTAACTTTTGAAAGTTAATAGTAGATCGCTAGCGAGCTGTTATGGAAAATAAAAGTTTAATTAACACTAAACCTACCGAGCCAACTGGTACATGGTCTCTTATAAAAATGGCAAGCAGTAGCGCGTTATAACTAGTTGGGGCCTTGGGCAAAGTAGAATTTCGGGGCCCCTAACTGCAACTGAATAACTTTGCGAGAAAAACGTACAATTTGGATCTTGGATATTGGTTTGTGTTCGGGGCCCCCTTTTGCTTGGGGCCTTATAGGCTCCAATAGGGTCCATAGGGTAACGCGCCACTGATGACAACATTGATTTCATTTACGCGGTTCCTATTGTAATACGTGCACAACTAATGATATCTACACAATCGTTTCTTATGAAATCAGTTTCATTATTTTTCTTGTTGTAAAATAAAAAACCTGGAACCGGTTAATTTGACCGGTGTTGATAGGTTTAGGGGTAGACTCGTTTCTAGAATTGGAAGGGTGGAGGATGCGCCCTCTCACTTGTAGGTAATGCAAAGATAGGGTTCTTCAGTAGTAAAAAGTGCTAGATAAAAGTTCAATCTCAAAAGTCCTATTTTCATGTTTACGAGGCGTGATTTGCATTTTTGGCAGCATGTAGCTGTCACAGCTTCATGAAAATAGCTACGTGTGCAGCTTTATGCTTCCGACTAATGCAAATTACGCTAATTTCTCATCCACATCTACTGGATAGCGTAGGAAAAAGACAGAAATTTATAGAAGAAAGGCAAAGTTTTTGGCCACGCAAGGTAAACAGTTCTTGCGAGACACGGGGTGTAGTACAGCCGGTGTACCCAGCAGTGTCGCCAGGTCGAGAAAATCGAGGGGAATACAATGTACCCCCTCTCTGATGATCAGACCAGTCTACGGCACGAGAACCGTGGAGCAGGGTTGCCATCTACGAGTCCCGCCAGGCCCCTTACCCTCCCGCTCAGCTGTGCTGCGGAGCCCGCCTTTGCTTCCCCCACTCTTTCCACTAACGCTGACGCGTACCACGTGGGGCAAGCTAACGAGTGTTCCAAAAAGACCGTATGCGTGACCCAAGCCAAGCCGTCCGTGGCGTCGCGTGGAACAAAAGAACACCCGTTATTTTCCCTACCCGCTACCACAGGCGGAAGAGTGGGGGAAGCAAAGGCGGGCTCCGCAGCACAGCTGGGGGAGGGTTGGAAGGGTAAGGGGCCTAGCGGAACTCGCAGATGGCAGCGCTGCCGTGGAGTGTGTAGCCAGATGAGGGGAATCACGGTGGGATGATGTACCCTCTCTCTGAAGACCAGACCAGTCACGGGCACCGTGTTCTACGGTCTTAGTGGGGGACGTTGGAGTGTACGCATTGTGCTGGAATGGGACAGTGGGAGGGGTAAGGAGGAGAGTAAGCAGGACCGTTTGGTCCTCATTCTGGCGACACTGCCTTGGACTACGGCCTTAGTGGGGACGTTGGAATGTGCTCATGGTAGTGGAATAAGATAGTGGAAGGGGTAAAGGAGGAGGGGAAAAAGCTACCCGTTCGGGTAGCACTTGGCGACACTGGTAAACACTGTAATGAGTTACATAATGCTTGTTCATTTTGAGGCACTCTCGAAGCCCAATGTGTCCAGCTAAAAAATTCGAGTTGAGCACAGTGTTGCCTAATTGCCACGGCTACTGTTCGGGTAGCATGTCGTTGAACTAGACGTAACACCTCTCGATTACCTGCGATCGACGAAAGCCGGTTTCACTTCGCTGGATCGATAGGGATCTGCAGCTTCCGGTTGGCGCTATCGAGAGTGCCTGCGCGCTTCAACCTGAATTCCTCTTTGTGCCGCGGCGTATCAAGGACGTATCAATGAGCTTCTCGTTCCCGGGAAAGGAGAGCGCGCAATAAAGGGAACGAAGCTGATGGAGAGAAAAATAAAAAAAAAGAAATCCCGCATTCCCATATTGCATTCGCAGTCGGGAGAACAATAAATCACGAAGATTAAAACGTAACCGGTCCGAAGGATATACTGCTTCCTTCGCTGGTATCAGCGGATCCGCGGACAGTCGTATTGTTTCGAAATGATTAATGCGACGCGCGAGAACGCGCGAAGGTGCACGCTCGTTTTTTGAATAATGCGATCGCAACGCGAGTTTATCACGGTAAAATATTATACTCCTTCGGGCAAACCGCATGATGAGAGATTGCGCTGGCCTATCAGCGGGCGACGCGACGCCGTCCAAAAATTGCCAACGGTCGCAGATAGGTCGCGGCCGCAGGTTATGCTGCTGAGGTTTCGTTTATCGGAAACTGCTTCGACGACGACGTCCACTTTGGACACGCCCAATTGGGGCTCGCGTTCCCGCAAGGATCCCGCGTCATTTTTTGGTCCCGCATTTCTTAAATTTCTTATTTGTAATAATATGAAAAAATGTCATATACAAAACTTACACGGTATAGAGGGGGGCATATTGTGACACAAACATTTTCTGCGTGGGTGGAGGCATAGAGGAGATTTCAAGATCACCGTGATTTTTTTAGTGGAAAGACCTACTTTCTGTATCGTGAATCGATAGACTATCGAATTCTGGGTATAAATGTATTGACCTTCATATGTCCTAAACCTAATAGTTAACGAGATATTATCAAAATAATTTTCTTTCTTCTTTGGATAATATCTCGTTAACTATACGTTTAGGACATACGAAGGTCAACAGTTTTATACTCAGAATTCGATAGTCTATCGATTCGTGAGCCAGAAAGTAGGTCTTTCCATTAAAAAAATCAAGGTGACCTTGAAATCTCCTCTATCATTCCACCCAGCGTAGAAAATGTTTGTGTCACAATATGCCCCCCTCTATACCGTGTAAGTTTTGTATATAACATTTTTTCGTATTATTACAAATAACGGCAATATTCAAAGTGGACATAGTTATTGCCCCACCCTGTATACTATGATTAAAGATGATTATCTCTCTCATTAAATAAAATTTGTTTCTTTATTAAATATATATTAATTTGAAGAACCAATCTATCTCGCGGGATTGCAAACCCAACAGCCAACTCTTGTTTTCGACAAGATTCTAAAATAACAAAATAAAAACCTCCACTTCTTCAAGGTCAATCATAGTGATCTTATAATCTACCGTAAAATTCGCTGATCATTTTTCAACTTCAATTCCGATTGAGTGAGTTATCCTGCAAGACTCCTCCCTTCACTGACTCCTCCAGAATGTTTTTGGATAAAACATGATCATAAATTCACAAAATAATGATCATCCAGCATGATCATCGAGCATGATAATCGTGAAGAAAGGAACAACATGAGGACAGTGTAATAACCGACGCTCCCATTTGTTCTTGTTCCAGGTTAAATGGTAATAACCATGTACAACCTAAACGTGAACGTGAATCCTAATCCAACGGCTGCCGCCGGTCTTCTCGGTGTCGCGGCGGCTGAGGTCACGCCAAGGACACCGGAAATCGTAAACTCCCTAATCGCCATGACCAATCCCTTCGAGGATTACACGTGCGAGAGGAGCAGGGATCGTACGGATTCGATTAGCAGCGGTGAGCCGAGCCCACCGAGTGTTCAGCACACCTGTAGTCAGCTCATTAAAGAAGGTACCCATCCGGTGGTGACCTTGATAGATCCTACCGGGTCGCGACCGTCTTTTCTTCTGTCTCGTCCTTTCGAACATTACTCGCGGCGACCAAGGCTCGCCTGACCTTGCCACCGATTCATTCTAATTGCGGGTTAGCTACCAGGGCTTTTACTTTTCCGAAGCTTCGACTCTTCGAAGACTCGAAGTTATAACTTAATCAATTTTTGGCTGCTCTTGTGCCTTTCTCCTATAAATTATGATGTATTTGGGTCCTGATGTATTTCGATCCTGTAGGATCAATGGTTCAGGAGTTATGCTTGCTTAAAGTTGAGCAATTTACATTGTTTTTGACAGGTAAGGGCGCGGCCATATTGGTTTGTAGTGACGATCGCGCGTTGCTTACCGAACAGAATAATTAATTAGTGGTAAGCGGCTCGCGCGACCGTCACTACAAACCAATATGGTTTTGCGCCCTTACCTGTCGCCCTTACCTGTCAAAACACTGAAAAATCCACAACTTTAAGCAAGCATAACTCCTGAACCATTGATCCTACAGGATCGAAATTTCGATCTGCAATATCAAATATAACTTAGCAGCGAAATTTCAAAGTTCAAAGCTTCGAAACTCCGTTTCTTTTAATCCTCTAATAATTTAACTACGGAGGTTCGAATTTCGAAGCTTCGAAAATTCGATTCTCATCACCTTCGAAGTTTCCGAAATCGAAGCTTCGAAGTTTCAAAATCTTCGACCTTCGAAGGAAAGTAACAGCCCTATTAGCTAACCAGTGAGCAACCATCAGCTCTCGGATCGGGCTGGGTCGGGTCGGGCCGCTTCACGCTCTTGCCACCTAGAAGCTAGCCTCACACTTGTTGAATTAATTTACGAGTAAAAGCTTAATTAATTAATTGAGTTGTGCTGAGTTTCTGCTACATTGTGCTCGAATATTAAAACTATAATATAAGAAATAAGACGAGATATAATAATTTAAATAAGAATAATATTTCAGAAGATTCATACAATTTTTTGAGTTGCCCTCCACTTTTAATGTCTCCAATTTTCTCTATTGTGCTAGGTTGTGCTAAGATAGTGATAAAGTATTACTTTATTAATTATTTCTTTTAAGTGACACTTCCTCGAATCCAAATAAAACAATCAAATCAAGCTGGAAGTTTGTATTCTTAAATAACCATTTTGTTGATGATAAGTAAGTTTTCGGTGATTTATGGACGGGAGTGTGATTCAACAAATGGGAGGGGGGGTTAACTTCTAGGAGGCTTCAAGCTTGCTATTATGGCGTACACCTTGCCAATTTTTATGACCTTAATCAGTGATGTTTACAATACGAAATGAGAGAAGAGTTGCTTAGAACGGTGACTTTGAAAATATAGTTCAAGGTCATCGGAATCGGCATGGTGTGCGGTACAGTAAATAATTTAGAGTTCCAGACTAAATTACATGAAGTCTTGTTAGTAGAAAACACTTTCTTGCATCCGAGTCTGTGTTATTTGGTTGCAAGCGTGGATTGTTTAATGAGTTAAGAAAAATTCGACAGGTCTGAAGTTGACGTTGCAAACGAAGAGGCGAGCGAACGGAAGCGGAGATGACACCAAGAAGAGGACGAAGAAGGAGGACGGAAGTGCGGACGATGAAGAGGAGGACGACTCGTCCAACAACAACGGCCGCAGTGGAGTAAGAACGGTTCTTCTCTAAATCGATCACGTGGATTCTCGATGGAGATTTGATTATGACAGATAATAAACTTTCAAGTCTCGTCGTTCGAAAACGTAGTTATAATAAAGCTACTATTAAAAATTTCGTTTGGAATATTATCCCTGGCAAAAAAAAGAATTCGATCGTCTGTCATAATTATTCGCATTGTATACTGATACGAGAAATATTTCCGTGAAGAACATGTTAATATAAAAATGAATATGTTTCTTTTCTAGAAGGTACTGAATGAGAAAACTTAACACCAATTCGAAGGAGGGTTCAACCATCCCCACGAGTTAAGACAATTTTTTGGCAATGTCTATCGTTATCTTCATTGTTCGAAGTATTAAAAAGAGCTCTAATGTTCCATCACGTTACCGAAATTCGTTAAGGCACAATTTCTGTATACATATATTGGGTAAAAGGACAAGACCATTTATATTCTCTTACTAATATTTTTTAATCCTTGCAATGATTTTCTGTTGAATGTACAATACCACATATTTTGCATTTGTAACAAATACGTATAAACCATTCGTTCGACAGTAACATTCACGATTTTGATCAAATATTTTCGACCAGGGGTAGTATAACAAAAATTAAAACCAGATAGTCGTGCCAATTTTCTTTTTTAAACGGTTCTTTACGAGCTAATGTACAAGGTTAATTTTTCATGGCAATATGAGAGGAGAATCATGAATAATGAAATTGTGATTCAGGTATAGAACAATTTTTACATTAATAACGAAAACATAAAGTCAAATCCACAATTGTTGTATTCATAATTTTCGTTTCACGTTCCCACGAAGAATCGTCCCTTATTTTTCACTAGCCACAACATTTCTTGTTCTGTAGTCGATATTTGTTTTTAAAAACATAGATTTGCATAGAGATCCTTGTCTAGCAATTATCTTGCCTTGTCTGGTCTAATCCTTTGCCAATATTAGCATTAACTCTCGGACGGCGGACCATTCTCACTTTTTAAAATATATTTTGAAATATTGGATAAGGTTTTCCTTGCGTAACCAGAAATTTTGGCCTTTCTCCTATAAATTTTTACCTTTTTCCTATGTTATCCAGTAAATTCGGTCGAGAAGATGTGAGAAATCCAAGTTTCGATCCTGGAGGATCAATGGTTCAAAACTTATAAATGTTTGAAGTTGAGCGATTTCCAGTGTTTTTGACAGGTTAGCACCGCAAAGTTGTGTGTTTTGAACCATTGATCCTCCAGGATCGAAACTGGATATAACATAGGAGAAACGTAAAAATTTATAGGAGAAAGGCCAAAATTGCTGGTTAATTCTGGAAATAACTTAAATGACGATTTTGATACTCTGAGTCAAAATAGACCGTGGCGCCGCCGTCAGAGAATTGAATCTCGAAAGGAGAAACGACCATTATTCTAACCAGTTCGAAACCGTTTTAGTTGACACCGGAGGACGAGGAGAGGCGTCGAAGGAGGCGCGAGAGGAATAAAATCGCGGCGACGAAGTGCCGGCTGAAGAAACGTGAGAAGACGGTGATCCTGGTGCAGGAGTCCGAAATCCTCGAGACGCAGAACCACGACCTGAAGTCCCAGATCCAGGAGCTGGAGACGCAAAGGCGTAGGCTGGTGGACATGCTGAGTCTCCACGGGCCGAGCTGTTTGAAACAGGGCGGCTCGGACAACTCGTATCAACAGTACGCGGAGCCGTTGCATCTGCCGAGTTACCAGGAGAACTTTGTGCATCCTCCTCCGGCGTTGAACCAGCCACAGAACTGCGTGACGGATTATCCGGTGAAGCTGGAGGACTACGAAGGCGATTTCTACAGGCAGGAGAGTCCGTACGTGCCAACCTCAGACGCCAGTTGCACAGTGTAGTAGCTTTATTCGTTACAAGTAATCCCTGCTGCGCCATCTTGGGGAGCAATCTCTTCGGAGGTCCGGTTTATCAGCTGGAGAAACTGCTAGTGAAATCCCAGCTGGTCGAGTACATTTGCGAGGGGAAAAGAAAGATTGCATGCATTCCAAGAATACGGTGAACTAAACCAGCTGATGATGTGACAGACGAAGTCTAGGGTCAGCCTGAAATCCTTCGGGACCTTAAGGGGGTACACTCTCCTTTCCAGAATTGCAAGGGTACGGGATGCGCCTTCTCGTTTCTCGATAATGCGTGCGAGTAATTTGCGTTATTCGAAAGCATACAGCTGCGACAGCTTCATGCTGTCGGATAATGCAAATTACGCCTCGTAAACGTAAAAATAGAACTTTCGAAGGCGATTGCGACCTAGATTGATCTTTTATCTAGCGCTTTTGACTACTGAAAAACTGCATCCTTGCATTATCGAGAAATGAGAAGGCACGTCCCGCACTCTTGCAATCCTAAAAACCAGTCTACCTCCTTAAGCAGCGAATCAAATCAATCATTTTGAAATCGGATGTCTCACTACACTACCGAAATAGATGAAGAGTTAACAGTGCGTTAACGTAGGCGTTAGGTTCGTTCTATATTTTGTCTGTGATAACAACCAGCTATGTTCACGATATGTTTGTACAGAGTGTTGTGAATGTCATCTCATTGCTGGGTCTCTCTCGTCGCGTCTGGTAAATCAGATTCTCCTGGATCTCCTTCCCTTCTCTGTTAATTACAAGTCTGTAGTCTGTAAGTTCGGTTTATTATATCATAATTGCGCGCTCCTGTGTCTTCTTTTTCGGTACCTTCATTCACTCTCTCTCTCTTTTTCTCATTCTCCTTCTATATATATATATATATATATATATATATATTCACTCTCTATCTTCTACTCTCCTCCATTTTTTAACATATCCCCCTTATACTCGAAATGTTCAATGTAGAACACTTAAAAACATTCCTCGAAAGTAACCCTTTCTTGTAAGTAAGTAACCAATTCCTTCAGTGTAAGTACTGTGACATTCTAAGGTATAATTCATACGATGGATTAACGTAAGGCGTAGAAACGGATTGTCTTTGCAACATTGAAGAATCGTAATAGCGCGCGACAATGTGTTTGCAGGTGAACCAATTCGAAATTCTTCTTGTACAGGCCTTAGTACTCTATTAACCCTTTGAACTCCTGAGTGTGACTTTCGAAAAATGTAAACGAAACGGGTTTTTAGATATATTTGGGTCTTTATTTTTTACTTAAAAACAAATACAAGTTCCACGAATATAAATCACAACGAAATTTGAGAGCTACACTTAATACAATTAGTAAACAAAATTGTTTAAAATGAGTAGCAGTCGAGGAACTCTCCTTTGAAGTAAATTTCAAATGAAACACTTGAAATAGTAGCCAGTTGTTGGCAATAAAATTGAAAAATAATTCGGAGCGCAAAGGGATCCGTCAACGAGTACGAGAAGAATCAGTTCAATTATACCGGTGAATACCGTGAGTATTCTTGAAGAATTCAAGATCGAATACATTGAAAAAGAGTAACGTCGTTGCAAAGACATTCCGTTGCTTTAAGCGAAAAAAAATCGAGAGAGCCTGTTTTAAATTAAAATGCGTTATTTTTTACATGACCATTTCTCGATTTACCAGTGAGAGAAAATATGTAACTCAGCGTGCTAAGTCTTCTGATATTGATTGTGACTATCATATTGCGACGCGCGATTCGCGAGACGCGTTCAAAGGATACTTATAATTATACAAGAATATTCGAATGATATTTAATATTATATATACATGTGCATATTTTATACAGATATATTACGGTTAATACGCGAGCGTTATTAACAGTTAATGAACGGTTAATTACATGACTATATTAAATGTTTCATTAATATGACATGAGCCGAACGACATACCTCAAACATTATTGTGGGTAGTTACCCTCCCCTCGTGCGTTTGCCTATGTAAATTCATTTCCCGTATTGTTTTAATGCTGCCTATGTAATCCCCGGACCGTGGACATTTTAAACGCGAATTCACGATTTTATTCGAACCGCTAGGAATTTTACACTAGGCTTGCCGGACGCGTTCTAATATTTTTCATTTACGATTATCGAGATTGTAAAGTTGTCAACAAATTTAACTCTTTGTTTATATATTTTTTATTATATATTTAATAATATAAGATATTATATATGTTTGCTCTATAATTTGGATATAGACACGTTCGCGTTATTTTGATGAAGATAACAGTTGTTTTTAGTGTTCCATAAGCCTAGTGTCGAACTTTATCGAAATTTCGAAAAGAAAAACGTAAACGTTCACGGTCTATCAGCTCTGATCATATGTGCTTGTTGAAATTTTAATTGTCGAATCACGCAGTGCGTACATTGGGTGACAGTGATATGCGAGGGAATGCCAAAGAACCATCAGAACATTGATCAGGGTCTACGGAACAAGGGGGACTGTGTATTCTTTTTCTTTCTTGTTATGCGAATATATTATATTATATCGAGTTCGGCAAACGCACTACGGGGCTACGTTTAAGCGTTCTTGCAATTTACAAAGGTTAGTTTATTAATAGTGAAACGCTTCGAGTCCCACGGACTAAAATGCTTTTTATCGTCGGAATGTTACCGTCAGTTCATCTCTAAACAATGGAGATTTTTCTTACACTTCGTCAGACGGAAGTGGGACAAAGTCTTCCTCTTATTATATTGTTCTTCTTCACGATATGCGATCAAGGGATTAACCGATTTATACTCGATCAGGATGTATGATGTGCGCTTACCAAAATTTTTACAAATTTATCGAGTGTTAGAGTAACGTATTTTTTCCGGAAGATTTACGTGCAGTTTCGTAGTAGATGAATCAGAGGTAAATTGATCGCAAAACTTCATATGCGAGTACGCCTACCCCCCGATTTATTTTATATAAATTAATTTATCTCAAAGCAAAATCAAATACAAGTGAAAAACATATAAAAAATATATAAAACCATATACAGTCGGGGGCAATATTAAGTGGACACTGTTAAAAATCGCATAATATCCTATACCGAAAATGTATAGAACGCATTTTATAAATTATCGTTGCAGGCTCGGATGAAGAAGTTGAAGAAACATAATTTTAAAAATTTCTCATGATTCCTACCAATTGCGATCTAAACCAATTTTTGTTTACTCATTCTCTAGCAAACTATTCAGTCTAGCATCTTAAAAAAATTCAAGTCCTTTGGGCCCATTTTAAAAAAGTTATGCGATTTTTAAGAGTCACCATTTAATATTGTCCCGACTGTATATGTATATACGCAACCTTTTGGCGGCTAAAGCTTTATTTCGCCATAATTAATACGAATGCTCTTTGTGTACAAAAAAGGGGAATCCCCCTAGATTGAACGCCAGTATTAACAAACGAACGATATTTAAAAATGACGGTACAAATACCTGTAAAAATCGGGAACGATAAGTGTATCTCTTATTATAAACAATTATTTAAGTCTTTGAAGTTATGTTCGCGAATTCTGAAAGATATCTAACATACGCGGAAAGTATAAATCGGTTAGTCGTACGAGAATGTTAAGTATGTTTGTAAATGTGCAAGACAAACGTCGACACGTATCAGTCACACACGTGTGGTGCTACATATATATATATTATATTATATATTTGCTTTTTTTATATAAATTTTATTAAGTTGCCTGAAGAGAGTATTTAATAGTTTAATGTACATGTTAAGCATGTAATATCATCGTCTATTTACTAATGCAGTGAGTTCAAGGAGTAACACTATCAGACATTACTATTTATATAATATGTATATGAATCTTTGTTTTCTTTTTTATTGGTCACTTTACATGAATCTGCAAACATCATGCATCATACTAATGTTACCGACAAATCAAAACGATTTCGAACCATTGGATCTGTGACGAATGTAATATATTATTAGCACTCGTATTCAATCATATTTCTCACGTGCAATATACAGACTGTTCGAAAGTATTGCATTTCGTAAATGAACAAAATAATTTCGGTCACGGTTTGCAATATACAAGATCCACGGATCAAAATTCGTATAAAAATTTCCGAGATGCACTTTAAATATATAAATATATGTTTGCTAATAGATACTGCCATTATTGAAATCTCGGATGCTGTTGCGTCGACGCAACAGCATCCGGTTCATAGGTTCATCTTTTTTATTAGTAAAAACGTATTGAAAAGTTTTCTTCATAGAGAATAAGCGCAGAGTAATTCTAATAACATGTTAGCAAACAGTATATAAGATTCTATATTTGTCATAACAAAATCGTACTATTGTTTCTTTTATTACCGAGTACCTGGCCATGGTTTTCCCCATGCGACAGCTATTTTTCCTTAGGAGAAATGCGTTGAATTGAAACTAGAAAAATGGCTGATCAAATTTTATCGTTGTAACCTAAGGAAAAATTTTATTCTTTAAATAAAAGTGCCTTAGATACTAATCATCCGCTAGTGTCCTTTTATTGGATATGAGGAAATATATATCGAGAACCCTGTCCTTATTTTATTATAAATATATATACGTATATGTAATATATATGTATATATTTCAATTATAGTTTGTTTTCCAAAACAAGATTTATTTTAATTGAAATTTATATAGATCTAGATTTTTCGTTTGTATCTTGTTAATAAATTTTGATTACTGTGGTTAAAAGATGATTACCTCTCGTTAAATAAAATTTGTTTCTTTATTAAATATACATTATCGTATATTATAATATATTATAATATATATGGTGTTGTGTAGCTTCGTCATTGACATAACAATTTTTTATTTAAATAGATATATAACGAATTATTATATTATATATTTTATACTATTACACATATATATATACGTACATGTATATATTTCAATCGTAGTTTGTTTTCCAAGAAAAGATCCATTTTAATTTAAATTTATGTATCTATGATGATTCTTTCTTTATTAAATATACATTAGATTGATGAACGAAATCCTTAGGGGGATCGAAACTCTGCGGGATTGAAATAAATCCCACATCTATCCCGCAGGATTGAAAATGGAGCGGGATCGCAAACCCTAGTTGGCATGGGGCGAGGTTTATGAACTTCTGAAAAGGAGAAGAATCATATTAATACACGAACGAAACATTATCGAGCATAAGAAAGCTGATATACTTACACAATAATATTATTAATTGGAATATGTATTAGTTTGACAAAGAATCCTATGAAGCCCATTATGCAGAAGCCGATGGCTGTAGCCAGAGCAATTTTCTGAAACTCTGTAGAAGATGCGTCGTTAATTATAGTCTCCACACAACTTGTAATATTATCGTGGAACAAGGAAACTCACCTTTGCGGTCAGGCTTTGTGCACCGCTTGACAAGACGAATACTGTCCTTAGCGAACTGCCGCCCAGGCTCTGTCAATTTCTTCATCTGATCCATTGTGCTTGGTAAACTGAAATGAATGTTGAAACCGTGAAATTTCTATTGGGCGGAGTTATGCGCGAGTGCAATCGACGGAAATATTTATGCGAATGGTGCGCAAAATGTGCATGTCACATATGTTTTTTGGCAGTCACGGAAAGTTCACGCGAGTTATATCGTGCGAGGATTTCGTTTATATTTAACTGCTGCTGAGACTGTGATTTTCTAACAGGTTAATTGGAGGAAATCGATGCTGATTGGGAATATTGATTGTGTCAGTACCGTTTTATAATATTCAAGTTAGTATACGATGAATAATGGACAAAAAGTGGCATACTTACGGTGTGTGTACAACCGGAGAACGCTTTACGAAGTGTTGTTTGACATACGACAAGCTACGTTTGGCGAGAATCGAGGCGCTACGTGGACACTGGTGGACACTGTGCTGGTAAGTACGTCACTTCCGGTGACTACCTAACCAGTGAGGTTGGAAGTTGATTGTAATGGCGCTAATTCGACCGTGTTTCAAATCGTCGGAAAAATTAATATATAAAGATTGTTTTTATCGTGATTAAATGTATCGATGAACGAGATGATTTATGAATTTATTAGTAAGAATTATTCAATATATTTGATTTCTATTAATTTCATAGAAACAAGCGAATACGTGCGACATTTGAAATTAAACTTTCAAATTCTACGTTGACATTACATAAATCTATGTTCTATATTAACACGATTGTACTAATCTATTTTTATCCGTATACTGAAAGTTCAACAAATTAGAATAAAATTCAAAATTCTTCGTGGAATGTGGAATCATTGTATGACATTTTCAACTTTCGATATCAACAGGAAACTGTTCACTCGGGCTAGCAATCGAGTTTTTTTAATGGAACAGTTACTTTTTAATGGAAATTTCGAGTCTAGACCAGAAAATATAAACAGTATAAAGAAGATTCCGAAAATCCGAAATAAAAGCATTTGGTTTTTTTTAGATTTGTTATAGAACTGTTTACTATTTACACAATCCAACATATTGTTAAATTCCGTAAATAATCAAATATTCCCGCCGTTTAAATCGAAGATACATCGACTACGACAGTCGATATCGATAAACACTCGTTTATCGTACTCGGTCGATAAAAGTGGCGAAGAACAGGCACCGACGAGATACTATTAATTTAATAATATTAAAGACTGCCAGGCTGACAGTGCCAGCCCCTGTGCCACCGATGGGTGGAACAGGTAACAGACTATTAGCATTTGATTTTTTTCAGACTTGCTATAGAATCACAACAATATATAAAATGATCTGTCACAAAATAACCGAACGCAACTTCAAAACTTTATTATCCACTGATTATTGCACAAGGAACTGTTTACTTGCGCGAATACTTTCTACGAATTTCAAACATTCCCGCCGTGCAAATCGAAGATATATCGACCACGACAGTCGATCTCGGTAATCGAGTGTTGATCGTACTCGGTCGATAAAACTGGCGAAGAACAGGTGACGACATCGTTGTCATACTCGTGATTTCATAACACGCCATTTTCTTTGTGTCGAGTGCTGACTTAGGAAAATTTCTCTGACTGTTTTCTATCTAAATCGAGGTAACGTGAGTTACATTTCACATTCTTTTATTCTATCGATCATCGCCTACGTTCTGCGACGAGCGTCACGTACATTTCTTAGGACAGTCGTACAATGTCCTACTAAATTCCAATTGTCGAGATCGCGTGTTGACAGATTTTCGAGCATCGCAGTTACACGGATTCTATTTTGTCTTGATTCGATCCCTGTACACGACCGTTCCATTGTCTCTCGCGTTTCACTCTCGTACTCGTTTCTATATTCAATATTACCAGGATAAACGAAATGATTAACCGCCAAAAAGAGTACATTCGAAGCATCTTCGTTTGATGATTTTTTTTTTAATAATGTACATACGTCATTACAAGGGAAGTACTTTTCCAATTCACGTTCAATGATTCATGAAAAAAGTCACGCGTCCGTAATTCTCGATCCGTCGTCCCGCTCGCTGGACTCGAAATAAATTTGTTTAACGGTGAGAAATAATCCAACATCGATAGCACTCGATCTCGAATTACCAAGTTTATTAATTTAACTTTGCGTCGTATTTTTTTCCGATCACAACACAAATCGGACTTTCCGTGCGATTGATTAAAGCTATTGTGTTTATATAATGATTTCGTTTCACTCGTGCGTGAGTTTTTCGATTTGTGTTGTTATCAAATGTACAACGAACATATATTATTTCGGTCGTTTGTCCCCGTGTTATTATCTTCGGCGAAACGAACAGCGCAGTATTTCTTTTCGAACGAAAAGTTATAATTGTTTTTAATTAATTTTCTCTCGCAAAAATTCATTACGAATAATAATCTTATTAACTTTTAGTTTACAATGGCTTCTCGTAAGAAATTACTGCTTAAGGTTATTATCTTGGGAGATTCCGGAGTCGGTAAGACTTCGTTGATGAATCAATATGTAAACAAGAAATTTAGCAATCAATACAAAGCGACCATCGGAGCAGATTTCCTGA
Source organism: Lasioglossum baleicum (assembly GCF_051020765.1). Taxonomy (NCBI): domain Eukaryota; kingdom Metazoa; phylum Arthropoda; class Insecta; order Hymenoptera; family Halictidae; genus Lasioglossum; species Lasioglossum baleicum. The sequence continues at coordinate 12,993,919 of NC_134938.1, forward strand.
CCAAAGAAGTTATGGTAGATGATAGGATAGTTACTATGCAGGTAAATATGTCTCTTCCGCCTATTCTCCTCGACTTTCTGTTCACGCTATACTCTTGTAAGATGATTCATTGTATATGCTTCGTTGTATACAAAAGGATCACTGACGCGGATTAGTTTGCTAAAAGATGCTGACACTGCGAGCGTCATTGGAGGAGTACGTATTAGAGTACCTCATTTTACGGGTTTGGGATGTGCCTTCTCATTTCTCGATAATGCAAAGATGCGGTTTTTCAGTAGTCAAAAGCGCTAGATAAAAGATCAATTTAGGCCACAATTGCTCTCAAAAGTCCCATTTTACGAGGCGTAATTTGCATTATTTGGCAGCATGTAGCTGTTGCAACGTAAACGTAAAAGTAAGACTTTTGAGGATGATTGTGGCCTAGATTGATCTTTTATCTAGCGGTTTTGATTACTGAAAAACCCAATTGTTGCATTATCGAGAAACGAGAAGGCGCATCCCACACCCTTGCAATCCTGGAAACTAGAGCCTACGTGTACGAGAGCGTAAACGGAAAGTCTCCGACTAGGGGTGTTTAATTAATAGATTGCATTGAATAAGAAATCTTTAATTTTCGAGTAGATTTGGGATACGGCAGGTCAAGAGAGGTTTCAGTCTCTAGGCGTTGCTTTCTATAGAGGCGCCGACTGCTGTGTACTAGTGTTCGATGTATCGGCACCGAGCAGCTTGAAGTCCTTGGACTCGTGGAGGGATGAATTCCTAATTCAAGCTTCTCCTCGAGACCAAGATAACTTTCCGTTTGTCGTTCTTGGGAATAAAGTTGATCTAGAACCGAAACCGGTAAGGGTATTTCGCATAAATTCAATATTCTCCGCAGCCCGAATACATTAGTATTTATTTGTTCAAATTCCAGTTTTCTAGTAAGAAAGCACAGCAGTGGTGTCAGTCTAAAAACAATATTCCATACTTCGAAACTAGTGCAAAAGAAGCAATTAATGTCGAACAAGCCTTCCAAACGATAGCGAAGAACGCTCTAGCCCAGGAAAGTGAAGTAAGTCGCTTGTAAATACTTTTGCTTTTCCGTTAGGGTGAAGGTAACAGTTACGGATATTTAAAGGAAGTTTTTTTAAATGAATTTCAAGGCATTCTGTAATTCATTTTGCATTATTTCTGATAAACGATCGATCGTCAATCTTGTTTCTGTATCGTCAAATGTTTCTGGACGATTTTCTTACAAAAGCAAAAAAAATATTGCATGTAAACACGGCAGCTTCAGTGGAAGAGGTAGGGGGAAGGAACAATGATCGTGGAGATTCTCAGGGACCTAGATCACGACTTTGCTGTACTTCGTGTTATTTTTATTACTTTCTAAAAAGTTTGTTTCGCGTCCGATAATCGAGTGTGGCACGGTGTAACTGGTACCTTTCCCCTAGATCGTGAAATACAGCATATTAATTAAATACGAATGCGCTGCTGCTTCAGGTGGAACTGTACAATGAATTCCCCGACCAAATTAAGTTGACTAACGACCAAAGAAGCAACGGCAAGGGTGATTCTTGTGCCTGCTAGGTCTTGGAACAATGAGAACTTTGGACGAGCACATAGATGTACAGGTCAGATCGTACATTCGCGTACCTGCGCGTACCTGCGCATTTTAAAAATACTACATCGAGCTTCATATGTTTCGGAAGTTCCCAGGTATGCTCCTCGGTTGTTTTAAATTTCGTTTGAAACAACTCTGAAAAGTATTTACACGCTTCGAACGGTTTTATTAAAATTATACACGAAGATCGACACGTTTCTAACAGTAATGTCTAACGTTTTTGTAACCAGGAGCATCCGTTTGGCTTCCTCGCATAAGAGACTGTGTTGTAGTTTATTATTGTGTGTGTTTGTGCTGCACTCGACTTTCCAAATGTGTTTGGTCGGTCGAGCGATATGTTTGAACACATTTCTAAATATTGTAACGCTCTCTTATCGGGTATGACGAAGAATATGAGCTGCCCTATCTAATTGCATCTTTACAACTCATTGTTAATGCCCTTTCATTCACTGGAGCGAATACTATGTTCTTTTCGAGTTCTATCATACGCATATAAACTGTCGGTGTTGAGAAACGAAATTTCACCGGTCGGGAACACGAAACCTAGCGTAATTAGATCATTCGCAAAACGCGTTTGCTCATGATTTATTAAGTACAATCGCATTTAACCCGTGGGGCTCCGAAAAATGATTTATGATCTGTGGTTTGGCACGTTTCACAATGGCTTGAACATTGCTTCGATGAAATGAGAACCGTTCACAATTGAAATTTTTACGAATTCGTCAATATAGGGAAACTTCTTAACCATTATTCAACTACCTCTGAATTCCTTTGATAATGGGTTTGTTAGTTAGAAATAATTTATCGTTTTCAAAAAACAATCTTTTTCAAATTAAACAGTTCGATAAATTTGTTCATCCGTGTTCTCAATGCTCCCGCGATACGTATGTATGTATTAGTATTTTCGTGTGTTTGCAAATTACTCCCCATGATGTGAGAACTCGGAACCGCCGTGCATGGATTTTCAGTGCACGCTAATTTTATACTGCTCGTTCGAATACAACTAACGTCAGCCGAAAACTGTTCAAGATTTTTTAATTTTATACAAAAGTTGTGAATTATTATAAGAACTTGTTAATTTTACAGAAAATAATTGGGAACAAAATTGAATCTTCATTTCACTTCTCGAGTCAGATGTTTGATCTGTAATCTCATGTATTTTTTCGAGCGTGTTCATTTAAGAAACGCGAGCATGAGTAATTAGTTGTTGGAAAAATTATGCGACGCGGTACCGACGATCACTTCCACATTTGAAATGATCATTTTAGATCTAAGCCACGATCCTGAACCATGTAGAGCAAAAGTTACGTGAGCTATGTAAAAGCTGAAATGATACATACCTATAAGATTTCTTATAAAAAAAAAAAGGTTAGCACGTATACACATATGCGTACATTTATGATCGTGTCGCGTCTCGATCGACTGTAATCTGCATTTTCATATATGTACGCGTGTATACGTAATTATATATGTATATAAATGATGATGATCATGACGATTATAACTATAATTATTAATATAATTTTATCAAAGTATGTTAACGATAGATATTATAAATATTATTAATTATTATTATATTATTACTATTACTATTATTGCTGCTGCTACTGCTGCTGCTATAAAAAAAAACTACTACTGCTACTCTTAGTTTTAAGCGATCTAAAACAACAACAACAACAAAAAAAGATGAAATTACAAGTAAAAAAAATACATTTATTGCAGAAAAATTATGAGCTGGTCGAGTTAATTCGCTGATATGTCCGTGCCCGCGGACAATTGTCGTGCGATGACCTGAAGGATTAAAACAAAAAAAAAAGTATAAGACTATCCCTATTGTGGTTCGATGTCTATATTGTTATCGAGATGAGTGTCTGTTAAGATAGGTAGCAAAAATCTAGCGACCTTGTACGAGGTAGTATATAAGATTAACAAGAAAATATAAACTGAACTAGCACCAATTTAGAGAAATGTGAAAGATATTATAATAGATTAATAGTTCTTTTTTTCCAAGTACATATAGAATGCGTGTAATGCAATATGGTTTTATCGAACAGTTCTTTTTTTCCAATATGTTGTTACTTTCCAACCGAACATGTAAATTGACCATTTACTCCTGTACGAATGTAAGAAAGTATATCCGTTTTTACACAAAGCAATCGCTTCATCGCTTCTTTCAAACCGACTAATTCGTTTCAATGCAATCCAGAAAGGTATACGATGAAAATGTACGTGTGTATACCGAGTGTCACGAAAGTATTGCGCTTCTTCGAATGGGCTGTTCTTTTTCGAGGGAGTATATTTTTCGGACACCCTGTATAACGGAACACATACAATTATACGTGCACAGTACGTATACGTATACATACACCAGTATATATATATATATATATATATATATATATATATATACATGTGAATGTTCAACTAAGGATATCTATGAGTAGATTATAAAATGCGTATAGAATATTTTATATTAATATATCATGTGTACGATATTACACGGCCTTTGTTAAGTTTTCAACAAATTTTTACGGTTAATGTCGAAATATATACGTATACACACATACGCCTTTATAGAGAATAAATTACATATTGATTTACGAGCAATATACACATATAAGTCAGATATCTGTTGACAATTTTTTCAAAGTGTAATTGCTTCGATGTCTTTCAAGTAGCATACTTTCTGATATCGCTTTCGCATTAAATTTCTCTCGATTGCGCCAGTTTCCAATCTTTATTTCGACTCCTCGAAAAAACAATTTTTTTCCGCGCCTCTTTTTATTTTTTCAGAACTGTAAAGTTCTACTTATTTCATTTTATATAACTCCCAGGTTGGAAGCCGTTGCTCTAACGTCAAATATTATATGCAGATCCGCAGGTGTGCGAGATAAATTAAGTTATTCATATTTGCAATTGAGAAATACCTTGGACATTACTGGAGATGGTATATTGCGATTTAAAAATAACTTAAATGAAGATAAACAATATCTAAGTTGTTGTAAAGATTAAAGTATACGGATGAGTAAATGAATTTATGATGTTAACGTAGGAGGTTTATGCAGGTGATTCATAAATACGATAGAATATTCTGCCTAAATACGTATCAGTATTACAGATACCATTTAAATGCCATCGCGTGCATTCATGTCTGGATAAAACGGCCGACTAATCAATTGTGTCCAGTTACAAGAAAAACTGATCGGAGAACTGCACGAGTATATCTATGAAAGCTATAGCTATTAGCAGTGTGCTAGGTCAGAGAAGTAGAACACCGTTGCGTTTATGCGGGTAGAGAAATCCGTGTGAAACTGATTGATAGTTTGTATTTAACACATTTTTTAGCAATTGTTTTCCTCATACTGCCTTAAATTAACTGGCTGAAATTTCAATAGATTGCGCATTACTGGCTTTATAGCAAATATTCATTATTTCATGTCGACGTGCTGGGTAAACGACTTGTCGAGCAAAGAAAACACGCGTCATATAAACAAATTTTTTAACCCAAAGAGATTGTATTAAACGTAAAAGGAAGAACGTATATACATTTAAAACAAAAAAAGTAATAAATCATGCGATAGCATTACAGATTGCGAAGTTCTATGATTTTCCGTGTGATATATGATATTTTTTTAATATTCGTTATATGTTCATGTAATTTTTACTAACTTTGTGGCGCGTTTTATATGGAAATAAAATAAATGAATAATACTCAATAATGAATGCCATAAACTCAAAGTTGCTTTTACCATGTACATGTCTGATGGAAGAGAAATGTAATTGTTATCTAGATCTTTAGCTGCAAATTGAAATTATTTTGCAACGAAATGAAAGATAGATCATACGAGAAGTTATTATTAAAGATAGATTATATATGGAAACGAAGCATAATAAAAAACAAATTTCCATAGGTGTTCAATTTCATATTATTGGCAGGGAATACAATGAAATCTTCATAAATAAATGCAAAGAACAATTCACATCTCGAATGAATATTTTGCACGAGACTAATGGACAACTAAAATACTGGACAGTCTAGGAAATCAACGTTACAAAATATTCAACTGTAAAACGAGTAGAATACAGCCATATTTCGTTCGGTTCGAAGGAGGTCTTTTACAGATGAGGTTCTTAGCAGGTTTTCTTTTCAGTTGTCGACGCATCTGTTGGCAGATATCCTCACGTCGGTAGTTCCGGAACGAACAACGGATACAGCTTGCCTGTAGCAAGAGTCAGCCGACAAAACAATTTGGAAGGAAGCCGATTGTGCAGTAGATTTCAACGAGCTAACTGTGCTTTCGTAGGCTCTGATAGATTGGTTGGTTGTGCCCAGTTTGAGAGCGGCGCATCTCTGCATTTGGAAGATGTCGGACGAGTAGCAGTTCAGCATGATGCTGTCCAATTCGCTGATGTATTGACTTCCGGTCTGGAAAATAAGAATGAATGAATGAAACGAAAGTGGATCCAACAAGAAACTATTATCGAAAACGAGTAGAAAAATGTTCCATCGCAATGAAGATCACAATGAAGATTCTATTGAGATTATGGAGATGCTTTTATGGGAAAATACCATTTAGTAGATTATATTGTAGTTTACAAAATATAATTAGGTCAGGCTTGGTAGATTTAATGTGAAGGAATTAGCTTAATGAAGATTTAATATTATTGCTGTGCAGTTGTTGTAAAATACGTACATTTTGAGCGGCCTCAAGATTGTTCAATTGCGATTGCAGTTGTTGTTTTCCACTCTGCTGGCATTTGTCGAGGTCTGAGAAGCCTGTTTGGCTGAGAGTCCTCAAGGTAGCTTTGGCATCGGTGTAGCAATGTTCAGCATCCTTTCCTTTGGCTTTAGCAGCATCGACATTGGCCTAATAATATTGTTTGAGACACTGTTACTGTCAGATTTGTTTGACTCTGATGACACTGTCCAACAGCCAAAAAGTATTTCGATTCCCATTATGCGATTCTTGTAGCGTTTTCCGCGCTGATTCCGAATCTGGTTTTAATTTTTTCCCTATACGTCCAGTTTTTGAGAAAATGGAGTTTAAAAAAAAGACATATTTTTCAAATTTAAACAAATATTGCGATGTTATTATAAAAGATATTGAATTGTTCTTTACAGCAAAAGATTCTGTAGACTTTCCCGAATACAGTGATATCCAATATTAATACATTATGATTGTTTAAACATGTTTAAACAATGATTAAAGACGGAGATGCACCACTTTTGCACCAATTTTTGCGGATATTTTCGAATTTATCTCAAAAAATAAGGGTCCAGCGAAAAATTGAACTATACCACGCGAAAGAGCAGACTTTTATCTTGGGAAACCCCCCTGTGAAGTTGGCATGGTCGACGTTTTCTTCGAACCAGAAAGCAAAATATCTTCGCGCGACATGAGTTTCCGCCAGTGGCGCTCGGGACGGGATACGGCGCAGTGACGGGATACGGAGCGGCGAACGACCGTTCTGGTGGTGAGCGCCACTGGTGACAACTCATGTCGGGCGAAGATATTTTGCTTTCTGGTTCGAAGAAAACGTCGACCATGCAAACTTCACAGGGGGGTTTCTCAAGATAAAAGTCTGCTCTTTCGCGTGGTATAGTTCAATTTTTCGCTGGACCCTTATTTTTTGAGATAAATTCGAAAATATCCGCAAAAATTGGTGCAAAAGTGGTGCATTTCCGTCTTTAATCATTGTTTAAACATGTTTAAACAATCATAATGTATTAATATTGGATATCACTGTATTCGGGAAAGTCTACAGAATCTTTTGCTGTAAAGAACAATTCAATATCTTTTATAATAACATCGCAATATTTGTTTAAAGTTGAAAAATATGTCTTTTTTTTAAACTCCATTTTCTCAAAAACTGGACGTATAGGAAAAAAATTTAAACCAGATTCGGAATCAGCGCGGAAAACTCTATAAGAATCGCATAGTGGGAATCGAAATACTTTTAAAAAGTTGAAATTTGTTGGACAGTGTGATTAGACTAAGCTTGCGGAAGGTGTATGTATACTCACGCGAATGTCAGTCAACGCAGGGTTCACAACGTTATTCAGTTGTTGCATGTTTTCGATCTTCTTGTTGGACAGTTTGTTCTCCGTGTCGAATTTCAAATTGCTTGTGGAACGTCGCAGGTCATTCATGATCGAGTTAACATTGTTCTTTGCCTGCTTGATTCCTTGCGTCAGCTGGTCCAATGGTCCGTAGGCCTGAAAGAAAAATATTACGATGATACATTTACTTATAATTATTAACTCTTTATAGTTATAGTCATAGTCGATCTTCTCCACGAATTAATTGTTACATCTAATACATAAATCTTGAGAATTAAAATTTGTGTGGACAAACCCTCCAACATAATAGTTTAAAAAAGTATGAAGCAAATGAAGTAATCAGCAAAGTATTCAAAGAACACCATGGCTTCTTTTTATTAAATTGTTTTCATATTTTAATGGTGCAAACTACATTAACAATGTTCCGTTAATATAGTTTACGATATATCAATCAATAAACTCATTATCTAATCTCTTCATTCAAGTTTATTTCTGTAGAACTTGATCGATACTATAGATTCAATGATAAGAGTTTAGAGTGATTAAAATTCCATTGGTTTCTCGGTTAATATTTTTTTAGGCTTGTCGTAGAATTAAAACTGAATGATTTGTCACCAAACAATTCAATAAATGTTTACCTGGACAGCGCAAAGAGCAGCGGCGAGGAGGACAATTGCGATGAACGACTTCATGGTTGCAAATTGCTTGAACTGCAAACTGTTTCCCGCACTGTGTGACCGCGAAATGATAAAGGCAGACCTGAACTGTTTCCTTTTATAGGTGAACAATCTTGAGACAAATTAGATCATCGGGGCAAAGGGGTAGACGCGATAACGTCTGCTCGAACACATGATCGCATTACGGCGGCTGCGGTACTTCCCCGCACCTCCACAAATTAAGAATTCACAGGCAAACATTGTCGGAATAATCGGCCTCATCGCGGACATAACTGTGCAACTGGTGTCATGGTTGTTTTTCCTAACGGGTCTTTCCGGCTTCGCGCGATATCGTTGTTTTCTCTTTAGGGGAATCACAAAGTAAACCTTTTTCCCAGAGCAGGGACAGTTTAGGAGGAAACTTTCTGCTGTTTTCCTTGTGGAATTTGCTGAGGGGAATCACAAAGTAGGCACAGTCTGATCATGACATTTTTAGATATTTTTTTCAGAATAACTATTCAACCTGTTGCATTGAGATTTTACACAGATATTTATTGACATTTGATGTACACCTGTGATTTTTTCCAAGTAATAATAACAAAAGTTACATAAGTTATATAATTTTGTATAGGACATGTTTTAAAAATCTTTCTACTGATCGGGATCAAAGGAATGAATAAGTTGCTTATTAATCAGCATAAATATTTTGAAGTCGAATACCAATTTTTAAAATATTTTTTGGCGCTTAAGACAGTAAAGAAAAAATAGTGGCGGATTTGAAAAATTTTTCGCGCTTTGAAAGACACGTCGTGCTTTCGTTTGACACCTGTGTCGCAAAAAAGATAGTGATATGCAAATGATTGGGCTTGAAATAGCTTCTTCACCTTTTCATATTTGCAGAACATTGAAAATATTGCTCGTGTTTAGAAATGTGTTACGAAATATGAATGCATATACAATATATAAATAAATTGTAATTTAAACCTAAAGTTTGTCTGATACATTTTTTGTATTTTAAATTGTTTAATATCCGATCTAAATTAATTTTCAATTTAATTTAATGTCTTTCTTCACTTAGAGTGATAAGAGCGATATTAAATTTCTCAAACGGAAGTATACGATTGTTTCCGTACCTGAGATAAGTATAAATTCAATAAAAAAATTGAATGGCGTTGATAAAAAAAAACTTTCTACTTGACCATGAGTCTCTCGCTGATTCTTTTGTTAATTGAGATAATCCTAATCTGCATCCGGCATCTCTGAGAAAACAATTATATAGCTATAGCTGATATGAAACTTTGAAAATATGTATTTCACACAACTTTTTATTTATAAATTATTTAAAAATTATTATACATAATCGTACAATAAAAACGATTTGCAAAAGAATCACATAAATATTATATTATATATATATACAAATAAGAAGTTTAAAAATTCATAAAAATTTAGAAACTATGATGAATATAAATCAATATTTTCCTTATACCTTTCATCATTATTTTTCTTTGAATGAGTTATAATGTCAACAAGTGACACATTTGATAAGAAGATTGCAGTTCCGAATAATTGTTCCGCAATTTTCCAGATTATTTATAGCATCCAGCAATAGGTGCAGATTGAAAACCTCGATAAAATTATAAGTGCTTGAAAATAACAAATATATATAATATCGCATCGTTCATTAGAGATAACGATCGTTGTTTTGTAGAAGTAAATCGCGTCATTGTTCCTTTTCTTCGAGTTGAACAGCCGTATTGTTTTAGTGCTTGAATGGTTGACTTTTGGGATTTTTAAGATTACATATACATTTATTTTCTATTTATAGAAATTGAATTTTAAGGTAAAAACTTATCGGACAATTTCCTTCGAAAATTCAAGTAAGTGTAATTTGTGGAAATTTAAAAAAATTTTGATTGTCTTCATTTATATTTCAAAATATGAATAGATATTTTTAAAAATAGTATAACTTTTTTGCAGAGGTCGATCTCAATACCCTTGAGGGATTTTTGGTTTTGTCCACCTAAATTTTTCGAACCCCCTTTAAAAAAGGTGAGGGATTCGAGGAAAGAAAATTCCATTGTGCTTGCACAGTATAATTGACCAAACAAATTTCTTGAGCATAGTCAGAGAAGTCAATGCTTCCGGGATGTTATCGTCAGCAATCCCAGGCCACTATAATTGACGTACATTTGTGAAACTCGTGCTGTTCAATTTGTTATAGCTCGCGAACTGTTCAAGCCTTTTTTATGTGCTGTCGAAGCTGCGACGCCCTTTGTAAGAACCAGAATAATTGCCAATGTTTATACATAACAGAGAGGAAATGAGAGTCAATGAGAGTGCTCACGCCCGGGCCCGGGCCCGGGTTTTGCCCGTACCCTGCCGCGTGCCCACCAGTGCCAACCGTCTACCGCTTTTTATCTATATATACTGTCATTAGTTCGCCCCCGGATCATAGGCGGCGCTAAAATACTGGTCACATTTTTAACACGGCAGCACAGACGAGATATAGGAATAGACCTGACACCTAATGCATTTTGGTGTCCGTCGGTATCGGTGCGCTAACGCCCCATTTCCTATATCTCGTCTGTGCTAACACCCCGTTACCATTCAGTGTCAACACCTCTATACATAGAATTAGAGAGATGTATTATTATTATTTCTAGGGGCACAATATTTATAGCCGGGTTAATAGCAAATTATGGATATAATTTAAAGAAAATTATTGCTATCACTGGCATTTTAAGGTGTCGGTACTTCAGATTCCTATGGACACCAAGTCCCATAAGGTGTCAGGTCACCGACGAGATACTATTAAAGACTGCCAGCAGTGATGCCGAAATCGTGGTACTGTGGTACTAAGCCGTGGTACGAGACCCCCCCACTATGACCTACCGTTGCCCCTACTGGCCTTCTCCAACTCGCTCGCGCGCTACACTCACCAACGTACCTCTCCTAGGATATGAGAGGTACGTTTGTGAGTGTAGCGCGCGAGCGAGTTGGAGAAGGCCAGTAGGGGCAACGGTAGGTCATAGTGGGGGGGTCTCGTACCACGGCTTAGTACCACAGTACCACGATTTCGGCATCACTGGCCAGCCCCTGTGCTATTCAGCGTGCCCGGTAACCGGGCGCGGGGATAACGTGAAAGTTACAGTGATCTGATATACCACATCGCTAAAAATTCGAAATAGTGCCACAATAATGCCAAAACATCGTCTGAAATATGGCGGAGAATGTAACATTTAATAATAATCGATATAGTTTCGTGATAATTCGCATTCTCACCGATGCATCGCGACGAGAATCTCCTCAGTGGTCTTCTTCACCGACAAAATGCCGTCGTTGGCCTTCTGTTTCTCTGGATGGAGCCAGAATATATCGTAGAGGGCGTAAGAAACACCGAAATATTCGGGCTCGCCAACTCCCATAAGGCTGGCAGTATCTCGTCGGTGGTCAGGTCTATTCCTATATCTCGTCTGTGATAGTATCTCGTCGGTGTCCAGGCTAATAATGATGTAGGTAGGATCTTGTCCATGCTAAAGATGATGTAGGAGCTGATCCAGGCTAAGCGCTAGAGTAGGGGGCAGCACTATAATGGGCACAACCAAAACCCGAGCGTGAGTGAGCACTCTAATTTCCACTCTGTTCATAATGTATTTATTATTTTTAGTATTGAATCCAATTTCCTGCAGATCCCTTATTAATGGGCGTCTACATAAACAATAAATGCTTCTATAGAATGCTATAGTTGCTCAATAAGGAAAGGATTGAAATATATTATGTGCAACTATTAATCAGTTAAAATTCATGATTTTTAATAACAAATCTCGTACATTCGATTGAAAAGGAGGGGCCAAAAAGTAGGTGGATACAACAGCTCCCATTACTCTAACAAAATTAAAAATCAATATCACAATACTATCTCAAAACATTCATAATTTACCAAAGTATACTCAAATTAGCTTATTTAAATAAGTTCGAGCACGTTCTAATCGCTATTAGCTCCTCCCACTCCCACGAAGTTCAAGGCAATAGCGTTGGGCTTCCCCCCACTTAGGAACGCGCCAGTTGGGTACCGATGCGCCATATTTTTCGAGGTTAGAATGCCAAGGATTACAAACGACTGAGCCGTGAGCCTGTAGTATTTTCAGGTCATTTTTCAAATGGCGTGAATACAAGATTTAAATAAACAGTTAGGAGGCCGAAAAATGATCTTGCAGTAAACGTCGGTCCTCGTTGATTGCGGTACAGCATCTTTGTTCGTTATATTAAGACATAAAATACAATATCGTCCGAGAGTATTCGAGGTCGGTGTCAGGTTATGTGATTGTTTGAGACCGGTCACGTGATAGACAATGGAATCTCCTACACAAGAGAAGGACGAGCAGGATATGGAGAAGATTTATGTAGATCTAGAACAGCTGAAGAAACGGATAAATCATTTTATTTACACGGTCGAGGGGGATAATGCGGGGGAGCCGAAGAAAATCAAAACGCTCACAACGAAAACTCAGCGTTTGTTGGTACAGCACAAACAGGTGAAAGAGGAGTTACAGCGTTATGAGAACGAGTACAGAAAGGCGTTAATGAAAAACGCGAAGATTTTGAAAAGAACGTTGAAACGGGATGAAAGAAAGTTGGAGGATCTGAAGGAGAAATGTAAAACTCAAGGTGTGCAGGTGGAAGTCGCGATGTTGAAGATGAACCGAAACGACAAAGAACCGAAAAAGACGAGAAGACCGATAGAGGAGCGAAGCGATAAAAGAGTTATCAAAGGGAAATATTCGACGATCAAAGATAAAATCAAGATTAAAATGAGGACGAAGAACAAACCGGCGGGACGGAACATTTTCAAGCAGAAGAGCACGAGACGCAGCGATAATATCAAAATTCAAATTCAGAAAAACAAGGAGACCGGCGAAAGGGAATTGTTCTTTTTTAATTCCAGTAATGCGAAGGAACGGTTCTCGAATTTGATGCAGCAGAAAGAGGTCAAGTCGAACAACTTCCGCGAATGCAGAATTATGCTGCAGAAATTAACGGAGGAACAGGCGAAGAAGTACACCGACAAGAAGAACCCGGAACAGCGGAAGGTTCCGCGGAAATCACAGGAATCCTTACCGGACAACAGTATAAGAAAATCGTCCGGTGTCGAACCGAATTGGCAAATCAGGATCCCGAAAGCAGTTTTGGAGGAAAGTCAAAGCGACCTGCAGAAGATGTCGAACACGTCCGACGTCGCGTCGGGAACTAAACGGCCACGTTCGCCCGATAAACAAGCAGTAGCGTCGGTCTCTCCTCTGAAGTTTTAAACAAATTCTGAAAGACATTTATTATTACTAGACAGCGGATCTTTATGCAAAAAAAGAAAGTTCTATTTAATTTGCACCAAACTGCAGTAAAATAGAAATTAATAGGATGAAAATAGACTATAACAGTATTTTTAAATGCATTTTTAACATAAATGCATAAACATCCGCAGTCTAATTGTTAATGACCCTCGCGAATGTGGCGGCATCTACACATTATTTAGCAGGACCAACTTTCAGATAATCATTTTGAATTTCTTTAATTATACGGAAGAACGATCATACGAGTATGGAATGTTAAGTTTTTGCCACTTGGATTATTATTCTGATTGAACAAGAAATACAGTATGTTCTTTTAATGAAAAGTTGTAGATTGTAATTTTGAAGAAAATTTGAATTCTCGTTTCTATTTTCATTGTTTTTAATTATCATATTACTGTATGAGTATTTAATATAATATGTAATGCGCTATTTAGTATTGTGATTAAATACTATTATGTATTATATATGAGTTATCTTTGCCAACATAATATTATGCTTTGTATCGTGCATAACTTGACGGATTTCAAATTCATTTGTGGCGCCCAAGATGTAAAGTATAATTATCGAATAAATAAAATGCAATTAACGTGCGTGCTTCTTTATTGAAGTTAGATATAAATGTCAAGGTCTCGAGTAAAGCAATTTTGGATGAAACGGGTCGCGGAATAAGTACAAGCGAACATTGTTTACAGATTTAATGTAATTAAGTAATTGCAGTACATTGGTACTAACAATCATGTCTGTATTAAGCTACATATTAATGGTATTAAACAATACATATATTAATAAATTACTAAATGAAACTGTACAGTGTTACTTTGCTGTATACAGATTATTGAATGATATATCTAATTTTCGAGAATATGTATGAGAAGAAAAATCAAATGAGAGAACTTTTAGATACCGAGATCGTAAAACTTACACGCTTATAATCGCACAATGTCCTTAAGCTTATAAAAAATACTCGATAGTGGCAGTAACGAATCGCAATCATTTTACAGAATTGTTCAGATAAAAGAGAAAGTGTATGAATAAGCTTCTCACGCATACGGAATACAATGAAATAGAACAAAAGAAGAAATACTCGATGACAATCGGAGAGATCGTCACGTTTTTAGTTTCTTTAAACCATCGTTCGACTACAAGTAATAATATACATACAAGATGCAGATACATTTAGTTATGTGATGTATACTACTTTTTTTATCATTAGACAGTCATCGTTTGGCATTCGTCGACAAACATTGTATTAATATTGTCACAAACGAGTTAGAAGTAAATATAATAGTTGCTGCTTTATCAAAAGTGCTATGTCTCTTACAAATGCGACTAAACCGCTCGGCGATCGACTAACTTGACAATGATATGAAATTTTGATCGTATGGCTGTACAAAAGTCTGTACAAAATATATATTTTTGTACCTGTTTTGTACCACTGTCTTTTGCTGTACAGTAAAACTTCATTTATCCAGACCGTCACACTTAATCTCTGTCTTATTTTATCATTCGAGACCATGCAGACCATTCTAATTGAATTAAACTTGTAGCGTATGTGTCTTTTACTTCCAATGTTGTGGTAAAAGTATACACATAAAATGTGCAATACATAAAATATATTTGTGGTCCCATTTGAGCCAGATAAACGAGGTTCCACTGTAGTATCAAAAACTTGCTGACACAATCGTTTCAAATTGGGAAGACACGGTGGCTTAATAATCTTCTATGCTTCTCTAGAGACTATAATATGGCCGAATTCGCTGAGATTACTTTCTCCTACGACACTATTAATATACAGTGAGGAGCAAAACCATACCGATGAAACTATTTTTTCAAAAAATTACCAAATCAGGTATCACCAGATCAGCATGTTTCCAAACTCATTTTGTTTCCAATCCAAAAAATTAACAAGAAGTACAATCTGCACTGGTCCGGAGGTAAACTAGAACTTTGAAACGATCGCTGGTAGAGAAGGAGACACGGTTTTATCGGTTCAATTTTGCACCTCGCTGTATTGATAATATTAATTATGGCAGTTCGCTGAAATGTTCTATTCTTGATTAAATTTTCTTCAATTCTCGTCGAACAATCTGCGAGAAGAAATCCGTCGTACCTCTGCCAAAAAAGGATTTGTACTCAAGAATTGTTTTGGTATTTTGGTGTAGGTACGAGGCGATCTTACGTTGGTTTACGTTGCCAAGTTTGGTAATCTGAAGGTGTTCGATTGAGGAGAATAAATTTCCTAGAACGTATCCGGTATATAAAATAGCTGTTCGCTATAATTGAGTTACCATGGACTCAAGTCAATAAGTTAAAATCATTCGCTATATTAGGAGCTTTCAAGAACACGATACAGATTTGCTAGCTCCGAATACGTACCTATAATAAATCTACCACGCTACATTATTATAAGTCGCCAAAATTATTGCTATATGCCACGAAAATACTAAAGACACGTTGTGTTTAACACTTCACGGTGCTTGCTACATTAGGGAGCAGAGATATTGACATCTTCGAGGTTCGATAATCTTAACAAATGATAGCGAAGGCAGGGAAAGTTCAATGATCTGGAAAGCATCGATATATCTTCTCCCTAACACAATTGATTTCACTACTATACTTAATGTTTTTCTGTCCGATACACGTTGTTTAACCGCACTGTAGTCTTATAAGCTAGCGAAACACTTTTCTTTTTCTGAAGCTTCATAAAAGATCGTGTCCGTGGACTTACACCGCTTGATTTTCCAATTTGGATTTTACTTCGTTAGACTGTTAGTTAAACAACAAGTGTCGGACAGTTATGATATTTCAATGAGTATAAACAAAACGAATACTGCAATTCTTACCGGATATTAAGTTATTCATATATCTAATGGAACTCTCGACTGGACATATATATATGTATACGAAAAAATTTTACGAACAGTTTCGAAAAATAAACATAAATCTTACCAATTTGGAATCTACATTCTTTCTCATATCGTACGTTTCTTTTCTTAAGTACCTGAAACGGCATTCATCCAGTTTCACTGAAATTTTTGCAAAGACACCTTATATACTTTGCTAATATTTGGTTACATGATTCGTGAAACTGGCCATTCAAGAAACTTACATCATGTAAAATCTTTCATTTTCAAATTTATCGATTACGGATAGCAGCTAATAATAATTGATCATTCTGTCATCGGTGACATAAAAAGTTTCAGATCTTATATAGAAGCATTCCTATCCGCAATAAATTAATGTATCGGTTATTGAATTCGAACCGTAGCATATGATTATTCTTCATTCTGAGCCCCTGACTCTACTTTGAATCATTTCTTTGATTGTACGACGTTAACATTTAATTGTTAAAAATCACATAGACTAGTGACGACTTATGTAAAATGATACAGAGTAAGCTTGATGTCAAGGAATTGGCTCATCGGCAGCAGGTCGTCGATTTCATCTTGTGTTCGTTGAACCAGTCTTTAACAATACACTCGAATCCACTAATGGAAATTTTACCTGCTGAAAGCTGTGAATTTTCCGTTGTGAGACACAAATCATACACTAACTTTAGTCTAAATAAGCGCATATTCATTAGAGGTGTGCGACAATATTCGGGAATTCCCGGATTTTTTCGGGAAACTCCGGAAAATTCCGGGAATTCCCGAATATTCTCGCACACCTCTAATATTCATCAAATAATCTCGAACGGTCTTAATTAAGCACCAGTAAAAATTGCCGTATCATTATTCAAAGCAGCTTTAACATTATTATTACAGGTGAATTCTTCTCGATCGAAAAATTATTATATATTATCATTAGATTCGTCTGTATTCTATGTATACAGGGTGTCCCAAAATTCGTGAAAATCCCGAAAGGGGGTGGTTCCTGAGACCATTCTAAGAGACATTTTCCTTTGCACCAAAGTCAACTGCGGCTTTGTTTAGGAGTTATTAACGAAAAACACGGACCAATCAGAGCGCGCCCTGGGCCGCCGCGCCGTCATGATGCGATGTCACGGCGTACCGCGACACTCGCTTGCCGGCGCGGCTTGGCGCGCCGGGCCTGGGCGCGCTCTGATTGGTCCGTGTTTTTCGTTAATAACTCCTAAACAAAGCCGCGGATAACATTTTTGCAAAGGAAAATGTCGCTTGAAATGGTCTCAGGAACCACCCCCTTTCGGGATTTTCACGAATTTTGGGACACCCTGTAGATTGTAGAGGCTCAATTGTTGTATGAGAAAACACCCAGTCAGCCAAACGCTCGGTTTCCATCTACCCGGACGCTTCTGCCGGGCAGACGCTGCCAGGAGAATACTACGCAGCTGCGTCAGCAGAGGTAGCGTCCAAATTCGTCCAGATTTCGAGCATCCTACGCTTCGACCAGCTCCGAGCGTCGTTCGGGCAGGATAATGCCCGCCATCTGCTCGGAGCAGGCCTGGCTGACTGGGCAGTTTCAATTCGATGCGCACAATATAAAAATGATTACATAGAACAAAAATGATCTGGGTTGAAAGAAATGTCTCGATTTTGGAATTAGAATTACTTCGAGTCCAAAGGATTAAATGTTCTAAATTTCGTGATCTTACTTTCCTTTCAAATGAAGAAAATACATTCTGTTTACGTACCTGTACTTTACAGGTAACTAGAGATTAATAAGCTCCTCGTATCATGGTCTAAGGTGGTAGAACGTCTAGCTTTAATCCTAACTTTGGATTACAAAAGCCACAATGACCCTCACACTTTCCGACAACGTGTTGACTGCTCTGTGAAACGTAATCGAGCAATATTATTACACAATGAACATTTCTTAATTACACATCGAACTTACAATATTATTAATTTCTACTGATGTTCCAGGTGTGCTTTCCCAAATAACATCTGACGATAGTTTCAATTGTGTTCCGCTTAAATTAATACTAAAGCGTCCTTGGAAACAGTATGCTCGATTATAGCAATCGCCAACCATGCCGTACTTGACACGGTCTTTACCTTCTGAACGGGAGAACGTGTAATCATTCTCTGAAAAACATAATACGTACGTAGTGATGAATATGTACATGTATATGTATGTGTTAGAGGTGTGCGAGAATATATGTATATATGTATATATATTCGGGAATTCCCGGGGTGTTCGGGTTTCCCGCGAACTTTTTCGGGATTTCTGATACTCTACGGAATACGTCCCGTCCCCCCTTCCCGGTCTCGCACACCTCTAGTATTTATATATAAAGATGAATATTATCTTACCCGAAATTTCCAATCTAGTAAGATCGATCCGTACCCTTCTAAACATTGTTCTACTGAAAACAACTTCTCGACCGGTAGCACAATTACAACTATTGTTTCTGTGTCCGTTGTATAGACACGATTGATGATCTATTACCCTAAAACGTGCAAAAGAGTAAAGAATTATATAAAATAATTTTAGTTTCTTAATTTGTCAATTCTTAATTTTCCGAGGCAAATTTGAAGAAAGCAGGAACAAATGAAATCTTATTTTCTAGCATTTTTCGAACATTTTTAGAAGCCATAAATGAATAAAGATCCGCAGTCTACTTATAACGTTCCTGAACACGAACCTTCTATGATAGATCTCCGCGTAGTTCTCTCGGAAACCAGCTTGCAAAGTCAAGTATTCCTTCGGGTTGTTGGTTACCATATCGTGACAATAAATGTACATCCATCTTCCATTCACGAACAAGCTGTACTCGTTGTCCGAATTGTTTCTGTAGTACTTTTTCGCTTCGAGGCAAGACATCGGGTTACATTTTATTTGGTTACACCTCTGTTTTCGTGGTGGTTTGAATCTTATCGGGCAATTGCTACGAGCCACCTTCTTGCGAGTTCTAGCATTCAAGCAGAACAATCTCCGTGTCTGACGACCCTTCTGACCGCAGGCATGGCTGCACTGAAATTCAGAGTTCAATTGTTAGAACTGTACATCTCTTCCAATTTCTTGATAAAGAAAACACTTACAGCTCTCCATGGACCGGTAGACCAATAATACTTGTCGTCGCATTCTCGCAATTTACAGGTTTGCCGAGAATTCGGTTTCTGATCTGGCGGGCAGTTGTCACTGGGATCTGTTAATCCGTATCGATTGGTACGATGACAAGTCACCGTTCTATGTTGCATTCCTTCGCCACATTCTGCCGAACACTTCAAACAAATATGTCTGTTCTTACAGCAGTTCTCAACACAATTTAAATTTATAGTGTCTGCTACATTAGTTTGTCAAAGGAATAAGCTTTAATCGAATGTAATTCAAAACAATAAAATATACACAACTTATTCACAATGATTACGATCTATAACGACAAGTATGAAAAATTCATGCTCATGCACTGATTATACACAAGGGAAACGTATGTGTAATGGTTTGAAAACAGCAGTGCGATAGGCACTACTGTAGAATCTGTAAAAAAGAAAGAAACATAAATGTATTTGCGTAGAAAAATTGAAATGGAACATAGAAAATTGTAAATGATTTATTAATTCTAAACAAAACATGATTCAGTTATTTCATACTTCAGCTGTTTGCATCATGCACGGCGGTGGCATTCGCATGCTACACAAAAACGTCATACTAATTTGCAAATCCAGTTGATTCAGCTCATACAGTGCTGTTGATGATAATAATAATTTATACCTATCTCCAGATAAATATTTTCAGCGTAGTTGTACCAAAATCTTTTAAAATATACAGGATGTCCCAAATGGGACGTCCTGCGTATTGTATACAAATCTAAAATATTCTGATAATTGATTTCATTGAGCTGAGTTGAAATGAGTGTTCGTTTATTACGTTCAGAAATTAATCACTCTATGACGGTGGAAACATACCAAGAACCTCGGTGAAGTTAGTGAACCAACGCAATGACCACTACTATGGATCCATTAGGCGATTAGAAGAAGATTAATAAATATTATGCAACAAATGTGTAATTCGTATGTACATAATTAGAGTTCTCGTCAAAAACTTTCATCGTTTTCTATTCTTCAATCCACACAGTGTAGCACGACATTCTAACGAGTGTCTGATAAAACAAATTCCCAACTTGAACATACAGAATCAAGCTTACGGATGAATTCGGTAGAACATGTGTGTTTATACTGAGGAAATAATCTCTTTTACAGTTACGGATCGATGGTGAATCCATCAATAAGCTCGACGATATCATTCAAACAAGACAATTCAGACTATGTCGATGTGAATAAGAGGCAGGCGATGATGTAAAATATGTAAAACATGATCGGGAGATCGTAATGGCGAGGTATGGAGGCAAGTACCTCGGACCAAGCGCCTTCCTGCCAAATATAGTCGCAAGCAGTACGTCGGCAAGGTCTCTGCGATCTTGGCTTAGTCAAACCAAGCCTCGAACACTGTTCGTCCTTAACTGTCACTGGTCCGTGATTTCCTCGCCTCATTGTGCACTCCACCCTTCGTCTTTGTAGTCCGCTACCGCATGATTTCGAACACTGGAAAATATCTTCGTTCGACCAAACTGCCACTGACAACTTTCAATGCCCCTCGACTCTCGTAACGATACTTCGGGGAATAATTTTGGTTTCGTTCACCCTGTACGAATCTTTACGCATACACTTTCGGACCGGATAACATCTCCAAGCACTGATCAGATTTGGGTAACAATATTTCACAATTAGGCCTACTCAATCATCAGAGAAGTTTTTACTTGTTTAAACAATAGCATTCGAATTGAAAGGAAGCCTAAATGTTTACACAGAACGACGAGGAACATCAAAGTTTAAAATCGCCACGAGGTAAACTGTTCGCATGCTGTTCACAGCGCAATGTAAAATCGATTTAAACAACGACAATATCAAAGACTGACATAAAACTCAACATCGAGTTACACCAAATATTCAATTACATTACCTTCGTGGATTCTCGATAATATTATTCTCGCAGAAATAATAAACACTAAGGTAGAACATAAATACAGGGGTACAGATATTCAAGTACTACACTTTAGATTTGGAGATGTTCAACTGTGGGTTCGGCTGGCTCTGGTAATGGGTTAGAGCAATGATGAGCAAGCCGCGGCCCGGTAGCAAGTATGGTAGCAAGCCAGTACCAGTACTACAATCCGACGCGGCGCGGCGGCCTTCGTCGACGACTTTCAATTGCTACTTCCCGGCTATTTTTTCTAGTATTCTATACTAGAAGACCGTAGCGCAAACACAGACCGAAATTGAAGCTGGCGACGCAAGAAAAGTATTTAATATTGCGTTCGTTGCCGGTTCCGGCCCACGCGTAGTCTCATGTTTCCACTTTTGGCCCACTGCAGTCCGCGGGTTGCTCATCACTGGGTTAAAGGAAGGATCACAAGTGGAACCTCAACGTCTAAAGTGTAGATTGCTTTCTGTTCATGCCAGACACAGTAAAATACGGTTCTGCGAGAAGATGTTTAACTTCGGAAGACAATAATTACTAATACTTACAGCTGTCCAATTAGAGACTTCCCATTTTCGGAAAATATTTGTTTCCATACGATGCTTTCTGTTGTTCAAATCATTCGTACAGGGGCTCTTCCTACACGGTTTCAATATCAACGGTTTCTCCACGTCGTGACATTTCTCATCCGGCAAGGATTTACCACCAGGATGCTGGCAGCTGACTTGTCGGTACTGGAATCCGCTGCCACATTCTGCATCGCACTGAATGCATAAGTTTATTAATTATTTCAAAATCCTGGCCAGTAATAGCTTGTGCACCCCGTTATTTGCAAAATATTTGATGACACACCTGTCCCCAAGCACCGGTGTTCCACATTGGACACTCATGACGGATACAAGGAATCTTTCTGTACGGTTTCCTGTTCTTGTCACAGTAGTTATCGGGAGCAGTAGTTTCTGTCCTAATGTCAACGCATTTCACGTCTCTATGCATGTAGCCATTGATGCATGGCTTGGAACACTGAAACAATTGCACCGTACAGTTTGTTCGATTGAACGATA
The DNA here is from genome assembly GCF_051020765.1 of Lasioglossum baleicum. Taxonomy (NCBI): domain Eukaryota; kingdom Metazoa; phylum Arthropoda; class Insecta; order Hymenoptera; family Halictidae; genus Lasioglossum; species Lasioglossum baleicum. Next base: position 13,016,556 of record NC_134938.1, read on the forward strand.
AACTACCAGAAAGAATTACGAAATAATCGCTGGTAGATAATGTGTTAAGAAAGAATGAAAGTACCAACCTTCTTGGCTGATTCGACCTTCCATTTATACCCAGAATGGAAGACAATGTCAACTTCGTTACCTTGCTGTGAAAAGTCTCCGTTCGGCAGGCCAGGAACATATTTAGTCGGTGGTAGATTTGCCTGTAATAAAGTAGTGTATTACGTCATGATTAAACTGTGGATTTCTTGCTACGATACAATGGAAAAGGTACGTACAATCGCTGTGCAAGGCTCAAGTACGCAAGTGGTGATCTCTTTCGGTTTATTGGAAGTGGAACATTTAGAACTTGCTGCTCCACTGAGAGTTTTGCAAATGACTTTCCTGCTTCTTGTACCTTTGCCACAGGTAACCGAACACTGGACGAAAATAATATAATAGAAATACATTATGATAAGCATATAATTAATAGACTGCGGATTTTTATGCGAAATTAATAACAAATGCACAATATTGTAGGGAACAATGATTGGAGTAGGCCGATCGTATGATCAAGATCGCGGAAGGCCGAGTTCGTTGACAAGACAAGGTTCAAACACGACGGTGCTAATGCGAGAGAGGAACGCGCGAGACAAAGAGTGCGTCAGAGAAAGTGAGAGAAGTGAATGTAAACAAAGAGGATATAAGGAGCGAGAACAATGCTAGAGCGTCCTTTTTAGGTGATAGCGACTGCGAATCTAAGCGACAGCGATAGCGTGTGTGAGTTTATGCATCGGCGAATAAATATTATGTCTATTTGTGCCGTCAATACGAGAGTTTTCTTGCAATCCCACACTCTGTTCCTACAATATTACTGTGATATTCAATTTTTGTTATAAACGCATCGAATCCGCAGTCTAATCATTCAATTGTGTACCGAGCTCCAGTCTTCGGGTTGCCATAGCTCGCAAGCCCCAGTATCGCACACCTCCATAACTTTAGGAGGCGAGTCACCGCAAAAGCTGTTCGACACTACACGGCCATCCACACGACACGAGTAACGTTTCTGTCGTTTGCCTATGCCACACGTTGCCGAGCACTGTAACCGATTGTGCAGTTAATTAAAATGAATTTTGTAAACAATATGGATATACAGGGTGTCCCACTAACTCTGTTATTGGGTGCTCATAGCGAAAACCTAAGAGTACATAAGAGTATGCAAAAAAAAATTATTTCTTACAGGTGACCAATGTTCAAACTCCCACTTGGGACACGCGTTCAGTTCGCACGTCTTCTTCAGAGGTTTCTCCTGTCTAGGACAATTGTTCTCGGACACGGGTCTCCCATTGGAGTCCACACAGGCGGCTGTTCTATGTTGCACGCCAACACCGCAGGTGACATCGCAGCTGCCCCATTCCCCGTAGATCCAGTGAACATTCTCACAGGGTCCTGTACAGTTTTCGTCTTCCTCGGGCCGTGGAAGATGAGCACAAGCTTGCGTGGGAATTGATTGAGGAGGATCTCCGTTCCAGAAGCTCTGAATGCACCTTGACGTCACCGTTCGTTTTCCTGGACCACAGTCGTTGGAGCATTCCGACACTGACGTTCGCCACCTGAAACAATTACATTGATATCTCCTGTTTGATCATGTAATCGCCATTTTATCGTGTCTTCCTGATCTAAATTCTATCCACTTACTTCAGATGGCAGTGATTATTGCACGGCTGGTTCTCTTCCTCAGGTTTCTCCTCCTCGTCGAGGCAATACTCATCAGGTACAATGACTTTGTGCTCAGTGCTTTTGCATTCAGCCTTACGGTACTGTATCCCTTCGCACACGCGACTGCATTGGGACCAGCTGCTTAGAGTCCAAGTATAGCTACGCACGATCTTCTTGGATGTCGTGTATTCGTACGTTATTTGAGGCGGTTGACCTGTTACACACCACACCTGAAACGTTGGACAATTAGCGAACTGAATTGTTCAATCCTCCAACTGCGAAGACGTTTTACCGCAGCTATAAGACTCACCTCTACTATCAAGTCAACGTCAATCGGTTTGGTGCTGTTCAGCCGTTCCACCACGGAATTATATCCGCTGTACTGAATTGTGACGCCGCACTCCCTGATTAGCTTGGCGGTCATTATGTATATCCCGTTGAGAATCCTCTTTCCGCATTCTGCCACTCGCAAAGCTGTGTGAAACATTTGATCGTAGTGTTTATTCATACTATTTCGAGACAGAACCGAGTACTATCCGATGAGATAACCGTGTACTCGGGTAGCCGACTATCTCATGAGTAGACTGCGGATTTTTATGCGTTTGTGGCTTATAAAAATTTTTTAAAAATGCTGGAGTATTAAATTCAACAGAATCTAGTACGATTTTTATTTATTTTGAATCTACAAATGCTGTTACCAATGAAAATAGAATTTTATTTAGTACCGCTTTCTGAAAATATGTCTACAAAAATTGAAAATTGCATGCACATCCGCAGTCTACTCGTAAGAGACCCGGGTACTCGGGTAATTTTCGTTTGCTTAGTTACTCGAGTAACCTTGTGACCTCTACGGAGCCTCCCAAGGTTACTGCAATGTCAAACAAATACAATCATCATGTCCAAAACAATTTTTTCGTATCACCTATATCCAGTAAACAAAAATGCTCGATTCTGGCCATGGCAGCAAAGCCCATCGCGTGGGCTCGTATTCTGCCCTCGGCACAATCATGGCCGCTCGGTCCTGGATTCCTGCCACACTAGTGCGACCTGCCCTGTACGATGGCATTCGCCACGGTAGCGCGACCGTGCTGCTCTCTTGAAATGGGCAGAATCCAGGACCGAGCGGTCAGGATTGTGTCGAGGGCAAAATACGAGCCCACGCGAGCTTTGCTGCCATGGCCAGAATCGAGCCATCGTGTGCTTTGACCCCGACAACCAAAAATTCCATTTCTGACGAGCGTCTGTACGCGCAGCTGTAACTTGTTCTGCCGTCTGATTGACATTAGTGTTGGCATTACATGCTTTGGGCATGTGCAGAACGAAGACAGAAAGCTGGCGGCTGGGGACCCTGAATCTGCCTTTGTTTGTCGCACTGATGCGGCGAGCGCCGCTTTACAGGGCAGCACCGTCGGTGAGGGTACGTCGCACTAATGCGGCAGATGTCAGCGAAGTAAATTTCTATTGTACCAAATATACAGCACTCGTCCTTTTTACTGACAATTCGAAATACCGATTTTTGAATGCAGAATTATATTTTGTGCACATTAAAGGAGAAAAAACGAGGGAAACAGCATCCCCCACATCAGTGCGATCATGCTGCCCTCTTAAACAAAGGCAGATTCGGAATCCAGCCGCCAGCTTTCTGGCTTCGTTCTGCACATGCACACAGCCCTGCTCCAATGGACGGCAGAACAAGTTACAGCTGCGCGTGCAGACGCTCGTCAGAAATTGAGCCAATCCTGCCTTGAGCAGCTCGGAGAATAGCTTCGACAGTATTCTGTCCGTTCTCCGTCCTAGGCAGGGTCTGCTCATGGCAGGCCTGGTTGTCTGGGGAGCAGCTTCGAGCAACGTTCGGCCAGTATAATGCCCGTTACCTGCCCTCGGCACGCTGGGCTCGATTTCTGCTACGGCAGGCCTGGTTGACTGGGATATAATTCCCGAGTAATTGAGTGATTTGGGTAAAAACAGTTTGCAGTTTCGATCGTGTTTGAAGGATCGTACCGAGGTAATTCTGATCGTCCGCCGACTTCAATAAGCTGTGCTGCCTGATGTCGATGTAGCGGCTTCCGGCCGGGATCGTTGTCACTCTCATGTACCCTTGCTGGGTGGAGTTGTACGTTCCAGAGATCCTTTGGCAGGTGGAGTTGTCGCCCTTGCACACGCCGCAGCTGTCCAGTTTCGCGTGCGAGTTCAACACATGGTCGCATCCCGCTGGTCTACAATAGCCGTTCACGCACATGTGAAAGGTGTCCTTCTCGCACGGCGTTCCGTCGAGCACCTTATTCTGCAGAGGGTAATACTGATTGCTATCCACCTGGCAGAGCAATTTGCAGCGTTCGTGCGGCAGGACTGGAAACAAAAATCAACGAGGTAATTTTTCATTTATCAAGCACCTCCAACCAGAGATGCGGTCGTGTGTGGTTTTCAAATAAATTAATTAATATAATACATAAACATTTCATTCTGCATAAAGATCCTATTTCACCTTTTCCCCTTTCGTTACCAATATTAACTTACTTCTGTTGTATTTGGCGTACCACGTGACGTTCTTGGGCAGCTCGGGTATGTCATAGTTGTTATTGTTGTGATAGGTGCACTGTATCTCCCTGTGAAACAGACACAAGTGGATTAGCTCCCGTATCTTGTGATTAATGTGGACGATCTTTATTTTGCACAATGATCCCCCAGCGATTCGCAAATCAATGATGAAGCGCATCGTAATTACCTTACGTCGGGACTTCCCGCTGGACAATCCTCGAGGTTGCAGCTGCGATACTTGACGCGAGCGCCGACACAGTAATTGCCGTAGTTCTGCGGAGGAGGATTGTTGCATTCGCGGTACTTCTTCTGGACACCGCCGCCGCAGGTTCTCGAGCATTCGCCATAGCCTCCCCATTCGCCCCACTGGCCGTCGACGGGTTCGAGGATTCTGCGGGAGATGCACTCGCCGCGGATACACCATTTATTGGTATCGCAAGAGGTTCCATCAGCCCAGGGCATGTACTCGGTATGGCACTGGTTATCCCACTTCGGTGCGGTGCACCACAATCTCCTGCACACTGCCTGGCCGATAACCAACCAACCGCTCAGTTTATCTCAATTCTTGAGCACTGTGTTCGTTATGCAACCCTCTCTCCCCCCCGCCCTTGCTCTGATTCATCAACCCCTCATCCATTAACAAATAACGACCCCCCGAGGAGCCAGGAATTCATAGAATCATGGAACTTTGGAGATGTGTACTGCATATACTCCCGTCCATAAGTCACCGGACACTTATCGAAAGGGTCTAGCAGCTCCCACGACATTTTTTATTGATATTGTGTTTGCAAAACAATGCTTTCCCACATATAATAGCTACAGCTAATCAAAATAAAACAATAAAATCAGGCGGTAAGCTTGTATTCTCTAATTACCACTTTGTTGAAGATAAGTCCGGTGATTTATGGACGGAAGTGTATTTAGGTATGTGTCAGACTTGGGCATTGTTAAATGAATAATTGTCAACTCTGAAATTATTTTTCGAAGTCCACTGTTGTAGACTGAAACTGCTGTGACTCGATAACGTAAGCTAGCTATGGGGGCTATTTTCGAAATCCCTCTTCTGGTCTCCTCTGCCCAGTGGAATTGTATGGGATTTTGCAAGGGAGCTCCTAACAAGCTTCTATTTAGAAATTAGAAGAGTGCGTGACTTACCATGACTCACCATTGTGGTACAGACACGGGACCCCGCGCCGAATGCTAGCTCGCATTGCTGATCCGCCGTGTAATTCTCGCCGGGCAGTCTACTCATGTCTATACTTTCCGCTCGATCAGGCTTGTCGAGCAAACACGTGCCCTGGTACGATCTGGAACAAACCTCGAAGATCATCCCAGGAAACTTGCAATTGTCAAACTTGGCACCCTGACTGAACGTCAGTTTGGCCAAGTTCGTTTGATGGAAAGCAGACAGAGATTAAAATCTGTTCAATGTTGCAAAATGTGTTTTTAGTTGATGGAAGTAGGGAAGACTACTCGATGTCCAATGTTGCAAAATGTATGTTTAGTTTTTGGAAGTGGGGAAGACTATTCGATGTCCAATGTTGCAAAATGTATGTTTAGTTTGCGGAAGTGGGGAAGACTATTCGATGTCCAATGTTGCAAAATGTGTTTTTAGTTCATGGAAGTAAAGAAGACTATTCGATGTCCAATGTTGCAAAATGTATGTTTAGTTTGTGGAAGTAGGGAAGACTATTCGCGATGTCCAATGTTGCAAAATGTATGTTTAGCTTGTGGAAGTAGAGAAGACTATTCGATGTTCAATGTTGCAAAATGTGTTTTTAGTTCATGGAAGTAGGGAAGACTATTCGATGTCCAATGTTGCAAAATGTATGTTTAGCTTGTGGAAGTGGGGAAGACTATTCCCAAGTAGCCACGTGTAGCCACGTACGTCCCTAAAACGTACGCAGAATGAACGTGAACTGGACCTGAAACGTACGTTTTAGGGACGTACGTGGCTACTTGGGTTCGATGTCCAATGTTGCAAAATGTATGTTTAGTTTGCGGAAGTGGGGAAGAAAATACGAAAACAATGATAAGATGAATTTGAGAGTACCAATACGTTCCTTATTTGGCTACTTCGCTGAAAGAATTTTGTGCAATTTGAAATTTCAATTCTTGCCCAGCTGGAAGGATGATTTCGAGCAGGTGCTGGTTAAATTTCTTTTTTTCTCCAAGATAATTCTGGGGATTGTAGGATGATTCATGCGCGAGGTTCCCACGTATCATCGAGGACCAAATTTTTGTCGGTAACAAATGAGATCCGGGGCGTGCGGCTCTTATTTAGAATCCAGCGGAACCGGATTCCTAAGTGTAGAGTCGCCGAGACGGCAGTTCTACTGATATTGCAGAAAACTCGCTGCACCGACTCTTCCGACCAACTGAATTCATTGAGTGACGCCTGTTTTAGCAAGGCAGACTACGCTCTGGATGACTTTCGTTGAACGTTGACCCTCGCACTACCAAGGCATTATCAGACTGCGGATTTTATGCAAAATAAAAATGGTCTGCGTCACTTAGAAGAAAAGGGAGTTACATGAAAATTGATTTCTTCTCTGAATCATTTTAACAAGTTGCAAATAACGTGTCAGTAATATTATATTCACACGTTTCTTCTATTTTATGTTCCACCTACTCGTTTCTATCAGAAGTGCATAAAATCTAATTATCTTGTAGCTTGTTAAAACTGCTTAAAGGAAGCTTTACGTTTTTATTTTGCATAAAGATCCTGTTTGTAAAACTATTTGTAATTCTTGAAAGTCTGTCTGCAATTATCTTGCAACGAATGGATGAAGATCTTTCCGCTGGTGTCGCGAGAGACCTCAATGAAGGACTAAGTGCCAGAGGATTAGATAATGGACGAACGTGCAGTGGTTTAATGGAGAAAAAGTAAATCTTAACGTGACAGATGAAGCCTAATCTGCGTCATCGTGACGCAGGGTCAACTCGTCGACGTGACACTTTCAGAGAACGTTCATCAAACTAATATCACTCACTCGAGGAACTCGGTGACGAAGTGTCGAGAACACTTCGACCATTTCCATGGGAAAGTGTTGTTGTCCAGCATCCTGGCCATGATGTTCTGCTGGCCGGAGCTGTTTCCGAACTGCTCGCATTTCTTGTCATTGTCGTGCGGCATGCTCAATCTGGAATTGATAATTTACGTCACTACAAGAACTATCCAAAATCTATTTAGATACGAATTGTGGGAACTGAGGCCGTGTTTGCTCTGACAAAAACAATGTAAATATCAACATTCCTTCAACATCCGGAAATGGGAGGTTCCTGAGATCATTTGAAGCAACATTTTCTCTGATTGGTCCGTTGTTTTTAGTTAATAACTCCTTAACGAAGCCGCGGACGCCATTTTTGCTAAGGAAAATGTTGGCGGGTTTTAGGAGGTTAGGACGTTAATACGACATGATTTTTTCGAATCATTTAATAGGCATTTTTCCATTTATCTTTCTCAACACGTTATCTACCGGCGTTTAATAATTTTTGGACGTCCGAGTGATCTCATTCTTAAATCAACAGTTTTAGGTTAGCTTTCAGTACAAGTTTGGCTAACTGTAACTGCGGATCATTATGGACCAAAAAAGTTGTTCGCATTAATTGCAAGACACGAGGACCAAACAGGAGTTGATTTCTCTGTTCAGTGGTATCGTTAAGTTCTAAGAAATTTTATCATATAAACAAATTATCCTTATTTGTACTAGTTCAATCAGTTATTATTAGGTTGAAAAGAAAGTTCTTGCGGTTTTTATTATAAAATCAAAATAACAAAAACCGTAAGAACTTTCTTTCCGACCTAATACTTCCGGTAGATAACGTGTTGGATCCTATCCTGGACATTTCATAGCATAATCACGATGGATTATATCTATATGCTACAATATTTATAGAGTGCCCAGCTGGTCCCTGTTGCTTGGACTGCCGTCAGCGCCCGGTCTCGACAGAAATAAGCGTTTATTTACGAAAGTCCGAATGCTTTTACAGCATCCGATAGCGTTACTTACACGTGACCGATCTCGTGGGCTATAGTGAACGATGCTGCCAGTCCTGTGTCCTGAACAATAGCACAGGAGGATTTTCGGGAGCACATTCGTCCCACCTGGGCAAGACCCAGAATGTCGCAGCGCATTTTCATCGGGTAGTGGCACAGATTTTCCCTGGAAATTGTTTATTATTATAACAATGAATCGTATATATTCAATATATTCAATTATATTATCGAAAGATTTTCTCAATTTTTTGTTTAGTAAAATAAATCGAACTGTACCTCGTCAAAAGAAGAGCAGCATCATGGTGTACTGCCGACGGTCCATCGGGACTACGGTCCTTCCATTTACAAAAGTTCTCCAACATATCGGCTGCAGAGGTCCCATTAATTTTCGGATCTATGGGCGCGAAGACGTGTTTCGTTTGCACGATCTCCATCACGGAAATGCTTATTGCGTTGCCGATCGATCGATCTTTGTACATCCGGGCAACCTGGACAGAGAAAAATACGACGCGGTTCTGAATCATATTTCTCTAGTTAATTTAATATCTTAAAATTAATAGGGAATAGCGAAATCGTCGAGTTTGATCAAGGTCGTGTTCTAGTACAATTTGGACTAGACTACTCTACTAGGATTATCCCTACTCTACCTCCCCCACCTCTCGGCCCGGTCACGAGACGCGTCACGTGATGTGTCGCAATGTCACGTGACTGATCCGGTACTGGCAGAGAGGGGGTAACTTCATCCCCTCCATTCGAGTCTATCCCCCTGACTCTGATGACGACGCCTATTACAAACCTAATTGGATGCTTTTTATTTTGGTTAAATAATTTTATTTGAATTTGCTTATTTCGATTAAATATCCAACTATCCAATCCTGAATTATCAGAATATGTATAATTTAGTGTTCTGATTTCTCAGAATATGTATAATATAGTGTCCTGAACTTTCAGAATATGTATAATTCAGTGTTCTGAATTTTCAGACCATGTATAATTTAGTGTTCTGAATTTTCAGAATATGTATTATATAATTTAGTGTTCTGATTTTTCAGAATATGTATAATTTAGTGTTCTGAATTCTCAGAATGTGTATAATTTAGTGTTCTGATTTCTCAGAATATGTATAATATAGTGTCCTGAACTTTCAGAATATGTATAATTCAGTGTTCTGAATTTTCAGACCATGTATAATTTAGTGTTCTGAATTTTCAGAATATGTATTATATAATTCAGTGTTCTGATTTTTCAGGCCATGTATAATTGACCTACTATATTTTAAAAAAAGTTGCGAACAACAACGTTCAGTATTTTCTCTGTAATTCCGACCAAGCCTACGAAGCAAGTATTAAATCTCCCATCGCCCATTACAGCTCATCTCCCATGGATTCGTTCTAGAGTCTAGAGGGATCGGACACGAAGGCTTTGGGGATACCAGGCGCGCTGCTAATTAAGAGTCAACTGTGTCTTGCATTGTTTATGCATGGACATATTCGTTTTGCTCTCTTCTGAGCTGTGCGTGTACGTTTCTCCTCGGGGGCCTCTCCCTCTCTCTCTCTCTCTCTCTCCCTTTCCTGTAACGCTTCATTAAGATGCAATCGAATCCGTTTGTAAAAATCGTTCCCCTTATTAAATGTCTCGCGACTGACGAGAATGCGTTCGTAAGCGCGTGAAACGTGGATTAACGCCGATCACTCCGAAGATTCTGTGGACATTCGATTTCGAGACCACCCCTCCGCGGATCACGGACGAATAGAAATGCATGAAATGCAAGAATTAAACGATTTATTTTAGTCTTTTCGTCCGCTTGACCGTGGGGTATTGCTCTGATAAGTTGAACACGTCTTTTCATCTACAAAAACGAGCTGTGAGAGAAAAAAAACAGTAATTAAAATATACAGGATCTCAAAGAGGAGGTTTGTTGTGGTTAGGCTGGTGGGAGAGCGGTGAGGACCGGCTACGTTTGCAAATCTACGTTATCGACATTTCCGCGTGGTTGAGGTGCCACGGCTTCACTCATTAGATGACGCGCGACACTGATTACACACCAACATGGCGGCGCCCTTATCAGTCAACACTCCTGAAAATCGCTGAACTTTAAACACTCATAACTTTCGAATCAGTGGGTTCCTATTATTAAAACTTGTATTTTCGGAATTTCCTCGTTAAAATGGATGATATAAAAACGTTGAAAATGTCTGGGTCCCCAAGATGAAGCTTAACCCAGCTATATAACCCAGCTGTGTTTATTTAAAATTATAACACACAGCATGAGGTTTACATTGCAACTGTTCAGAAATCCAACAACAATCAAATTGGATTCGTTTCATTGTTAGACCGTGGATCCTTGTGCCAAATAAACGTTGTCTTTATAAATTGTATAACGCAGGAATTGCAATGTCATTCTTTCTTGAATGATTTCGGTCTTACGCGCTTCTAACTTCCGATCGGCCGTTCACTGGCGTCCGTGGCCTACCAGAGCCGGCGGGGTTTCGAAACCAAACAATCGCAAAAAACCGCGTCGAGTGCAATCGACGCGTGCAGTTACGCACAGATCCGGAGTGTAAGTGCGTGTTTAATCAATCAATTACGGGCAAACGGTCGTTCCACATGCGCGAATCTGTTGTAACCACTCTATCCCGGAGCGAACCGTTGGGGAAACGTGTCCGAGTGACACATCAGCCCGACGACGACCGAAACGGTCCTCCAATTGGATGCATTAGGGCCGGTTCGTTTCATCTAATTAAACTGCTCGGAGATGCCTCGGCACTTATTCTTCACGATTGAAGGTTCTGGATGTATACACAACAGTATAGTATAGTATTGTTTGGTAATATGGTATAGTATAGTATAGCAATATAGTATAGTATTGTATAGTAATATGGTAAAGTATCGTATATTAGTATGGTATAGTATGGTATAATAATATAGTATAGTATAGTAATATGGCATAGTATAGTATAGCAATATAGTATAGTATTGTATTGTAATATGGTCTAGTATGGTATAGTATAGTATAGTAATATGGTATAGTATGGTATAGTACAGCATAGCAATATAGAATAGTATTGTATAGTAATATGGTATAGTATAGTAATATAGTATAGTATAGTAATATGGTGTAGTATAGTATAGTAATATAGTACATTGTATAGTATACTGTTATGGTATAGTATCGTATAGTAATATGGTATAGTATAGTATAGTAATATAGTGTAGTAATATGGTATTGTACAGTAATATAGTATAGTATAGTAATATGGTATTGTATAGTAAAAGCAACCCCCAATGTTAGACTGCAACGTTTAATCGGGTTTTAATTTATTCTAAGCGGGACATATTATCGCACGCTTTGCCTAGAGCGGCGTAATTAATTCCCCAACGAGTTCTTGCACGGTAATCAAGATAATAAGTGCTTAAGTGTGATAAGTATCGTCGGCTGAGCCGCCATTCTCGCGCGCGTATATAATATGTAACGACGAAAGAAATCCTGCGAAATGATATACGACTGCGACAGATCCGATGGAAAAAAAATATAATTTACTTCCCGTGTACGCACCGACAGCGAAGTTTCTAATTTATACGTTCGCTATGAACCGCGAGATAACGAAGGAAATTGCCGTCGTCGGCCAGCCACTGTCCACCGATCGACTCTGGTACCACGTGTCGCTTCTTTTTACTTTCTAAACACGATAACAGCTTATAAATAACCAATCTGGTATCCTCGATTACCTAATAACCTAAACTATGCTCAATCGAGAAATCCATTGTGAGGCATGTATGTTTAATTTGATTCTATACAGTTCCTGCCACGATTGTTCAAATCGTAACGACCCTCCGGTGGCAAACAAACAAATAAATTTTTAATTACGTCATGTAGACTTAGATTTTTCCGTAGGAAATGATTAAATGAATTTTTTATCTACGCGTAATCCCACAAGAAATAATTAAATCAATCTTTTAGCTACGACTCCGGATCTTTATGCAAAATAAAAAGTTTGTGCTTCAATTCCAGGAGCCTTTAAATATATATTTTTCACTAATAGTTACAATGCAGTGAAAATAATAATACCGATGCTCTTGAAATCTTTCAATATTTTCACTGTTTTAAATATAGTTTAAAATCCAAAGTTAATTCTAGTTAATAAATCAAATCTAGTTTATTATTGTAGCGTCCTTTTTTCGTTGTTATTCCCGCGTGTTTTTTTCTTTGCGAACGCTCGGGGGGTTGATTAACAGGCCATCAGGCAGATCCGGAGGCCGTAAAAAAGGTCCCGGGTGAAGTCTCACTGGACCGGTTAGAGAAACGCGGCGATTCAATCGTGTCACTGGGCGATCGCTATGTCAGACGCACTCAAACAGACAAGTTTTTCGTTTCCATGACGGTGGTCATCCATAAGCGACGTATATCTACCGCGATCCCGTCCTGATCCTCACTGTACGAGTATGGTTAAATGGGTTATCTCGACTGCAAAAATTCATGTTTATTAACATCGCTCGCGTCTCTGCTCTTCCCGTTACACACACATTCTCATCTCGTGTGTATGTATACCGATTACAATGAATCGCCATTTCATATTTTCAAGATCATCACATTGAACATTATGAACATTGTGTATATTTTATTAGTTCTCTGACTACAGTGGAATATACTGGAGCATACCAGAATATACCAGAATCGCCATTTCATATTTTGAACATCATCCTATTGGACATCATCACATTGAACATCATGAACATTGTTCATGTTTTATTAGTTCTCTGACTACAGTAGAATATACTGGAGCACACGCCAGAATATATCAGAATCGCCATTTTATATTTTGAACATCATCACATTGAACGTCATGAACATTGTTCATATTCTATTAGTTCTCTGACTACAGTACAATATACTGGAGCATATCAGAGAATATACCAGAATATACTAGAATATACTAAAATATACCAGAATATACTATAAGATACTAAAATAAAACAGAATATAGTAAAATATACTAGAATATGCCAGAATACATCAAAATATACTAGACTATAGTATACTAGCATGTTTACTAGATTATAATTACTATAATAGATTATACTAGATATACCAGAATATACAATTGTAGAATAAAATAGAATATACTCTAGAATGTACTAGAATATAGTACATTGATATACTAGAATATACTAGAATGTATAGTATGATATACTAGAATATACTAGAATGTATAGTATGATGTACTAGAAAATACTAGAATGTATAGTATGATATACTAGGATATACCAAAAAATACGAGAATACAGACCAGACCATGCTAAAATATACCAAAATATACTGAATCTAATTTCCTTAAGGATTATTAGGTAATCTCAGAACCTCGATTAAATTGAATATATTTTATACACAGTGTCTCGGATAATTGTGGATGACAAAATTAGGAGCACAACTGTATGTACCTACTAGTACATCAGAAGTGCGCGTCAAGGCTTTCATCACTTGTGTAGCTCATTCAACGATCGATTGAATTTCAAAGTTTATGTTCGCTGAACCATCGAAGCCTCTCCAGTGATTGCCCATAAAATATTGACACTGTTGATAGCTATAGTTCCCCATGAAAAAGCCGACTGGCACAGAAACCGCGAGCACAGACACCGTTGCACAATATGCCCCGCGATGGCTACCGGGAAATTCCAACGTGGCAAATCGCTAGGTGACAACGCGATTCTCCTTTTTCAAGCAATCTAGAGAAGATGAATGTCTCCTCCTCCTTCTCTGTAATTCTGTTGGATAGCGAGTCGTGGAATCGAGTACAACAATCTTGCTAATATATTTTAAATAACTTCAATCTTTTACATTTTACATGCAACGTATCCGTGACATTCTCCTGATTAAAACCATACCAAACACGGTACAATTCGGGACATATTTACTTGCCGGAAGTCCAGTTCGGATAATCGAGGTTCTACAATATCGTGGATTAAACGAGCAAATACGTTGCAAATAGGGTCGTGTTTGGAATCGTTTTAATCAGAAAATCATCAGGCATACTCTGACAATAGTCTCATAAAAAAAATTGTTACTAACAAAAGTGTGATCGCAGAGGATTAGTATTGCAAATATGCCAATAGAGGATGTCAATCCTCGCATACTAAAGCGAGGAGCAGAAAGATGCTGGAAGCAGCGAATGATCCGACAAGATATCGCATGGTGTAGTTATGGCAACCACACGTGTTCCGCAAGAAGGCAGCCCCATGATAGAACAGGCTGGCCACACTCAACTTATCAAACACCGTTCGACGCGACGTCAAATTAGATTTCATCGATTTGCAAAAGAAAAAGCCATGAATATCAGAAGATGATCGATAGCCAGGAAAGCTGATTGAATCGTCGCATGAATGACGGGCGTGGGCCCGCGAAAGTGAGTCCCGGACGCTCCGTGGGATGTTGCCCTCTTCTGAGGTGTGGTCCTGATTCGCGTGGGACGTGCAACCGACTCGGATGGTAATGACCTGGTTGACAATGACGAGGCTAACCGTCAAATTATATATGAATCATTCATTTGTCACGGGACGATCGGATTTCCTCGTTCTACTGATTTTACCTGCCCCGGATTCCCTCGTTGTTGATCGTATCGTTTCCCATTGCGTCGTCCTGACTTCTGGACTAAACTTTTCGTAACTGAAGAACCTTCGCGTGTTAATGTAACATAGTATAATTTTATATAGAATTTAGTATTGTTTTAAAATATCATTAAATTAATATGAAAATTTATATATCTAATATATAATACAATATAGTATAGTAATTTTCGAAGATCAAGGTCATTTTAAGGTCACGCTATTATATCACATATCTAAATGTATATCTCGACCAGTTACACGATGCAATAAAAAGAAAATGTAGTTATGTGTCAAAAAGCACCGATGTCCTTGATAACTCCAAAGTAAATGACCTACGGAAAAAAATATTCTTGCAAGACTATGTAACAAATTATGTAACAAATATTAATTGCATCACGATAACCTGGAGAGATATTTAGGTGTCTTTACTTAAAACGACCACTCTGTCTATATAGTGTAATATAGTATAATATTCTCAAAATTCCTTCATCATCCGGAAATAGGTTCCTGAGATCATTTGAACCAACATTTTCCTTTGCAGAAATGGCGTCCGCGGCTTTGTTTAGGAGTTATTAACGAAAAACACGATTGTGCCAACACGCGTCTAGGTCGCGCTCTGATTGGTCCGTGTTTTTCGTTAATAACTCCTTAACAAAGACGCGGACGCCATTCTTGCAAATGAAAATGTTGCATCAAATGATCTCAGGAACCACCCGTTTCCGGATGTTGAAGGAATTTTGAGACACCCTGTATAATATGGTATAATATATATTATAATGTTGTAATGTGGTATAATATATACTATATACTATAATGTCATGTAATACAGTGTAGTATAGTACGTCGTTTCGCTTTCATATATGTTTTGTGCTCGGTAGGTTCAAGGGGGAGAAGGATCAGGGGCGGAGCAGGATACGTGGGGCCCCTAATCGGTGAAAATTTCGGACCCCCCTCAAAAAAAAGTTTTAAGAAAAGTCTCATTAATTTATAAACAGAAAAGAAAAGTAATCAAAAATTCCATAGAGTGAAACTTAGAGGCCGTAAATTTAACATTTTGTTTTTAGATTTGTTCGTTTATTTTGTGGAGGGTTTTTTGAACCTTTTCGGTCATTTCCAAAATCTTTGAGTTAAGATATTTTAAGACCTTGGGGCCCTATGCTATCCGGGGCCCTACGCGGCCGCTTGGTCCGCCCCTGAGAAGGGTTGTCGCGAAGAGCAAGCCACAGGAGGAACGTGGTAAAACAATTGGTGGGGACTTGAATTACGGCCGTGGGTCTACGAGACATTGCATCTGGAAAGCACGGTCACGCGTTCCAGAATACCACCTTTAGAGGACTGCCTTTTTCCGTGGTCTATCCCGTGCTAGGCGCCGCTTGCGAAACCAGACCGACGGGCATAAATTACGGAGCCCGCAGTGGGAAAAGTGTACCAGGGTGGTGTGAGCGCACCGTGCAACGTGCCGTGCACTGTGTCGTACCCGGTTTAGTGGGGCACGTCCCACGTGCTTCGCGAGCGTTACGCTCTGTTTAAAGATTCCGGGGCCCGACGATTATATAATTGGCCATCCCACAATAAGCGTACGTACAACCGGATCGATCTTTCACCGCTCACAGTAATTCGATTCGAATGCAAATCCCGTTTTCTGTCGTGGCGATCGGATTGAATGCAAATCGGGCCCGGGTTAGGTCGTGATTTTCATGTTTCCGTCCACCGGGGAGGGAATTGAAACGGCGAGCACGGGGGAGCCCGCTTCTAATGCCTCCGTCGCGCGCTATCTGTTCGGCACAATCGACTCTCGTAATTCTCCAAGTAATTAGCGGATCGGTTGTTCGAATGAATTTATCACTTGGCGGATAGCAGGTTTACAATGTTACCGGCACCGCTGGGACGCTGTAAATCCAGTCAATCTGAGATTCGCAGCACGCTATATTGATTTCAAGGCTTCGCAGTCTTTCTCCAAGAGGGAGCTGTGCACAGTCGCCAGACGAGGGGAGGGAGCACGAATCGAGGGGAAACGTTACCCCCTCCCTGCCGGTACCGGAGTGTCGGGACAGCGCAGCGTCGAAGAAGGGGCAGGTAGAGTGGGGACACACTCTATTAAAAAATATGTAACTCACGCAATTTTTATTATTTTTGCTTGAAAAAAATAGTACGTGTACTTCAAACACCCGTGAATGTATGTGCCAAATCCTGATCCAGAAAGTTCAGTAGTTCTCCTAAGAAAAATCCGTAAAAATTGGTAACAAAGGTATTCGACCCAACTCTTAAAGCATACTATCTAAAAAAATATGTAACTCACGCAATTTTGATTATATTTACTTGGAAAAAATAGTGAGTGTACTTCAAACAGCCGTGAATGTATATGAAAAATCCTGATTCAAAAAGTTTAGTAGTTCTCCCAAGAAAAATCCGTGAAAATTGGTAACAGAAGCACTCGAAACCAGCACCAATCTTTAAAACGTACTATCTAAAAAAATATGTAATTCGTGCAAATTTGATTATTTTTACTTGAAAAAAATGGTGTATGCACTCAAAATATCCGTAAACGTGTCTGCCAAATCGCAATGCGAAAGGTGAAACAGTTTTTCTGAAAAAAAATTCCGAGAAATTCGATAGATTCTTATTTGGCTGAAGGAATGCAGCCTCTTAACGATGCACTGGGACTTTCCATTTCCGTGCAAGGTTTACGATCCCGTTCGCCCGGAAGCAGCTCGGATCGAATTCGATCCGAGCTCCAATTGCTGGGCGAAAATGTCAACGTCGCGTTAAAGGTAGTTAAACAGCGCGATCGTATCGGAGTGGCCGGGTAGAATTTATAATCCCGAAGGTGCAACTTGTACTTTCTATTCTCTCGACGATGAATTGTGCGCGGCCGCGCTCGCAGCCACGCAGGAGTCGGTCGCTCCTGAAATTTATATCCCACGGAATATACATATATGTATACATACACACCTATACATATGGTTTCTAAATGTCTGCGTGGTAGAATCCGAGAGTGCCCGGTTCTCTCTTGTCGACAAGATTGTATTCCCCTCAACAGGGGCGTCCATTATGTCAACCAGGCACGCTAATTTCTCGCGCCGCTGAAATTTCCACCCGGCAAAACGCGAATATACAGCCCGCTAATTAAAGATGATTAACGACCTTCGGCCCCTGGTTGCGAAACCGCGCTCGGCCCACGCGATTCGCGCGCGAAAATGAAACTTCCGGCCATTCGTTTCGCGTTCCCTGCCCCTGCTGTGCGGTGACCGATTTCACAAATCTAGGGGAAATTGCCTATACGCACGTGCTGTAGCACATTCTTGTATATTCGAATATATTCTAGTATAGTTTTGTATATACTAGTGCATTCTGCTATATTCTTGTACATTCTAGTGTATTTTAGTATATTCTACTATATTTTACTACATTCTCTATGTAGGTACATTCTGTGTACATCCTAGTATGTTATTGTGTTATATTTTAGTATATTCTGGTATATTTCAGTATGTCATTCTATGTTCTAGTACATTCTATAATAGTACATACTAGTACATTATAGTACATTTTAGTACATTCTAGTACATTCTAGTATATTCTAGTGCATTCTAGTACATTATAGTACGTACTCTACTAGTACATTCTAGTACATACTACTACATTTTAGAACATTCTAGTACATTCTAATACATACTATCAAATTTTAGTATACTCTAGTATATTCTAGTACATTCTAGTACGTGCTACTAGTATATTCTAGTACATATTACTATATTCTAATACATACTACTACATTCTAGTACATTCTAGTACATTCTAGTACATTCTGGGACATTCTAGAACATTCTAGTACATTCTAGTACTTCGTAGTATATTTTGGTACATAGTTCATCATCAATAAGAGAGTACACTCACTCCCGCGAACAAGGTAGAAGCCCACTCATTTATTATTTCGTGATATCATTAATATTACGAAATTTTATTAACACCGATTCGTCACGGCGCAGAGGTTATGGTCGGAGAGACGGTGCAGACGATTTTTCAGCGGCAATCGAATTAGTTGTCGTAGGTGGTTGACTGATGGTCGAAAGTTCGTCGGCTACCTTCCGATATCCGAAACGAACTAGGAGCGCAGCCAACGCATTTGCATAATATTTAATGCTCGTGACAGATCCCGCTGGCAAGCAAGATCGATCATCCATAGGATCCAACCGCCGCGCCGCTGGTTTCGTGGATCCTCTTTTAATCCTGTTCGCCTGTGGTACCGAAGAAGGCCCCCTTTCTTTTTGTCTTCGCCGAAATCATGCTCGGACAAAGTGATACACCCACGCGGCATGTCGGGCTTTGTTTCCACGTATTTTGTTTCTTCTTTTTTCGGACGGATGTCGGACCTATGCTGTGTAATAAATACCTGGCTGCGCAGGGTGCGCCGCGAGGTGGTACGCTTCTTCTTTGCGTGCGATGTATCGTTTTATACTGAATTAGATTTGCGATGCGTTTATTATCGAGAATCTAGGGACTGTTTTTCGGAAATATTTTTGTATTCTAACTTTTACCAACATATTCGTGATATTTCTCCGGAAGGTAATCGAACGAAGTAAAGACTCACCGTGCCCATCAGCAGCAGAATGTATCCAGTCAAGTATTCAGGGCTGTGGTACTCTATCATCTTGGTATCGGCCACTACCATGATCTCGATGAAATACTGAAGCGGCAGTGCTCGGTGCGACATGAAGGGAGTTACTTCCATTTCCGAGATGTGACCGTACTCCACGCTCTCTACGAACTCGTCTCTTCTGTGCTCCACGGAGTAGTATCTGAAATTTGTTCATTTTTCTCTTCAGTTTCCTCCACTGCGCCCTACAGGTCCGACCAAATTCTTCCCCGCTGTCGCTTCACGATTCCCACTACCAGTCTATCAGTTCCTCCACTATCAACCATTTCATATTGCACCTACCGTGCTTTACAATATGGAATAGTTGATGGTGGGGGAACCGCTTCGTTGGGAGTGGGGTAACCGGTGCAATGATAGTGGGGGAACCGATACACCGAGAGTAGCGAAACCGGTGCACTGCGAGTAGGGGAAATGATTCACTGAGAGTGGAGGAACCGATACACCGAGAGTAGGGAAACCGGTGCACTGCGAGTGGGGGAACCGATACTTCGAGAGTAGGGAATCGGGTGCACTGGGAGTGGGGCAACTGATTAACTAGGAGTAGGGGAATCGGTGCACTCTGGGAGTGGGGGAGCCGATACTTCGAGAGTAGGGAAATCGGTGCACTCTCTGCGAGTGGGGAAACCGATACACCGAGAGTAGGGAAACGGGTGCATTGGGAGTGGGGCAACTGATTCACTGGGAGTAGGGGAATCGATGCACTGCGAGTGGGGGAACCGATATATCGAGAGTAGGGAAATCGGTGCACTGCGAGTGGGGAAACCGATACACCGAGAGTAGGGAAACCGGTGCACTGGGAATGGGGGAACCGATACACCGAGAGTAGGGAAACCGGTGTACTGCGAGTGGGGGAACCGATACACCGAGAGTAGGGAAACCGATACACCGTGCAGTGTCGCCAGGTCCCCAGCAATCGAGGGGAATCAAGTGCCCCCTCTCTGATGACCAGTTCAGTCTAAGGCACGGGCACCGTGGTCTACGGTCTTAGGGGGGGACGTTGGAGTGTGTGCGTGGTGCTGGAATGGGATAGTGGAAGGGGAAAAGGAGGAGAGTAATTGCGGCTCGATTCAGCATCAACTGGCGACACTGACACCGAGAGTTGGGAAACTTCTGCACCGAAAGTAGAGAAACCGGTGCACTGGTAGTGGGAGTCATGAAGCGACACAGCCGAGAAAGAAGTTACCCTGGCCTGATCTTGTAGAATTACGGAAATGATTGTCATTGAGATGTAAATAATAGAAAAATTACTTTTCATCATGATCGAGACAGGAAAACGTATCTTACCTCTTATACCTCTCGCCGTTCCGTAAAAAATACATATCTTCTGCTCGTCGATCCACACGCGGATCATATTTCTCTCTGATTTGGATATCATCCACGAACTTCTTCTCCATCAATGATCTGCGTCTTCGGGATCGACTATCGATGTATACTCTGTTGTCTAACACGTCGTCTGTGTCGAAATTCGGTGCATCTTCATCTGCAACAAAAAAATAACAGAATTTATTCAGACATTGTTTAATCAAGTTTTAGTCCGAAATGGATAATAAGTTGTATTGGATTTTCTGTAAGCTGTTTTTGAAAGAAAAGACTAGTCAATATACAAGGTGAGTCACTGAACTATTTGCTGTTGAAATTATTGATTCTCCAAATTATTTGATGAAAAATTGAATTTTTTATGTACAAGTTTGTAGTTTATTTCTTGCTGTGCTGAATATTAAAATGTGAATATAGTTTATTGTATGTTGCCGGTCTGGGGAGTTAACAAATGAAGCGACAAAAATGGCGGGCACGCTCGGTTACAATGTGAGGCATTGTCGACTGATTTTTCCATTTATCACATCAACGCGCGTTTCTTCGGCCAGCGAATGATTAATAGTTCACGTCCGCGACGCGACGGAAGCCACTTTTCAGAGAGATCGAGCAGAACGCCGGTTCGCCTGGATAACTTCATTGCAATGGCCGCTCGTGCCTAAGATTTTCCGGATTACATTGACCCAGGGGTCAACGGACATTCCAACCTTGTTGCATTCTAAGTTTCGACACGTTTGACATTGGAAGAATCGCTTCGAGGTTATTTCACTTTCTAGTCTTGCCTACATGAATACCAAAAAAAAATCCATATCTATTTATTTTTCAATTTTGTGTACAGGAATGTTCGAGAATATTTATGAATTTATTATTCTTTATTTCGAAAAGAAGAATAATAAATTCATAAATACATTTTTCATGTGATTGAAATTCAAAGAAGAAGAGAAACGTCCATGTGCTTGAAAATGTTTATTTATGTTGACACTCAGCGGTACCTAAAAATAGCAAATTTTTCAATTTCATCCAATGGCTCGACTTTCACGACGAAAAAGACGCGAGAAGACAAAAATCCCTTTGTACTGTGTCGTGAAACATACGGAGCCAATTTGGATCGATCGCATCGAAAGACAAAGCACAACTGTTCCCGATATAGCTGTAAGTATAGTCAAAGGATCGAGGCGAACGATCATGCGCGCGTCTAATTGAACGCGCGGTTGACACTTCGAGAGAAATCGATACGACCTGACGGGTTCGCGATCCACGATCCGCGATTCGCGATCCACGATCCATCTTGATGTCCTTCGCGCCTACCATGTGTGGGTATCTGATCCTGGGACGTGCGATCGATTTTCCTTTCGTTTCACTATCATACAGGGTGGTCGCTTTATTATTGTATTACATTCTACACATACACTATATCATACTATACACTATACTGTACTTTATTGCACTGTATTTTGTATTTTTCTGCACTTCAATGTGTTCTAGGTACTGTATTGTACTGTATTTTATTTTACTATACTGTATTGTACTGTATTTTATTTTACTATATTGTATTGTACTGTATTTTATTCTAATATATTGTATTGTACTGTATTTTATTTTACTATATTGTATTGTACTGTATTTTATTGTACTGTATTTTATTTTACTATATTCTATTGTACGGTATTTTATTTTACTATTTTATATTGTACTGTATTTTATTTTACTATATTCTGTTGTACTGTATTTTATTGTACTGTATTCTATTATACTGTATTCTATTATACTGTATTTTATTGTACTGTATTTTATCATACTGTATTTTATTGTACTATATTCTATCATACTGTATTTTATTGTACTGTATTCTATCATACTGTATTGTACTGTACTGCACTCTATTGTTGATAATAAATTAATAAATATTTTATTTTATTACCGAATCACACAAAAAATTGAATACAACTAATAAATGAATTGTTATAAAATCGAAAAAGAATTCGAGGAATTTCAAAGGGTGTGCACAGACCTTTCGGATTGACTTTCTATGAAGTTCGCATGTTATTCAATTGTGTGGAAATTTTCTTAAAAAGCAAGAAACCAACGTGCGTCACCGATCCAGCAAGCGTCAATGAATCACGGCTGGACGGTTGCTTAATGATTGCGTTAAATCGATTAGCCGGCATCGATTAAGTATTCATCTGATCGCGGTCGAGTATGTGTACGCTTGATGGATCCCCGTATCGAGATCGCGATATTGATAAGGAGCAGAGTCCGCTGTTCACTGTGAAACTCGAACCTTTCAATGAAACCTTCAACCGTTTTGTTTTCGCTTAACTGCTTCATTAAGCAGTTAAAAATGTGATTCTTGTGAACCAATTCTTTCCATTTTGTATGAAATTTTCTTAACGAATTAAGGAAATGTGTAATAAATTTTCTGAACAAATTTTCTTCATTCCTAATAAATTTTCTTAACAAATTTCCTTCATTTGCAATATGCGAATTAAGAAAATTTATCACACATTTTCTTAAAAAATCTTTTACTTTTTGTCTGAATTTTTACCGTCTCTTTTTTCGATATAATGTAATATCGAACTCCGTACTTTGTTGTTTCGCGGAACCTTTCGCTATTAACAAATGCAATGTAATTATCGCGTGCGATGCAAGGAACGTGAGCGAAGCCTATAATTTAACGAGAGAGAGAGAGATAGTCCGTTCGGTACATATCAATCTCTTCAGAAAATTATATTGCAATAACGATATTGATAAAAAAAAGTGGTAGCAACAGAACGAAAAACTGTAACCCCTTCAGATTGCGGCAAGTCCCGACGGAACGCGCATTCATGCAATCGTAATGATAGCTTTATTACTCGATGTAATTGCCCTTATTGCCATTATTATCCTCGGCGGTGATTGCCTGGCAAAAATTATACTGTGTACTGTAGAGTTGATTTTAATTAACTCCAACAATTGCTTTCTTCCATTGGATTTATTTTGTTAGAATGATAAAAGAAAATAATTCTTAAAGATCCATTTACATGATTGAAATGATTAAAAGGATTAACACTAAGGTCTTAATCTAAGAAAATGGAAACTATAGGAGCTAAGAAAATTGCCTATCCCCTCCACTGGAACTGCAAGATGTAAGAAACAGCACGGACCCGAGGGTTTTTCTTGGATCAAGGCGTTACTGTGACACATAACAGTGAGTCGGAACCACTAATTTCAATAATTCAATAGCAGATTTAATAAATTTATGGGAAAAATGTGTGATTTAGAACAGTAAAACCATGAGAAGAATTTAAAAATAATATTATTTCAACGCAATTGTTGTTATTCCGAACACCTGGTTAGATAACTGACAATCTCTGCCGCACTCCTGCAGGGACAATCTCCGACAAACCCAAAAAGGATTAAACATGATGTACCGGCATGCGTTCGGTCACACCCTGCGTAACAGGAAATTGTGTTCATTCCAGATACGTCCCGATAAGCTCCGAGTGTACCTTAAGAAGGTTTCCACCCTTCCTCTCGATCACCGAAGTCGTATTTCTCTGATCTACTCGCCTCCCTCTCCTTCTTCCCCGACATCGACCATTCTTACCTGGCCCATTAGGGCGCGGCTTTTGTCATTCTAATTCCCATGGTGCATTCCTGCGCCGCGATACCGGTTCGTTTTTCGTTTGCTTGAGTTACTCCACTTACGTGGGGCGCGCCACTGACAGGATGCATAGTGATCAACGCGACGGCATAGTACTTCACGAAATTAACGCTGACGAGTTAGCTCTTCGAATTAGCTGAATCAGAAGGGTGTAGCCGGATGAAGGGCGACCCTCAAAAGTGACCCTGAATCCAGGGGCGGATTAAACGGCCGCGTAGGGCCCCGATGATTCTGGGGACCCCGCGCTTGGAGCAGAAGATGTTTAGTTTGTAAAATTGTGTCACAGCCCTGGCTACCGTTAGCAAGATATTTTTGCTAAAAACAAAATGAAATTTTAGGGCCACCACTTGCTTTTGATTCGCTCCTGTCTGAACCAAACTGAATTTCTGTACCAACTTCCAAATCCCTATATGTCGACGTGGGTGGTGGAAGGGGGTAGCAATGGGGGGTCGAAGAAAATCAGGTTTCTACGTAATTTCTTTTAGCTTCTTCATTTGAAAATTTTGAAAAACAATCAGGCATATTCTAGCCATTAGTTTTTGCACATCTATACATTTTTTCAGAATTGTGAAATACAAAGTTCATATTTTTACAGTTTTGGCATTTTGTTATGGTTGTATCGTCGTGAAATTGACATAACCTCCAAGGTTAATCCGATATCTGCCAGAGGGCGTTCCGGTCTAAACTAATCTAGAGGACACTGGTAGTGGGGGAACCGGTACATCGGTGGGGGGTGGTAAAACGTTTTTAAATATTTTCACAGAGGTTTCAGCCTATAACATTTTTATTAAAAATCGTTCTTCATCTTCTCCCGAGTTACAGTGACCCCCAGTAATATTTGCTGCTTTACAGACTCGTTGGATAGAGCCAGAGTTGGTCAAACATTTTATTCATATAAAAATTTAGAATAAAGTGAGTTTCCGCCAAGTTGCTTTTAAACCCACTTGATTCGAAATTTTTATTTAAATAAAATTTTTGCCCAACTCTGGATAGAGCGTACATAGAATCGTAGAAACGTTGGGCCCTGAAGCTGGGCCCCATTGCGGAGTCAAGAAACTCGGTGGAATCAGGGAACGCCAAGAACAAAGGTCTGGGGGGTAGGGAGGGGAGGAGGGGACGTTTGTCGGCGTTAGAATGTGTCCAGGGCGTCTGGAGTCGCGTTTCGGCGACGATTATCTATGTTTGTGGCGCGACGCGACGCCCACGCGTCCCTAGCATAATGCTGCTAAGGCAGCGAAAAGGTTCGTCTGACAATGAGCCGGCGAGATAATAGGAGTTGCGGGTGCGTTCAGCCTATTTGTCGTTGGGTTCGTGACTCTCGGTCCCGGTGTGTTTTCCCTTTGCGGCAATCGGGGATCTAGGCGGTTAGACGGTGCCCGTGTGCTAGGGAGCCAGACGAGAGGTGGTTTATCCGCGTTTATTGTCGCGCTGCTTTAGGCTAGCTAAACGGGCCGGTTAACATTCGTGGAAACCGGGGAATAAATCGCGGACGACGTAATCGCGATCGGCCGACGGTATTCCGGTTCAAGGAACCGGGCGGGAGGATTTAATTGACGCCGGAGCCAACATGGAATTTCTTCGGGCCGACGTGGCCCGAGCTCGCGTTAACGCGCGTCAGTCAAAATGGGCTTCCTAGCTATATAAAGGCTGAACAGATACTAGCCGACTGATCTAGCGTCCGGGATGAAATTCTTCGGGCTTCGTGCGGGCCCGATGTGGCCCGACCCTGGCCCATGCTATCACGCTTCAGTCAAAATGGGTTGTCTAGCTTTATAAAGTCCGAACAGATCCTAGGTGCCTGATCTAGCGTCCGGGATGCCTAAGGCAATGAAAAGCATTTTTATAAAAATACTGCAATGAAATTCAGGCCCGATGTGGCCTGTATTAACGCATAGTGATCAAAATAGGGTTTCATTATTATTATTATTGCTTTGTTTCAGCCTCACAGCTAGGAAATGTGACTTGGTTTACAGTATCCTAACTTCACAGATCTACCTTATTCACACAGTCGATCCGTACCTTCTCCCTGACTCTCTCTCCTTCTTTGTCTCACTCATTCCTACCCTGACCTACTCTGTTCGAAAATAGAGTTTTAAACGTTGGAAGTAACTGAACTACTGTTCCGGAGGGCTCGTTAACAAGATAAGCATTTTTATAAGAATACTATTAAGGGGTGAAATTAATTTTTACGTAACAACTGGTTTCCACAACAGATTCGCAATATTTTTACTTTGCATAAAGATGCGCAGTCTGATCATAACAATTCGTCAGACTGTGCGACACGAGGGAAAACATGGCGGGCCGTCGGGCCTCGTTGACGCATCGATTGCCTTCCGGATCCTTGAGCACGGCGTCGCCAATCGAATCGATTAGCACAAGGTAGCAAGACATTAATCATCCTCGCGGGGAACTTCGATTGGCCCTGTCCATCCGGTGCGTTATAGCTCGCGAGCTCATGACTCTCCGCGGGTATTTTATGGGTGCTATACTCCGAAGAAACGCGGGGAGCAGGGGGCTGCACGAGCAAGAAGAAAATCCGGAATGAGTTATGAGCGGAGAAAAAAAGTTTCGACGGTACGGAACTCGGAGTTTTATGCGTTTCTTCAAACGACCAGCCCCACTGTTTCCAACGTGTTAACACGTGTAAAGGGCCGAATGATTAATTAAACCGAGGGCAAAGACATACTGGGGAACATCGGAGTGAATGATCGTGAGAGTCGCTAGCCCCGCGGTTTCTTGCCCACCATCGAATCATCCGCGAGGAAAAGAAGCAAAAGTTTCGCCACGGATCGTACATCTTCCCGGGGAAAAGTGCTTAGGGCTAGCTGGGATTTTATCATCTTAATTTATGGCGTTGGACAGGGTCCTTGTCGCGGAAGATTGCGCGCAAGATTCGCTTCATTATGGCACATATGTTCTCCCTAATTTCGACTTTGCAGCAGTATTTGCTACCGGGCCCGTCGAACAATTGGTCCGTCATTAAAACAACCGCTTTTCATTTGATGATCGTTTATTTTATTAAAAAATTTTTTCATTATTTATTATTAGACTGCAGATGTTTATGCAAAACGAAAAGTTTGTGCATCAATCGCAAGACACATGAGCTAAATATAAATTTACATGCTCTCAAAATGTCACAAAATTCCTTCAACATCCGGAAATGGGAGGTTCCTGAGGTCATTTGAGGCAACATTTTCCTTGGCAAAAATGGTGTGCACGGCTTCGTTAAGGAGTTATTAACGAAAAGCGCGGACCAATCAGAGCGCGAACTAGACGCGTGTTGGCACAGTCGTGTTTTTCGCTGATAACTCCTTAACAAAGCCGCGGACGCCATTTTTGTAAAGGAAAATGTTACTTCAAATTATCTCAGGAACTTATTAACTAAATTATCTCCCATTTCTGGATGTTGAAGGAATTTTGAGACACCCTGTATTAATACTTTTAAAATCTTTTCATCTTTTCACTGTTCCTGCACGTACTCATTTTTGTGATAAATGCATAAAATCCGGAGTATTTTTATTATGGTATTTTTATTACTGATATGTTATTAAAATTAATAGTTCTTACTCTTTCTGGAACCAGTGCAAGGATATATATTTTTATTAATTTTATTTGTTAGTTTATTGGATGTCTAATTGTTATTTAATGTCTCACTGTTAGTACAGCGACTGTTCCACAAGATGGGGAATCAGGATCTAGTGCGGGCTTGTGATTGGGCGCTCGATAAGTGTAAACCACGCCCCAAAGCCCCAAGTTTCGCACTTATTGAATGTCCACGGATAAAATCGTCCGTATAGTGTTCCTAATCGAACGAATTCATTTAATATTGAGGCGTAGCGGTACGGTAGTCGACAAAGCGATTATTAATCCGAATTCGAGCCTAATCGATGGGGTTCCGTGAGCGAGGATAAGTTCACAGGTAAGATGGCATGTTTTATATGGGCACGGTGATTTATTCGTAGATTTTAACCAATCGCCATAGGGGTTCCGCCGTGTATAAACCTGCCCGGCCGAGAAATTTATTAAGCGCGCCGGGTCGTTCGGCTTCTTCCATTCGACGCCACAATGCAGAACGTATTCGAAACGACTTCTGTCACAACCGATTCCAGTTAAATCGAAAGCTTTCACGCGAGATACACCCAAGGATATTTCACTCCCAGCCAACTGAATCACTCTTAGGAGTCCACCTAACTCGCAACTGAGACGCTAGCCAGCGTCCATTTTCATAGTAAAACAACAAGTACATATAAGTTTAAGACAAAATTAACTAAAATGGATACAATTTGTTTTGTGAACAATAATCTTTTCACGTTACTTCTACTAACACATTCGTGACATTTTTCTGGTTAAAATGAGCCCAAACACGATACAGTTCGCGTCGGATTTACTCGTTAAATGCACGATGTAATGGAGCCTCGATTATCCGAACATCTAGTTAGGGTACGCGCACAGTGGACCCGTTTCGGCCGACGTCCGACGTTGTGTCTCTTTCTCGCACGCTTGAAAAAAGAGCATCGGCCAAATCGGACGAAAACGGGTCGACTGTGCGCGTACCCTTACAGAGTTAGGCCAAGTCTTCACTAATCTGTACAATGTGTTCTACATGTGTAGATTGCTTTACATTGAATCGCATGAATTCAGATATCATTAGTTCGGATAATCGAGGTTCCACTGTGTCGCGAATTAAATGAGTGAATGTGGTCCGAATGGTGTCGTGTTTGGACTCGTTTTAATCAGGAAAATGTCGCGAACACGTTAAAGTGCATTTCGAAGGTCCCTTCAAGGGTTGAAATGAAGGACAACCCTAAGGGGGTAAAAAAAAGAGAAAGAAGCACGGATCGGATTCGAACAACGGAATCGAACAGAAAAAAGAGGGAAGAGCACTGGTAAAAAGCACCTTAGGCGAGGAGCGCCCGGTTAAATGGAGGGCGTGGTGAGATGCAACGATTTCTTTGTACAGAAGGGGCGTGCGCGTCTCGGGGGTGGGCTTTTTCTCAGGGATCCGGGGTCTAAACAGATCGTGGATGGTACAGAGCGAAGGGTTTAATAACGATTGAAAAACCCGAGCGAAAGGGTGCGGCCCACGTAACCGCGGCGATGACCCGTGGCTATCTGGGTAATTACCAATAATCGTAGCACGTGATGCGGCTCTCTCGCGGAGCTGTTCCCTTCGATGCCAATGACCGTGCAAGCAGAGTACCTGCGCGTCGGATGATACACGATGCTCGGGCTATCGTTGCGCAATGATACGAGGAATGATACTATTTGCTTCGGCCCGTTCGTGTGTGCACACTGCGCCGTGTTGCACCGGTCGCATCTTATCGGGATGCTTCAGATCGATAGCACCGGTTGTCCCTGAATAAATGACACGCGCGCCGGTATGCGTATTGACCGATCGTGTCGCTGCCAGTGAACTCGAGCTGCCGACGAAGATATCGACGTTAATATAAATTAGAAAATGGATAGGACGTCGGTATACACGTGTAGAAATGGTCGCGACCATCATAGCGAGATTCTACATCCTCGGTTTAGTGGAAATTCATGGAAAATTAACTTTGACCTTGAAATTCGACTTCAAGGTCAAACATTTTCTTTTCATTGCATCGTATTCTATTCATCGCGCGGATACAAAGTGGATAAGGAACCATGGGTCAAAACTAAACAGTTCTCCTGAAAAATGATGGTAAAATATTATTTCATCGTCGGATGGTTTTATTTATATTTTTAAAGCGGGGCATACAGTTTCCTAGTTTCATAGTAAGTAGTAACTTTTGTAGCGAAACGAACGACCTTGTGCGTCCGCACCTTTTGACACGCTCTGTACGCGCCGACGCTTGATACGTCGTGGAGAGGCCGCGTCAGTTTTGTCGCCGCGAAAATGCCGAGCGTTGCTTGACAAGCAAAAAAGATTGGCAGCCATTGGCGGACGATGTCGAGCGCACACGGTCGTCCGCCAAATTCACCGGAACGACACGCTAGACTGCGCGGCGCCGTGTGCCGGGTCCACGTGCTCGACACAATACATACATACCGGCGTCGATCGAAGTTATGCGAGCCGTTTCTGCCCGACGGAAGATCGATCCCGCGATATGCAAAAGTCATTGACTCGCTACGATCGTCCCGGAATAACGGATACGGTGATCAAGATCGAACTCACCGTCCCTTCCCCCCCCCCTTTTACCTTGCCTTCTTCGGGTTCTCCCTCGGGTTCCCCTCCCCTCCCACCTCTCTGCCATCCCCTTCACTCTTTTTCCTTTCTCCGGGTTCCCTGAGTAAGTACTCGATCTCGATCTCCTCTCTGATCGCGACACGATCCGATGATCGAAGGGAGAAGTCGTGTTATTACAGGTTACTGGCGAAATGACAGCCATCACGTGACCTCTCTCGATCACCGGGATCCGACGAAGCTTATCGGCTTTATCGCGTGCTCGAAATGAACCCTGGTTATTCTACGCTCGCTGTTGCATATCTGGAAGCTTGTGCGATTCTTTTTTTTGTTAATAATTATTATTGATTTGTTATTTTATTTTGAAACGTTCTGTTCCAGAAGGATTTCTATCAAGGAGGTATCCTCCGTTTCTGGGCGAATATTCAGGAATTTTTCTCAGAAAAACTGTTGGACCTCTTGCATTGGGATTTGGCAGACACTTTTAGGGATATCTGAAGTGCATACACAATTTTTTCCAAGTAAAAATAATAAAAATTGTGGGAGTTATACATTTTTTTGTAGAGTGTGTTTCTAGGGTGTATTCTGGTTTCGAGTGCCTTTTTTACCAAATTTTACGAATTTTTCATAGGAGAACTACTGAACTTTTTGGATTAGAATTTTGCACATGCATTGGTGGGCATTTCAATTACATGTTATATTTTTTTCAAGTAAAAATAATACAAATTGCGGTGGTTATACATTTTTCTATAGAGTGTGCTTGCCATCTTAGTGATAATGTTTGCAGCATTCCTGCTTCATGTATAATAAAACGACATACTCGGTAGTCCGTTCTCGGCGAGAAAGTGCACGTTTATTGGTTGACTGATAGCCAATGTAACGTATTCATCGTGGGTTACATAACCCGTCATGAAAGTAGAGTTCTAAGGTTAAAGAGAACACTTTATCTCCAGCGATTTTTAAACTGTAACACCTGCGGTTTTCAAATTCACGCGGAAGTCGGTAGTAAATCATGCGCGTAAGAGTTTAAATCAATTAAGTGCGGTACTAGTTTTTACATAATCGCGAACGTAACAGTGACGCGCCAGCTAGCATGATAGACTTCATCGCGCGGATAGAACTGTTGCTGGAGACTTTAACGCTTGGTCGTAACAGCGCTTAGTATGTCCACATGATCGATATAACTAGACTGTCGGATCATTATGGTACATACATACTTCCGATTGCACAAATTACAGGGATGTTTGTGCTACTCTCGAATCCGATGGAACAAAATGTTCGATAATTGCTAGAAAGTTACATTGCACGCTATAATTTCGTGTGAAAGTTCGTATCATCCGTAATTTTTAGTCTCGCACTGCAAAACGTACCGGTAAACCGGGGCCAAAATTCAATGGCAATAAGAGTCCACAGTTGCTCACGAACGCTTAAAAAAGGTACCGTGATTTCGCGTTACAACCTGCAATTTTTATAAAGTATTTTCGATTATAGTACTTCGTCGACGATCATCAGCTTTACAGTGGAAACATCGAATTAATGGATGTTATGATAAAATTTCCTCTTTTTTTTTAACAAGGTTCATGTTTGAAAAACCGAAGACTGCTGGTTACATACAGGGTGTCACAAAAATGTACCTCCTTCGAAGGGGAGATTCCCAACGTCATTTGAAGTAATTTTTTCCTTTACGAAAATGTTCTAGGTGGCTCCGTTGAGCAGTTATTCGCGAAAAACGCGGACGAATCAGAACGTGGGAACAGCGCATTGACTCCGCCCCGGCGACAGGCCCCGCTGAGCGTGGCGTTGATTGGTCCGTCTCTTTTCGTTGATAACTCCTGAACCAAGCCTCACAGAACATTTTCGTAAAGGAGAAAGTCACTTCAAATCACCTTGGGAATCACCCTCTGCAAGGAAACATATTTTTGGGACACCGAATTATATTCAGAAATTCAATCTTTTACCTGAAACAAAATTCTCAACAATTTCAGAACCTCCGAAAATGTTCTCACGGAACAGACATTCCAGAATTTGTAATTCGGTTGAGCATCGTCCTCCCGTTTAGCATAAGAAAAATTCTCAGCGAAGACTATGTCAAGAGGATCTCTCGAACGACGAAAGCGAGAATCCGCGCGCGACAGCCGGGATCAAGAAGAAGAATGCTCGTTTCGTAGACGCACGTAGGCGGTAGATCGCAATCGATCGAGAGGATTCACCGGCTGAAATCGGCCCTCGGGCCCGGTAAACCTGTTAAAGCCGATGAACCTGTAATCACGCGCGAATTTCGAACGAGAAACCAGCCCTTCTGCACCTCCGAGCAACGAACTGAAATCGCCTGATTATCCGGTGGGGGAGAAAGACTTCGACAGGCAAACAAGAAAATCTACGTGACGAATACCAATGATGACAGCGGCTCATTTTGCATTTTGCCAAAGAAAAAGACTGCTGCTCCGGAGAATCCACCACTCCTCCCACCCTCTAAACTGCAGGCTCCAAGCTGGTTTCTCAACGACCTAACTCGAGGATCCATTAAATCTTTGTACTCGTATACCCCTTGCTGCTTTTAACAGTTTGTTTAGTGGCTATTTCTTTTTTTAAATCGAAGATGAATAATTGAGAAATTTTTAGAATTGTAGAAGTAATACTTTTTAGAATTAATACAATGCCCCAATTGTTTCTCCCTTGCTGCTTTGAACAGTTTATTTACTGGCAATTTTCTAATAGCCTTCTTAAAATCAAAGATGAATAATTGAGAAATATCATTGGCAATTCAACAGCTTTTTACAATTAATACAAGGCTCCAATTGCTTTTTAAAATCAAGAACGACTGCAATTTCATTGGAAATTCAACAAATCTTTAGAATTAATACACTGCTCCAATTGTTTTTTTTTTTTAAATCAAGGATAGTCGTGAAGTCCTCAATGAATTGTTCAAAAGCAACTGCAATTTCATTGGAAATTCAACCAATTTTTTGAATTAATACAGTGATCTAATTGTTTGTTTTGAATCAAGAACAGTCGAGAATCTCTTAATAAATTGTTTAAAAGCAATTTCTTCGACGGCAATTTCATACAATGATCTTCTTAAAATCAATTAATTGTCTTCTTAAAATCAAGAATGTACGTTTTTATTAGTTTGGGGTGCGTTTACACCCGTATACGCGGAGCAAAGCAAGACTGTGAACCGGGCCTAAAGGAGCACACGTAGCCCGATCAAAGGCGGTCGAAGACGCGACGAGGACTCGTGGAAGTCATGAACGGGTCTCGGTCATGAAATTCGGACAGCGTTGTCCACGGTGTTCGCTCGCGTCGCCAAGCTGTCTCGAATGGAACGTCAGAATTCGCCGGCGGGCATCCGTAAATGGCTGAACCTGTTTCGGTACAGGTGGTCGTCAGTACGCTACCAGAGCTCTTAATGCCTCTCCTCGACCTCTCTTCTTGAATCACCAGCCACGGATACGCCCTTCAGTTTCAAACGAGATTAGGCCACGATTACTCCGTAGTACTCCATACGCACGCGCACCTCTCTCTCTCTCTCTCTCTCCTGTTATGCGCTGTTTAACGTTCGAGTGGAGATTGTCCGGAGATTCATGGCTCTTCAGGATCCCTTCTTCATCATCTCTTCTTGCTCCCCCCACTTCAATACTGCAGGGCGCTGATATTGTTCGTTTTGAAATTAAAACTATTTTTCTAATCATACGAGACTAGCAGTAATAATACATTTGTGCAAAATAAAAATTGTAAAAATTAACCACTTATCCTACGATCTATTTTACGGTTTCAGTGATCAGAACTCTTATTGTAGTTATTTGCAATTACTTAACACGATTACAGTAATTGTAATTGAGTCTAACAATTACTTCAGTGTAATTGTAATTGAGTCTAACAATTACTTCAGTGTAATTGTTCTTTTAAACCATTAATTTTTATGCTTTTGACCATTTAACCGTTTTCTTATTGTAATTATAGTCCACTTTTGCAGATGTAATTGTAGATGTAATTAAATACTCATGTAATTAATTACTGCCCAACTCTGCTCTGTTCAAAATCTTCGTCACGAGTTTGACCCGATATTACAGGGCAAGGGGTTAAGACTATCTTTCTAATAGTACAAGAATAGCAATGACACGATTGTGGAAAATAAAAATTGTACAAAAATTAAGACCATTTTTCTAATAGTACAAGAATAGCAATGACACAATTGTGGAAAATAAAAATTGTACAAATTGAGACTATTTCTCTAATAATACAAGAATAGCAACAATGCAATTGTGCAAACTAAAAATTGTACAAATTAAGACTATTTCTGTAATGCACAACAATTTTACATAAACATCTGGAGATCTATAACAATAATGTTAGTAACAATCTTAATGTTACAAACATTGAAAAAATTCATATAAACGTCAACATTTTGATTATTTCGATTGTAAAAAATCTGCAGTCTAGCTATGTGACAGTACTTCTGTCTACCTTCTTCATCCTCCTCTTCGTCCTCTTGCCTTGAAGTCCT
Organism: Lasioglossum baleicum; assembly: GCF_051020765.1. NCBI lineage: Eukaryota > Metazoa > Arthropoda > Insecta > Hymenoptera > Halictidae > Lasioglossum > Lasioglossum baleicum. Next base: position 13,051,667 of record NC_134938.1, read on the forward strand.
GCAGGGCGTTGGAATTGTTTTTATTTCAAACCCGATGAAGTAGAAAATGAGATGGGCTCGGAAATTCGTCGATGGCACGAATCGTCCGTGTATAGTTGACTGTGTAATGAGTGGACAGATACATTTCTGGGTATTCGTGACTGGTTCCCCTTCTTTCTCTTTTTGCGAGCAGTCGAAGGGCGCGGGAACTACTTGCTGCTCGTTTTCGGTCGAAAATGTGGGAAGCTTGCAACTTGTGTGGTTAACTTCAAGGATCCGTTTAGCTGATTGCGAATAATTAAGTTAATCGACTTTCTGACAGCGTCTGGTTTTCTTCGAGCGGATAACGTCGTTTCTGCACGGTTTAAGGAAACCAATTGTTTGTTGAGTGGATCTGACAAATGTTCCCGTTGACGTCCTCGAGGACTTTGTCCTTTTTCTTTCGTTTAGGCTTGTGGGCGAACCTTTATTATTAAACAAAAAAAAATTGACCTCGAATTTCAGGGTCAAATGTTTTTTATTGCATGATTTTACGATTAAAATGTTTTAGCTGATAAAAATGACAAGGCTCTATTTATTTAGATTTCGTGCAATTTTTATTGCAATATGCGCTTGGATAAAGAAATTTATCGAATCATTTTCCATGTGAGCAACGTCATAATTTCAATAATTATAAAATTAAAAATGTAAGACCAGTCATTCGGTCGGCAATGGTAGGTTTAGTGTTAAAGAATTTAAATAGGTCTTATTCCCAGCTCGTTAAAATTATTAACAAAAAGAAACGAATGTCTACGTAGCTTCTGCATCTTGAAATTAATAATGACAATTTCTATTTCGCATAAAAATCCCGCTGAATTACAACTTCAGTTCCAATTAGCTGGTCGGGAATTAATCAGTACACCGAATATTTCCATTAAATAACGAAGTTGGACGGGGATTGCTAACAAGCCTAACTTTCGTCCGCGAAGGGTTAACGTTCTTTAAATTTGTACGCACGAGTTGCCCGGAGGCTCGGAAAGGGCACAGCATGCCGGGACAGGATAATGAAACTAAAAAAATGGCGAGCCGTCAATTAAAGTGGTGATTCCCTAAGCAGATGAAAGCATTTGTCAGCGAGAAATCTTCATCTTAGGGTAGGCCATTCGCGGGACAGATCTTTCCATTTAGTACTCTACGTTTCTAAAAAAATCAATTTACTCCACTAATAAAGGGCAATCTACGTGGGCCAACTGGCAATTACTCTTTCATTCAGGGTGTGTGGACCAACCTCCTCAACTCAGAGTCGCCAGATGAGAGGAAGAAGTTACCTTCTCTCAACAAACTGGAGTCAAATGGACATTTATATTCTTTTTTAATATGAGCCGTTGACTGATCTTTACTTTACCGGACTCAAAATTTGTGCCTTCTCCTATAATGATGTATTTGGTATGTGATCCAGTAGATTTGTCCCCGGGACGGCTGCAGATCGAAGTTTCGATCCTGTATGATCAACGGTTCGGGAGTTATGCTTGATTAAAGTTGAGCAATCTGCAGTGTTTCTGTCAGGTAAGGGCGCCGCCATATTAGTTTGTAGTGACGGTCGCGCGCCGCTTACTGAGCAGAACAATTAATTAGTTGCTTGCTCGGTAAGCGGCTTGCGGCCGTCACTACCCTTACCTGTCAAAAACACTGAAAAATGCTTAACTTTAACTAACAATAAGCATAATTCCTGAACCATTGATCATACAGGATCGAAACTTCGATCTGCAGACGCTCCGGATACAAATCTACTGGATTACATACCAAGTACATCAAGAGCAGCCTTTTAAAATTTTTCTCTAATGTTTTTACTGTTTCAAATTACACCTGCGCATTTTTGTCATAAACGTATAAAATCCGCTGTCTAGTGGAGAGCCTCTCTGGGTAGAGAGCCGTTTAATTAATAATGAGGCGGTGATTTACACGGCCGGCGAGACGATGCCTCAATAACGGAATTTAATCGAGATGGCGAAACCGGTCGCCCGGCCAAAAAGCTGCCGGTGTCCCCGGGGCCAGATTTATTGTCCGCGAATCTTACGTTAGCCCGAGAATGAACTTTCGCCGTGCGACACAGTGGCGGTTTGAACGGGACGGTCATGAATAAAACGATACGTATCGTATCGAGTCGGGGCCTGGGCATTTGTAGTACTACATGATGCACGTGTGCAGTGTGCATCCGTGCGCCTAATGTGTATGGGCCGAGCGCCATGCATTATTAATACGTTTTCGGCGCGGGACCTCACTCGGGCTTGAAACCCGTCTCCGAGGATTTCGGGTATGCATGCCGGGGACGTGTAACTCTTGCACGGCCGAAGGCTTTGACATCTTGTATGCTTCACTTTTTCGTTTAAGATACAGCGGTGCTCGCTTTTTGCTAAGTCTCCGATCCGAAAGTCAAATTCTTGCGTTACGCGGCAGCGTTTCTCTTCGAGGAATCGACACGAGCACAAGAAAAATGTGCATAATAACAAATGTCTCTTTGTAATGTTTGTTTTACCTTTTCGAATGTTTTATCAGTGTATTGCTGAGATCCTTCCGGTTCAAACGAGTCCAAACACGACGTGGATCGGTCTACTTTTACAGATTTCAAGTACACAGCAATTATGCGTATTTCCTCAATTATGTCATTTATATCATGTCCATAAAACTAGTCCGATATACGTCGTGTTTGGACTCATTTTAATCGGAAGAGTCTCGGCAATCCACTGGTACTGCGTTTGGAAAGATAAGAGGAAAATTTTGTGCAATAACGAATATCTAATTTCTGTAATGTTTGTTTCATCTCTTCGAATGTCGTACCAGTGTGTTGCCGAGATCCTTCCGGTTCAACCGAGTCCAAACACGACGTGATTCGGTCTACTTTTGCAGACTTCGTACGTAACGATCATGTATATTTTCTTAATTATGTCATTTATATCATGACCATAAAACTAGTCCGATATACGTCGTGTTTGTACTCATTTTAATCGGAAGAATCTCAGCAATCATCTGGTACTAAGCTTTGAAAAGTGAAACAAAAATTTGAGAAGAAAGAAATAAGTGAATAATGAAAATTTTTAGTGATGTTAGAATAGACGATTCTACTTACCGATCACACCGCAATTCTTGCTGCTAACTCCATCGTCAGCGTCGTTCGAATGATTGTAATCCGTGGTCAGTGTCCTGTCCCTTTGGATCGCGTGTCGCAACGAAAATTCTAGAGAATTTTTGTCGTTTCCCCGCCACGGTTCCGCTGGCTTGATCATGTAGCTTTCCGTCGACGTTACCATGTGGCCCGTCTGGAAAAAGACGAATACCAAAAATTTGGTGAGTCACTCTGTTGGACACTTTTGTCACTTAATTAGTTTATAAACAATATAAAATAATTTCAATTTTGTAATTAAATTTCAACGTCCAAAGTGAATATCTCCAAGTGAAATTTCCTCAAAACTATGAAAATTTATAACAATAGTGTGTTGTAATTGGTGTGAAAAAGAATAGTAAAAGTTTGTTGGACAATGTTGTTAAATCGCCGGTAGATAGGCGTGGATACGCGAGACGTTTTGCGGATTAGTTATCGCATTCGTTACGATTTATTTATACATGCAGCGCTGCCCTGACATAACTTCCTCGATTTGAATGTGAAACACACCAGCTACACGCGACGCCCCCGCTAAATATATACCACCCACGTAAATTCCGTGTGAGGGCAAACTCGCGGAACAGACGAACCCGTGTAAATCAGGTGAACATAATCGATTAAAACTGGTCCGAATACATTACTCGTAATCACACCGACTGCTGTAAATTACAATTTTCATATACAGTCGCCTCGGAGACCGACACATTTAATTTTATTTTATCGCAAGTATCGGTCATTGAACAGCGTACATCGCGATGGCAAATCGCCAGGAAGCGTACTTACCGAGTTAAAGTACCGCGCTGTGTTGGTTCAACGAAAAGTCCCACCGCTAAGAGTGAACTTTTTCATGCAATGTTTGATGATTTCTTTTCCAACAATTTTACGAACTATTTTCGATTTCAACCGTTCTGAAACTTTCACCGGCGCATTGGCGATATTTTCCCGATTAAAATGAGTCCAAACACGATGCAATTCGGATTACATTTACACGTTTAATCCACGATATATTAAAATCTCGATTATGCGAACAGATTAGTATGGACAGTAAATGTGCTCCGAAGTATGTCGTGTTTGGGCTCGTTTCAATCAGAAAAACGTCACGAATACGTTAGCGAAATTGTGATTGAAAAATAATTACAGACAAGAAAGATTTTTTAGTAGATCAGACCAACTCGAAGAATGAAAGAAGGCTATATATAATCTCAACAATTAAAAAACGTTATTCGCTTATCGTAATTTGTAGCAGAGGGTCAGATTGTAAGAATGATGACCAGCTTGACACAGTCGGGGAATAAGTATTAATTTTAATAGGAACACGGAAGCTGCACGAGCCAGTTTCACGGTGGCTCGGCCAGAAACGAGTCTAATTAAGAAGTTTATAATTAACCTCACCGATTAACCAGTTGTTCGGGACGGAATCGAGTGAAGCAGGTAACTGGCCCAACGAGGGCCAGAAGAAGTAGGGCTAATTAATTATTGCTCCTAATTACAGGAATCTCGGTTCACCGTCGAAAAGGCCGATCGGGTGGACTGGTAAGTAATGACACGATGCGAACAACTCGCTGAAGGGCATGCTACGGTTACTTATCGATTATCAACGCCTACTTAGCGAATCTCCGCCAGCAGTCCCTCCGTTTTCGAGACTAGTTCTGCTTATGTGGAGCGACCATGCGAGCGAAAATAGACAATACAACTGGGAAAGACGTAAACAGTCATCTAGTAGTCTGTCCTTCGGCGTTTCATGTTTGCCTAACTCAAGGACACAGTAGAAGGTCCTGAAATGGTACTTACAGATTTTGTTACGAAACCTCTACCAACATATTGCTGACATTTTTCCGGTGAAAATGAGTCCAAACACGATGCAATTCGGATTACATTTACACGTTTAATCCACGATATACTAGAATCTCGATTAGGCGAACAGATTAGTATGGAAAGTAAATATGCTCCGAAGTATGTCGTGTTTGGGCTCGTTTTAATCAGAAAAACGTCACAAATACATCAGTGAGATTCTTATTGAAGAATAATTAGAAACAAGCAAGATTTGTTAGGGGATTAATATTGTCTTACCGATGTACGGTGACTAAATTATTTTAACAAGTTTCTGTTACTAAATCTAGCCAGACAAATTTTTAAAATAACTGTTACTTATGGCGAACGATTAACACTTGATCAAAGCAGGCTTCGGTGTGTTCTGGCAGGTGAAGCAACCTCAGTGAAACCTGCGTCGTCGACTTCATTGTAACCCGGTCGACCGTTGGCATCCGACGATTAAGAGGACCAAAATGGCGGACAAAGGGAGCCGAATGAGAAAGCAGAGGAACAGGTATGCTTCTGATGGCAGTGGCACTGCGCGGTGCCGCGCCGCGAGCACCAAAGACAACGTGGGCTTTCAGCTGTCATTGCCGTCAGTGGATTACGATAGCCGTAAACGGCTCCCTCGTATCGCGTGTAAAACACGTCGAAAAAAGAAGTTCACCTTTCGACTGTCGGTTCATTCATTCAGAAGCAGGAGTTAGCGGAACGAGGAAGGGCCGGAAATTTATTGCACCGGGTGAAGAAGTCCGTCTCATTGTCAATCCTCTATTTCGAATTGTCACACAGCAATGTTTCATAGCGTCAGGGAAATTCCTTGTAAAACTTGTTGTTTATAATCTCTCAAACTTTTATTGGGACATTTGTGACATTTTATAACCACTCCTCAACACTAAACCTACCGCGAGGGGTCAAATGAACCATTTTAGATTTTTTATTTGACAATTACTAAAATCGTAAAGGTATTTTAAACCCGAACATCTGGAGATCGAGTGATCGTAATAGTACGTTCATGGTACTCGTTGGATTCGTCGTTTCACGCTCTACAATAATATCGAAGAAAATCTATAGGGTGTCGTGTAAAAAAAATCATCGACGATCTTGAATCTCGTTTGGAGAAATTGTTTCGTATAGGAATTTATTGAATATATTTTTTTTACTCCAGTTTATAGTAGAAATCGCACCAAATATAAATCAATTTAATCGAGTTATTTTTATAATACTATACACAGTCACTTTAGATGGTCGGTAGGTTTAGTGTTAATGGAAACGGATTGTCGGCTTCGTTTTTCCGTAATAAAATCCAAGGAATTCTTCGCGGACACGCGCCCGGTCTCCTTTTGAAGAAACCTAATCGAATAAATTCTTTTTTCCAGTCACCGCGCCGTGACATACTGCGGGCGAGCATTGAATCCATCAAGTCCCCGTAATGGCGAAACGCGAACACGACAAATTCCATTTAGAAAATCTGGGTTGAGAACACTCGACTCTAAACCATCAATTTGTAAGGTAACGTTTCACTGCCGACGGGTCCGACGCCATAAGTGTTAACAAACGGTATGGCGTCGGCAAGGCTGCTCGATCATGTTTGTTGTCCTTTGGGGATCAATCATAAAGTTACCCGTGTTAGGTTCTCTCTACTTTTTTTTCTTCTTCTCGCTATGAATCACCTCGAAATTCCGAGGTTCCACGGTTGGTATCCCTGCCCGCCGCCGATTTATTGACTCACTGGCCAAACATTCCGGGAGGAGCTCTCCACGGGATTTGTTTGCTCTTTCGAAAGATAGACCGGAACGCTTCCGACTCTGTACATACAGCCCTGACGTGTAGACGAAACTGTGCTAAATGGATTAGCTCACAAAGGCTCGCTGCTCCAAGCTTGAACTTGGCCCAATATTTCGCATTTCTCGGGAAACTCCCTCCAACCGTTCAAGAATTCACCAGCATCGAAAATATTCTACGGGTAAAATTCATGAATTTATTATTTAATTATTTTGTACGATCTTCAACCACACTTCTCTTCTCGAACTCAAAATTTGTGCCTTTCTCCTATAAATTGTGATGTATTTGGTATGTAATCCAGTAGCTTTGTACCCGAGGCAGCTGTAGGTCGAAGTTTCGATCCTGTCGGATCAATGGTTCAGGAGTTATGCTTACTTAACGTTGAGCATTTTTCAGTGTTTTTGACAGTTAAGGGCGCCGCCATATTGGTTTGTAGTGAAGATCGCGCGCCGCTTACCGAGCAGAATAATTAATTAGTTGGTTGCTCGGTAAGCGGCTCGCGGTCGTCACTACAAACCAATATTGCGGCGTTCTTACCTGTCAAAAACACTGCAGATTGCTCAATTTTAAGCAAGCATAACTCCTGAACCATTGATCCTACAGGATCGAAACTTCAGCCAAGAACTTCACAGGGAAATGTTGTTCAGGATTGTGACCTTGACAACATATTAAGGTCATTGAAATCTGAGTGGAGGAACTTTTCTACGAGTCTACCAAATCGTGATATCTCTTACTCTGCTTGCAGTACCCTCTGAATGTCCCTAATTCTCCGATTTTCAATTTTAATTTTTAATTTTTAATTCCCAAATAGATTGAAACAATGCTGAAAGCGAGCGGAGCATCCACGCCGGTAGAATCTTTCCGTTGAAAAGCTGCAAAGCAGCGGGAGAGAGAGTAGAGTTAGAGGAAGAGGGAGAATTGAATGGCCATCGGTCGTATCGTACGCCCGGTGCATTTGCGATTTGCATTCCTGCAGGCGTGCACCTCCTCGTCCGTGGCTATCCGATGGCACAAAGACTGACTTCAGGGTTACCGAGAACTCTTGGCAAGAACGCTGTTTTTCTCTCCCTCTCTTTCTCTATCTCTCTCTCTTTCTCACCATCCCTTTCCATCTTGGTTCGCTTGTTCCCTCTCTCTTTCTCTCTCTCTCGCTCGCTGTATCCCCGGGTCTCGTCCCACTCACTCTCTTTTTGCCTTTTCGACCGGCGAACACGCTGGCAACGACCTCGAAATCCACTGCTGGAACAACTCATCGACCTTTCGACGTGTTCCACAGCTGATCCCGTGTGCCGTTTTTCCTTTCGATGACCGATTATTTTCGACCACCGCTTTTCCTTTCGCCACCAATCGATCGGAACGACGCAACGTGGTCCGCGAAAGCGTTTCACCGGTTCGGGTGCCTCATTTGCACACTGGCACGGAATAAATTTCATTTGGAAACGGAATTACTTAAAATGGTCGTCCCCGAATTTTTTCATTTTCATTGAATTGTTAATTGTCGGAATTGTCGCGTTTTTTGGAGTTCTATGAATTTAGCACTTTGGATATACACTCACAGAGATGACTTTTTCAAAATAGGAATTACTTATTTGAATTTCTGGGCAAGTTAGAACAATCAGTTTAGCAGATGGTGTGGAGAAGAAATTTTGAAATAAAATTGCAATTGAGTACTAGACTAAAGACTAGGTATACAGGGCGGCCCAAAAATGTCGGAGATCTTTGACAGTGATTCCTCAAGTCATCCGAAGCAACTTTTTCCTTTACGAAAAAGTTCTACGTGGCTTTGTTGAGGAGTTATTAACGAAAAACGCGAACCAATCAGAGTGCAGGCACAGCGCAGACTCCGCCCTAGCGTGGTTTTCAAATGGAATGTTTATTTTCGTTGATAACTCCTGAACGAAGCCACGGAGAACATTTTCGCTAAGGAAAAAATTACTTCAAATTACCCACGGAACCACCTCTACCAATTGTGACATTTTTGACAATACGACGTGAAAAAAATGTCGAAAAATTGCAATGGGTCCAAACAGTATAAAAAATACTTCTTTTTGCTTTAAGAACAATTGCTTTACCGTGTGACATGAGAAAGAAAATTTAAGAAAAATTGCAATGGGTCCAAACAGTACAAAAAAAAAAACAGAGGATGCAGAAAATACAATGTTTCGTTTAATTTCGCGATGACATATCGATCGTACCGAGCACCTCGAAATTTATGATCGCACTTCAAGAGAATATATGTTGAGCAGCCCCAATTTATTATTGCATAAACAGCGCTTAACGATGACGTTTATATCCCAGGATGACGTACAATGAATTTTCTCCGTCGAAAGTGGCTCGCAGCGGTGTGCTCTGAAAACGTAATTAATTAAATAGCATCGTCCGGTGGCGTTTCTTCAAGACCACAAGGAAATTGAGACGAACCAGTCTTGGATCGGCACCCTCGGGACCGGGAGGCCCACTTTCATCACCTTAAAATACAGTTTCACTCTCTCCACTCGAATTACAGACTCACTTTCGCCACCCTCGAGACCCATTCGCAACGCTCGCCGCAGCCGTATGTTTCTCCGAGTTGACCGGACCGAGTGCGTTGCTGCGAAAATATTGCCATAACCAACACGCCCGAGCGTGTTTGGATTTCTAGCTCTCGGTACGCAGCTCTTCAAGACTTTTCTACGATGAATATACTAATCTACTCTTCACCTGTCACGAGTACCCTTCGATAACACGTTTGATGGTCATATTGAACAATATTTAGACAGCGGGTTTTAAGCTTTTATGGCAAAAATGAGTAGGTGTAATTTCAAACAGTGAAAACATTAAGAGAATTTCAAAATACAGTTATATTATTTTCTATTATTATTATTTCCATTATTAATTTATATATTATTTTATATTATTGAGACATAAAATAAATTGTATGTCACTGCAGTTCATTGCAATCCCGGTGGAAAATTTTTATTTCGCATAAAGATCCGCTGTCTAGTCATATTTAATTACTAATTAAATCTTTAATTTTGCAAAAATGAACGATGTTTGGCAAAAATATATATTTTTAATTATTGGACTATTTGTTTTAAGGGTTGAAACAGCAATCAACAAAATGCAGTTTGACGAGGGGAGGGGTTTTTTCGTCGGGTCCCTTTCGGAACGAGACTTTTATGCGATATGTTTTATGCGTTCGATGGGCACCGGAGACACAATGGCGGCTCCTGGGTGGGCTACCGACCTTAAAGTTTCCAATGCAAGCCACAGCAGGCTTTTGCATCCTGTGCACGCTGGATACACTTCTAAAGGAATCGATATTGTAGCAACGTGTGCGGCTGTCGAGCCCGCGGCTGATCGCCTTCACGTTAAATATTCATAAAGAAATTAATTGCCCCGAGTGATGCAATCGGAGCTTGTTCGCAATATGATCCTTTAATTGGCCTCGCAGTTTTGCACCCGTGTAGATTGCAATTTTCCACCTGTTTTGCTCCTTTACACTGCCCGGCAGCCTTCGGAGAGGGGGTAGCCGTTTTTCTTAGATCCTACAGTCTGCTTTTTTCTTAGATCGAGGCTTCACTGTATTTCTAGCTTATTATTTAAAATATAGAAATAGATGTAGCTCCATTGGGATTTAAGATAGGCTGGGGGAAATGCAGAGAAAAGGGGAAGGGGAGGGGAATATATATAATATAAAAATAAATGTAGCTCCTCTAGCTTGAAAATAATGCAAACAATTTCTATTTTGCAATAATATTGAATTCAACTTTGTGCACTCTTTTACTATGCAAATCTATGGTTTACAATATATTAATATTTATTATATATAAATGTTTCTAAGGTTTTGTACACTGAAGTGTTCCCACATTGCTTAATGTGCAACGTAAAACAATTACACTCTCCTTTCTCTTTTGAATTAAATGCTACATCGTTTCGCACGTTGTACACGATATTTATCTGTTCGCATAATCCGCCATCGATTCATTCAGATCCCGTGTTGATCAACCGGCGAAGTGTTAACGTTGCGTAACCGCATAATTGATTAATGATAGTTAAACGAAGCGGATCGTGCCCACTACTGACCCAATTGTTAGCGGCTTCCCACTTTCTTTCACTTGCTAATGATCCGTATACTTCATATCACTCTCGGGCTAGAGATAGCACCGTTACAATGTCGAACAAGTAATAATCAAACACTTCTGTGGTTAAATTATCGAGGGCACCATTTTTTAGTCATTTTTGTAAATCAATTTTTGGGGACACCATTTCTCAGCCATTTTTGTAAATCAATTTTTGGGGACACCATTTTTCAGTCCTTTTTGTAAATCAATTTTTGGGGACACCATTTTTCAGCCATGTTTGTAAATCAATTTTTGGGGACACCATTTATTCAGCTATCTTTATAAATCAATTTTTGGAGACACCATTTTTTAGTCGTTTTTGTAAATCAATATTTGGTGATACAATTTGTTATCCATTTTGGTAATTTAATTTTTGTCATAACACGTGTGTATAAACTGTATTCAGCAAACGATGAAGTGTGGAAAATAATAAAGAGCGATTCGAAATTCGAGCCACTTTATCTCGGCAGACACAAGTAACAATTTGCTGACACGTTCCCCTGTCAATTCCGATCTGATCGCGTGCCGGTGGATCCGGAATGATCGAGAGACCGTGAAGAATTCTTCAGGGAAGATGGCCATCGGAGCGCGAACGACACCAGGGAAATCAAAGGCGAGCCGAAACGTCATCGTAGATCACAATTCAGAGTCAGAGATTCCCAATTAATTTCACCTGTATTACATATCGCGCTTCCCGAGGCCGGCGAGTTCTAAGGAAACAGGTCGGGCCAGATCGTAGCCCAGAAACCCGCTAAATCGGAACTAAACTAACGTGAAGGACGTTCGCGAAGATCTAGCCATTTTCCCCTTTATAAGACGTAGGATCTGAAATGGTTCCGAAAGTATTCGAAACTTAGATCAGAGACAGTTATAATGAATTTTTATTATAAATAATTGTAGATACTTTACGACAGTAATATGTATAAGTAGCTAGGCCGAATCATATTTAGTGACATTGTTACCGTAATGTTAATTATATGTAAAAAAATTTTGTTATAAACCATTTTGTTATGGAATCTTCACTAACATATTCTTGACTCTTTGCCGATTAAAATGAGTCCAAACACAACCCCATTCGGATCATATTTAAATGTTTAATCCACGATATTGTAGAACCTCGTCTATCCTAACTGATCTTTACAAATTCTTTACAGATTCCATACAGTTTGTATCCAGTAATGTTTCACGTATCATCGGTTCGGATAATCGAGGTTCTATTGAACGAGAAAATATTGTTCGAATTATGTCGGGTTTGGGCCCGTGTTTATCAGGAAAATGTCACAAATACGTTGGTAAAATATTTCCCAAAAATATGTATTATAAAGACGAAGATATACAGTGGGTGTAAAAAGTATTCGTACACTTTTTAAATTCTAATAACTTTTTTATAATTGTACCAAACGACCTGATTTTTTATAATCAATTAGAAGCATTGGTTTACGACATGATATGCAAAAAAGATTTTTCAATAATTACAATTATACAAGGTTACATGCAAAAATAGAAAAGGTATTATATTTTTAAAACTTTTTTATTAGCGTCCTTAAATAAAATTTGAAATATATATTTTGTAGATTTAAGGGTCCAAATAAAAAAGTATTAAAAATGCCTTTTTTACTCCTGCACACGTAACCTTGTAAATTATAATTATTTGGAAAATCTTTTTTGCATATCATTTCGCAAACCAATGCTTCTAATTGATTATGAAAAATCAGGCCGCGTTTGGTACAATTATAAAAAAGTTATTAATTTTTAAAAAGTGTACGAATACTTTGTACACCCACTGTACTAAATGATGCCTCTTAGAATATCAATAACCACTTCGAAAGTGCGATGGTTATTTACGATTTATTCTGTTGCAAATATCGGAAAGCTGCCTGTAACATTGAACGTTTAATGTCACTATTTAGGGTTGCATTACGCCGCGAATTTCGATACGGTTCCAGAGATACGAAAGGACTTGGATCGTTTAATATCAATGTAAACGGGGAATAACGAAGCGATGGGGATCTATAAAACGAAGGGGACACGCGAGCAGCAGGCACAGAAAAAATGGGAACGTAAAATCCCGCGGGACGAGCACTAAATTCGCGAGGGAAATTTAGTGGGCTCGTTGCTGCTCGGTATACGATTTTAAGTAGCCCCGGACGCGGTGTGCGTCACCGCACGGGCTTTATCAGAGTACCCGCGTCGAACACCATAAATTTCTGTAATAAAATGACGCCGTTCGGCGCAATCATCTCGAGATCATCGCAGATTTTCGTTCCGATAATAAGAAATCTCCGATCATACTTGCAATTCTTGTAAATGTACCGATCTCGGAAATAGTCGTATAAAATATAGCGTTGGGTTGGAACGAAAGTTTACATCGTTTTTAAATTATAGATTTTTATATTCTATTTATTTATATGGATTTATTCGACAACGTATTTTCCATTCCATTATTATTCAATTAACATATCAATGTCTTAATTTGTCTTGTTTTGTGTTAATGTCTTAATTGAATTTTAATTATCTTAATTTTATCTTAGAACAATTACAATTTTTATTTAGAACAATTATGATGTATTTGGTATGTAATCCAGTAGATTTGTATGCGGGACGGCTGCAGATCGAAGTTTCCATCCTGTAGGATCAATGGTTCAGGAGTTATGCTTGCTTAAAGTTGAGCATTTTTCAGTGTTTTTTACAGGTAAGGGCACCGCCATATTGGTTTGTAGTGTTGCGCGCCGCTTACCGAGTAGAATAATTAATTAGTTGGTTGCTCGGTACGCAGCTCGCGGTCGTCACTACAAACCAATACGGTGGAGCCCTTACCTGTCAAAAACACTGAAAAATGCTCAACTGTAGGCAAGTATAACTTGTGAACCATTGATCCCACAGGATCGAAACTTCGATCTGTAGCCGCCCCAGGTACAAATCTACTGGAATGCATACCAAATACATCATAATTTATAGGAGAAAGGCACAAATTTTGAGTTCGGTAAAGTAAAGTTCACCAAAATAAAAATTGTCTTCATCAATTGCAAGACACGTAAGCCATATAAAACTTTCTTTCTATTTTCAACAGTTTTAATAAATCGGGAATAACATGCGGGCGCTTTTAAATTGTCTTAACCTCTTGCCATACTTTTTCTTTTACAGTTACAGTGTTTAGAACGTCTTTATGCACAAAAACGTCGTAGAAGCGAAAAGAAAATGTACATTTTTTGTATGGTTACATTTATTTTAATGCTTAAATATTGATTACAAACGAAACAAATTTGATTATATCTTTCATATTTGTTAGACTTTGTTAAAAACCTTCATCACGAGCCTGCCTCGTCAAAGGGGTTAATGTTTTTACTGTTTTAAATTACATCCACCAATTTTTGTAATGAATGCATAAAATCGGCAGTCTAATGATAAGCGACGTTTCAGCGAGACATTTTCGGTGGGTCTGGAACTGTCGACAATGTTTTGTAAAAATAAATCGTACAAGGATGCAGCGTCTTTCGGGACGGTTGGAGGTCGGCTCGAGTGAATTATGACGGGAAGAGGAAGGGAATCCGGTCGCGGGGGTCGTAGGAAGAAAGGAGGCAAGGAAATAGGCGAGGTTCTTGACCGTGATACGGTGTCTCGGGCCGTTTTCGGGATTGGTCGAATTCTTTTCTCAGCGTGACTCTCTGATGAGGGTTTTCTCGCTTTGTCTCCTTGTATCTTTTCGACGGTAGACTCCTCGCGATGAAAAAAATAAAAGAACGATCTCAGACGTCCGCTTTTTTGGCGATGCGCCAGGCACGCGCATGAGAATCAACAATTCCCACGCTGGATCCGGCGAACAGTGGTCTAGACGCGCCAAATATCAGAACCGTAACTCACCGTGTCGAGTCTACGCGACGAACGCGGCTGCTAGCGGGCGGACACTATGATTTACGAAGAAATATTAATGCGTTTTAGGAAGCTTGAATTGTTTACGTTTGTTGACGTTTTTCTGATTAAAATGAGTCCAAACACGACACCATTCGGACCATATTTGCTCCGACGCCGGGTCTATTTTGGCCCGGGGTATCAAAATCGTCGTTTAACTACTCAATTCTTGATGATTAAATTAAATTAATGTTACATTAGGACCAACAGGAGGCTAACTTAAAATATGTTTAAAAAATTGATAAATAAAGTTTTAAATTAAATTGTTGTTAAATTGTATAATGAATCTTGTGGTATAAAGATCGCTCTTTAGATTTAAATTAAACTGTGTACATGTGAAACACATGTATATATTCATATTATAATGAAGAATCCAGATATCGGTTCGGATAATCGAGGCTCCACAATATCGAGGATTAAACAATTAAATATGATCCAAATGGGGTCGTGTTTGGTATCATTTTAACCGGAAAAAAGTCACGAGTATGTCAGTAAAAGTTTCATAAAAGAAATCATTAGAGATCAAAGAATTTTGTTACGTATAAATAACATTGAATTTTTATTTTGCATAATGATGCGCTGTCTATTATTGACAGAAGGGTTCGTCGGATTCGATCGACGAGCATCGATTGTTCGGCGAAGATTGACGGGCCCGATTCACAAACGTCCGTACCTGAATCTCTTGAAAGCCTTCCTCGTCCCGGCTCGTTACGAGTTTCTTTCACCCTGTTCGTCACCGTTTCGCGGCGCTAGGATGTTTGTTCTCGTTCCGGTGAATAGAAAGTGAAAACGTTGCCAGCTACATAATCGAACCGGTTGATTGATAGTTACGGCCCGGTCTGCCTACCGTTTATTTACTTATCGGCCCGTTAAAGTACCCGGTCCGACAGACGAAAACGAAAAAATGACAACGAGAATATTTTCGGTACGTTTACGCAAGTTGCCCGACGACGGCAGCCCGTGACACCAGATAACGGTCCGACTACCGTTTCCCTATTAATCTTTCGCCGCACTCTCTATCTCTCTACCTGTCGCTCTAAATTAAACTAAAACACCAATGCATATTGTCAATCGGAACGTGATAATTTTCAACTCACAGGAAGCGTAGTGGCGCCCATTTGTTCGTCAATCTGTGTTCATTGCACTTTCTCCTCGACGTGTTAACTAACCAAAATGTTTATACAAATTTTTATGTAACAATCTGATAGATTTGTAATTTAAAGGGACGTTCTTATGTGAACGATGTAAGATTTAATCATTTGTATGAATTCTTTTCAGAGGATCTTTACGCAGAAATTTTCAAAAATGTTGTGCTTAAAAGGGGTGGTTCCTTAGGTTATTTATAGAAACTTTTTCCTTTGCGAGAATGTTCTACGAGGCTGCGTTAAGGAGTTCTTAACGAAAAACGCGCTAACTCCGCCCCGGCGACAGGTCCCACTGAGCGGCGCGTTGCCGTTGGTCGAGAGGCGGGGCTTGTCGCCGGGGCGGAATCCCTCAGCGGTTTCCACGCCCTTGGTCCATGGTTTTTCGTTAATAACTCCTGAACAAAGCCTCATAGAACATTTTCGCAAAGGAAAAAGTTGCTTCAAATTGTCTCAGGAATCAACCTTTTCAAGGAAGTACATTTTTGGGACATGCTGTGGATCCAGTGCACAGTAGAAGCAAACAATTATAAAAAAAAATAATAAATGTACCTACAGCTTCTGTGCCTTGTAATAAAAAGTTTCAAAATTGTATAAAACTGGGAAGACCCTACAGAGATCTGACAACAATTTTCCAGTTGCATAACAATTGCAATGCATACTATTTCTAATGATTAAACAGCTAATGAAAATTTAACTAAACCCGCACGTAATTAGTATCTCTTATTCGATCTGCGCTGAATAATTCAAGTCGCACAATCCGCTAATAAATCAGCCGATAATTGCAACCGCAAAATCGATGGAGTATGATTTTGTTATTACGCGGATAAGATCAGTCGAAGTGTCCGAATAATATATACGATAACGATATATTTAACAGCACGTGCTCTTCTTGCCGAACATAATCTGGCTCGCGTCATCGAAATCACGTACGATTTACAGTGACCAGCCCGAAGGCGAAGACGGAGATAATTGTAATACGATTTGACTTAACGATCCGTGACTGAAATTTAAACAGGCTGCCTCCGCTGTCACATTTAAAATAACAATCGTGACTCATGGTTCTTCGAGCTTTTCTCTTGTAAACAATCCCGGCGCCGGTTGACGCTCGAAGAGACCGCTCCCGCTGAATTAAATCGACTGTTCTCTTATAACTTTTTATCTTTATGGTGCATCATCACTTTTTATTATGTCTTACATTCATAACAATTTTGGTTCCCAGTGTTTTATCGCGAGGGAGTTGAAACAATGGTTTAAATTAAAACCAAACCGTTGTGCGACTTTTTCAACAAAAACTTCAATTTTAGATCTGAAAAATTTGTATACGTCGACAATTTTAATCGATATCGTAATTGAACCTGATTTCAAGAGTGGTTGGTAAAACCTGAGAATTTAAATAGAGTAATCGTAAATTTGGGTAAAAATTGACCCAAATCCAAGGTTAAAATAAAACGAAGAATATTAGACGTTTGTAAACTGTAATATATAAAAGTTTGGAAAAAATATTTAAAAAAAATCAAGGTCACATTAATTTCTGAAATATGAATATTAAATTCTTATTTCGGGATGTTGACCTACCATATTGCGGTTGTGAACCGATAAATAATACCAGAACAACTTTTTCCGTTCTTTTCGCAACAAGTACCCACCATGTGGCGTGCGAAAGGGTTAAGGTCAAGCACTGTCAAGGTCACCCTTCAAACAGTATAGTCCATTACAGTTGAACTCGGAACAGTTCAGCCGATTAGAGTTAGTCTGTTCCTCGTAACCTGTAAAGGGTTACACCGCCTCGGTCTCGCGTATATTAAATATTAGAGCATAAATCTGCAATGTTATAATCGGTTTAACTAAACGAACTGGACAATCCACGCGGCCGCTCTTATTGGCGATATTCGGTGCTGGATTAACCACTAAACGAAGAGATTTTTATTAACACAGAAAATTTATTTGTTTACATAGTCTCTAGTAAACTAATCCTCCTAAAATCTCAAAAAATCTGAGGTCGTTAGGTTCAATTTTAAAAAGGTTATTATTTTCTCAGTTAATTTAATTAATTTTGTCCCCCGACCGTAGATGTTAATTAACAAATCCGGACATCCCACAGTAATAATTAGATTTGATGCATTTATGACAAAAATGTGTAGGTGTAATTTGAAACAGTAAAAACATTAGAGAAAAATTTTAACTGGCTGCTCTTTACTTAAATAAATTATAGTGTATTTGGTATATGTAATCCAGTAGATTTGTACCCCGGGCGGCTACAGATTGAGTTTCGATCCTGTAGGATCAATGGTTCAGGAGTTATGCTTGCTTAAAGTTGAGCAATCTGCAGTGTTTTTGACAGGTAAAGGCGCCGCCATATTGGTTTGTAGTGACAGTCGCGCGCCGCTTACTGAGCAGAACAATTAATCAGTTGGTTGCTCGGTAAGCGGCTCACTGTCGTCACTACCCTTAACTGTCAAAAACACTGAGAAATGCTCAACTTGAAACAAGCATAACTCCCGAAGCATTGATCCTACAGGATCCAAACTTCGATCTGTAGCTGCCCCAGGTACAGATCTACTGGATTACATATCAAATACATCATAATTTATAGGAAAAGGCACAAATTTTGAGTCCGGTAAAGTAAAGTTTTCCCAAAATGACTGATAAATAGGTATAGGTCGTTGAAGTGACCCTATTGAAGTAGACTAAAATTGTTTTTAATTGCTCAGGGCCTTTTGCGACAGTTATGAAGATAGGGTAAACGTCGTAGAAGTTTTTTTTCGTGTTTTCCCGGCGCTCATAGCATCTAATTAGCATCCGGGCGGTCTTCGCGTTTATCAGAACACCTGGCTCGCGGAACTGTTGCGAGTTCATAATCGCGTGCGATAAACGGCCGATTAAAGGATCTAGATCGGCTGATCGCTCGGTGGATCGACGATCCCGATCACAACCGCAATGGTCAAACTAGGTCTCTAGCGTTATTACACCCTATTAGCCGACACTGGAACTGGTTTTTCTATCTGTTACAGACTTGTTCGCGCGGTTGTCCTTCCCTGCGATTTACGGTTACGGATTTCCTGTGGGACGGGGCTGTTCCGTGTATCCCCGAGATGATTCCCGCGGGAATCGCATAAATAGACAACGTATCGTTACGCAACATTTTCTCCCTGAATTGTTAATATGCTTACAAGCTAAATATTTTTGCTGTTTTAAATTACACTCACTCAATTTTGTCATGAATAATAAATTATTTAATAACACAGTGTCAGCATTTTTCACAACCAGGATTTTCAACTTAAAAATCCGAATTAATTCCAGTATGTGCACCTGGGTGTTTGTCACGTGTTCGATTTTTTCAGAATTTTCAAAATGGAGGAAACAGGGTAAAAAAATTAATGATATCGATTTACCCTAGGTAACTACCCCCTCAGGACATAGGGTTAAACTTTTACACGACATCTTGCTTGTTGTCGCCCTTTTGCTATGAACAATCTCCACTAAAGTTATAAACAAATCTCTGCCACTGATCTTTTCTCACTATTCAGGATAATTTTGAAGCGTGGTCCTGGTTTCCTACGAAGAACCCGTCGATCATCGAGAAAATTCGCGTCCTCCGAGGGTAATTATCGCAGGGGAACAATAAACTTCGATAGCAAGCGGAATGTTGACTGCACGGGACAGTGACATCACGGGCGTCGAGAGCGCCTGGATAACGATACGATCTCGTTGTTGGTGTCTCGTAAAGTAGCGGGGCAATTTATAGGCGCGCGTGGGAGACTTTTATAAAGGCTGATTATCGCGGTCCTCGCGTACCCTTGTCCTTGTTCATTAACGCGATTCCAGCGTTTCAAGCAGAGAAATCTGCGGCTAGGGGTAATTCCATCTGGACACACTGCTCGTAAAATTTTGCGAGCGACCATAATGAGCCGCGGAACGGGTGGATCATAAACCAGATTCGAGAACGTCGTCGTCGTCGTCGTCTGCGGTGACGATCCCGATTGGAAAATATTCGTATCGCGGTCCTTGATTAACGGCCTGCACAATACCGACACCGCCGGAGTGCTTCGCGCGATGCCTCATTATTTATTTACTGCGATTGGGCGCGAAGGCGCCCCTTGTTTATACAGAACCATCTTTCATTAGTCGCGCGCGCCGCGCTTAAACCCTCGCCCTACAATATCGAGTCAGACGTCTGATGAAGATCCTGAACAGACTGCGGATCGTGGGAAACAGAAACAACAGAAAAATTCATTTCATCCCTTTAAGAGTTTGTTACATAAAAGCGACATAAGAACATGCTTCAATTTTTAAAATTTTTACTGGTTTATATTTCACCCAACCAATTTCTTCGTAAATGCACAAAGATACCCGCAGTCTAGTTATTAATTTAATTCGTAATCAAATTCTATTTCGTTGTAAAATGAATTAAAAATTGACCAAATATTTTTTACGTGTAATTTCAAGGTCGAAGGGAAGCTTTCAAGGTCGCAGGAAAGCTTTCAAGGTCGTCGATGTTTTTTTTAAATCAACCACATGTATTTTTGTATTGCATTGCGTGTAGCTCATAAAAAAAGTTCAAATAGGAATTGTGACATGAACTTTAAATGACCCAGAGCTCCGAAGATGAAGGTCAAACTTGAATTTCGTTTGTAAGGAGAATGCGGACTCGAAAAATGCTTGCACCTGTTCAAAAAGTGTCTTTCAAACTACTGAAGAAATTGTGTACTTTGTCAAAATTTAGGAACATATTCTGGGGGTGACACTTAAGTGAGGCTACATAAATTAGGGGTCTTGTCTTTACCACTTGGACATGAATCATTGCCGATGAAAAAATACATGTTAGATAGTTTCTCAGCAAACTATTACATTGTGACACTTAGCGATGCCCCTCGTCAGAGTAATTTGTCAATTACCGCGACATCGTTTCGAGATTTTGTTTGATTTGAGGATCAAAGATCAACGGAGGGTTCCGTTTCAACAATTCGAAGAATCACCGAATTAAAAAGCGTGTTGAATAAATAGGATCGAGAGAATTTTGTTCTGTCCTCCGCAGAGCTGACATTGAAGAGAATTAGTTTGATTTAGACTTTCCAACATATTCTGCTAATAAGGTTAACAAGAGCACGACAACGGTCGACGATGTCCAACTAAAAGGATAAATTGACGCTTAATGGATCGCCCATTTAAACTAATTAATTAGATAAATTGGAACGGAGAGGAATGCCTCGGTAATTTGTTTCCCTCGTCGGGCTATTTCTGGCGACCAATAATAGATGAGGACAGAGGAGAAGCACGATCGGCGCACGATCTATAGATCGCACGCGTGATAAGAAGACTAATTACGAATCGTGACTGTGATCTCAGACAAGTTCCGCGATGCAGCGTGAATAAAGATTGGCGATGGTTAAACGCTCCAGGTCACGTGGCCCGAAATGTCTGAAAAGTATTTTGTTTATATAAACAAATTTATAAATTGATTATAAGTTTACCACTTTCCACAGCAAAAAATTTAGAAAGTTCAGTAATTAATCGATCGATGCAACGATTCTGGTTGAAAGTGGCTACTCTCAATTATCTAATATTCAATTAGCTATACAAAAAATAATATAATTATAATATATAATTTAATCAATTAAAATTGAGTGTCTGAAAAATATTGTATTTGAACAAGGTGATTCCACAGGTCGTTTGAAGCAACTTTTTCCTTTGCAAAAATGCTCTCCTTGGCTCCGTTCAGGAGTTATTAACGAAAAACACGGGCCAATGTGGGCGTGGCTGCTGCGGACTTGCCTTCGGGGCGGAGTCCGATAACTGATCCCGCGCTGATTGGTCCGCGTTTTTCGTTAATAACTCCTGAACGGAGCCACGGAGAACATTTTCGCAAAGGAAAAAGTTGCTTCAGGTGACCACAGGAATCCTTCGAAGAAAACACAATATTTTATCAATACTTAATATTTAATTAGCGCTGCATAAACCTAGTGTTACCTAGAATTACATTTATCGTGCTATGACCCGGACAAAATGATCCTGGAGGGTGCAGCGCTTTGTGGGAGAGACTGTACCCTCGTAAAGCTTGCGGGGATCGGAAAAAGCGTGTGCACATCCCGCTAGAAACTGTCGAGTCGATAGCGTCCCCTTATCATTCGATAAGTCGGTCGACGCGGTGCCGCGAAGAAAAACGATTTCACGTGGGTGAGACTTTATCCCGGTTGCGTTACCGATAAGGACATCCACGTGCAGAATATCCGGCGTTCACGGTTCGAAAGGCTGCCTCGCGGGAATGCCAGCAAAAATGGTACGTGGGCCGGTAGTAAAAGATGCACATCCGCGAGGCTGGCAGTTTTTTATTCGACCGAGCGGCAGACTGTCCTTTCCTTGCGAAACGACTGTATCTCGAACGAGACTAATTTATTGCGGGCCGCTCTTCGACGTCGACGCGATTTTCACTGGTTCTTTTGCCCTACTACGCGGATAGAACAGTCAAAAATTCTAGCTGAATTTAAATTGCTAATTTTTCGACCTCCTTCACGCTGGGAACACGTTCACCTCACTTGGACAATTTCAGTTTTGCATGAAGATGCGATGGTTTTATTGATAATTATTTATTAATTACCTTCCTCGTACCTATTACCTATTTATGAATCACATTTTATTATATTTTTTAAATAGAAAAATTAATTCCATCAATATTGTCAACGTAGAAGACTTTAATGGTGGGATTAATGCTAACTATACAGTGAAACGGGGTCCACACGCACGGACTCCGAAGCAGTCGCCAAGAGGATGACCAAACCATTCGAGACAGTCAACGTTCCCAGGACCGTGCGTAGGCTTTATTCGCCACTCTTTTGTTTGTTTTGACCCCGAAGCGTATTTTTTAATCAACTGAGAAGATTCATTGTTTTTCTCCAATCGAGAAGTATTAAATCATAGAAGATTTATTTTTCTCACCAGAAGGAGCTCGAGAAAACAGAATAAACCGAGTGTGAATCACGTTTGGCAGTGTTATAAACAGATCCTCGCATTTCTGTTTCAATCGAGTGATCTCGATCGATGTACAATTGTGTAATACAGTTGCGTACTACAAATATACCGCGAAGCGTAAACAATCTGATATTTCAGAAAACTGTTATTTGACACTTAAGTGAACAATCGGGGCTGACGCGGTCCCACAATCATTATTTAATATGTAGCTATTAATAACATTTGTGGATTTAGATGGAATTTTAAACGATGTACTTACTTGATGTAATTTAAATAGAATTTTGAAAATCCAGTGAAGGGTCAAAATCAATCGTCCTTTTATCTCAACAAATTTTTCAGCCACGAATTTTCCAGATCGAACAACGCATTTAATAGAAAATGGCAGACACTACTAGTGCAAGTACACTCGGTATCCTGCAGCCGAGGCGTAGGTTTAGTTACTTTTAACACGGTCTGCTTAGTCTTACGGCAACGTGTAGGATGAAAGAGCGTACGTCTCGTTTAAAATCAGCGAACGGTGAGCTATCTGCTAAAATCGATCGGCAAGGTGAGTAGGAGTCAGCAGATACGTTCGATGTGTAATAATATCAAGAAATCGAATGGTAACGTAAATCGCTTTATTATTATCCTGCATTGATGCATCAACACGCTGAAATCTACAGGGTGTCTCAAAATTCATTCAACATGAAACGGAAATGAGAGGTTCCAGAGATCATTTGAAGCAACATTTTCCTTTGCAAAAATTGCGTCCGCGGCTTTGTTAAGGAGTTATTGACGAAAAACACTACTGTGCCAACACGCGTCTAGGTCGCGCTGTGATTGGTGCGTGGTTTTTCGTTAATAACTCCTTAACAAAGCCGCGGACGCCATTTTTGCAAAGGAAAATGTCGCTTCAAATGATGTCAGGAATCTCCCATTTCCGGATGTCAAAGAAATTTTGAGACACTCTGTATAAATTCCATAGAGCCACTGACTATTGTGTAGAATACCGTTTTATTTTCTACTGCATCGTTACCTGTGGCTGTACTTTCATCACCCACCCTGTAGATATAAAGTACATACAGTGGAAATTGTTCACCATGGTTAAATGTAAATTAAACTACGGTGAAAAATGTTATACTTGAACGGGACAATTCCTCCAGTGATTTAATTCTAAACAAACGAACCGTCGCCGGCACAAATCGTAAATAGCACGCGAGACCATAAACTCGAGATCTTGTTAAAAATACACTCACAGCGCAATCAGCAGGGGAGCGCCTAAACTAGAGGAACCGAGCGGATCAGCAAGATGCAAAGGGTCGGATAAAGAGGATATCGGGAATTTGACCCCTGGCCACATGCACCCAGCACAAATTTCTTCGAGCGGTTCCTCGAACGACGCGTGGTCTTCCGACTAGCGATTAGATCAAATTTATTTATTATTCATTTATTTTTATGCATTTATAAGAAAAATGAGTGGGTGTTAATTTAAAACAATAAAGACATTAGAAGAATTTAAAAATATTGTTACATTATTTTTGACCTATTGAACATATTAAGAAAATAAATTTCCCTCCAGTTTGTTGCAATTTAGGTAGAAAGTTTTTATTTTGATATCACTCTAACCCATCACTTCTCCCGAGTAAAAATCCCGATTATTTCCATTTTCCGAAACAATTGCACAGGGTTCAAAACGATCCAGAATTTAAACCGTGTCGAGAGACACTCGAACCCATCACTACTCCCGAGTAAAAATGAGCGTCGTCGATAGGGATCGATCGTACCGTCAATTAAGCGAGGAACATCCTGCCAATAGAACTATTTTCGACAGCGTGTCGGCTTGTGTCAGGACACAAGGTCCATTTGATCCATTTATTCCATTAGCTTCAGACAGGTAACATTAGGTGTGGTCACGAATAAGAGGCTCCCGCTTTTACCAGTTGATTCTAGATCCGATCGAATCACGATCTTTTCGTCAGACTATACAAGCCGAGCTGTGTATTCTGGAAGTTCGTGGATCACAATGGGTTTCCTGTGTGCTAAGAATAGCGCGAGTCATTGGCAGCGAAGGGTCCACAAAAAATTTCGCACCGATTCGGCGCCGTAATAAGCCGCTCTTCGCCTGGACGAAAAACAGTTTCCGAAATCCCATAATCATGGCCTTCGGTGCATAAGGTGTACTCGAAAGATGTAATCTTTTCCTAATAAGTACTCTAATTAAAATTGTTCTGTTTTTTCGCCTTTCAATATTTTATTTTTTCTATGTTCATTCAGTTCAAGATATCTCGAAACTTTCAGTATACAGGGCGTCCAAAAAATATTGTACCTGAACGGGGTTATTCGTCAGGTCATTCGAAGCAACTTTTTCCGTTGCGAAAATGCTGTGCGCGGCTTCGTTCAGAAGTTATGAACGAAAGAACACTGACAGATTAGAGCGCCACCGTTGGCCGAGAGGCGGAGTCAGCCCGCAGTAGCCACGCTCTTATTGGCCCGTGTTTTTCGTTAATAACTCGTGAACGAAGCCGCATAGAACATTTCCGCAAAGGAAAAAGTTGCTTTAAATGACCTGAGGAATCGGCCCGTTCAAGTACAACATTTTTAGCTAGTTTAATTCACATGTAACGTGCACAATTTTCACTGTGAGCCACTGTATCTTTTTCTTTAATCTACAGGGTGGGTCCGAATGATTCAGAGATCTGAAAAATATGAGTGGCGCCACAGTTATAGAGTGTACCTGGCCGGAGGAGGTTCGCACGTGCGAAAACAGGGTTTAGCGGCCGTTGGTTCTGCACGCGCGAGCCAAAGTAACCCTCGGGAGAGAATCTGCGCAGTGTTTTCGAAGCAGTTATACGATCCGCCGGTTGTAAGCAACGACCAGCGGGGAGTCGGTCCAACGCCTAGATACCTAAGTCCCTGGTGCGCGCGTGCGAAATCTAATTTTGCAAAAGTGGGTTACGCGCGCTCGCGCCGCGAGACAGCGGCAGCCTTGCTCATCATCCTCGTCGTCTAGACGTGTGCTCCCTTGTTCCTTTGTCCCGACAGCTCCCTGATCTCGATTGATAACGACAAGATCAAATATTTATCGTACCAATGAACCAGTGAGTAATACCACCATTTTATTAACACGCGGCTCCGACTCTCTGCTCCGAGGATTTAATTTGATTTGTGATTTAATTCGCCGTCGACTCTCGGCGATCTATGCTTCGCCAGATTAAATAGGTTACCATAATCGATTTACGTTAGCTCGAAATTGAAATTTATTGCCGTGCTGCTGCGTTAGGCGGTTTACTTTTGTTATTGTTACCGATGATTTATCACGTGATCGAGGGGTCACCGTACCTTGGCGCCTCTGATCACTTGGAAAATAATAAGTTTAACCATTTTTTTTATATAGGAAATTAGATTTATTTGAAAAATTAATATATGCATTTTATTATATGAGTGAGGCTTTGATCTAAGAAAACAGGATTTTTCTTATTGTTAGATCGAAGCTCTACTGAAGCCGTGTTTCTAAGGATACCACAATTTTGCGTAAAATCTCATATATAAAATCAGGTTCATTTGAAAAATTAATACATACACTTTGTTATTGAAGTAAGGCTTTGATCTAAGAAAACTACCGTGGGGTCTAGGAAAGTGCTGGGCCCATTTGTAGCGCTGTTCCCCTCTAGGATCTAAGAACCAGGATTTTTCTTAGATCAAGGCTAGAGTCTTTCGAAGGATTCCACAATTTTGCATAAAACCTGGTTGCTTTAAAAAATCAATTGTTATACAATATTTAAGTAGTAAATCAAGAAAAATTCTGGAAATTAGACGTTCATGGCAACTATGACATATTGCACAGTCTGTCGAGATGATCAGATGAACGTTATCAGTTATCAACATCGAGTGCTAACACGACTAACCAACTGTAAACGTGAAACTTTCTTTTGTCCGGCGCAGCATGTACACGCATACTAATCACAGAGACAAAGAGGTCCGAGCTGCCGAAGGATTCATTGTTGCTCGCGAGAGAGTCAGCGCGCACATTGTTCCCGAAGAAGACTCGGCCCATTGAATTTTATTATTCGCCGGTCATTTAACAGTGTTCCGGACCATCTGGGTCACGTTTTAATTTAGCTTCATCAAGGTTCGGCTAGTCAATCAGACGTCTGTTTTCAGACATAGAAATAGGAACCCATAAACACACCGAGAGAGCAAGAGAGAAAAACTCGCCGCTTGAACAGCATTATTCTCTCGATGCTGGATCGAGCCACTCGACCTAATTACCCGACCCTGCAACTCCAGACGAATCTTGATCGTCTGGGGTCATTTAGCTTCCAGCTGGAATCCCACGTTCGCGACGCGTTTTCGACATCTCCCATCAAAGTATCCATAATTTTCGTAAAAAATTTGTAGAATGCGAATCTATATGCAAAATAAAAATGTTCAGCATTGATTGTGGGAAGCAGGAACAAAATAAAAATTTATTTCATCTCTTAATGACTTTTTGTTACGTTAAAAACAACATCACAGTATTCTTGAATTTTTCTAATCTATTACTGTTTCATTTTTCACCCAACTAATTTCTTCATAAATGCATAAAGATCGGCAGTCTAGTCATGTGTAATTTTTTTGTTTTCCTCCTAGTTTCAAGGTCATCGATAATCGTCTTTACAAACAACTTATTATCCTTTCGTATGGAGTCGTGTAGCTCACAAAGAAATACATTCAAATATGTACTCGGGCGACGTGACCTTCGAATGACCTTGAGCTTCTTGAAAGTTAGACTTACATTTTGTACTCAAGGAGAATGCTAGCTTCAAGAGAAATGCTCTAACGTCTGTAAATCTGTAAAAAGTGGGTTTTTACTGGGGGCGAGGTCACACTTAAGTGAAACACACTGTATACACGACTGCTTTCTGTTTGTAGTCAGACTCAAGACGTAATCCATCTGAATCGACTAATTTTTGCGGTACGATACACTTATCGTTCTAGTAAATGAAAACAGTAATCGCTGCAGCACTATAAATATAAATGATGAGACTATTAATCATTGTTTATACTAAACTAATACGCTCGATTTTGTGCAACTTCGATAACTCGATGAAATATGCAGCTGTGAGCAGATTACAATTTTAAAGTACAGTTGAAAATTACGTAATTATATGCAATAATATACACCCTTTCTGCACAATTTTTAAATATTCTGTACACACGACATAAATACAAGTTTTGAAAAATTTTACCTTGACATTCAGGATCAATGTTGGTGTCATTTGTTCGGTGTCAATGGTGGCCATTTCTTCACACCCTGTACACATCTCAGTGCTTATACAGTTAACTTTTCGTGATTGTTTTTGCACAGTTTCTTGAGGAACAAAGCATTTGCAATGTTTAAAAAAATCCTCGTCAGCAAAAGGTTAATGCATCATTATGTTTCAGGTGTGCAGGAGACGGTATGGGGTACGGGCCGGGTTAGCAATAAATTACGCGAGAACAGTCGCAAATAATTCCTCGCGTCCTCTACCTCTCTTACCCTCGCAGCTCGAAGGGCGCGTAAAAGTCGTAGTTTAAAATCCAATAGCACTTACACCGTTGCTATTCCCATGCGTCTCGTCCCCAGTATACGTCTTCGAGGGCTCTCTGACATGACCATCGAACATCCACGAACAATCCGAATAGCAATGAGCATTCGACTCTAGCCATTGCGAATTGTCGGACGATTTTGTCGTAATGAAAAAAGGGGAAGGCTTTAAAAGGTATTGAAAGACTTTACGACGCCATAGGGCACCGCACATGACTGTTCAATCCTTCACGGTTTTGTCTTCGATTTTTCGAGGTTAGGGACCTCTCTTAGGTTTGCGGTCGTATTGGAAAATTTAATTCTTTTGAAATTTTAATTCTTCTAGGGATATTATTATTATTATTATTATTATTGTAATATATTAGGGATATTTAATATGCGAATGGGGAAATCCACGTTTGCACACTAAGTTTGTTCACAAATAAATTTTTACAATATCTTGCAATTTTACAAATAAATTTTTGGAATATTTCAAGCATTTTAGTAATGAAATTTTTGCAATATTTCAAGCATTTTACTAATAGATTTTTGCAATATTTCAAGCATTTTACTAATAGATTTTGCAATATTTCAAATATTTTACAAATAAAGTTTTGCAATATTTCAAGTATTTTAAAAATAAATTTTTGCAATATTTCAAGCATTTTATTAATAGATTTTGCAATATTTCAAGTATTTTACTAATAGATTTGTGCAATATTTCAAGGAATATGCTAATAGATTTTTGCAATTTTCCAAGCATTTTACTAATAGATTTTTGCAATATTTCAAGCATTTTACTAATAGATTTTTGCAATATTTCAAGTATTTTAAAAATAAATTTTTGCAATATTTTAAGCATTTTACAAATAAATTCTGCAACATTCCAAGCATTTTACTAATAGATTTTGCAATATTTCAAATATTTTAAAAATAAATTTTTGCAATATTTTAAACATTTCACTAATAGATTTTTGCAATATATATATATATATTTCAAGCATTTTATATATATTTCAAGTATTTTATAAATAAATTTTTGCAATATTGACGGGAAAAAGTTACTCTCTCTCTGCCAGTACCGGATCAGTCACGTGACAAGGTGACGTGTCACGTGACCGAGATGGTAGACTTGAAGGGGAAGGGTAGAGTGGGGACATATCTCAATCTGACGTGCACATACTTTGACGAATCACGTTCGGAGAAATATTGCACTCTCCTGAGCGGAATATTTACGTGTGTACCAAGACTCTCGAGCCTTCGGGAATTAGCATTCGTCCGAATGGCCGATTTTTGTCCTCGGCTGTGTGTGTTTCATAGGGGTCTCTAAAAATAATCGTGGTTCAAGGTCCTCGTAGGTTTGCGCGCGAAGAATCCGAGTAAGAAACCGCCGCAAGGTGGTGGCGCGGCTCTGGTTTTACGAGAGACTTTTACATCCCCCGCACCTGTTGATGCGGCTGACTGGAAGTCTTCATGCGCGTTCCTCTTGCACGTTACCCGGAAACGCCTTGGGCGTTGCGCCAGAGCTGCCTCGGTGATCCGAAAAAATCGCCGAGGACTCTCGATCGTATATCAATTCCTCCCCGGTTTATTGGCGGCCTGACACACTAGTCAGACAACAGCCTTTCGGGCCCGCTCCGAACATAATCGACACTCGCGGACTCTCCGGAAACCATTTTGACTAGGGTTTATTAGCGGTACGTAACTATGCACCGTTGAGCAATTGGCTTGTACAGGGTCGTCCATTAAGCGCTGTGTTTAACATTAACCGTTTTTTACAATTTTTTACAATTTTTCAATTTTCTACAATTGACAATTTTGCAATTTTACAATTTTCTACAATTGACAATTTTGCAACTGCACAATTTACAATTTTGCAATTTTACAATTTTCTACAATTTACAATTTTGCAATTATATTACAATTTTTTATAATTTACAATTTCCTAGATTTGACAATTTTGCAATTTTAAAATTTTCTACAATTGTACAATTTTTTACAATTGACAATTTTGCAATTGTACAATTTTCTACAATTGACAATTTTCCAACTACACAATTTTCCACACACACAATTCGCAATTTTTTTACAATTTACTGTCATTTCATAATTTTACCATTTTTCTCAATTTTACTAACCACGTGTCGAAGAGCGACAACTCCGATCTTCACAAATGAAAGGTAGCGCGAAATTTAAAATAGCACCTCCTAATAGAAGACCCTTTAAAGTATAAAATTGCTATCGCACCACGAATTTTTCAAGTGCAAAATAGAACGCGCCCGAGGGGAGTAGAAGCCGACGCGGAAAGAAAAGAAGACGTCGCGGGGTCTTGAAATAACCATGACTGCGTATGACCCAGATCCACGTGGCCAGCTTCTTTGGCACGGTCATGGTCGCGAATGATCCCGTTCTGCCGATTAAACGATGGACAGTCATAGATCTGTCTGACTGATCGTCTGGCTGACATCGTGAGGACATTTCAGCTGCTAACCGTTCCACGGTTGCGTCACTACCGGGAGCGACATGCACAAATGATGATTGAAAGTGACATCTACATAGACAGGGTGTCCTGAAAATATTATACTTGAACTGGGCGAATACTAAAGTTATTTGAACTAACTTTTTCCTCTGCGAAAATGTTCTCCGAGGCTTTGTTAAGGAGTTATTGACGAAAACACGGGCCAATAAGGGCGTGGCCGCTCTCAGCGCCACCTGTTGCCGGGGCGGAGTCCGTCAGCTGTAACCGCGCTGATTGGTCCGCGATTTTCGCTAATAACTCCTGAACAGAGCCTCGGAGAAGATTTTCGCAAAGGAAAAAGTTGCTTCAAATGGCCTCGGGAATCATATCCCTTTGACTTAAGTACATTTTTGGGACATCCTGTAGAATTTCCTAACCTTTCCCGCGGAATTTCCATTCGCATACTGATTCACACTTTCACAAGCCAAATAGAAAATGAAAAATATTCACAGAATTTGGAAATATCGTCGCATTATTTTCTTATACTGATGGAAGATACGAATACGAGGATTTTCTCAGAATAAATTAACGAAAATTGTTAAATTTTGCAGCGTCGGAGATTTCCATTGCCAAATCCGTTTGGTTCGACGCGTTATGGCCGCAGCCGCGCACGTGGGAATAATAAAGTACAGTTTATACGAGCGTCGAGCGTACGCCGCATTAATTAAAGCAGTCGTGAAATAGAACGGGGTAAAAAATGTCTGGCAGGAATCCGGTGACGCGAAAAAGACACGGCCCGTAAATCATACTCGCGTGGCGTTAAATCTTCAGTTTTTCTCGCGCGGTCGACACGCCAACCGAGTTTCAGACCCTGAAAAATCACCGACATTAAAGAGCCGATGCTATTCCCTCTTTCTTTTCCCTTGTCCACGCGACCGACCACGGCGTATCCATTCAATGCAGAAATGCTCGCGCGAAAGAATCGCGAATGCGGTAAATCTTCACGGAATTTTATGAAAGCTGTCGCGCCGCGGCGTCTTTTTCGTTCCTGACCTCACTCGGACATTGTTCGAGGCGTATTAATAATGTAACTGTATATAAACAGCCGGCGCAGGTGTATATAAAACGCGTCTTTTTAATTACGCCGGGAATCTCGTGCTACCCGCAGGAATGTTTTCTTCTTTCGAATCGATCGCACAGCTGAAAAATTCAAATTCTTCTAACAATATTTATGGCCGTCCCGCACGTGTATGCCGAGAATGATAGGTGCGAAACATTTTTTATAGACGCGGTATTTGATGACCATTTTTGTATAATTTTCTTTCGAGAAGTTAGAACAACTAGTTCACTGCACGAAGAGGATAAGACATTTTGAAATAAACTCCAATCGGTCGGAATTGCAGAAAACATACTTCAGAAATATTTTTTCAGCATTTCTTTTTCACATCACGTACAGTAAGCCTTGATTTAAGAAAATGGAAACTTTATTTTGATAAAATAAATGCAACTTTGAGAATTATTTTCTTTCTTCAAACGCAACATTAAGAACTATTTCCTCGTCATTATTTTAATGAAATAAATTCAACCATAAGAATTATTGGCTGCTCTTTACTTTACCGGACTCAAAATTTGTGCCTTTCTCCTATAAATTATGATGTATTTGTTATATGAAGTTTCGATCCTATAGGATCAATGGTTCAGGAGTTATCCTCGCTTAAAGTTGTGCATTTTTCAGTGTTTTTGACAGGTAAGGGCGCCGCCATATTGGTTTGTAGTGTCGCGCAGATGGTTGCTGATTAGGTCAGGGAGGAGTGGCAAGGTAAGCGGCTCGCGGTCGTCACTATAAACCAATATGGCGGCGTCCTCACCCGTCAAAAACACTGAAAAATGCTCAACTTTAAGCGAGCATAACTCCTGAACCATTGATCCTACAGGATTGAAACTTTGATCTGCAGCCGCCCCGGGTACAAATCTACTGGATCACATACCAAATACATCATAATTTATAGGAGAAAGTCACAAATTTTGAGTCCGGTAATGTAAAGTTTACCCGAATTATTTTCCTACCCAATTTCAATATAATAAATGCAACTTCAAGAATTATTTTCTTCTTGTTATTTCAATAAAACAAATGGAATAGAAGGAAGCAATTTGCAGTTAATCAAAATCAATTATCCAGTACTTGATTTTTGCCTGGATCAGGTAATGTCCCGGTCGATTCGCGGTAATCGATAGCGCCAGCCACTTAGGGTCTCGCGGGAGCCACTCCGTATTTCCGTCGCCAATAGAAACGCAAAACACGGGGATCAGGAGTTATCCAGCCGGCCTGTGAATCGATCTACCGAAGGCGCGAGATTAAACGTGCCGACCACGAGCGGCAGCTTGGTAAATTTGCTTTCATAAGTTACGAGCAGAGGTCCGCCGGTGGAGTTTACGCGAAGCATATACTATACGCGAGGCCCTGTGCCGTTACCGCGAATGCCGCGCATAGATCCGCAGATAATTCATTAAACAAGCGTTAAGAAGATGCGCGGGGCCCTCGGATCTAACGTCTAAATAGAAGGAATTTATTAATTTGATTCATCCTTCTCAATTTGCATCGCGGTCCCGTGGACAGCCGCGTTACAGAGCCGGCCATTTTGCATTTTGCATCCTGGTTCGGACGGTGTGTTGGTTCGTATGCCCGCCGGTGACGCGGAAGTATCAATTTCAGGTTGCGAATTCTTTTCACCAACAGAACAGCCTCTTTTGAAGTAGATTTGCAAGCGTAATAAAGTGCAGAGTTCACTGTGTACATTCTGTACGATTGTTTATTAATAGGCCTGTTTGATGTTCGGCGAGCCCTCGGCCGTCATCTTGGAGGAGTCTTTTGATGATGTCTATTATTAAATCAGTGAACGTGGGATATCGCGTACATAAATCAGGCGAACGACCTTTTTGAATAGAAAGTATACATTCAGAATGTAAAACATAGTGCTAAATAAGCTGCCGGCTGCTCTTTACTTCAACGGACTCAAAATTTATACCTTTCTCCTATTTATTATTATGTATTTGGTATGTAATCCAGTAGATTTGTAAACAGGGTGGCTGCAGGTCCAAGTTTCGATCCTGTAGGATCAATGGTTCAGGAGTTATGGTTGTTTCAAGTTGAGCATTTTTTAGTGTTTTTGAGAGGTAAGGGCGCCGCCGTATTGGTTTGTAGTGACAACCGCGAGCCGCTTACCGTGCAGACTAATTAAGTAGTTGGTTGCTCGGTAAGCAACTCGCGGTCGTCACTACAAACAAATATGGCGGTGCCCTTACCTGTCAAAAACACTGAAAAATGCACAACTTTGAGCAAGCATAACTCCTGAATCATTGATCCTACATGGATCGGAACTTCGATCATCATAATATACATATAGGAGGAAGGCACAAATTTTGAGTCCGGTAATGTAAAGTTTACCCAAGCTGCCAGGTTACTCTGGCGCGTGTACAGGGTGTACAAGAACTAACGATCCTAGCCACTTAGTCATTTATGAAGAAATTGGTGGGATGATATATAAAATGGAAAAAAATTTGAGAAATTCAAGAATGATGTAATGTTGCTTTTAATAACAAAGTCGTTAAGGGACGAAATCAATTTTTATGTTATTCAAGCTTCCCACAAAGATCTGCAGTCCAATTATGTGCAAAGAAGTTGCAACTATTATAGGAAATGTGACATAATTTTTTAAGTTGTAACCCATGGTTCCTTTCGTGAGGTTGGTTCTAAAAAAATATTTTGTTTTCTAACCTTGAAAGTCAAGGTCAAGGCCGAGGTAAATTTTGGGTAGATTCGCGACGGCTAATTTCTTGACACCCTGTACACGCCGTTCCGAACGCAGAACGCAGTGCTAAATAAGTTTCCAGATTATTTCGTAGTGTGTGTACAGGCTGTCAAGAAATTCGTCAACACAGCTTTTTTAGATCGTCGATGCTCGCAGACGTCCGCGACATATGTCGGGTTCCCAGCGTTTGATTTCACGAAATCTACGATCGCCGCAGATGCAGTTCCTCGAACCAGACGTGGAACGGCCCACGTTTATTGCCGAATTCGCGTGCGAATTTCCGCGGAAGCAAAATAATGATCGGAAATCGATGAACACTGCCGTGTTGTTCGGAAACACGTTCCCGGAACCGCTGAATATTTTTACGTGATATTTCTGGCCTGTCATTTTTCCTGTTAAAAATTTCAATACTAACTTTTTTCCCTGCAGTGGAATCAATACGAGCAATAATATGTTTTATGGGTCCCTCAACTTGTACTCGATGTAAAAAAATGTTCATAGATTTTGCAAAAATTTCGAACACAAAATATTTTCATCGACGTAAGGAACGTTTGAATTTGTAATCTAATTAA
The DNA here is from genome assembly GCF_051020765.1 of Lasioglossum baleicum. Taxonomy (NCBI): domain Eukaryota; kingdom Metazoa; phylum Arthropoda; class Insecta; order Hymenoptera; family Halictidae; genus Lasioglossum; species Lasioglossum baleicum. Next base: position 13,086,868 of record NC_134938.1, read on the forward strand.
GAAATTTCAAGGCAACTCCCTCCCCGCTGTCGCTTCATTCCGACTACCGGTACTGGTTCCCCCACTACTGGTGTATCCGTCCCCCTCCACCAGTTCATATTTCCCCTACCGTCCTTGCCCCGCCTCATCCCACACTCCAGAGGAGACTGGTGATGGTAAATGACTGTGAAATAAAAATTTGGACGGCGTTCTAGGGTTGTAGGAGTGGGTGAAAAATGTGGGGACCGTAACAGATCCCTTATCCGCAGCTACCTCGTTAGAGAACGTTACGATTGACTGTTACCTGTCGCCAACGATCACTGTTACCATCCTCCTAACGAATCGAGGAAGACCAGAAAATCGCGGTACAGGATGTAGCTTTAATTGGGGGTGGCTTGTAGCCAAGTCAGTAGAAGCATCACTCTGTTGCTTTCCGATCAGCCGGCTGATTTATCGACGGTGGACTCTATCTTACCCCCTCCACGACTTCCAAATTAATTTTTATTATAAATTATATATAATGCAATCAATGATTCAATTAAAATATATTTAATAGTCGCCTGTATCGAATTAGAAACGTAGCGGGATAACAAAGTTTCTAAACCCAACTATAGTTATATTATTATTATAGTTGCACATTAATTATCAGCATAAATTTGTGCAGCAATAGACCACTTTATGAGTTGCGTTCAATTAACAAATTTCAGTCTTTCTTTCCAACCCATTTTTCTCGTAATAAACGTTATGAACTTGTATACAGGGTGTCCCAAAATGTACTTCCTTAGAAGGGGTGATTCCTAAAGTGATTTGAAGTAACTTTCTCCTTTGCGAAAATGTTCTCCGTGGTTCCATTGAAGAGTTATTGACGAAAAGAGCGGATAGAGTCCGCCTCGGCGACAAGTCCCGCCTCTCAGCCAACGGCAGCCCGCCGCTCAACATCATCTGCCTTGGGGGCGGAGTCCGTCTGCGCGAATCGGTCCGCGTTTTTCGTTAATAACTCCTGAACGAAGCTGCGGAGAAGAATTTCGTAAAGGAAAAGGTTATTCCAAATAACCTCAGGTATCCCTTGAAGCATGTACGACATTTCTGAGACACTCCGTAGATTACAGAAAATTAGAAAAACGTTTCCCGTGGGACATTCTCACGTTTCCATTGTGAAATCGCTGGGAGGAAAGCTAAAAGTCTAGAAGAGGTGTCAAGAATTCCAGGTGTCCGAACCCGAGGAAGCATAATGTCCGCGCTGTCTCGTAACTTTTTCAATTCACCATAAAGTTAGTCTCCCTCTGACGGCGAGGAGGTGTACAGTGTCGGACCGTGGGTTATTTTTACGGTTTAATTGCCGTTGATCGTCAGGCGACTCGTTAATGGGTGATAAATCAATCGGCGATCCTCGGTCGGTTTCGGGGAATCTCTCCGTGAATCGGATCGCGTTCCAGCCAATTTTCTGGGGGGCACGGTCGCACACCCGGGGGCCACCGTACTTGCCACCGGATTTCGCGAGAGCGTGTGCGCGCGCGTATTCCCAAGGTGCACACGGTGGAAAAGGAAAAAGTTTACGAGCATCTCGTATTCTTTCGCACGGCTATTTTCGACGCGACGCCGCGCCGGGGGCTCCGGGGAATTTAATGAATGAAATTTGAACTTCCTCACGAATTGGACGGGTTCAACGGCACCATCACGACCGATTTGTTTGGGCCTGCGAGAGGCCACGACCATTCGCGATTTCCTTTCTCGTCGCAGAACGCGAAAACCTCGGCCGATCGCCGAACAAAGAAACTTTATTCAGAATTTATTAACCCCTTGCCGTATTTTGACGAGCCAGACTCGTGACGAAGGTTTTTAACAAAGGGCAACAAATGTTAAGCGTTTCCTTTTAGATGAAATAAAATAAATATAGTCATAGAAGAAATATAAATTTTTTCTCTTCTCTTCTACGACATTTTTTGGGATAAAGACGTTCTAATAACTGTAACTGTCAAAGAAAAGATACGGCAAGGGGTTAACTTCGGAGGCAATGTTATTCCAGTTAAATATTAATCGGATTTTGTATTGTATATTCTGTATATGTACACTACTGTGCAAAAGAAAAAAGCACCCAGCCATATTTAACAGAAAAGCGTAAATAATCAAATAAGAACACAGTAAGTCTTGAAAAAAGGATTCCGCTGTTTAATTGAATAGTTCTGAGAATATACAGGGTGTCTCAAAAATTCCTTCAACATCCGGAAATGTGAGGTTCCTGAGTTCATTTGAAGCAACATTTCCCTTTGCAAAAATTGCGTCCGCGGCTTCGTTCAGAAGTTATCAACGAAAGAACACTGACAGATTAACAGCGCTACCGTTGGCCGAGAGGCGGGGTCTGACAGCGCGCTGATTGATCCCCGCTTTTCGTTAATAACTCCTTAACAAACCAATATGAAGTATAGATAAAATGTTGTACTTCCTTCAAAGGATTGCTAAGGTCATTTGAAGTAACTTTTTCCTTTGCGAAAATGTTCTGTGTGGCTCCGTTTAGCAGTTATTAACGAAAAACTTGGAGCAATCAGCGCGGGAAGAGTTAACGGACTCCGCCCCGAAGGCAGGTCCGCAGCAGCCACGCCCTCATTGGCCCGTGGTTTTTCGTTAATAACTCCTTAACAGAGCCATGGACGACATTTTTGCAAGGGAAAATGTTGCTTCAAATGATCTGAGGTACCTCTCATTCCCGGATGTTCAAGGAATTTTGAATCTCCCTGTATATGTGTTATTGTGGATTATCTAATACTTTAAATGCAATAAATCAATCATTGTACAATACAATTCCTACATAAAGATATTGTTTGTCATTATACATATGTTATAATTATACTGGGTGCTCTAGTTAGGAAGGTAATGGATGTTCTGGAATCAAGCCACGCCCACTTCGAGCCAAACGTAACCCAGACCATTTTTTACGGACAAAAGCTGAAAGTGTTCTCGTCTTGACAACATGATCCGGGAAATCGATTGACGGGAAAATCATCAAGGATTCACTGCCCAACTCGGTCAGGGTGCACGGGCGCCACTTGGCGATTCGTCTGCCAAGAAAATCCGGAAACTCGTTCTAGCATTACCATGGCAAATGTCCAATCTGGACCGTGTGCCACCTACCAACGCGTTACCCTGCGAAATGTGCCGGGAATGCGGCCGTAAAAACGCTTAGGCCACTTGCAACTGTCTCTTCGCAAACCAGTAAATACTTTTATCGCCTGCCTCTTTACTGGACGCGAGATAATCGAACAAAACGACGTACTTCATTGCGCAGAACTTGATGAAAATTTGTTTTACACTATCGACATAGCAAGACAGTAAAAAAAAGATTAAAAGTTGACTTTTACAACATTTATGAAAATTTTAAAATTTCGTTTTGTAGACTCAAATAAATGCTGAGAATTTCAGCGATATTTTGGCCAATTGGTTAATAAGTTATAAACAATTAAAAATCCGCATTGGTCGCATTTGTACTTAATTAATACGAAATTTCATACAATAATAAAAAGTTAAGCAAATCAATGGCTTTCGGAAGAATACATTTTTTAATTGAGTTTATTATCTTGCTACAGGAATTTTATTTCATTATTAAATAATAATAATAATAAATAATGATAAAAATTATTATCTCTAATAATAAAAATGAATTACTTACAGCAAGATAATAAACTCAATTAAAAGATGTAGTCTTCTGCAAGTTATTGTATTATTTAATTGTTTTGCAATTAATTCGATAGATGAACGAAAATCGACTACAAATGTCGAATAAATTTGATAATCATCAAAACTCGTCGCATAAAATGGAAGTAGGCTGTACGTTCTCCAATGTTCAGAATCAGGATTTTCCTGAGAGTCTCAGGAATGGCGTAGACAGTAATTCTGTGAGTTATTGAAATATTGAATTTGACGACTGGGAAACGGTGAAAGGTCTAGCTTCACATGATGTTCGAAACTTGATTGTAAATACGAAAAAACGGAATTCTCGGGTCGACTTTTAGACTGTCCCGTGGATTACCTAATTGATGATGTAGAAGCGAAGCGGAAGCGTTCTTAAGTTAGCAGGTCTAACAAATTGCGAATGTGTCTGTGCATGTAGTCGTCGTCGGTGGACTTTTACTGTGAGACAGGAATATTAAGGCTGTCGGCGTAGAAATTTGCAAACTGTTATCAATTCGCACATTTATTATTGTCGAATAGTTCACCACTTGGAGGCTTGATTAATGGAGCCTGATTTTTTGGACAGAGTGGTTAGGCTACTTTGATGTGTACTTGAAAATGTACTGTTTGCTGGTATATACAGGGTGTCCCAGCCAAAGCAGGCCACCTAAATATCTCCTTTATTTTTAATAACACAAAAAAAATTTATTGCATAACTTAAATGGTATCGAAGGAGGAATATCATAGAAGAACAATTTTTTTGTCCGGTTATTTTTCAGTTTTTTCAAGGTCATCATTATTTTTTATCGGGAAAACTATTTTTAAAATTGGATCTTGTTAATGACTTAAGCATATTCAAATGTATTTTTTCAGCTGCTACAAGATGGAATAGAAAAAAATAAGTTTTCCCGATAAAAAAATAGCGATGACCTTGAAAAAAACTATGATAAAATGACTGGACAAGATATTGTTCTTCTAAGATATTCCTCCTTCGATACCATCTAAATTATGCTACAAATATTTTTTTCGTGTTATTAAAAATAAAGGAGATATTTAGGTGGCCTGCTTTGGCTGAGACACCCTGTATATGTTGGAAGTATTTTAAAAAATTAGTATTGTGTAATAAAAATTCCCTGAAAATTGATTAAAATTAATTAACTCGAAAAATTGAAGCAGATAGGTTCGTAGAGCAAGAAAAAGACTATGCATTTGTATACTTTACCTAACAAAATACAAAATCGCGGGAAAAAGTTAAATTCAAAAAAGGCGGGAATTTATTACACAACTCAATAGATGGAGTTTAATTTCAATTTGTACTTGTGACTTGGAGTTGACGAAGAAAATTTTTATTTCGCATAATGATCCACAGTATAGCGATAACCTCGGTTATGTTTATCTGTTCCCAGTCACGGTACTCCCGCAAGGGTTTCACAATGCTTCAGCCTCATGCGTACGAGCATTGAGCGTGCCTGAAGAAGTGCAGGAACGGCAGAAAACAAAAATACCTGTTTATACGAAGCACTTGAAGCAGAGTCGCCAGAGACAAGACTAGTCTCCCCACTCTACCGTCCCCTTCTACGTCATTCCCCCACGCTTCCGTCACGGTCCGGTCACGTGACGCGCTCTGTCCACGAAACGTGTTGTCTAAATTGTAAGCCCACGTAAAATAGTTTCAAAACATAACTTCCAGAATTCTTTCTGCAATTCAAAACTTGGGATTTCTTTCAAAAAATTTTTTTTCACGTTGTGTGGCAAACTAATTGTTCTTACTTCTGAAAAAAGTTCAAGTCGTATGGTCCAATATTAACACTAGGTTTACGGGACTCGTCAGAATGACGGGTTCTAATATTCTTAATTTGCGATTATTAACACTAAACCTACCACTGCCACACAGTCATATGACTAGTTTTATATTTTTCATCTTACAATAATTGAAATTACGAAATTGCTTACATTTCTTCATCTACGCACATATTGTAATCAAAATTGCACAAAATCTAAATAAATAGAGTTTTAGTAAATTAAAACATTTCAATCATTTTTAGTGCTCGGTACGATTAGTATTAAGATTGCACAGATGCTTCCCTGAGGAATTATTTATCAAATTTATTTCTTGGGGTATACACTATTGGAAAAATGGCAAAAAATTTTAATAGACACGTTCTTGTTATGTTTATAAAATAATGTGAAATAGCTGTTGCTAGACCTCCGTATACCCAGTGTTAAAAAAGATATCGTATTTTTTACAGTGTCCGAATATTAGTGGGCGTCACTCTATGGTCTAAGGTGGCGCATCTGTCGCAATGTCACGTGACTAATCCGGCACTGGCGGAGATGGGGTAACTTTTTCCCCTCAATTCCCGTTCCCTTCCCTGATCTGGCGACTCTGACTTGAAGTACGCCTTTGTTAGCTTGGCAAACAGAAGGTATTTTCACAACTGTTTCATTCTGGCAACACGCGAGTCTGAAAAGGAATTCGCGAGAGAGAGAGACGGGTCCCTAGAGAGGTCACTTGGACGATGACTTCTAAGGAGGATGCGCCGGAGCGGAAAACGTATTTTTAGACGACAACCGAGCACCAATATTTTCATGTAGCCGCCCGATCTTATTTAGGCTGGCTCTCCGATATTTTCAGGAAGTCTGGAAGAATCTCCCTCGAAAATCGAATGCTGTCGTTTCGAGGATTTATCGCGACTAGACGGCGGATCTTTTTTTCAATTTTCTTAATTATTTTCATCACATTTTACCATGAATGCATAACATCCGCGGTCTAATTACACAATATTTCATCCAAGAGAATAATTAATTTAGGATCTGGAATGTTGTGCTCCATAAAATGATAAAAATGTGAACAATGACTTACCATCCCGTGACAAAGGCTGACGCTAACGCAGGAAGCAGGATCTCCGTCTACGGTGCCGCTGTAAAAGCATCCAAGTTCATGGCCCGGATGTTCTCTCCTGCTGGTATTCGCGCTCATGTGAGTTATCTACACAAACAGCGAGAAACAATTGCGGTGTAATCAATCCGAAAATACATTCCGCGGTGAAACTTCTATTTTCATTCGTTCACAATGATTCGGGGAACCGCGTACATATCTCGCTTCGCGAATGGACGGTGTCAAGAGCCAGGGCTTGAGAACGGTTAACTTGCTTCTTGAAAACCGTTGTGAAGCAGCTTTATTTCGATTGACACGTCGACTGTCAGTTACGTAATTATGTGACACGATTGTGCATCCATCTTGGATATGAGTGGAATTTATGTATTGTATTTTAGTATATTTTGGTATATTTTAGTATGTTCTTAATACTACATATGTTTTACCCGTGGACCAAAAATAAAAGTCATTCTAAAATTTTCTACGACAAAAGCCATTAATAAAAAGTTGATTATTATTGAAATTTAAGATAATGTACACAAAATATAAAGAAAAGAATTCGAAAAACAAAATGATTAACAAATATCGATTTTTATACTCTTTGGTTACAAATAACAGTTATGCCAGAAATGGGCAAGATTTCACGCGCATGCGCGACAAACAGTAACGTATCTATGATGAGGTAGCTAGCAAAGCCCTGAGGCAGTTATATTGGCGTGAATGTACCGTGAAACAATCTGTACCAGACAAAAAGACTCCAGGACGTGTCCTACGAGTTACAAAACACATATACACAAATACACTTGTTATACATTCATTTTTCAGAATCAAATCGTATAAATTTTTAAAAATTCTGCGGGGTGCTCAAGGTACTCCATTTCATCGAGAATCTTACTATATTGAGGCTAATCGCCGCCATTTGTAACCAATACGATTTTAGTCGATGAAATACTTGTAATTCTTTTTGGTTATAACAGTTATGGTCCCAGGTTTTAACATACAATACTGTGTTCTAACATATTATATTTTATTCGAACATGTAATACTATGTTCTAACCTATTATATTTTATTCGAACATGTATTACTATGTTCTAACCTATCATATTTTATTCGAACATGTAATACTATGTTCTAACCTATTATATTTTATTCGAACATGTAATACTATGTTCTAACCTATTATATCTTATTCGAACATAAAATACTAAGACTCTAACCTAACATATATGCACAAATGCATAAAAACCCGGCGGAAAGTAAAAAGATACTTTCTAAATATGTATGTTACGTGCAAATAGCTTCTGTAACTTTGAATTTGAATATCAGTGCGTATCTTGTAAACAGAAAATGTGTGAAAAATGCAGAGAGACATTTAACAATTTCTTGCGCAAACCCTGCAAAATTTCTACCGACGCAAATTCGTTGCTTGCTCGAAAAAAAATATAGTCGCGAAGTTTAATACTTAGCTATCGGATATTCATAGCGAAACATTTAAAACAATTTAAAAACCATCATATTACACGGCCAGTCGCTCTTTTAACACCTCGGCTATTACGAGCATCGATGCACGGAACCGACATTATGCAAGTCTCAACGGCACGGTGCACCGTTCAACCGTCAAAGATGATATCTTGTGTATTAGCATAGTAATAACGCGCTAGCATAGTATAACGTAATGGGATTAACATCGATGAAAGCGTCTCTGGTTAGATTAAACTATCGCTTCTGGAATGAAAGCTTCAAACAAACGAACCAGCGATATTTCATTCGTTTAACACCGACGCAAAGATAATATGAGGTGTATAAATAAGTTCGGTGCCTTTTGAGCATACTTTTTATCTGAGGAACTTACCCTTCTGTATTCTCCCAAGCTTCTTCAAACGAACGGAGATTGCTTGTAGAGTTACATCAAGTTCCTCAGCAAGTTTTTGTTGTCTTTGACAAGGATTTTCATTCAATAATTGCTGTGATTCCTCATCCTGCACTTTTCTCGGCATTCCACTGCGTTCTCCATCAAGGAGATCAAAACTTCCACTACAAACTCTTTGGAACCACTTCTTGCATGTTTTATAGGTTATATATTCACCTAACGCGGAACAAATCATTTTCGTAGCCTCAGCAGCATTTTTCTTTTCCTCAAATGCAAAAATACAATGTCGAATGTGCTGTTTCTCAAACGCCATGGTATTGTTTTTTGAGGTTATGCACCAACTAGCGTGAATTTATGTAGTCCGTTCAGTAGGGTAAGGTTGGTGCTTTGAAACGTTAAAACGGCGGGAAAAAATTTTTATTTGAAATGCAATCACAATTATATGTAAAAGCACCGAACTTATTTGTACACCTAATACATTCTAATATCAGTTTATAATAAATGCAATATTCTTGCTCGTCTTTTTTGGATTGAAACGATAGCTCTCGACGTTTCTAAATAAAAATTAAAGATAAAATTATTTTACATGTATATTACTGTGCAAAAGAAACAATCACCCAGTATAATTATAAGATATAATAACAAACAATATCTTTATGTAGAAATTGTATTGTACATGATTAAAATTTATTGCATTTAAAGTATTAGATAATCTGCAATAACACATATGTAATACATTCTCAGAACTGTTCAATCAAACAGCGGAATCCTTTTTCAAAACTTACTGTGTTCTTATTTTATTTTTTACGCTGTTCTATTAAATATGGCCGCTTGCTTCTTTCTTTTGCACAGTAGTGTATAACATGATAAGCTCAAAAAATGGCGAAAAGTGATATACAACAGACTAGAAATATTCTATTATTAATAATATATTCAAAAGAAAATTACGCAAGATTATTTGTTAATATCGTACCTGTATTTGTTTAGTTTCGCGCTTGTCCCTTTTTATGTAAATTTTAGGTTAAGACTTTTTTCTTTGTTGTTTTTTTCTGTTTTTATCAGTTCTACTGTAAACAACTGTAAACATTTGTATAAAAGGGGACCTCGGTCCGTATATAATAATAATAATAATATATAATTTGTAAGATTTTTATTCATTTTATTTTTGAATTTTAATTGAACTAGGAACTTTCATTCCAACCCAAAATTACAGTCGCCAGATTAAAACTTGTCTCCCCACTCTACCTTCCCCTTCTACGACGCCATTCTCCCACGCTCTCACACAACGTCACGTGACTAGTCACATGGTACTGACAGGGAGGGGGTAACTTTTCCTCCTCGATTCGTGCTTCCTCCCCTCATCTGGCGACCGAACGCGTCTTGGAATAAACTAATATATTTAAGTGTGAGTATTAAAATTAGCTCTTACTTTAAAATTCGGCGAGATGAAACTGGAGTCGTGTGCTAAACGCAGCCGGAAACGTTTTCCGAAGGCAGTGAACTCGTACTGGGGGTGAGGATCCCAGACTTTGGCTGTAGCGAGGCGGAAGTGACCGCTGTTGTGCCTCTTGGCAGTAGAATATGGATCAGCTGCGAACAGATTTATTTAATTATTAATAAATTGATAACCCTTCAATTTTATGCAAAAGTTTTAGTCTTTTTTACTAGATCAAGCACGATAATCACACTGTAGATTTTACAGATTTACAGTAAAGCCTTGAGCTAAAAGCAAAATTGATATCTCTTTCATTGCGGGGCGTACCGAGACGCTCGAGCTGCCAAGTGGGCGTGGTTACAAAGGAATACTAGGACTACAGGATCTAAGAAACAGCACGGACCCCAGGGGTTTTCTTAGATCAAGGCTTTATGCGATCTTTATGCAAAATAAGCTTTCTTTCTTTTTCCGTGTTAAAAATGATATATTGGCACTCATAAATTTTTTTTACACTTTATATTCTTATTTTTAGTTATTCATTTATAATAAAAATAACGTGGCGATGGAAGCAGTAGAATGATTGAAAAAATTTGGGAATATTATTGAAAATTGTTATTGAAAAATCATTTAAACAAATTGGTATGCAGCAGCTGTTGCAGAACACTTTGTTTTTGCATAAAGATCCAGTCCGATTATATCCTAGAGTTTCTTCACACACCTATCGTGACGGACTTTGTATGACTGATCATTCTTACTTCACGCGTTCAACAGAAGAAATCCGTGCTAGTTACCAACTAGTTCATTTGTCACGAGTAATTGTTGACGATTGGCAGGCGACAAGCGACCGATGCGTGACAAAACAGCAATGTCGCGCTCTTGCGTTTAACTCGACGTTGTACCGTTCGAACAATTCTTTTCCTTTGACCATGCTCGCCTATCTAGTTTCACATCTGACCGCAAACGTGTTCCACACCGAAGACTACTATTTCGGTAACTGGTTTTTTCCATTTTCTATTCTGCATCCGGAATTTTAATTCATCTCTGTTCCACACGCAGATTGAATTTGATACAACGTGCGTGGAAAATTCTGGTAAATTATTATTTATTGTAAATGATCATTTCTAACAAAAATTAGACCCATCGCAAAACACTAGAAACATTTGATCAATGGAACAATGGCATCAGACTGCTTGCAGAGACTGCTGCATCAGCCCTTCCTTGACTTAAACTTTTTATTTGAAATATTTTTTTCTCTGTAATTTAGTTTTCAAGATATTCCAGGTGGCCAGGACAAATGCCTCACCTTGTATTATGATGAATTCCATTTTTTTTTAACTACTCTACAATTCTTCCAAAAATGTCTATAATACAAACTAGGTAGCAAGTACATTAAAAAATATTTTTTACAGGTCGAGTAACATTTAGAAATCTCTGGGTCCATATCGACGCGTTACTTAAAAAGGCATCGTTCACTCTTGTTGATTAATTTCCATTAAAAATTGTGCAATTGATCAACTAAAAAAATTAATGGTTCCAGATAAAGCAGGTGAAAAAATATGAAAAAATGTTGAACGATTCTCGAAACAGTCCGCCCGTCGAGTGTTCAGGTGCATTCAATTATTTACGAGTATAAAATCGTGCAGTGTTGTTTCAACACCTTGGCCACGATATTGCAAAATGACAAAGTTTCATAAAATAGAGGATCCGGTTCCAAGAAGCAAGACATTGTACCTGCCAAGTAACAGCCGCGTGCTCATCAATATTTTCACTATTAAATCAGGATTAGCCTAGATCGGTGGCGGAGGAGCCAAAGAGGCTGGAATGAATAGGATCGGGCCTGGTGCCATTCCGCAACCCGGCGATTTACGCTTCCGAGAAGCGAGATCGCAGATCGATCGTGTCCTTTATAAATATCTGGTTCCGTCCGCGCGTTGTCTGCGTTTTATCTGGTTTTATCGGCGAGGTGGTTTCGTTTCGAGCGTGTGCACGGGTGTGTGCACGCACCGCCTCTCCCGTCCCGCACAATCGAGAACTTAACGAGCTGAACTTGATAAAGGTGGTGCACGAGGCTTGTGGCTTGTGCCACGCCGGCTTCGGAACGCGTCGAACCTCTCACGCACGCGTGTTCCATCATCGAAATGCATCGGAACGCATCGCGGTCTAATTGCGCTAATTTGAATCGCCGCGGCTTCGGGTTCTTTTGCGCGCCGGCCGCCCAGGCGATGGCTTTGAGCGTCTCGCGAACTTTTCTTATTTTTGTTCTTTTCATCTCACGAAACTTCCATCATCGCGTTCTTCAAGTTTTTCTGATTAAAATGAAACCAAACACAATATCATTGCGATTATAATTACTCCTGTAATAAGCGATTGAAGTTTCAAATTTTGGTTTTTCATTAAGCAGACTTGTACCATCGTATTCGCCTCGTTTTTCTGATTGAAATGACACCAAACACGATATAGTTACGATCGAAATTGCTTGTGCAGCGAGCGAAGTTGAGAATTCGTGCACCTCTACCGTAAATGTTAAGCCAGAAATTTTAATAATTGTGATCATAATTGTATCGTGTTTGGGCTGATTTTAATCAGAAAAATATCAGAAGTTATTTAGTAAAGGTTTCATAAATATCTAATTGAAAACAAGTTTTATCTTAATGGCTCGTAGAAAACTGATTAATTAAGTTTACTATTTCGCTATAGTATGTGATATATTGTACTATTTAAATCCACATGCATTCTGCAAGGCATATAAAACAATACTGGTATGTTGGTCATCGCAATACCGTCGGGTTAAAATGGCCCGGTATTGAACAAGGCTGAATCAAGCATGGATCAGATCTTTCGCTAGCTTGCGAACCACGTATAATCGTTTAACACGCTCGCGAAAACCGTAACACGATCCATGAACTTGATATTCGTTTCTCGTTTACTTCTTTCATCCAGACGTTCGCATTCTTCGGTCACAGACTTACGCTTGTTTTCCGTTGCTAGTGATGGGAACGATTTTCGCAGAAACAACGGATTCGAATCGTCGGAAATGCGAATAAATATTGTTACGCTACTCTATAAGGTATCAAGAAGATTATCGATCAATGCAACTTACGTGGATCCTCGAACTGATTCTCACTGATCTTCCTGAGTCGAACGTACTCCACATCTGATTTTTTCGAAGATGGCGCCTCGATCGACTTGTTTCGTTTCTTCGAAGTTTCCAACGGGTCTGCAACCACTGCAACAGAAGCATGCCATACTCATTAGTTTAATAAAACAGACACACTTTGCAATCTTAAAATTATATATTGAAGCTGCTCTTTACTTTACCGGGCTCAAAATATGTGCCTTTCCCCTATAAATTATTATGTATTTGGTTGTAATCTGGTAGATTTGTACCCGGGGTGACTGCAGATCGAAGTTTTGATCCTGTAGGATCAATGGTTGACGAGTAATGCTTGCTTAAAGTTGAGCAATCTGCAGTGTTTTTGACAGGTAAGGCAGCCGCCATATTGGTGACGTGGCCATTTGTACCTTGCTCCCCCCCCTCCCCGACCTAATCACCAACCAACTGCGCGACACTACAAACTAATATGGCGGCGCCCTTACCAGTCAAAAACACTGAAAAATGCTCAACTTTAAGCAAGCATAACTCCTGAACCATTGATCCTACAGAATCGAAACTTCGATCTACTGGATTACATGACAGGCACAAATGTTGTATAATATTATAAAAATAACAAGATTAAATTTATTTATATTTTGTGCAATTTTTACTATAATATATAGTGGAGGCAAAAAATATATTCAAGAAATTCCCATGAAACCACCTGTACAATTTCAACAATCGTCAAATAAAAGATCTAAAATGGACCAGTTGACCCTTCGTGGTAGGTTTAGTGTTGAATTTGTTTCCTTATTTGTTAATTTGCTGTTTCGAGTATCTCGGGAAGAATCCTACGCTACATCTTTCCACTTATGCAGCTAAATATACATAGTTCTCGCGATTTCATCAATCGCTATTTCCTATGCTAATGTAATGTACAAAGACAGTATTGACCTCTTCCTAGGGTCTGTGGGTTTATTGAAGAGTGCCTCGTGCAAAGTATATTGACCTTCGCGGGCGATTTGTATCAGTCGTTACAAAGTTCTAGATCTCTTCACAGCAATTGATTTTGATGCATCGATGAATGGCAAAGAAAAATTTTCTTCAAGTATCTAGCATTATGATTTATGACACTAATTGTAAGTCAGTTACGTTTATTTACTGAGAGCCTACTTTAGAATTTTCAAGAAACTGTTGGCTCTCGAATATTAAATATGCATTTCTAAAATTTTGAAAATCGTTTATACAATATTCGTATAAAAGATATGAAGATAATACACAAAGACAATAAAATGCTCACACGAATTGAACCTGCTGTAATTTCGTAAAAAACAATCGTACGGCAACAAACTCGGACTCATTTTAAAGCGCGAACATTCTACTTTCACATACCATTGATCATTTCCCTCGAAAATATTTTTACACGTTGCAGCAAATGGGAAATTAAAGATCCGTTTCTCTGAAAACTGGTACAAATTGAAACCTTTGTAGAAACGTTAAAAAATTTTTTCTGTGAATAGATATTTCACAGATTTGAAGATTAAAGTTTCCTCTTTCCAACGAGACCTTAAAAATTGATGTGCGATGACAAATAGATGCACATTTTTTTTAGAAACGCTTTGATCACTTTTTGGGGAGAAAGTTTTTCACCTGTAGTGGGAAATTGTTTCAAATTTTCTCTATCCCTGGTACTGTGATTGCGTTTGTAGAAGACTTTAATAGCGGTGGCCATCTAGTTCGAGATAAGTCGATGTATCGAGCGTCCTGTACTCCACGCACGATAGTACGCTCATTGCCTTATCAAGACGGTGACGCTACATTAAATTACTATAATACAAATTTAAACGAGGATTCGCGCGATAACCCCGCGTCAGTTTCTGAGCTGAATCGGAATTAGTCGTCAGTCGGGTATCTGTCTCACTATCCGTCCGATAAATAACGAACGGAGGAAAAAAGATGCGAATGACGGGAAACCGTGCGAACAACGAACGTTGTTGCGCAACAACCTTGCTTAGAATCGATTAGCCGACCTTCCTTGTCGCACAAAAATCGAAATTCTTTCGCGATATCTCATCGACCGTGACCAACAGCATCGCAAGTGTACGTACATCGTGATCTTTTGATTCGATGATTTATCAGAGAGTCACCCGTGACTTCTCGAAAACAAAGAAACGGTCGGCTCTTTGCTAAAGTAATAAACATTTCAATTTTTTGGAAACAGAAACATCAAAATTATTAAATTATTAATTAATAAATATATTAAAATATTTATTGCATCCCCTGTTATGTTTAACTGAAATCAAATTGAGGAACAAGGAAGATATTTCAAAATCCAAAAATGTTGAAAAAGCGGCCTCGAAAACCAGAACACCCCGAAAACATAACTCGCTATAAAAATATATAACTGCTGTGATTTTCATTATATTGACTTGAAAAAAATCAAGCATGTAATTCAAACAGCGATAAATACGTATGCAAAATCCAAATGCAAAAAGTTCAATGGTTCTTCTGAAAAAAATTGACACAACAGCCTTGAAAAGCAAAACATCCCCTAAAACATACTTCATAGAAAAATATATAACCCCCCGGTGATTTTCATTATTTTGACTTGATAAAAATTAAGCATGTACTTCAAACACCAATAAATAGGTATGCAAAATCCTAATGCAAAAAGTTCAACGGTTCTTCTGGAAAAAATTGACAAAACAGCCTCGAAAAGCAAAACACCCCGCAAAACATACTTCATATAAAAGTATGTAACTCCTGTGACTTCGATTACTTTTACTTGAAAAAAATCGTACATGTACTTAAAACACCAATAAATATGTATGCAAAATCCTGATGTCAAAAGTTGGACACTTCTTCTGAAAAAAAATCTTAAAAATTGGAAAAGCGCCCTCGAAAACCAGCACACCCCGAAAACATAACTCACTATAAAAATATATAATTCTTGTGATTTTCATTATTTTGACTTGATAAAAATCAAGCATGTACTTCAAACATCAATGAATACGTACGCAAAATCCTGATGTAAAAAGTTCAACGGTTTTTGTGAAAAAAATTCTTAAAAATTGGGAAAGCGGCCTCGAAAACCAGAACGCCCCTACGTGGGTATAGTGCGAAGGACAAAGCGAACTGTTTATTAGCTCCGCGGCGTTGTTAACGATCGCAGGGGCGAGGCAGCGGGTTCAGCATTACCTTCGGGTTCCGCCTTCGACAGATTCCCCGACGAAGGTAGACAGCGAAGCTCGTAAATCTCAGTCAGCCGATAATTGATCCAGCCGATCTGAATGCCGGGTTACGCGAACTCAATCAAGCCGCGAACAATGACGAACAAACGATTTCCTGGTGTATCCGGGGATACAGACTGTGTACTATGGTCCAGGCGGAAGGGGATGTCACATTTCTCGGGGCCTGTCAGCGTGACGCTAATTAGGGCCCGAGCAAATCATCCGATCGCTGATTGGAAAACGCTGCGGCGTGTTTCTGCGCACTGAGTCGGGCCGGGCCGGGCGGTTTTTCGTGGAACCTATCCGTTCGAGCGTTCACGCGCAACCGAGCGCGTTAATTGCGCATAAGCGATGCTCGAGTCAGCTAGAAAGCAGCAATTATCGACAGCACTTAACTGGAAAAACATTGTTTCACTTTTTTCTTCGTGTGCGTATTCCTGCCACAGGAATTTTCCTTCCTCGTTGAAAGATGGATTTAACAGCCGCGTCCTTTACGTTTCTTGAAAACGCAACCTTAACCGAATCCGTTTACGCGGAAACTGAGGTCTCGTTGCACCGAGCGATTAACATTCTTCCGTTTAATGGTGATTTTAACGGAATTAACGGTAATCGATGCACGCGGTAATTGCGGCTTTAGCAGGCCGCACTAATTGTTTTCTTAGAGGCAGATTGTTTGTTAGTCACTTAGAGCTGGTTGTTAGTCACTGCTTTTATGCCTCACGCTGGTTTGTTATTTATGTTATTGGGGACGTTGTTGTTACTTAATTTTATGCTCAACCTTTCGCATTCGGAGCCGAATTTCTTTTCCGACCTGAAATATTTCCATTTTATACATATGCTTTTCCTAATTTTATCGATATAGGAAGAAGTATCGATTATTAAAATATGAGATACGTTTAGTAGTTTATTGAATACAAATTTGAGTAAACTTTACTTTACCGGACACAAAATTTGTATCTTTATCCTATAAATTATAATGATCGAAGTTCCGATCCTGTAGGATCAATGGTTCAGGAGTTATGCTTGCTTAAAGTTGGGCATTTTTCAGTGTTTTTGACAGGTAAGGGCACCGCCATATTGGTTTGTAGTGTCGCGCAGTTGGTTGGTGATTAGGTCGCGGAGGGCGGCAAGGTAACAGGCTCGCAGTCATCACTGCAAACCAATATGGTGGCGCCCTTAACTGTCAAAAACACTGAAAAATGCTCAACTTTAAGCAAGCATAACTCCTGAACCATTGATCCGACAGGATCGAAACTGCACCCGCCCCGGGTACAAATCTACTGGATTCCATTACCAAATACATCATAATTTATAGGAGAAAGGCACAAATTTTGAGTTCGATAAAGTAAAGAGCAGCCACGAATTCAATAAGGCAACAAATATTTTGAATAATGGTATAAGAATTATTAGAGTGGCGGTCTCGAGTGCAAAGGGTTAATAAATCAGGATAATTAATTTTTCTGATAAAATAATAAAGTAGACATAGAATAAATATAAATTTCCTTTTTGCACTAGGATATTATTAAAAATGTTCTGTGTAAAAATTAAAAATGTTCTAATGTATCCAATTAAATGTTCTCATCTGTCTAATTGTTGTAGCTGTTAATTATTTAAACAGAGAGAGATTCCTTAGTTGCTTCTGTGTCTTGCAGCAAGAAAATTTCAATTTTGCATAAACATTGGTAATCCGGCTACTACTGTCTGCAGTTTGGATGATTGATGATCGCGATACCCTAGAATCACATATTCCCCAGAAACAGTTTCCTCCGTGTTCTCTCATGGCTGATAAAATACCAATGACCCAACATAATAACTCATGCGACGATACCAAGGGAACGTCACGATAATCCGTGCAAACACTCGACAGATAATCCGACGTACACTTTACTAAATAATTCGTAATTAGACGCGCTGGAAAAAATGTCTCGGGTCAACCGATGATGACCCAACCGGTTTTTTTCTCAGTGCTTCGCTGTCGTAAAAGTGATTCCCGAGCATTGTTTCGCTAGCTTTCAGCAGCTGGACAACAACACGTGACGTGCATATCTACGTAAATGCAGACATCTCGGACTTAGATAAGCCAGCTTCTTTTTAGGTACCAACAAGTTTACTGAACACGGCCATTACTGTGCTCCCGGGTTGGCGTAGTTTCCCAGGATTATAGTTCTTGCAGCTCGCGTGCTTCTCGTTCTCGTGCTTCCACAAAAATAGAAACACTTGGAGGTTGATGAATGGAAAATTTCCAAAAAATTTTCTAACTTGGGAAGGACCCCCAGTGTCCGACTTCGATTTTGATAATTTTTTGCGAGATGATTGTATATGGATCCCTAATTATGTATGCAAAATCTTAGCTGTAGTTACTCAATACTTTAAAAGATATGAACAATTAAAGTTTCATACCTTGTTTGATACGAATAGTATGAAACTTTAATTGTTTATATCTTTGAAACTATTGAGTAACTACACCTAATACTTTGAACACATAATTAGGGATCCATATACCATTATCTCACAAAAAATTATCAAAATCGAAGTCGGACACTTGGGATCCATCCCTTGTAAGAATGCTGCCTGTGATATATTTCAGATTTTTTAAGTACTGTATACTTATCTTCAGACTGCGGATCTTTATGCAAAATAAAAATGTTCTGCATTGATTGTGCGAAGCAGAAGTAAAACAAAAATTGATTTTATCCTAAATGACTTTGTTACACGAAAAACAATATTACAATGTTCAGAAATTTTTCTAATCTTTTACCGTTTTATATTTCATCCAACCAATTTTTTTATAAATGCATCAAGATGCAGTCTACTTATCTTCTAAAAATCGATAAAATTTCGCAAATACTTATGCAGACAAATTTTTTCTCCCATTTTGCTTCAAAAATGTATAGTGTCCAATTAGCCCCGTGTACACTAATTTTATTAACAATTCTTTATTTATGTATGTACTTTATTGATTCCCCTTAGGGTTACAATTTTCTTACATTTTCACCTCAACCATATTCCCCACTTTTCCCGTTTCCCGTCTTCCTAAACTAACTTATATCCTACCTTATATCTATGCTTATAGCTTCAATTCTTCCGATTCAATTCTTTATTTATTATTATGCTATTTGTCCTGCTCTATAAAAGACGCATGGTCGCCGTAAACACACGTGGTACAGATAGAAAGCTTGAGCGGTTGCAGACAGGCTAGCCCCTCGCAATGGACGTGGCCATCGATAAAAATTCGTTTTGTTTGTACAGCCTTTGCGAACAGGCAGGCAAAGAGTGAAAGAGAAAGAGACACGCGAGCGAGTTCGTATCGAGTAACCACCACGCCTAGCGACTGCAATGTCTCAATTATTGGCGCGTTAATTTACGATATCCTCTCATTATAATAGAGAATTCTGCGGTAGTCCCCGTGGCATGGGGGCCACGCTACGGTAGACTGCGAGGCATAGTGCGCTGGAGCGTATTAGTTTGAGGCGTATTAGTTCGAGGCGTATTAGTTCGAGGCGTATTGGTTCGAGGCGCATTGAAACGACGCGACGCGTGCAGCTGAAAACGCAGCGCGCGTTTCATAGTGAAGCCGAACAATGAACTGAGAAATTTTGACGTCCCACTCGGGGACCAGCAACACATGGTATCCTGGGCCGTGTGTCGCTGAACAAAGGGACTTTACGTCATGTCCGAGGAGATTAAACGCCGCTTACTAAATGTCGACGCGTGGGCGGCCCCCGACGTGGGGCTCCGTTGCATTGTACAATTGCATAACAATGCACACGCTTGACCGGGGGAAAAGGGATTCGGTGATCCTAGGACAACGTTGTTACCGATTACGCGGCGGACACACGGGCAACGAGTACTCTCCGAGATAAGGGGACCACAATAATGCAGCCCCACAAGAGCCTTCGAGTGTGTCTATACTACGTGCACGTTTGTCACGGTTTAGGATCATTGTGGCACCGTGAAAACTATTTTAACGTGCCCGGATTGGGAATGATCGAACGTCTTGACCACGCCTCTTACAAATTCCTTGGGATTTTTGTATTTTTACCACGCTTATATTAGCTGGCCGTGTCGTTGTTGTATGCGTCAAATCTTGTAATCGAATTTTAAACCACTTCCCGGTGAGCTACAGACTTGAAACTTTAAACATAGCTCAGAACTGGATGACAATGCAATATTAAAAAACAAATTTTTAAAAAAACTGTGCGTGTAGGAGAAAAAAATATTTAAATATTAACCGTCACACCTCGTCGCGCGACGAGTACGTCATCGCGTTCAGCTTTTATTTTTATAGTCAATAATGTCACGATTTTATTTAAACTTACATTAAATTTTTGGGAGAACCAGGAAAAAATTTATTTTCTCCTTTTTAGTGCATTTGAATGCATAAGCGTGGATTTTGAAAAGTTTTCTTTTATATACATATATTTTTACAAATAAATTTCGGACGAAAAATTCTGAAAAAATTCGTGATGCTGCGTGCCGTCGAGTAGAATGTCCACGAATTTTTTCGTAAATTTTTCACAACCATACAGGTAGAAATAAATCAATGTTACCGAGAAGGATTTCGACTAATATACCAGGGGCTTGAAGAAACGGAAACAATGATATATAATAACTGTCAAAAGCTTCAGAGGAGAGGGTAATTGTGAAGAATAGTTGGTTCCCACGCCTAATCAGTAGGTCTCGGTGAAAAAGGCTGGTCGCGATTCATGCGACCCACCCTACGCGAATCGGGTTAATATTTCCAGGTCTCCATTAGATTGTCCACCGATGCGTACAGCTTTATCGATCCGGATCGAGTAACGAATAATAGAGACATTGTATGGCAGCGAGCCAGTCCTGGCCAGCCAGTTTAACAATTTTACGGCGGCGCACGACGAGTGCAACAAGATCAAATCGGCGACAATATGCTTGTCGAATAACTCCTCGCGGTGCTCGGTTCGATTTTAGCCGACCGTGTGCTCATTCTGTAATTTCATTTGAGGGCTGTATTACCTGTTGCGCAATCCATTGTATTCATAACGGCTGGTTCTAATGTACTATCATTACAGAACTATAAAGGATACAGGTCTTTTTCTCGTCGCGAACGATGCGAGTAGGTCAACGCGATCGTCGACTCGCGAGGAGAACTTTAATGTGTAATTTACGACGCTTTATTTCGGTCGCGAATGCATCGGCAAACTGAGATTATTATCTATTATAGTTTATCCATTAGAGTCACTCCGCTATGACAGAAATGCTGTTCTACAGAGTGGTTCACCTAAAGACAGCCACCTGAATTTCGTGATTCGGGTGAAACATATTTTATCTGTAATTCTCATAGTACAAAAGAGCCTTTCTCCTATAAATTATGATGCATTTGGTATGTAATCCAGTAGATTTATATCCGGGGCGAATGTAGATCGAAGTTTCGATCCTGTAGGATCAATGGTTCGGGAGTTATGCTTGATTGAAGTTCAGCAATCTGCAGTGTTTTTGACTGGTAAGGGCGTCGCCATAGTGGTTTGTAGTGACGGTCGAGGGAGGGGCGGCAAGGACCGGCGGTTCTGCTCGGTAAGCGGCTCGCGATCGTCACTACAAACCAATATGGCAGTACCTTTACCTGTCAAAAACACTGAAAAATGCTCCACTTTAAGCAAGCATAACTTCTGAACCATTGATCCTACAAGATCGAAACTTCGATCTGCAGCCGCCCCGGGAACAAATCTACTGTATTACATACCAAATATATCATAATTTATGGGAGAAAGGCACAAATTTTCATGGAAAATCAGAAAATCATGGAAACTTAACTGTAGAAATTCTGATCCGAGAAGTATTTGAATACTGAACACCCATCGAAGATCAATCTTTCCTCAAAAATGGAGCAAATTGAAACCTCTCTGGGAACGTTAAAAAATTTTTCCCGCGAATAGATCTTTTACGGAATTGAAGATTGAAGCTTCCTCTTTCCAACAAGACCTTAAAAAATTATGTACGATTTTTTTAGCCGATGTATCGGACTGTGAATGGAAGGTGGAAATGTAGATGCTACCTAAGTTATAACCTCTGAAACTGTGGAAGTCTACAAATCCCATTCTTGATAGTAGGAACGCTACGTATTACTCTGTAATAACTGTCAAAGAGTTAATTTAAGGCTCCGACCACCTAGCACTTAGGCTCTATTCTCCTAACTACTCTAATACTAGTCTTACGTAGACGCCTAGCATTAGACTCTTATTGATCAGTTCTGAGAAGCATGAATCGTTGCAGGTTGCATATGCACTAAAGCACAGTTCTCCGAGCAATATCGAACCGAAAACATAGGATTTCTGCACACCTAACTCTTTTTTTAAAAATAAAACAGCCGAAAAAAATTACGATAAACATTGAGTCTTACATTTTGCAATGACGTCTTAAAAGTTGATGTACGACTTTTTTAGCTAAAGAAAACGACTAAAACAAATCGTAGATCATTTCTTAAGGTCTCGTTGTAAAGAGCAAGCTTCAATCTTCAAATCCGTGGAAGATTCATTCCCGAAAAAAAATTTTTAACATTTCCACAGAGGTTTCAATTTGGAGCATATTTAGGAGAAATGGGTCTTCAGTTTCCCGTCCGCTGCAACGTGTACAAATATGTTGAAGAAAAATGAACAACGGCATTTGAAAGCAGATTGTTCACGCTTTAAAATGAGTCCAAGTTTGTTGCTCTACGATTATTTTTTACGAAATTACGACTGGTTAAATCAGGCCCGGGTAATTTCTTCCTAGCTACCAGGTTCCCCCACTATCAACTGCTGCCTCGCTGTCACGTGACGCAAAGTACGGTGGGGGTAACGTGAAATAGTTGGTAGTGGGGGAACAGAGATGATTTGTTACGCTCTCACCGATTAACGGCCAACATACTCGCGTTAACGAAAGTGTTGACGTATATATGGTTCTTCGAACTCTTTCCGGAAGCAGCTTCCCCTCGGAGAAACTTATCGCGTGAAAGGAGGTGGTGGGACCGTGGCTACGACCGCGAGAAATATGCGGTCAACCAAGAAATCGTATACTTTTCTTAAAGACACTCGACCTTTCGTCGCACGGCCTTGACGACTATCCGTGAAACCACGTCTCGTTTAAGTGTCCAGAAAAATCAGCCCTTTTTCTTGCTGCCTCGCGTTTCTGGAATCCCCCCTCGGCGCGCCGAGACCCGATCATCCTTGACTCGCGAGAACCGAGACCGGGATTTATCGATCGTATCAGTCTACCTTGCACAGAGATCCATTAAATCCCCGGGACAAAGTAAAATTGTTATAAGCATCTTCGCTGCATAGGGTGCCAAAAATCAAAGAAAAATGCATATTTCACACAGGAGGTTTAGAGGTACCAGTTTTAAATAAATTCTGTAGTGATGTATTGTGAAACGCAATGTTCTTAATTTTTTTCGGATTTTTCGGATTAGGCGAAACCCGTAAAAAAATTGAAAATCCCGAAAAATCCGACAAAAATGCGTATTTCACTCAGGAGGTTTAGAGATACGAGTTTTAAATAAATTGAGTAGTGACTCATTGTCAAAAGCAATGTTCTTAATTTTTCTCGGATTTTTCGGATTAGGCGAAACCCGTAAAAAAAATTAAAAATTCCCAAAAATCAGACAAAAATTCATATTTCACACAGAAGGTTAGAGATACCAGTTTTAAATAAATTCTGTAGTGACGTATTGTGGAAAACAATGTTCTTAATTTTTTTCGGATTTTTCGGATTAGGCGAAACCCGTAAAAAAAATTGAAAACCTTCAATAATCCAACAGGAAAGTTTGTTCATGCTGTAAATTTATTTAGTAAAGTAAATAAATTTCTTAGCGTTCTTTATATTAGAAAAATTTAGGTTAAGCATTGCTAACTCGAAAGCAATGTTCTTAATTTTTTTCTGATTTTTCAAATCAGGCGAAACCCGTTCAAGAAATTGCAAATTTTCAAAAATCCGACAGGAAAGAAATTTGTTCATGCTTTAAAATTAAAGTAAAGTATAATAAATACATTTCTTAGCGTTGTTTCTATTAGAAAATTTAGACGGAGCATGGCTAACTCTGTTTTGTCCCTTTTTTTATTTGTAAAGTTTCATTTGGACTGGTGCACGTAGCATGAGAAAACGATTCGGAAATGGGATCAGAACCGGGATCACGGAGGCAGAGAAAAATGCTTACCGCGTGATAATCCGATATCCCGACACAGGATACAGGATATGGGGTGAGCAGATAGAGGGTATACAGTTGTACCGTGCGAGACACGCGTCGCCGATCACGTGAAAAGAGGAAGGTTAAGTAATTCTCACCACTGGACACTGATAGATGCCTTGTCTGACAGATATGATAAAGGGTAGACAAATTTCTCGGAATGCTTCCAACCCGAGTGCATTCCTTCGTATGCACCTCGAGGACATCGGAAACGCTATCTTATAGCACCACGTGTGGCAGCTTAAACATCATCTTCATCATTTGGTCGTAGCTGATGAAAACCTAATTGTTCACTGGCTGCTACAGTTGTTATACAGAGAGTTGCTTCAGAAACATTTCAATTTTTGTTCATCAGATATTTGTTCATAGAAATGTTCGTACTTCAAAGACACTTTGAGGATCCTAACAGAATCAACAAATGAGAATCTTGATTATAAATTAAAATAGCTTGTTCAAAAGCAAATTGAATGACTGGAGTCTTCGCTAAAAAAATAAATAACAAAATAAGTTGTTGAACATTCCCATTCGGTAGGTCGGGTCTCTTCAGACCCAGAGTATAAAGATCACATTGCTCAATTTCTAGAAAATTAATTGAAGCATGCCGATGCTGCATTGAGCACAATAGAGAAATTAAGCAAGACCAAAAGTACGAGTTAAAAAATATCAGATGATTGCACAAGTTCGTGCCCGATTTGAAAATACAATTCAATGGTTAAATTTAGAAGAGTACAGTTTTACTAATTAATTGTATAGTCACCATTCTTTTCGTTAAAGTTCTTGCAAAAGTTGATTACGTAGAATTATACGTGTATCAGAGTTGCGAATTAATCAATTAAAATTATAACCAAGATTGATTGATTAATGTGTACGATTAAGAAAGGTAATCATTGGAAAATGGACGATTGGTTCAATCGATTGATGAAGTTAAGGAGCCTATTGACGATCAAGCATGTTGCGCAACAATGGATATTGCGCAAAATGATTGATAATAATCAGAAGTTCCTGATATTTTCTGCACAATCAGTTTACCCTATATCCATTTTTATACATAAGAATATTAATCCTGGGTTATAAAACAATAATGTCTAGGTAAATACATACAAATTTTTCAGAATCTTCTGTTCCTCCGTCGGATCAAGTGGACTGCCATTTTCGCGAATACGTCTTATTAGCGATGAAGCACAAAACACCACTTCTACACAATCACTGGCCTCTACACAACACATATTCCAAAATCGTGACAGCTAACGGGAAGAAAGTACTCCGACCACGGTCAAAATAGTACTGCGGTTGTCACCGCGGTTTTTCATGAATGGTTAAGGGTGGATTTAGGTGGGGAAATGTTGTGTTTGTTAATTGGACGGGGGTGTGTCGAAGAACTTTAGATTGAGAAGTGGGGAAACTGTCAAAAAGATTCCTTTTGGCATTGTCTACGGTCAACAATGACGTGATTTTTAAGGGTAGTCGTCCGCTCGTCGCGTCGATGGGTCCGTCGCACGTGTTGCCCATCTGTCGGGGTCGCAGTTCGCATGCGTTTTTTGCTTGCCATTACGTCCTTTACAGGTATATCGCCTAATCCGCTGAAGGAACGGCGAGGTACGGTAATATTTTATAATACAGGATTAATATTCTTATAACAATGGATACATATAAGGTATTCTTTCATATTTTGCAACTTCAAAGTGCAACACCGCCATTCACAGTACACATCGTTGCGCAACCCGGTTGTTCTGCACAAAATATCAGGAAATTCTGATTTTATCCATTAGTCAATTAGTCAATCACTATCATTCATGATTGATCGTGAATAAGCCCCTTAACTTCATCAATCGATTGCATCAATCGTCCATTTTTCAATGATTACCTTTTTTAATCGTACACATTAAACGATCAATCTTGGTTAAAATTTGAATTAATGATCAACTGCTGAAATTTCGAAATAAAATACGGAATCAAAATTGTATGCATACTGAAAAAAATATAAACTGAGTTTCTGTTGAGGTATGTTTCTGTCAATTCTCCATCTCCGCTCTCTGTCTCTCTCTCTCTCCCCCCTCATTACAATTTATGGATAGACCGTGTGGCGATTAACTTCAATAATTGATTAAATCAGTCTCCGAATTTCCCATGATTTCTTTTTTTAATCAACGATTGACGACTAACTTCATCAATCAATTGAATCAATCGTCCATTTTTCAATGATTACTAGACTGCGGATCTTTATGCAAAATAAAATGTTTATACATCGATTGCAAGCTATAGGAGCTAAGTAAAAATTTACTTTCCTCATTAATGACTTTTGCATGTTAAAAATAGTATATCGTCATTGTTAAACTCTTTTAATCTTTTTCCTGTTTCCAATTGCACCTACTCATTTCTGTCATAAATGCATAAAATCCGCAATCTAATTTAAACCTTTTTTAATCGTACACATTAATCAACCAATCTTGGTATAAATTTTCATTGATTAACGCCAGTAACGTAGTCATAAGAATAGTCGAAGAAAATATATCTTGAGAATTGTGTTCTTGTAGAGAGCAGAGGGCATCTTGTTCGTAGACGCCTCCGGTTTGCGTTCAACGGCCGCGTCTATCGCCGGTTTCTGTTTCGCGACAGGCCGATAACAATCTCCGGTAGTTCATCTCGAAAGACAACGCCAGAAACGAGGTGAAGAACGCCGCCGCGTCGAGTCGCGCCGGATAGAAAGGGCTTTGTGAACTGTGTCGTCTGCCGAGGCGGCGCCAGGCGGACCACGTGTCGTTGAACTGGACGACATTGTTTGACGCGCAAAAGGCTGGCCCTCGCACTCGCATTGAACTCTCCTCGCCTCCTCCCTTGCATAAACATTTTCGTCTTCGCCTGGCGGACGCACGCTTTCGTCGAGTTTACCCCGACATTCGGGGAACGGATGTTATTCGGGGAATAAAAGTCGCGGACGCAGCCTCCACCGACGCGGGGTCAACGGGCGAGGGTTACCTTCCACCCGGTCAAACAAGAGATATTCGACAATTTTTCTCATACAGAAAATTAGGCATTTTTAAAAGATCATTATACATATACATCTTATTGTACGACGTTTCAGTAGTCCTTCCAGAAAAATTGAGCCTGATACCTCAAACTAGTAGCACATGGCAGCCATTTTTGTAAAGCTTTGTTGTGGCAGCACATGTATCTCCGTTTTTCCAGTAATTTAACCATTTTTTTCATACAGAAAATTATGCATCTTTAAAAAATCATTATATACATCTTATTGTACGA
This sequence comes from Lasioglossum baleicum, assembly GCF_051020765.1. Taxonomy (NCBI): domain Eukaryota; kingdom Metazoa; phylum Arthropoda; class Insecta; order Hymenoptera; family Halictidae; genus Lasioglossum; species Lasioglossum baleicum. The sequence continues at coordinate 13,114,476 of NC_134938.1, forward strand.
CGTTTCAACAGCATTTCCCAAAAAATTGAGCCTGATACCTTAAACTAATAGAATATGGCAGGCAATTTTGTAAAGCTCGTTTGGGGCATGTATCTCTGTGTTTCTAGGAATTTAACAATTTTTCGCATACATCAAATTATGCATCATTAAAAAATGATTATATACATCTTATTCTACGATGTTTCAGTAGTCCTTCCTGAAAGATTGAGCCTGATACCTCAAACTAGTAGGACATGGCAGCCATTTTTGTAAAGCTCACTTGTGGCTCCAGACGTACTTTTGTGTCCTTGAAAATTCAACAATTTTTTTCATATATAAAATCATATTCCCTTGAAAAATCAACATATACATTTTATTGTAGATACTGAAAAATGAAGCCTAATATCTTGAACTAGTAGAGCAACAATTTTTTTATACGTGAAATTATGTTTCTTTAAAAAATCATCATGTACATTTTGCTGTAGGACTTCTCACTAGTATTTTCTGAAAAATTGGACCAAATATTTTAAACTAATGGGACATGGCAGCCACACTTGGACTTTCCATGGAGTTCTATTGTTCTATCCAATGCATATTTCTCAAATGAATGTTCTTAGACAGTAACAACAATTGCAAGCAGTGCAATAATTTCTTCTTAATGTTTTACTATTCTTTCAGCTAGCTTGCTGAGTGACAATTCTGGGAAGCGTTCCGGCCGTTAGGACAACCCAATACCCTAACCCCGTGCGTATACCAGGTACTATTATGTATACCGAGTACCACAATCAACTATAAAGTTCCCTTTAATCGTGCTGTGTTTGGAGTCGGGCTATTTTCTTTCTCCCGAAGACAATCTAAATTCCTCGGAGACACAAAGGATGACTCTCTTGGTCAGCGAAACATCAGCCCTGCCAACTCTGCGTGTGCGCACGGTGCGGTGCACGAATTTCATTTTGCACGCGGCCACATTTTCATCGTGGCAAGTAGGTTGCATTATTCAGTCGCCGGGTATTCGAACGAGACGCGGAATTAAACAGACTCTCTCCTTCTCTCTGTTTCTCTTAGGAGACAGAGAACAGGCTGGACAATTCACACTGGTTATATGAATTCGAAAACGACGAGCAAGAGTCTACTCCGGCTGCTGCTCGGTCTATTTTGTCCACGCGCGTAATTTGGCCGGCTGTCCGCTCGTATTATCCTGACCGGGGACAAAAGCAGGGTGACTTTGCCGGAAGCTTGCTCCAAACAGAACCGGCCGGGTCGGGTTTGTCTGCTTGTCCGCGCTTGCGACGACAGCATGGACAAACCTCGGGCCCAGTCGCGGCGAAAATAAACTCACATTGTTAATTATTGTTCGCGGAAGATAATAGCCAGCCCTAAAATAACAGGACAGTGATTTCCTTTCGACCACAGAATGGATAAGCCTTCGTCCTGATAGATGGGTCTGATGCGGACTATATAAACATTTATAACTCATACAATTTTCATTATTTTTACTTGAAAAAAATAACTTAGGCTCTCCAAGTACCCGTAAACGTGTATGTAAAATCCTAATGCAGAAGCTTTAATCGTTCTTCCGAAAAAAATTCCTGAGGGACGCTTGAAACCAGGGTACCCCCTGAAACGAACTCCATAGAATAATTTATAACTCCTGTCGTTTTTTTTGATTAACCTTACTCGAAAAAAATTATTTATGTACTCCAAATACCCGTGAGCATGTGTGCAAAACCCTAATGCAGAAGCTTTGATCGTTCTCCCGAATAAAATTCCTGAGGGTTGAAAAAAGGACATTTGAAATCAGGGTACATACCTCCTGAAAGGTACTCCATGGAAAAATTTATAACTCATACAATTTTGATCATTTTTACTTGAAAAAAATAACTTAGGCACTCCAAGTACCCCTAAAGACCTGTACCCAATCCTAAACCAAAAAGTTGAGCAGTTCTTCTTAAAAAAATTGACAAACTAGGCCACGAACAGTAGAATATACCCCAGAAAACACGATCGATATAACACAATATCCATAACTCCTGTAATAATTCTTACTTTTGCTTGAAAAAAATCACAGATGCACCTCGAATACCAATAAATAAGTGCGCAAAATCCTATCGCGGAGAGTTGAACAGTTCTCCTGGAAAAAATTTCGAAAAATCGAGACCTGCCCTGTGGAATTAGAATACGCCCCTAAGTCGGTGCTTAGCGGTGCTTCACGCGGCGTCGAGAGGATGAACTCGTACGGGGAACGCATTAGCGTAAATTTTCAAGAGCATCGTACGATAATCGCGGCATCCCAATAGGCAGCTGGCCATCGGTTCGGTTATTTTCGACATGGGCCGCCTTAGAAATGAATTACAGGCGGACGACGACGAATATATCCTGCTGCGAGGTGGCGATTCGGGTTTCGCGGCCCGACAAAAATGTTTACGGGACGAGAAGTTAACCGTCTGCCAGCTACGACCGTTCGGAGGATTTTACGGCTTCGACATCTTTCGAGCGAATTGCATCAAGGTCGGCGCCGAAAATCCTTCGCTCCTTCTCTTCTTCCTCTTCGTCCATTAGCCCGCCTGATTCACCGGATGATTTAAGGAACGTATCCCTCGACGCTTTATGCAGGTGTCATTGGTCGTTTACGAGCATTTAAGTATTTTGTGAACTGTACCGGGGTCAGGCAACCCTAAACGGTTTACTGCGAAAGGGTGCAGTGTATTTTACGGTTATAGCGGATGGTAGAAAATGGCCGAATTTACGGCTCTTCTAAATTTTATTTAAACGACGTAATCCTATAAGCTGAATCACCGAGGAAGGGATAGTAATTCGGGCCCCCCGGCTCAGTGTCACCTGATTGGGACTTGTCTCCCACTCTTCGACGCTGTTCCCCCACTTTATTTGTGACGCAGAGGGGGTAACTATATTCCCCTCGATTCGAGTCAGTTCGCCCACCAATTTCTTCATAAATGCATAAAGTTCCGCAGTCTACTTTCACTCATTTCTAAAACAATAATTTGTTCTCTGGATACAGAACTTTAAATCATTGTAAATATTTGTTCTTCGAAAGATCACAAGATGGCCGCATTGACACTTCCTCCGGATAATCCCATAAGTCTCCGCAGGACTTACAGCGGTATAAATATTTATGGGATCCGTAATGAGTTGTAAAACTCGCAGGCTGCCGCGCGTCGCCGAAGAACCATAACTCCGGGATGATTTCGTAGAAACATTCTAATGTCCTTTTTATAGGCCCGTGTCGATATTAAATATCGTCGCGAGTAAGGAAACGATGACGTAACCGAACAAATATCTCCAGGAATGTCAGGCGAATCTCTTCTACCTGGAAACGGTGAAGCGTTCTGTTGGCGATGAAAGATAACAAAAAAAAAAAGAAATTGTTGAACGCGAACGTCGAAACTTTGTGAAGAAGTAAATGCCTTTTGAACTGTTTCAGTGTTGGTGGCGTGCGGTGTCCGTCAACAAAAATGCAAGCAAGAACAGGAGTACCGCATTCTGGGTAATGAAAAAGTAAATCGATCTAGAAATTCCACCGTATCTTTGCCCTAGATCGAAATCTGTTCATCGGGAGCAAAACGCAATTAATTCAGCGCCTTTGAACATAAATATTCAAACGCGCTGATTGGACCTTGATTGGTCATGGTTTAGTGATTGTATCGTGTGGTAAATCGTCTGGCGAGCACTATTGTTTCTTGAAGAATTACAGTTTTTAATACGGAGAGAGAGAAGTATCAATCTTTCCGGGTTTGTTGTTGGGAGCTTCAAACACGTGCTAAAATTGCACCTTTTTGAATTGCTACACTCGACAGGAGTTTGGTAGTGCAGCCAGATGCAATTAAAACGGATTGCATTCCCTCTCCTCCTTTTCCCCTTCCACTATCCCATTCCAGCACCATGAGCACACTTCAACGTCCCCCACTAAGACCGTAGACTGGTTATCAGGGAGGGGGTAAACTGTATTCCCCTCGATTTCCCCATTCTAGCTGCACTGGGTGGGCAGGGCTACAAGTAGAGGAGCCAGAAGTAGGGAGAGGACCCAGGAGTAGGGGAGGACCCAGAATTTAGAAAAGAACAGGAGTGGAAGGGAGTCCGGGAAAACAGGTAGTCAGGAGAAATGCAAAAAGAGGGGCCCTGACTGTCCTCAAGAACATTAGAGAGCAAGAAAAGGGCCCTCAGTCCCAGACATGTGGTATTTTTACCCCCCGAGTCCCACACTACCCCTTCTGGGTGTACGTAAATGTATTTTTTCCCACGTCTTTAAAGAAAATAATAAAGGAGTAGGAGAGGCCCCAGGCGTAACAAGGCCTGTTCTAAAAGGATCTAGAACAGAATCTTTCTCCTTTCGAATGCAAATTCCGAAAAAAATCTGGCACTTCCCAGACAGCTGTTCACATATTACAGAATTTTTTACCATTTTTAGATTGCAAATTGCGGTCGTGAAAAATGAAAGAGTGCAGAACTTTTATACAAATAAGTTTAGTGGGGGGGACCCAGGAGTAGGCCCCAGTTTTTCCGCATTTTCTCCATTCGTATGCGTCCAAAAATTTCGAAAAAAATCTGACATTTCCCAGACAACTGTTCTCATATTACAGAATTTTTTCCGATTTTTCAGCTGCAAATTGTGGTCCCAATTTTTGTCAGACTTTCTGGCGTTCAAAATGATCAATTTGTCCGATGTCTTTTCGAACAATTTTTTTGCATTTTTCCTGCATGATAAAAATTCTCAAAACCATTGAACACTTGTTTCCTTCCTGTTACAGAAAATTGTTACCGAGGCGAAGCAATTTTTATCAAAAAGGAAGGAAAGGATTTGGACAGAGGTCGATCAGCTCGTAAAGTTACCAAATTTTATCGGTTGCAGTATTTGACGAGTGATGCTTGTTCGACGAACTCACCCATAAACGAAGTGGTTTGTATTACTAAGCGGTTCCAGTCATTGGAATTATTTATAGTTATTTTATTTATAATTAGACTGAGGATCTTTATGCAAAATGTGTTGAACGGATTTGTTAAAAATTTTGCAAGCGTTTTTTACCAGACTACTGAAGTAGTCGCTATAGTCATCGGAGTATTTAGCTGAAACTAGAGCCTACCTAGAGAACAAATTATTGTTTTAGAAACGAGTGATAGTTAGACTGCGGATCTGAACCATTGATACTACAGGATTGAAACTTCGATCTGCATCCGCCCCGGGTACAAATCTACTGGATTACATACCAAATACATCATGATTTATGGGAGAAAGGCACAAATGAGTCCAAACCAATGCCTCTAATTTATTATAAAAAATCAGGTCGTTTGGTACAATTATAAAAAAAGTTATTCTATTTTCAAGAGCGTACGAATACTTTTTACACTCACTGTACATAAAATTTCAAAATTCATAGCGAATGAAAATATTCTAAATCGAAAGAAACCTTTAATTCTCGAGTAAAAATAGCTTGGAGTGCAAAGAGTTAATATCGTTAACGTGTAGAGAGAAGTTTCCCAGCACACGAAGTATCCTAATCGTTCCAAGGATACTCGGAAAGAAGTTTACGAGTGTAAAGGCAGCCGCGGCGGCTCGTAGATCGGCGAGATCTTTCAAGCGCGACGAAACGAATTGATCGACCGGCTGGTGAGCGATCGATTGTCGTTAATGAATGTTATAATTTACAAGACCGGCGGGCCCTGATTTATCGGCGGACCGGCTAACGCGTCCTCGTCGCTATTAATCGTCGATCGAGTTTGTATATCGCGTGATTGCGAGCAACAGTCGAATTCCGACTGACCAACGATCACATTAGATCTCTCGATCATCGAGTTCTTTAGCCGGATGCGAAAAATATCTTTGTCGAATGTACTCGCGGTGGAATAACTGCATTCTATCGTGGTTAATCATTTTATGCTCGGTCAAGCCATAAACTATCTCCGCTTAGGTGGTTTTTGCTAAGTATAGTGTGTACCCCTGCCACGAAATTATCCTACCTATCTATCATTATATGCGATTAGTAGACTGCGGAGCTTCGTGCAAAATTTTTGCATTGATTTCGCTTTTATTTCCCTCATTAATAATTACAATATGTTAATAACGACGTTTCTGAATTTTTAAAGTCTTTTCAGTGTTTTAAATTACACCTACTCATTTTTGTTATGAATGCATAAAATCCGCAGTTTGCACAGAAACAATATCGCATTTTTTGCAACTAGAATTTCCATCTTAAAAATCCGAATTAATTCCAGCATGTGGCTGATTTTTTTCAGAATTTTCTAAATGGGAAAAACAGGTAAAAATTAATGATATAATATTTATAGTGTCGTTTCAATCGGTAGAATTTTCGAGATAAAACATGTCTTGAGTTTTCCACCTGCCGCGTCGTGCGAAATTTTTTCCAGCAAAGATAAATGAAGGATAGTGAAAGTAGAAGTCTGAAGCTTTAAAATAAGACCAGGATTGTTACTGTATCATTTGTTTTAAGGAAAGTGTCACTGTTTAAACATCGACTATTTCGGAGGTTTGGGAAATGTAGTGTTCGAATAAAGCGGAACCACCGTGTCTCAGCCATTTTCTAATGGTCCTAGTGTACGACTGGAATTAGAAAATAGCACCGGACGATCATCAGGAAGTGGATTTCATTTTCTTTGTCCACCCTCGAACTGACAGTGACGAATAGTCTTCAGAATGACGATGCTCCACTTAATATAGTATCTCGCGCAGATGTCTCTCTACCTTTGGATTCCGCTGGACTGGCTCCAGTCCGGGACGATAAACCTCGGAATAATTGTTTTGACATACTTAACCGGGATAATGACAAACCATTACTCGATACGACCGTCGATAACGGAAAGGGATCGACAGCGCAGCGGTTCAAACATCCCGCTTCGGTTAGTTATTCGTTCGGAAAGACATCGGACAAATTGATCTTCTCGAACCATATACCTTATTGCTGAATTGATATAAAATATTATGTTAGTGCTGTAAAAATTCTGCACTCTTTCATTTTTCACGATCGCAATTTGCAATCTAAAAATGGGAAAAAATTCTGTAATATGTGGACAGCTGTTTGGGAAGTGTCAGATTTTTTCCGGAATTTTTGGGCCCATACTAAAGGAGAAAATGCGGAAAAACTGGGGCCTTCGAATTTTTACCTAGATCCTTTTAGAACAGGGTTCCCTACTCCTGGGTCCCCTAGTCCTGGGTCCCCTAGTCCTCGGTCCTCACCACTAAACTTATTTCTATAAAAGTTCTGCACTGTTTCATTTTTTACGACCGCAATTTGGAATCGAAAAATGGGAAAAAATTCTGTAATATGTGGACAGCTGTTTGGGAAGTGTCAGATTTTTTCCGGAATTTTTGAACCCATACGAAAGTGCGGAAAAACTGGGGCCTTCGTATTTTTAGCTAGATCCTTTTAGGACAGGCTTCTCTACTCTTGGGTCCCCTAGTCCTGGGTCCTCCCCACTAGACTTATTTCTATAAAAGTTCTGCACTTTTTCATTTTTTACGACCGCAATTTGCAATCTAAATATCGGAAAAAATTCTGTAGTGTGTAGAGTGTTGTCTGGGAAGTGTCAGATTTTTCTTCCGGAATTTTTGGCTACTTCTTTGGCGCTACCCACCAAATACCTGTGGAATATAGAAGGGCCCAGGCGAATAGTGGGGGAACGGGTACACAGGTAGTGGGGGGCCGAAGTGCCAAGAACAGGAGTGGAGAGAGCCTGAGCTCAGAAATTGGGAGAAATGTAGACAACGGGGCCCCAACTTCTAATATCGCGGGCCAGCGAGAGAAGTAGAGGGGCGGTCTACCGACCGTCCCGGGTGTGGATTGTTTTTTAGTGGGTATGCGTAACCGACCATCTGTTACGTGAGTCCCACTACCCCCTCCTGGGGTGTGCGTAACGCATTTTTTCAACCACAGCCATAAAAAAAGAGGTAGTGGGGGGACCGGTAAAAGCAGATAAATAATGATTACCCCATAACTTCTGAGATGTGTCAGAAAATCAATTGGACGTTGGAGTCACCGCATTCCCAGTCGAAAAAAGAAACATAATAGAACGGAGAAGTCATGCAGAGAATTCATTTCTGGCACATCGACTTAATTCGTCGGTGAATCACAGACACCGAATACCGAGATGAAAAAATTGAAACTCTGTTTAGATTCGAGTGTGACACCTCGCCGCCTCGGGGCTTAGCACGTTCGAGATTCACAGTGGACATCCACAGCGTCTTACGTAAAGGTAAGATCGACTTCATTCATTCGAATATACGCGTTAGGTGATAAATTATAATCGGACCCGGCTATTGCGATATCTAAAAATGATAGGCGAGACATTATATAATTGCCTCGCACCTGCATGTATGCATAGAAAACTCGACGCGTTCAACTATTTACTCCTGAATATTCAGTGGCTGTTAAATGTTGACAAGTGTCCACGTATAGACGCAAGCACATTAATACATACTTGGATCCTTCTTTGTTTACTGATATAATCGGAATGACTTGCTTGTTCTAGACGAAGTGATTTGTCAGAAATTTTGGCAATAGAATTTTTAATTAGAATTATATTATAACAAATTCATTTAATAAATTCATTTACGGCTTGAATATATTTTTGTCATCGTTGTTGCTATTGGCTGCAGATCGAAGTTTCGATCCTGTAAGATCAATGGTTCAGGAGTTATGCTTGCTTAAAGTTGTGCATTTTTCAGTGTTTTTGACAGGTAAGGGCACCGCCATATTGGCTTGTAGTGTCGCGCAGTTGGTTGGTGATTAGGTCGCGGGGGCGGCAAGGTAAGCGGCTCGCAGTCTTCACTACAAACCAATATGGCGACGCTCTTACCTGTCAAAAACACTGAAAAATGCTCAACTTTTTAAGCAAGCATAACTCCTGAACCATTGATCCTACAGGATCGAAACTCGATCTGCAGCCGCCCCGGGTACAAATCTACTAGATTACATACCAAACACATCATAATTTACTGGAGAAAGGCACAAATTTTGAGTCCGGTAAAGAAAAGTTTACCCAAATATTCTTTTCGCCAGATTAGAATTATTCGGGAAAAAAATGAATTTATATTTAGCTTCCGTGGACAATGGAGGTCGTGGGTCGCGGCGGTATAAATCCGGGAATTAACCGGTAATTAATATAGGAAGTAAGAGCCGGTTCTATTAATAATAATAATGACCCATGGCGTAACCGAGGCTATCTGTCGCGCGTTTCTATTCGAATTCCGCGGTGCGACGTTAAAGTAGAAATACGCGTTGATCCGAAGAGGCAAGAGAGCATGCATGTAATTTCACCGCGGTCGCACGTGCGTGCATGTCATTCCCTCCTCGGGTGGAACGCATAAAGAGATCCTATTAATAGGTCGCATGCTCAATTGACAGAGCCCCCGTGTAATTTATACGCGGCACCGCGACAGTTATTAGGAACCGGCCGATGCAATAAGGAAACCGATCGGCCGATAACTGCTCCGCTGAATATTCGAGAGTTTCGAAAGCCCCGCCCCCCTCCCCACCCCACCCCCAGCAACGGCTACACTTAAGAGAGGGGATTCTCCTACAACTGGTCCGAAAAATAGGGGAGACCGGGGCGACCGATAGATTTTACAGTTTTTCATTTCTGCAATTTGTTTTTGTTTATCTATAGCTCTACAATTTTATATTTTTATATTATATTTAATTTTATTTTATAAAGTATGCTGAATTCTTTGATATCGTAAACGCAACATTAAGAAAAGTATCTACAGTCGTAAATTATAAATTGTTTATTTGATGCTTTCCACCCACCACATCGCTGTGAAGATGTGTAGCGCGGAGTGCTAGACGATCAGTACATCGAATACAAAACAGTAAAAGCATTCAGAAAATTCTAAAATACTGTTGCATTATTATTAATCCATTAAAATTATTAATAATAAATGTTTTTAATATTACATTAATAACTAATATAAATTAATAATAAATGTTTTTAATATTACATTAATAATAAATGTTTTTAATATTACATTAATAATTAATATAAATTAATAATAAATGTTTTATGCAACGTTCACCTGAGCTGAAGACCACGGTGACAGACAGGTTGCAATTTTCCAAGGCACTCCGACTTATTTAATTGTTCAAAACGTAAATTTCGGAACCTCGAGCCGAATTCGTAAATCTAGAAATATCGATCTACCGAGCAGACCACACACGAGCATAGCGCGCGGTTCATAATCTATGATATATTATGCATATCGTCTGTCAAACCGATACACGCGTCGCCGCGAATCATTTATCAATCGTTATCGATCAGGTCGAAATACTTATTCGTGCATGGCGCGCACTGTCCACGTATCCCCGCCCATACGGCGAAGAACCGAATCCTTTGTGCGCGTACGCGAACAGCAACATTCAGCCGACGCAATAGGCGTTAGGACAATGTCTAGGTGTCTTTATCAGCCGGGTTCTTTCATGCGCAACTTTGAGTACATGTAAAGCCACTTTTGAGCCGTGTTATCCGTCGAATCGCTGGGAAGCTTATGCAAATGCTGCGCTTATGGTGCAAGCGGCTCGGCAAATCGGCAGAATGGTGATCTCGTTGGAGAAACACGCAAAAATTACGTTTCTAAACTTCGGTACAATGAATATACAGGGTGTCCAAAAATGTTGGAGAACCTTGAGGGGGGTTCCTGAGGTGATTTGAAATAACTTTTATCTGAGCGAAAATTTCCGCCTCGGCTTCGTTAAGGAGTTATTAACGAAAAACACACTGGGCGTGGCGTTACCGTTGGCCAAGGGGAGGGACCTGTCTCCGAGGCGGACTCCATCCACTGAGCGGCGCTTTGCCGTTGGTCGAGAGGCGGGACTTTTCGCCGAGGATTGCTGAGGTCATTTGAAGTAACTTTTTCCTTTGCGAAAATCTTCTCCGTGGCTCCGTTGAGGAGTTATTAACGAAAAACGCGGGCCAATCAGCACGGGAAGAGTTAACGGACTCCGCCCCAAAAGCAGGTCCGTAGCAACCACGCCCTCATTGGCCCGTGTTTTTGGTTAATAACTCCTAAACGAAGCCGCGGAGTCCATTTCCGCAAAGGAAAAAGTTGCTTCAAATGACCTCAGGAACCCTTTCAAGGTTCTCCGCCATTTTTGGGACTGCCTATATATGTTGGAACAGTCTAAATAGTTCAAACAGTCGTCTTAATGTGAAATATAAAAATATCAGACAGACAGTTCAATAATTGAACCATACATAGATGCGTTAGTTCACTTTAAATTTAAATTATTCAATACCAAATAAAATGAATGTAATAGTAAATTATTCAGACAAACAAGTTCTAGTTATTGTAGCCCGAAAGGTCAATATTTTGTGGATAGTAATTAAACTGCGGATCTCTATGCAAAATAAAAAATGTTTGCATTGATTGCAAGACACAGGAATGTCCACTGCATTAAATTTTCCTTGCCGATTTTTGTCATAAATGCATCAAATCCGCAGTCTAACGATAATAATGCATTTCTAAGCTCCGAGATGTTTTCCGGGGACAAAGACGCGGTTGCATCGGCGAGACAAGCGGTAACTTGTGTCGGCACGGATATTAACGACCGTATGGAACAGAGTCGAAGGATACACGCGGGCGAGAGAGCCAATCACGCAAAGGACATTCCGCGCGATGCGCTGGCGATGCACAAGATGCATCCGATTCGTCCGAGGCGTGTTGCGAGAACAGAGAAAGAAAAGCGCGAAAGAGCAGAGAGTCGTGTGACCTTTCGCTCTTCTAATTCGCGGAGATCGGCGTGCGATTTCAAAATTGACGCCGTTTCATCGGGGGAATCTGCGGCGCGAGAGAACCGCGGGCCGCGTGGTGCAACGCGCAATCGTCTCGCCGATGTCACTGGCACACCAATTATACTTGACCCCTGCCGCCAACGTGCTCCCTCCGCCAGGCGCTGACAATTACATCTATCGCGAAATTACCACAGGAACGTGTCAACGCCGCTTCTTTTGCAATCAGTCTCATTATCAATGAGCGCGCGGTTGCTCCTATGCAAATTGCACGCGATACAGCCGGCGATTGTCGGCGTCTCGCGCACGGGATGCTTCCAAACGAGTTGCCAGTACCATTTGTACACGATTTGCAACAAACACACCTACTTTTTCCACGGTCCAAATGCTTTTTTTAATGTATTCAAGTCATAGCATGTTTTAGGTACAATGGGTCTCCGGTTTCTCCTCTGCTACATCGTGTATAAACATCTGACAAGAAAATGAATAACGGTGTGCAAAAGTAGACTTTTCAAGCTTTAAAATGAGTCCAAGTTTGTTGCTCTACGATTGTTTTTTATCGAATTACAGCAGCCTTTAGTTCAGTGGTTGAGGATGATGCAGCAAGACTAAAGGTTCGAGCAGAGTCGCCAGGTGAGGGGAGGGAACGCGAATTGAGGGGGCAAGTAACCTCTTCTCTGCCAGTATCAGATCGGTCACGTGACGTAGAAGGGGAAGGTAAAGTGGAGAGTTAATTTGGCGACTTTGGATTCGAGGGTGATGCAGCGAAGACAGAGTTCAAGAATGAGACACCGTTTGTGGATGAGTAACCGCCAAGGGTGAAATCATTAGGTTATGGATGAGTAACAGTCGAAGGCAATCATTCATTTGCCGATGAGTAACCATCTGGGGTGAAATCATTAACATGTAGAACACTTTTATGTGACAGGAAATAGAGTATCTACATATAGATATAACTTTAAGTATTGAGTTGAGTTAAATATTGACTTGAGTTACACTCCAGTTGAGTTAAATATCGAGTTCAGTTAAATATTGAGTTGAGTTAAACATTAAGTTTAATCAAATATCGAGTTGAGTTAAACAGTGAGTGAAGAGCGCAGACCAGTATCAATAACGCATCTTTTCACTCCAGATGGCCCAAAAACCTCACAGCAGTAGAAACCGTACAATCGAGAGCTAACGAATCAGCGACTCGATACGGGAAAACTGATTCTCGCGGATTCAGAAAGCGACGGTCGTAAAACGATCCTCTCCACTTCCGCTGATCTTTTATCCTTTTACCCACGACATTCGATATCCACGTGGAGGCTTTGCTCTCTGGGCCCTTTACATATGTACACGGGTTATTCACTCTCTCACGAGCTCGCACTTGTCCGCGCGTCATCAACCATCGCGAGCCACTTGACGTCTTCGGCCAATCAACGCTTCGGCAATCAATGCTCGCTTGCAAATTTCCGATCGGCGAATTTTTGATTTGCAAACTTTCCTGTTCGTCTGTGGTACCAGTGGATTGCTGAGCGTCTTTCGGTTAAAACGAGTCCAAACACGACGTGAATCGGTCTACTTTTACAGACTTCGTGCACAGCAATCATGCGATGTCCTTAATTAGGCGATTTACGTAACAAGTCCGATTAACGTCGTGTTTGTACTCGTTTTAACGGGAAAAATCTCAGCAATCCAGTGACACTACATTTGAAAAGGTAAGACCAAAATTACTTAATCTGAAATGCTTTTTATTGCATTTTTAGAAATCCTTGAGGTCTGCCTCCGGTAGCTACAGTTTCAGTGTTTAACCGATCACTATTGTTCCGGCAGCATGTGTTACCTGTTCACGTATTGACCTGATCCAGTTTAGAGCGACGCGTTTCGCCTCGATCGGCATTTTTATCGGCGCCGTAGCAGTCACCTGCTACGAGGACGTAAACGGCGCTCCACGTCGCCGATTAAGTCGACGCGACGATAAACGTCGCCCATTGAATGTAATGCTGGCTTCCACGGACGACGATACGTCTCTGTCATCGGGGCTCAACACTCTCAACACTCTCGCCGGTTCACCCGACCCGGTCATTATTCCGAGCTATCCGTAACACGTGGGACGTAAATCGACTGTGAATCGCGTGACGCTCCTTAATGCAGCCTAATGCACCAGACGGACCTGGCTTCTAATGTCCTAGCTAGGTCGTTAGGTGTATCTAAGTGCGTCAACGGTGCTAAGTGCGTACTGCATCTCGCTATGAACCACGTTACTCTATGTAGATTTAGCTGAATCTATGGGACCACCTCATGGCGCTTCACTCAGCAAGAGGACCATAAAACTTGCTCTAACTTCGAGATAAATTGCACTTAGCTTTTACCGAATAGCTGCATCTATGGGACCGTAAAATTTGCCTCAACTTTGTCTGGATATACTCGGTTGAAAAACACAAGGTTTCGTTCGAAAAAATACGGATGACCTTGAAAAGTCGAATAAATGACCTTGAAAAAAATTCTTTCCGCAATGACATATACCACTTGAAATAGAAATTCTTAGCATTCTGTGAGTACTCAAAACTCAAAATATGAGCTCATTCCTCGCCAGAGCTTATGGGTGCTAAAAGTGTTAATTCCAGTGCACGGTTAACGAGTCGGACACTATGTCGCGTGAGTCAGTAATACACTATAACAATCAAGGTCCCTAACCCAGTTAAGGCGCCGAGCCTAATTGCGGGGCTACGCTAACCACGAATGGAACTCAACCGGCAGGACTACCGAAGTCGACGCGGGCAATTATGTCGCTGATTGCAAACTCGTGTTCAGCCGATGTGGCAACCCCGATAGAAATGATTCTGGCTTCTTATGAAGCAACTGATCAAACACATTTGAATTTCATAGCTCGACCTGGATGCACCCCTATTTAGCTCGCGGAAGATCGTCCGAGCGTTTTGAGAAACGGCTTGCAAATCGCCGAAGTAAAAGGCAACTGTCACGTTGAGTCATCTCCTGAACCTCGGAGTCCATGCTTGATAATCTGGAGTATAAATGCGCTTAGGTCTGTGGCGAAACCACGAACGATATCTGGAGAACTGAATCTAACTAGACAGAGACCTGGAAATTTCACACGGATGAAAGATCAAAAGTTATTTAATAAATAAATCTATTTGCAATCATCTTGACCAAACTTCTGCCAAAACATTGGTGACATTCTGCTGATTAAAATGAGTCCAAACACGACACACTTCGGAGCAGGTTTGCCTGTTTAATCCACGAATTTGATAGAACCTAAACGCCGCACCGAGGGCGTTCGCATACACGAGGTTCCACATTTTCATGGATTACGCGGGTAAGGATGATCCGAACTGTATCGTGTTTGGACTCGTTTCAATCAGGAAAGCGCCGCGAGTACGTTGGTGAAAGCTACATACATAAATAATTATAAACAAAAATGTTTTAAATAAATAAAATGATTTTTGACATAGTGAACCAGCTTGTCCGATGAATGAATCGCTTGGTGTACTCTGTGGGAGTAATCGGCTGTTAGGCTCGTGGTCGTTGGGGAAATCCACTTCTGGCTCGATTTTCATGGTCCTTTTAAAACACGTTCCCGGGCGGCTGGCTCGGGGAAACGTATCTGGTGGAAGCGTGCGTGGCTCCGTTCATAAAAATACTTGTATATATACTATACTCGACTGTATCTCAAGCAGATCAGCCGGTTTGGTTGGAGGTCGTCGCCGTGCAGTCTACCGGGGCCCAAGAGCCCCATCCGGGATATTCCCCGAACGATTTTTCGTTTATGTTACATCGCTACGGTCGGACTTTTTATGTAAGCCTCGCGCGTATCAGCAGTGCCGTCGTTCCGCTGACAGCCACGAAGAAAATGTCCTTACAGTGTATTATTGAGGATCGTACGATGGGCTTTAAGCGTCGAATAGAAAACGCGGGAATCAAATTTTCGCCCGGCGAAATACGCGCGCACCGAAAACGCTGACGGGTCAGACACCGAGGCGGTGTTTTGTCGAACACGTGACGTCCGCAACTGCCAACCGTTGCTGAAATACGAACCAGCACGACGCACGCACTTTTCACACGGTTTCGACGCCGACCAGACGAACGCTCGCGATATACAAGACTACTTAACCCACTCTGGCTAATGAATAAAAATAACAAACAGTATAATAACAACTTTCTGTTGCTGTTATAATCATAACTTTCGACGTGAAATGTGGAAAATCGATTTATATTTTGTATTAAATTTCCTATAATAATTTGAACTTTCTTTTTCCTCGTTGAATGATGTTCGACTCCACTGATAACATGTTAACAGAATTTGGCCGCATTTTTCGAACAATCGATTGACTAACATGCGTATTGCGTGAGCTTGCAGAATGATATTTCACACGTTTCGCGAACGAGGTGTTGTTGACACTTTGTCACGCAGAAGCACGACATACTGATGTAAAAATTGTAATTGAATGTCGATTGTGAAATATCGATGTCCCGACGAAAAAACTGTGAATTTGCATAAAGCCATCTGGACGAGAAGATGATTTTCGATTTGCAATTTTCAATTCGGCTGTGGTACCAATGGATTGCTGAGATTCTCCCGGTTAAAACGAGTCCAAACACGACGCGAATCGGTCCACCTTTACGGACTCCGTGCTAATCAATCATGCCACGATCTCAATTATGTCATTTACGGAACTAGTCCGATTCACGTCGTGTTTGTACTCGTTTTAACCGGAAAAATCTCAGCAATCGGCCGGTGCTACGTACGAAAAGGTAAAACGAAAATTACAGAATTTGTGCAATAAAAAAAATTTCAAATTCAATAGTGGGTGTCGAATAATAATCGACAAATGAAAAGAGTGAGATGCAACAAGTCTAACTATTTGAAAAGGAAGCTAAATGGTTGGCGTTCAGAAGAAAGGCTCGTTATCGAGCAATGCGAGAATAGTAGGCCGATATGCAAATGAGATAGCGAGTCCAGGGAAAATTTACACGGGACACCGATTACGAAACGCCTAAATGGGCTGCTTCGCTGCATAATAGCGAAATCTCCCAGTTATCTTCCCAGCACTCGGCGAGCGACACTCGTAACTATTTGACCAGCGAATTAATTTGAATCTTGATTCGAATACTAGCTTCGATGAAGATACCATACATTTCTCTGGTAAGTCTGGTTACAAAATGTCGCAGACGTTTTATGTTTTTGTAACAATTTCTGCAACGATTTTCCCAGACATTAAAAGAATACTGCGAAAGAGAGAAAATTAATATTTTTATTTTGCATGAAGTCTATAATTAATGTTACCGAAGCTGACTGGGAAATATCGCCGGTTTTGGATAGGCGAAATCCGAGCTGCGAGATTTGCGAGAGTTTCGCATCGGGAAAACAACTTAGGCTTATTTCCTCTCCATCTCTCTCGCACCGATCGTTTCAATAACAGTTTTAGGAAAACAGTCGCCAGGTCCGCGGACTAAGTCCGTTATTTTCGTCCGAAAATCCGTCGGTTTAGCGTTAATACGCCGATGTTACTACTTCCTCGGGGTATAGTCGATCCAACACGCCGCTGCCAATCCAACACGCTGAACGTGCACGAGCGGCTGTTCGGCCGTACGTGTAAATACGTTTTCGCCCGTGGAACGTGTATAGGATATGTTACATACCTTCGCCGCGGACGTGCTTACACGTGCCCATGTGCACGGATCGGCGCATTATGCACGCCGCATAACGAATACACGAAACCCCGCACGAAACTGCCGAGATAATTCTAGAGGAGATGTGCTTTTCCTTGCCTCGCTCCTCCATCACTCTCGCCGGGGATTTCGCCTACCGGGACTGACCAGCGTAACTTTTCAACGTCCGGCGAACCAAGCCTGCAATACTCTCCTCGCTCGACGAATTTGAATCCGTGTAGACTACGAATTTTATGCATTAAATAAAAACTATATAAGAGAAATCAGCATATTACATACTATTCCAATAAGTACGAATAACAAGGAAGTGATTCCTGAGAGAATTCTAAGCAACTTTTCCCTTTGCAAATTCGCGCTGAAACGCTTCGTTTTCGAGTTATTATCGAAAAACGCAGATGGGCTCCGCCTCCGCGGTAGGCCCCGCCCCTCCGCGATAAACGTGTCGCCGGGGCGGAGTCCGTTCGCTGTTCTCGCCCTCAGAGTCCGTGTTCTTTGTTAATAACTCATTAACGAAGCCACGGAGAATATTTTTGCAAACAATAAACGCGGATCAATTCGGGCGCCGCTACTGCGGATGGACTCCGCCTTAGCGGCAGGCCTCGCCTCTCGGCCAACGGCAACGCGAGACGTGTCGCTAGGGCGGAGTCCGTCCGCTGTAGCCGCCCCCTGATTGGTTTACCGTCGATAACTCCGTAACGAAGCCTCGGAGAACATTTTGGCAAAGGGAATAGTTTCTTCGAATGATCTCAGGAATCGCCGTTTTCAAGTACAATATTTTTGGGACAGTATTGAAATGTTACAAGTTTCTGATTTTTAATAATGTACTTTTCATTTTGTTGTACAAAGTGTCGTTTCTAAATTGAGGAATGTGTACTTACATAGACGATGTCCTTACTGATCTATATTTAGTTTAGGGACACCCTATATCACGCAAGTAGGCTATGCAATATCATTGTTGCATTTCGTGATAGCAGAACAAGTGATAAGACGTAATGAACATAGACATATAGAGATAGACTGCGCCGTCTTATGGGCGAGTTGAAGCCCACAATGGCGGCGCGCGGTACAAAGAGTGAGAGAGAGAGCATTAGCCGGGGTCCATAGCGCTCTCTTTCTATATGATGTGTCGACACATCAATTAGAAAGAGAGCGCTATGGACCCCGGCTAATGCTCTCTTTCTCTCGCACGCCGCCATTGTGGACTTCAGCGCTTCGTTCAGGCCGCGCAGTCTATCTCTATATGTCTATGGTAATGAAGCGACTTCAGATCCTCCATATTTCCCTATTTATACTATGCATTATGCATTTGTTTGTTAGAAGAAACTCTATGAAAATTTATGAAATTCAATTATTGTTATTTGTTATAAAAACAACTGTACAGTATACACAACATAAATAATAAAATTTACAGATTCAAAGTATAGTTATAGGTGTAGAATTGAAATGTTATAAAATAAAAAACCATACGTGAATAAAGGAAATTTTTTTGGTTTACAGTTGCACTGAGGTAGAAATAGGTCTATTATAATAATCTTCACCGAAACGTCGTCCTCTATCAATTTTATCTGCCTCTGCATAGGAAAAGGTGATAATGTTAATTCAACAAACACGATTAAGAACTTCAAACATCATCGGAAATGTAACAGTCTACCGGGTGTCCCAATCGATATTGATGTCCAACATGAAAGTTATAAATCTTTAAAATGATTGCTAACTTTTTGTCATCTCATTTAGGGGCCAGTACAACCATAATCGAGATAGCAACATTTTTATCAGATTTAATTAATCCGCGAAAACTCGTATCTAGGCGAACTTCCGCACTGTTACCTGTGCAAGATAAGAAGCCATTGAGTAACAGATAAATTCGACAATATGTAACTTCGACGTCACGTAGCCGACGAATTTCGAATCAGAATGATTATTTAGCGAGATAAGGTTGTTTGAATATTTACTATGTACAGGGTGGGCCGTAAGTAATAGGACAAATAGGATCACAGAAATTCTATGGCTCGGAACAAGACAAAAAGAAGTGCTTTGACCATTAGAATTCCCCTAACTCAATTTGTACCGTGATTTATGATCCAACCAGTATAAAGACTCCAACATCTCGCTCGGCACTAGTGCCATCATTATCACATGACAGTTAGTAAACTTTGCCCCGAAGATAGTCACCGTCGATAGAACAAACATAAAAATCCCCAATAGTTCGAGACCGTTTCAAAATTGCATCACTATATTTTCACCCGGGTGTCACCTTCAACATCTTTTACACTTCGATCGTGATCCGTCAGATAAGAGTTCAATGACTGCAGATAGTAACACTATCTTCCCAGCATTTAGTGCCAAGTGCTGAATCTTCTAACATTTACATATTCATCTTGCGCTTCTATTTAATGAATCAATAACAAGTGCGTGGTAAGATATTGTATTTGAAAGGGCTAATTACTGAAGTTACTTGAAACAGCTTTTTCCTCTATGAAAATGTTCTACGACGCTTCTTTCAGGAATTATTGACGAAAAACGCGCTGACCCCACCCCGGCGACAGGTCTCGCTGAGCGGCGCGCTGCTGTTGGCCAAAAGGCGGGGCCTGTCGCCAGGGCGGAGTCCGTCCTCGTTTTTCGTTAATAACTCTTGAAAGAAGCCGCGGAGAACATTTTCGTAAAGGAAAAAGTTTCTTGACATCACCGCAGGAATCATTCTGTTCAAGTACAATATTTTTGGGACGCTTTGTATGTTGTTATATTACACCTTGAGTATTCCATTGAATCACAGTAACCTTCTGATGCTGAAAAATAAAATTAAGTTGTTCGCAGTAAAGTGCGCAGAAAATAGAAGAAGATATTCAAGGAGAACCTTATTCATTGCAGACGCATTCGTAGGATCGTCAAGAGTCGAAAGGTTCCGTCGCATAATAAACAAGCGCAGACGATTCACGACAACTCTATCCGCGCGCGCATATAGATGCATAATTATTCCTCTGCGTGGATCCGTGGACCGAGTCTCGTGGCCCCCATAACGTTCTCTTACACCTTCATTTCACCGGAGCGCGGAGGATCCCGCGGGCCGCAGACGCCACTAATTTCGCGCGGTTTATTAGTTTCTTTGAAGTCCGTTATCTCGCCGGATCTTTCCGCAGAGCCCGTAGAGTCCTGCCTCGTCCCCATTGAAGGGACCCCGGCGGATCATTAACGAGCGCTAATTGCACCGTACGCCCGCGGACGCGATCATCCACTCTCCTCTACCCTATTTATTCGCGCTCGTCCCTCTTCGGCCCACTTCGCGAAACCTCGCTGATTTCGATTACGGACGATACTCGGAATCGTAATTTACGCCGCGAGCCGTTCGCGTTTAATTAAAAGGGAAATTAATGCCCGAAGAGGAATCCTCACCGGAGTTGTTGCTACGAGTCCTTGTGCTGGTGTCCTTGTGTAACCTTTTTCGTTTTGTTTTTAGGGAATTTTATGCCCAGCGCCATTTTTAGAGACTTTTCTGGGACGTTGGGGACGTGAAAATTGTTTGTTCTTCATTGTTTTTGTTTGGATCTTAATTGGTTTGGACAGTCAGTTTAGATTGAACTGTTTGAGACTGAGAAACGCGACCGGTTCGGATAGCAGAGGCTCTATTAAATCGTGAATTGAGCGAACAAGTGTGCTTCGAATGGTGTCGTGTTTGGACTCTTTTCAATCAGAAAAATGACTCTAATATGTTGGTAAATGTTCTATCAAAAGATAGTTGAAAATTAAAAACTTCTTGTATTAGGCAGCTCAATAGTTGCAATTTTACAAGAGTTAATTCAAGCACATATCTTCCCTTCTCTTATACCAGGTTCATATTTCTATTTTTACTTGTTCCCTCACTTCGCTGTCATTAATCAAAATTTCCTTTCACTTTTTCTGTCATTTCTTTCTATGTTATGTAATCGATACACTGTTTCGATTGGTGCAATCAATACATGTCTCTGATATGTGTTTTATTGATTTTTGCCTGCCGGCTAAATAGCAGGATTGCAAATTTACAGCTAGATATAATGATCTGCGATTGGAGATACTAATATTCTAGATAGCAAATAGATTTCTATGCATTTCTACAAAATTTTATGAAAAATGTAAAAACATTGTTACAACGTTTTCAATGGTACACAAATTACTAAACAATAAAATAAATTTTTATTCAACTCCTGTTCACCAAAATCAATGCAGAGCATTTTTATTTTGCATAAATGAATTAATTGACTTACAAATTCACTTTGTTAGTGGGCACTCATTCGAGTTTATATTTTTTAACAGATTTCAAGAAAGAGGAGATAAGTGTTGGAGTAGGAGGGGGGATTTTCTTTGTTGATTTTTTGAGCTTTCAGAATTGGGACCCTCTCGCCGAGACAGAGGAGAGTTGTGAAAGATCCGTTAACACGTTTAGTCTCAGCCGAGGTGTGCAACAGCTCTCAGGGAAAGCTAGAACGTCCAGACGTCCTTGTAAGGCCGCTGCTCCAAAGCATCCACACCTACACCTACACCTACAGCCATTGCTAAGAGGCATGAGCCTTTATTCAGAGGCCGGCGTACTCATATTCTAGCCCAACCTGTATGTACAAGTCCTAAGTACAAGATATACGCTGCCTCGCAACCGAGCACTGACCACTGCACTTGATGGCGCTTCTGCGAATCGCAGTCAGCATTTCATTCGCTCGTGAAAAATCACGTTCGCTCTTCCGTCGTCGAAATGAAACAGTTTGACCTCTGGGAGCCCCCCGGTTTGCCAGGGTACATTGACTCTTATTAATATTTGGACGCTATTAAAAAGACCATAACTTTTTTAATATTGGACCAATACGTCTTGGACTTCTCGAGAAGTTAGGACAATTAGTTTACTACGTTTCTTATGTGGACCCACATTGAAAATTTAAAAATAGTGCATCCACTTGTACAGATTCTGAAGATTTTATTAATTTTCTAATCCAATTGTTCTAACTTCTCAAAAAAAACCAAGTCGTATGGTCCAATATTCAAAAAATTGTCTTTTCAAGAGAGTACAAATATTAATAACTAATAATAATATTATACAGAGTAATAATATTTGTATATTGATTCGCAAACTGTTTTTTGTTATCAGAATATTTTTTCCAAGTTAAAAATGTTAATATTTCACGGTAATATCATTAAAATAGAAAGAAGGGTTTTTGCCCCAGTGCCTTTGTATCCCCACTCTACGTTCCCCCTCTACGACGCTACTCGCCACGCCTCCGCCGCGGTCACGTGACGCATTCCGTGCTCCCTCCCCTCATCTGGCAACACTGACTGTGCCCCCAGTTAATGTGCTCGTCCATATTTATTTAAGAGAAGTGTTTTTACATATTTTTACTAATTTTACTACTGCTGCTACATGCAATAAATATCTATATAATCTGTACTAATAATTATAAAATATAATAATTGTGATAATAGCGCGCAAACTATCGTACTAAATTTCCGTACCTTCGAACGAGCAAGTGTGGCAATAAAATTTTCCTCGTTCAAGAGAATGATCAAGCGAAATTATTCTAAAACCCACGTTCACCGCGTTAGCAAACACACGTGGCTTTGTTGTGATAAGGTTTACCTTTATCTCGAACAATGGATGCTAACCATCCTCATGCACTTATACATCACACAACTCGTCAGAATCAGAACGAAGTGGATATAGGGTGAGACAAAATTCACTCACCGTGTATAATTTTCAAATAAATAAGAGAAGTTCGTTGTTCAATTAAACACTGTTCTAATTTTCATTGACACTAGGTTTACTGAGCAGTAAAAGTTTTACGTTATTCTATGGAAATAACTGGAGAGAATGTATCCTTTTAATAATGTACAAGGTATAATAATAATATAGGATCGATTCCTCGGGTCATTTGAAGCAACTTTTTCCTTTGCGAAAATCTTCTGCACAGCTTTGTTTAGAAGTTATTAACGAAAAACTACAGTGGGTGAAAACCACTCGGCGACAGGGCCCGCCTCCCAGCCAACGGCAACGCACCGCTCAACGCGAGCCGCTAGTAGTCGCGCTCTGATTGGTCCTTGTTTTTCATGAATAACTCCTCAACGAAGCCTCGGAGAAAATCTTCGCAAAGGAAAAAGTTTCTTCAAATCACCTCAGGAATCACCCGTTTCAAGTACAACATTTTCGAGAGTTCCTGTGTATCCTCAGAAGTAAATTTGTCGAATAATTCCTGATGCATCTTCACAATATTCGTGAGTGAAAAATATTCAGTGCTACCAGTTCCACCGTGAAACGTATAGAAATGCAGTGATTAATTTCCATAAACGTCCGCCGTCTAACAATAGGCATACAAAGCTCGACCTACCTTCATTGGAGAGACTCATCCCGTCGAAAATAACCTGGCTGCCAGCAGTGGTAGCCTCAGTGGCAATGCTGCTTGCGTTCATCTTCCACGTCCCGCCGAGAGCCCGGGAGTCTGTCAGTCCCCTCTCATCCTCTCTTTTCCCCAGAGCTAGGGAATTATGCGTGCACACACCGGTCCATAAAATCACCAGGAATATCACCAAAATCACGATGCCGATCAGCGCGGCGAAGGTGGACGTGCGATCCTCGGTTCGCGACATGTCTGCAGTCTCCGAGTTGCATCCACTCTGCTGGCAGATTCAGATTGTCCTCGGGGCTGATCGAAGGGGATCCACGTCGGAGGAACGATCTACGGCGGCCTGATCGTTCAGTTACAAGCTAGCCATCGGGCCCGGCAGTCGATCATACCCGTGGAACGAGATCGAACACGGACGAAGAACGAAGAGTATTATCGCGCCGTGGCAGGTCATTCGCCGCTCCTCTGCTCCACCCCCTAGCGCCCATAGAGTCCTCTTCGACCCGTGATGATCTCAAGGCTCCTCTTCCTCCTTGCGAATCCTGCTGACCAGCGATATCCAACCGCGATCCCTGGAATGCCCATTAAAACACTCGGCTCCCGATCCTCTGAGATCTAGCCTGATCTATCCTGATGATAATGATTCCGACGGCCTTGACCTGGACATCAGCCGGCTGCGGTTTTCTTAGAAACTCGGCATTACCATTGATTGGAAATTTGGAAAGGATGCGGGATGCTGATGATTGTCCTGGTTACGACAGCTGCGAATCTTGTCGGCTTCTGCTTCTGCTGGATCCTGGAAAGAAAAGGTTTGGAAGATTGATTATTATTAGCGTATTAGGGACTTTCTCCTGATTAAAATGATACCTGGCACTATGCAGTTTGGATAATGTTTGGGTGAGTAAATCAGTGCTTCGATTGAGCTCAACTTTTCTCGCGCATGCGCGGCGATTTCAGTAACGTAAGCTTCTCGATAAAATGGGGTTCCTCGAGCACCCCGCAGAATTTTCAAAAATTGGTATGATTTGATTCTGAAAAATGAATGTACAAGATGTGCATTTGTGTATATTTTGTAACTTGTCCGGAGCAGATTGTTTGGTACATTCCCGCCATTATAACTGCCTTAGGGCTCTGGCTCGAGATGGCATGCGCGAGAAAAATTGGGCTTAATCGAAGCACTGGAGTAAATCGCGATTGAGGGGAGCCTCGATTATCCGAACTAGTCGGTGGACAACTTTTAGACTGCGGATTTTTGTGCGAAATTACAATTGAATTTTAATTAAAACACATAGAATTAAAATAATGCAACTGTAGTTTTAAATTTTGTAAATATCTTGTTTATTTTGTTTAGGATTTGCTCAGTGTTTTTGTAATAGAGAACTGATGTTTCGGCTCGACTCGAGTATAAAAATAATGTCTACATTTATTGAGTTGTTTCGCAAATCTGCACCACGTGTCGGCCCCAACAAAGAAAGGCGTTAGAGTAGGTAGCTATTTAGTGGATACTACAAAACCGTGTCATGAATCTTTAGTTTGGGAACCGATGCCAACTGGCAATGGGAATGTAAACAGTAGACTGCAATTTTAACGCGTTCACGCCAATTTTGCGTGTTGTCGGCGCCACTATTGAGTTTTCATAATTTGAGAATAGTCGACATTTCACTACTATTAATTTTATTTTATTTTATTAAAATGTGGAGTATGTTATTAATTTGATTTGATTCTATTTTATTAAAATGGAGTATGCTATTAATTTGATTTTATTTTATTTTATTAAAATGGAGTATGCTATTAATCTGATTTGATTTGATTTTATTAAAATGGAGTACGCTATTAATTCGATTCGATTTGATTTTATCCGAATGGAGAGTCCTATCAATTTCATTTTCTTTATATAAAAGATAATACCATAGCCGTCAACAACACCTGCCAGGCAACATATTAAGTTTACAAATGAAGTAAGCTGCTAATGAAAGATCTATAATCTCCCGATTGAAAATAATTTGATCATTTCCGAGAGGTGATATAATATTTATCTTAACATTCACGTATATATCATACATATATGTATGTACTTATACGTATGAAATGTAATTTTCTCGCGGTTCTAAATATCAAACCAGTTCCCCGGAGGCTCTAAATAAGCTGAATGAAGAATCAATTAAAAAATCACTAACCCTCGTGAACAGGAAACAGGTTTCGCTTCATCAAGATAAAGCCGGGTAATATTCCGGCAAAAGAACGCTGACAAGAATTGGGGAATTAAATTGGAAGGTTATGGCTCGAGATATTGGCCACACGTGACCCTCTTTCTCTCTGGGAACCTGCGGTGCTGTTTAGAGTGAAGAATGTCGAAAGTGTACTTCGTTAAACGCTATCCGACGGAACTCGGAATGTCCGATTTCTTCTTGCTTGGATGCTTGTCGATTCTGGTGTATTCAACAGTTATTCTGGTATATTTTGGTATATTTTGGTATATTTTGATATATTTTAGTATATTTTGGTATATTCTAGTGTATTTTGATATATTTTGGCATATTCTCGTATCTTTTAGTATGTTCTGGTATTTTTTGGTATTTTCTAGTATCTTGTGGTATATTCTAGTATATTTTGGTATATTTTGGTATATTCTAGTATCTTGTGGTATATTCTAGTATATTTTGGTACATTGTAATATATATTGGTATATTCTGCTATACATAGGGTGTCTCAAAATTCCTTTTCAATTTTCCTCTGCAAAAATGTCGTCCGCGGCTTTATTAAGGAGTTACTAACGAAAAACACGGACCAATCAGAGCGCGACCTAGACGCGTGTTGGCACAATCGTGTTTTTCGTTAATAACTCCTTAACAAAGCGGCGGACGTCATTTTTGCAAAGGAAAAAGTTGCTTCAAATGATCTCCGGAACCCATTTCTTCAAAATGTTCTAAAATATTCTAGTATGTCCTGGTATACTCTCCTGTATAGTATATTTTTAGATTGACGTATCACAACAGAGTATGCGATTTGAAGCAGATTAGACAGGCTAAAAGAATATTGGAAAAAAGAATATCAAGACGTAATAAAAATCAACCAACGGAGGAAACAATTATTTTCAATGTATCAAACTGATTTACACAATAATGTAATAAATGCAAACAATTTGTCAATGTCTCAAGTCGTCATTCCTTCGCAAAATCCAACCGCGTCCAGTTTAATGAATTCGGTGTATTCGGTTTTTCGCCGTAAATGCATAAAATCCGCGGTCTATTAATAACTAACACAAGTTCAAACATTCCTGAGCCATCGCCAAGTCGATTACACGTGGCGCGAGTCAATTATTTGCGACTTAACTCGACCGCCCGGTTCAATCGACGGTGAGTCGATTAATTGTGAATGTTCTCTCTCTCTTTCTTTCTCTCTCCCCGGTACATGCTGGGAAGATATGATCGAAAGTTTCTTGGCGAGGTGGTCCCCGTGTCGTTTGATAAGGGAACGACCCGCCGTGTCGTAAATGTTTAAAGCGGCACGAATCGGTTTCACGGCGATTCGCACGGCTAAATTGCCCGACACGAAGGAATCATCCTCAGCCGATGACCTCATCGTAGGAAGCACTCCCTTCGGGGTTGAGCAGCGATCATTCTCTGCATTGTGCCTGTGCGCACGTTTCCCAACGAGTAACAAACCTCTCCCTTTATTCTCGCGTTTAAATAAATTTTACCGCGTAAAATAAATCAAAAATTTGTTATTTTGCACATAAAACCATAATGTTATGTATGAATGTGTTTCTGATATTTTCCTTTCGAGCGATGGAAAATGAATGCACGGTATTTTACGTTCCGAAGGATATTGGTTGAATTGTTCGACGAGCGATTCACGATTTTAATAATGCATCGCCGGTGCGATTAAAATTCATTCGGTTTGGAGAACAATGAAAAATATTATTCGAGAATCGTGCGTTCCTTATCTCGATGGGAAGTCGCATCAATTCTGATGGGAAGTAATGGATTGCACATTGGCGAGCGCGAATAAAGTATGGATGACAACAATAGCAGCAGTTGTTAATAAACAATTTCCTCACTACTTCTGTGTCGTTGCAAATGGGTTACTCTCAATTTTAATCATCATTTAGTAACAGTAGAATAATTGCATTATTCTATTATTTATGACAAAAATGGGTGGATGTAATTTAAAACAGTAAAAATTTTAAGACAATTTGAGAACGTCCATATGTTATTCTCAATTTATTAAAATCGTTAAAAATAGAAAGAAATTTTTATATGGTTTCAGTGGCTTGTAATTGACGATGAAAATTTATGTGCATAAAGATCCGCGCAGTCTAGTAACGAAATTATTCTAGAAACATGAAAGTAGAAGATGTGTTACTTCTCATCCCCTCTACGACGCTATTCCCCCACCCTTCCGCCACCGCGCGGTCACGTGACGCGTTCCGTCTCTGTCTTGCATGTGTCACTATGTCACGTGACTAATCCGGTACTGGCAGAGAGGGGAGAACTCTTTTCCCCCTTCAATTCCTGCTCCATCATATCTTTTATTTTGCAAAAAGAATATACTGCTATCCATTTGACACTGGATATTTCTCCTGGTACTTTAATTTACTGCGTCTTTTATTTTTATCGCGCTCGAAAATTCACATACGTCATCACGTTGGCGAGATAGTAACGCTTTCACAGTTTCTCTGAGAAAAAATGAAAGCTAAAAATATAAAAACGTGTCGACATCCTGTACAGTGAATATTATTAGCCGTACAAATTCATTCACAGGTTTTCCTACATGAATTGGTCGATTATTTACAAACGTTTCAATTCCCGAGAATAATTTCTAGACTGAGGACTTTTATGTGTCCGACGCTGGAACATTCGGGGACACCGCGTGTCACCGGGCGAATCATCGACGGAAATTCTTTTCAGCAAGTTTGTAATTCGGCGTCCAGTGCAGACGTCGGTGGAACCGCGAAGAAATAGATGTCCGGTAAAAATAGCGTCGGGATTATTTCACGCTTGCACCACCGCACAGTCTGCCGGAATCGCGAGAAGCTCGACGAAATTGCACGCCTCCGTTAATGTATAATTATGAGCAGAACCCAAGTAATTTTCTGCAATGAGATTGAGATATTTCATAATTTTTAAATTCACTGTTTCTTTCTTCTAACTATCTTGTTTCCATTGGTTTTTAACGAATACAACTGGTTTATAAAGTACCCAACACTGTGCGGATTTCTTAATATCGATAAAAATATTATTCAGGTCAATTACAACTATGCAGGGTGTCCCAAAAATATACTTCCTTGAAAAGGAAGATCCCAGAGGTCATCCCAAGCAACTTTCCCCTTTGGCAAAATGTTCTCCGAGGCTTCGTTACGGAGTTATCGACGGTAAACCAATCAGGGCGCGGCTACAGCGGACGGACACCGCCCTAGCGACACGTCTCGCGTTGCCGTTGACCGAGAGGCAGGGCCTGCCGCTAAGGCGGAGCCCATCCGCAGTAGCCGGGCCCGGATTGATCCGCGTTTTTCGTTAATAACTCTTAAACGAAGCCTCGGAGAACATTTTCGTAAAGGAAAAAGTTGTTTCAAATGGTCCGAGGAATTGCCCCTTTCAAGGAAGTGCATTTTTGGGGCACCCTATGTATTTGAACTGTTGTTCAAATATTATATTAAAATACAACGCACCTAAATATTAAAGTAATTTAATATAACAAAGTCTTAGAGCCTCCAACGTCTACAAAATTGATTATGTCTGAGTAAATAGCGAGATTGTGTCACACGTCACGTTTGACAGCGGTTCAAATGGAGAAATAAATATTACCACGAGTAACTGTTAGTTTATATGGCCGTCATTGTGCGGTGGGTGTGGTTGCGCGTGACGGTAAACGAATTTCGCGAGTGCTCGGGAGATGGTGCACAAGGATCAGCCAGTCGAGAGCCATCAAAGCAGAAAATCGAAGGGTTTAACGACTCGAATAAAAGCACAGGGTCAGCGAGCAGTTTTGCGGTTCGCGCCGCGCAACATAGTGGCTACTATTCGTCTGTTGGGAGTGTGTATACACCGCGAATATGACGGCAGTGGTAATGAATGCTAGCTGGGGAACGTTATAGCGGCACGCGGTGTAAGTCTGCGGCTACGTCGACGTTGCCGAGTGAAATATAAAAGCGGCGCTCCGACGACGTCGGCTGCTGACCTCGGAGTCACTTAAGGTCTGGGTCAAACTATTCTTGTCGCGTACCTTTCCTAGTCTGATCCATCGATCGATCAATCTCTGTCTGCGAATTTCTGTCTGTCGCTAACGTGCTGACACGCGGCCCCCATGGGGCTCTCGTTAATCACGCGGATCCGATGTCCCCGTGGAATATGTGTTCCGTGGAAATGTCGATACCCTAATCTCGCGTTCACTTTCTGTCACTGTTTACGGAAAGATTGTGGAATTCTAAAAAAATTGCTATCTGGAAAAAATTGTAAAATTCTAGAAGATTGTGAATTGTAGGATTATGAAACTGTAACTTGTAAATTGCAAAATTGCAAAATTGTAAAATTGTAGAATTATAAAATTGTAGAAGTGTAAAATTGCAAAATTGTAAAATTCTAAAAGATTGTGAATTGTAGGATTATGAAACTGTAACTTGTAAATTGCAAAATTGTAGAATTATAAAATTGTAGAAGTGTAAATTTGAAAAATTGTGAAATTGTGAAATTGTAAAATTGTAAAATTGCAAAATTGTGAAATTTTAAAATTGTAAAATTGCAAAATTAAAAAATTGTAGAATTGTAAAATCGTAAAATTGTAGAATTGTAAAATCGTAAAATTGTAGAATTGTAAAATCGTAAAATCGTGAAATTGTAAAATTGTGAAATTATAAAATTGCAAAATTGTAAAATCATAAAATCGTGAAATTGTAAAATTGTAAAATTGTAAAATTATGAAATTGTAAATAGTAAAATGGTAAAAAAATTGCTAATTGTAAGAAATTCTAAATTGTAAAAACCATCTTCCAATCAAACAGCGCTTTTATTTGTCCAAATTTTGGCGAAACTGTATCGACTAACGGAAGAATCGATTAGTTATCAATAAACCAATGAATTAATTGTTGCAATGTGATTTTATACATTAGACAAGTGTCAATTGTATTCAGTATGATCGATGGAGGTGTTCGCCTTTGGCGCGTGCAAATTAAATTCTGATCTCTTAATTAAATAACTAAACAGACGTCCGGTTTATCATCCTCGCATATCTTTCTGCATTTGCATTTTCCCCTCTTGTTCCATTACGTTAAACATGCTTTATGATGAACATAAATTATTCATTATTAAATCTCTTTATACGTATATACACCTGGTTGCCTCGATAAGTGCAAGCAAGATTTAAATGCAGTCGGCTAACGTATTTGTCATACACACAGGCTGTTTGTATGGTGTGCAACCGTGATGCAGCCGGAAGACTTGTTAATGCTTTTGTCG
Organism: Lasioglossum baleicum; assembly: GCF_051020765.1. Taxonomy (NCBI): domain Eukaryota; kingdom Metazoa; phylum Arthropoda; class Insecta; order Hymenoptera; family Halictidae; genus Lasioglossum; species Lasioglossum baleicum. The sequence goes on from NC_134938.1 coordinate 13,145,689, forward strand.
TGTATGACATGAGAAATCTTCACGAACTATCCGGACAAATTCATGTGACCTGCATTCTTCATAGCAGCCGCTATGAATGTACAGGATTTAAGAAAATTTCTGCTTCGTTTTGTTTTTCTTGAAGGCATTAAGGTGCAGAAGAAAAATTAACTTAAACATTTGTCAATTAAATAGTACAGAAAGCACTATGATAGAATTATAATAATGGACAATATTTAACTCGGTTCCCCCACTCTCAACTATTTCACACTACCCCTGCCGCGCTCCTCCTACTCTCCACAGGAATCTGGTGGGGAGGAGTCGTTAGAAATCCTGGATAAATACATTTGCATTTTTATGAACCAACATCAGAACAATCTGTGCAACTATTACAAAAATTATAGGCTGTACAAATTCGTAGTCGTTTCTCCAGAATGTATTGTTTATCTACAAACAATTCGAACACGTTTTACTCTAAAAAATAATCTCCACAATATCGTATTCATTACAAATAATTCATGTGTCTCAATTTTGAAATGAATTCATTTTTTAAACTATTAGATGATTGATCGAGTTGAAAATGAAATTCAATGGTTAAACTTTAAAGAATAGAACTTTATTAATCAATTATACATATAGTCACAATTCTTTTCTAATTGTAGAAAATTTAACCATTTTTTAATTTTAATTTAGCCAATCTCTAACCAAACCTTTAAAATTTAGACATTGAATTTTATTTTCAAATCGGGCACGAACTTATGCAATCATCTGATATTATTAATTGATTGACTTCATTTGCAATAAGTTCAATACATGCCACAAATTAATTCGTCCACGGAATAAATAGTGATAGCGTGTAATGTTGAACACGGAAACAGATTATTTATTGAAAATAAGGATAATTCAATTTGCAAGGTGCGCAGAATGACATCAGTCTTAACTGTCAATCGATTAGAAATTCCATAGAAGAAAATATGAGCATCCTTGTAGCGCCCTTGATGCTTCCACGTATAGATCATGCCAAATGAATTTCTAATGGCCGTCTCACACTCTCGAAACCCCCATAGGCCGATTTATAGTTCCTTTTATTTATTCGAACTGGCGAATGGCTTTCTATTTATTTATTTTCGGACAGGAAAACTATAATGATCGCTAAAAGCGGATACTAATGAATTCAGAACGAGCACGTCCGGGCCTAGGATTGGCGACGAGTATCGCGTTACGTTTGCACTGCTTCGAAATGCAAAATTAACGACGACCATAGACTTCGTTGCTGGCGAAGACTCGAGTTCGAGTGTCACAATTCATTTGAAAATAAATAATTATTTGAAATAAGATGAATAATATCATTTTTGAAATGATTTGATCGGGACTGAAATCGGACATTTATCCTGAACATTACGGAAGTGTTTGAATTTTTCACTGTACCGTTTGTAGATTAACGATATGTTAGGATTCAAAGCAATATGCTCCAAGAAAATGCCACAGAAATTCGCTTCTCCCAGAATTGTGAGAAAAATCGAGAGCAGACAATATTCGAAGAGCGCGAATCGTTTTTGTATTAAACGAACGATAATCGGCTACTTATCTGGTCTTCGCGTGTCGTATCATCGTTGACCTTTCTTCCGGCAATGGTGGGCCACGAGGGGACAAATGTGTAAAGAAAAATAAAGAAACGGGAAAACAGCGACGCGACAATTGCAAGAACGGACTTATAACTCGACCACCTTGGGTGCATTCCTTATTTTTGTTATCCGTTCTTCGGTGCACCGAGGAATATTTATCAGTTCGTGTTACGGTGGAGTGACAGCGACTTTAGCAGTAGTTAAAAGTAGCATGACTTATGACTAGCAGGTTTATGCAAAATAGAAATTGTCCGTGTCGATTGTTGGAAACAGAAGTCGAATAAAAATTTGTTCTTTCTTTACGTCATTTTCATTTATTTACATTAATTTACTAAATTCTTTTAATCCTTCTATTAAATTTAGACTGCGGATTTTTATGCGAAATAAACATTATCTGGATAAATTGTAAGGGACTGCACAGCCAGATAAACAGTTTATTCTTACGTTAATAATTTTAACAAGCTCAGAACAATAGATTGGCATTATTAATTCACTTTAACCATTCTACTGTTGTAAATTGCGCTATTCCTTCTTGCAATAAATACATAAAATCCGCAGTCTAATTAAATTACACCCTCCCAGTTTTTTAATAAATCTAGTCTGGTAATAATATTGAATTGGATAAATGCAGAGGCGCCAGATTAAGACTTTTCTCCCCACTCTACCGTTCCCCTTCCACGCACGGTCATGTGACGCGTCCCGTCTCTGTCACGTGACTAAACCGATACTGGCAGAGAGAGAGAGAGAGAGAGAGAGAGAGAGAGAGAGAGAGAGAGAGAGAGTAACATAAATATTCACACACTACTTATGATCACGCTAACTTCAACCATACTCCCGCATAACCTAGTTCTTTTATAAAAAGAACAACTATCTTCGGTGAAGATAGCCTTATTGAACTTCTAAGTGAGAAACCATTTTCTTGTTAATTATGAAAGGGTCAATGTAAACTCAATCAAGCCAATGGTTAAAAGAGAAACTGTCAATCTTGTAGAATTTCACACATATTATTATTGTAGAATTATGGACAGACTTAAGAGTGAATAAATATAGCCGGAAATATAAGTATTAAAAAATACAAAAATGCACTGAACAATACTTTATAAAAATGACAGTGGTTGCTCCGATTATCAGCGATTTTTATTACACGTCCGAAGAAATAAATTTATTGAACTATAAAAATTAAAGAATTAAGAAATAAAGTACTATATAAAAAAAGCTAAAAGTGCTGTTACATCACTTTATAAAAATGACAATGGTTGATTTTCAGCGCTTTTTATTACACGTCCGAAGAAATAAATTTATTGAACTAAAAAAATTAAAGAATTAAGAAATAAAGTAATATATAAGAAAAAAACTAAAAGTGCTGTTACATCACTTTATAAAAATGACAATGGTTGTCTCGAAAAAATTAAAAAAAAATAAAGTAATATATAAATATTTCGAAAAGAAATATTTAGAAAACCAAGTAAATAAATTAGATTATTTTCCGACGTCGATTTGCTGTAACATCGCGAAACGCCAGCGCGAGATCGTTATCGGTACGCGGCGAGGGATTGTCAGTGTCAATGGTAGATAGAAGTTAGTTACGTTTGTCTCTGCGCCTACCGCGGCAAGCTAAAAATAAAGGAAAATATATTTATATTACATAAGGTCGCTGTGCGATAACGAGACACCCGTGTCTAACCTTCTTTTCGCGCGGATTCGGAACAGGCGTTCTTAAATCGTTAACACTGGCTGTTTGACAACTATGAAACAGATGCATCAAATAATAGCTGAAGAATCCCCCCTCTCTCAAACGTTCACTATCAATCACGAAAACCAGACAAAACACTTTATTTAACGTTAAAACTGTTGACTACTAAAAATGGCTAATAATAATGGCCATTGGTTAAATAAAAATTAATTTCATCGCTTAATAGATTTTTTATATTGCAAAAATCGTAACAATAATTTTATGAATTATGATCTGGATAATTTATAAACATTTTCTTATAATATCAATACATCTTCAGTAATTTATAGACATTTTCTTATGATCTTGATAATTATAAACTTTTTCTCATGATTTTAATTCATCAAAAGTAATTTATAGACACTTCCCTTATTATTTGCATACATCAACGGTAATTTATAGATATTTTCTTATAAATCTTAATAATTTATAAACATTTTCTTGTGAATTTAATTCATCAAAAGTAATTTATAGACACTTCCTTATTATTGGTCTGTCGTTCTACTAATTTAATACATCAAAACTAGCTAGTAAAGTAAACAAGAAAAAACTATAAAAAATACTCTGGTACCAGTACGATACTAATGTACAAAATTTCGGAACGTAACGTAGCAAAGCCTAATGTGAAGCAGATGTAAGCCTAATATGCTCGTAATGTTTAACCCTCTGTCTGCAACCTGGGTCGTTCAGGTCCGAAACAAAATTCCCATGAGCAATAATACCAAGAAATAACACTATTTAACGAAGTGAAAATAATAACTGAATTGAAAAAAATATGAGGAAGCTTTTTTATAGAATATTTCAATGGAATTAAATTTCAAAGGGGTTTAATTGTAGGTTAAAATAATTTCAATGAAATACAGTTGATTTGTATGATAATTAAATGTAGCGAGGAATATTTTACTGTGTTTAGGTTGAAATTTTAGAGAGGATAATATTGACTAGACGGTTTAGAATATTTTATGAAATTTTATGAAAATTTTTTAGAGTTCCATCGATTTCATATTGAAATAGGGACTCCGTATCCCACGATATTAACAATTTTTTCAAAACCTGGATATCAGCAAGAAAAAAAACATATTAAAAAGAAGGTTGTAGTCTTACTTACGAGATTTGCAATGGAAAGACTACTGTTCATAAAAGCGTTACTAGATCCGACAAAACTGTGGCATTCCGGCGCGGAACCACCCGACCCTAACTGATCACATTGGTGTGTCCCAGGTCAAATCTCACTTTCCTTCACTTTCATTTTCAGGGAGGCCCTTCGACACGGTTGTTAACGGGAGGCACTCGCGGAAGCCTGTGAATTTTCGCGGAAGAACCACGAAGAAGAACTGGAAGAAAGGCCACTGTCACCAAAGGCGATCGAACTCGTGTCGCCGCCGGCTGGTCCACGTGTTTCACGGTTAGCGTGGCAACGAGCGTAGAGTGGCGGGCTTGAACCTACCTCGCGAATAAATCCCGAGTCCTCAGGATCTTCCGGAGTCCTGCAGAGTCCCGGATGTCCTGCGGACGGACGTCTTCCGCTCGACGGTTCCTTTCGACGAGGACACGCACGGTGTTTTTTTTTTTAAATATTGAAACAGCCAGAAAATTTTAACGTGTCCGAACGTGGAGAATATGATGGAAAGGAACCGAATTGCGGCGCGGATATATCGCGAACGAAAGGCGAAGCGAAACTACGAACGAACCGAACCGAGCCGAGCCGCCAGCACGCACCGACTGACCGCGACGCGGACGCGAATGGATCTGCGGTATCGACCACGGCCACCGAACTCCCATAACATCTCATCGTCCCCACCACACGCGGTTCATCGTCAACCGAATTGGGCGGCATCCGAGATAAATTTTTATCTAGATTTTTAATCGGCCCCCCGCTGCTTTGTTTATGCGGTTCTACCACCCGCCAAATTCGGGGGAGAGAGGACTGCAGACGCTGCCGCCACATTTTTCCACCCTCCCAGATCCAACCGCCTCACCGTCCGGCGTTTAAGCCTCATGATCTTCTGGGTCTATGTGACCCCGCTGAATATCCAGGTTTATAAAACTGTCTTAATTGCCACCTCAATGAAACAATTGATTTTGCGTATTTTTTAAAAAATTACATTTATGATGTACATTTATATCGGGTCATTGTGACCCAGCTGGATATGCAGCCTCTCATACAGCCCTGTTAATTACTGTCTTAGTGGATTCTTTGATTTTGAGAATTTTTTTAATTGTTGTACACTCACCGAAATTTCTATAAAGTCATTGTGTTTTGTGCGAGATGAAGACGGGCCTGCTTATGTACTTCTTCAAGGCCTTGTTTGCGTTGCATTTTTGTCCAGGAGAATCTAACAGTTGTTGCACACGTATTTCCTTAGCCGCAGACCTCAAGGTCTGGTAATTTTTTATTACCACCTTTGAAATGATTTTTTTTAATCACGGTATCTAAACGATTAATTTTCTTAGCAATTGCGCGGTTAAAGCAACCCATATCTTTATAAGCATCGATTGATGATTTCCTTCACTTGTTAGTACTTTTCCTCTCGGCATTCTAATACACGCGAATCAAATTATAACAAAGAGGATTTCTGTGAGTTATAAAGCTATAATACTTTTAGAATATTCGCAATTTTCCGTAGTTCTCTGCTCGGAATACAGAGAAACACTAAGTGACTCTATAGAAACCTCGCACTTGTGTTCTGCACCGCACAGAAAAAAATCAAAATAAATGTAGATAGTAAACATAGCAGCCTGAAGTGCGCAGTCCCTCTATCCGAGTGTCAACAAAGCACAAGACCAGATTCAGTTACTCGAATTGATATTCGGACGATCTAAAAAAGACAATAACTTTTTTAATATTGTACTATACGATTTGAACTTTTTGAGGAAGCTAGAGAAATTAGTTTGCTACAGGATGTGAAAAGAAATTTTTTCAAAAATTGCAATTGTCGGGATTGTAGAAAAAAGTACTAAAAGTTGCGTTTTACAACTTTTTCATGTGAGTCTATATTGGAAATTCAAAAAATACGTTTTGTAGGTCTGTGTCAATTATATGCACTGTGAAAGTTTCATTGAAATCGGTTGATGCGGGGAGAAACGACAGGCATTATGAGATGTAAGAATTCTTATTGTTAGATATAGGTCGAAAATCGTGAAAATCTGCAATTTTTACCATCTTTGAACGTGTGTAGCCCATTGCAACGTCGACCGATTTTGACGAAATTTTCAGAATATGTTTAATTGATACAGATCTACAGAACGTATTTTTTAAATTTTCAGTATGAGCCCACATCCTGTAGTAAACTAATTGCTCTAGCTTTCCAAGAAAGTTCAAATCGTATAGTACAATATTAAAAAAGTTATCGGCTGTTTTAGAGCGTCCGAATATTAATTCGAGTAACTGTATGTAATACGATAAATCAACAAAAATGGTGATACTTTAAAAATATCTATGAAAATGATGACTTTATAGAAATTTCGGCCACTATACATTTATGATAGTCGAGTAATTGTGACCCAACAGGGTATGCAGGCTTATATGAGTTTGTTAGCTGCCATCTTACTGGAATCATTGCCTTTTCGTTCTTTTTTATATTGTTATATTTTATTATATAGATATTTGTGATGTTCGGGCATATACAGTGTCTCACGTAACACCTTTCACGATTTTTCAAGTACTTGTAATATACAAAATACAAGAGATGAACCACTATTATTATATACAGTATTTTATATACTCACAGTTATTCCAAATTATACGCGAGTCTCTCAAGCTAGTTGGATCACTGGAAGCAAGAAGAAATAACATTATAATGGGTGAAAATCTAAACACAACAAATAAAACAATAATAATTGTGGTCGGCTGTAAATAATACGTACATGTTTCTTCTACTTTGTATTGGGTCCAGGGAATACAGGATGTTCCAGAAATGTTGCACCACCTTGACGATGATAATTCCTGAGTTCATTTGAAGTAACTCTTTCCTTTGCGAAAATTCTGACCGCGGCTTCGTTAAGGAGTTATTAACTGAAAAGCACAGACCAATCAGAACGCGGTTACAGTGGACGAAGCCCAGCCCACTTGTGTCCCCACTCCACGCTACCCCCCACGCTTCCGCGGCCCAGTCACGTGGCGCGTTTCGTTTCTGTCGTGCATTGTACTGGCAGAGAGAGGATAACTTCTTCCCCTCAATTCCTGTTCTCTCCCCTAATCTGACACCACCTGTTTCCCATCTTTTCTTCATTCAAAACGTTATCATTGGCTCTGTAGAATGAAGCTCTTGTTCTTTACGCGATAAATACGGTACACGGTATAGTAATCAGCTGTAGTTTATCACGGGCATTTTGCTTCGGGAACAGGTGCACAGTTACGGACATCCTGTAGCCACTGTCATAATATTTGACTGCTGGCGACCCACAAGATGAAAACATCGTAATTTCACAGTTTCGACCTAGAGTTTAATGTCAAGTACTCGGCGAGAATTTTTATAGGCGATTGCAGAATAACCGGTTCCCGCCTAACATGCCCAGCGTACGTAAATATTGACTAATAAATTAATGAACTGCTCCGATTCCGATTGAATTAATAAACTTGTGGAATATCGAGATTTTATAAAAATAACGAGGCTGTACTTATCCTACTTTCGCAAAATTTTTATCAAACGAGGTAGCCCACTGGACCATTTAAAATTCGAATTTGTTTACGAAAGAATGAATGCGAACTTTTAAAAAATAAAAGTGTTACTCGTTTCTTAAATAACTTCAAAGACTATTTTATATTTTATAACATTTGCATTGTAATTTACGCAGAAAAGCTTAAAAATTCGAATCCAACAGTTCTAATATTAAACATTGTTCAGTGAATATTACGTATAAAATTATTGAAGCAAAAATCCCAATTTAAAATTAGACTAATTGTAGGATTGATGTTCACAGGTTCAAAGGATATCAGGTCAGTGCAACGTGATGAGAAATTATCCTGTCACAACGACGTGCAACCAGTTACCGTCATCCTCGCTGTTATAATACTTAACGCGGAATACATTACAGAGGAAAACGGACACCGTACAAATGAGCCGCAGTATACATATTCTTCTAAGGATAGATCGAACGCAGAGTCGCCGGATGAGGGGAAAAAGTTGCCCCCTCTGCCAGTACCGGGGACTAGTCACGTGACATTGTGACGCGCACGCAGAGACGAAACGCGTCACGTGACCGGGCGGAAGCGTGGGGGAATAGCGTCGTAGAAGGGGAAGGTAGAGTGGGGACATAAGTGTGCAGTGAGTTTGTTATTAACATTTTATATCATAAACATAACACGTACAGATGATAACAAATAGCTAAAATCGCTACAACAGTATTTTACATGCAAAACCTTTCGCAATAATATATATATAGTTCGTGTATATATTTACAATGTATTAACATATAACAATAAAAAAAGAGCAATATAAATGTCTTTCGTACAAAATACTTTTCAGGGAACAACGTTCCATTGACTTTGCAAATCTGGATCTGCGATCTGTAACATAAACGAATGTTTATTCGCTCGTTCGGATTTCCACAATTATTTAATTATTCTCGTACGCTAATCGGAAATCGTATGAACAGTGAACGTTCATTTTACCTTCGCCGTGATCTCATCGATACACGCCAATCGGATATTAGCTGCAGTTGCTGGCGAATCAAATCGGAAATAATCGTTATTCAAACCAGCTTCTTGTCGGGCAGATTTAATGGCTTCTCTAATAGCGAAGAAGATCGAAGATGCTAAGAACAATGGCGGTTCCCCAACAGCCTAGACATAAGTTTATCGTTGTATTATATATCCGATATAATTGAACTTTAAATATATTATAAACATTTCTCGTCGATGTATCTATGTATAGTACAAGTGCGCTTATACGTTGAACGGATTACCTTAGACGAATAGACGGCTCTGGGATTCGAAGCACCTTTCAAAAGAGACACATTAAATACTTCTGGAATGTCTGTAAAACCAGGCAATTTGTATGCACCTGGGCCTCTACTGAAAAGCGCACCGTTCCTCAAAAACACCAGTTCCTCGAGAGTAAAGAGTCCATATCCTTGCATGAAACCTCCCTCGACTTGCCCTATGTCAATGGCTGGATTAAGACTTTCGCCTAAATCCATGACAATATCTGTTCGCAGAACCTGCACACGAAACATTAATATAAAAATATTAAGCCTGAGAACTCTTAGGAATACAGGGCGAGTCTCGTAACGTGACGATCTCGCCAGGACATAACCGGACAATATCCCAGTCAAATCAGGCCTGTTCTGTAGGTAAAAGCCCCGTCCCCTAGTAAGTTTCGCTCCCTCCCGGAGAGGTGGATTCTTACGCGCGGATACGGGGAATGCAATTTACCTATGTAGAAAAAACGTGAAATGGAACGTTGCGACGCACGTGAGGCAACAGCGTCGCGGAGGGGGAAGATGGGAGACCACTGGCGACACTGATAACACTTATCCTCCTTCAACGCGCGAAAATCTGCAACTATTTAACTGTTTCGTTCTGAGGCGCCAGTAAAAATTGCCATACCATTATTCAAAACAGTTTTAATATCCCAGTCAGCCAGGCCTGCCTCGAGCAGACATCGAGCACAGCCTGCCATCGTACGATGCCAGCAGATGGCGAGCATTAAGCTGTCAGACCGCGCTCGGAGCTGAAGATGCTCGGAATCTGCTCGATTTTGGACAGCACACCCTGCCAGCATAAAGCGATACTTATTCGGGCGCAGAAGTATTGTTTTATGCTGGCCCGGTGTGCCGGCACAAGCTGAGGGCAGAATGAAGGCAGCTCGGTCCTTCGTTTAAAAGTGATACTTGTTCGGACGCAGAAGTATGTTGTTCTGCTGGCACAGCCTACTGTCCAAAATCGAGCATATTTGCTTACTGGGATTATTCAATTTGTCTGTATTCTATAAATTGTAAAAGCTCAACTGTGGTCACGTTACGAGACTCACCATCTATATTCAACGCAAACTAATTATGGCCTTATCTTTCAAATGTATAATCATTCTAATGAAATGAAGGTTTGAATAAATATGTTGTAGTTTATAATGCGACTAAGTTTCTTACTTGATGATCACCGGTCAAGCAATCAATTTCTACTTCCGAACATGCGACGCCGTACGTAAAGTAATTGAACGGGTTTCCTGAGTTTGTTTGAAACGAGTATCCTATGTCGGGTGTTTTATAGAATCCACTAGCGGAAAGACTGATTCTTTGCAGATAAGCGGCAGATATCCACTTCTCCCAGGGTCCAGTTGGATTTTTATCGATCACCGGTTTCAATCTTTTCATTATCTCTTCGCAGGCATTCTACATTACATAATATAAAAGCAGAATATTAATTCAATGTTTCGTTTTCGTAAGAATATATTTTGATAAATAATTTTTGCTAACCAGAACTGCCATGCCATTGAGATCCGAAGAAGCACTAGCTGCAGTTGGGGACGTGTTCGGCACTTTGTCCGTGGCAGTCTCCATTATGTGTATCTTCTCCGGATTTATTTTCAATACTCTGCTCGCTACCTAAATAACACGGAAGATCTTAAATATAAATGTAGTCGAAAAATGTTGTCTTTAAATCGAAAAATGTTCCATGTAAAAACGTAATGAAATTAGACTTAAGTAATAAAAAATAAATAAATATTACTTGTATCATTTTTGTATGTAAACCTTGTCCCATTTCAACACCACCGTGACTAATCAAAACAGAACCATCTGTATAAACATGTACGAGAGCCCCCGATTGATTCAAAAATAGTACCATGAAGGAAATACCGAATTTAGTTGGAACTATTGCCAATCCCCTTTTCTTGTACCTGTTCTGTCTAGCAAAATAAAATATTAAATGCATCTTAATACAACAAAAAAGAAATACATAGAGTAAAGGTACCGGTTACCGGAAGCTTTTTATTAATTTGATGACATTCTGTAATTTGCTTTGCATTATTTGTGATAACAAAACCTTTCTTCTGTATCGTCAAATTTTTCTGGACGATTTCGTTAAAAAGCAAAAGACATATTAACGAAGTTTTGGTTCGATTTACCGGACACAAGCAATTTGTGACGACAAATTAATTAATTTTTTTATGCCATAGCACAATAAAATCATTATTTTATTATCCTCTGGTGGAATAAGATTTTCAACTAATGTTTTCTATATCTTAAACAAAAATTATTACAATACTTTTGATTTATATACAAAGGGGAAACATCAATTTTATTTTTAAAAATCAAATAATGTTATATAGGTACTTCATGTTATTTTATAAATTACTAAAAAGTTTGTTTTGGATCCGATAACCGAGTGGGGCACGGTAACCGGTACCTTTACCCTATTCTTGACAAATTCCATTCCAAATGTTATACAAACCGAAAATGTGTAACAATCGAATCAAATGTTACAGAAAATTGAAAAGAAATGTTATTTATACATTTACACCTACCTGTTATACTGTTGGACACTCGCAAATCTTTCCGCGTAATTAGAAGATAGAAGACACTCTTCCCAGCAACGTTTCAACGTGCAATCATTAAGCTTCTGATTGTAATGGGTCAAATCTCCTGCATTGTACAAATTCAACTCTGCAATCTATTAGAATGAAATGATCACTACGATTCTTACAATGAACCAGAACCCCGGAATTCAAACAATTACGAAACTTTGGAGATGTGCAGTGCACATGTACTGTTATAAAGTTTCATAATTTCTCGAATTTTAAAGATCCACAGTGTAGTTGTAACATAATTTAGCATCGCACCTTGACAGCGTCTTTGTTCAAATACTCCGCGATGTGTCTAACGATAGTCTCCGCTACGAACATTCCTTGTGGACCTCCGAAACCTCGGAACGCGGTGTTAGACGGCAAATTAGTTTTACACGAGTAACCGTAAATATCACATACTGGTATCTTGTAAGAATTCTCGCAGTGGAACATAGCTCGTTCTAAGACCTGCAGAAAAGACAACGTTGCTTTGAATCGTTTTTAAACGATAATACAATCCGAACTCCGATCGCGTTAATTTACCGCAAAAGAAAGATCTCTCGAGAAACCAGCATTATTGAAAATGTGCACTTGCAAAACATTCATTGATCCGTTATCATCGAATCCAACTTTATATTTGAAGAGGAACGGATGCCTCGCACCAGATATCATCATGTCTTCGTCTCTGTCGAACATGCAACGCACCGGTTTTCCTAGTCTGTAAAGAAACTATTTTAATTTGCAATATTTTCAAATCATTTTATCCAATTTCATTATTCCTCATCACATTAGACTGCGGATCTTTATGCATTTATTGCTTATGAAAATGTTGAAAAAAGCCTAGAATATAAAATTCGATAGAATTTTGTACAATTTCTATTTATTTCAAAAAATTGGAAAACGCATAAACATCCGCAGTCTACTCGTCATTATTCCAATTTATCAAGCTATTTGATGATTTCATTATTCACCTATGAGCAGCAATCGCGACTGGCAAAGCGAGCACCGCAGTTCGCGATTCCTTTCCTCCGAAACCACCGCCCAGTCTCTTCACTCTTACTACAATTTTATTAATATTAACGTTCAAACAGTGTGCCACGTATTTCTGAATTTCCGTCGGATTCTGCGTGGAACAGAATACTTCTAATTCGTCCTCCTCCCGGGGAATTGCCAAAGCAGCGTGCGTTTCAAGATAAAAATGTTCTTGACCTCCCATTCGAATTTCACCTTCTAGAATGTGAGCTGATTTCGAGAACGCTTCTTCAGCGTTCCCTATCGATAAACGTTTCGGGCACTCGGGGAAGAAGGAATGATATTTAATTGCGTCCTACAAGATAAATATCAGAAATTTTATGCTATTTTCTTATATTTCAGAGTTTATTTCATCGTACCTCTATTGAAATAATTGTTGGTTCAATGTTCTCGTATTCAACCCCAACCATTCTAGCTGCTTTTTGCGCAATTGACTGATTCAGTGCAACTATTGCCCCGATTGGTTGTCCTTGGCTTGTTACCTTGAAGAATATGAAATATTAATTACCAGACCAAGTTCAATTTAAAAAAGAAATTTTAGTGAATCAATTTAATGAATCACCTCCTCCGAAATGAAGATTTCTTCATCGTGGAACACAGTTCCGTGGTAACGTTGCTTCTCGGGTATATCCTTCGCGCTGTAGAAAGCTACTACACCTTCCATCGATAACGCCTTAGTTGCGTCGATTTTCAAAATTTTTGCATGCGCCCTAGTGGACAAAACTAAAGTTAGGTAAAGTTCGTTTATGAATTTTGGTATGTCGTCGCAATAAATTGCTTCTCCAGTCGCCTGTTTAAGTGCGCTCGCATGAACGACAGTCCTTCCGATTAAATCATTCGCTTCTTGATCCTTGGGAACCTAACGCGTGAACGTAGAATATTAAAATAGTATACGATAGACGAAAATAATTGTGAACTGGATAAAAAAATCGGATGTACCACTTGATAGTATTGCGAACTTTTGAGCTCCTTGTCTTGAAATCCAATTGCAGCACTTTCAAGCTCCTTGGGACACGATGGATAATCGGATAACGTTGATTGAAGTTGTTCAGCTATGCGTAAGAATCCTTTGAAGAACAGACTGTAACATTGAAGGGAAATATTAAGGTATTTCAAAGATGAGGGAAACTGTAAATAAGTATAAAAATGATGTACCTCAGAGTTAGAGATCTACGGTACTTGACCATACCACCAGGGACATTGTCTGGAAGAGGAAACTCATCCAATAATGAAGAATATACACTGTCCAAAAGCGTTTGATCCCACTTCCTGAAACAATTGATTATTCTGTAATGAAATGGTATACAGAAGAAAAATTCTCTCACACAGATGTGAAGATATAAAAATAGATTTGTTTCCGTGAAAATTGAAAGTGTCATGAAACAGTAGATCGTTTTATAAAGCACCTTCCGATCATAGTTTCACATGTTTTCCTTGCTAGCACCGTTGTCGGAGCCATCCCACCAAATGCCAAGTTTACTTTCTGAACAACATTAGTCCCAGGTTGGAAGAACACATTTAATGCCATGTTAACAATGGCAATATCATCGTCTCGTCTTCTTGCTTGTTTATAAGCTACAAAATACTGATTCTGAAAAATGAAAGGAAGCATATTCGATTAACAAGACCAGAAATACATTGTTTAAAAGATTCATAACTTACTTCTTTGGTGAAGGGAATCTGAATCGCGAGCAAAATTTCGACTGGTAAAACTATATTCTGCCGGTATCCTTTAAAGAAAGTGTGATCCATCGGGACAACCCTGTTTCCGTTCTTCGAACTGGAAAGATTCAATTGTACTCCTGCTGCCATGAAAACTGGATTTAAATCTGATATAGGGCTTCCTGTCATTATATTTCCACCGACAGCCTATTCAAAAATATATCAAATTATATCCAACAAGAACAAACTCGAATATTACAGAATAATAATGCAGAAAACTTACTGCTACGTTTCTAATTTGTTTGCCAGCGAACCAATGAAGCATTGCAACTATTTCACTGAAGATTCTTGTTTTGTGTTCTGAAACAGGGACCGAATTAATACATGCTTAAAAATGATTTTGTACAGGACGGAAAAGTAGAACTATTTACCAGGTTTATTATCAATCTGCTGTTTCAATGCTTTCTCCATTTCAATGAGTGTTTCGCCGGCACCCACGTGAATCATTTCTCCATCTTCTCGAACGGTTTTCATTTCCTTGATCAAAATCGGATGTATTAGAACAGGATAGGACAAATGCTTAAACTTGACTTCAACACCTGAAGAGAAATCATAAAACTCATGTTTATACGACACGAATTATCCGACAGTTTTAATTAATTACAGCCACAATTGTAGAATCTAGTAAATGTTAATATCAGCATACAACCGAAGAGAGCTAAGTCAAGTTTTCTTTAAAATTCGTGGTTTTAGAAAGCACAATGGATATTAATCATGGCTTACCAATCTCAGTATTTCCTACAACGATCTTCGCATTAGGATGTTCACTTTTCAATTGAAGTAATTCGGAAAACGTTCGCGGCCTGTACCACGTAGCATTCTTTCCTCTGACGATTAAGTATTCCTGGTCCAAATGCGAAGAGATCTGAAAACATAGTTTACTACAGAAGATCCTATTCGAAGCTATATACAGGGTGACAAGAAATGACGGGGTTAATCATTTCTTATTATAATTCTGTCAAATTGACGAATTTTGAAAAACCAAATAATAACAACCATAACATGGACCTTTAGTATTCATATATTTAAGAAGTTTCGAAATGGCCACCCTTTGCGCCGATACAGAGGCTCAAACGTGTCTTGAAATTTTCGGCAATGGGCCGCAGCTCTTCTGGCGTTATTCGGTCCCACTCCTGGTACAGAGATTTTTTCAATGATTCCAAATTTTTATGTGGCCGAGCATAGGCCCTGGCCTCCAAAATCGACCACACGATGTAGTCCATTGGGTTGAGATTTTCGCTCTGTGGGCCGACGCGGAATCCTGCTGTAACGTCCATTTTGGATCGCTAAGATGCTGTTGGGCCCACAGAAGTACGACGGCTTCGAGAATGTCCCGTCGATACACTTCTTGGTTGATTTTGACCCCTTGATCCACGAAAACCGTAACAAATCCCATTTTCCAGGTTTCATCACATCTGCGGAATGGCCGCCGTACTCACCGGATCTCAACTCTATAAACTCCAGCGTTTGATCGATTTTGGAGGCAAGGGCCTGTGCTCAGCCCCATAAAAGTTTCAAGTCGCTGAAAAAATCTCTGCGCCGGGTGTGGGACCGAATGACGCCAGAAGAGCTGTGGCACATAGCCGAAAATTTCAAAACGCGTTTGAGCCTCTGAATCGGCTCAAAGGGTGGCCACTTCGAAACTTCTTAAATATATGAATACTACAGGTCTATGTTATGGTTGTTATCATTTGGTTTTTCAAAATTCGTCGATTTGACAGAATTATAATAAAAAATGTTTAACTCCGCTATTTCTTGTCACCCTGTACGTATAGTTACGCGTGTTCGATTTAAATCGCTTACGTGCAATTTCGGTGGAAATATAATTTCTTGCGTCGGGTCGTACGGATCGAATTCCTCCGAATCGAAGACCTCGTTCGGCTCAGCTATCGGTATTCTTTTGCAACAATTATCGCCCATCGCGCAGACCCCGTTCGGCAAAGATTTGTCTCGGTGGTTCGACAATAATTGCATCTGCTCCCATTCTTCCGTAAATGTTTTGTAGGCTTCAATGATGGGCCGATATCCGGTGCATCTGCATAAATTTCCTAAAAATTCGACATCGTTTTTTATTTTACATCATTTTGTGGTCTAATCTTTTCGCGATTCTCGTGTTACCTTGGAATGCAACTTCGAGATCCTTCATAGTAGGTTTCGGAGTGCTTCGTAACAACGAGTACATGGACATGACGATTCCAGGAGTGCAAAAACCACATTGCGAACCGTGAGCTTTCGCGATGCGTTCTTGTACAGGGTGGAGTTTTGTTTTGACACTACCGATGCCTTCTACCGTGGTCACTGCCAAACCATGCACAGCGCAAACTGGTGTCAAACAAGCGTTCACTGCCAAGTGTCTGTAGTGATTGTCGCATAGATGAAGTTAAGGAAAGTATAATCCCCTTCCAACCCAGTCCTTTCTACCCTGTTTCGAGTAAATTTTGATCGATGTGCCAAGACCATGCTTGAAGCGTAGTTTGGTCCCTATTTGCTATGAATTTGCTGACCAAAACAGGTGGGTCGGAATCAGTGTCGCCAGGTCGGAATTTGAGTGCAAAGTTTGCAGTCGCAATTCCATGCCAATTCCATGGCAAACCTTGTCCTCGAGTAGAGGGCAGGTCGGTCGCACCAAGAGCCGACCTGACCTGAGCGTAACGTTTAGGTGATTTTTATTTCTACGGCAACGCTATTCTCTCGTCACCGCTCCACTATAAACAGTCGCAGTGGGTACGCCTCGTGAATTCAGGGCGATTATATACGGCCTAGAGTGATCTTTTATCTAGCGCTTTTGACTACTGAAAAAACCCCATCTTTCACCTGAAACAAGAGTCTACCCCCTTAACCCTTGAATAGAGAGTCTACCCCCTTAACCCCTGAATAGAGAGTCTACGAGAGTCCCCTGAATAGTGTGTCTACCCCCTTAGGGTCCGCCCTCGATTTGCCGACAAGTTTTTGGTAGCAAATTCATAGCAAATCCAAAGCAAATTGATTACTGGGGAGGAACATTTTCACACTCATGCTTTGTATTTACAGTAATACAATCTTAATAAAAATGTAAAAGGATACGAAATATTTCCTGTTTCACGATCCAACTTCGAGATCATTACTGTACAAGCGCCGCAACCACCTTCCGCGCAGCCTAATTTCGTCCCAGTTAAATGCACTACGTAATTACCATTAAGGATTTCGATAGATTTGAAAATTGTTCGTTTTCACCATAAAATTAATTTACAAATTATTTTCATTTACAGTGTGATTTCATTACGAAATAACAACGCTTAATTACACGATAATTTCTTTCTGATAAATCCAGTGTTCTCCCATTACGTGTATACATAAGCCCCGATTGCATTGAAATCATTATATAATTTCGACTAAACTTAATTAATTTGCGTTACAATATGGACTGTTCATGCAATATTTATGTCAATGTGATTACAATCAAATATAGTCATTTGACAAGGAAAAAAGTCGAGCTGATATATCTAACTTTCGATTAATAGTGCGTTTCAAAACACCGTTACTCTTAAACAAAAACATCGTATGTATACACTCCAAGGTTGTAACGTACACAACCAACAGGCTACGGAGGCCTTTTAATATGGAAATACATGATGATTACCTTCTGCGTAATCTCTAGATCGGATTACGATCGGATTCTTCGAGCAAGACATAAGTATTAGGTTTATAATGGTACATCTGCCATTTTCATCAATTTCTTAACGTTTATTTCAAATGCGCGGAAAACAATATCACAATAAAAATGATTTTTACGTCTTATAATGTACAGTTCAATTGTTAAGGATACATTTGTTTCTCAAGTACCATAACAATGTCCATTCTGGGTCGACATTGCCGTCTGTCACCTAGAGTAGAGTGTTCGCAATGTAAAATTAAAATGTATAATAATTACGCTTTCTAAGAAAAATTATCGTAACGTAATTAATTCTTCTGTGTGACAATTATTGGGTTGGCAAGAAAGTAATTTCGGTATTTTAAGGTGCAATAAAACCCAATTTTTTTTGTTCGATGATCTTTTGCCATCTTCCTGACAGCTTCACAATTCTGCGCTCGTAAAACTTCTGGTCCTTATCAGTCAAAAACTGATCCAAGTGCGATTTCAAATCATCATCATTAGTAAAAGTTCATAGCTTGAATAAAAAATTGGGTTTTATTTCACTTTAAAATACCGAAATTACTTTCATGTCAACCCAATAATTAGTTCACCGCCAAAGGCTGCTGTTCTCGGTTTAAATGCCATCCAATATGGCTGCGACGTTACGTCATCGTTCGCGCGAAAATACGACGGATATGAATATAATTGAAAAATAATTAATAATATAATTTAAACTGGTTAGAATATTTCGTTGAAAAATAAAACGATTGAAAATACAAATTTTGTAATCTCTCCATGAAGGTCATAATGATTGTCCATGCAGAACTTTGTCTTTATACATATATACGTACCTCCTTCCCATTAATATAAAAGACTAGCGTGTTGGATACTTCTGCGCGATCTATGTTGTTGAACATTGTAGATTCAAATAGCCTGTCCCACTTATTTTGTTAAACAATCCTACAAAGAGAGGGGCACAAAACATAATATCCATAGAAGACTCACAATCAATCATTAAAAATGAATGTACATAGATACGTTGCTATTGTAGTTATTACCAGATTGTTGTACCTTTTACGAAAAATAAAAATGGTCTACACCGATTGCAAGAAAGAGAGAAAGGGAAGAAAATTGTTTCTTCAAAATGACAGGTTCTAATATTCTTAATTTGCGATTATTAAGATTGTGAAGATGCTTCCCCGAGGAATTATTTACTAAATTTATTTCTTGGGGTATATACTATTGGAAAAGTGCCCAAAAATTTTGTTAGTTATTTCTAGATCTCCGTAAACCTAGTGTTAATGATTTGAGATTCTCCAACAATTTTGAATTTCATCTACTCAATTTTACTATAAATGCATAAAGATCCGCAGTCTACATATTACTTATAGAACAAGTTACGCATTGAATTCAACGTGTTACAGTACAATTCTCTTCCTTATCTGTAATTTAAGTATCTAAAAGTAAATATTGATCATGGATTGTAAGATATTCATATAAATATAAAGACATTCTACTTGTAGATCTATTTAACAGAGCTCTCCGAGATAAAATGTAGTAAATCAACTGTGTTGCAAATGCACAGAAGCCATAGCATACATGCAAGCCTCAGTTTCAAAGTAAACACAGCTAATTCTTGAATGTCTGCAATATAAGGTGGTAGTTGTTACTAAAGATTATACATGCGCAAATATGCTACGCTGCATACTGTTATGTAGGATACGTACACAAATCCTTGTAGTGATAGCGCTATTAAGAAATAAGCTAATTCCTTTCTGTTGCAAGACACATTGCCTAATTGATAAGAATGACCTATGTACATTATAGATTCAACAATACGATATCCGTAAGAAAAAATACAATTGAATGAAACAATTCGTATATTGTCGACAGAGCTGAATAATAAAATAACTGAAAGTGTGAATGGTTGTGTTAAAGGAAAACTAAGTACACGATCATCTCGATTTTAATTCCACAGCTTCATAATATCTTCATTATTGTACATCGCGTTCTTTCCTTACAAAGATTGATGCAATAACAAGACTATTTTATCGTCGTATCAAATTTTCGCACAGTGTAACATGTCTCTTCCGATGACGCTCGAATCACGTGCCGAAACAAACTATTACGTTGCTTTCACCAGTATGTAATTTGTAAAAATTCCGTGATCAACATTCCAAGTTCTACCAACACAAATCAGTGTCGATGTGTGGTGTATATGTATACGCGATGTGATAGTGTTACGTCATATATACATTTTCGCGGAACTATATGCGGCTAAATACGAATTAAGTGTTATTGTATAATGGAAGAAATTTCGTTTAGACACTCACCCTTTCACGAAATTCTTCGAAACTTTTAAATCGTTCAGAAAACACTCGCGTCTGACTGGTCCGAGTACCAATGGACAACTAACCATCGGGTTATCATATCTGATACATTATATGTACGCGTGACGTTTTGTTAAGAAATATTGAAGCGAGCGAAACTGCCTGTCCCTTCCACTTCTCACAATTTAACTGTAATTTAATCATTACTTCATGCATACATCGATGCGCCTGTCGAAGAAATGGCATTCTGTAATTCAAATCCAATTAATTCGAACTGGTCTCTGTAAAGAGACAATTGTTTCAAATTACAGAAACACAATAAAAAGTTGTATTTAGAGCATGGGTTTTCTCTTTTTTTTTTACATATTATTGTTGTACTAGAAATTTCGAACACTTACAGCTCATGGCATTGTTTAACACGTTCGAGAATCTTGCAAGATTCAAATATACTAATTATTGTTAGTTACTGTAAACATATTATTTATTGATACCATAATATTACAAATACTAATATTTCTGTGTGTGAGTTAAAAATATTTAACATTTATACTACCAAATACTTGAAATTCTCAAAGTTATGTTTATTAGTATAAATAATTCGATAGGTTATTTGCGGGTGAAGATTTGAACTGAAATGAAAAAATATATATTTTAATAAAGCAGCTAGTTTTGCAAAGAACAATTCAAAAATTTCCAAAGCAAACTCTAGCTTTGTATAATACGTGCTGTAAGAAATGTTGTAAAAATAGAGGAACTGAACGAATCTTATTGTTATTTAAAAATACGTTTTCTGAAATTACAAAAGTGATTTCCGGACCGCGTGATTCAAAACTAATGTGTATGATTTTCCACTGAAATATAAAAATTCGCGTGCGAACAGGTATTGCTTATTGCTTAGCAGAAAGCGTATTATCATTATCAAGTTTGATAAAAGGATTAAAATTTTCATATCACAGGCTTTTATCTCCTGATTGATTCTAGAAGATTAAATACACAGACGTAAATATCTGGTAAAATCGGAATTCTATATTACCACCGTCGAGATTTCGTCGGTGTTATTACTTTGGCCGCTTAGCGCAGCACTATACCGAAGCATAAAATTACAAACATGGCCACCGCCACTCTTCGTTTCATTTTATCTTGGATTTACCTTGAAAATTTGGATCTACCAGAAAAGTGCAGAAAAGTAAATATGATCTAGAAAGAGTAGTTGAGAGTATTTAGTGCAGAGTAGTGTGACGCGATAAGAAATTCGTCGAATTAGGTTCTCAGAAATATGGGAAATAAATCTAGCCTACTGTTGCGCGAAGAGGAAATAGCGCGAATCCAAGATGCCACTGGATGTAAGTTTCGTTGTATATTCCAATTATTAATATTAATTAATGAATAATAATTAAATATTAACCGTAAATGGCAATTTTCAAGCTCTATAACAAACAAAGCAAATTTTCCGTGGTTAATCTTGTGATGTCATCGAGTCGAATGTAGTTAAATGAGATGATGACTGAATGACTCATTTCAATTTTTGTAGACAAATTTGAAGAAAGTGGTACCAAATAAAATCCTATTTTCATTGGTAATATTTGTAAGTCCAAAGTAAATAAAAATCGTACCAAATTTTATCGAATTTGATGCACCAGCATTTTTTCAAAATTTGTAGAAACCACAAATGCATAAAGATCCGCAGTCTACATATAATGCTGTTGATGTAATTATGACTTGTAATAATTATAGTTACACCGAATCAAATTGAACGACTGTACAGTCGTTTCACCAGCCTAGACAGAGGAGATTGCGGCACATTGAGTCGCGAGGATTTCCTCAGGATCCCAGAATTGGCGATCAATCCATTAGGCGACAGAATTGTAAATGCATTTTTCGACGAGAGCGGAAACGACAGAGTGAACTTCTTGGAGTTCATGCAAGTTCTCGCTTGCTTCAGGCCCATTAAAAAAAATGGCCCTAACAGGTTGAACTCCAGACAACAGAAACTTCAGTGTAAGTGCAATATGCTTGGCATTTATTGAAACAGAGCAGCGAGCTCATTGAATCGTTGTCGGAATGACTTATTATATTTCTTATTGTAGTTGCTTTTAAAATGTACGACCTGGATAACGACGACCTAATATCGAAGGATGAGCTCCTAACTATATTGCACATGATGGTCGGGGCAAACATTAGGTAAGGATTTATTTGAACCTTCTAACATCAATCAGAGAACACGAGTTACGATTGTTGAATCTTTATCCCAGCGAAGAACAGTTAACCAGTATAGCGGAAAGAACTATATCGGAGGCTGATGAGAATGGTGACGGAATGATATCTTTTAAAGAGTTCTCTAAGGCACTAGAACGAACAGACGTGGAACAAAAGATGTCCATCAGATTTCTTAGCTAATTTATTTTACATTCCTTATAATTGAAAATGTGTTACTAAAGAAAAATATATATTAAAGATGTATTAAAACTTATCGGTTAATTAAAAAGTAAAGCTGCTGTCCGTCTTCTTGTGTGTGAGATAGCATAGAAACCTTATTTATTTCGAACGATCTGTAATAATCGCTGACACACTCGCAGTTCACATTCCTCGTGAAAACGGGTATAATTTGTACAAATAAAAAACTTGGATGTTTGGGATATCGTTGTTGTAATTTACGGTATATAAATTCGGTAATTATTACAGGTTCCGGCGATCTACGGTTCACAATGTCTAGTTATATAGCTCGTTTACGTGCTTTGCTGTAACTATTCGTAGCGTACCATCGGAAAATATGTTTAGCCTATGGTTGCGATCCTTTTAAAAGACAGTACAAGATATTTAAAATATGCATCATTATTAATACTATGTATGTACTTTATTTGTACACAAGTCGTAGCTCGACTTTTGGAAAAAATAGTCATCGAGGAATTACATTCTCTTCTTTTTTTATTATTATTATTATTAATCATATGTCTCCATTGTGATCGCGTGATTACTCTTCTCTGTATATATAATATATATATAAATCCTTACCGCACCTACAGTATTCTTACCGATAGATTGCAACTGAATGATCTCATCATAAAGCCTGAGATGATTCGTAATTTTGTTCAAAACAAAATGATGACAACTCTCCTAATCTGTAGTTTAAGCGGTTGATGAAACCGCCAGCTTCTTCAAATGCTCCATAAATACTTGTAAACTGACATCGTCAGTCAAGACGGGTGCTCCGCTCTCCTGAATAAACACAAATCACGATTACAATCCATAGACCATTAGCAATATTTAAAAACCCTTAACCGCACCCAAATAGAAACGGTTAAATAAATACCTAGAAGATACAAGCGTGTAAAAATGAAAGAAAATATGCTTTAACCCAACCACCAGTAAATTGTGACAATACTGTTCTATGGGGTCTGTCCAGACGTACCAGGCGTACACGCCCAGCAGGCAATAGGAGAGCCAAAAAAAATTTGGTCGCATTACTTTCCGGACAGACCCTGTACGAAAATGTTGTATTATATAATATATTTTACGCGTGTTGAATAATAAAGTGATGTTAACAGATGTATGAGATTGTGTCAGTAGTAGTGTGTAGTAGTGTAGCTGTACAATATCGGATTAACGATCGCGTCGATCGTTAAGAGTGGAAGGCTATTCGAAAGAAAAATTGCCATCAATAAACGATTAAGTGTGGTGTTTGGACGCCCGTGTTTCCCCATCACCTAAGCGATCGAATGCAAATGTGAAGAAAATAATTTAAAAAAAAAATAATCAAACGAATGAAAAACACACCCCGTTGGGAATCGGCATCCCCTGGTAACAGGATCACGGTCACATAAAAGAATATTAATTACTATGATTGAAAATTGGAATTGTCGTTTATATAATCGATACGAAATAAAACAAAATATATGATAAATGTTTCACGTGTAACATTCGTATATGACGAGTATTCTGCAATTGAAGATTCACTTACCGCTCCGTAGGCGTACATATTATTGTGAGTTTGACTGGGGTTTACTTTGCTCAACAAAAATCTAGCTTGCGAACCGCCTTGTTCGGTATCGATATACCGAGGTGCGGGGAATCTTCCGGCTAGTATTTCTGCGGCGTCGTCAACAGGTGCTGCTAAGAGTTGCCGGAAGTTTTCATACTCCGGTAGGTCTTGGTATTTTAGCTGACGCCACTGCGCGATCGTCTGTAATCATCGCGTCAGTATTGTAATAACTAGTTTCTCGTTGTCTGATAAGTTCACAAAGATTAATTTAAAAATTACTTCGCCGTGGAATATGAGTATCTGGAAGAAAGTGTCCATCAATAAGATCCTATCCGGTTGTATGGACGAAGTGTCTAGTAAAACTGGTTCTGGAGGGCCACTGAATCCGTAACTGTACAAGATTGGTTGCACCATTATCAAAGAGTTCGTTAAATCTTCTCGCATTAGCATATGTCTGTAATGTCGAACACAAAGTAAAATTAATAGGTTGGCTCAACGTGTTGAACATTAGTTTCTAAGTTTCTGTACTTGGTTTCTACATTATTGATAATACTTATGAGTAGACTGCGGATCTTTATGCGAAATAAAAATTGACTGCATCGATTGCAAGAAATAGAAACTCAATTGAATGTTATTTCTTCCCTTAATGATTTGAATAGAGGAGAAATCGTATATCTTCAATTTTGAAAATTTTCCAACAACTTTGAATTGCATCTACTTAAGTTTCATCTTATCAGCTTACCTGTAGAAACTGGTTTCATCGGGCGAATTGTTGAATACTTGTATGAACTGTGATCTACGAAGGTGATACATAAATTGTGGATACAACGAAAAGTTTTCTGCCAGTCTGAAACTGTTTGGATCGTCCTTAGCGTATTCGCCGAACTTCTGACACTGTAAGAGAACAAATCTTGCATTTACAAGCCACGTTACCATTGAGACGGTAGAAAGTTAAACAGAAAATACTGACTAATCTAATGAGCATACGATCGATCCATCTTAGAACGTCCTGTCCGTCGTTGGACTCTGCTCTGAAAGCAGCTAAACGGGACATGAGAACAGCAGCTGCTTCCTGATCGAATCCAGCGCTTATATGATGCAAGGATGTGGATGCGTCTGCCCAACTGCAATTAGATACAATCTTAACATCAAATACGCTGTTCGATTAATTGTTTTACTTACTTCCTAGCAATCGTGGTCACTCTGATTCTTCGTTGGCCGCTACTGTGTTGATACTGCGTGATGAACTGTATGCAACCTCTTCCACCTTGTGGAATCGGCGCGGTGTGTTGGTTCACAACTTCGAAGAACAACGATGTAGTCGTAGACGGCGTGAGCGAGCAGAATTTCCATTGGCACGTGCCACCTAATCCTACTTCCTGTTCCCCTACGCTTGCTCCTTTCACGCCCAAAGAGACGCAAGGTCCGATTGCTCCAGAAACCTTGATTTCCCGAGAAGTCTTAACTTCTAACGTCGCGTTAAATGCCATCTTCAAGTCTCCTTTACTGTCCTTAGTGAACACACGCTGGAACGTTTGTTTGAACAAAGAGGAATTGAAAGAATCTCCCATGACCATGTGACCGCCGGTCGAGTTGCAACATTGCCTCATCTCTAGCAGTCCGGTTTGATCGAGAGCACAAGAGTAAATGTCTATTATGTGCCCGTTAGTTGCAGCTCGCGACGCGAGGGTATCGTAATGTTTGGTCGCCTTCTTCATATGCTTAGCATTGTCCTTCTGGATGTCGTGATGTGACCTAATTGGCTGCCTCAAGTCATCGGTCACAACCTGACCAGGACCTTGAGAACAAGGCCCGCCAACAAACAGCATTATTCTGCAAGACAGGTGTATATTATTTAATAAATCTTTCTCTGATTTCGATAATCTTTGGACCAATGCAAATGAATTTGTACCTAGCACCTGTGTTGGCATAACTAGCTTCCAAAAGACCAGTGGCAACAGCCAAAGCAACACCGGTAGATCTCAACGGACGTTTCCCTGGGCCCACAGGCCAAGGATCGCGTTGCAACTCTCCCAAGAGATCCGTTAAACTCATGTCGCACTTATGTACAGGCTGCAAGAAACGATTCGCTGGTGGAAGCGGCTGGCCTCCGGGTCCTCTCTGTTGATTTATATTCTGTCCCGGCACTGGTCGACCGATGCCTAAGAAATATCAAAGTAACCGTAGTCTGCTGACTTAATTTACGTGCGCCGCTTAGCTGTACCACAAGAACCTACCGAGCATGTCTTGAACCTGTTTCGGTTGCAAGTCTTTGGTGCCACGAAAGACATAACTTTTACTGCATCCTTCACAACCCAGTTCGTGGACTTGAACCATTCTGCCGAACGTAATGAGACCGATCAGCGCATTAGGTGGAAGCAACGAGAGGGACATTTGAAGAGAATCTTTGAGAGAACCCAGCTCTTCGTCGTCCATACATGTGTCCACGACCAACAAGAAAATAGGCGGCATACATTGCGCTCTCTGGATCGAAACAGCAAACGAATACATCAATGAACAAATCGTCGGCGATAACATTATTATTTTTATCAGTA
Organism: Lasioglossum baleicum; assembly: GCF_051020765.1. Taxonomy (NCBI): domain Eukaryota; kingdom Metazoa; phylum Arthropoda; class Insecta; order Hymenoptera; family Halictidae; genus Lasioglossum; species Lasioglossum baleicum. The sequence continues at coordinate 13,172,760 of NC_134938.1, forward strand.
CTATTCAATGTAAACTCGCGAGGTTGCAAAGCTTCCGTAGACACAATATTAGATACCAGCATAATTGTACTACTACTAATTTAATTTTAGAAATTAATCCTGAAGGATTGCCGGAATAAAAATATAGTGGTGCATCCCTTTGAGCTAACAGCTACCTGTTTACCAAATTTCAACTTTCTATGCCTTCTGTGTTTCGAGATTTTTTACCGTTACAGAGGACAGAGAAATAACTAATTTAATTTTAGAAATTGATCCCGCGAAGGACTTCTGGGATAAAAACATATTCGTGCACCCCTTTGGGCTAATGGCTACCTGTTTACCAAATTTCAGCGTTGCTACACAGGTAGTCAGCAATTCAACTGGCAATTATATATGTAGATTACAAGTGGATGCGATTTAGAGAATCGAATGAAGACCCTTACGGACGAGCTTACTGTGAATGGTACTACTTCATGCTCCTTCATTGTTCCTTACCATTACAGTATATTCGATTGTTGAGAACAACGGAATGAGTTCAGCAGGTTGATGCTGCTCCGAAATGGCAGCATATTGTGGAGGGAACTGAAAATATAAAATAACGTTATACACATTTCTTAGATCCTTGTATTTAACTTCGCTGTTAGAAAGTACTCACAGGATTCCTCTGAAAGCACAAATTGCACACCCACAATTTAGCGCGATAGTCTACCTGGCAGAGCGGATTCAAGATTGCTCTGCAAGTAGATCTCGTACACAAAACGGGTTCGTATTGTATAGGTGGAAGATCTGGTCTTTCTTTGATGGGCTGGTACAATGTACCTAATGGCACGACTAATCTGGTGGCATCGATGCGGGACGAGGGCCAAACATTCCAGGTGAAACGTACCCCGTCGCGGTCTTCATTTTGTTGAATGAAATCTTCGTAGGTAGTCATGTTGCTGTAACAATCGACAACCACATGGTGAAAGATCTGTAGCGTGCGTACCGTGTGTTATACACATTATTGTCAAATATGTGACAAGTGTTAAACTTGTGAAAGTTGATTTAGGTTAGTGCTTACCTGAGCGCACCGATGATACCCGCGGATTCTCGATTATGTTGTTGAAACAATTCGAATTGAACTCCTGCTATTAGCTTCTCATAATTGTAGCATTATTCTGCGAACGAATCGAAACGATACGGCTTCACGTTAACAGCACAACTCGTGCCGTCATTGAGGCCACGTCACTTGGAGCTTTCGAAGAGCTAACATCCGCGCATGCGCGCATGGAACGGCTTTTAATTATCTATTTGAATGGAAACTCGCAAAGTAAAGAAAAAGTGAAATTTTAAGAGCTCATGCCTGCCTCACGCTTGCCTCGCGCCGTCGCCGGACCATCTGACGGAAAATTACAAAAACACAATTACAAAATACAAAAAAAGCCCGTATAAAATGTACTCTTGAAACATAATAAGTCCACTCGATGTATAGTTCAAACACTTCAAACAAAACCCGCGAATGGACCATTTTCTCGCAACACTAATTTACAAGATACGTGTTGAACGTATCAAAAAACCAAACGCGACCAGTGCATTGTTATTCGCGATGTTAATTTAATAAATACAATACAAAGAACTCCCGTGCACTTTCGTTTCTTTCTACGCAACTCTAAATGGAAACCCGATAGCAGCCATTTTTTATGAGGGAGGGGGAAGCCAAGCCGAACAAATAATAAATAATAACATTTCGAATCAAACGCGAGTAGTGCATTATTTGTCGTGATGCTAATTTATTAAATTCGATATAGAAAACTCCCGTTGCCCTATAATTTCTTTGTACATAATTCTAGGGGGGAAGCAATGGCTGCGAGTAATCGGGGGCCTCCACACCGGCTGCGAGTACTCAGGGGCAGCCAGTCAGCCACACCGGCTGCGAGTACTCAGGGGCAGTCAGTCAGCCACACCGGCTGCGAGTAATCAGGGGCAGTCGTATCAGGGTGCAGTGCGGCAATTCAATAATCGCAACTCTAAAAGGCGGGATTTTCTACCACTTGCATATTGGAAAACGTCTACATACATTAAATCGATTCGATTCTTCGAATTCTGGCAGTATATGCGAAAAAGGGATTATACTTACAATGTTAGCGACCGTATTGAAGCTTAATTTTAGGAAAATCAACAATTCCTATTTCAAATTTTATATGAGACACCTCAATTTGTAATTTCAAAATATTTCATAAACGAGAATTATTACCTTCCACTTTTTTATACATAAATGTTCCAAGAATCGATCTGTGAGAACAGAAATATATGTTGAAAAGACTTTATAATTCTAAAAAATTAGATGGCAAGGTGTTCAATAGAGAGCTTGTCCACATCGTTGGCAAAAGGAATTATTATAAACATTAAACAGCTAGAATTAATAAATGTCTCATAGTATTATGTTGAATAAATTAATGCATGCGAATGTGTTCATGGTTTAAAAGTTATTCTGTATCTCGAATTTTATTGTCCATTTTTACGAAAAATTAGATGGCAAGGTGGTCAAGGGAGTGCACGCGTTAAGGGGGCCGTCTCCTAGCAGATGACGGTCGCGCGTGAACACTCACACACCGCTAGAGTACACTCACACACCGCTAGACCACGTATACGTACGCGAGAATTGCTAGGATCAGGGAAATGCGTTCTGATTTCTCGATAATGCAAAGACGGGGGTTTTTATTAGTCAAAATCGCTAGATAAAAGATCAATCTAGTGCGCTGTTTGCTTCAAAAGTCGTTCTTTTACGTTTCCGAGCAATGATTTTGCAATATTCGGCTGCATGTTGCCCGTCGCATGTTGCCCGTTAGATGGCGCTGCAGTCACGCCGGCGTACTAGCCTCTCCGACGGGCAACATGCAGCCGAATATTGCAAAATCATTGCTCGGAAACGTAAAAGAACGACTTTTGAAGCAAACAGCGCACTAGATTGATCTTTTATCTAGCGATTTTGACTAATAAAAACCCCCGTCTTTGCATTATCGAGAAATCAGAACGCATTTCCCTGATCCTAGCAATTCTCGCGTACGTATACGTGGTCTAGCGGTGTGTGAGTGTACTCTAGCGGTGTGTGAGTGTTCACGCGCGACCGTCATCTGCTAGGAGACGGCCCCCTTAACATCATTAGCAAAAGGAATTGTTATAAACATTAAAAACAGCCAGAAATAATAAATTTATCTGTGAATTGTATTGAATAAATTAATACGTGCGAATGTCCATGGTTTAAAAGTTATTACGTATCATGAAAACTATTAGCCACTTTGACTAAAAAATTAGGTGGTCAGATAGCCAAGGGATTGCTTGTGGACATCGCTGTAAAATAGAATTGTTATAAACATTAACCAGCTGGAAACAATAAATTTATCAATAATTGTCACGGCGATCGACATCGATCGATATTCGGCGGAGTGGGGGGCGCCGCTCGAGCTCGGCGGCTCGGCGAGAGCTCTCCGTTAGTCAGTCAGTCGGGGCGGGGGGACCGGCGTGAGCGGACGTGCTGCGGAACCAGGAGCGCCAGGAGAACCGGAGGGACCAGAGGTGGACTAGAGGTCATCTACAGTTACCCTGGCCTACCTTCAACTGTTCATTCAAGGAACAACGGTAAGTTTGATTACTAATATTTTTCAAAGCTTCCTTTGTCTTTTCAAACTTGTCCTTCATACTTTTGAAATTTTCATCGAGACTTTCGATGAAGACTATTAAGTCTTCTTTAAATTTATTAATTTTATTCTTTATAAAAATTACATTTTGAGCGTCCCACTCGTATGCAGGATTATAATTGCTCTTGTGAACTGCTTCGTTGGTTGTATTCGCACTTCTGTGCGGGGTTACAACTGCTCTCATGAGCTGGTTCTTTGGTTGTATTCGCGCTCATGTGCATGGTTAGGTTTGCGCTTACGTGCGGGGTTATATTTGCGCTTGTGAGCTGGTTTCTGGTTGTATTCGCACTCATGTGCAGAATTATAATTGGTCTTGTGACCTGGTTGTGTTCGCACTCCTCTACAGGATTATAAATTATAATTGCCCTTGTAAACAAGTTGTATTCGTACTCATGTGCATGGTTAGGTTTGCGCTTATGTGCGGGTTTATATTTGCTCTCGTGAGCTGATTACATTCGCATTCGTGTGCGTGATTTAATTCCGTATTCAACTGCATTGTTTCTAAATACGATTAGTCTGTTTCAGCTAGATTACAACAGCCCGCTGCTAACAAAGACGACACACCAAATGAAGAGGACACATCAACGAAGAGGAAGAAGACTACAGTGTATTTTGAAGTTGGTTATATGTATACGATCTATATATTAAGATTGTATATCATCGTTGTAAATATGTCGTGTTTCATAAGTCCCTCTTCCTACAAATTTTCTCATCTTGTTTGAAATTGGCATTCCTCCGATCGGAGGTCCCCCAGGGGCTCACTCACGGATGGGGCCGTGAGTGAGTACGGGGTGTAGCGTCCCCGGGGCACCCGAATCGCCTATAGGCCGCACCCGTGTGCGGGGTTAGTTTGGCTCTCGTGAGCTGGTGTTAGGTTGGCTCTCGTGAGCTGGTTAGATTCGCACTCGTGTGCGGGGTTAGTTTGGTTCTCGTGAACTGGTTCTAGGTTTGCTCTCGTGAGCGGGTATTAGGTTTGCACTCGTGTGCAGGGTTATGTATTGTTATGTCTAACTATATTATTAGTCTGTTTCAGCTAGAATACACCAAGAAGAAGACATACCAAGAATAGGACACACCAAGAAGAGGACAAACCAAGAAGACTGCGGCGTATTCTTAAGTTAGTTTTATTTGCCGAGCAATTATTGTCTTAGCGTCACCCCCGAACCTGAGCCTTCTGCTCAGGCTCATGTTTCTTATTTGCGAATCAAAGCCTTCTGCTTTGATTCTTCCCCTTTTGCGATTTAGTTGTTTGGTCCCCAATAATTGCTCGGCTTGCGTGCGTTAATTTTTAAGAGCTTGTACTATGCCCATCTGTATATACCCATAATATTGTAGTAATTATTGGCATTGGTATTATTTGCTCGATTTAACGTTTTTGGTTTAATCTCTAAATCTGTAATACCATATACATATGCATATCTAGTTATCAGGATATCAGGATACAAAGGTATCAGCATATCAGTTTAGCAGTATATCGCATATCACTATATCTGTATATCAGTATAGAATTACCATAACAATGAATCAGTATAATACCAATGCCAATAATTAATTGCGTGCGTGCGTGCGGTAATTTTTAAACTCGTATAACTTTGTTGTAAATATGTCGAGTAATTATTGCCGTAACTTCACTTTACTCGACTCGTATATTTGACTCCGACACAGCAGAAGGCTGTGTCGGACCTTGCTTGTATGTACCAGTCCGGTTGGAGCCAGTATTCGGTGTCGATACATTGAGAGGGTTGGTTCATTGAGACTTGTTCACTCGTATTGCCATTCTCTCTGTTCGTAATCCTACCCGGGTTCACCTCAATGCTTTGCGTTGCCTGGTGGCAGGTAGTTGGCAGAGATTCTCTCTGTTCGTCATCCTACCCGGGTTCACCTCAACGCATTGCATTGCCTGGTGGCAGGTAGTTGGCAGAGAGATGGTGTTACGTTTGAACACTTCTCACTGTCCATTCCTCTTGGTGAGGACACGTCGGGTATCGGCTCTGGCCGGAGCTGCACTGCAAGCATTGTACGCGCCGCGTCACCTTCGAACTAGAGCCTTCTGCTCTGGTTCGCTCTTGTTTTTCACTTTGAAAGAATCAGAGCCTTCTGCCTGATTTGTCTTTAATCCCCGCTGGATCGGAGACTTCTTCTCCGATTCACACCTTTTGCTCCGCGATAATTACTCGACATACTTGCGTAATTTAGTATAAGTCCATCGTTGTTAGAAAGGGAGCCAGAAGGAATATTGCATTCGTTCTGACTCCCTTTCGGGTCTCTTGTGCAGCAACCTCCTCGTGGTGAGACCTGGGCAATCGGTATTATCCTCTATTTGTAAGAACTTTTAGTGTCTTATGAATAAAGGATAATATCGAGCTAATAGCTGCACATTTAATAAATATGTTGATTTTTCAATAAATTCTATTCCTATACCTATTGTCTTTCACAACATTTTGCAATTTTACCTTCCTTCAGATCAAAATATATGTATCATCCAAGCTGATTTGCCCGGGCGTGAACAATGTCATATATCGTCTGGTTCTATTTAGGTAAAGAGACGGGATAGTATTTCGTCGGTGATAGTATTATAAGGCAATTACAGAATGAGTAAATACTATATCATTCTTCTTCTACTTGACGAGTATCTCGTCGTTGATAGAACTTTTAGCGATGTGGTATTTCAGATCACTGTAAGTTCCACGTTATCCCCGCGCCCGTCGCGCCCGGTTACCGGTCCCGCTGAATAACACAGGGGCTGGCAGTCTTTAATAGTATCTCGTCGGTGACGACAGGAGGAGACGCCACCACTTTCTGGCACGCTCACGCTTAGCACGGAACAGCTACTAGGCGCACCGTAGAGCCCGCTTTTACCACGAAACAGCGACCATACCATGCAACAGTGTGGCAGCAGCAGCAGCATGTTTTACAGTTTTAGCTGGTTTTAGCATGAAACAGAACTTTACTAGCCTGTGGCACAAAAATCAGAACTAGCTTCAAGAGATACCAGAGAGATACTATTGGATGATATCAGATGATATCTGATGCTATCCAGCTATCTGGCTATCACTCTCAATCACTCTGCTTCATGATTTCCTCATAACGTTCAACAAATGTGTATATGTACAGTATTCTGTTATTTCTTTTGAAATTGTCGAATTGTCATTCCCATGACAATTGTTTATACTTGCTCTATACTTGCTTGATTGTGTTCCGCGTAGTTTTCGTTCATACGAGTTCGTATAACGCGCTTTTTTTATTAAACATTCCCATATGGTGGTTGCATACGTTCAATTGATTCCGAGTAAATTTATTTAAAACAGGCTGGTGCAGAATTAAATCACGGAAATGGCACCGCAATTACGAATTTTATCGAATGTCTTAGAGGTAAATGTTACACGTTCTTACTACTTATAAACATATTTATATTTCAACATAATTTGTGATTTTCAGCGTTTGAAAAATGTCAATGAGAACGTGACAGGTTATCTGTATGGTGTTATGTACAATAACACATTAACTGTATTAACATTTAGCGTAAACATAGAAAACAACACCGAAGCTAATGTGAATCACACGGTTCTGCAATTGCACATGCCAACAGAAATATATCTCTGTGGTATCGTACATATTGGAGAACGCGAAGAGAAGCTTCCCGATACGTTTCAAGTAGGCCAATTAATTCTATAATTTTATAGTTTCATCACCGATGAGATATTGGTTATGCCTAAGGCACATTTACTAAATCCTCTTTTATTTATTTAGGATATCGATATCACAGATAATCCATTGCTTCTGAAATATTCGAATCGAGACGAAAAAATAGAGGTATATTTTTATATTCACCAAAAACTTGAAGCTGTTAATAGTGTAAATATCATTCATGAAAATGACGTTCAAAAAGAATTTATGTATATCAGATTAAGAGGAAGCTTGCCATTGATCGCTCAGAATGGTAATGTAATGGAGAAATTAGACGAATTGAGAAAAAATGTAAGCTACAATCATTTTGTCGAACATGTCGTGAAATAATCGCTGAAGCTGTTGTAAAGCTGGATCATGTTTTTCACAGATTGCATCAGGAAAAATAGGCATACACTTTCCATCGAAGAACACGTTTTTCCTCAATAATGAAAGTAACCCGAAAGATACATCCTTGAAGGAGCTTATAGACGTACACGAGTATAATCAAGAACACACGAATGCAAAGAAAAATGTTACACGACCAACTGGAGTTGTGGTATATTTTCCTTTGTTTTTTGATAATAGTCTGCAGTTTTGCATTCTTTAAAGAAGATGCTGATTTTATTTTATCCGACAGGATGTTGCAGATGCTAATATACTTCTAAAATTATCCGGAGATAGGATCTCTGAAGAGAACATTAAATGTGCTCCAGTACTCCAATATGTAAAACGTATGTACATATTTACCTATGAAACACTCGAAGTCAGAGACCTTTTGGAGGAAATTTTGGATATGGATTTAGTGATGTATGAACGTATCTCAAAGGATTTTTCGAAATCTTGAAAATCGAACGATCATACATCACTAGACTGCGGATGTTTATGCAGTTAAATGAATAAATATTATATTCATAATTTAGGACAATTCAACAGTTTCGAATGTAATTTACCTATTGATACATTATCTTTGGTCAATATCGACGTGAGTTCGACAGACCTGCACGGCATGTTGGTGGAGTCGATGTGCCGGAATATTAAATTAATAGAAAAGTGTTTCGAGGATCAGCTCAAACAACCCGAGCAACCTATAAAACTGCCTATATCCATTCATTTTAAACCACCAGGCTTGGGACACTTATTTACAGTAGTATACCCGGAAGGTAACACCGACAAGGAAACAGGTAAGTTATTTTCCAGAAGGGTACGAGAACCCGAAAATTATCGAGAGATACGAGTCCCTTGATTAATTTTTAAATTGCAGTGGCATACCGTGAAGTTTTGCATAAAACTTTAGCACTGGATATGACTAGACCTTATTTCTGTTATGGAAATGCTGCGAGATTTACGAGTACAGTACAAACAGATGATATACTTATAAATCCTCACGAAGCGATTTCACAAAACGATGGTATCAAATTTCTTCATCTCGCGATTTCATGTGTCGTATTTCTTGTAACTACTTTTCTTTATAGATATGTTGAGCAGTATACGAAAAGCAGGTGTTGTGCAAGGTTTATACGCGTATCATCATTACATGCAAGACAATTTCGATGATAACGGTTGGGGATGTGCGTACAGGTCTCTACAGACGATTATTTCCTGGTACAGGTACTATTGAGATTCATATTCTATTTATGTACATTAGCAATTAATCTTAATTCACATGACATTTATGAATAATATTTTGAATGTTCTAGATTACAGGGTTACACCGAAGTACCTATACCTTCTCATCAAACGATACAAACATGTTTATTTGATATAGGAGACAAGCCATCGAATTTTATTAATAGTAAACAATGGATTGGTTCTACGGAAGTAGGTTTTGTACTAGAAAGCCTCTTAGGCGTTAGTGTTAAAATACTTTGCGCATCCACGGGCGAAGAAGTATCGGAATTAGCTTCAAACTTGATACATCATTTCCAGACGCAGGGTACACCGATAATGATCGGTACGTAACCTTATATTTATCTTATAGAAAAATATCTTCTTTTGTCGTTAACTGTATTAACATCTCCGAATATTTTCTAGGTGGCGGTGTATTAGCTCACACAATTCTGGGGGTGAGCCGTAACGAGAGTACCGACGACGTGAAGTTTTTAATTCTAGATCCACATTACACAGGATCGGATCATTTACCGACTGTAATAAGTAAGGGCTGGTGTGGGTGGAAAAGCAAAGACTTTTGGAAGAAAAATGCATATTATAACATGTGCCTTCCTCAGAGGCCGTTGTGCATTTAATTCGATTGAATTTGAGCCTAATAGAATATCGAATGCCATCGCACTAACAGTGTTCAAGGGTACTCGTTGCCGACTAATATGTATTGGAAGCAATGTGGTATCTGATTAAATATTGAATTTTGAAGTGTACGTGTAAAGGTCGTTGCAGACTATATCGACACGGCGGCTACCTGTACCGCGCCGCTAGGCCGTTTTGGGTTTCTTCTGTGTATTTCAATGGGGATGCGCACAATAGGCCGTACCGGCGACCCGCCGCATTCCCATTGAAATACACCGCGGCGCGGTGCAGGTAGCCGCCGTGTCGGTATAGTCTGCAACGACCTTAACTTTGAAATATATTCATATTTTGTGACACATTTATTGCAGCGCGAGAGTTGCCATCTAAGAATGTTTGTGAATAGGAACGAAATTGTTGTTGGGCTGTCTAGTATAAACGAATTACATTCTACGAACATCTTCCCCGAATTCCTGGAAACGAGTAGGAAGTATATAGAATGTAAATATTCATTCCAATTTTTTATATTGATACGTCGATGTTATTTGTTTTTCGAACGTTTTGTTATTTTAAATATCGAGCATTCTTTTATATTTAATGTACATGAAATCGAATGCATTTATATATACATATACGCCTGCAGTAATTCTACGCCGAGCACTTTTGCAAATTGAATATAAAAATGTGGATACTGTTTACAAGTCTAATTAGAGGCGTATTTACCATGTGGAAATGTACTAGGTATGCTTCTTATACAATTCTAAATGTATAAACTCCGAGGTACATTGTGTAAAGTGTACGTATAAATTAGTGTGATAAGTGTAATATATAAATTTAACGGTTTATATAAATAAACTTAGAAAAATCATGTTGAAATAGATTAATTCTGTTATTCGACGCAGTGAACCACTTTTTTCGTCATGCGTATGGAATTAAATAAAAAAAACTTAGTTTATTTCCAATTTTCTACAGTAACAATATAATTAGTTTACAATCATCAATTTACATATTTCCTGCACTCTTTTGCAAAAGTTGTGCAAAACGATTGGTAATTAAAAGGGAAACGTCTATAAACCTATCCACACAATTGTTCAAACATGTTTCTGTCCGACTGTCCAATTTGCTTCCTGGTTTATCAACACATTTCTCCCAACAAAAGTCGTTGAATTCATGAATCTAAAAATGTTGAATAGTAATATTTATGGGCCTTTACTAATAATTAGACTGCGGATTTTATGCATTTATGAGAGAAACAAGTAGGAATAATAAGAAACGAGAGAAAATAAATTTTTATTTTGCATAAAGATCCGCTGTCTACTAAATAATAATTCATTTATATCGATGGTCGGGGAATAGAATTTTATGAACGTGTTGTGCAATTACTTTCATAAAGTCAAAATAAATGATTATTTCAATATAAAAATGTCAACTAAAATTTCCAACCAATAGAATTTAATAATAAAATGTTCACCTTAAAATAAGTAAAATAACCTCTCTAACAAGCGAGTGCAGATACGGAATAACGTAAAAAGTTATACACTATGTAATATCTAATTGTTCTCCATTAACATCAGATACATTAAACATTAGATAAATAAGTCACCTGAGCTTGGAATTGTGCTCGTTCCTTTTCAGCCAAAAGAAATTCCTGCAGCTCATTGTCCACTTTGGGCTTTTCATTTTGGAAAGATGAGCTACTGCCGAATAAGTCAGACATGTCTTGCTTTTTTAATGTACAAAAATAGTCTATAAAACAATTTTTCCGATTGATTATGTATTGACTCCAGCATACACGTGGTCGTTATTATTGATAGTCACCACACATTTATTAGTTACGTACAGATTACAGATCCCTCTGCACAAACTTGCGGTGAAACATCGCGCAACTCAGGGTGCATTCCGATTCACGCATACACTGTATAGTGTATGCATAGAGACTCCTATACTACACTATACAGTGTATGCGCATCATGCGTGAATCGGAATGGACCCTCATTCAGTGTATTTCTCTATACAAGCTGCATCGTTACCAACTTCCACGTGACAGTGGTTACTAGAGAGAGTCGCGGTTTCAGATAATATTGGATAACATGCCGTCACGTGTTCCAAGACCCAAGATTACTTCATCTAACAGATGACGGATGAGGGCAAAGTGATGTCGATGTGGCAACAAAATAGCGCGATAAGCGACTTTATGACAAATGCAAGACAAGGACAGACAGTGTACTTATACCATGGGTAAACTATTCGAAAATCATTTTACACAACTATAGTATTATTTTATTTTTACATACAATTTATTGAATCTGAACGATTTGGTTGTTTAATTAATAGATGTCGACCGAAATTGCTGCTGTTCTTATAAAAGAACAGTGCTAAACACATATTTACCAATCCTTCTTTGGTCGTTCTCCAAAGATTGAACTGCCCACTCTGACATTTGTACTGCCCATTTCCACCTACAGAAGTTTATTTTCATTTTATTACATACGTTTTATATGTTTATATATTATACAAACGCAATAATATGGAATCATTGTTAAAAGTACCGCCTGCTCATAATCATTCGACATTCCCATAGATAATTCAATTTTTGTTGGATCAATATCCAATTCCTCGGAAAGATTTCGTTTACATTCTCTCAATTGTAGAAAATCAGGATTCGGCCCGTCAGCCGGATCATATCCATACATGCCTATTGTCATAAGTCCTATAAATTCTAAATTTTTACAATTATCTATAACATGTTTCACAAGGGAACAAACTTCTGAAATTTGACAACCGCTTTTCCCTGTAAGTTGTACATTCGATTGTTATCGTAATACTTGAAAAAGATGAAAATTGTATTATAAATAGAAATGTAGTATACCTTCTTCTTTACTTGTGTTAACTTGTACCATCACTTTTAATTTCAAGTCATCCTGTTTTCTACATTTCAGCCAAGAACTATCCAATGCCGATGAGATTTTCTCATTATCTACTGTTTCAACGACGTACAAATTTGGAACGCTTAATAGTTTGTTCACTTTATTCCGCTGTAAGTGACCGATGAAATGCCAACGTATATCGTTACATTTTGCTAAAATATCTGCATGATGCCCTTTCTCGGCTAACTCGTTCACATAATTTTCACCGAAATGTCTTTGACCGGCTTCGTATGCTTCTATAATCAACTCATGAGAGTGCAATTTACCTACTGCAACTAGACGTGGCTCAACAGTTTTACATTCCTGTAAGAAAAAAGTTTTCTATTATTTATAGTAATATAAAAATGCATTCTTATAACTGCTTTTTTCAAGTGCACATACCAATGGTCTTTTGGCTGAAGCAACTGCAATTTTATTACATACTATTTTCAAATTTTCTGCCACTAAAGACATTTTACCTACTGTAGCTGTACCAATATTATGCAATATCTTTTATGTACACATTTTTTCATATCATTAGGCATCTTATCTTCATCAGAGGAAATGAGAGTGTTCACTGGATTCGTGTATATAGTGTTTGGCTAGAGCAGAGAGTATATACTTTTTGAAAGTACGTACGAAGTGTCATCAGATGAATAAATCATGGTCAGCGTTTACGAAATGGTAGGGATTCATTCAACCAATCAGCCGCAAAGTGATAACGACCGACTGTGAATAGACTTGCTCGGGTGTTTACTGTAAATACGTATTTACTATTAGTTGAACTCGTGCTGTAACGCAAGTCGCAAGCTCGAGTTTATGCGAATTGTGAGACGAGTATTCTGCCGTGGACGCAACAGCCCACAATTTCGTGAAGTCTCCATGTCACGAACGTTGCGAGAGTTCGCTCGCGACTAACCTCTGACAGGGAGTGGACAGTTCTCAAAAATGGACAAAAGGTAAGATTTTCTTCGAGAAAGTCAAATTAGTTAATCATTGATCATCTCATGATAATAATAGCGTTCTCCAAATAATTCTCTGCGGAATGTAATATTTTATGCGCTCCGTTATTTTTGAGTCAATACACGTTTAACCCTCTGGAGGTCGCGGCCGATCTGACAGATACATACGAAATCTAATTCTAAATATTTTTAAATAAATATATATTTTAAATACACACGAAATCTAATTCTACATATTTTTAAATAAATATATATACAGGGTGTTTGCGAAATCGTAGTACAACCGGGCAGGGAGTGATTCTACACGCAAAAAACAAGTCGAAAAAAGGAGTAACTATTTTTCGTTTGGCAGCTCGTTTTCGAGAAAATCAAGTTTGAAAATGCAGCGAATGTTTACACGTATCTTACTATTGCATAGGAATCGTCTGATGCGTCTGACCATGATCAACCAATTCTACTTTTTGCATATACTAAAGCACGCGAACCTGGGGGAACTTTAAACTCGATTTTATTCAAATAGAAATTTATTTTCTGTGTTAATATGTTTCACGGGTTCAAAATAATGTAACAGTAATTTTAAATTCATCTAATTCTTTCACCGTTAAATTACACCTACTCATTTTTGTCATAAATGCGTAAAGATCCGCTGTCTATTTATGAGAAATGAGAAGGCGCATCCGCACCCTTGCAATCCTGGAAACAAGACTACCTCCTCAAGTCGAGGCGTAGCTTTTCCAATTTCAAACAACTTGGTTCTCTGTAAGGTTGGACACATCGAGGTCAAATTACCAAGAGGATGCGGGCACCCACTCGAAGAAAACCAAGAAAAGGTCCAGCAAGAAGAGCAGCGTGTTGGGCCCTTGGATGAACAGTATCCCGAGCAACCAGAACAGCGACATGGCGCCTGGCATGGAGTATCAGCAAGTGATGTGGCAGTCGAATATACAGCAGAACATTCAGAGTAACGGACAACGTTTGTTTACCGCAGCCTCCGACCCGAGCATGTGCGGCTATGCTCAAATGCCAATGACGTATACCATGGAACCAGTTTCCTTGCCAACAATGTACAGATTGTATCAACCAGTACCATTCTCCGGTGTCAGAGCAGTTCATAACAGACCCAGACGACACTACAATCAAAATCATCCGTTGAATCTGGGTATAAACACTATGGCAAACGGTTACACCAGTCTGCAGGAGAATGGAATGGAATCTCCTATGCCTGTTAATTACCAGAATGGAGATTACACGAGTTTACCACCTACTGCGAATAAGACCAATGAGATCAATGGAGAGGAACTGAATTCTGAGCATCGGAGATATTCCGATCCTGGTCTGGGGTCTGCGGAAGCTCCTGTTCACATGCAAAGTGAAGATTCTGACAGCGTAGACAGCGGAAGCTCTATCACAACCATTGGACGCAGCAATAAACTTGTCCTGTCTCTAATTGAGCAGGTTGGTATTTCATAACGAATCATTCGGAGCTGGAATATCGTAGATGCCTAAATATTGTGTTTATTCGATTTTAGATGACAGAATTGAAGAAGAGCAATAGTCAGTTATTCAAAGAGCTAAATGAGACAAAGTCTGAGTTGGGCAGCATGAAGACAAAGTTCACACAGTGTAAATATAATACCTCTTCAGATTATCAGCCAGGAATGTTATCAGGTAAATATTTATTGAGCCAGTTGCATTGGTTTCTAGTTCGGATATCCGATAAGTGATTACGAACTCGTTAATTATTTCAGATCTTATCAGAGAGATCAGACAAGCCAATAAGACGTGCGAGGAAGGATTGGTTATTAAAGTGAAATCCATGGTGGAGGAGAAACTGAACGAACGGTCGTCGGAAGTGACCAGTTTAAGCGTAAGTAATTTTTCAATGCACGCGACTTAAGTCATTTCCGATAGAGCAAAAGGTTCGTTAGAAGGCTGATTGACTCTCGAAGCAGTAAATTTAAAACGTGGACGAACAAGGAAGCATTTTACGTTCATACCACATCGTAATAGCGATTCGTTTAACACTAGGTGTTAAAAAGAATTGATTTCTTATGAGACGCTTATTACTTATGAGTGGACTCCGGATTTGATGCATTTATAACAAAAATGAGCAAGTGAATTTATATTTAGCTCCTGCGTCTTGCAATTGATGGACAAACTTTTTATTTTGCATAAACATCCGGGGTCTACTAATGAGTAATTTAAAATACACAGTCCCTTTTAGCGCTCCGTGAGCTTATTGATAAGGGGCAATAAATCTCAAGGATTTGAGAACCTTGAACCACTGTCGCGAGGAATTCGAGGACAATGACTAAAACCGTCCGTTCACAATGCTCAGCCGTGATTCATTGTTGTGCAGTCATTTCTTTTCTCTGTCGAAGAAATTACTAATATCTTCCTACGAATTTTCGAAATTTCTGCGCCGTGCCGTGTTGGCACAAGGAAGAGGAAGTCTCCAAGAAGAATAGAGTTTGGACTGGAAAGATAGATAACGTGGGAACGGAAAACAAAGCTAGGGAACCTCTCTCTCCCTACCTTTCTCTTTCCCTGGACTTTGCAGTTGGAGTACAGTGAAACGTGCCGCCTTGGCCAACGCTTTCGGCATTTCCACGACGCGCGCATGGGCATATTGTTTGCGTAGCATTCGTACGCTCTATTTGATTAGGACCGCCAGGTGATCTTCGGCTCGTCTCCCCTCGCCTTCATCTTTTTTCTTTACAATCTCTCTCTCTCTCTCTCTGGCTCTCTCTTCCTCGATTATCGTCTGCACGCGAATTTTCATCGATCCTATGGCCTGTCGAACATTCATTTTCTGACGCATTGTCCACGCGAGGTCTTATCCAACGCACGATTAAAAAGATCGATGGTACATCGACGAGTATTACGCAAGAATGATTCACAAAGGAATGTGAATCGTCGACGCACGCCTCGGGGAAGAAATGTACGTCGCATTTGTCTGTGTTTCTGAAAGAATGTTGCGTTGCTGCTCGTCATTAAGAATCGTTCCGTTAGAGGAATTCTGTACTAATTACCGTTACACGGCGATGCTACCGGTTCACTATGAATATTTTCGATTGTGAGTAATACTTTCAGGTCGACGAATCCCATTGGAATTTTTGTACTGTGTCTAATGCAATTGTTTGTCCAGATTTAATATTTCATTTTCATTGGTACCGAGGAAATTAGTAATTGATAATTCATTCTCGTTGGTGCAGAGGAAATTACTAATTGGTCATTCATTTGCTCTTGCGATAGTACGTCGACATACTTAAAAAAAACAGAAACAGTTTTCAATTTTAATACAGAAAATTAAATGAAAAAGAAAGATGAGTCGGTGCAGTGCCTTTGTGGGTTCCTCTTCATATTTTCTCCTATCTACATACATCAAAGGTCCTAATCCATATTTTGTTGTGTTTCTAGATTTGAGCCACCTTGTTAACGTTCAATTTCACATTCATCGTTCCGTTCGACATATTTCCTCGGCATTCTAAAACGGAAAAAGTTCGCAACGCCCGTCATCTTATGTGGCGTCTCTCCTCGTTTTGTGGGAGAGACGTCACGTGTAAAAAAGATCAGAAATGTTGTGTTTGATAATTAGTAGACTGCGGATCTCCATGCATTTATGGCCTCTGAAAATGTTCAGGAACTGGTAGAATATAAAATTCGACAGAATTTACTACAAAGACTCCTACCACTGAAAATAAGATTTTATTTTATTCCACTCTCTCTTAAAATTTACTACTAATTAGTAAGGAATCATATTACTTGATAAATAGACTGCGGATTTTATGCATTTATGACGAGAATGGACACGTACAATTCAAAGCAGTGGATGAATTAAGAAGATTTAAGGACATCGGTGTATTAATTTCAGCTTGATAAGACAATTAAAAGAAGAGAGGAATTTCTATTTGGCTCCTGCGTCTTGCAGTCAATGCAAACATGTTTTATTTTGCATAAAGATCCGCAGTCTAATAATAAAATAGGTAGTCACTTCGTTCTGTTTCTTCAGCGCTTGTGAATAATACGAATCTCTAGTAGATAATATTTTCGTGGTGTATTCTCTAAAATGGTGAGAAAATCGACGGAATAGCGATCGTTCGACCGCACGGGTTTCCTAGGAAGCTAACTACAGCCAACTATAGGAGTCAGCCAATCGACCTCGAAGAATTGACTTCATCCCATAATTGGGAGGGCAGGAGGCTCCTCCCATATCGGAGCCGGGCTCCGTTAATAAAAACCGGTTGATACCGGAGAACCTAATGTGGACGTAATACGAAATATCCGTGACGCGGGTAAAAATGATTAGGTTTCACATGAGGGTGGTACCTTGCCCATGGGGTGGCCGAGAGAGGGGGGGCTTGGTCGAGGGAAGGGCAAAAGTGTACCCCAACGGTAGAGGGTGAAGAGGGACGGTGAAGGGTGAAGGATGAGGCACTTAGCGGCTGTCACGGCCTCTCCCTTGGCCTCTTTCCTTTCCCTCTTTCCACGGTCTTCTCAGGTTTCAACCATCCATTAGCCTCATCAGCCGAAGCGATGGCCGTCCGCGCGCTCTGGCTCTGCTGTGCCGTGGCTCTGCCATCTCCGTCGCATTGCCAATCTCGTAATTGAACCTCCGGGACCTTCCACTTTCGTGCATGTAAATTTCCCTCCTCGTCGGCGACGCCCAACGGAGGCCACTCGATGCGTCGCGACGACGCGAAATTCGTGTTATTCGCGCGATCCCGATCCGTTCGATATTTCTCTCTCTTCCAGTTCGCCAACCGGCAATCGCCGTACGCTCTTTTCACACCGTTTTGACATAACGCAAACCTGCGACAAACCTTCTATAACAAATGCGTGGAATACGGTTTTCATATTGGACAAAGGTCACCTGAAGGTCGATTTATACTACAGACAATGGTTCCGCTATAATAATACTTTGACACTAGTCAAAATGGCGGGTTCTAGTATTTTTAATGTAGTGTAGTCGACACCTTTGTTGATGCTTAAAGTATCAAAGCTTTGAGATTGTAAGTAGGTACTTCTTGTTATTGGAAAAAGGTCGTACGCAAATTTTTCAGCTGTCATTGTAAAGGTGGAGGGGGTTCTCTAATTTTTTCATATGTAGTAATTAGTAAAGCTTTGACGAGCCGTCGCACAGTGGGTTATTTGGCCTGAAAAAGTGGAAAAAACTATTTTAGCGTTATTTATAGGTTCAAGGTTATACTATTATACAGGGTGTCCCAAATGTGGTGTACTTAATTGAAATGGGAGGTTCCTGAGACCATTCCAAGAGACATTTTCCTTTGCACCAATGTCAACTGCGGCTTTGTTTAGGAGTTATTAACGAAAAACACGGACCAATCAGAGCGCGCCCTAGACGCGCGATGGCACGTTCAGCCCGGCGCGCCGGGAAACGAGCGCGGTGTAACGCCGCGATGTCGTAACGAACAAGAGTTTCTCGAGATTATGTGAATCTTCCCCGATTTGGATGAGCTTTGGATATGTTGTCAGGACCATGATTCTGAACAACATTTCCCTTTACAATTTTTGTCGGCCGGCTTTAGTTTACGCGATAAGTAACTTGTAATTGTAAATCGATCGATGTACTATCTGAACTATCTCCTCTCCGATTTCGATGAGCCTTGGATATGTTGTCAAGACCATGATTCTGAACAACATTACCCTTTACAGTTTTTGTCGGTCGGAAGAACTTTACTTGTCAATTCATATGGGTGGATCTCTTTACCCAACTTACGGCAACTTTACCCGAACGAGGGAAAAAGCAGAAACTGATTGTATTAAAACCTCACGTATTCAGCCGTAAATCCATTTGCTGCTTCGAAATGTGTGTCACTGGGTCACTCGGTGACGAACTGCACAGATGTCTTCAGGTACACGGCAGTACCGAAAGCCAAGGGACGTACGGCCAGGTCGACGAGCTGCACAGCCGGTGGTAGAAGGCCTAAGGGATGCGCGGTCAAGTCGACGATCCAGAATTTCACTTTCACTTTCGAATCGATAAATAATTCGTATGTTTATTTCACACAGATGGCTTGAAATTTTTCCACACTCACAATCACTGTTCACATTTGTCAACACATAGTTATGCACTAATAGTAATTGCCATATCCCTTGTACTGCTGCACAAATCACAACAATCAGGTAATGCAATCACTATCCTGTTTTTCGTCCAACCGTCCCGTCGTTCTCGTGCTACAGCGTGCATTTCGAATTTCGACACTCTAAATGCCCTCCCTAAATTCTTTAGAAAAATCCTGCGGAAAATCAGTGTCGTTCGAGCCGCGGTAGAGAGAACATCTCCAAAGACTTGTCAATTCAAAGCTAACGGTTGCTATTAGCTGTGTTTTTGATAGTAATATTTAAACTAATCACTAGACTACGGATCTTTATGCAACATTAATGTTGGCTGCCGCTATTACAAGGGACAGGAGCCAGACAGATATTTGATTCTCACTGTGATCATTTTAAGAAGTTGAAAATAATACTATGGTGTTTTGAAATTATTTTAATCTCTCTACTGTATTAAAATGCAACTACTCATGTTTGCTACAAATACATGAAATCCGCGGTCTAGTGATTGCATTACCTGATTGTTGTGATTTGTGCAGCAGTACAAGGGATATGGCAATTATTATTAGTGCATAACTATGTGTTGACAAATGTGAACAATGATTGTGAGTGTGGAGAAATTTCAAGACACACATTTCGAAGCAGCAAATGGATTTACGGCTGAATACGTGAGTTTTTAATACAATCAGTTTCTGTGCTTCTTCTCTTTTTTTACGATAATCTCGTAAACTAAAGCCAACCGCCAAATAGTCTAAAGAGAAATGTTATTCAGAATAATGGTCTTGACCACATATCCAAAGCTCATTGAAATCGAATAGGAGCTAGTAGTACATCGATCCCATGGATTTACAAGTAAAGTTTCTCGCGATAATCTCGTAAACTAAAGCCGATCGCCAAAAAGTCTAAAGAGAAATGTTGTTCAGAATAATGATCTTGACCACATATCCAAAGCTCATTGAAATCGGAGAGCATTCACATAATCGAGAAACTCTTGTTCGTTGCGATGTCACGGCGTACCACCGACACTCGCTTGTCGGCGCGGTGTGGCGCGGCCTCTCAGGGCGCGCTCTGATTGGTCCGTGTTTTTCGTTAATAACTCCTAAACAAAGCCGCAGTTGACATTGGTGCAAAGGAAAATGTCTCTTAGAATGGTCTCAGGAACCTCCCATTTCAATTAAGTACACCACATTTGGGACACCCTGTATATCGTTAGATTCGTCTTAAGATCAGCTGCACCATTATGAAATCCAAAAGACGTTTTAGTATTTAAAAAATCAAATTAACCTCAATTTTTTGAGAAAAAATTTTTTTTTAAACTTTTATATATTGAAATTTGTAGACGTTTGAATACTGTTCCTCTTTTGCTCGAAACATTTTTTCCTCAGATTATCGAGAACCCATGAAAAAGAGTGGCGGTAGTGGAATATTTGCACTGTTATAACTTGAAAAATATTTAAGAAAAAAATATTTTATTATAGCGTTTTGGAAAGATCTCTGAAAACAAGCTACAAGAATATGCAATAAAAAATAGGGGTTTCTATTTAAGAAATTGAAGATAACCTTCGCGTGATTTTCAAACGACTATCCAAGGTCAAATCAATGACACCATGTTATACCCCCCTCGAAACCATACAACTGTTGTCTGAAATATTTTTCTCCAAAATGCTTCATTTCAGAGATATACGTCTGTTTCACTTTAAATGACTCAGCCGGTATACATATTATAAGAACATTTTAAAATTATTGCCATTAATTTTCATCCGAAAATACATCAGAAATTTCTTCCTCGGATAATGATTCTTCTTCATTTGAGGCCAAGCCTAGACGAGCGTACAGGCGTACGCGAAACGCTGCTAAACGCTTAATACTAAATTAGCTATAAAATTTGAATCCTGACATATCCGGAATCAAACTTTGTTGGCTTATAATCACAAATCTTTACCGAATGTAATGAGACCAAAAAGAGCAAGCAGACTCACACAGAAATATAACAAAATCGTCAATAAAGTTTTGTAATCGTAAAAGAACTTGCAGAATTATTGGCAATGTTCAAATATTAATAACTATACTAATTTAGATGATAACAAAATGAAATCTGTGCGAAAGTGCTCTGTATATCTTCCTGAACAACTTTTGTAATACAAGAATTTACAGAATTTTCCTTAAAACACTTGAAAATCGCCAATGAACGGATGCTGTTTTAGAGACTGTTTAAGAACGCAAAGCGCGCCTTAAAATCTCTTGACTTTCAATGAAGTTTACTACTTCACGGGTGTACAAATAGAAAAAACAATATTGCAGCTTTATTCTTCAGACCTTTAACTACGACGGACAACAAAAATTTTATGACATTTGCAAAAATTTCGACTTTTTTCCACTTTTTCAGGCCAAATACCCCACTGTGCGTCGCCAAGTGGAAAGTTAGCGAAGGCGTGCCGCAGGCATCCCACAGTCGTAAACCGTTATCTGTAAAAAATTGCAGGATGCTATGTAAATTGTTTGATCTCTTTCGAAACGAGGCATCTTATCTGTACCGCGTATTATTGTCTCCCTTATCTTTTATCTTTATCCTCGTTTTTCTCCGATGGGAGTAGACTCGGAGCTCGCCGAGCGAAATTTCTTCAACGTCTTTGGTTAACTACATCGTTAGCTGTACAATCAATTATTTATTTACATTAGTTGGGTCTCTAAGTTACGCATTTATGAAGATATTGAAATTACCATGACCCTGTAACTGAAGGTTAATAACACAACGGTAACTATGTACAATGGTACATAAAAGTGAAAAAGTACTCAAAGAAGTTTATCAGAACGATTAAAATAATTTGTTACAACGGTTAAAAATTACGGAAGTAAAGAAACACAAGGTGTTCAATAATGAAACCATTATTTTTCTTCGTTCCAGAACCAAATTCTGAAGTTAACCGACGAGAAGGAGGAGAGCGAGAGGCGAATCGCGAAATTGGAGGAGGAGGTGGCCGCGTTGAAGCTGCAAGCAAAGTGAGTACGCATTTACGGATTGGTTTGGTTTGGTAGGAAGTTTGTACAATGAACTTAGGCTACCTTTCCTCTTGAGAACTGTGTAAACGTTGTTGGTTGTGATCTTGCGACGCACAGATTTCGCACCGGAGACAGAAGAGGACGCAAGAGGTACGAGAATATTGGTCGGTGGATATAAATTAGATGAATCTCTTTCGTTCAGCGTTTCTCTGCAATTTCTCGTACAATTTCTCGTAGAGTTCGGATACTGTACGGGGTGTAACGTAAACAATTTAAAGAATTTTCTAAGTATTCGTTTGACACGGCACATTTGCCAAATAATTTTCCCGTTCGGATCGTGCAGCTGTATAAATATGTTAATATCTTTCATTGATGCGTCGTATTTCTTCACAGTTTCTCTACTTTCTCCCACTGTTCTCCTGACTTTGACATCCCACCGTAGACCTCACTATTTTTGGCAACGCGAAGCACAGCGGGGCCTTGATCTAAGAAAAACCCTCGGGTCCGTGCTGTTTCTTAAATCCTGTAGTTAAAACAAATGCCACAAATAAGTTGGCGAAAGTCCCATGAAAAAATAATGAAAAATAAAGAAGTTTTGTAATCGGATTAGTAGACAGGCAATTTTCTTAGATCCTACGGTGATCGTTTTCTTAGATCAAGGCTTCGCTGCACCTTCGTCTCGTTTTGCAAGTTGCAAAAGTATTGAGCAGACTCCGGATTTTTATTCGATTAAAATCATCAGTGAGAAATATAAATTTATATTTTTTCATGAAGCATTTCATTGTGCGTGAAGATCCGGAGTCTAGTAATGAGTGACACGTTTGAAGGACAGTTGCTGGTATCACGATACGTTCCCGTAGCATTTGTAAAATTACATGGTCACACACAGTGTTTAATGAAAGAAGCCGACTCTCGAATTCCCGTAGCGCAATATTTCAAGCCTAACTGGAGACCTAATCCGCTTCTATTCTTCCACACACCTAAAACTTTTATTCTATCTTCTGTCTTCTGTCTTCCGAAGAGCCGGGGAACTGCGCACTGTTTTTTTACCCCTGTTCTCGGTCTAGTTCTCTCAGGAAACAGTTCCCCCGCTCTGGAAATCAAGTGAAGGGGTGGTGCCGAAGGGTGGGAGACCAGAGAATTAATGGTGGGGGAGAAGTTCCCCGGCTCTGTTCTAAACCAACCCCAAGACGCCTGTCTCTTCCGAAATGTGTACAGCACATTTTGTGTTTCAGTAAACAAGTCGAGTGTTCCATACAAAATTTTCAATGTTGAAGATCCTTTTCACAAACAGAAAGTCAAATCTAATACATTTACACCTATTTGAAATTTGTGCGATTTATTCAATATTCGCGGACAGACAAGTCTGCGCTCGAGCACATTGGCCGGACGTGTGGTGGCAGCATAAGAAACACGAAAACTGTTGGACAGCGTAAAGCTACGTCCACACTGAAGCAAGATCGAGTAACTTTGACCTAACAAAAGAGTAGGGGGGCAACAAGAAGCTCCAGCGTGGACGTAGCTTAAAAATCCCGACCTGATCCGCATGCTGGAACCGCAGACAGCTTCCTCCCGCACACAGAGACCCCGCGTTCGCGCCGTTGACGTTCTCCAAAAACTTTTGAAAACACCAAAAAAAAAACCACCTGTCCAATCCCCGCGTCTGACCCCGGTGTAGAAATGTTGTATAAACGGTGGACTTGTGTTGGCACTTAGCAACGAAGGCCGCGAGATCGCAGCCTTCGAGGAAGAGACGCTGGCGCTGCGACGAGAGCTGCAGGAGGCGCGGGCGTCGAAGACCCTGGCCGAGACCCACGTGGCAAAGTGCGTAAACGCAAGATCCGTCACGCCTGTATCGTTCGAAACGCCCTACGTAACCAGCACCCCCGTGCGTACCGCTCTATCCGACACCTGTAGCCTGGTCCCGTCCGTAGTCACGTCCTCTATCCCGCACTTCTTCCCGTTCCTGCGGACACGAGCCTCAACGGACCTGGCGCACCAACAGGTCCCGGACAAGTCGAGTCATTACCGAATCGCTGATTGTAGTCCTGTCTTGGATGCCTGGACCATCGAAGACACCCGGACAACCATCTCCAGCACCCAACCAGCTCTAGCAATCAGCAACCGAGAGGACAACACCTTGGACGACATCGCGAGCCTAGCGTCCACTGACAATCCATCGTCTAAGAAAGGGGACTCGGGGCAGGAGGTCGAACCTGCCGAAGCTAGAAATGCCGAAGACAAAGAGGACGCGTCGAAGTCGATAGAGAATGTGGTTGCACCGGTGAAAGACGAGGAGGTAGATCCTACGAGTATCGTAGAGGCCGATGATGGGACCACGTCTAGCCTAACGGAGATCAAGGTTAAGAAGGACGATGGACTTCAGAGGAGCCAGAGGGGCAGCTCGAAGAAGAGGAAGAAGAAGGGCATGAGTAAGAGGTCGTTCAGCGAGGCGGACGGTGCATGCTACACTATCAGAGACCGGAGAACGGTGAGCGAGGACGAGCATCATCGTCTCGATGACGATGCGAGCAGAGCCATCACCGAGATCCCGGAAGTGACCGTAGTCGGTGGTGGCTCCTTCGTGCCGAAAGATCTCTGCTCGACGGGAATCCTGACCTCCAGAGTCCTGACAGCACCTTCACGCGCTACCTACACCACCGCCTACATTTAAGCTACGTACGGGCGGGTCCCTATAAAACATAAAAAGCGAACAAAAAAAAAAGAACAAAGAAACCACCACCATCCCCGCGTGTACCACTTCGTCGCCACGTGTCGCAAAAATCCAGGGGGCTTCAAGGGCTTGCTAGAGGCTACTACTACTATGTATCATGTCGTTATAGCACGTAGGTTCTGTCGTTCCGATACTACGAATCCTCGTGTGTGTATACGCTTCCCTTTGGCCGACGTCCTGGCACGCTTGGTCCTCAGCTTGGTTCACATTCGCTCTAGTTGCGATTAGTCGACTGTGGATGTTGCGCGATTTAGGAGAAGAATCAGGAGAGGCCTTCAGTTGCGCACAATTCCCAAAAATGAGTGGGTGATCTTTGTAGGACTATTACAATTATTGAGAGGGCGAGTACTGATCGTCCATCAGGAGGTGGCAGTGGGAAACTTGGAGGGACCATGTGACATCGCCTTGACGAGGACGCTGAGCTCCTATGACGACAGTTCCTGCCAGAAGCTGAGCGTAAGAGGGAATCCACAGCCTGACGTCAAGAGTGGGGTCCCTCTGCAGTCCATCTCCCGGTGGACGATCAGTACAATTTTTATTTTGCACGAAGATCCGCAGTCTAGCGATTAGGCTAGGTACTTTTTGATCATCATTTGACACCTTCAGTGGAAGAATAGAAGCTAAAGACGACGGGTCGCGATCAGGGTTACCATATTCTAGTCTCGCCAGGCCCCTTACCCTTCCGCCCCTCGCCCAGCTGCGCAGCGATACCCGCCTTTGCTTCCCCCACTCTTCCCACTAACGCTGACGCGTATCACGTGGAGCAAGCTAACTTAGCTCACGCGTCAGCGTTAGTGGGAAGAGTGGGGGAAGCAAAGGCGGGCTTCGCTGCGCAGCTGGGCGAGGGGCGGAAGGGTAAGGGGCCTGGCGAGACTCGCATATGGCAACCCTGGTCGCGATGATGACTCGGAGATATTACAGGCACCTCATTAGTTATCTATAGTGTCTATGTTTCTTTATTTTCTTGGTTGTTAGACGAATCTCAGTGTCGATCAAGCTCTGGACCAGTCCCAGAACCATTCTCCCATCCCGAAACGCTTCTATTAAGTCTAGAGAGTAGACGAAGAGCCTCTTGGCCTCGCAGAATCTCCGTCCAAGAATGTTTAAAACCACTTGCACCGACTTTGCTTTTCATGATTGACTCTTCGAGGCTCTTCTTCTGCTTACTGGTTAGACAGGGTGTAGAAATGTTTTCATGGTTTTTACAGATGATTCTACGCTTTCCAATCAGCGGAGGTCTGTTGTAAATAAATGTCCCGAGAAATTGACCTTGCCTGTGGAACTCAAGGTCAGTTTTTCGTTTGTTCCGTGCGTCGCGCTGTACTCATCTAATAATTAATATCAGTTGACTAGCAAATGACGTAGGTGTTTTGTTAACCTGATGATTTTCTATAGAATTTGTTTGTTGTTATTTAAAAAATTTGTTGTCCGCCCAATAATTATTAGAGCTGTTAACTATTAAATCAGTACATCGTCGCGTAAATAATAAAAATGTTAGACCTCGAATCTCCATGTGAAAAATTAATTTTACAGAGTTTACTGTTTCGTTGTTGTTCACTCCACCAAAGATTAGAATCATTTTGCAAAACATTTTTCCACATCCTGTTCACGTTGATAGTCTCATGCTGGATCGCGAGAAGCTGTAGATCACGATCGATTCACTTTTTACCGAATACAAGGTATGTATTCTAATAATTAATATTTGTTGCTGAGATTCGATGGATTTTTGTGATTTTGATGTTACAGCTTCTCGCATCTCGATACCCTGTGTCCTCCTGTAATTATATGTAATTTGTAGCGGTGTGTTCTCGAGTGTGTGTACATTTCTGTAACGTAAATCATGTCTTCGTCTATTGTTTAGCATGGTTTCGCTTGTCCGGCATGCGTTCGGCTCCCTTTTAGCATCGCAGCTCGTTTATTAGCGGCAACATCGCATAACCGTGTGCTGTCTTTCGTTTTAAGTTGAACTTTTCGACTGGCTCGATCGTTTCAATCACATTCCGTCGAAGACATTTTGTAATATAGATCTTTTTAAAACGCCTCCGTGACATGTACATGACCTCCTTGACATTCAAGGTCAAGGTCAAACATTTCTTTACGCTGCATCGTATTCTGTTCATCGCAGGGATGAAAAGTGCAACAGGGACCATCGGTAAAAACTCGATCGTGCTTTCAAAAAATCATGGTAAAGTTTTTTCATTATTAAACTGATTTTATTTACGTTTAATCAATCGTTCAGTTTTCACTTTTTATCTTCGTGACGAGTGGAATAATGGGCAATAGAAAAATTCTTGACCTTTTAACCTTGAAATTAATATTGTTATATTTTTTTACACCCTGTACAGTCGGTTCAAAAAGTTTTCACACATTTCCGATTCTCGAAAACTCGTTAATATTCAAATTGCAATAACTTTTGTAAAAAAAATAGTACAACCATAAGCCAGGATTCATTTTGAAGCTTGAAGCATCTGCTTTCGCACACCCTTTTTCATTTTTCTCAAAAATATTTTTACGCGATGTACCAGTTGGTAAACCGAAGACCCATTTTCGTCAAAAATGTTGCAAATTCAAACGTCTACAAAAAATTTCAGAAATTTTTGTCGTAAATCAAAATACCGCAGATTTGAAGATTGGAGCCTCCCCTTTGCAACGAGATCTTAGAAATTGATGTAAGATTTTTTTCCACTGTTCTATGGCACTAAAACGAGGGACAAGTTTTACTAATTGTAAGTAGGTACTACTGTCTAAGTCGACTTTACACCCCTCGTTCAAATCTCGATAAAATGACTAGAAAAAATCGTACATCAATTTTCAAGACGTCATTGTAAAGAGGAAGCTCCAATCTTTAAATCGACGGTGGTCTCAGTCGCGGAAAAATATTTTCAAAATTTTTACAGATGTTTGAATATACACGATTTTCGAAAAAACATGTCTTCAGTTTCCATACCGCTACATCTTGAAAAAAGATCTTGAAATAAAGTGGAACGATGGATTATGAAACTATAGGCTTCCAGCTTTAAAATGAGTCCAAATTTGTGGTCGTACGGCCATTTTTTACAAAACTGTTACAGTTTAAATACGAGCAATTTTTTGAGAATTCAATGTTCACAAATGTTTTTGGATCGACTGTGTACAGTCTCGTGGGGTTTCTCGAATCGTGTGTTCGTAGGAGTAGAATCTCTCATATCGTAGCATATAAGTGTCGATCGATCTAACGAAACGAATCGACTGACGGTCTCTTTTTTCTGAGTGTACAGTAATCGAAGATCGGAAAAAATACGCTTTTCGTAGGTGTAAGATGAGAACGATGAAAACGACCGATCGGTGGCGCAGCGTTCCGTTGGGAAATATTTTTGTAACGATCCAGAGGATACGCCGATTCAAGAGTTTTATCGACGATAGACTGTTCTCGTGTTTTAATCGTTGGACTCGTTTTTTCAACGTCACCGTTGAATGCTTCCCTTTTTTAAATCGCGTCTACCCGAAAAGCGACGCGTGTGTTTTTCTTGCGGAGATCAACGAGGATGGAAACCTTTAATTGCGAATCATCGGCCCGCATTTGACTTTTTTTTTCGTCACGAGTGCGACTGAGAAAAAACGACTCGATACATTTGTACATGAATTTTTTAAGGGCTCCGCGCTCCATTTTGTTTCTCGCGCGGATCGACGAGAGCTTTATACGTAGCAGTTTTAATAAACGATCAAATGTTGTATTATTAATTTTCGTGTTTTGTGGCCGCTGCGACCCGGTACGGCTCGGATCATGCTGCTCCGTTCACACTTGTAGAGTGTCAACACACTCCTTTAGTTTCCATAGTCTTGGTCAAATTTTCGGATAATTTTCGATACGGTAATAAGACTGCGGATCTTTAAAAAACGAGCAAATAAGATTCTATTTAATCTCACTTTCTTAAAACTTACCTAGAAAAATTGGAAATTGCATAAACATCCGCAGTCTAGTAATAAGTGGACTGATTTTACGCAAAATAAAAATTGTCTGTATTCATTGTGTCGCCAGGTGAGGGGAAAAGGTTTACCCCCTCTCCTCCAGTGCCGGGTTGGTCACGTGACCGGGCCGCGGCGAAGGCGTGGGGAGTAGCGTCGTGGAAGGGGAAGGTGGACTAGATTTA
The DNA here is from genome assembly GCF_051020765.1 of Lasioglossum baleicum. Taxonomy (NCBI): domain Eukaryota; kingdom Metazoa; phylum Arthropoda; class Insecta; order Hymenoptera; family Halictidae; genus Lasioglossum; species Lasioglossum baleicum. Next base: position 13,202,130 of record NC_134938.1, read on the forward strand.
TTTCTGTGTTGCGCAATCTTCATTCTGCATAAAATCTGCTTATTACAGTCGTTAAGAAAAGAAACGGATATTGTACATCCTGCAATCGATTCAGACAACTTTTATTTTGCACGACAAATCCGCAGAGTTGCTTAAAAAAAGGTAAGGGGTTGCAATCTGCACAATTGTCATCCCATTAGTGATCTAATGAGAACGATGTCTGCTAATCGAGTCAAGTGTAGGACCAGTTACTATCCCGGACCGTACCGTCTCCATGCTCTCCAAATGATCAGCAAACGAATCCGTGGACTAACAATAAACACAAACCCGTCAGTCGCGATAATAGTGTTCAAGCTAACAGTCGTGTGTCACTATCTTGTTCCCGAGCTTATCGATCGACGAAACTCCGCACACACACCTCGTCCACACCAAATCCACCCAGCACCCCCCGCACAAAAAAAAGGGTCCACACGCTATTGGGTCAGGGGAAAAGCCGAAACCGCCTGGTGTTCTTTCTGTTCTTCTAGCCAGCAGCATGGCTTTCAGCTGAAACTGTTGCTTTTGCCGCTTCTAAAAGACCGCATTACAGAGACTTGTGTTGGGCCGGTTAGCGGCAGACCATGCCAGCTGAATGATCCGTGAGACACGCATGTAACGTGAATCGAACCGTGATTTGTCAGACGGGAGAAGCTGCTGGACATACTGCGTTGTAAGGTGATCGGTGAGAAGGACGAGGAAACGATTGATCAGGGCTCGATCAAGGCCAAGCGGGCACGAAGCGTCTCCTCCGACGAGGAGGACGAGATGGATGAACTGGATGGACCTGGCAGGCAGCAGGAGGACGAAGAGGAGGACGGGGACGTGGACGGAGGCAAGGGGACCACGTTCACGGAGAAGATCGACCGATTCGCGGTGGAGAACGGGGGAAAACTTTCGGGACCCGTCACTGATCTCTAGGAGGTTCCCCTAGACTGCAGTCCCAGAATCCATTAGAGCACAGGGTTTTCTTTGATCACAATCTATAGACTAAACGGGGCGCCTTCTGGACCACTGACTGATCTATGGGTGGTTTGAAGGCTGCACCCTGTTCTCCAAATTAGAGCACAGGACTTTAGGGGGTTCATTCATTGCAATCTTTAGGCCAGACGGTCGCCTCCTGGACGACTGACTGATCTTTGGGGGTCTGGAGGCTGCACTCTGTTGAAGACTACATCCTGTTCTCCAAAAAAGATCATAGGATTTTAGGGGGCCCACGATTCATTGCAATCTTTAGACTAAAGGGACGCCTCCTGGACGACTGACTGATCCTTGGGGGTCTGGAGGCTGCACTCTGTTAAAGACTACATCCTGTTCTCCAAAAAAGATCATAGGATTTTAGAGGGCCCACGATTCATTGCAATGTTTAGACTAAAGGGGCGCTTTCTGGACCACTGATTGATCTTTGAGTGGTCTGAAGGGTGCTCCCTGTTCTCCAAATTAGAGCACAGGACTTTAGGGGGTCCACAATTCATTGCAATCTTTAGACTAAAGGGGGCGCCTTCTGGACCACTGATTGATCTTTGGGTGGTCTAAAGACTGCAGTCTATGTTCAAATATAAAGCAGATCGCTTTATCCAATCGAAAATCATTGTCTAGACTCTGGGCCCTAGAGACTGAAGGGTTACCTTCTGGATCCCTGACTGATCTTTAGGTGGTCTAGGGACCACTAGGGACAGTAGATCTATGTTCCAACATGGAGTAGATGGTTTTAACCAATCGAAAGTCATTGCCTGGACTCTAGGCCCTAGAGACTGAAGGGTTACCTTCTGGATCCCTGACTGATCTTTAGGTGATCTAGGGACTGTAGATCTATGTTCCAACATGGAGAACATGGCTTTAACCAATCGAAAGTGATTGCCTGGATTCTAGGCCCTCGAACTGGAGGGTTACCTTCTGGATCCCACTGATCTTTATTTACCTTTACTCACTGATGTTGGTCCCAGCATTGAACTTTGTCGATCCACTTTGTCGAGAACTGCAGTCTGGCTTCCAATATGGCGTACAGCACACAATTTTAATAGTCGCCTTCTTCATTGATGATTAGCTGCATTCATTGGATTAGTCTGGGGGTCCAGTCTGTTTTTGAACCGATCGACGATTTATTGCATTATTTAGACTAGAGTGTCGTCCTCTGGACCACTGACTGATTTTTTGGTGGTTCAAGGTCTATCGGTTCCACGATTTAGAGAGAGGGATTTTTTGATCGATTCATTGATCATTGTAATAATTATCGAGCCTTC